>NC_082688.1:58336862-59806303 GCF_949987515.2 Delphinus delphis
AAAAGAAGTGGGGGGGAAAAAGCACTGCTGTCAGGTTGTAGGCGAGTGTGATCAGGTGGAAAGGGGAGTCATTCTTTGACTTTTAGGACAGTAAGAGAAAAAAGAATTGAAGAACAAAAGCAAAAACCTTTTGAAAGATAAAGACAAAAAGCAGGTGTTCCAGGCTGTCTTCTGCATGTCTGCCACTGTTCTCCAGACCATCTTGACTTTGGTCCAGAACAAGAACAGCTAAGGAAGAAAAAAAATGATTTTTTTTTTTCTCCAGTTGGACCAAAAAAAAAAAAAAAGGAAAAAGAAGAAAAAAAAAAAAAAGGAAAAAGGAAGAAGAAGAAAAGGAAAAAAAGAGGGACAGATGGTACGCTGTGACTGGTCTGCGGTCTAAAGACCTGGATATGCTTTCTTTGAAGCATATCACAACTTAAAGAATCATTTTCATAAAGAAAGAAATGAACAAAACAAAGAGAAAAAGAAAAAAAGAAAAGAAAAATTCACAAGATGAGAGTCACCAATCATAACCAAACAGTACAAAGGAAAAATATAACATTGATGGACATTATTGTAATGATTTTGAAAACAGGACAAATATGAGAGTGATGAAAGGACAGAAAGAATGAGTAAGATCATTCTGTGAACGTTAGTTCAGCACTCTTACCTCTTATTGGTGTACCACCTGGGTGGATAATATGAATGCAAATAAGATTAGAAAGAAGAAGCATTAGTACGAGAAGAAGGAGGCTAGGGCTGGGGAGAAGAATTAAATTAGATTTACAGAATTAAATAAGGTCTTAAAAGAAACTTGAATTACTATACTGGTAAAACAGGAATATATTAGATAGTATTATTAGATCATAAAAGCAAGTTGCATTATACCACAGAGGGCAAAGACCACAATAGGCAGCATTGCCTTTCTCAGAGAAGCAACTGAGTTCTTAGGTCTGGGGTCATATAGGGTTAGAATTATATCTTATAAGCCTCATAGTCTTAAAAAAAAAAAAAAGAACTAAACAATATTTTTAAAGACATAGTTGAGGGAAATACTGGCTAATCTATTTAAGTATATATATAGATATGCATATATATATACTCTTATAGGAAATACTAAAGAATAACTAGAAACAAACACTGTTCACTGGATATATCTTATGCTACTTACTATGCTACATTTGTGTGATATAACTTGTGTTCTATTTTATTTCTACACAGTGTTCTTACGATAACAGTTCCGTGGATGTGTGTGTGTGTGCGCCACTAAGGAAATCTGGTGCCTACACTGACAGTTAGTAAAATGCATGCCATGCATTTTATTAATAATAATAATAATAATAATCTGAATATGGAAATTAGTGGGGGGGTGAAGTGCGCTTCAGAACTAAGCACTTACCAATAGATTCTGGAGATTTAAATACGGAGAGAAGAAAGACAGCATAAAAATATTATTATATTCCTTAAAATTTGGTACAAATTTTTCAGAGTTAAAGCTTTATATACTAAATCATCTATGTTACATGTGAATAATTAATTCTTTATTTACAATAACAGAATGCTAATCTACACAATTCTGCTGACAACAAGCAAAAGAGGCAGTTAACAAGACGCTTTAACATCACAGGACAGGTCAAAAGCTGAGAATTCTGGGAAGACAGGCAGTTAAACAACTTAGAATTCTGTATCAATATTACTACCAATGCCAAAGTAAACAGCTTACTAGTACACATCCCTGAGAAATTACCTAGGGACAGGCTCTAAAACTTAACAAATTTAGAATTATCTCTACTTTTAATCTAAAGAGAGCAAAGGAATAAACTTGGGATGGGGATGGAAGAGGCAGAAAGGGCAATGGGTAGCGAGAAGGAGAGAGGGGGGAGAGGGATGGGGGAGGGGGAGGGAGGGAGGGAGGGAGGGAGAGAGAGAGAGAGAGAGAGAAAAAAAGAGAGAGAGAGAGAGAGAGAGAGAGAGGCAAAAGCTGGAGTCTACACCAAAAGCAGACTTCTGTAGATCCAGTCACTGGAGGGTTCAAAAATCTTTGATGTGGACGCACACTACTGTGGCTAATGTGTAGAAAATACTCACTCATAATAATATTATAATAATATTAATAAAAATCCCCTCCTTTCACTGGTACTTTGTGAAGGACTTTATAAAAAAAATACATCTGGTTACTCATGAGATAACACTTCTGTGTTTCATGTATTAGTGAAAAGAAAGTAGATGTGCCCAAACTTACTAAACTTTGGTAGTTTGATGAGTTCAAATGCAGAAAAGAGAGAGAAAACACACTTTAATAAAACTGAATCATTTTAGTATTTAATATGAACATTTTTGGTTTTTAATGGATATAACCATTGGAACTCCTTGCAAGTTCTGAATGAAGTCCAATGTTGAAATAAATTTCGTTCAAAAGAAAACAGAGAAATAAGAAAGAAAGAGGAGAAAATGGATCCATCAAATACTGCGGAAGAGCAGTAAATTAAACAATTATCAAAAATGCAGTCACAGCACTGAGCAATGTGGATTAAACAGAAGCTGCAAAACACAGAGAGGAGAAGAAAGACAGACTCTGAAAGGGGCTATGACATCACAAACGTGGACAACACATTAAATAACAGAGAAAGAGAAGAAGGAGAAAAATCAATACCTAAATATTAAAAATAAATAAAATAAAAATAAAGAGAGAGAAAACTAAAAAGAAAAATTAAAATTCTCTAGGAGCTTGTGGAAACAGTAACAAGACCCTACCTGATCGTAACTGCTTAATACGGCCATTGTTGTTGCTTGTGTCGACAGGTAAGAAATCTTTGAACCAAGTGATTTCTGGATCCGGATTCCCACTGGCTGCACAAAGCATGGTGGCAGTGCGTGTACGCTCAACCACCTTCAACTGTGGGCCCATGTCAATGGTAGGGAAGCCCCTGGGAATTTGATCCTCTGCAAGACAAAAGGTGATACAAACATATTATCAAGTCAGATACCCAAGATTCAAGAGATATTGACCATTAACCTCTCCCATTAACCTATCATTTGTTGAGAAGCTAACACAAACTAGGTAGCATTGCACTGTTACATTAAGGAACGTTGTTCCTGGCCAGAAGAGTGCACAGTCTAAGAGGCCAACAGCCTAACAAAGAGCTCAAACATGTGTGATAAAAACCATGACCAAGGAATGGATCAAGTTCTCTGGGAGCAGAGAAGGAGAAGTCACTCTACAGTATGTGTCTGATGAGGTCAGTGAGCACCAAGAGGAAGCTGTGAAATGAGCCTTTAGGAACAAGTTGAGTTGTCCAGAAAGAAAGGAACGTCAGAAGTACAGGCACTGAGAAGAAAACTTTTCCTTGAGGGAAAACCATTGATCCAAAAGAGCTAGCTTTACGAGGACATGGTGAACAAGCAGGTTAGCTGGACCAAGCTATCTGTATTTGAATCTGTTGTTTTTCTTTTAACTTTTAGGTAAAACTCTGTATATTTTTTCACCCAAGCACAGGTTCAACCTGAATGAATTCCTTTGTAGAGAGTTTCAATTAGTCAGAAAAGCACCTGAAATTCTCCCTTACAAAAGAAGAAAAGAACAAAAGCAACTCAAAAATGCAACACAGAAGCATACATACATTCCTCAGGGTAAGAGAACACTTCTTCCATTCCAAAGGCCTACACCATTTTCAGTCATTAAAAAGTTGAAACTCCTAAATTTTGAATCTTCAACTCATCCAAAGTTCATTTCTCCCTATCCCACATCAAAATTGCCCCAGATCTTAGATCTTGAGAAATTAAAGTCCTCCTAAGTCCCTCAAGCATGACTACATTGATACCCTGCATGGCCAGCTCTTCTAGTTAGCATTAGAAAGGTATATTATTCTATTCAAGGATTGAAGGAATTTTAGTTATATGGGTGAGAATTATCTAAATTAGAACTTGGGTGTTTGTCTGAAGACTATTATGAAACATTTTGACGTCCAGTTGGGCCTGGTGTTAATGTAATCAACATTCCAACATTCCCTCATGACCTCTGATGAATTGTCATCAGCCAGCAATTCCAAAATGACTCTAAAGCAGAACCAGTGAGCAAAACAGAAACCATCAGGTGTGGTACCTGGCTTCTACTTGGATGTCTCCCACAATTTCTGGTATGATTCTCTGAGTCTTGCTAAAGATGCACAATTTCAAGGGAAAAGGTCACATTTTGATGACTCCACTGCATTGTTGACCAAATCTGTGTTCTCCACTCTCTCTCTACTTACAGGGTAAACTCAAATCTCCTAAATCTGGCTAGCGAAGTCTTTTAAAATCAGGACCCATTTTTCTCAGCCTCTCATGGATGACCTCCCTCATAGGAAACATTTCTTCTGCCCACAATGAAACTCTCACCATTCCCCAGACAAATCATATCCGATGAGTACACCGTCTGTGTGTCTCTAGAAAGCCACACAACCAAAATCACCGTCTTTATAAAACTTTTCAAAACTCTCTCCAACAGACTTAATCTTTTGCTCCTCATATCAACTGCAGTAGTAAGTACCTAAATCCACTGCCTTGTATTTTTTAATTCTCATCAGTTCATCCTTCTGTAATACAAATTTCTCCATGCCTTGCCTGCATCCAAATCCCCTGCCATCAAGTTAGTCTGGGTTGACAGATTTTGAGAGAACTCCAGTGATTGCTAAGCCTAAATATGAATATATCACAGTGATTAAAAAGTTTCCTACTACACATAGTAGAAAACTACTTATGGTAGAGAGTTCATCAGAGGAATAGTTCAGAACTAGAGAGAGAGATTTGGAATGTGAATAGTAAAATAATGTCAAAATACTACCAAAGATTAAAGCTCCCAAGAAAGGGAAGATATCCTGAACATTAAATCCAGGTTTCTGTAAGAGAAAATCAAGGTGCTAATAGGGAAAAGTAGACTCGGGTTCTCCCAAGGGAGATTTATGAAAAGTCCAAAAGAAGTTGCTGAAGCAGTTGGGTTTGACACATGGATTCACCAGAGGATATTTTCCTGTCCCACCAGCTAATTACGGCCAGAGACTAAAAAGATAATTAACTTTGATGAGCTACATTTTACTTAAGTTGAAAGATGTGGCTCTTTTGAGGAAGCAGTAGTAATACTTTCCATTTATTTGAATGCTTACAGGCTGCCAGCCAAGCCTAGGTCTACAGTGGACAAGTGTCAGAAACAGTGGTTAAGAATGGAATTTCAAGATGACTTTTCAAGGCTCCAAGGGAAGGTTAAAAATTACAAGTCAGATAAAGAGCATTTTGCAAATTAGGCTATGCTAATTTTAATACTGTATTCCACTTGAATTTCATCAGACTTTTTTTTTTTAATGGCTTTAAAGCTTTAGTCAATGTGTTTACATCTAAAGCTTAGTTTTAATGTTATTTGGGAAAATAAAAAAATAAAGCAAAAAGCTCAATAGCCATTGTACCACACACATTATATTATTAAACAACTCATTCACCAGCTATTGACCCAGAATGCTTCAAAGAATAAAAATAATTTATTTCAAGTGCCCCAAAATCAACTGCACTGCCTCAGACACCTAGAAATGAGTTTCTAAAAAAGCTCTTACATTCTGTTGTTGTTAATTTCCATATTGAAAGCAATGAACCTCAGTTAATAAAAAAATCACCTTGGGATTCCTGAGCTGTTTCTGTCTTTCCCAGGACATTGAGTCACTCCTGTGGCATCTAACTACTAGTTACATCCACATGCGTAAACACTGCTCTACTAGTCATTACTTTTCTTCTACGAGTTCATCTCTCTGAAGAACCACGCCAATATTCTATACCTATCAGCGGCAAATGTCAGAGACTTGAGATTGTTGAGCCACTTACGAAAGGCTCTTACCAAAGAAATTTAGAATTAATAACCATTTATAAGAAATGAAGACCTCACCTTGGGGAGAGCTGACAAAATTGACTTGTGCCCTATGGAAAGCAGGCTAATACATTTGCATGACCTTTCTTTTCCTCCTTAGCTCATAAAGAACACTCCAGAGCCCCATTTCCATATACACAAGTGTACAACAAAGATAATCTTTCTCGCATACTAATCAGACAAAGGATGTAAAGAGAGTTCCTTTCTTATTTTTAATAAGGGTAATTAAATTCTATCCATCCCCCCCCCTTTGCACAGAAACTCTTTTAATGCACTTTCTTCATTAAATTTTCATGAGAAACATCACAATGTAACAGATTCAAATAGCCAGTGCTGTTACACATTGACAGTTGTGGCTTGTTTCCAATTTGACTGTCAGGTATTTGGCAATAAAACTCAGTATTCAACATAAAATGAACTGTAGAAATAATGAAATTTCTAATTGGTATGCTTATCTCAGTGGGCGTAGTTTAGAAGACGTTAATTGCTTTTTTTCACCTCTACATTTATTGGTGATTTCTATAAAACTGCCTTGGCCATTTGATAACATCAATTTTGACAGCTCATCAAATGTATAGTACCAGGAACTTAAGGGAAAAAAAAAAAATCAATACCCTTTGTATGTTAACCACACAAACTTTTACAGGAAAATACAGAAGCAAAAATTAACAAATTGTCTTAATGTTAGTAGCTTTAAACTTTTTACACAAGTGAAAAGAAAAGCATTTTGTCCTGTTCTTTAATGTGTTCATTAAGCTTTAAAATGCCTTACTTATTACTGTTCCATATTAATATTCAATCAAGCAGGATTAGCTACTAATTCATCAACAATTTAAATCAGACTTGACCTTCACAAAGCCATTTGGTCCGTCATTTTGAGAGGCCATTAAAGGGCAGATTACTACATACTTGTGCGTAGTGAATCGTAGAAGTCATACATATTTTGTTTGGAATGGCAGCTATAATAGACCTGGAAATATAGCACATTCCTTGAACCTGTTTGGGGTCTTAATAAAACATGCTGATATGAAAATTTCAGTTCCATTAAAGAAAGAGAATAATGAACCTCAGCATTTTTCAAAGTCAACTTCCCATTGCTGTAAAACTTTTGTTAATAACCCCTAACCTCTCCAAGACTTAAAGGAATGTATAGGGAAAATAGCCCGACTTTGTTTTGTAGGGAGTTATGCTTTAGATATCTGTGAATGATAAAGTAATAGCTTTTGCATAATTTGCTCAAACTACTTTCATTGTTCAACCATAAACAATTTTAGTGATGCTTTACTTTTGCTCCAATTCCACAAAACTCAACCTCTCTTATTTGATAGCAAACACAAAACTAAATTGCCTACTAAGTCCACAGCCTCCTTCCAAGGTGGCCCTAAGCAGTTCCTCTTGCCTAATCTTGCTAGGATTCAGTGAGTTCAATCAGACAGGTGCTTTGACTCTAGTCCCAAAAGATTTAAAGAAGTTTTCAATAAAGGACCATTTGTCATGATGCCACATGTCCAATTTTTTAGATTTATAGCAAATATGTTTATGAAGAAAAATCATGTCAATTATATCAACAGTATGCTCTTCCAAAAGAATTATTAAAAGATGTGAATCTGGAGAAAGAGATAAGCTTTTTTTAAATTTTTTTTCCTTGGAGAACTCATCCCTCTGAACCACCTTCCTGAGGACCAAACAGTTCATAGTGGCTCCTCTTTAAAAGCTTTCAAAGCTCACAGAGGTCAGGGCTATATGTTACTTCCTTTTTAACCATTACCGTATTCAATAAACACTTGCAATTAGACATAGTTAGGAAATTTGGGCAACCATTTCTGCATTTATTCATATGACATCTCTGAATTCCTACTGGGCTTATTTAATGGCATCTTTTTAAACTTAATTTAATTCTATTCTATTCTATCCTATCCTATTCATATTTTTGGCTGTATTGCATGGCCTGTGGGATCTTACTTCCCTGACCAGGGATCGAACCTGTGCCCCCTGCAGTGGAAGCGCGGATTCCCAACCACATGACCACCAGGGAAGTGAAGTCCTAACGGCACCTTTTTAAACAGTTAATCATTCTTTAATTGTCCTGTGGCTATAGATTGGGTCTCCCCAATTTAAATATAAGTCTAAGAGGCAAAACTATCTTTTACAGTGTCTTAAATAGTATTAAACTTATAAATTCACAAAAATACTTGTTAATGATGGCTTTCTTCATTTTTATAGTCACAGGTTTCATTTAATTAGCAAACGACTTTCATCATTTGGGATGTGCAATTTATGCTTGGCTCTTTCTTTAACTGAGTGCAGTTGCTATACTAGAAACACACAAGTCAGATCCTGCTTTCTTAATTTTATAGGAAGCCTTCCCTCATATACTGGTTGTAAGTTCCTACAAGTCAAAATGGCAACCACATAACAAAAGCTTAAGTGTGAACACAATGAAACTTAAAAGAACACAAGGGAATATGTACCTCTACTCTGCTATTCTATCTTTAGAATGATGGGATTGTTGATGTTCAAACTAATGATAACATCCAAGTGAATCACTCAGTTGCATGTTGAGGCAGACATTCTGGGTCTTCTTTCTGCCAGGAGCAAAGATTTCTGCCAGGAGCAGAAATTTCTCAGTGGCTGCATATCTTGAAGCTTTAGGCATTCATGATGTAATCTTACAGAAGCACAACTAACATTTTTTTTTCGTTTTGAAGGATGAAAGAATTGCATAAGGGAAGTTTTTCTTAACGTAAGTCAAATATTAGATGGATAGTGTGAAGAATATTTTCTTAAATAAAGTACTATACCCCTTAAAATATGTTGAAAGGCATGCTTACCTGTTAGAGATACAGTACTACCTAAGACAGTAAAAATCCTCTTGAAAAATGTAAATATATTGGTCTTAAGATGGTCAATAAGAAAGTATCTTCATATTTATGAAAGTTGCATTACAATAAAAGAAAAAGACCTTTTAAACTACTAGTTTAAACAAATCTACTGGGGGACTTCCCGGTGGCGAAGTGGTTAAGAATCCGCCTGCCAATGCAGGGGACACGGGTTGGATCCTCGGTCAGGGAGGATCCCACATGCCGCAAAGCAACTAAGGCCGTGTGCCACAATTACTGAGCCTGCACTCTAGAGCCCGCAAGCCACAACTACTGAAGCCCACGTGCCCTAGAGCCCGTGCACAGCAACGAAGAGTAGCCCCGCTCTCCGCAACTAGAGAAAGCCCACGTGCAGCAATAAAGACCCAACGCAGCCAAAAATTTAAAAAAAAAAAAAAAAAAATCTGGACAGGGTGAGATGGGGGTCAGGGGCGGGAGGGAGGTCCAAGAGGGAGGGGATATGGGTATACATGTGGCTGATTTGCTTCGCTGTACAGCAGAAGCTAACACGACATTGTAAAGCAATTATACTCCAAAAAAAAAAAATCTACTGGACTGTTAATAGATGGACTGTCAATAGATCATCAGTCATTCTACAGATATTTACTGAAAGCCTTCTTTGTGCCAAGACTGGGCCAGGCCCTGGGTATGAAGTAATCTAGAGAATCTCTATATTGCTGTGATTTAATTGTATCTGTAGGATAATTAGATTCTTCAGAAGTAAAAATAGTACCCAGCCCATAGATGGAGGATTGAATGGGATAATGCATTAAATGTGCCTGGTGCAGCCTGACACTAGTGCCTGGCATCTAGTAAAATATTAGCATATATGTACTTACTCTATCCCAAGCTCCCACAAAAGATTTAAATAGAACAGAGGCAAGTGACTCTAAGGCTTGATATAACAAGAGCTGCAGCAATAAACTGTAAATGGGAGAAATATTCTACGGGAATCATAAAGAAACAGGGATTATATAGAAACGCAAGTGAATTTAGAGGGTAGTATATGTGCCAAGTAACCTCTTAAAAGCTAGTAAAAGCCCTCATTTCTCACTCTGAACAAGATTTTAGGCTTTTGATTAATCAACAACACAAACAGCACAAATAAAACAGATCATATTGTCATCCAATTTGTTCCCCAAAACAAAAAATAACGCTAAATATTTGGGACAGCAAAGCTTTGTTGTGAATGACTGAAAACACTGAAACCATTTGAGACTTATTAGGG
Organism: Delphinus delphis; assembly: GCF_949987515.2. Classification (NCBI taxonomy): domain Eukaryota; kingdom Metazoa; phylum Chordata; class Mammalia; order Artiodactyla; family Delphinidae; genus Delphinus; species Delphinus delphis. The sequence goes on from NC_082688.1 coordinate 58,346,842, forward strand.
TTGCTTGAGGTAAGGCAAGGGTGGTATAATAATTACCATTTTCTGTAGACACAAAGACTCAGCAAAATTGTTACTTGGTCTCAGTCATACATACAGCAGAAAATTCTTGTAAATCTTTTAACTCTAGATTTGGTGTATTTTCACTTCAACATGTTTCCTCTATGCCAATTGCTGTTCTTTGAATAAATATTCATCATGAACAGTGATAGAACTCTTAATCAGAGTCAACTCATAATGGAAGACACAAAAAAAATTATTCTAAATACTTGGTCATCTTTTATTTTTTAAGCAGAAAGGACTAAAGTTTCATGGGATGTAATAATAATTTTAAAACACTTTTACATAAAAAAGATTCATCCTTTAATAGGTATCAACTGACTTCTCATTTTTTTGCACAGTTTCCAGGTAGGACAGAATTCTGCCATGTATGTTAGCCAATAAAATGTGGATGAGAAATGGAATTATGAAAAGGATGATAAATATCAAATAATTTCCCTAAGGAGCTCAAGTTCAGCCTGTGCCTATGTCTTTAACCCTTCTGTAATTTCTAATTCATTATCTAGGAAGGGCTATAAGTGGCAGGACTTCTGCTTTGAGCAGACACCCAAAGACAGTACACAGACCAGAGAAGTAGACAGAAGTAGATTCAGCATATCAACCCTATAACCTGACACCGCACAGGGGTCTCCTCTGTAATATGGGACCAATAATGACTACCCCAAATGGCTTTGTCTGGGAAAGGAGACAGATCCGTGTCTCAGAGGCTGGAAGGCTGAGGGGTTAGTAGTTGGAGTATTTGCTACTTTGTTGAACAGCAAATGAGTTTTCAAGTCATTATCTTTCAGAATAAACCACGCTATCAGGCTACAAACAAGAACTGTTTCTTTCCAGAATACAATCCCTGAAGAGGGGGAAAAACATTTATTATTCTTTTCTTAAAGAACACAGTGTAAATAAAGCTTTTATTTTCACCATTCCATATGGCAGCAGGGTATAATTTGTACTGTTTTGACATCATGACCGTATTATTCAAAATCAATCTTCCTGCAGGTGAATTGAATAAGGGGCTGAAAACAGAAAAAGTATAAGGGAAAGAAAGAAAAGTTAAATCAACATTTTCTAGCAAAGTTAGGTTCCTGGGCCATTATCAAAATGATATGCATATGAATGAAACTGAAAAAAAAATATAAAGTGGTTTATAATTATAAGTCAGAGGCTACTCTAAGTCAAAAAGAAAATACCGAAAGCAGGAGGAAACTGCCAGTAAATAAATGATATTCCAAATGAAATAATAAATATAAGGTCTGGTCCCCCCAAATAATTATGAACAAGGTACGAAGAATTTTTATTCCAAGATCCTCTTTGCAAGTTATTATGTACAGATGGGTATGCTTGTCTTAATATGGCCATAAATCAATCAGAGAAGCTTTTATTTCAGACTGGATTAAGGTATCTCTTAAGGGCAGTTACTGGGTATAAGGGTCTCCGAAGATTTCTCATAAAATTATGCCATACAAGAATAGGAAATTAGACATTGATAAGCTGATAGGAGTCTCATTAGCAGCTACTAAATATTCAGCATACTAACCAGCAACCCACAGAGTATTCCAGAGCAAAAGCTCCATTTTCTGAAATAGTCTTCACATATGGAGGAGGCTGTAAGGCATTCTTGGCTCAGAGTAAAGCAAATTTATTTAGAAGCAATGTATGCAATTATCCTATAAATCGCAAAGTAATGTCTACTGTCTGTGTAGCAGAACACAAACTCATTGAGATTAAATTATCATTAGTATGAATGCGGTAGCTGCAATTTCACATGGCATTATGTTAAACCCCATTGTTGTTAGTGTTTGGCCTTAGCAAATGATCATACTCTTTGTGATCTAAAATTCATTGAGGCGTGGGGGAGGGGATGAGGTCTATTAATACTTGGATATCTAAGTACATATTTAGAAATCAGGGTTATGCATTTACCCTTGGGAATAAATAACTCACTAAAAATCCAATAACATCCATTTTCACAAAGCTCACTGCTTTCTATTAATTTATTTTTACTAACAAGCTGGTGTCATGATACTTATCCCATACACTGTCCAAATTTTTCCCTATTTTGTATATTAACCACTTTACATAAATTAATATTTAAATCATACTATGAAGTTTTTTAAGGAAAAATGCATAATAGAGCTAAGGTTCAAGCATTTACTTCCCGTTCTTCTTTGTTTGTTTTTAGAAAGGGACAAAGAATAGTAAACATGGAAAGAGAACCGGATTTGGCTCCTGCCTCCATTATTTGCTGGCTTTGTAACAGTTAGGAATCCTAGTGAGCTCAAAACAAATAAAGCCAAGGAAAACATTCATCCTGGCTGCCTCCCTGTATTGTGGTGAATGTAAATAAAAATAAATAAAATGTTTATGTGATCAAATTTTTCATCAATAAGAAAACTAGAAGGAACCATGTGGTTTTGGATTGGACTTGGAGGTACTGGTATGAACTCATGGTTTTAAAAATAGACATAATGATATAGAAATCAATGTAACTGTAAATGAGTGTCATATACACACACACATATGCAGTCCTTATATAAGCTTACTAAACACATCTTCCCTAGCTGTGTGACTCGAGAGAAGCTAGGAGCAGCCATACCCAGTAGAAATGGCCACGCCTAGTATCTAGGGCTTGGTTTCTAAATATGACTCTATAGTGAGAAGAAACAGAGCTCCTTGGAGAAACTACTAATTCTACCCAGCGTTGGGACAAGGAAAGTACAAGATGTACCTGGAATATGTGTAGTACATGGAAGTACTCAAAGAATGACAGGGTCATGTTCAAAGGTCAAAGGACCTTGAAGGGGTTCTCATTAGCCAAATGTGGGACCATCTGAACAATAACAACAAAAAATAATGAAGAAAAAACAATATCACCACATTATAAAACATTAAATAAGATAAAAAGACATGAGTCTATACTGCTATAAAAGAATAAATTGAAAAGTTTCAGCAAGAATGGTGTATTGGCATAGTCTCTAAGTAACTCCTGCCATGAATTGATTAAATATAAAGGAAAAGAATAACTCTATGACAGAGAAGCCCCACAGAAACATTCTTGATCAAGACACCAACATTAACAATATCAATGATGGGATAAATCAAACTCGTGCTGAAAATAACATAGCATCACTTCTATGATATTTGCTATAGACTAAATGTTGGTGCTCCTCCAAAATCCGTATGTTTAATCCTAGCACCCAATGTGATGGTATTTAGAGGTGGGGCCTTTGGGACATGATTAGGTCATAGGGCACAGCCTGTATGAATGGGATTAATGCCCCTCTAAAAGAGGCCCCAGAGACATCTCTACCCCCTCCATGTGAGGACACAGAGTAAAGAAGATGCTCTATGAGCTAGGAAGTGGGCTCTCATCAGACACAGAACTATGAGAAATAAATATCTGTTGTGCATAAGTCACCCAGTATCTGGTATTTTGTTACAGCAGTCTGAACGAACTAAGGTAATATTACTGCCAAAGATCCACAATCTAAATATGATCGTGAGTAAACATCAGCAAAACCCCAGATAAGAACATTTTATGAAATAACAGCCTTGTTATCTTCGAAACTATCAAGACTAGGAATGTCAAAGGAAGACTGAGGAACTTTTGCAGATTGACAAAGGCAAAGTGTAATTTTGAACTAAAGCCTTCAAAGACATTTAGAGAAATGTGAATAGGCACAGTTGATGAAACCTAAATGGGACAATGCTGAAATGTAGTATGAGGTGAATGGGGTCTGAGAATTACATGGTTATGATGCATCAATGTTTACTTCCTGATGTGGATGGTCGAAGCTACAGAACGTCCTTGTCTGGAGGAAATACAGGTACCTAAGGGTCGCAGGTATCATGTCGGCAATTTACAAATAATTCAGGAAAAATAAGTTCTCTGTGTTTTTAGTTTCCATTTTTTTATACAATTGAGATGGTTTCAAATTTTAAAATCATGTAAGTAAATTATTATAATTACTTTGTTACTTAAATGAGATTTTATAAGTCTTCAGATTATCTTATTAATATCTTAGTTGTGCAAGATTTATTCCCAAAGCTTCTGCATAGCTGTAAGTCGCAGGCATTTTTGTCCCAACTCTGAAAAATATTCCCAAATGTGTACTTCATTAGAGGCCCCCTTGAATACAGATTAACTAAATGACATTTCAACTGTTATCAAATTTATAACAATAATAATAGCAAAAAACTTTTAGATCTGAAAATATGTAAATTCCTATAAAATTAAGACTTAGAAATATTTAATTATCAACCAAATGAACAACATTTGGTAATAATTCAAGAGTAAGGCTCAAGCTCATGAAAAAAAAATGTAGAGAAATCAATACTCTAAAGGAAAAAATTCAGTTATGATTTTTGTTTAGAGAAGTGAAAATGAGAAGTGGACAGACACTTTATTAATTTTCTTCCCAAATGTCTGAGAAAGTTTAAGATAGAAGATGAGCTTTTTGGTAAGTTTCCTTCCAACTAAAATCTTGTCAACTTGACTTAAACCCCAGAATTGCTTCAGAAATACAAGAGTTGTTTCTTAGGCCACGCTGTTGAAATTTTTCAGAAATCTACCTTCCCCCTTCTCTCCACCTCTTCACAGTTCTCCCCCTGGACCTACAACACAGTAACGACAAATGTTTGTCATCCTGTTGTCTTTAACGATTTATGGGAATGGGGGCAAGAGAAGCAGGCACAAAAATAACATGATTCAGATAAGTCTAAATACATTTTCCGAGGAGAACATTTCACCATCTAACTCCACTCGGTAGCATTTCTCATAGTTTTGAATGGCTGCTATTTATCTGAAGGGAGAAGACAGATTCTGAAAACAGAGGTTCTGGCAGTTTTACTTGAGGGGGGGGGTATTGTGGAAAAAATATATATAAGGTGTTTCACTGTAAAGAATGAAAACTACAAGAGCACGTGAATAAACCTTTAACAGAACTTGTGTTTCAAGAATGTATTATATATCTATGGAGGAAGTCTCCCCCCAGATAGAAATAATTTTCTATTTCTTTGTCAAAAGTGAGCCTGAATTTAACAGCAAAGAATTACCAAAAAGAACTACTTACATTTGTCAGTCTTAAGTCTTTGGACTCACAACCTGTCAATATACGAAAACTGCCCAAAGAAATATAACTATGTTTTCCTTTTTTTCAATTTTTGAGCTTTTCTCTCTCTTGATATAAACTTACCAAATAAACTAATACTATATCTAAATGCAAACATAGGATACACAATTATTCAATGATTTTGAAATATCAAAAATAATACACTGCTACTCAGTGGAAGCTCAGACATCTGGAAACTAACCAAATAGAAGAAAAACTATCAAAAATGGACAAAATCACCACCAAAAAGTACATGAATGAAATCTCATAGTCTTTGCTCCTAGAAGAGCTATCAGGCTTCCATATATAAAATTCTGAAGGCTTGACTTTCTTCAATAGAGGTTAAACTCAGCAAATTAGAAAAAGGGTTACAGGCAAAGCTGATGAGCTACATACATCTGAGGCACCTATGTAAAGCACATGTCCCTGGAGGTTGGACTCTTCTTCACCAATATAGGTGCCCCGGGGTGGAGCACAGCACCGAGCACAAAGTAACTGTACCTGCCAAATGAGTAGTGACCCATCTTTACCTTCAGGAACTGACGGAAGGGGCTGGTATATTAAGCCATTTGCTTCCCTACATGCTTTGTCTCAGGGTGAAGGCAAGAAAGGACTGTGTCTGCCTACACACGTGAGCTCAGCACCCTCACTATCAATGTGGCAGGCGCTCCCTGGGCATCAGTCTAGGATGGGATGGAGATACCCATAGATTTGCCTCAGTTTTCCCCACCAACAACTCAATCCCTGCAAACTGAAGACAGCTGAGCATGCCAGGGGAGTTTCTCTCTAGCCAGAGAAGAAACTCACTAAATATCAGAGTATGACAGTGAATGCCTTTGAATAAAAGGTAAAGTAATTTGAGTTGTACTCCTATGAAGACACGCCATTAAGACTCGCTTTAAAAATAACTCATAGTTGTTGCATTTCAATATGCTACACGCCAATTAAATAGATACAAGTTTCCAATGACAAGATACTCACTAGTGATACAATAAACCTTTTTCTTACATACTGAAAACAACCCAGAGTTGTTCATTTTCATTTAGTTGCAAGAGACTGACATATTGTTATAAATTTAGGCAACATACAATCTCTAATTCCTTAACAAAGTGACAGCAACTTGACAAGTGAAAAAGTTATCGCAGCCTTGAATTCACTGGCATAGAAAGCCAACCTATCCTGCAGTTCTTCCCACAGCACAAGTGGATGGTTTTACGTTTACTGCAAGATGAACGCTCTTTCAATTGCTTAGTGATATGGCTATGAGGCTGCTGAGCAAATAATGTGTGTGCATTTGCTAAAGGAAGTGAGAACTGTATTTCAGCCACTGATCCCTAAAATACCCAGTGTAATTTAGGTGCTTATTGTTATAAAGATAAAATACACAACACAGCTTTGTAAAATGTGCATGATACGTTTCATGGGCAAATTATAATCAAACTGGCAAATTTTATAGTTTTCCAGGAATTAACTCAGAAGCATATAAAATATAATCAAGAGTGTTTGCCCAGTGAAAGACATTTTCCATTTTGGTTTTGCTAATGGCTATTATAGCCTTAGCCACTGGTGCTGGTGACTTGGGTTTGAAAGTTCATAGATTTCCATTTACTGAGAACCAATTGGGCACAGCATAGGAACTTTGATGTTGAAATCCTGACAGATCTGCTCCTTTGCCAATAGCGGTTAAGTCACACAATAAAGCCAATCTTTGGTGACTCTCATGTAAGTCTAAGCTACTTTCCTGAAACATGGTGAGTGAGGTTCTAGAAAAAAACTTGCTGGGATATCAATTTTCTTGATGGGTTTTAATATGATAGAGATTTAAGAACATTCTAGCACATACAATCATAGTTTTGAAATGTTACCCTCTTCTGTTGTAAGGGAAAAAAATGCAGCAGATGATTTAAGACTAGGTTGGCCCATCCTCACCTCTCCTTCACTCTCAGACATACATTCTTTCTTCATATTTTGAATTCATTTCCTGGCAGGGAAGATAATATTTGTCTTTTTTTCTTCTTCTTTTTTCGTAATTTGGCTGTGCTGTGCAGCTTGTGGGATCTTAGTTCCCCAACCAGGGATGGAACTCGGGCCCCAGCAGTAAAAGTACCAAATCCTAACCACTGGACCACCAGGGAATTTCCAATAATATTTGTCTTAATACTTATATTCCACCCCTGTCAAAGAGCCTACTGTTTGTTCAAACATATGGTGACATGTTTCTAACAATTTAACTTTTTTTTTTTTTTGCGCTACGTGGGCCTCTCACTGTCGTGGCCTCTCCCGTTGCAGAGCACAGGCTCCGGACGCGCAGGCTCAGCGGCCATGGCTCATGGGCCCAACCGCTCCGCGGCATGTGGGATCCTCCCGGACCAGGGCACGAACCCATGTCCCCTGCATTGGCAGGTGGACTCTCAACCACTGCGCCACCAGGGAAGCCCATCATTTAACTTTTAGTTATTCTATTTAACCCACGGCAGAGTTCATCAGAGGTATCTGGACTCCAGGAAGCTTACAGTGTTAATGAGAAAAAAAAAAAAATTTTTTTTCTGGGTTGTTCTTCAAAAGGCAGACATTAAATGGAAAATTTCTCACTAAAATAATTTATGAATTGTAGAACATGAGATAATTCTGAGGGGAACTATGCCATGCTGATAAAATATATGATACTAGCCCCTACGACAGAGCCAATTACAACAAATCTTATCAGAGTGATTTTCAGAAGAAAACGGCTAAGCAGATCAACTAAAGTCAAAGGCATGCCTTTTGGTAGATATTCTGAAGGTTTGACTGTTTTCAGTAACTGGGTCTATAGACATTACTTCATTCAGTTACCAAAGTTTGTATGTTTCAACTGATTGATCACAGACAATTGTTCAAATGGTGTTTTGCAGGTCTTCTTTTTAAAATTTGACAAAATTTAAAAGTGGAATGTACACTGGCTATAATTTCTTGTTTTTCAGGTTCCAGTTATTATATCTGTACTTTATGGCACAGATTGGTAGTTCCCTTAATTTCCCATGAATCCTATTTTAGAAGAGATCTAACCTACTTCATACAAAGTCAAGCTGAAATTATGGATGCTCACTTTGTCCCCTTTAACAGAGAGGGTGGCTGGCCTATAACCACCCTCCTGGATTTTCTTAAGAAGATGATGTGCAAACTTGGCCTTAACAGAGGTGAATGTTAAAGTCTGAAACTTCACAACCAACCACAGTGTCCTCCTTTAGTTTACACTTGTCAAGGACGTGAACCTCAAACTGATGGACAACACCTATTACAGGGCTTCCCTGGTGGTGCAGTGGTTGAGAGTCCGCCTGCCGATGCAGGGGACACGGGTTCGTGCCCCGGTCTGGGAAGATCCCACATGCCGCGGAGCTGGGCTGGGCCCGTGAGCGGCTGGGCCCGTGAGCTGTGGCCACTGAGCCTGTGTGTCCGGAGCTGGTGCTCCGCAACAGGAGAGGCCACAGCAGTGAGAGGCCCAAGTACCGCAAAAAACAAAAACAAAAACAAAACTATTACAGTTGGCCAGAGAGGCAATAGCTGTGGATAATTAATCAAAATAATCCAATCTCATCTACTTCTCCACATCACATAAAAATGATCCTCTGATTATCTAGAAGGTCAGAGCCCAGGATACCAGGACAATTTTTTATTGTTTGCTGGAAAACAAGTCTTCTGAGTTACCTTTGGGTATAATTCCCCAGGTTACACTGAGGTAATTTAATAAACAACTGTCCTGTGATCTTACAGAGAATTAAACATGCATATGATGCAGAGAATATTCGTTACAACCTGACAATGTCCTCATTCTGAAGAACGATGTAAGAGATCTTTTTCCCCTGGTTTCAGTTTCAGGGATAGTTATGAGTTTGTTTGTTTGTTTTTTTCTGAAGAACAGATTTGTTTTTATTTTATGGACATTGTATATCTGTGTCACAGGCCTCTCTTTCTCATTTCCAGAGGGGTTAGGAGATTTAGAGCTAAAACTGTGGTCTACTTCTAGCAAAGGCACCGAAGTTCATGGCAGGGCTGCACTCCTGACATCAACTTATCTCATGCCAACGTCTTCCTGTTCTGTCATTACAACATTTTATTTCATCATAGTGACCATTCCTCCGTAAACTAATAATATCCCTTTGAAGCAAGGTTATGATAGACACAAATGTATACATATTATAAATCCATTTGTTTTCAAAAATAGATAATGAACACAAGAGATGATCCCCAAGACATCAAGAGACATCCAAAGAAATCAATCCACATTGCCCACAGCAGTCTATGAGAAACGTTAGTTACCCGCAGTTATGATGAATCAAAACCAGTGAGCTCAGTAAACAAGCTTCTGAGAAATAGGGCATAACAAATTTGACTTGATGAACACTAACTTGAAGGAGGGAATAAAGGAAAAAGAGATGGAGAGAGGTATGGAAAGGACAAAGTGACTATATTTTATTTCTATTTTAGGTAAATCACTTTTAAATATTCAGCCCATGATAAAATTAAATGAGTGTATTTTCTGAAAACAGATTTATATTATCCCCACATGCATTTGTATAAAGCATATTCTTACATTACTTGCAGAAAATTATATTCACATTTAACAAACATTAAATTATATTACTATTTGTTCAACTTAACAAACATTTGTTGAACACCTCTCAGACTCTCTGTATGAAACAATGTTTATTTAGCACTTGAGGTCTCCAAGAACAGTCCCTCAAAAATCTTACTATATAATGGTGGAAACATGCATGTGATCAGAAGGAACTGTGTGAAAGAATCAATAGCTAAGAGAGCGCACAGGGTGAGGGGTGAATTTTGTCAAGGATCAGGGAAGCCAAGACTAACGGTGTCAATAGAATTTTGACAGACAGGAATGTAGTTAAGGGTTTTTGAGGCAAAGGGAAGAGTATGATCAAGGTGCAGGGATATTAAACAGATGGATATTCAGGGTGAAGTGTGGCCCCTGACTGGGTGCATTTGTTTGGGGACAGGATTAGGAAGACAGAGTGGCAAGTTATGCGGAAGCATGACAAAGATATGGTCAGCTCTGTCTAACCGTGAGAAACTGGAAGGGTTGTAGGGTCCATTTGGTAGGAAGTACGGAGCCAAATATTTTTAAACCAAGAAAGTAAGAGTACAGTGTTCACATTCTAAAATATAATCTTTGTTAAGTGAGTTTAGTTGGTGGGGGTGGGGGGGGAGCAAAGATAAGATCAGTTAGAAGGTTGCTGCATTTGTTTTAATGTAAGATGATGAAGTCTGTGTTTGAATACAATTCCTGGGAAGATAATGGAAGAGATCAGTTAGATACATTTTGGAGAAATATTTCACAGGTTTAGCAAACATTCATTTTATTTAAGGGGAAGCTGAGGTAAAAGTGAGTTTCAAGTTTCTAGTCTCCTGGTTTCGTGGCGTACAACTGTGGGTCGGCAGGGACGGATGATTTTACCTAATATAAGAGATTCGGGAAGACATGGGGAAAGCTCAAGATTTAAAATGCAGTTTTGAGTATGATTCACATGAAAAAAATAGTTGGAATCCTGTGATGGATGAGATGATGCAGGGAAGAATTTATAGTGAGAAGAATATGGGAAATAACCGTATTTAAGGGTCTTACATGATGAAATAATTTCCTTTAGTAATTCTAATTTGTTGCATATGTATGATGCATCATATTATGTGGAATATTTCTACATGCTGTGCTTGTAAATCAAGTAATCTGTTGACAAATGCTCCAAGTATTATTTTCCCACAGGATAGCATCTTTGCTTATTCCTATTAAATATCAAAAAATGTGATGAGTAATTACACTTTTCAAGAGTTACAGACTTTAGATCTATGTAGACATAGATAAAAATATGTGTGAATATCTGCCTTTGCAAGGAGCAGCATATGAGAAAACCATGCAAACTGTGAGAGAAGATGAAGTAATACAAAATTAATGAGAAATAAACTCCAAAGGAAATTATTTAAATAGGCAGCATAAAATTATTCAAGTTGTAAATTAGCCAGAAAACAACAAAAACCTCTAATGTTAACTTAGGATGTCAAGTCAACTTTTTTTTCTTTTAATCATTCCAAAAGAAGAAGTATGCTATTCTCAACAATTGTTTCCAGCCATGTAATCATCCAAAGAGGTGCCAATGTTTCAAACATGTTCACTTAGTGTGTCTATACTCAGATCGCCATTCACATACTGTGTGAAACATCTGAAGGTTAATAAGAGCCAGTTAAGTTAACTTAGGAGTGTGATGCCAATACAAGCGTCACTGATTAACTCAGACAGAACTAAGCTCAAAGCAAAAACCAGAATACGGAAACACTCAGAGTTGAGGGGAAAAAACAGTCTGTCCACTTTTTATTGTGTTACTAGGAACTTGAAAAATTGAAGGCCCAGCCTATAATGTTTAAAAATATAAAATAACATTTCTCTATATATACAAGTATGTGTTCTTGATGTTCTATAGGCTTATAAATTGTTCTAGTATTTAAAACAAGAGGCTATACACATTTTCAAGCCTCTAATATTAGTACATGTATTTACATGCATATGGTACCTCCCACATTTGGAGTATTGCTAATATTAAACAATTCAATGTGTTATATAGTAAATACTTAATATTTACCAGTAATACCACAACACTGTCTCGGGTAAAAAGCAAAATCAAAACTATATTCTTTGTTCTGTATTGTAACTGTGGCTCAAATATTTTAAGTCCGACAAACATTTCAGTTGGTTAAATGGCCTACTTGACAATGTATCCACTAGACACAAACACACAGATATACATGTGCTTACATGAATACACATCCTCCAACATGATTTGTGGTAAGAACTGTACCCCATTTAAGAAGACACCATATTTTTCAATCATGACAAGACTATTCCTTCCATGGGCCTGCCATTGGTAGTGAGCTTACTCTACAGCTGTCGTAACAATTATTCAACACCAGCAATAGTAAATATCAATTCTGGATTGAAAGTAAGGTTGAATAAACTTAATTCCTGGCATGTCCATGATACCTGGATGGCAAAGTTCCTTTAAAAGCATAATCAATAAGACCATAACTAGGGGGTGGTTTTTTCTTAACAGACATCTTATTCCTTCAAGTGTGTTTCTCTTTTTCTTTCGTTGTTATTTCCAAAGGTATATTTTCCAATAACTGGTAATCTCTTTTTTAAGTGGTCATAACTTCTGGAGGCCTTAGACCTTATGACTCATAGAATAAATATGTTTTGCCATTAATTATTTTTTAAAATTCTGCTCTATATGATTTCTCTCCATCAAGTGGCATTCAGAATGGGAGTTTTTATACACTAAACTCATTTAACTCCATCCCTGTATTATCCATATCTCATCAGTTCTTTATTTTCAAAAATAAAACCCCTCATTATTATGGGTAAGAGTATATGGCAGGTCATCTTTTTCCATTCCTTTCTTTAAAATAAAAAATAATAATAATGATTTTTGAAAGATCACCTAGGATGCGAGACTGCCAGAATGGTTTAGCAGCCTGATGAACCAGTCTCTATGAGTGGCTTCAAATCCCAACCTGTGTGGGAAATGATGTGATCATTTTCAATCACTTCACTATGAAGGAAAATCATTAATTGGTTTTCCCTGGACATTGCCAACAACATTTCTATAGAATTCATAGGTATAATAATTCAAATTTCCAAATTTAAAGATCCTCCCAGTGTTGACTTTGAGTCCCACTCAAAGCAACATCTCTTTGCTTGTAATAAACATCCACAGGGCTTCCCTGGTGGCGCAGTGGTTGAGAGTCCGCCTGCCGATGCAGGGGACGCAGATTCGTACCCCGGTCTGGGAGGATCCCACATGCTGCGGAGCGGCTGGGCCCGTGAGCCATGGCCGCTGAGCCTGCGTGTCCGGAGCCTGTGCTCCGCAACGGGAGAGGCGCAGCGGTGAGAGGCCTGTGTACCGCAAAAAAAAAAAAAAAAAAAATCCACAGACTTTGTGACTACACAGTCAGTCAAATCAAGCCTTGGAATGGACCAAACCAGAAATGGGATCTAGCCAGCTTGCTCCAATTAAACAGAGGACAATGTGCAGAACCAGGCAAAGAAGTATAGACAAAATAATGCATACTGGGATTTGGGTAGAACTTTTTGGTTGTATTCCAATCTTAGCTAAGACCTAAGCTGAAAACAACCAGTGGTAATACCAACGCGACTGCACCACCACTTATTTAAAAGGAAGCGCATTACAGAATATTGAGCAGAGTTCCCTGTGCTATACAGTAGTTCCTCATTGGTTATCTATTTTAAATATAGCAGTGTGTACATGTCAATCCCAAACTCCCAATCTATCCATCTCTGCCCCCACCCCTTCCCCTAGTAACCATAAGTTTGTTCTCTAAGTCTGTGTTTGTTTTATAACTAAGCTCATTTAAAACCTAAATGGGAAAATAATTGGAAAAAGAATAGATACTTGTATATGTATAACTGAATCACTTTGCTGCACAACTGAAACTAACACAATATTGTTTATCAACTATATTCCAATATAAAATAAAAATTTAGGGAGCTTCAAGATGGCGGAAGAGTAAGACGTGGAGATCACCTTCCTCCCCACAGATATACCAGAAATACATCTACACGTGGAACAACTCCTACAGAACACCTACTGAACGCTGGCACAAGACCTCAGACCTCCCAAAAGGCAAGAAACTCCGCACGTAGCTGGGTAGGGCAAAAGAAAAAAGAAAAAACAGAGACAAAGAATAGGGACGGGACCTGCACCGGTGGGAGGGAGCTGTGAAGGAGGAAAGGTTCCCACACACTAGGAAGCCCCTTCGCGGGCGCAGACTGCGGGTGGCGGAGGGGGAAGGCTTCAGAGCTACGAAGGAGAGCACAGCAACAGGGGTGCGGAGGGCAAAGCGGAGAGATTCCCGCACAGAGGATCTGCGCCTACCAGCACTCACCAGCCTGAGAGGCTTGTCTGCTCACCCGCCGGGGTGGAAGGGGCTGGGAGCTGAGGCACAGGCTTCGGTCAGAGCACAAGGAGAGGACTGGGGTTGGTGGGGTGAACACAGCCTGAAGGGGGCTAGTGCCCCACAGCTAGGTGGGAGGGAGTCCAGGAAAAGGTCTGGACCTGCCGAAGAGGCAAGACACTTTTTCTTCCCTCTTTGTTTCCTAGTGAGCGAGAAGAGAGGATTAAGAGTGCCGCGTAAAGGAGCTCCAGAGACGGGCGCGAGCCGCGGCTAAAAGCGCGAACCCCAGAGACGGGCACGAGACGCTAAGGCTGCTGCTGCCGCCACCAAGAAGCCTGTGTGCGAGCACAGGTCACTCTCCACACCTCCCCTCCTGGGAGCCTGTGCAGCCCGCCACTGCCAGGGTCCCGGGATCCAGGGACAACTTCCCCGGGAGTACTCACGGCGCCTCAGACTGGTGCAACATCATGGCGGCCTCTGCCGTGCAGGCTCGCCCCGAACTCCATGCCCCTCCCTCCCCCTCGGCCTGACTGAGCCAGAGCCCCGGAATCAGCTGCACCTTTAACCCAGTCCTGTCTGAGCGAACAACGGACACCTGAGGGCGACCTACATGCAGAGGCGAGGCCAAATCCAAAGTTGAGCCCCGGGAGCTGTGGGAACAAACAAGAGAAAGGGAAATCTCTCCCAGCAGCCTCAGGTGCAGCGGATTAAATCTCCACAATCAACTTCAAGTACCCTGCATGTGTGGAATACCTGAATAGACAATGAATCATCCCAAATTCAGGAGGTGGACTTTGGGAGCAACAATATATATATATATATTTTTTCCCTTTTTCTATTTTTGTGAGTTTGTATGTGTATGCTTCTGCATGTGATTTTGTCTGCATAGCTTTGCTTTTACCATTTGTCCTAGGCTTCTGTTGGTCCTTTTTTTCCCCTTTTTTTAGTATAGTTTTCAGCACTTGTTGTCATTGGTGGATTTGTTTTTTGGTTTGCTTGTTCTTTCTTTCTTTTTCTTTTTTTATAATTACTTAAAAATTTTTTTCTTAATAATTATTTTTTTTGTTTTTTATTTTAATAACTTTTTAATTTTATCTTTCTGTTTTTCTTTCTTTCTACCCTTTATTCTGAGCCATGTGGATGACAGGCTCTTGGTGCTGCAGCCAGGCATCAGGGCTGTGCCTCTGAGGTGGAAGAGCCAAGTTCAGGACATTGGTCCAACAGAGACCTCCCAGCTCCACGTAATATCAGACAGCAAAAATCTCCCAGCAATCTCCATCTCAATGCCAAGACCCAGCTGCACTCAACAACCAGCAAGCTCCAGTGCTGGACACCATATGCCAAACAACTAGCAAGACAGGAACACAACCCCGCCCATTAGCAGAGAGGCTGCCTAAAATCATAATAAGGCCACAGACACCCCAAAACACACCACCAGACGTGGACCTGCCCACCAGAAAGACAAGATCCAGCCTCATCCACCAGAACAGAGGCACTAGTCTCCTCCATCAGAAAGCCTACACAACACACTGAACCAACTTTAACCACTGGGGACAGACACCAAAAACAACAGGAACTGCGAACCTGCAGCCTGCGAAAAGGAGACCCCAAACACGGTAACTTAAGCAAAATGAGAAGACAAAGAAACACACAGCAGATGAAGGAGCAAGGTAAAAACCCACCAGACATAACAAATGAAGAGGAAATAGGCAGTCTACTTGAAAAAGAATACATAACAATGATAGTAAAGATGATCCAAAGTCTTGGAAATAGAATGGAGAAAATATGAGAAACATTTAACAAGGAACTTGAAGAACCAAGGAGCAAACAAACAATCATGAACAACACAATAAATAAAATTAAAAATTCTCTAGAAGGGATCAACAGAAGAATAACTGAGGCAGAAGAACGGATAAGTGACCTGGAAGATAAAATAGTGGAAATAACTACTGCAGAGCAGAATAAAGAAAAAAGAATGGAAAGAATTGAGGACCATCTCAGAGACCTCTGGGACAATATCAAACACACCAAGATTCGAATTATAGGGGTCACAGAAGCAGAAGAGAAAAAGGGACTGAGAAAATATTTGAAGAGATTATAGTTGAAAACTTCCCTAATATGGGAAAGGAAATAGTTAATCAAGTCCAGGAAGCACAGAGAATCCCATACAGGATAAATCCAAAGAGAAACACACCAAGACCCATATTAATCAAACTATCAAAAATTAAATACAAAGAAACAATACTAAA
Organism: Delphinus delphis; assembly: GCF_949987515.2. NCBI lineage: Eukaryota > Metazoa > Chordata > Mammalia > Artiodactyla > Delphinidae > Delphinus > Delphinus delphis. The sequence continues at coordinate 58,363,211 of NC_082688.1, forward strand.
AGCAGCAATGGAAAAACAAAAAAAATAACATACAAGGAAATCCCCATAAGGTTAACAGCTGATCTTTCGGCAGAAACTCTGCAAGCCAGAAGGGAGTGGCAGGACATGTTTAAAGTGATGAAAGGGAAAAACCTACAACCAAGATTACTCTATCCAGCAAGGATATCATTCAGACTTGATGGAGAAATTAAAACCTTTACAGACAAGCAAAAGCTAAGAGAATTCAGCACCACCAAACAGCTCTACAACAAATGCTAAAGGAACTTCTCTAGGCAGGAAACACAAGAGATGGAAAAGACCTACAATAACAAACAGAAAACAATTAAGAAAATGGGAATAGGAACATACATATCAATAATTACCTTAAATGTAAATGGATTAAATGCTCCAACCAAAAGACAGAGACTGGCTTAATGGATACAAAAACAAGACCCGTATATATGCTGTCTACAAGAGACCCACTTCAGACCTAGGGACACATACAGACTGAAAGTGAGGGGATGGAAAAAGATATTCCATGCAAATGGAAATCAAAAGAAAGCTGGAGTAGCAATTCTCATATCTGACAAAATAGACTTTAAAACAAAGACTAGGGGGCTTCCCTGGTGGCACTGTGGTTTAGAGTCTGCCTGCTGATGTGGGGGACGTGGGTTCGTGCCCTGGTCCAGGAAGATCCCACATGCCGCGGAGTGGCTGGGTGCATGAGCCATGGCCACTGGGCCTGCGCGTCCGGAGCCTTGCTCTGCGGCACGCGTATCGCAAAAAAAAAACAAAAACAAAAACAAAGACTATTACAAGAGACAAATAAGGACACTACATAATGATCAAGGGATCAATCCAAGAAGATATAACAATTGTAAATATTTATGCACCCAACATAGGACACCTCAATACATAAGGCAAATACTAACAGCCATAAAAGGGGAAATCAACAGTAAAACAATCATAGTACGGCGTGACTTTAACACCCCACTTTCACCAATGGACAGATCATCCAAAATGAAAATAAATAAGGAAACACAAGCTTTAAATGAGACCTTAAACAAGATGGTCTTAATTGATATTTATGGGACATTCCATCCAAAAACAACAGGATACACTTTCTTCTCAACTGCTCATGGAACATTCTCCAGTATAGATCATATCTTGGGTCAAAAGTCAAGCCTTGGTAAATTTACAAAAATTGAAATCGTATCAAATATGTTTTCTGACCACAACACTATGAGACTAGATATCAATTACAGGAATAAATCTGTAAAAAATGCAAACACATGGACGCTAAACAATACACTACATAATAACCAAGAGATCACTGAAGACATCAAAGAGGAAATCAAAAAATACCTAGAAACAAATGACAATGAACACACGATGATCCAAAACCGATGGGCTGCAGCAAAAGTAGTTCTAGGAGGGAATTTTATAGCAATACAATCCTACCTTAAGAAACTAGAAACATCTCAAATAAACAACCGAACCTTACACCTAAAGCAATTAGAGAAAGAAGAACAAAAAAAACCCAAATTTAGCAAAAGGAAAGAAATCATAAAGAACAGATCAGAAATAAATGAAAAAGAAATGAAAGAAATGATAGCAAAGATCAACAAAACTGAAAGCTGGTTCTTTGAGAAGATAAACAAAATTGATAAACCATTAGCCAGACTCATCAAGAAAAAAAGGGAGAAGACTCAAATCAATAGAATTAGAAATGAAAAAGGGGAAGTAACAACTGAAACTTCAGAAATACTAAGGGTCATGATAGTTTACTACAAGCAACTATATGCCAATAAAATTGACAACCTGGAAGAAATGAACAAATTCTTAGAAATGCACAAGCTTCCAAGACTGAACCAGGAAGAAACAGAAAATATAAACAGACCAATCACAAGCACCGAAATTGAAACTGTGAATAAAAATCTTCCACCAGGGTGGGATAGCGAGGGTTGCAGGGAGGGAGAGGCAAGAGGGAGGAGATATGGGGATATATGTATATGTATAACTGATTCACTTTGTTATAAAGCAGAAACTAACACACCATTGTAAAGCAGTTATACTCCAATAAACATGTTAAAAAAAAAGTTTTCCAACAAACAAAAGCCCAGGACTAGATGGCTTCACAGGCGAATTCTATCAACCATTTAGAGAAGAGCTAACACCTATCCTTCTTAAACTCTTCCAAAATACTGCAGAGGGAGGAACACTCCCAAACTCATTCTACGAGGCCATCATCACCCTGACACCAAAACCAGACAAAGATGTCACAAAAAAAGAAAACTACAGACCAATATCACTGATTAACATAGATGCAAAAATCCTCAACAAAATACTAGCAAACAGAATCCGACAGCACATTAAAGGGATCATACACCATGATCAATTGAGGTTTATCCCAGGGATGCAAGGATTCTTCAATATACGCAAATCAATCAATGTGATACACCATATCAACAAATTGAAGGGAAAAAAAAAAAAAAACATATGATCATATCAATAGATACAGAGAAAGTTTTCGACAAAATTCAACACCAATTTATGATAAAAACCCTCCAGAAAGTAGGCATAGAGGGAACTTAACTCAACATAATAAAGGCCATATATGACAAACCCACAAACAACATTGTCCTCAATGGTGAAAAACTGAAACCATTCCCACTAAGATCAGGAACAAGACAAGGTTGCCCACTCTCACCACTATTATTCAACATAGTTTTGGAAGTTTTAGCCACAGCAATCAGAGAAGAAAAGGAAATAAAATAAATCCAAATCGGAAAAGAAGAAGTAAAGATGTCACTGTTTGCAGATGACATGATACTATAAATAGAGAATCCTAAAGATGCTACCAGGAAACTACTAGAGCTAATCAATGAATTTAGTAAAATAGCAGGATACAAAATTAATGCACAGAAATCTCTTGCATTCCTGTACACTAATGATGAAAAATCTGAAAGTGAAATTAAGAAAACACTCCCATTTACCACTGCAACAAAAAGAATAAAATATCAAGGAATAAACCTACCTAAGGAGACAAAAGACCTGTATGCAGAAAATTATAAGACACTGATGAAAGAAATTAAAGATGATACAAATAGATGTAGAGATATACCATGTTCTTGGATTGGAAGAATCAACACTGTGAAAATGACTATACTACCCAAAGCAATCTACAGATTCCATGCAATTCCTATCAAACTGCCAATGGCATTTTTCACAGAACTAGAACAAAAAATTTCACAATTTGTATGGAAACACTAAAGACCCCTAATAGCCAAAGCAATCTTGAGAAAGAAAAATGGAGCTGGAAGAGTCAGGCTCCCTGACTTCAGACTATACTACAAAGCTACAATAATCAAGACAGTATGGTACTGGCACAAAAACAGAAATATAGATCAATGGAACAGGATAGAAAGCCCAGAGATAAACCCACGCACATATGGTCACCTTATCTTTGATAAAGGAGGCAAGAATATTCAATGCAGAAGAGACAGTTTCTTCAATAACTGGTGCTGAGAAAACTGGAGAGCTACATGTAAAAGAATGAAATTAGAACACTCTCTAACACCATACACAAAAATAAATTCAAAATTGATTAAAGACCAATAAACTCAAAATTGATTAAAGACCTAAATGTAAGGCCAGACACTATCAAACTCTTAGAGGAAAACATAGGCAGAACACTCTATGACATAAATCACAGCAAGATCCTTTTGGACCCACCTCATAGGGAAATGGAAATAAAAACAAAAATAAACAAATGGGACCTAATGCAACTTAAAAGCTTTTGCACAGCAAAGGAAAATATAAAGGAAACGAAAAGACAACCCTCACAATGGGAGAAAATATTTGCAAGTGAAGCAACTGACAAAGGATTAATCTCCAAAATTTACAAGCAGCTCACGCAGCTCAATATCAGAAAAACAAACAACCTAATCCAAAAATGGGCAGAAGACCTAAACAGACATTTCCCCAAAGAAGATATACAGATTGCCAACAAACACATGAAAGAGTGCTCAACATGATTAATCATTAGAGAAATACAAATCAAAACTACAATGAGATTTCATCTCACACCGGTCAGAATGGCCATCATGAAAAAATCCAGAAACAATAAATGCTGAAGAGGGTGTGGAGAAAAGGGAACCCTCTTGCACTGTTGGTGGGAATGTAAATTGATACAGCCACTATGGAGAACAGTATGGAAGTTCCTTAAAAAAACTAAAAATAGAACTACCATACGACCCAGCGATCCCACTACTGGGCATATACCCTGAGAAAACCATAATTCAAAAAGAGTCATGTACCACAATGTTCACTGCAGCACTATTTACAATAGCCAGGACATGGAAGCAACTATGTGTCCATCGACAGATGAATGGATAAAGAAGATGTATACAGTGGATACTACTCAGCCGTAAAAAGAAACGAAATTGAGTTATTTGTAGTGACTTTGATGGACCTAGAGTCTGTCATACAGAGTGAAGTAAGTCAGAAAGAGAAAAACAAATACTGTATGCTAACACATATATATGGAATCTAAAAAAAAAAAAAAAGAAATGGTCATGAAGAACCTAGGGGCAAGACAGGAATAAAGAGGCAGACCTACTATAGAATGGACTTGAGGACACTGGGAGGGGGAAGGGTAAGCTGGGACAAAGTGAGAGAGTGGTAGTGTATATATGGACATATATACACTACCAAATGTAAAATAGACAGCTAGTGGGAAGCAGTCGCATAGCACAGTGAGATCAGCTTGGTGCTTTGTGACCAGCCTGAAGGGTGGGATAGGGAAGGTGGGAGGCAGGGAGATGCAAGAGGGAAGAGATAGGAATATATGTATATGTATAACTGATTCACTTTGTTATAAAGCAGAAACTAACACACCACTGTAAAGCAATTATACTCCAATAAAAACATTAAAAAAATAAAATAAAAATTTAAAGTAAGTTTAAAAAATAAATTGTAAAAAAAATCGAAAAAAAAAAAGGGAAGCTATCATTCACTGGCACTGCCAGGTGATGGCAACAGACATCTACTTGCAGGGCTTCTAAGAGATGGTAGAACTGACCTACTACCAATAACTACAACCCCAGTAACCCCAAATTCAATCTCTAATCTCCACATGAAAAGGAGAGGAAGGAAAGTCAATAGGCACTTGGAAATTACCGGGTTCTTTCTTTTGGGGAGAATTGAGGCCTAGTTTGGGGTCCTTCCAGAAAGGGAGAGTGAGAACTGGTTTTTCTTGCTGTGTCAGAGTTGACTTGGGTGAGAGTTTTTGAGAGAACATGACATATGTTCTTTGGGTTTGGTGTTTATTTTTCTCCCAGAGTGCTGAGCAAAGAAGTCTCACTGAAGGGCCTAGAAAGCAAATGGAGGCATTCCCACCAGCCCACTTCCCTGCACTTGTCAGAAGATGGAGGTGAAATCCTAAGAAGTTCTTGCAGCTTCATGACAAGAGTCACGATGATAAAGGGAGGGCCAAGCAACAGGAAATCTAACTAGAAGAGGGGTTGGGAAGCATGCACAATGGCAGGGACCAAATACATTGGACTACATGTCTCTGAGGAGGTCATGAACAATATCAGAGGCAAGAGAAAGCCAAACAGGAGCACACGGATACTTACCCCTTCCCTGTCTTTCTGTGGTAGACTGAAAAGTGGCCATCAACTCTTAAATTTGAGTTGGCTATATGACTGGCTCTAGGCAGTGAGACATTAGTGTGACAAACAGATACTTGGCATATCACTGTGCACTGGGGCTGCTCTTTGGAACCCGATGACTGCCACCATGTGAAAAAGACTTCCAGAGACAAGTGGCCCAATTGCCTCTGTTGGCAGAGCCAATAACCTACCAAACCCCAGAGGAGTGAATGCTCATACTCTACATCATCTAGCCATCAGCTATCCTGCCACATGACTGCAGATGCAGGAGAGAGCCGGTATAACTCAGTCAAGCTGGCCCAGATTAGAATAACCACCCAAGTGAATCACAGAGTTTGGGGGACTATTAGAATGGATTCCATGCTAATTTTCTTGTAACTAGAGCTGGGCAAAACCCTGCTTTACAAAGTTTATCATATCATTTCACACATGTCAACTGAACTCTGATCCTGAATCAACTTAAAAATGTTATGACAGGGCTTCCCTGGTGGCACAGTAGTTGAGAGTCCACCTGCCAATGTAGGGGACACGGGTTCGTGCCCCGGTCCGGGAAGATCCCACATGCCGTGGAGCGGCTGGGCCTGTGAGCCATGGCTGCTGAGCCTGTGCGTCCGGAGCCTGTGCTCCGCAACGGGAGAGGCCACGACAGTGAGAGACTCGCGTACCGAAAAAAAAAAAAAAAATGTTATGACAAAGTTTTTTGTTTTTAAACTGTTCCCTTATAGAAATGTTAGGAAAAGATAAAAGTATTGGTACAAGAAAGCCTTCTAGGGAAGCAGGAAATAGTCTTATGTAGAGTCCCTCTGACCTTGAGCAGTTTGCAACAACCCAAACAGTGGACCTAAGTCACCTGGTGTGGCACAAAAACAAGCAGCAATTTGCTTTAACTTATCTTCTGTTGAGTTGAAGAAGTGGAATGCATTAGTCCCCATCCTAAATTAATTAGCTCAATCCTTCATTCATCAGTCATTCACCAGACACATGTTCCATGCAAACCACTATACCACCTACAAGGAGAAATCATGATAAATAAGACAGATTAGAAAAGAAATAGCAGGGCTTCCCTGGTGGCACAGTGGTTAAGAATCCGCCTGCCAATGCAGGGGACACGGGTTGGATCCCTGGTCCGGGAAGGTCACACATGCCGCGGAACAACTAAGCCCGTGCACCACAACTGCTGAGCCTGCGTGCTACAACTACTGAAGCCCGCACGCCTAGAACCTGTGCTCCACAGCAAGCGATGCCTCCGCAAGGAGAAGCCTGCGCACCGCACCGCAACGAAAACCAAACGTAGCCAAATAAATAAAAATAAATAAATAAAAAACCAAAGTGCTCTATGTGCACTATGTATTAAACACAGAAAGAAGTAGGAGAGGGCAACTGAAGTGTATCTTTATGACAGGTACAAGGCTGGGCATTGTAAAATGTATAATCTCTTTTAATAGCCACAAACCCTGTAAGAACCATCATTCTTATAGATGTATATTAATAGGCTCGGGGAAGCTGCATGATTCTATTTTAATAAGGTATGACCTTTTGGTTAGCCCCAAAATTCTGTCCTCATTGCAGGGGATGGGGCATGTACACTATGATATAAGAAAGGAAGAGGCAGGACTTCTAAGAAATTCAGAGGAAAAAAAGTCACAGATTACAGTCAAGAAGCGGAGGATTACAAAAGTAAAGCTTTACTAACAGGGACAATTTGAGTTAGGTTTTGAAGAACAGGAAAAAAAATCAAATGTTATTGGAAATGGGGGAAAAGATCATTTTCTTGTGTTTTTATATTACAGAACTGTATTTCAATATAGAAAATTTTCAAATACAGACAAATATAAATAGAGAAACATTTCATATTCACCTTAATACAGCCATGAATAACCTTTGGTCAAAGTTCTTAACTTGGGAGTGTACTATGTGGAGGGTACTCAGAGACATATGTGAACACATTAGAAAAAGAACAAGAAGTAGTTTGGTTTGATTGACAAAGAAGCTATGCATAGGGCAATGGTGACACCTGTTCTTTAACAGGTAAAATATGGACATTGAGTGGCAGGTTAATCAACTGTAACATGTACTGAGGTGAATTTAGATGACTAGGTATTCACTGAGATACAATTTTATAAAGATTCTGCTAATAAGTCAAGTTAATTCTGGGATAGAAATACATTCATTGTTCAACACATGTTTATTTTGACCTGTTGGAATAAGTACTGCAGAGGAGTCAAAGAAAGCAAATTTAGGTCCACAAACCTCATGACACACTAACATATTTGAGTCTTTATGCCTTTTCTATCATTTTTGCAGGCTTTGGTGTGGGAAGAGTAAGCTGATTCAGGATCAGAGTTCACCCTCTTGAAACTGAAGTCTCTTTACACGTATGAGGACATGAATTACCTACTGGCAAATCCAATTGCTTGGTGTATAAATATATATACACACATCATCATCATCATCATTTCTTCAAGACCGTAGCTTTCAATTTGCTAAAACTTACTATAACAAAAGAAAATGATTTTCCCCTCTTTTGATCGATTAAACTCCCAGGAAAAAAAAAAAAAAAAAAACAGATGTCCTCTCAAACTTAAGGCTCAAAGAGAACAAGAGCAAACAAAACTTCTACTTGGTAATCACCCATACTTTAGTTTTGGCAAGTTGAGAGTTAATGCAAAAGATGTTACTATTCTTTTTTTCAGGAATATTTTTATTTTAATCCACATGGATTTCCCCCCAGAGAATCTGATGTAAAATCCTAAATCCAGGTTTCTCAGAGGAAACACTGGCTGTGAACAGCAGGAGTATCATAAGTTTGCTGCCATCTGGGTTCCCATCATCTTCCTTTGGACACTTCCCAAAATTGGGATTTTATTTCTATTCCAGACACAACTTAGAAGACAGCTCCTAATGCTCAGGAAGGGACCATGAGGTGGTCAGTCAAATCTGAAGTTGGGGGAAAAAAATACCCCGTCCACTGCCTAGAGAGAGTCTACACAGGCAGATGAAGCACTTGAGCATAGAATGCAGATGGACAAAATGTGGGCAACAAACAAGAATACTGAAAAACACTCCACTTGCCACAGGTCAAGGTCCATCCTAGACTTTTTAATCTCAGCCTTCCGGTTAGCATGGGAACACAGAAATGGGACAGGGCAGATGCAGATCTGTGAAGATATCTTCATTTCTCACATGGAACAGGGACAGATGGATGTAAAGAATGTGCCTTGGCTGATCTGGAAAGAGCATGCTATCCTTCGGGAAAACATCTGGGCTATTACATTGTTTTGCAGGATAGAAGGCAAGAATTCCAAGCTCTCTCATCCTGCTTAAGACCTCAGTTATTCTTACATTGCTGTCGCTGAAGAAGCTAAAAATGTATCTTTAAGTCTCTATAAAATTGAAGACATTTTGTGTATATGTGTCTAGTTTCTTAGGCCACATTCAACTTTACTATGTGTAGAACATATGTCACAACTAAGTTGGGCCATGTTTGGTTACTCACCATCGGTCATAGTTGAAATTCTGTTGCCAAACACCCAAAATAAAATTAACCATAAACGTTTTTCTGACAGTCTGTGGCTGAATGTGTGATATATACTAACAACAACAACAAAAATATCATCTGTGGCCAGTCAATGGCTTCTAATCCTTAGAAATGATTTAGACTATATAAAGGATATTGCAAGGCCTCCAAAATAAAGTGTGTTAAAGCAGTGATTATCCGGCAAATGCTAATTATATGTTTGTATGTATACACATGTATTTTATAATTACATCTCTTGGAATAAATAAGCATTCAATTAATATAAACATGCATTTCCTTTCTGTCTAATGAATCTCACTCTCACTTATACAAGGTTGTACTATATTTGGAGCCATTTTCACTATGCACATAGTCACAAGTCCTTCTGGCTTAGAATGTAGGAAGTCATCATCATTTTTGAGAGGTAAAAAAATATAAGGGCTTAAGGTTGAAAAACCCGAAGTTAAAGCACCTGGATTGGTAAGGAGGCTAAAGGAGATAGTACAGGTCACAGATCTGAACCCATGTCTGTCATTGACCATAGAAAGGTGAGCACCCTAGCCAGCTATCTTTGTTTCTCTAGTTATAAAATTAAGCTTTATATGTGGGATCTAAAAAAATGGTACAAATGAACTTATTTACAAAACAGAAATAGAGTCACAGATGTAGAAAACAATCTTATGGTTACCAGGGTGGAAAGGAAGGGAGGGACATTGGGACTGACATATACACACTACTATATATGGAATAGATAACTATTATATAAGAACCTACTGTATAGCACAGGGAACTCTACTCAATACTCTGTAATGACCTATATGGGAAAAGAATCGAAAAAAGAGTGGATATATGTATAACTGATTGACTTTGCTATACAGCAGAAAGTAACATAACACTGTAAATCAACTGTACTCCAATAAACATTGTAAAAATAAGCTTTGTAATTCATAAATTCATTTTATGACATATATTTATAAAAAAACTATAAATGTATTTTATATATTCATAATATACTTATGTGGAGATATATATATATATATATATATATATATTTGAACAAAAAAGCTAGAAAAAGAAAGTAAAGACCACTATGCCTTATTTATATTTACTATAATTAGTTTCTTTTATGCCACCATTTTAAATTTAGAAAACCCTTTATAGTTTATTAAGTGTGATTCCTGGGGAAAATTAGATGTAACTAATTAATCTATCATTTCTGCCATAATAAGTAAGTGAGCCTTTGTTTCTCCCAATTTTGAAAAAGTGGTAAGGTGCTGAAGACAATGCCAAAAATGAATAAGACAGAAATCAGGCCTCTTCTTCCCACTGAAGTTTGGCTGTTTTGAACTTTAAATGTTGAATACACATCATTTCCCCAGGATCAGTACTTAGCTATTTCCTCATGCAAACGCACACAACTTAAAGATGCCTCATCTTCCTCCGCCATATCTTCTCTCCTTTTTGTTTTTCATTCAGCCTTACCAGGGAGAACACACATGAGCTGAATCACCTGTACTATTTATTCCCCTACTACGGATTCACTTCCAAGTAGCAGTGACATAATCACTTCTTCCTTTCCTCCCTGCCAGGGCAAGGTACCCACACATGCAAGTCTCACAGAGCCATGCCATATTCCAACCTCAGCTTCTCCCTCAAGCACCTCCCAGAAAGCTTGACTAACTTGTACATCGTCAGGTCTGCTATGATGGAGAGCCCAGAAACAGCCTTCTAAATTGTGTCAAATTTTCATTTCTCTGAAAGGTACATTTAAACAGTTTTCATGACAGGCCAGATGAAACCTTGGCTCTACCAAGTCAGCCGGTTTGGGTTATTGTACAAAACTTTTGCTTAATCAAAAATGCGTATCATTTTATTTTTGCTGTTGTCACTGTTTATTTACTTTAGAGTAATCACTAATTTGCTTACGTGCAGTGATGAAATTGAAATAAAATGGCAGATGGCCACAGAATAGAGCCTGGGGATGAAAAAAATTTAAATACAAAAAGGTTCAAAATAAGGCATTTAGTGATTTAGTAATAATATTCGTAAGAGATATAAGTGCTTTCAAAAGCAGAATGATAGGCCAGAGGTTATGTACAATTTAATAGTTAAGTTTTGTTTTGTTTTCCATTACATTCAAGCCAAATTGTTTTTATTCTCATTGAAGTGAAATAATTAATCCCTAATTGATTTTCTTTAAAAAAAGAAATGAAAAACATCCAATGATTCAAATATTTGTATTGTATCACATACAATCAGATATCGTTTAACACAACGGTTTCTCCCTTTAAAACTTGTTCAGGGGTAATATTTATGCTTATTTTACTTGAATAGAGAAGACAGAAGTTATCATCCTTTGTAAAGGTCCCCAGGATGAGGGCAATGAAATAAATTCCAGTTATCAAGGATAAGAAGCCTAACAGATTCATTCTTTCATTTCTGCTCAAAACACCATGCAGGCAATAATAGTTCCAGTGCCTGTTTCACTCACAGCTTTAAGAAATGTGCTATGAAGTTGCCCTGCAAAGAAATCCACCCATCACATTTCAAACTAACACATCAGCTGACTCCTTGAGCCCACTGATAAAACTCACAGCTATAACTGACAGCCCCAGGAGCAGGTGGCTTTAAAGAATACCATTTTGACTTTCAAAACACATTTCTAATGTAAATGTAAAGCTTCAAAAGTTATTTGCTTCTACCTAGAGCAATTAACATAAATTTGTAGAAGTCTTTATTGACAACTTTTCTATTTCTTCGACAAGGTAACAGGTGGGGGAATTTCTAGGGGGAAATGAGGAGTGAGTGCTAATACATGGTTTCTTTTTGGGGATTAAAGTGCTGTAAAGTTGACAGTAATGATGGTTGTATAATTCTGTGAATATACTAAAAACCACTGAATTGTACACTTTCAACACCCCCCCCCAAAAAAAACCAAGGTAACAGGCATTGATTTCACTCCTACTCTCTTCAACTGATAACAACAACTGGAAATACTTAGGCAAAGTCTTTGTGCAGTAAGCAAGAGAGCTGCATATCAAGGGAGGTGTAAACTCAAAACTGATGCTACTTCTCTTTTTAGTGAGGGAAGGACTATGTTTTAAGCATGCCTCAGTTCGCATCACTTTAAAAATAGAGTCATAATTCTGCTTTTTAAGGATTTATTACAGATTGAACTGATTTTGTAATCTCTCAATTAGCAAGTTATAATCTATTCATGGAAATGAATCAAGCTGAAAAGATGAGACGGATTTTTTAAAGTCTAAGTAAATCATGCATTTGTATACAACAAAGTTTAAAACTTTGTTGATAACAAGGCCAAATGCAAAATGGGGTATGGGAGAAAACAAACTAAATAATTTAGACAGAGCCATTTAAATGGATAGTGGTCAATAACAATTTTAAATATACATATACTGCTTCAGTGCCACAGAGGCTCTTTCATATTAAGAGTAATCAACATATTATAAATTGAACAAAATATATGTGTGGATAGATGAGTGTCTATATAACCCTGGAAGAGAGCTGAATAGTCATTCAATCAACTGTAGTCAGATGGTGTAGGATGAATATACTTTTATAGTTACCCCTTCCCTCAAACCATCAAACAATACCCCTCAAAAGACTTTAAGATAAGCAGTGGTTTCTTAAAGTTACACACTCATCAAGAAGTGCATAAAATATTCTTCAGTACAGAGTTAAACAGTGCTTAAGAAGGAGATTTCTACTGGTAAATGGATCTGTTTCTTTTGTGTTTTTTCAATTTAATGTTGCTGGGATTCAGATGATAAATAAACTCTTCAGGGTTCCCTGCCCAAGGGCAAATAAAGATGCAGAAGTTCTCCTTCCTTTTATAGTCACGGAGACGATACTCTCCTTCAATAGTCATGGTGATACACGGATTCAAATTTCAAGAGTTTATTACTTTTACAAAGTCTTTAGAAAAGAATCCTTCGTCTTTTTCAACCCAGGATTGGCAAGCAGTGTTGACTCTCTTGTAGATGGTAAGGGTGATAGTTTAAATGTCTAAATATATATATTTTAATGATCTAAACGCTTCCAATGGCCAAGCCAGCAAAGCTTAGCAAAACTATAACTGCTTTAAAAGCTGTGCATTTTGAAACAGTGCATGTGTCAGGGCACCAGAAGGCTACTAATACACCCAATAGAGTTATTTCTTTGTTTGTTTGTTTGTTTGTTTATTTATGGCTGTGTTGGGTCTTCCTTGTTGTGCGCGGGCTTTCTCTAGTTGTGGCGAGCGGGGGCTACTCTTCTTTGCAGTGCGCAGGCTTCTCATTGCGGTGGCCTCTCTTGTTGCGGAGCACGGGCTCTAGGCGTGCGGGCTTCAGTAGTTGTGGCACATGGGCTTCAGTAGCTGTGGCTTGTGGGCTCTAGAGCACAGGCTCAGTAGTTGTGGCACACGGACTTAGCTGCTCTGCGGCATGTGGGATCTTCCCGGATCAGGACTCAAACCCGTGTCCCCTGCACTGGCAGGCAGATTCTCAACCACTGTGCCACCAGGGAAGTCCCCAATAGGGTTTTAAACCACAGTTTCCTGAAGGATCTACCACTGAACCAAAAAACTGTGAATAACCCACATCAAAGTGAACTGCTATTAGATGGAAACAAAAGTACATTTGAAGCAAGAGGAAATTCAAGATATCGGTATATAACTGTGACAGTGGCAGAGAGCTCCCCATTTTCCCATCTTGGTTGACTAATAAGAGTATTTCCTACAGACTTCAACTGATTACAGGTTTGATAAAATAGTTTCACAGTGAAAAGTACTCAGGGCTTATTGATAGGCTATCAATCCTCATTCCTCTATTTAGTTTATCCAAACTTTAATCTAAATCTGTACTCTAAAAATTTCATATAATAGTATTACTTATATTGTTCCCTGTATTTTTCTCTGTATGTTTTAAAATTTACATATTTTTGAAACTTTTCCCCAAATCTATGGCTTTTTTTTTTTATTCTCTCAATAATGTCTTTTGATGAGAAGTTAATTTTGATGATATTCAAGTTATCAATGTTTTCTTTTAGAAACTGTGGTGTGGGGTTGTAGGGGTTTGCGGTTTTATGGGTTTGTGGTTATGGGGAAATAATATCCTAATCTAAATCACAAAGATTTTCTTCTATGCTTTCTTTTAGAAGTTTTATACCTTTTTATCAATAACATTTGGATCTATAAGTTACTTCTTGTATTCTGGCGTAAAGTATGATTCAAAATTTTGTTTTTTGGCGTATGGATACTTAACTTTTCTAGCACCATGTTTTGAAAAGATAGGTGCATGGATAAACAAGCTGATATACTCATGCAATGAAATACCACTCAGCAATAAAAAGGAGATAACTACTGATACACACACTAACCTGGATTAATCTTGAAGTAATTATGTTTAATATAAGCCAGGCAAAAAAGTGTGCCTATTACATTATTCCATTCATACAAAATTCTAGAAAATAAAAACTAAAATACAGTGACAGAGAGGATCAGTGTTTGTTTGGGGAGAGCTGGGAGCCACGCTAGCAGAGGGAGGGCCAAGACGGAGCAATTACAAATGGGATAAGGTTTCACAGGTGTATACATATGTTAAACCTTATCACATTGTAGGTCTTAAATATGTGCAACTTATTATATATCAAAGTCAATAAAGATATATACAATGCAGTATGTATGTGTATATATTCACACAAACACATATATAAAACATAAGTGTTTCAACAGATCCTTCTTAATAGTTAACATTCACAATCGAGTCATGTCACATTGTTCTCAAAAAGGCAAGAATCTTTGGAAAATTTTGTTCATCTAAATGTGTGGTTAAGTGTGGTTGGTTGGTTTGCAAACTTGCTTCTTGAGGGAAGAACCTGAAGAAGTGTTTAAAAACAGAGCTGATCAATCTAAGCAATATAAATAGCTATTATCCAATTAATCACATTTATGTTCCCCATCCTTTAGTTATACTGTAAGTGGCAAGGTTCAGGAAAATCACGAGATTAGCAACATTTAGCAACTGGCTAAATGAAAACCTTTGGCAAAATTTGTCTCTAAAAGTACAACAGATTCATCACTGAAAAATGCTCTCAAATGAAGGTAATTATGCAGCTAGTTACAAAGACAAAAATAAAAAGATATAAGGGGGAAAGATCAGAATGTGGCAGTGAGGTCTGCTCCCCACCCGTGGAGATGAGCTAACCACAGTGGCCTGGAGCATAAGATACCAAGGTGATGTAAACCTAGCAGAGGTCCGGGAAGGATTGGGGCTGGAGGACTTGGGGGCTCGCACTGCCAGACGTGACAGCTCTTCACACGTGGATATTCACCCTGAGGTTATGGGCTTTTCTGTGATCACTGGACTGCTATTTAAACATGTGACTACTTCCTAGAATAGTAATTTCCTACACCACTGTTTTTGTATGAGAACCACATTTGGTTGCTTAAGTAATAAGCTATTAATTCACTACCCATAAAAAGGATGTGATTCATTTTTTCATCAAATATCAAGTGCAGCACATTGCATTAGACTTGAATTTGAAATGCAATTCCTAAGCATGGGTAGTGTTCCAGGAAGCACTTTCCTCTCATATTTTTCTCTCCTTGACACTTCGTGTTTTAAATCTATATTGTCACCATGTAGAAAATACAAGTAGTTTTTTTTTTTTTTTTTCTAAATACACTGGGAACATCATGCTTGATCTAACAAAAACTCTATAAACAAAAGTACATTAAACTGTCTAGTTATCAAAAGGAAGAAGAAAATACAGAATGTTTAGTTTCCTCCATTTAATATAATTTTTAACTGCTAAACCCATCTTAAAATATTTCAACTTTATTAGTAACTGATCTTCACGGTTTCTGAAATACATATCAGAAAGTATTGGGGCAGGTTAATCACAGCAGTTTTGTCATTAATAGCATTAACAGCAAAGACATACCTCCTGAAACCACATATTGCAGAAATAGAAAGTCTCAGTTCAAGTGCTGTTTGCATACAGAGAGAAAACTGGAAGACAAACTTTATGAGACTCTGGGTTCCTTAGGACTAGTTTTGAAGGATTATAGATCATGTATGTGAAGGTTATAAACCAGGGTTCCCAGGAAAGCTAGATATAGAACAAAATCACCATGGAATAGGAATTGAAAATATCTCCTCTGAAAAGAAATGCAGTGAATGTAAAATGTATATACAGCAAGTTTCACTTAGAGACCAATACACTCTCTTTGACAGGGGTCGTTTTTAAAACTACTGTCACAAACCTATGAAAAAGGGTACATGGGGGCGAACTGCTTGCTCCAGGGTTTAGGTGTATTTCTACTTCAAGAAAGAAACCAGACAAGGAATCACTGTTTAGGAATCTGTAAGAATAGCTGAGTCTCCCTTGTTTTCTTCAATCATGTTCCTAAAAACAAAGACTGGCAAGTATGGGAGTCACATTCCTTACCTTGCTCTTTGACTACGAGAATAACAACAGCATATCAAAAGCTGATAATTGAACCCAACTATTTTGATAATATCCCCACTGCAAAACAGCTCAGTGAAGGACAGAGGTTGGTCCCACGGGTGGCTTATTAAAGACATACTTTCATGTCTGAGTAAGACAAGATTTGAAGCAGAAAGACCCGAGTAGATCAGTAACCCTCCCTAGCTGAAGCTTCCTGAGGGCAGGCGCTGTCCAACTCACGGCTGGATCCTCAGTGTCTAGCACAGATCCTGAAACATGTTAAGTACTCAGCACACATTTACGAAGTGAAAGGGGAATACAAAAAAAATTCATATGCAATGTGAACTGCCTAGAAACTGTAACATTTGAAGAGGAAAAGTAACTATGAAACACAGTCCAGCCCCTTCCTGTTGGCAATTCCAAAGAAAGGACATCAATGGTCCAAATGTTAAAGTTTTAGTGCTCAAAGTCTTTAGCCTCAGCACTTCTTTGGGTAGATGGCTCTGTCATCTCAGTCCTGGGTGCTGCTCCTGGTAAAAATGTCATTCCTGCTTTGGGGGTCTTCTTATCACCTGGAATGTTCTCTCTCTAAGTATGTTTTTTATGTCTCTCCTCATAGAAACTCTACACAACGACCTCTTTCAAATACTACCTTCATCAGTAAGTCTTTCCCGTTTATCCTAGCTGTAAGTAGTTTCTCCATTTTTTGAATGATAAAATATTTCATAAGTAGTTTTTAAAGAGTGTTTCACATTGATTCAATTAAAAAAAAACTAGGGAAAAAAAAAGACAAAACAATGCAGACGTGTTTTATGATGAATTCACGATGAATTCATTTGCCTTCTATGTTGCTCTTTTTATTCATTCTGTCTCAAACATCATTACTAGTCCACAATCTTGTCCCCTCTCCTCATACAAATATTCTTCCTCATACAAATATTCTAAGACACAGCTAGAGAGTCGCTAAAGGGATAGTGCCTCAGTCATCACAATATTTCTAGCACTTTGCCAGGTATCATAGTGGTTGCTCAACATTTTATGAATACATGTATTTATTTGTATTTATGTATCTCCTGTACTGGACTGTGAGCTCTTTGAGGTCAAGAAATTCCTAATTCAATATGTTTGTACATAGTAGGTATTCAAAATATCTGATCAATGAATAAATGAAGCATATAACTTTCAGGCTAGAAGTAATTGTAGATATTTTAAATCCAACCTCCCTCTTATACAGATGAGGTATAAAGATCAAGCTAAGTTACATGTATTTATTCATGGAATCAAGATTTAGGCATAAGTCTTTGGATTCTAGTATACAATGACATTTTTGAATGAACGATTGAATAAATGAACAGATAAATGATTAATCATATTTGAAGACTAAGCTATTAAGCAGTCATCACTGTGACTAGATATTCAGAAATGAAACCACTGTTTCATGAAAATTTAACAAAACCTGCTGCTGCCAACCTTTTTTTTTTTTTTTTTTTGAATTCTCCTAGGTTGTATGAGGGCCTGATAGTTATAGGTAATCCATTAAAATAGAAACAGGAGCATGTCATTTTCAAAATACTGCAACTGAACCATTAAAAATAATTTTCAGTTCCAATAGGCTTTTGCTTAATCAGCAAAATCTTTTACATACAAGAGTTCTATACATTGTGGAGGTGCAAAATTATAAATAATACCATTTATCAACATCACAGGGAGTTAGTGTTTGGGTCTGAAAATCTCAAAGGTATTAAACTAGTACCAGAAATTTCATGAATAAGATAGAAGATCCCTCCTTCCGTCCCTCCCTCCCTGCTAACAGCGACTTTAGGCAGTGTGACAGCTACTTGAGCATTACCTGTCAATAACAAAGACTTAGCCTGCATCTCTCTGGAACCTTTCATTCCTCTCTCTCCTAAATCACCTATCAAGAAATTGGTAATTAGGCTGCTAGAGACATCTGCGCTAAAGGGATTCTGAACCAAGTGGTTTTGAAAGACTGATTATTAACCTTTGGTAAAACACAAATAAGAGAACACAGTCGACGGATTCTCAGCTTCAATAGAGGGAGAGAAGGTCAGGAATATGTGTCTTCGGTAGATTTGATTTTTCTATACTACTATTAGACATCCTAGATTATTTTTAACCTGATAAAAATAATCACTAATTCTAATGACTTTTGAATCAAATTGAGCCAAGTGAAAAATTCTAGTATACACCTGAGTCTTCCACAAGTACTTTTTAGAGGCATATAAGGAGCTCTAATTTTCCACAGAATTCAGAAGAAATGTTAATATTTTAGAAAGCTTCTATAAATGTTAATCTTCTAAATTCTAGGTACTTCCTAAAGTACATGTGATATTTGCCTCCTGTTGAACTTTTGAAAGCCATTAGCACAAATCTAATACCTCATATGCAGCACTACAAACACTGACATCATTTCATTACATAGAAATATGCTTCCCAAACTTAAATTCAGAAACATATCTGACCCTAGACAAAACAGTGATATTTGTTGGCAACATTTTACCTTCTCTACCAAAAACTTGCCTTCCTAATTCCAGAGACCTCTTCTCCCAGACCAAAGCACCTCTCATCAATCTAGAGAGTTCATTTTAACCCACTTAAATGAAATTTTCATCAAGTATCCTCTAACAAGGACTTGGTATCTCCTCGCACCCCAAGAGTTACTATCTCTTTGAGCCTCAAAACTTTCAGGAGAAAGAGCTGTAACAGTGTAATTACAGGCAACAGGACCAGTACTTAGCAGAACAAAGCCCACCCTACCCAACTTTCCCCAAATTCTATCAGGTGGTCAGTTACCCTTCAACCTATTTACAATTATGGACCTGTAGAAATTAATGGTAAAAGCAAAATGCCTATAGTTCGCGCTACAGACAGGCAAAGAGAAGATCTTTATTAACCTCTTCTTTTGAAAAGCTCTCTCTCTCTTTAAGGAGCATCTCTGGGATAACTTCCTGTAAAAACTGGAAAAAAAAAATTGAGCCATCTAATTATCACACATCTCCTTCTTTACCCACAACCACTGGTAAATCTACAATCCCATTCATGTGGTGGCAATTCATTTCCAAAGGATAAAAATTAAGAAGAATCACACCTTGCAATTTGGCTTGTTCATTCTTTTTGATTTATTAAAACTGAGCAGTCACATAATATTCTTAAGAGAGACTTTAAAGCTCTCAATGCTTAAAGAAATTCCCTAAAAAAGATCTTACGCATCTTCTCCATCAAAGAAAGCTTATTATTTTTACTTAAGGATGATATTAGCTTGTAAAACAAATGAACAGAAACCAAATGCTACTAATGAGAGACACTGTAAAATTCCTACTTGAATGACAGTTCAAGATGAAAACTGACAAAACAGAATATTCAAATATTTTTTATATACGTCAGAGTTCCAGATTTGGGAAACTTCCAGATATAGGGAAGACATTTCTATTATTTCAAAAAAGTATTCCATCAAACATGCTTTTCAGGGAAAAAATAGAAAGAAAAAAAGCAATTTACACTTTTTTTCTTCCTTAATTTTACCCTCCTTTCTCTGCCCAAATTGCTAGTTTTCTTCCTCCTTATATCTTGAGATGGATCAGTTTCAAAAACAAATGAAGGGGGCTTCCCTGGTGGCGCAGTGGTTGAGAATCTGCCTGCTAATGCAGGGGACACACGTTCGAGCCCTGGTCTGGGAAGATCCCGCATGCCGCGGAGCAACTAGGCCCGTGAGCCACAACTACTGAGCCTGTGCGTCTGGAGCCTGTGCTCTGCAACAAGAGAGGCCGCGATAGTGAGAGGCCCGCGCACCACAATGAAGAGTGGCCCCCGCTTGACACAACTAGAGAAAGCCCTCGCACAGAAACGAAGACGCAACACAGCAAAAATAAATAAATTAATTAATATAAACTAGGCACTCAATAAATGTTATAAGAAAAAACAAAAAACAAATGAAGGGCCATCCCAAGCAAATGAGTTTTGATGGTAAATGTTACACGCTTTTGTTAAACTAGTGAATAAAAACAGAAAGAGAGCCTTGCTCTCAGTGCCTCACACACACTACATTACACCTTGTTTTCTTGTCTCCATATCACGCCTTGCATTAATTTGTAGAGGTCAGTAAATGTGGTCCTATGATTACATAAAAAAATAGTCTCATCTTTAAAAGTTTTTAGTTTTTAATTCCCCACTGATAATGAATGGTGTTTGAACCTAAAAAGACTGCTTTAAATAAGCAGAAGCCTTTTGTAAAAATCAACCCAGAAGCAAGTACAGTGGATCCTTGAACAACATGGGTTTGAACAGCATGGGTCCACTTTATAGGTAGATTTTTTCAATAAATACATAAATGTACTGTAAATGTATTTTCTTTTGCTTATGATTTTCTTAATACCATTTCTTTGTTCTACCTTAGTTTATTATAAGAATATAGTATATAATATATATAACATACAAAATGTGTTAACTGACTACTTATTTTATCCATAGGCTTCTGGTCAATAGCCTACTACTAGCCTCTTAGTAGTTAAGTTTTGGGGGAATCAAAAGTTATAAGTGAACTTCTGACTGTGTGAAGGGTCAGTGCCCCTAATCCCCACATAATTCAAGGATCAACTGTACAAGAGGATAAAATAGGTTTGATAATAAAGGCTCAGGAAGCAAGTATTTATCCCTCATGATTAGTTACGATTCCTTTGTACATGTGTTCAGACCTTATGAACCTTACACTACTTCAGAATAAGAAAAGCAGCACAGACAAGGCAAAGATTTTCAAGAAGTGGCTCTGTGGAGCTCTGGAGTAAGGAGCCTTATTTTTGCATATTTTACATACCAGGCTTTTATAGCTGACCTGCTTTGCCAGTCACTGGGCAAAATGTCAACTTTTACACACACACCTTTCTTGCACCACAAAGGGCTTCCTTAAAACTAGGAATAAACACCAACTGCAACACTTCCTGCAGGCCAGTTCTCCGTTGTACAATATTCTCTAAAGATTCTATGTACTTGAGTCTTTTATTATGCTTTCACCTTACTTTACAAAAATAAGCAAAACGAGCAAAATCAAAGCACAGACACCAATGATAAAAATTTAGGTCAATACAGTTAAAAAATTAAGATAAAGATGAAAAACATCAGGCCTGCACTAAGAGCGAATCATTGTCTCTAATTAAATGATTTGTAAATGTAATTAAAATATAAAATATGGGGTTTCCCTGGTGGCACAGTGGTTGAGAGTCCACCTGCCGATGCAGGGGACATGGGTTCGTGCCCCGGTCCGGGAAGATCCCACGTGCCGCGGAGCAGCTGGGCCCGTGAGCCATGGCCGCTGAGCCTGCGCGTCCGGAGCCTGTGCTCCGCAACGGGAGAGGCCACAACAGTGAGAGGCCCGCGTACCGCAAAAAATAAAAATAATAAAATATGATAAAAAGCATTTTAGAAACTTTATAGTATTTTTTAGAAACTCAATATACATGGTCTAACTTTGGACACTGGACTACAGGAAATGTTTTCAACAATATATTATATACAATATATTATACACAAACTCCCACTTGCATGTACAATTTAAGATAACAAAGACAGTAACATGATTCCCATCTTGCTCTTTTGCCTTTTGTTTCTGTCATATTCCTCACAAATTATAGAGCCATGACTTCAGTAAGATGGCCTACCCAAGCAGCTCTGCAATGGAATATCATCTCTGTGTCTGCATATAGTTATTTCTAAAAGGGATCCCTTTGCGATCAGAAAAGCAACTCTGTGAGGATGAAGCCCCACGGGAAAGGGGAGTTCTTACCACAGTGTTTAGGTGTTGACACCAGGGCAAAGGAACAGAACAGAAGGCCCATGTGCTTCCACCTGGGATCTAGAACCCCTTCCTCTGGGTCTTGGATCAGGAATTTTAAACTTGCCTCAGAACAAATAACTCATTTCCTACCCTCTCAGTATCCTAAGTTGTTAGCTGATTGTGAAGCTTGGACCATCTTGGGTCCTACAGACTGTTATTCATGTCTTGACAACAGTTACAGACAGCTTGCTTTTGTGAGATCCCATGACTTGGTCTTAGACACTTGCCATCCCACGTTAAAATTAAGCTCACTATACTTAAATTTTGTTACTAGTGTATGTCTTAATTGAAAAATACTAGCAAATATTCTTTTTTTAATCTTCATTATAGTTACATAAAATGTAAGTCTATGAATAAAATTTAATTAACCAGTATTAAAGAAAATGATTTAAGATTACTAACTTTTGGGGCCACAACGATACCACTCAATTAATTAATATTATAAGAAAATTAACCTTAAAGAGTTAATCTGTATATAATAAGTGTGTTTTTTCTCCCCCCTACTAGAATATGAACGGTATCAGGATAGGTTCGGCAAATGATTCACAGTACACTTGACCCTGTGCTTTGCACGTGATACCCCGCAAGCACGGTAAGGTTGATTAGGACATAGTTAAATGATGGGAAAAGAGAAAGAAGAAAGAAGAAATAGTGGCTACCATTTATTGAGCAGTTGTTACATTGTAAATACTGTCCTAGGCCCTTTTCATACATTAATACTTAATTCTCAGAAAACCCAGGGTGGTAGTTATCTTACATACAAGGGAAAGCAAAAGAAGGAAAGGAAGAGAGAAGAGGAAGAAAGGAATGAAGGAGGAAGTGATATGGCTCAACCCTGTGTTTTTCCGGTGACAAAACAAACAGAGAGAATGACTCCTCTGTGGGTCATGGCAGATTCCGTATTGGGAGAAAACCTTCTGACTTGCAATCCAGTGCTCTTTTAGTTTTCAACAGTGATCTTAACGGTGAGTTATTAAAAGAAATCTGGAAAAGTCTAAAAGGCAACTTACTGCTTAGAACCAACAACTGAAATAGAAGAGACAGTGTGGGATCCTGAAAACGCTAACCACTGAGTCCAGAGGATGATAATCATAAGAAGACTTGGGTTCAGCACTGCATTCAACAGTGCCTACCAGATAAAAATATAATTGCACGTTTGAAATCCCAGCGCACATACAAATGAAACAAAACCTGGTCGCACATTTTTGCCACCGTAATTCCAACAGGAATAGGTAAGAATTTTAGGTGGAAATCTTGAAAGTATATTGTTAGTTTTTAAACAACAGCAATCCATCTGGTTAAATTACAAACTATTCCATAAGGCCACATTTGTGTCAGGAAGATGCACTTTACACTTTGGACTTTTCCACCTCTCAGAAAATAGATTTCTTCCTTTGTCCTTTCAGGATTGTCAGAGAGACACATGCTACCTGATATGCTTTTTTCTTTCAGCATCTATTCTCTAGCTATGTACTGTCATTTCTGACAGAACAACAACATTTGGGTATGTAATACAGTAAATTGTTAGGGGGCAAAACACTTTGCCCAGTGAAGTTGTAGCTGAAGTACAACTGCGGTAACATGAATGGATATAATCCTCAGTTGTATGGTCTCTTTTAAGAACCAGGATGACTGTTCTTATAGCAGAGATCTAGTCCATTAGAATCTCAACGACTGGGAAAGTGGGTTAGGACTGCATAACTTGATAATATATGTGACTGTTATATTGAATAGTGGGACTCTTTATTTGTGAATTGAGATTATTAACAGTAATGGTGATAATAAATACACCATTGCTTCAATAACATGCTATTTGCCATAACACAAACACTTGCAAAATCTTCAACAGATGTGCTCAAAACCAACTTGCAAAACAAATAAACCACCACCTACTGTTAAAGGGTAGTTTGAATATTTCAAAAGCAACAACTTAATAAAGATTAAGGAGTCTAATAAGCTTTCATGTTTCTCTTAACAAAAAAGCTTTCAAGAGTCAATCAGAGACACCAAGGAAGAGCAAAGTCATGCTCAAATGTGCTATGGTAATAAATACATGTAAGGGAGGTGGATTTTAATATTAATAACAAAGTCTGTTTTCTCACCAATGACTGCCTGTGAGGCACATTCTTAAGTCGACTTGTGTGGCTATGGCTATTTGTCAAAACTTGCTTCATCATTTACAGTCTCAGAGTTCTTTTCCTTTTAGCTCAGTGTTGTGATAGAATCAATACAAATCTGCTCTTAAAATATCTGTCTCTGACCTGCGTTTGTTTTAAGCTGCATCATTCATAATGGTGATGGATAGGTTATGCTATTCCTCTTTGCCTGCACAAAGCACCACAGCATAAAAAGTGCATATATTTTATGCCCAAGGTCAGGAGAAAATTAATGGATAAAGAGCTAGATAAAAATGGAGTTCAAGCTGAACGGTCTGAGTATGCTCTACAGGGTACAGACCAGGCAGGCAGTACAAAGCCCATTACACTTAAACACTCTTGAAGCATTTCAGAAGTAGAATCGTTTCCACAGGCTAACACATACAAGCACCAAGCTCTCTCATAAAAGCACCGAGCTGCCACGGAGAGCCCACAGGAATGCACAAAGAGCTCCTTTCCTGGGTTCCCATGGCATACTCCATCTATCAATTTTTACCTTGAGCAATAAGCCCATTTGTGTTTATCGCTAGAGTTGAACAAGTTACGCTTTCTTGTCATTAGTAAACTTCTCTTTTAAAGGCTTTTTCCTACTAATACTCTCTACTGCTCCTCTCCAACTTTGCCTGGCAAATACACAAGAGTGGTAGGTCTCAGTGAAGGGGCAGTGTTAGCTGGTTCCAACAAGAGCAAAGCTTTATAGTCAACAGTTACACTCTACTTTCTAGAATATTCCACTGCAGACATCTAAACGGCAGCAAACTAAGCAGGAATTAAGGGGGGAAAAGCTGAGAATTCTAAAACCTGGCATGAAGGACATCATAAAAATCATCCATGAGGACGATTACAGCTTATAATATCTATACATAAACATACCAAAAAAAAGCATTTTGCAGAGCGAAGCAACTCAAAACCAGTGGTTTTCTTCACATACCTTGCTGAGGAGAAGGGTATTGCCTTTCTGATGGAATAACAATTAAGCAAAGTCATGGTGGAATTTATTTTTTAAATCTCAGTTTTAGATTTAGAAAACCAGGATGTGATGAATAGATAGTGAATTTTTCCCCCTTTTGTTTGCTTTGTTTTGTTTTAAGGGAAACTCATAGTAACAGCTGTGATTTGCTCCTACAGTAAAGTCTGTGGAACTGTATAAATAAACTGCTTCTGGAAGCTGAGGAAATTGCCCATTATCTCCGAGAGCATGCTCTGATAAGAGTCTATCAACACAAAGCTAAAACTCATCCCCAGCATCTAGAGAGGAGTTTCTGGTGACAGCTCTTGGTTATGGTCTCTTTCAGGCTGATTATGTGGCAGCAGAAAATTATGTGAAAAAGCTAAAGTTAGGAAAGAACTAAAGTCGGTGGAACCAAAAATAACGTGTTCAGTGGTGATACAGAAACTAAACCCAAAAGTCAACAACTCTGACATTGCAATGCAAAATGCTTTTTTTCACATAATTTATAAACAGATACGAGTAGTATTCTGTGAGTTCTCTTACTAAATATAATAGGCAAGTTCTGGATGTCAATAAAACTGGATTAAACTCTTCAGTTAGCCACAAATCAGGTGTGGCTCTGACCCAGAATTTAATTTTACAAATAAAGAAACTGAAGCAAAAAGATTAAGAGTCAGGAGAGAATCTTTAAGTAAGAGCGCCTCCACCCTAACAAAAAGCAAAACCAAACCCTCCCCCAAATCTTCTATGATGTTCTCTCAACACAAAAAGTCCTAGGTTTATGATCTGAGGAGAGAGGTGTTTACTTGTTAATTGTTTGCTTGTTAATAGCATTGTAGAAATAAGACTTTCTGCCCTGCATCCACAGGGCAGTCACATACATGAAATGGCTTCAGGGAAATTCCTCATTTAGGGAAAAAGCAATTATGAGGAATTTGCAAGGACTATAAAAATATTTTAAAATAGTAATAAAAGGCTGAAATGAAGAATAATGGTCTAAAGCTACAAAGAGAAGAAATTATGATGAAACATCATAAAAAATTCTGCAAGGGGAGTTAATAGAATAACTGCTCAGAGAGATAGCTTGAGTCATCTTCATTAGAGGCATTCAGAAATAGATTAGATAACAACCTCGGAGGAAGTCTAGAGAAGCCCCTTCTGAATTACACGTGTACTGCCTGGCTTGAAAAAAATATGTAAAGGACAATATAGCAACATTCCCACCATCAAGAGAATGAAGAAAAAGTGCAATTTCTGGGGTTTTAGGAGATTGAGGAGACCCCGAATCATCTCATACAAAGCTACAGGCCTTCTACAAAAGTCAGTTCATTCTGGGTCCATGGCAATCAGCCAGATAAATCCCATTAATAATAAAAATGGCGTAAAGCCAGACTGAATGCATTGTTTCTCAATTCAGAATAGATGGAGCCATCCTTTCTTGACTATTAACCATATCTCTAACCCTCATGAAAATTCCTTTGTTTTACTTTCTCTACCTGTAACATGGAAACGATAAAAAGCTCTTCTCTTTCCCTAAAAAATACTGCATAATTTGTATCACATAAGTAAAAAGCATTAGTAGGAGTATTTATGAAACACTGCTACTAATTCTGCACTTTTCACTTATGCAAAACATTTTGTAACTACTGTTCAATATTATGACTACAATATGAATGAGGTTAATATTTACATTTTGTTTGCATTTCAATTCTAGTAGAATGATTTTAGAATTCATGCGTGCATAAACTTAGCAGAAAATAATCTCTCTAATGAATATTTTACATTTCATTTAGGGACAAGTATGGTAATACTAAGAGATACTGCTGAGGACAAGCTATACCATCTACCTTTTAGTCTTTCTCATTGAAACCTGTCTCAGCTCATCTCAAGAGAAGACTAGAAGAAAGGAGTAGTCACTTCATATAATCGCCAAAATCATCCTGATCAAAATATTAATAATTGGTAGTAGCCTACAATAAAAAAAGCTCTATTGGCATTGTCAATCAAGAAGCACACATTTCTCAGAAGTGTCGCTTTAAGGTAATCAATTTGGACATTATCTACTATTACAGCTGTTACAATATTGACCTCCCTCCTCCAATAGATTTATCTGTACACATTAATTCATGATGACAATATTCAGAGGACCCTAAAAACTGCCTTAACAGTTTCAATAATGAATAATGCATTAAATAATATCAAAGGACATCAAATAATAAAATGTCCATT
The DNA here is from genome assembly GCF_949987515.2 of Delphinus delphis. Taxonomy (NCBI): domain Eukaryota; kingdom Metazoa; phylum Chordata; class Mammalia; order Artiodactyla; family Delphinidae; genus Delphinus; species Delphinus delphis. The sequence continues at coordinate 58,391,016 of NC_082688.1, forward strand.
AAAGCATTATAATCTTGGCAGTTTGAAAGCACCAAGGGAACACTCAATTTATTAGGTGTTTTTACACAGCAAAAGGAAGGCTAATATCTGAGAGAAGAAATATCTTTCTTAAACTTTCCAGATATTTTGTTATTACTCTTAGAGCTCAAGGCACAGTTTCCTGTGGGTTCTTTTCATTTTTCTCCACTCAGTGAAATGAATATCCATTGTCACCAGACTTCCATTCTTCCCCCAGAGCTATTAAAACTCAATTGCTCAATTAATTGCCAATCTCATTTAAATGACTCACTGCTGAACTCCAAACAACTTCATATAAAATGAAGGGATATGCTGACTTTTCATAAGTAGTTACAACTTTAAAAATAAATTTTAAAAAGATGAATGTGCATGTCCAAGAGAGGAATGACTTTTATTAATTAGAAAATCAATATTATATAAATAAAGTAAAAGAGAATTAATACAGCATTGGCAATAAAGTCATGGGGATAATCTGGTCATGTATTTTATTAAAGTGATGCAATCAGATCACACATCAGATATAACAATGGTTACTGTACTCTGAGAATACCTGTTCCATTGTTCAGATCGCAAACAGGTAGAAAATCTCTAACTCTGAACTTAATAAGGTGAAGTTTTAAAGTCTGTGTTTACACTATAGGTCTCATTTACCAAGAGTGAGCTAGATTTTTCCTGACAGTAACTCACATTGCACGTGTACATGAGGAAGAATGAAAGAATATGATTATATATTTGCATATGTCAAGCAAGGCCTGACTAAATTTAGTTCACAGAATCAGCAAACTCAATTTTGACACACTCCTATACTTTCTCCTCACTCCCTAATACCTTGCCTCAAAGTTTCATAGAAAAAGCAGTGATTTAATTCTAAGAGCATAGCAAATTCATTAAATAGTTCTATATTGACCAACCAACATGCACATTCATGTTATACTGGTGAACTCCTTTGGTCTGCTGTTCTCTCTTAATGCTTTAAAATAAATTGCAGGTCAATAAGCATCACTTATGCCTCTGTCCTTTTCCACACCCTAGCTGCCTTTATCAGACGATAATTTCAATCTGGACTGATGTCTCTAAAAATGTTGCTGCAGAGAAGACAATGTGCTTATTTTGTGAGCAGCGAAGAAGTGTTTAAGCCCACAAAATTTCCATGAAGATGTAAGAAAAGTGAGTAAGCATACCTTTCGCTCAAGAATAATTTAGAAAGGGAAAAAGTAACTGCCCAGGTATTCAAAAGGCGTTTAAGTTGCAAAAACAAATAGAAAATGGTTGCAATAAATGTAGTGATTCTAAGTTGTACTTTCACTAAAATTTATTAACTACAGTGGCCCTTGAACAATGTGGGGATTAGGGGCACTGATCCTCTGTGCAGTCGAGAATCCATGAATAACTTATAGTCACCCCTCTATATATGTGATTCCTCTGTATCCACGTAACCACTCTTCTCTGGATCCTGTATTATTGTACTAACATGCTCTAAGCACTGTGCTAGGTACTAAGGAAGCAAAGACCAGCTAGGGATGGTTCCTCACAAGGCTGAGCTTTGGGTGTAGTTCTGCTAAACAGGAAAAGTGCTGCAGAGATTTTAGAAATGATTTGTGGCAGTTTATATTTACAAATGAGATATCCCCAATAGCCTTTTAATCCCCCAATGTTGTAATGGACAGTATTTAGTATGCATGAAGCTTGGAGAATAAATAATGTTTGCACAAACTATTTATCTATCCTTCTAATACCAATCCTGAATGTTGGAAGATCACTGAAGGTTTTTTAAATTTCCTCTTAAATATTAATGTGCACACTTTTCAACCAATTGTTGGCACATAATACCTGCAGCAATTCTTGATTCTATCATGTTTGTAAAATGTAATGTCAGTATCTATAATAACTATAAACACATGATATTAAGTTTTGTTACAGTGCCACTTCCAAATTACTAGAATAATTCTGCATTTCAAGCAGTCTTCAGAAATAGACTCATACTGATATTTGCAGGGGGAAATGATGGTGGCTTTATGGTCATGATTTCAAACTTTAATAATTATCTATTATACTTGATGTTCTTTTTGATGTTTTCTAAAATTTCACATTTTAAATGTTTCCTAATATTGTAAAGTCAAAATAAAGAGAGTTTCCATAGATTGAGGCCATAATAATTAAATTAGGGTTATGTGTGATTCTGTTTTTGTGTCTAGGTAACTAGATACAAGTATAGGAATATTTTGGTGTTAGATAAATATCTATAGCAAGGCTAATACAGCAACAAAATGATCCATATTTTCACATCCATGTTGCTTTCCTGAGCATCTCTGATTGCATGTTTCACAGACAGAGAGAAACTCAAAAGAAATTATTTCCCACCACCAAATCTCCACAAATATATGCTATTCTTTGAAGGCCCAATCTCAGTATATGCCACTCCATCAAACCAGTAAGCCAACCTAAAAAGTACCTTCAGTGACTATTTTTCCTTAGTGGCCATACCCAGTTGCTGTTGATGCTAACTTTTGAGTTACCCCATCTCTCCTCTTCATCCCCACTGTTACTAGAGTAATCTAAACCCTCATCACTTACTGTCTATTTTAACTTCAGTACTGAACTCATCCCATCCATTCTCCCTCCACACTGTAGTGAGGGCCATCTTTCAAAACTGCAAGTAGTTTACTAGGGTTTTCCCAATTTGAATAATTTTCCTTCAAAGGTTAATCCCCAACCTCTCTTACTTTCCTTTTTCCACTTTCCCCAACATGACTTGAATTCCAGAATACCAGCTACTTTAGAGCTCTGTGAATACACCACATTGCTTTAGTGTATGTCATTCTCTCTGCCAGGAGTACCTTTAATTCTTGTCTGCATAGAGAACTTCAAAGGATCCTTCATATCTTAGCTTAAGTGTTATTTCCTCTTAAAAGCTTCCTCAACTTCGTATTGATAAATAGATTGAGGATCTCCTGTCTACATTCTGGAAGCACCTTCAAAATATCTTTGTCATTCTACTTACTACTTTTTTTCTTTTTTTTTTGCGGTACGCAGGCCTCTCACTGTTGTGGCCTCTCACGTTGCAGAGCACAGGCTCCAGACGCGCAGGCCCAGCGGCCATGGCTCATGGGTGCAGCCGCTCCGCGGCATGTGGGATCCTCCCGGACTGGGGCACGAATCCGTGTCCCCTGCATCGGCAGGCGGACTCTCAACCACTATGCCACCAGGGAAGCCCTGTGCTCTATTTTCCATCCCCAAGTGCCATTTACAATGTCTTTGCACATGGTAATTATTTAATAAAATACTGAGCTAAACAGAATTACCATGTAATTCTTCTCCACTAAATATTTTGAGTAAAAGGGCAAGAATTACTTTCAAATTATATGGTATTAGTCTTTATAAAATCAGTTTCTCCCAGGTAATATCTTCTGCTTGTACTGTGTTGTAGTACTATCTGCTGTGGATCTCAACTTATAAACTTATTAAACTGGATTTGTAAATATTGTGCAAGTGCTTTAGAATAAAGATGATACATTTGTCACCTCTGCATGTCCAGCACCGACACAGTTTTTAGAAGTTGCACAATAAATGCTTGTGGAAGGGAAGAAAGAAGGAAAAAAGAATGCAGTAAGAACTTCCAATGAACTTAACTATAGAGAGTATTTCATACAACACATGTTTGACTTCCCAAGAGTTATGCTACATGAACCAAACCTTCACTTGCTGACTTTGAGGTTGTTTAGGTTGTTTAGATCTCAGTGATATGTAGATCTTACTTTTAACATGGATTAAAACAAAGGGAGGTATTACAGGGTGGTGCTCCCTTTTTAATTTTATCTGTGAACTATATAATAGGAAAAAATGAAGTCAATTTGCCTAAAAAGCATCTAATTGTAGTTAATACTCAATAAATAATTGTTAAGTGAATTGATTAATGTAAACAATCAGTAACATTTTCAACAGCATACAAAATACTATCTATAATGAATTTGATATATTTATTTTGATATATTTGTTGATAATTGAAATTTATATATTTGGACTTATGTATATATTCTCTAGTGACAAGGAAATAAATATATACAACACTGTTAGATAAAATGCAATTTTCTCTTAAAATATTAGGGTGCTATTTAAAATTAAAGGTTTAAATTGAGAAATAATTTAATTACTGAAATAAAGTTTTGCTTAGAACTACAGAAACAGATTTTGCAGAGCTCTCCTTGTCAGTTGACAGAATTCAGTTCATATATGGTTTCAATCAACACAGCAGCACTCAAGTATCATTCAAGAGTTAATTCACGGGCTTCCCTGGTGGCGCAGTGGTTGAGAGTCCGCCTGCCGATGCAGGGGACATGGGTTCGTGCCCCGGTCTGGGAAGATCCCACGTGCCGCGGAGCGGCTGGGCTCGTGAGCCATGGCCACTGAGCCTGCGTGTCCAGAGCCTGTGCTCCGCAACGGGAGAGGCCACAACAGTGAGAGGCCCGCGTACCGCAAAAAAAAAAAAAAAAAAAAAAGAGCTAATTCACTTTAAAAATGGGCAGTTCGGCTCTTTCTCAAGAGCTTCTGAAAGTGGCCACACTATTTAAAATTCTTAAACAACATAATTGTGGAACTGCATTTTATTGGTATTATGCTATTATAAATTTTAAGAAATATCATATGCTTATGCTATTTGTACCAGGAAGAAAAAAGAGCAAATATAAAGTCAAATCTTTGCAAAACAGAGTAATTTTCTACCTCTTTTTGTCCCCTGAAAATACAAGACAGTCCTATGTTGCAATAGTTCTAAAGTATTCAACAAACAGAAATGAACCTGAATCCGTGATGAGATGGCATATTATGTGCCAGCATAACAAGGAATATTACAAAAATATTGGTTCTACAGGACCCAAGTTCTCCTCCGAGATGTCACTTTGTATGGGTAGATCATAGAGTTTAGATGTCCTAAATATCTTATAATCTGTGAGGAAACTGATTTCAAAATTCAATTAACAATAATTTGAATAATAAACCATGGCAAGGAAACAAGAGCAAAAGGGATACTGCTATAATACCTTATAAAATCATTTGAGAGACAGAACAGCATTTCTTTTAAAATGCAGAGGTGTTGCTTAACTAAAGCTTCTAAATGATTACCCGTTTTAACTTTTCCATGGATTATTCCTTATGAATCACAAGAATATATTCTTTAAAATATATTTTTATAATATAAAATATGAAAATATTTTTTTAAAAAAGAAAGGTAATAGAAGTAATATGCACAAAATTTCAAAGCTGGAATTTTGCTAAATATATGTCCCATATCAGACAAAGATTCTTTGTGTCAAGATATGACCAACCAATAAGTGGCAACAGGGATTATTCATTCACTCCACATTCATTCATTCGTACTGACATTTGTTGATCACATGTTCATGCCAACCATTTTAATAAGTATTAGGCAACAAAAGGCCAAGATACCCACTATACCTGCCATAAAGAACTAAAGTTCTGGAGGAACAGAGGAAAACATATACAGTTTCAGACTGAAATACATTAATGGAATATAAGTTATTTTTATAAAGGTATTATCAGATCAAAGTAGGGTATTGACCATATCTGCTAAAGGCAACAGGAACAGTTTTAAAAAGAGGCTTCAAAGACTTGGGTGGTGATAAACAGGAAAGATTTACCAGATGGTGAAAGGGAGACCAGGAAATAAAGTGGAAGGAATACCATGTGGACATACACATTGGGAGAAATAGAGGATATTTAGTGGGACTAGACAGCATTCATGATGGGAAAAACTGTTGGTGGGGTGGTGGGAGCCCAGAGGCCGTGCTGAACACTTCACTCCTCACCCGACTGGTAAATCATCAGAGGTGTGTAAACTAGGCAGTGACATGATCAGATTTCACTCCTTTGTGGTAGTCATGAACATTTAGCACTGTTTGAGGGAGTTAAAGTGCTCTTAAGCCATTCCACAAATGTGCAAAAAGAAAGTCACTGTAAAGGGGGAAATACATATCTATTAAAAACAAATGTGTCCTGATAATGGCAGGTATTAAGACAGAATATGTGAAATTTACCAAATATTTATGGTAAAAGTGTTACCGGTAGCAGTAGATATGAGAAAAGAGAACACAGGCTTGCCTTTGGGAAAAAAACAAATAAGATAATATGCAAAGAAAGCAATAAGCACTGGACTTGGGATAACTGACAAATGAAGACAGATTTGAAGTAATACATGACTTTAAAACACTGAAGCAATAATAAGAAAATAGCTTATAACAGAACAGCACAATCACCTGAATTAATAGACGTGAAAAGAAAAATGATAGAGATTGTTTCTCTTGTACAATATTGACGCAAGATATTCTTTAGTTTTAAATGCTGCTAGAGAGGAACCAAGATTGTGGAGTAGAGGACGTGCTCTCACTCCCTCTTGCGAAAACACCAGAATCACAAGTAGCTGCTGGACAGTCATCGACAGGAAGACACTGGAACTCACCAAAAAAGATACCCCACATCCAAAGACAAAGGAGAAGCCACAATGAGACAGTAGGAGGGGGGCACAATCACAGTAAAATCATATCCCATAACTGGTGGGTGGGTGACTCACAGACTGGAGAACACTTATACCACAGAAGTCCACCCACTGGAGTGAAGATTCTGAGCCCCACATCAGGCTTCCCAACCTGGGGGTCCGGCAACGGGAGGAGGAATTCCTAGAGAATCACACTTTGAAGCCTACTGGGAATTGATTGCGGGACTTCGACAGGACTGGGGAAAACACAGACTCCACTCTTGGAGGGCACACACAAAGTAGTGTGTGCATCAGGACTCAGGGGAAGGAGCAGTGACCCCAGGGGAGACTGAACCAGATCTACCTGCTAGTGTTAGAGGGTCTCCTCCAGAGGTGGGGGATGGCTGTGGCTCACTCTGGGGACAAAGACATGGGCAGTAGAAGTTCTGGGAAGTACTCCTTGGAGTGAGCCCTCCCAGGGTCTGCCATTAGCCCCAGCAAAGAGCCCAGGTAGGCTCCAGTGTTGGGTTGCCTCAGGCCAAACAACCAGCAGGGAGGGAACCCAGCCCCACCCATCAGCAGTCAAGCTGATTAAAGTTTTACTGAGCTCTGCCCACCAGAGCAACACCCAGCTCTACCCACCACCAGTCCCTCCCATCAAGCCTCTTACATAGCCTCATCCACCAGAAGGCAGACAGCAAGAACTACAATCCTGTAGCCTGTGGAAAAAAAAACACATTCATGGAAATATAGACAAGATGAAAAGGCAGAGAGCTATGTACCAGATGAAGGAACAAGACAAAACCCCAGAAAAACAACTAAATGGAGACAGGCAACCTTCCAGAAAAAGAATTCAGAATAATGATAGTGAAGATGATCCAGGACCTCGGAAAAAGAATGGAGGCAAAGATCGAGAAGACGCAAGAAACGTTAAACAAAGAACTAGAATTAACGAACAAACAGAGATGAACAATACAATAACTGAAATGAAAACTACACTAGAAGGAATCAATAGCAGAATAACTGAGACAGAAGAATGGATAAGTGACCTGGAAGACAGACTGGTGGAATTCACTGCTACAGAACAGAATAAAGAAAAAAGAATGAAAAGAAATGAAGACAGCCTAAGAGACCTCTGGGACAACGTTAAACACAACAACATTCGCCTTATGGGGGTCCCAGAAGAAGAAGAGAGAGAGAAAGGACCAGAGAAAATATTTGAAGAGATTATAGTAGAAAACTTCCCTAACATTGGAAAAGAAATAGCCACCCAAGTCCAGGAAGCGAAGCGAGTCACATACAGGATAAACCCAAGGAGAAACATGCCAAGAAACATAGTAATCAAATTGGCAAAAATTAAAGACAAAGAAAAATTACTGAAAGCAGCAAGGGGAAAAGGACAAATAGCATACAAGAACTCCTATAAGGTTAACAGCTGGTTTCTCAGCAGAAACTCTACAAGTGAGAAGGGAGTGGCATGATACACTTAAAGTGATGAAAGGGAAGAACCTATAACTAAGATTACTCTACCCAGCAAGGATCTCATTCAGATTTGATGGAGATATCAAAAGCTTTACAGACAAGCAAAAGCTAAAAGCATTCAGCACCACCAAACCAGCTCTACAACAAATGCTAAAGGAAATTCTCTAAGTGGGAAACATAAGAGAAGAAAAGGACCTACAAAAACAAACCCAAAACAATTAAGAAAATGGTCACAGGAACATACATGTCGATAATTACCTTAAACGTGAATGGATTAAATGCTCCAACCAAAAGACACAGGCTTGCCGAATGGATACAAAAACACGACCCATATATATGCTGTCTACAACAGACCCACGTCAGACCTAGGGACACATACAGACTGAAAGTGAGGGGATGAGATAACATATTCCATGCAAATGGAAATCAAAAGAAAGCTGGAGTAGCACTACTCATAACAGATACAATAGACTTTAAAATAAAGAATGTTACAAGAAACAAGGAAGGACACTACATAATGATCAAGGGATCAATCCAAGAAGAAGATATAACAATTATAAATATATATGCACCCAACATAGGAGCACCTCAATAATAAGGCAAGTGCTAACAGCTAAAAAAGAGGAAATCAACAGTAACACAATAATAGTGGGGGATTTCAACAACTCACTTACACCAATGGACAGATCATCCAAACAGAAATTAATAAGGAAACACAAGTTTTAAATGACAGAATAGACCAGATAGATTTAATTGATATGTATAGGACATGCCATCCAAAAACAGCAGATTACACTTTCTTCTCCAGTACGCATGGAACATTCTCTAGGATAGATCACATCTTGGGTCACAAATCAAGCCTCAGTAAATTTAAGAAAATCGAAATCATATCAAGCATCTTTTCTGGCCACAGCGCTATGAGATTAGAAATGAATTACAGGGAAAAAACGTAAATAACACAAACGCATGGAGGCTAAAAAAATACGTTACTAAATAACCAAGAAATCACTGAAGAAATCAAAGAGGAAATCAAAAAATACCTAGAGACAAATGACAATGAAAACACGACGATCCAAAACCTATGGGATGCAGCAAAAGCAGTTCTAAGAGGGAAGTTTATAGCTATACAAGCCTACCTCAAGAAACAAGGAAAATCTCAGTAAACAATCTAAACTTACACCTAAAGGAACTAGAGAAAGAAGAACAAACAAAACCCAAAGATAGCAGAAGGAAAGAAATCATAAATCTGGACAAGATGAAAAGACAACCCTCAGAATGGGAGAAAATATTTGCAAACGAATCAACGGACAAAGGATTAATCTACAAAATATATAAACAGCTCATGCAGCTCAGTATTAAAGAAACAAACAACCCAATCCAAAAATGGGCAGAAGACCTAAATAGACATCTCTCCAAAGAAGACATACAGATGGCCAAGAAGCACATGAAAAGCTGCTCAACATCACTAATTATTAGAGAAATGCAAATCAAAACTACAATGAGGTATCACCTCACACCAGTTAGAATGGGCATCATCATAAAATCTACAAACAATAAATGCTGGAGAGGGTGTGGAGAAAAGGGAACCCTCTTGCAATCTTGGTAGGAATGTAAATTGATACAGCCACTATGGGGAACAGTATGGAGTTTCATTAAAAAACTAATAATAGAATTAACATATGATCTAGCAGTCCCATACTGGGCATGTACCCAGAGAAAACCATAATTGAAAAGAAAACATGCACCCCAATGTTCATTGTAGCACTATTTACAATAGCCAGGTCATGGAAGCAACCTAAATGCCCATCGACAGACGAATGGATAAAGAAGATGTGGTACATATATACAATGGAATATTACTCAGCCGTAAAAAGGAACAAAATTGAGTCATTTGTTGAGACGTGGGTGGATCTAAAGACTGTCATACAGAGTGAAGTAAGTCAGAAAGAGAAAAACAAATATTGTATATTAACGCATGTATGTGGAACCTAGAAAAATGGTACAGATGAACCGGTTTGCAAGGCAGAAGTTGAGACACAGATGTAGAGAAGAGACGTATGGACACCAAGGGGGGAAAACCACGGTGGGGTGGGGATGGTGGTGTGCTGAATTGGGGAATTGGGATTGACATGTATACACTGATGTGTATAAAATTGATGACTAATAAGAACCTGCAGTATAAACAAACAAACAAACAAATAAGACAACTAATATAAACTTTCTTTGGGTTATTTGTATGGAAATATATTAATATAAATGTTTCAGACATTACATGAAATTTCTAAAAATCTTATATGTTCTGGTATAATGTTATAAGTCATTATTCTAGTTATTACTTTAAAATGTATATCTCAGAAATAACTAAATTTCCTTGTCAATTGCATTATTATGAACTTTCATCAAACCTTTAACCGTGGTCATTTTTAAGTCTTTTGTCATTTACAGATAGTTCTGGGTGTACTCTGATGCTTTTGCAAAAATGTTCCTATAAAAGGGTTTCATCTTCAAGGAATTCATGGAAAAGGCTCTGACAAGTACAGGTTTCTGGTAACTGATTATACTGCTGAACCGAATGAATAAGCATTTTCAGAACTCTAATGGAAAACTGATGAATTCATAAAAGTGCTAACAGAAGATCAAGATGAAAAAAAAAATTAATTACATGGGACTAAGTGAACTGATGAGGATGATTATAATTTTTGTGACTTTCTGTTTGAATTAAAAAAAAAAAAATCCCAGAAGGACTCAGAGGCAAAAAATATACAAATCAATTTTCACTGCAACGTAAAGGAGCTGTTACAGTGGAGGATTACTGGACTGAATTTCAATATTATGACATAGTATGAGTGTGTTTCGTGTTTGGTAATTGCAATCATTGTTGCTTATGTTGTGGTCATCCATTTACAATGCTTGGTGTCAGTTTATCTCTTGTAAAAATAAAATACAGTATGTGTGTGTGAAAAAAAAAAGCCAATTGCTAAGTTATGCAGAAAATAACAATTTTTTTACATACTGTAATATTGAACAGTACAAACACTCACACACACACACACACACATGAATGCCACCTTGTATATACATATAGTCACCCTGTGAACATGAGTTATGGTCATGTAAGGAAAGAACTGAGTTCCCTGTACGTTTCATCTCATGCTATAATATTATCATCTATGCAGGGAATCTCCCTTGATTTCCATTTAATCATTTTCCCTTCATCATTGGTTTTCCCCTCCATTCCCTCTTCCTGTTGCTGTCCATTTAATGTATTTGGTGTATGTTTTTAATATGCATGTACTTTTTTTAATGGTGTTATTTGGTGTATGTGCTTTTAGTTTGTGTAGATAATATTCACCTACAAATATAATTTCTCCAGTTTTTTCATTAAAAAAAAATTCTCTTTCTTCTTTGTGCAGTAGTATGCAAATTACCCCCCATGTCATTTGGCCTCAATCCAGCGGTCATATTCCTCACATGCCTTCCAGGTCCTTAATGACCCTATATGGAGTCCATGGTGATGAATGCAAGGTACCTGGGATTATTAATGATTTTAAAGATAATTTTAGAAAAGATATGATATCTGACAGGTAATAAATTATCAGGATTGTTTATCTCAGGCATAAAAGTAATTTTTTTTAAGTTAGCAAGTGACCTAACTGACCTCTATTTCTTCTCCTGTATGATTAATAGACCTAGGAACTAGCTAACCACCTTGTCTCCTTGTTAGTCCCCCCTCTTCAGCTTTCCACACTTGACTGGGAGGCTGATACAAGGACTTTTTTCCAATTTTTCGAGCCTGGTGCCTGACAAAGACATAGAAGACAAAGGTTAAAGGCCAACTTTGATCCGGAACACCAAGGACTTGACTGTAGACAGAAACAATGTGGTTCTCTACCAGAGATGTGTTTTCTGGATAATGCTGTCTTGGAGTTGAAGAGTAACTTAATGCATAGCAAGAGTTCCTGAGAACAGTAGTTCTTCCCTCAGATTGGGGGAATGCAGATACTTAACTGCACTTTTTTTTTTTTTTTTTAAATCTTTACTTTTGAATGGGTGAATATGGAAGGGGCAGTGAGAGTGGCATCTGCTAGGAGCTGATACTAAGTGGCATATCAACGAATGTCATAGAGTCAACAGTGAGTTTAATCAACATTATTTAGTGCTTCATTTTTGTATCCTATGCCTAATATAACACGGGTCTGACCTAAATTTGACCTGTAATAGATGTGTAATGGGTTGAAATTGGTGTTCTTTCCCTTCTCTATCTGTATGTGTGGACAGAGAAATGTGTAAGAATCAGGAAAGCAGAACTGTAATTTTGGATCTGTCTTTTACTAGCTATGTGATTTTTATAAAATCATTTCACTGTTAGAAAATAAATAAATAAATGAATGAATGAATGAATGAATGAATGAATAAATGTTATGCTGCAGTTTTCAGTCCCTAGTGGACTTCTTATTCTTGCAAATGAAAAATAGCACCTGAACATAAAGATAACATAGCACATGAACCAATCAAGGTTGTCTTTGATGGGTTACTAAAAAGTAATCTTAAATGTGACTTGTCCGTTATGACACCATTTTCAGCCCTATTCTAAGTAGTGAGCTATGATTTACAAAATTGTTTAATTACAGAAAATAGCTAACTGACCATGGAGCCACTTGTAAATACAACAAAATGGGTATTACACAGTCAGCTGGATAAAAGCAGCTGTGTATTATATATCTATATATTACATATATATATACAAGGATGTGTGTGTGTGTATACGAGATGCTTTTCTGAGTAGTTAATTGGGGTGAAATTTTGTTTAGCAATGGAAGAAGAAACAGTGAGTTTTGTAGTGATTCTGTGGAAGTAGGAAGCCAACATGTTTGATCATATATGCACAGATATCCTGTTTCCCAGTAGGTTTGGTGAACAAACAATGAAAAGCAGCTTGTGGTTGGTATTGCTAATACCCTAATTTTCAGTAATTTGAAAATTAGAAATTGTACTGTACATACTCATATTTATCATGGCATATACTCTGCAAAAAAAGAATATTTTTAGCTCAATAACTGGTTGGTACTGAGAACAGTCCTAAGAATCAGCTCTAGGACAGTGACTACCTGGAAGCTGGATACAGACAGTCAAGTTACAGAGACTTGAAGTATGATGCTGTAGATGCCATAGAAATATATTGGAAAAAAAAATTAAACCGAGTACAAATGTGTTAATCTTTCAAATCAATAAACTAGAAAAAAAGACTTAGTAAATCTAAAGAAAAAAAGATTAATAGAGAAGATTAGAAATTAGTGAAATACAAAACAATGAGACATTAAAAAGGATAAACAAATTCTCATTTGAACACAGTAATTAGAAAAAGTAAACTTCCAATGACTCTGATTAAAATAAAGGGAATAGAATAAAAAGGGAATAGGCACATATAAAACTCATGAAGAATAAAAAGGAGGATAGAGCAACAGATAATTTACAGATTTTTAAATAATAAAAGAGAATATTAAAAAAAAAGTATGTCCATAAATTTCAAAAGTTAAATGAAAGTAAGTTTCCAGAGATGTAAATTATTGAAAGTGACAAGGTTTTTAAAAATGGTCAGGATAAAGAAACCAGAAAAAGCTTCCTAGAAGTGTGTAAATTTGCTATAGGACAGAGGCAGCATTTCAAATCAGAGCAGAAAGAATGGACTAGCCAATAAATAGACTTGGAACAACTATGTATCCATGTGGAAAAACAAAATTAGATCACCACTTCACACCAAAGAGGAAAGTCAATTACGAATGAGTTAAGGATGTAAATGTGAAAAAGTCAATCTTGTTGAATATATTTGTGAACTTGGGACAAAAAATAATTTCTTAGACATAATGAAAAAAACAATAATCATAAAGCAAGACTGATATATTTGACTGTACTAAAATTAAAAACTCTCATTCAGTTAAAAACCAAACAAACATCATAACAAAGTAATAGGCTAGTCTTAGACCCAGAGACTATATTTGCAGTGCATCTGGCTAAACCAGATTTAGTAAAGGAACTTTTATAAATTAATAAGAATAATGACATAATAGGGGAAAAATGGAAAAGGATAATAACTAGCAGTTTATAGAAGATGAAATACAAAATCAGCATATGAAGAATATTCAGCTTCATCAGGAACCAGGAAAAAAATATAACACTGAGATCAGACTGGCAATATTTAAAATTCTGAAAAGCCAAACTTTGGCAAGGGTATGCAGAAAAAAACAAATCTTATTTACTGTTAATAGAAATAAATCGAGATAACCACTAGAGTGAAATTTGGCAATATATAATAAAGTTGAAGAGGTTTTTTGCTTTTTTTTTTTTGCTATTCAATTTCACAGATTAAATAGGCAAATCTCTGGAGAATTTCTCCCTTATGTAAATAAAAAGACACATATAAGGATAACAACTGCAGCACTATTTAGAACTAGAAACAATCAGAAACCACCTAGAGGCTAATTAACTTAAAATGGATTAATAAACTATGATTTATTAATTCAATGGAATATTTAAGGAAATAAAAATCAATGATCTAGACTATAGGTTTTAATATGGATAATTTTTTCCAGTGGATCTGATATTTCCATATAATGTGGTTCTTTATATCCTGTGTATCTTATGGATTTTTAAAATGTAATAGTGAACACATAAACCAAGTTGAAGAATACCATTTATGTAAATTATAATACCAATTCATGTAAAGCTTAAAAACACGAAAAACTATGCTAAACACTATTCAAGACAAATGTACATGTTTTAGGAATACAAACTTCCATGGAGATAATATATACCAAGATCAGGACACTTCTGTTCTCTGGTGAGGAAGGTGGGAGAAAGAAAAAAAGAGAATGGACAAACTGTAATGTTATTTGTTTGTTTAAATCTGATGTGTGACACAACAGTAGGATTTAATAGATACTTGTCCGTTATGTTATTTTCTGTACTTTCTTAATTTCATATTCAGAAAGCAAAGCATTATGTTATTTTCTGTACTTTAATTTCATATTCAGAAAGCAAAGTTCATGTTTACCAGCACCTCCCAGGCAAATATATTTTCTATACCCAATCATAGGAACCTAAACTATTTTTTAAAATAAATTTATTTATTTATTTGTTTGTTTTTATTTTTGGCTGTATTGGGTCTTCGTTGCTGTGCACAGGCTTTCTCTAGCTGCGGTGAGCAGGGGCTAATATTCATTGTGGTGTGCGGTCTTCTCATTGTGGTGGCTTCTCTTGTTGCAGAGCATGGGCTCTAGGTGTGCGGGCTTCAATAGTTGTGGCTCGCGGGCTCTAGAGCACAGGCTCAATAGTTGTGGCGCACGGCCTTAGTTGCTCCGCGGCATGTGGGATCTTCCCGGGCCAGGGACCGAACCCGTATTCCCTGCATTGGCAGGCAGATTCTTAACCACTGCACCACCAGGGAAGCCCCCTAAACTATTTTTGCAGTCATTTCAATGAGAAAAGAAATCCTTACCTATAAACAATGTTTTTTGGTTACATCCTAAAATCAAGCCCTGGACCACTATGGTGAATAGCAAAGAGTCCCAGATCCTAGCCTCTCTTTTTTTTAACATCTTTATTGCAGTATAATTGCTTTACAATGGTGTGTTAATTTCCACTGTATAACACAGTGAATCAGCTATATGTATACATATATCCCCATATCTCCTCTCGCTTGCATCTCCCTCCCACCCTTCCTATCCCACCCCTCTAGGTGGTCACAAAGCACTGAGCTGATCTCCCTGTGCTATGTGGCTGCTTCCCACTAGCTATCCATTTTACATTTGGTAGTGTATTTTTTATATATATATATATATATATATACATGTATATATATATATATATATATATATATATATATATATATATATATGTCCACGCCACTCTCTCACTTCATCCCAGCTTCCCCTTCCCCTTCCCTGTGTCCTCTATCCTTTCTTTCAATTGCTCATGTGTATATAATATATACTGGTGTTGATAGCCCTTGATTCTTTTGTTTATTTACTAAATAATAAAAATTTTAAAAAAACCAACAGATTTCTCTAAATGATTAGGTTGTCACTTATTCTACCATTCTTCTAAATGTGAGCATTCTGGAACTCAGTAAAAATAATATTGCCTTATACTATTGCTAAGAGGGAAGAAGTTTTTTCTTAAGAATACCCCCTCACACTATTCCCTCTTAAGAGGAAAGATGTTCATTCATGCACCTGGATTTTTCACGTATTTAACATATTTTGTAATTTTTTCCAATATTTTAAAATAGAGACTGTTTCAGGTATCTGCCCTCAGCATTTACTAGTAAGTTGTGTGCAAATATAACAAACGTCACACTTCTTAAAATAGCAGGAAATAACCCAGTGCTTTGGGGCTCAAATGAATATAATGCTTGTTGTGTGAAATTTTCAAGATGGATCTTAAAACATGAAATTGAGTTAGCCAATTCTAGAGCACTGAATTTTTTAAAAGTTTAACTGCAGAGTTATAAAAGGAGAGAAAAGTAAACTGTAGGAAGTTGCTTGATGACTAGGGAGTTCTGGGGCTCCAAGGTGAAGGAGCTTCACTGTCCAGAGTCAGTCTCCTGTGACCCTGGCTCTGGCAAGTTTCAATCACTGCACTGCACTCAATAGTCACTCTGTTACTGGTCTCCTTTTCAGCTGCTCAGACAAGACTGTCTCCTGTGACTGAAGAGCCTCAGATATAAATGCTCTAGGCATGAAGACAGAGGTCGGATGCCATTAGGATGGTAATGGATTGGTGGGATTTAACTTCATTTTGAGTCATATCAATGGTCCTGTGCATGATTACTCTGCACCACACCCATCAGACTACTTTGAAAATAGACTTTATGTACATAAGTCAATTTTGATGATAGTCTTTGCTTACCCAGATGAAATGCGTATATTCTGGTAAAATCATGTATTTTTGTCATTTTAAAAGTTACCTTAATAAATAAAAAACTGCAATTCTGTTGATTAAATGCTTGCAATGTACCAGGCACTTCTGAGTCCTTTGCCTGCAGTATTTCATTATACTTTTCAAAATTCCTGTGGGATAGGCCATATTCTCATTTTATAAATCAAAAAGCTGCTACGGACCCAACCATCTCATAAATCCACTTGTCCTCTCTGCACCATGGTTCCTCCATCAATCAATCAGGGATTAAAATTTTATTGTAACCAATCACACTTATAAACAAGTTGTGAATATTAATAGGCACTAATTTTTTAAATAATTGATAATGTCCTGTGGGTTATAAAGTAAAACATCACCTAAACCACATTGCTGCTTCTTCATTTAAGTATCTAGTAGCCCTTGTGTATTCCTCTCTTAATTATGTTCCACAGAACAGGTAGTCTGTACTACCAACATCACACTGGAGTCTTACACTGTTCACCGTAGTGTCCATGTTTTACCCACGTCTACTAGACTGGGATCAAAGATAGTTGATCCAAAAAAGAAAAAAATAAAAATAATAACAGGCTGACTTGGTTAAACCTTTCCATTTTAAGTATTCAAAAGGTAAGCTCCCAAGACACACAGTGACTTTTCATAGAGCTCCTTAAGTGGGTAAATCAGAAAGGGAATCCACCCATCTGACCCCTACTCACCTCAACAATCAGGGTGCTATCCCCCGAGATCACTGCTCATCCCTTTAATTTCTACTGCTTCCCACATATTTGCCTAGTGCTGGACCCAATACGTACTTCAGTTTTTATATTAATACAAGATTTTAAAATTTAAAGTCTTAGACATAGAATTCAAAGAGGTCATCTGATGCAGACTCTTCACTTTACCCATAGAGGAGCTGAGACTTAAGAGATACTATGAGACCAGGGTCACACTTCATTTTTATTTCAGGTTACTTAACCACTTACAAATCATATGTCAGCACAGGCACCAGCTACAGGTATTGGCACATTTTTTATCATTATTTAGATTTTAGCTTTGATTTCTTAGGTTTCTAGTAATTCTGTTCACCTTTAAACAATAATAAAAAAAAATTATAGTAATGCTATAATTTTCCAGTTTCACTGACCTCTTTCCAATACTCCAGGAAGAGAAAAAAATATTTATCGTTTTTGCCACTGCTGTAGTTAAACATACTTGTGAAATTTGAAAATATGTAATTAAAAAATAATTTGAGTAAAACTAGTAAAATATAGCCATTCTATTATCATACTCCTTATAAGTTTCCTAGTCATATAAACTTCAATGGAAAATTGAATAAGAGGGAAAAGTCAAATTCAATTTAATAGACTAAAAGTTCTCTTATATCCCAAAAGGAAAATAAAGACATAGCTACTTTTGAAATACCTTGACCTCAATGGCCCTAGAAAGATGTATGTGGTCTTTGCAGCCAAGTCACCAAGAAATCTGAAACATGTGTTAAAAGAAAGTAACAAACCACTTAGTGGAAAGGGACAAAACTTAAACAAAGATCCATAAATGTAAATTTCCACTATGGCAAATAATTTTTTCAATACAGCTTTCCATTGATTCGATGAAAACCATAAATCCTCAAAGATGTCAGCAGACACTGGAAATAATCAAGCCACTAGGATTAAGCAGCAAATAATAGCTTTTTGCATCCCAGGCAGGGTCAAGTGCCAACAATCTACCAGTTGACTGGGCTCTTCTCCCCAGAACGCATGCAGCTCCCCCGTGACAATTTTAGGTAAACCTGATCTTTGACTATGTGGTGTAATTGGCTTTAATTTAAGGACTTTCTGTGTCTTCTGCCCATGAGAGTGGAGGCCAGAAAAGCTAGGCTAATTTGCATTCTGAAATTTCATTGTGTTTTATTTTCCTTTAGAGGGTTCTTGTTACAGAAGAGCTTCATTAACTCAATTAGGCATGATCCAGTGGGTCCCTACAAATTAAGCTAGCCGCAGTATCTTTAGAATGGACAAAAATAAGAAGTCAGCTGTACTCTTTACATTTTGAAGGAAATCATACCACCTGACATTTCTTTGTGTCACAGTCATATTAAGCTCATGGCAACTGCAATAACCAAAATGTGTTTTGAAAGCCCTATTTTCCAACACTAAAAGATACATAAAAGATATACCAGTGGAAAAGGGAATAAACTGTTTCTTTTTTTTTAACCACAAATTTTTCCTAGAACTTAAGTTCTTTGCTTTGTCCCAGAAACAATGATTCTTTGGCAAAAGTATATTCATATACCAGTCTACAACAACAAATGCTATAACTTACATTCTATACACATAACATTTCAAAGAACCAGGTATCAGAAAATACCTAAGAGGAAAGGCATTTTCATTATCTTAATATAATACACACACACACACACACACACACACACACACACACACACACGGCAGGTAACATCAACCAATGGAAAGAATACACGGAACCAGATTCCACTTGGCCTGTGACTACAGAAAGTTACTGATTTTTGCCTCAGGTTCTTCATCAAACAGTAGAAATAATAACAACCATCATTCTTTTGAAGAAGAGTGTTTAGGCAACTTACTTGTTCATAAGAATCACCTGGGTAATTGTTAAAGCGATTCTTGGTCTGTGTTTCAGACCTACTGAATCAGAATTTCCATTGAGGAGCTTAGGAATCTGTATTTTTATACAAGTGATTCCTATTAAGTTTTTATACACTAAAATATAAACAATGTGAAAGCTCTGTAGAAAATTCTGAGTGATATATGTGTTTGAAATGAACATTCAGAATGAGAATTTCTACTAACATGTAGTATTTTGAGAAAAAATCATACTGGCAAAGTAATTTTCGTTAACCTTTACATTGTAAGGAACAGTTACGCTAAATGAACCAACCAACCCACCAACCAAACAAGTGCTTTTAAGAAGCTAAATATCTCTCTTCTGCCTTGGGATAAGTACAGCTTTTAACTGACAAACATTGGAAGTCTACACCTTGTACAGTAACATTTAAAGCAGTAAACTACTCTAGATAGAGATCTCATTAATCCTGGGATACAATAATAAACAGTAAAGCAGAATTACACTTATTTTCTGACTTGTCTTTTGATTCTTTATGAATGTACTCTCAGGAAACACAAGAAGAAACATGGAAGAAAATATGAAAACCCTCTGACCTAATTCCAAGTAACTGAATTAACAATATTAAAAATAAGATGGTACTTGGAGTAGGAATTTACTGTCACCATAAGCTATTTGTGACTTGAAAACTAGAACATGGAGTTCAGAATACAATCCAATTTCTGTCTATGACAGTGAGTTCCCAGCATGGGTTGTTCCTCTCCAGAAACCTGCCTTGGATAGGATCCTGGTACTTGGATGCCTTGGCGTGTCTGCCACCTCATAAATCAATAAAGTCATGCTTCCGTTTGAATGAGAAATTTGACACATTCCTCTGATTCCTGAGCTGTGCCCACACAACCTGTTACAACATTTTGTAAATTGCAATGAACGCTGTTAAAGTCTCATGCTGGCTAGGTGCAATTTCAAGTGTGCATTTGCCAATTTGGGAAATTTAAATTGAGAAATTTCCTGAAAGGGAATCATGTTGGAAACAACAGAAAGTGCTTGCTTTCACATGGTCAACTAATACTGATCGGTCATTGATAACAGAAGATTACTGGGGTTATGGATATTGAGTTTTGTAAACCGAATATGGCCATACTTAAGGGTATATATAGGTATCGTACAGTCATAGTGAGCTGGAATTGATTTTATTAAGGCTGATAATAGAAAACAGATGGTCAAAGTGTCTGAAACAGATATAGCCTTCCCTTAAGCTATACTAGAAAATAGCTCAAGAAAAAAGGAATCGAGCTCTTAATACAACATGAATGATGTGCAGGGTTGATACAGTGTGGGCTTTTAAGAATAATGCCTTGTTTTGGAGTAGGCTGATCATGCCTTCCAATGGATTTTATTAGGAGAACACTTCCGTGCTTGTGTACTATATCCTGAAATATGGGTATGCAGCAGACTTATCAGAGGGTGGGTAGTTAGGTAGTTTCACATGCTTTTCCATTTACGGATGATATGTTACCATTTCTTTCATGTCCTTCCCTTCCTAGAGATTTTATTTCTACATTTAAAGACTAAACCTGTTTTTTTCCTACCCCTATCCCAACCTAAACCCACCAAAGAGTCTGTGTTCACTATTATTGACATTAGGTATGAACTCAGAGGATGTTTTCAAGCAAATGAATGATGCAAAAGAACCCTGAAAATGCTCTTCACTGTAAAAGCAGGGGTCACAAAGGCACATGGAGGGTAAATAAGAAAATACTACTAAAGATCTGCATCAGAACTTAATAAGCTGTAGACTAAACAATAGGATAATTAAAATTAAAGTACATAATTAGTTTCCTTCTGATGCTGTAATTAATTGCTATAAACCCAGGAGCTTAAAACAATAGAAATTTATTACCTTATGTCCTAGACATCAGAAGTCTGAAATGTGTCTCACCGGGTTAAATCACGGTGTCAGCAGGGCTGTACTCCTTTCTAGAGAGTCCAGGGGAGAAACCGTTTTCTTGACTTTCCCAGCTTCTAGAGAGTGCCCACATTTCTTGGTTTGCGGCCCCTTTTTAGCTTCAAAGCCAGCAAAGGCCAACTAAGCCTTCCTCAGATTTCATTGGTCTGACGCTAGAGTCCGCCTCCTATTTAAGAAACCTTGTGACTACATTAGACTCACCTGGATGATCTAGACTAACCTCCCTACCTTAGGGTCAGTTGATGAGTAACATTAATTCCACCTGCAACCTTAATTTCTCTTTGTCTTGCAAGGTAACATACTCACAGGCTCCAAGGATTAAGACCTAGGCATCTTTGGGGGAAGGGGCCCTATTTAGCCTACCACAACCCTTGTAATGCAAGTCGTATTTTACTTCTGCTCTGCGGACGGGCAAAGCTTCTTCAAAGGAAGACACAGCTGCCCCTCTTCAGCTGGGAGAGTTCATTCAGCCTCATTTTGACTTCAGTGTCATCTATCCACTGATCCAAGGTGGTTGTTTATTGGCAGGCCTGCTTTAATTTTCAAAAGATAACTGCTTGATTGCAATCAAAATCAAACAGAATAATTTATGGAAAACGGGAGTAAGAGGTGAAAGAATGTGGGAGGGGGGGTGGAATTTTTTCAAGTGATTTAATTGGAGATTATTTTAAGAATTTCTAAAGATCAAATTCAGAAGTTTAGTTAGCTAAAACACCAAGGCTGAGAGGAATGACAAAGCTGCCATTCCAGGAGCCTTGTGAACAAGTAAATTGTAATAACAACTTCATTTACATCACAGAATTTCAGTTTAAGCACAGAATACAAATCTAAATCAAGCTTTAAGTTTGAACTCTATATTTACTATAAAAACATTCTAATCCTATAGACTGCAGTCTAAAGAGCTGGTTGGCCATTAATAAGCATAAGTTCAATTCTCTTCTAGTTTGGATTTGGCTCAAGTTGAACAAATTTCTGGGCAGAGAAGAAACAAATTTTGGACAGCTGGTTGTTGGTTTTACAGAATTAGTCGAAGTTCAGCCTTGTAATAGCATATATTTATCAAAACAACTTTGAGATGACACAGGGTCAAAAGTATCAAAATATAGTGAGTTTAATATGGAAATTCAAAAGAATTCATTGTGATAATTTAAAATAAGCAGTACTGAACACATAGACCTTAAGCAAGACACACTTATACTGATGCTAAACTCTTTCAAATGAAACAATACCCTCTTTCTAGGTTCTTCTTGAAGTTCAGTTCCTCAAACTATTACTCAGATGTAAAAGTACTCCCCCCAGAACAACCCCCTAACACTGAACCTGACTTGATCACATATAATGGCCTGCTCCCTTTAGCTGAATGAACTTTAAAACCCTTGTGTGTCAGTGATAATGAACAATGATGTATATTGCTTCTAAGGAAGTAGAATTGACTTAGGTGAGTGACTGCTTGTCATTCACATGCAAGGACTTGAATAGCTTTGGATGTTCTCAGCTGTTCATTTGTAGAGTAGATAAATCAAGGATTGAACACCCTTCATCTTGACTAGAGTCAATACCAATGGTATACACACTAGACACATTGACTCTTTTGAGTTCACAGTTCTTTAATGTATCTCAGCTACTTTATAATGAGCGGATTTCCTAAAGTCTTTACTTTATTCACCCAACAAAGGTTGCATTGCCTACTTACTGAGCAATGGGTACTGAGATAAATCATATAGACATAAACATTGCTGTAATTGAAGATTTGGCTTAATGATAAATAAATGATAAAAGTGTCTAATGATAAATAATTATAACTTTGCACGCTAATTGTTAATGGAGTCATTATACACTATTATAGACTCAAGGAGGAGAAGGCAATAAATTCTACCAAAGAAAGTCAAAAACAGGCTGTAACAGTTGAGTTGAAGTTTGAACGATGGATAGGAGTTTGGCAGAGACAATAAAAGAGGATAATATAGACAAATATAAAAGCAATTTCCTAGAGGCACAAATAAGTGTAGCACATTTGGGAAATTGAGGATGCCTTTATGTGTCTGGTATGTAAGGAAGAAACAAAGGAATAGCACAAGACAATGATAGAAAAGAAGGCAGAGGCCAAATAAATGGCCTATTTACTTTCACTGATGAAGACTTTAGAAAATCATACCCACACAAGTGTTGGAAAATTACACAAGAAACTAAATTCTCAACTGACAGCATCTGATTCAAGAAGGGCCTTGCACGAGTGATGATTCTCTTTTGGGAGGTCCAGTTTTGCTAAGAAAAATAAGATGGTAAACTTTAGCACCTAGCATGGAAGATGGTTAACTATTAATTCATAATGTATCTGTAGTCTCCCTGGGCCACTGACTTTAATGGCTAGAGAACCAGCATGGAATGCAAGATTTTCAGAGCTGTTGAACATTCACTCTCTGCATATTGAAAAATCATCTTTGTTGTTGCTATTTTCACTTTTAAGTAAGTAGCAAGTTCCAGACAAGGGAGTACATGATACTACTGTATCTTCTAAGAATGACAGTAAGCTGTCCTTATAAACTCCTAACTCCTCAAAGAAGTGAAGGGGAAACATCGTAACAAAGTTGTGTAGGAGGCAGTGTTATTTCAGTAGTGTAAATGCCTTGCTACACTGATTCTTATTGGTGTGAAGCACTCTATCTTAAAAGGTTTGGGGATCATATCTTTAAGAAGAAAAATGGCAGATTTCAATGAAAGAGCGATCTAGCGCTTTAGGAAATACAACTTCCAGAAACTGTACTGTGAGTCTCATCATGGCCACTGCAGCTGTGACAAAATGCTTCCAGAGAAACATCATAGCTGCTGAAACAGTATAAGATGATTAGAGAGAAATTCCATCTTTCCCATCTATTTCATTGACTCACTGATTCTTAAGTAGCTGGTGCTGGGACCTAGTGACCTACCATATATATATGGTAGTATATATATATATATATATATATATATAGTAGGAAAGGCACTATATTGTTATAAACCATGCTACCCAGTAATTTTCACTAGTTTTAGTGTTTTTCTGGGTTGCTTTGACATGTGGTATCATGCAGAGCAAGTCTAATTTCTATTCTACAGTCCCCACTCGCTGGCCTGAATCAATTACTTTGTCTTATCCTCTGCTCCAAAGTCGTCTATATTCTAAGATAAAAATCAAAACCAAATAAAATAAAAATACCAATTATATTACCAATTTTTTAAAAATAGAAAACATATAAAGAAATTTCAGTCACTCTTACAATGGCAAGGTTCATCCAACATATCATGCCTAAGCATTCTATAACTTTTCCTTAATTATTAAAATGTTTGACAAAAATATCTACTCAGAACTCAAATATACAAGTCCTAGCGAATGACTCCATGGTATATTAAAAATCCACATAAGAGTGTAAATCTGTTTATTTTATATTGCAAATCATATATAAAAAATTTTAAGTCAGAATGTGTGAGAACATTACAGACGTCAGGTATAACTAGAGATTATATGATGTGCATTATATGATGTAAAATAGAAGAAGAATAGAAGGCTCAGGAAAATGTTGAAATGTAGAACCATGCATTTAATTAGAACTGATTCAAAGACCACAAATCTATAGTCCAGAAAGTCAGCTTAGTCTTTTAAGTGTCACATAAGGGCATTCTGTGCTTAGAGGAAGTTAAAAAAAAAAAAAAAAAAAGTACTGATGCATTATTTAAACACTTTTACTCTAATTGCCACCTGGATATAAGTCAGGAATAAAGAAACACAATACGCACACACACAGATCTTTCATACGTATGAATGCATATATTGCTATGTATACCTATGCATATGCATGTAGGTACAGCTATATATATATTTCCTATGTATGACATAGGCCAATGTCTGACAAAGCTACTGACAACAGATTAAGAAAGCATCAAGACAGACTCTTTGTACTTAGAAAGCATGATTGCATTTAACACACTATATAAAGTGTATTTCAATGTTAATTTAATTCAACAAAAAAATTTTTAGTTTCCATACTATGTTTAATGTACTTCAGAGCATAAAGATGTATCAGAAAGAGTTCTTGTCGTCAAAGAAAATATAAAGGTAACTAATTTATAAGTAAAATATATAGGTAATTAATTATAATTTATAAGTAATTTATAAGTAAAATATAAGTAATTATATTTATAAGTAATTTATAAGTAAAATATAATTTATAAGTAAAATTTATAAGTAAAATATAAAGGTAACTAATCCATGTGCACTGATAAAAAAAAGTTCCAGCCCTATTCATCTCTTTCATAAAGGCACAAGTTGAAGTGCGTACTCAGTAGGACAGTCACCTATCTTAGTTACTCTACAGCAGGTGAAATTCCATGTTGTACTTATCATTGTATATCACTAATAACCACTGGTTAAGTTCCTGGGAGGAAATAAGACACTGTTCAAGGTTCTTCTTAAAGGCTTCAATATGAACAAAAAGGTACAAGTATCAGAGATTCTAAACATATTAGTTTCTTAAAGGAATCCATCCTATTTGATAAAACTGTGGAATTTGTTGTAGCAATTTATGATAATGTGAGAGTCACTAATCACTATGAAAAAGAAGAAAACAATAATATATTATCTCACATATTATGAATTATCTTAATTAAGGAGTATAACATGCAATTACAAAAAATGGACTGATTATATATTAGTAATACTGCCTCAAAAATAAATTAAATACACAAACATAATAATTACTTTTAAGTCACTCTGGGAGAGATATGAAAAAAAATCATAATATATTATGTTATTCATCTAAATATATACTACAGGAGAGTTCATGATTGTAGTTACTAACTTAGAAAAGCATGAGAAGAGAAAATATACAACAGAGTCCTCTAGAGGAGCAGAAACCATGTGGAAAGTGAGAAATATAAAAATTAAATCATTTCGAGGAATGAGGTTGTTTGAGATACATCAGTTTTCCATCTTAAGAAAATGGGCTTTAATTAAGGCATAATAATCAATTCTAAAAAAATACTTACTATATATATATATATATATATATATATTATTGAACTCGTGTGAAATGTATAATATACATAAAATAGTATCAGGAAATTTCTACACATAAGCTACATTTAATAAAATCTAGACTAAAAGACCTAAATAATGTTATAATACCTCAATTCCCATTTAAGCTATAAATGTGAATAAATTAATAATAACTATTATGGGAAAATATAGCTTCACTACATAAAGTATTGGGAAACCAAGTAAACTTTTGATAGCTTTAGTTTTTAGTTTTAGTTTGCTGTGGGTGGACTCCATTTGGCACTTTTATTAAATGGTGTGAGCAATTTTTAGCTAAATCTCTAACAGGATGTCATCCTAAAACCTCATGTTCCTATATTACTGTGCTGTTAACAGAAACAGCTTGCGAAGATTTATGGCTTCTATTAATTACACTAAAAAAAGGTAGATTTGCTTAAAGAAATCAATTGTAACAGGGACAAGCAAGTGCATTCTTTAAATTACAATAATAAATTACAAATGGCTGTCATTATCAATTATTTTTCGTTTACTTCCAAAGTAAGGGGTTAAGTGGGAAGTTTTGTTTGTTTTACTAGATTTAACCCTGGAACAACAGACTTTGTGTTAACACTCGATAATATGGCTTACGGGGATCCATTACTTAGTCACAAAAATTGGAAAGAAAGGAGCCAAAACATCAAGACAAAAATAAGGTCCAAATATCTCAACTTCTCCTATTCCTCTTTCTGTAAAGTAAGTTTTTTCCTCTCACCAATTACCTTTTAGTTCAAGGAAACGAACGATATCCCCACTCTACACTACTATACATTTTGTCTATTTATTTATATACTTGTTAATATTCCTGCCTCATTCCAGAAAGAATTCAGAATACCTTGCATTTATACAAACAATATGAGAAAAATAATCAAAAAGAAATTAATTGGGAGAAGAAGCCAGAACAAAGAGAAAATAAAGAAAAATGAAATAAATACAGAATGCATTCAAGTTTACATTTAGAGCTACATTTCAGATTTCTGAAGCTTTTTCTTGGGCACTAAATCAATACCAATTTCATGCTCACTGATGTTCCCAAGCAGCTCTGTTGCTTTATCCAATATGGCCCTGGACACTGTCAACCCTAGCTATAGTGTTGCCCATATTCCCAAAGACTTATGTGGCTTGACATAGCTACAGAATCTGAGTTGGTAATAACACTCAGATAATTCTTTTCACTCTTCATTAAGCTCTTGTGATAAGTATAATCCATTACCCCAGATTTTTTTTTATTATTTAAAAGAAAAATGTACCCACTTTTCTTGGGCCTACACATTTAAAGATACAAAGGACACATCATAATGAACAAAATTTAAATAAAGTATTAATTTTTACATCTTTTAGCATCTCTCTTTTTAGGACT
Source organism: Delphinus delphis (assembly GCF_949987515.2). NCBI lineage: Eukaryota > Metazoa > Chordata > Mammalia > Artiodactyla > Delphinidae > Delphinus > Delphinus delphis. The sequence continues at coordinate 58,418,914 of NC_082688.1, forward strand.
AAGAAAGAGAGAGGCCTTTTTATCTCCTCAGTAGTGAGAATAGGATTAAACATACAAACATACATAGAAAAAAAAGCCTGTAAGAAGCCTGTTTGCAGTGTTTATCCTAGAGACATAGGATCAGGATTATTTTAATTTTCCACTTTAGACATTCTTACATTCTCCAAATGTTCTGCAATGAGGTCGTCATTAAAAAACATAACGAGTGTCTGAAAAATATCAAAACACTAAAAAAAATACTATAAAATGGAATATATTAGCAGCCAACATTGAAGAGTACTCTGTTTAAACCATTAGGAAACTGGCTAGGAACATGGTTCTTCTATCAGATCATGCATTTTAACCCCAGCAATTCTGTCCTAAAATCAATCACATACATAGCCCAGCTCATTTTTCAGAGTACCATAAAATACCCTCCACGGGGAGAGAACCGTTCACTGGAAGAGTCACTGTCAAAGAAACCAAACTGTCTGACCTTGCTGCCTTCCAAAGAGTTAAGATGCTTGGGTTATCAATCTAGGAGCAGGGTGGGAATTATTAATCCCAGGTCTAGACATTTAAAGACCTGGACGCAAGGACAGCAAAAAAAATAGTTGAGTGTAGAGTTCTGTTCCTTTGTGGGAAAAAGAGAAAAAGGGTAGACTTTAATTAAAAAGCAAAAGCTAAGGGTACTGAGATGTGAAGACCAAAAACCATTTAAGTAGAAGGTAGCTATGAAATACTTTCTGTACCTATAAAATTGATGCAAGTAGTAAGACTGGAAAACTGAATAATCTCTTTAGAATTATTATTTCTTGTCACTTCCTACTTTGCAAATTCACAAAATACAAAATTCATAGAACACAAAAGATGCTGACTTGTTTATATTTTCTCAGCTTTGGAATTCTACTTATAACAAAAGCTATAACATTTAAATTTAATTCAATAAGTGAATCTGTAACTAGTGTTTGAATAAACTACTATGCTCTAAAACTTAACATATCAAATGTGGTCATTTGAGAACAAACCACAATATGCATAATGCATTTTAATATTTCTAAATTAAACAGAGACTTGAGATGTGTAAAAAAGAAACAGCACTACCTTATTTACATTTTCCTGACTGCTCATATTCAATGATTCCTCCAAATTAAAAGGTCCGTCTTAGCTCCGTGTAAATTTCAGCATAAGTTGCACTATTTACCCACTAATGGGGAACATTAGACCATTAGAACTTGGATTGGTGGTGGTATTCTCCCAATTGCTTCTTGGTGTCGTAACAGGGTAAATTCTTAAACTAACTGCACAGAATTCAAGCTGTCAGAAGCACATACTGTCAGGGTTGAAAAATAAAACTTAGATCATTCATTTATTAATTAGGTCATGCAGTCAAGAAACACGTATCGAGCATCTATTATGTGCCAGCATTGTGCTAAGTTTAGGAATCTAGAGATAAAAAGCACAGGACCAGCCTTCAAGGGCTCTCAGTCTAGAGAGGACAAGAATTAGAGGTTCCCACAATGTTGATACAATGCAGTACTTGCAAGGACAGGAAACAGTAGGAGGTATTAGACCTCCAGCTCCATACCTACTCACTAACACTCAACAATGGGCCACAAACAGAAGAGGAAAAGCAGCGAGAAAGGCAACTCTCTCTCCACATATCCAAAGGCACAATATCCAATATCCTGTTGAAAGGAAAGTCAGGAAGCCAAACGCAGAGTGGCAAGGACATATATACACCACCAAATGTAAAATAGCTATTGGGAAGCAACCGCATAGCACAGGGAGACCAGCTCGGTGCTTTGTGACCACCTAGAGGGGTGGGATAGGGACGGTGGGAGGGGGATGCAAGAGGGAGGGTATATGGGGATATGTATACATATGGCTGATTGACTTCGTTATACAGCAGAAACCAACACAACAATGTAAAGCAATTATACTCCAATACAGATGTTAAAAAAAAAAGGAATAATATTAACAGTAAAAAAAAAAAAAAAGATCTTGGTGTTCTACCCTTTCAACTGGGCAAAGAATTCTAAATATGAAACTGTTAACGTGTTTTCACAAAGCGTTTTGAGTTACGTTTATTTGTAGTGGCTCAAAGTTCCCCAGACAACACTGACATGAACCTTCCTCTCTGTCCGAGATTCCTGGGACTTTACAATACCTTGTCTTTGTTTATCAGCTATGAAGTTTACCAGGAATGAGGACACAAAAGGCCATCATTTTATGAGATGATAAATTCCTTGAAGTTGTATGAGAGATAATGTACAAAACACATTTTTTAAAAGGTATTTTTTTTGTAATTCAAATTACAGTAGGAATCAGCATGCTTTATCTGGCATGAAAACAAAAAAGTTTCTCTCTTCAACCTCTTCTCCTGAGGTCTCCATGTGTTCAGACACTCCAGATAACCTTAAATAAAAGCCTGTCAACCTAAATGAACTCATTTGCGTTAATATTTTTTCCAGAGTCAGCCCCATGTCGAGACTAAGAAAAATCTGTAATGCATGTACATTTACAGATATAGATATATGTAAAATATGACTGTAAGCACAACTATCTATATCTGTACCATAGCTTTTACACCTCTCTCTCTATGCATCTGTATATATATCTATACTTGTTCAAAAATATTCCTCCTTAGTCAAACCCACCACTGAATTACTTAGTCTTCCTCACACTGCTACCTTTGGAAGATGAAGAGATTCCACCAGACACTGCAACAAAATTCAGCAACTGAGCCTGCCTTAGTAAACTTTTTGCTTTCAAAGAGCATTTTTAATCATAAATAGCCTTCTACTACTTGCAAGCTGATTTGTATTCTACGGAGAGTGTATTACAATCCTTACCAGAAACTAACAATGATTTTAATGAAATTGCATTGACTTTGGAGGTTTCACCATTTATAAGTTGCCTAATTCTAATTCAGTCTCAGTAAAATCATTCATTACTCCTTGCAAACATCAGCAGGGGAACTACACAGACAACTATTAGATTAAACTAGATTTAAAGGTTGTTTTATTGTCAATGTGATAGAAAAAAAAAAATCAAAGAAAAAAAATCTACCTTTTCTTAAATATTATACTGCACTTATTCAGAAGTTTAAACCCTTGGTATGGGTAGAAAGGCTGGTGTATGGCCCCACAGACAGCTTTCTCCGGTCATTAGTTTCAAAACTATTTACTTTGTAACCCCAGAGCTGCCACCTCTTAATGTGTCTGCTTCCTCACTAATTTGAGAACATTTGTCCATGGCCTAAATAAAAAGAGAGAAGAGCCTTAGCACCCCAAACCCCATTTCCTAAATTAAATACCTCATTTATTTGAGGAGGAGATGGTCTCAATTACAGTCACCAAAGTTCAGAAAGCAATTAGGTGATTAATCCCACTCAGAATATAAATCCAACGACAGCTGTTACTTATAAAGGAAACTGACATAAAGTACATGTCCTAACTCTCCTATCCACTGACATAATAAATCTATCAATAAATATACATATGGATTATATACACTCTGGGGAGTTTGGAGCAAAGTACTATACATGGTTTTCCAATGCAAACATTTATATAAATATACAGGGTAGTTATACTAAAATCATATTGAAATCCCTTAATGAAAAGCCTAACAGATTAGAAGGGTGAACACTGATACGCATGAAGCATGCTTTTGTGGTTCGCTGGCTGTTTAGAATAATAGCATTGCTGGTAAAACGTACCAGCACTAGAAGATATTTTCCATCAGTTGTACCTCAGAGTCTCTATTAATTGTCCTGGAAATGAAATACAGCTATCCTCATCACTAAGAATATCTAAAATTAAATCCTTTGCTGAGCCTGCCCTTTCACATTCAGTTTCCAGAATACCCATTCTTTAATAAAATTCACTGATAATGTACTATGTGCCAAGTACTGTTGTAAAGGAAGAAACTCAAAAACAGGTACGACATAGTCTCTAATCTGAAGATCCTCCCAGGAGATTAGGGGAGGCACATGTATGAGGAAGTGAAACAATGGAGCAAAGTGCCATGGTGGCATACGAGAGGGGACAATTAGATCTCAGAGACAGCTGGGGAAGAAACACGAGTTGGGATATTTTTCAGAGGAATAACAGATTTTCAATCAATAAACATTCATTGGATGAATGAAAGGTAGGCTGAGGAATAAATGGCAGGTGATAAGGCAGAGAATTGTGGAAGAACAGCATGACATTAGAGAATGGAAAGGAACTGAGTCTGAAAACAGCATAAAGTATATTACATGAGATAAGGGTATCCCAAGAGGAGTCTAGTAAGGGCCTCTGTCCATACTAAGGAGTTCTGATTTTATCCTATAGGCAATGGGGGATGATACCAATGTTGGCAATAGATGAACAGATGCCAAGAACAGAAACCAGATAAGATCTCTTGCAAAAGTCCCCAAAGCAACGCTTACCCAAGCTAAGTCATCCAAAGGTAGGATGAAAAGAAGAAATCGCACGTAAGAGGTAAACTTGACAGAAGCTATTGCCTATGTAGTTTTGTAGAATAAGGGATAAAAGAGAAGTCAATAAGACTGTAAGATTTCAGGCTCATATAACCAGGAGAATGACGGTGTCATTAACTGAGATGGAAAGTATAGGAAATGGGAGAGAGAATGAGTTTAGTCTTAACATGTAATTTTAGTTACAGATCACTGCAATATATTTAGGTACCAAATCCAATGGACTACTGGAAATACTAGCCAGAGCTTAGGGAAAAAAAATAAAAATCAAGATTTTGGTCCCTTGTGCACTGTTGGTGGGATTATAAATAACTGGACCCACTGTGGAAAACAGTGTAGATAATCCTCAAAAAATTAAAAACAGACCTACTATATGATACAGCAATTCCACTTCCAGGAATACATTAAAAAAATGAAAATACTTACTTGGCAAAGATATCTGCACCACCCTGTTCACAGCAACATTATTTACAATAGTTAAGACATGGAAATAACTTACGTGTCCATTGATGGATAAAAGGATAAATTAGCTGTGGTATATGTATACAATGGAATACTACTCAGCCATTACAAAAAACAAAAAACGAGGAAATCCTATCATCTGCAACAACATGGATGGACCCTGGCAACACTATGCTAAGTGAAATAAGTCATACAGAGAAAGATAATTACTGAATTAAATGAAACAAAATGCCAAACTCACAGAAACAGAGATCAGACTTAAGGTTACCAAGAGGCGAAGTGTAGGGGGTGGGGGATTGGAGGAAGCTGGTCAAAAGATACAACTCCCAGTTCCAAGATAAATAAATACTAGGTGCAAACACTGCTGTATGATATGTAGGAAAGTTAAGAGAGTAAATCCTAAAAATTCTCACCACAAGATATTTTTCCCTTTTTGTCTTTTTTCCTTTCTTTCCTTTTTATTGTATCTGTATGAGAAAATCAATGTTAGCTGAACCTATTGTGGTAATCACTTCATAACATATGTAAATCAAACCATCATGCTGTATGCTTTAAACTTATACACTGATGTATGTCAATTATTACTCAATAACACTGAGAAAAAAGGTCTCGCGCACAGTAAATACGACCTTTAGTAAAACAAAGTTTGTGTTTTCCAACAACGACAACGAAAAAGAGATTTTGGTCCCTGAAGCATGGAAGCAAGTGACATCATATGGGAAATATGGACCCCGAGGTTTAGACCATTAAACACTAGTCAGAGGAGGGACATAAGGCACGGCTAGGTAAGCATCTTACTGAGGAGCAATAGCAGTTGTTTCTGGATTCCTAAGCTATTTACAAAACAAAACAAAACCTTCATCTTTTAAATCTATCATCTGAATCACCATAGGTAACCTCTGGCCTGTCAAAATGTGTAGGTGCTTATATTCCCCAACTCAAGTGCCACAAAGGACCCTCTGCTTCTATCAACCTCTTCAGCAAGAAATAATACGCCAACACAATATGCCTCAGCAGAGCTTAAAACAGTGAAGCTGGAAGACTGCGGGGTGAGCAAATTTTGAAGTTTATTAAAGCTGACAATTTAATATTTATGTAAGCTGCAAGTGCTAAGCGTAATTGGACTTAACTATCGGCCTAGGTTTAATGGGATGTGAATTTAACTTCATTATCATAATTTTGCCAGCTCTTTGAGCTCACTCGACTCAACTAGGGAAGAATGTGGAGAGCCACCTTCTACCTCACCAAAACAACTGTGAAGATGACCTGAAATCTTCGGGTCAAAGAATGTGGATTCCTTGATTCCACAAAAGGGAAGAGCTTCAGTCAAGATCACTGGAAAACACAGAGGTGGTGTTACTAACCCTCTAGAAGCCTCAGTTTCTTTGAAATAAGAATGATGTCAACCATTTGAGATAGCTGTGAGGATGAACAGAGGTCTTTGTACATGACATGCAATCAATGCATGTCGTTTGCTGTTAGCCCTCATGCCTTTATTTTCTGCTTCAACAGACATAACCCAGTTGGAGGCCTTTTTGCTCATCACCATGAACCTCAGCAACATAACCATATCCTACTTACTAGCTGTCCACCATCCATCTGCTATTACAGTTACCTCTCTGATACAATTGGTGGCCCACAATTAAGAAGCATATGGAGTACACGTATCCATGAAGAAGCTGTAAATTATACCTGGCAGTTATTTTAATAATCTCTCTCTCTCTCTTTCATTTTACATACTGAGAACTGAAACCCACAGGAATTGGCAAACTATGGTCAGCAGGCCAAATCCTGCCCATTGTCTGTTTTTGTGAATAAAGTCTTACAGTCATACCCATTCAAAAAAAAAAAAAAAAAAAAGAAGCACATGGGGAACCACAGCATGGATAAGTCCTTTCTCGGGGAAGGGGAGAGGTGCAGAGTGTACTATATCATCCTCAAAAACCTAAAAGGATGTTTCTTTCCACTTCCATTTATGCCTCTATAAATGAGTATAATGAATGGATCCATATATATGGACACAATCTCTATGAAGGAATGTCTCCAGGAATTGCTTTTTGGGATAGAACCCTGGAGAGGAGAAAGGAGATACTGAAGGGACAAAAAGTGGGAGGGGGAAAGTGGTCTGGATAGGAGTTTTTACACACACACACACACACACACACACAGAAACAAAACAACTCACACTAGATAATCAGCTTGAGTCTGTAAGCAGAGAATGCTAATACCAACAGGGATCTGAGACAGATCACCTCAGGCTAGCCTTCTCATTTTATAAAGGAGGGAACAGCGACCAAGAGAAGGAAAATCGTTACCTGATGATAGCTTCTTACGTGGATCTGTCAACCTAACAAGAGATGTGAAGCACATGTAAAGACATTTGTTCCTTATGTGAAGGCATCAAGAATCCAGGCCATAAGATATATAAGGACATGAAATGCACTTTCAATTTACTTCCAGGGAGTAAATAAGTAATTCTAGGAGGAAGAAAACCAGCCCCAGATGCCACTGAGTGTACCAAGCATTATTTTACTACTTGGTGCTTGATATTCTGAAGTCCATCCTGCCCTTCTTCCTTCCTCCCAAGCTTCCCCACCCCACCCCTTGTCCTACAAAGTCATTATATATATATATATATATATATATATATATATATATATATATATATATATATATATATATATTTTTTTTTTTTTTTTTTTTGCGGTACGCGGGTCTCTCACTGTTGTGGCCTCTCCCATTGCGGAGCACAGGCTCCGGACGCGCAGGCTCAGCGGCCATGGCTCATGGGTCCGGCCGCTCCGCGGCATCTGGGATCTTCCCGGACCAGGGCACGAACCCGTGTTCCCTGCATCAGCAGGCGGACCTCAACCACTGCGCCAGCAGGGAAGCCCTATATATTATTTTTATTTTATTTCCTTCTAGAAAGATCATTTTTTATGTCTCTACAGTAACCTTATCTCTCTTACCTATCTAGTGGTCACAATTTAAATTTCAGAAGCTTTATTCAAAATATTCACAAAGTGCATCACTTAGACTATGATTGAATCCAGGTTATTAAAACTCCTATTTTACAGGGAAGCTCCTTCACTGAACAGTCATAATTTTCCCTTAGACGTGATCTGGGAATCCTTCACCATAGAGGGAGGACAGTAGCTTCAGGTAAGGAAACCCTTACCCGAATGTTTGATTTCAACAGAACCACTCATAAAAACAATGGTAAAGTAACTGGGAAGCAGAGTGGTCCGTGCTTATAATGTCATCGGCAGCGGAGGATGATCAAACCCTAGAGTACTTCTGTTGTCAAGGAAGGGCTATTTCAATAATATGAGCAAATATTCATTCATTAGAGTGAGATGCAAATCTAGGATCTGTAATTTTAAAGAAGCACTAAAAATGAATATTTTCATGTTGTGGTTGACTTTATGAGAAACTGTTATTTTTTGTTGCATGTTTATGTGTCAGATATACTCCAATTCAAGTTAACATGGAGAGTTCCTGCCACACTTGGGCTGCAAATATCTGTGATTATAGGATGTCAGTCTTTAACACTGCATTGTAACCATATGTCCCAGGACAATGTTTTTCTGTTATTTATTATCATTCAACACAAAGCTCAGAACAAAGCTTAGGATTTCTAGACAGTTTTACAAGATTTCTGGATTCTTATGTAGAATATATCTACACAATTACAAAGTAAAGTGGGCAATATAAATAGTTGAATTAAATGAATCAAGCCCCAAAGTAAAATTTAGAGATTTGAATTACCCAGTTCCGCTGTCTTAAACAGAAATGAACATGTGTAATATGAAATTTTAGCAAAGTGTTCTGCCTGTGCTTAGAGGAGAAATAGCATAAGGTATTCCCAATAAGGAATTCTGGTAAGAGGACCATGATATAGTCTCAAACTCCGGTATGCCACTTAGCAAAGCATCATTGCAGTACCTTTTAGGGCTGCCTGGTCACCCAGAAAAGCACACACTCCCCCTTAAGTGACTGGCATATTCTCAGAGAGTCACTCAGAAACCCTCAGAGTCTCTCCCATATATTCTGGCTCACCCGTCCCCCGCTGCAAGGCATCTGGGGATCTGATTAGCTGGACACACTTACCAAACTAGCCAGAATGCAGGAAGATCTCCATTGGGTTTAATGAATGATCAATGACCCCCATTAGATTAGTGACGGAAAATGGATGATGTAAATAAAATATTTAAAAGTACCTAAGAATTAAAAAAAAAAAGAAGAGAAATACTCTCTTGATTATTCTCATTCTGGAGGCTTTAATGGGCACTTTTCTTCAGGGGTCTTCATGAGTTGGGCCATGTGATCTTTATTTCTACAACTGGTAAAGAATAAGTGGCCCAAAGAGGGAGAACAAGCACAGGTCAATATGGCTGTGGCATTTTACATATTGGTGAGACTCTGACATGACTTCTCAGTGAAGGAACCAAGTGAAGTACAGGCTTCTCTGTGTTTTCCATATGGCACCCCTAAAGCCAGAGGACTAAGGTCACTGGGGCCAAGGACCAGGGGAACCATAAAAGCAACATCAAAGCTTCTATGAGATCTTGTCTCCTCTTAAGGTGAATGAGAATTTTAAATTCACCTCCTTAATAAATCCAAATTGACTTTAATGTTCAAATAATGCTGTTTCCCCTATTTGAGTAAAATTGATGTTGCAGGAAATGAGCCATGTTAAGTTTGTAACTTCACATACACCTGGCTGGGTCCAGACACATTAATATGGCAGCACTGGACTGCACGGTTGGTCGGTCATTTCAAAAAGGTCAGCAGCATAGTACAGGGGAAGGACACAGGCTCTGAAGTCTGGGTTTTTTCAAGGTCAGGTTTGTTCAAAATGCTCCTCACTTTGTGGTTTTGCGCATTTCATCTTACCCTAATTTCTGCATCTGTAAATTGTGGAAAATATGACCCATCTGGTGGGCTTATCATGGGAATAAACTGAGCTAATATATGACAAACAGGTGACATAATGCCTGAAACACAGCGGATGTTCAAAGCACGCATGGAAGCTCTCGTTACTGTATGAAGGTCTCTGACCATGCAGACCAGAATCTACAGAACGTGAGCAACGCAGCGTCCCTCCTAAAACGGGGCACTTAAAAAGTAATTAAATAAAAGATTAAATCAACAAAAAATCCAATTTTGATCATCACTATTTAATTTTATTTAACTAAGAAACTTTGAACATTGTGAGAACTAAATAACCCTACAATAAATGGTTTGCCAATAATTCACAGAAATAAAAGGCATCCTTGAATGTCTTATATTATCCTCTTAATCATTTGACATTTTCTCTCTTTTAACCATACCTGTTCCTTCCTTATACAAATATTGTACAGAGAAAAACATTTCAAGGTATTTTCAACATCTAAATTGTCAACACAAATGTTGAATAAGACAAGCTTAGCTTTGCATTAGCTCTGATTATAAACTGAGCTACTAAGACTCGCTTTACTTCAGGCTCCTCATTAGTAAAATGAGAGAAAAAAATCCTCTACCTCAGGACTGGTATTGAGATTAAATGCACTAATATGTAGAATAAAGTGACTTGTTAAGTATAAGAACAATGCGCGTTTTAAGCATTTTGGCATACAGTGCAGTTTTTGTAAGCCTATTATTTTTGTTGAGTACTATTATTATTAGTTGTATGGACATAACACTTTCTGAACCTCAGTCTCCCATCTATTAAGTAGAGGAAATACTTCACAGGATTGCTGTGAAATCACTTTGGCATATACCGTTGATTCTAGGATAGGGTCCCAACACCCAGTCAAGTGTCCCGTCCACACCGCATGGCCTCTAACAGATGTCTGAATCCAAGCTAAGCATTGACAGTGCTTTCCCCTTTTCACTTTCGTCAGACAAAACGAAAATTGAATCATTTGATGTGTACAGTAAAACAGCATTGTGTGTTATACAAGAAGTGGATGGGTGGAGCACCACAGAATGACATTTAAAGTATTTACTCGTAAGTTTTCAGTTTAACAGCCTAGTGACAAGCCCCTACTTTGGCACACACTGTGGCTTCATTCAGTATTTTAAGCTAGCAGGACATTATTCCATTCAGTCTAGTTCTACTGTGTTATTTTATTTAGTTTTTAGAAGAGCTTTAATTTCCCCACCTTTTTAAAAAATCTCCATATAACATTTCATTAAACTATACAACAGGAGTATACAACAGGAAGTGATCTAGTTTAGATGAGAGGGGAAAAAAAATAAAAACAAGTTCCAGAAAAATCACTCTATTTGCCAACCATTACCTTTCTGAAAGCAGATTTTTCTAAACCTAGGTAATTAATTTAAAACTTTCCACGTCAACATCCACAATGGTTTTATATTTTTAAGTTGAAATATGAGTCTCTCAATCTAAATTCATGGTTTATTCTTTTGTTAGATAGTGGAACATTCAACTGTCTGACGGAACAAGTAAAATACTTCAAAGATTACGCTCCTTCTAATAAGTAAAATCAATCTAATTTTTAAACTGTTCATCAACTAAAAAAACCTCCTATTTGTAATAATACAACCCCAACAGCATGAGGGGAAAAATGGTGATTATTCGAATCAAAGACAAAAAGCCAAAAGCTAAATTAGCCTGCCTCTGTCCAAGCGACTGAGAATTTTTTTTTTTTTTTAATCACAAATATTGCTAGGACTTGACACTTGCACATGCCATTTTTATAAAGTAATTACTCAAAGGTGCAGGTGAGGTAGATGACTAGAACACAGAGAGGGTGAAGGATAGAAAGAAAGAGAGCAGAAACAGCACTACGCTGTAACTTTCAAAAAGACTAGGTTTTGACAATGTTAACTAGTCCTCTTTGTATCTAAATAACCTGTTAAACATATTTCTCTTATATAATTTCACCCAGTAAATATATCTGTATTTCATGTTCTATTGTTTCCTTTTTGTATGTTTTGCCACATGAATTCAAACAACACTGAAGAATATGTTTTGTTGCTTTGTTTTGTTTTGTTTTTTTTTTAATGCCAAGGTTAAGTATATGAATTTGGGTCTAGGACCAAAGGTGGCAGGACCTGGAATAAGTGAGGGGCATCAGAGAGACTGTGGATGGAGCATTTGAAAAGTTACTGCAATAGGAAAAAGGAAACTCTGCTCAGTTAAGGTGTTGGTAGCAAAATGGAAAGACGTGGGAAAAATTAAGGGTCACCGTGTAAGTGATGATGTGGGAATGCATAGACAAGTAAAGGCAAGACAACAGGAATAAGTAAAGGGAAATCCAGAAGCTTCCAACCTGGACAACAGAGCGGAAGCACGGTGGTGCTGTTGACTGATACAAGGACACGACATCTGAGAGGGAAGCTCGTTGAGATGGGAAGAGGATGAAAACTTCTGCTGGGGCACACTGAGGCTGGTGGAACCTCCAAGTACAAGTGGTACTATTCTCGACCTTTCTCTACTTTCCTGAATGCTGCAGATCACAAGACACATAAGGGAGATGGTTCTCCCTGGAAACTCTCTCCCCATGACAAAGTACAGCTACACACTTCCCAGCCAGCAGGCCAGAAGCTTCACCTTTGAAGGAAAGAAAGGTAAGTTCTGGGTCCACAATACAATCCTCTGATCAGCTTTAGGCAGGTTACCACAGACAATGGATAATGCAGGCAAATCTGCCCCAGCAGGAAGCTACAGACTCCGTGCTACAGTTACTTCTGTTTGCCAAATGCACCAGAATCAGGTCCTTAAGCTACAGTTCTTCCAACCGATACCAACCTGGGATAATGTGGAAATTACTGAGAGGTGGTACAGAGCCAGCCTGTGCCAACTGCATGCCTGGCCCAAAGACCATGGCTGGGTCCCAAATTAATCGATACTAAGAAAATGTGTTTCTGTTAGGAAATCAAAGCCTTGTATACGTATGCGGAGAATCAGTTGGCCTAATCTTCTGAAAGCCTCCTCTTCAATGGGTTAGTATCTGAGGTGCTACTGAAGGGGACAAGTGGGCACATCCATTCAAAACAGCCTGACAAGTCACAGTAGGACTGGATCCCAAATCAAGTGTGTACCTACCTGTCTTTGCATTGTCTGAACTGAATGCTGTAGCTTACACTGTCTGTATATCTTCATGTGCACAAACCAATGGCATTTAAACTTGGTCCCAAATTATTTATTAATTTCTAAAGGCTTAGCATTTGCTGTTTTTATTACCTTCTAGTTTCTTAAGTATCTTTGTGACTTTCTATGTCCATTACACAGTGTTGTTTTCATAGGAGTGACTGACATAAAGGAAAGCAGCTCTCTACAAGGTGGTACCAGTACTGTAAAAAAAACCTGCATTTAATGAGGACTCTAAATGTTTCCTCCATCTTTAAAGTCTCTGTTGGATTAGGCTTTATTATAGATGTCAATTTTAGTTGCATGTATCTTTTCTCTCACTTACTAGAAGTATCTACACAACGTCTATAAAAGTAACCCTCCTGAAAACTTCTTTAGAAAGACACCAAATATGAAGAAAAAGTAAATTCTGGTTAAAAGTTGCATCAGGCAAAAGTCTAAAGTGAATCTTGAGTAAATGTGGACAATATTCAATAAAATAACTTTTCGAGAATATATAAATGTATTAATATGCAATTCAGACTAAAATAGTGTTTCCAAAATATTATGTTTCAGATTTTTATGCGACATTAGTCCACGAATAGCAGTTTTCATTTTATAAACCTATACGTACAATCTACCTATGGCTCCATAATAATAGTAGTTTAAATGAAACTAAATGTACTTCTAGGTGACAATCTCACAACAATCTTATTATGTGTATTCAAAAGGCATCTTTTAAGGGTTTTTGTAGCATGCTCTGTATTAGCATTGTATAAAACAATCATTAACAGTAAAATAAACTATAGTGCATTATACAACAGATTACAGTGTAGCCTCACAGTGGTAGATCTGTATGTTCTGACATGGAAACAGAAGCCAGATACTGTTCTGTAAAAATAAATCCAGATTGCAGAACAATCCATGTAATGTGATTCTACTAGTTAAAGCAAAACAAGCTTCAACTATAAAGCCCTATGCATGTGTTCCACAGCTATTAAACTACAGTACACTGGAAAAGATTTGGAAAGATATACAACAAACTGCTACCTCTGAGCAGGAAGGTGATGAAGAGCATCTTTCATTGTTTACTTCTATGTGGTTTGAAATATTTTCAAAGAGAATGCATTTATGTATGTTTCAAAAGTAAAAAGGAATATATTAAAAATGAGAAAATTTTGCATTCTTCTACGAAAGACCATTCGCATGGTTCAACAATTATCTCAAGTGTGATTACTTAAAATTAGAAAAAGTGACTTTGAATTATGAAATGTTCTGTGATTAGCTATAGCATTAAGACTTACTACAGAGTATTAGATGTCAAAATTTACATGAAAAGAATTATTAATATCACATCAATAGCTAAGTTTCATGTTTATAGTCACCATTCTATCATTCAATAATATAAACCTAAGATTTAATCAATTAATAAAGGGCTTATATTTTACTTATATCTCGTCTTTTTGGGGGGTAATTTTAGTTTTCTATTACATCCAATACATAATGGGTATTCAACCCACATGGCTTTTGAAAAGACCAAATAACGAATGTAACAATTACATACATGTTAAGACAAAGTTACGTAGGAAATATTTTAAAGGACAAGTTGCATTCTTTGGTGTCAGTGGCCTCATCCATTTCTGGAAGAAGGGAGGAGAGCAGGAAGAGAGAGGGATGGACCCTATCCCTGACACTAATGCTGAGGATGTAAACATTACTATACACTATATGTTTTCATCCTAGGGAACAGAGCACTTCAACCATACTTAGAAACAGAGACTACTCCTCTAGTGACTTTTTTATTAAAAATAAATTTAAGTGAGAATAAAGGCAGACTAATATATTATAGCATCACAGCATCTCTGACATCATCATGCTGTGTCTTCTGCCCAAAGCTTGAATCCTTTGACTCTCCAGGACCCCCAGAAAATGACTGCTCACCTCTACCTCCTAAAATTACTCTGGTAGTTTTCAGGAAGCTGAGATCATTCCAGAGTTCTTCCTGGGATCAATCCAAAAACCTGCCACTTTCTGATCCACACTGGGCTGTTTGAGCTAACACAAAATGAGTCTAATCCCTCTTCTACATGACAGTCCAGAGGCAACCACCAACTTCATAACTGGTTTTGTTATTGTCCTGAAGCCCCTGAGGGACCAGAAGAATTACATTTCTACATTCTCAGGCCAACTGTCTTCTCTGTTAAGAACTTTCTGAAATTAATAAGTAGTCTGTCTTCCTATTCAATGAACAATACAGTTATTCCTGTACTATTTCCTTTTTTGTCTCTAAGATATAGTAAAACTGAAGCCTTCGTAGTTTGGTAAATTTGGAAGGCAATTGATGAGAATATGAGTTTCTCTTTTTTTAGTTTTTTTAATACTATACTATTATCTTTAACATACTGCCCTTCAGGCACAAATATGATATGAATTAATCCATTATTAGTAAATGTCATTGAAGTTAATTCAGTTTCCAAAAAGTAGCAAGGGCATCACACTGATCTAGCCACAATTTTGCTTTGGCCTTCCTCACAGTATCCATTATTAACCTGTGTGGTATCTCACCAGACTGAATGCAGGCAGAGAAGTTTCTCACTATGGACAAAACTATACCTGGTCAGAAGATGATCGAACCTCTGACCTCATGAGTCTCATTACAACAACTGCAGGAACCAGTCGCCTTATTTGACCTCAGCTGGGAACTCACGTGTTGGGTGACATAAATTTCTTGCCGCTCTGTGAAAGTGCCGTGAGTACTGATTTGGGAGCCATGAGTCAATTTTAACAAGTAGGTGAATTCATAAACATGGAATCCATGAATAATGAGGATCAACTACTAGAGAAGATAATCACTTAAGTATTTTAATAAGTGCGAGTCAATTCCATTTCTCTCTTTTTTTTATAGAAGCCTACAATGTAGAATTCTACAAAGACTATCTTTACAAACACTACTGCTGCAAAGGAGTTTATGCAAAACAAAAAAGGAAAAATAAGAAATCAGCGGCCTGGAAACCTGGGATTATGGACATCTAGGACGTCACTACATTCATCTAATCACTTACAGGGACAAGTACTTCCTCCGCCTGTCTGTTGGCCAAAGTGCAAGGCAGAGCTGCGCTATATTCAGCCCTGAGTAGTCCTCGTACGACAAAGAATCTGCACAGAGCAGGCACCTCCCCCAAAGGAAAGGGCCTCTTTCTCACTCTCTGAACAGGTTCCCCAGCTCAAACCACTTTAGAGGAAAGGAGTGTCCATCCTTGAGACTTCTTTGCTCCTTCTTTGTTTGACCTGCTAATTCTTTCTCCATTTGGGGGAAGAAAAGACTCTTTTTTTTTTTTTAAGCTTCCTCTTTCACTGCCAGTCTGCTTTAATAATATTCAGCGGGCTTTACGGAGAATGACATTTTAGACCGCTGGAACTCAGTTTAGCCACTGAAGCTGAGCACAGCTGAAGAAAACACTCAATTAGCAACTCCAACTTCAAAGGCTATATTATTCTCTCCTCAATACACACGTGTAACTCCCATTAGCATTAATGGGAGTTGTGGGAGCCCACAGCTCAGAGAATATACCTCCAACTTTGTTTGCTTGCAGTTAGACCTTAAGGCCCAAATTTTTCAAGGAAGGCACAGTAAGTACACTGAGTACTCAAGCAAAATCAAGTGGGTTCACTTTGGGAAAGTAAGCTATCACTCCTATTTAAACATGAAGAATGAGCTGTTCAAATTAGGTCTATTTTCATTTCATTTATCCCCTTAAGTGTAGACAATGGTCTTTCATGGTGTTTTGGAAAAAGAGCCACTCCTCTGTTTTAAAAGTTTGGCTATATGTTTTCATAAGCATTATTCCATGTCGCTTAACAGCCTAGCCTCAGAGGTAAAAATATCTAATAAGACCAAGACCATTTTAAGTGACTTTCCTGCACAAAAAAATCCAGCACAGCGTCTGGATCCACACACATCAATCTACACACTCATGCAGTACCTTTTCCTGCCTTCTGCTTTACTGTAACCTAAAGTTGGGAAAAAACTGATTTTGCATTTAAAAAGAAATCAATTTGAGAAGAAAATGCTTGTCTCAAATGATAAATTAGTTTATATCAGGAAATAATGATTTTTCTTTCTTGACCTCATTCGAAAGAGACTTGCCCATAGTTTTCAACATGGAATCAATACACATTACAGCTTCAATAAAACATCAGTATATGTTAGGTAGTCTGTGCTACATTCACAGTCTTGATCATACCTCCGTGGAGAAAATAATCTTGACTGAATTATTACCCTTTAAAACAATGCATTCTCTGCTGTTCGCACACTCTCCCCAAACTTTAAAGAAAAGGTCATGAATAATAACCTTGATATTTTATAAAGAACATTTACTCAAGCAACTTCAAAGATATAGAAATAAATTATTCATCTAGTAGTGACACATATTATAATCCTTTTTACCTTCAAATATATATGAACTTTCTAATTACATCAGAAATTAAGGTTATGTTAGGTACTGGGCCATAAATACAAATACAAAGCAACTGAATTGCAACAGGCCAAGGAATGTGTCAGAAAGACAACAGTGTCCCCATCAAACTTAAGGGAGCGCTGACATGTCGGGAGAGTTGCAAATTGTAACCAGGCAGATGAACTGGGTGAAAATTCCATTTTTAAAATTTCATCAAATACAGGGTCTTCATAACATCATTTTGTACTTAATATTTCATATATTATCTTACAAGTGGATAGCAACCACCTCTTCACAGAATTTTAAAACCAATGTGTTAAAGAATGGAGCATCTCAAAATAGAACACAGTGAAACCTTCCTTCAGATTCTATGGAAGTCTGAAAAAAGAGTGATAAACATAGATGAGTTACTACGGTTAACAGAATTATTAACGATGGCAAATGTGAGAAGCAATTCACCATTTCTTATCAAAAAAGATTGTGGATTGTTTCTATCATACACACAACCTAAATCATAAATTTGAAAACTACTCAACTAGAGATACCCTCTTTTCAGAGGATACCTCATACCCAGAACCACCTTTCACGTGCAAGATAAAGACTATTACAGAGGGTCTAGACAGTTTCATTCTTAGAGCTCTGAATTACTCTGGCTAAAACTGCTAACAATTCTGGTGTGCTATTAATCTTGCTGGAGTGATTATGTCTTCTATATTGCTGAGACTACCTTCACCAGCTAATCTGAAACATCCAGAATTGCGGCTGGCACAGACACAGCCACTTCCTTATTTAGAAGTAATTTAGCTGGTAATGCTCTAACAGGGGGCTATCAGTGTATAAAATGATGTTTATTCAAACACCCAATGAACACAACCATACTCTACTTTCCATAACTTTTGTCTAAAACATTAGTTTTATACATATATACATTCTTTTTTTTAATATTCTTTTCCATTATGGTTTATCCCAGGAGACTGGACATAGTTCCCTCTGATATACAGTAGGACCTTGTTGTTTATCCATTCTAAATGTAATAGTTTGCATCTACTAATCCCAAATTCCCAGTCCATCCTTCTCCCTCCTTTCCTCCCCGTTGACAACCACAAGTCTTATCTCTATGTCTGTGAGTCTGTTTCTTTTTTGTAGTTAGTTGAAGAATCTTTTTTTTTTAACACAGTCTCTCTTTATAAAAGAAATAAATATACTTCCATCTGAGAATTCATGAAACTCAGGTGTCACGAGATGTAGCATAAACTGATGGCTACTAACAACAGTTACCTAAAATACTTGCGGAAAGAAGGAAGAGAGAGAGGAAAGATGGGAAAAAGGAAGAGGAGAAAGAAGAAATCTACCCAGTACCTCTGATAAGGGCTGGTCTCTGGAACACCCATCTTATGAGCTGAGAGGCAAGTGAAATTGTTTATACTTCTCAGGAGAAGGAACTGAAGTATCATTTTGGAGAAATGTCTGATGACTGCACATCAAGGGGAAGTACAAAACCTGATATATGGAAGTCATTTATTTCTAGTCTTAATGACTAGGCTGAAGTCAACTTTGGATACGTCACTTGGACAGTCCCAAATTGTAAAATTTACTGACATATTATTTCAACAAATATTTGAGTACATGCTTTGTAACCTCTCCTGTCTAGGTGCATACAAGCATGGATAAGTCAAACATAACACCTGCTCTCATGGGATAAGCAATACCAATTTCATTCCTGTTTAAAAGGATCAAAAAGATCCAAGTTGTTTGAATTAGAAAAATAAGAGTCATTGAAGCACTGAAATAATAAAACTGAGTGAATAAACTTTTATGAAAACAGGTATTTCTATGTGTACCTATCCTCCTGCATAAAAGGGTAAATTTAGTTTCTTTTCTTTATTTTCAGACTCTTTTGCAAAAGTTGCCATTAAAAGCCACATCTGATGGTGCAATTTTAGCACAGAACATACTCAATAGGAAATAACTAACCAGAGAACTAAAGATGTGCCTTCTTTGAGCCTTGCTTTTTTTTTTTTTAATACTAACTTTGAAACTGGTACGATGTCCCACTTAAAGCCCTTGATTTTATTTTTTTATTTATTTTATTTTATTTTATTTTTTTGCGGTACGTGGGCCTCTCACTGCTGTGGCCTCTCCCATTGCAGAGCACAGGCTCCGGACGCGCAGGCTCAGCGGCCATGGCTCACGGGCCCAGCCGCTCCGCAGCATGTGGGATCTTCCCGGACCGGGACACGAACCCGTGTCCCCTGCATCGGCAGGCGTACTCTCAACCACTGCACCACCAGGGAAGCCCTGGTGATTCTTAATTGTGCAGGAATTTTTTTTCTTTTATTATTTGTATTTATTTACTTATTTCTCTTTTCCAATATCTGTAAAACATGAAAATGTAAACAGGTTCTGTGATGTCTCCTCAGTGAGAAGAGAAATCTGAAGATCTTGTAAATATTCATTTTACAGAAAAACTCTTTAAGAAAAGCAGCCTCAACCATGCCTGTCTTCCTCCTTGTCTCTTTTCTGACATACAAGACAACATGTCACTCACAGAGAATAAGCTCAGAAATTCATTTGATGAATTTTGTAAATAATAACACTAAACTTTATAACTAAATTATATTAAAATTAAAATTATGAATCCATTAGTGTCTTGCAGACAAGACTATTTTGCTTCAGTGATGGTGCTGGTGTTGGTGTTGATGTTCGGATAGAAAGAGAAGCAATAGAAAAATTGGCCTTTTCGAATGGAGGAATAAAACATAACCAGATAAAGTTCAGTTAACAGGGGGTCGGGGGAGGGATCCTATGTGAAGCGTACAACCATCCTTATGGAGAGGGCAGCATGTGTTCACTCCATGAGCACATTATATGTTAAACAGAAGAGGAAGCAAACACAGCTAAGATCCTCTCCATAAATGTAGGGACTCAGAATTTTAAACATTTGGCAAAGTCCTTTTAAGTCTGCTGATCAAAGGAGAGTGAGTCGGGAAAGACATTCATCCTACCATCTGTTAGACTCACATCCACAATTAATATTCTTTATCAATCATATATCTCTTAGTTTTATCTTAGTGGTAGATCTAGATTCTATAACACTTGAAACATGAAATTTTAGAGGTCTACTTTATGAAAACAAATGCAAAAATACTACTTTTGCAAAATTTAGGGAAAAAAACAAACAAACATACAATCAACTGAACATACTACTAGGCCCTCCCAGGGCTTTGGAAGGCACCAGGTAAGTGAGGGCCTTGACAGTGAAGTTTCCTTAGCTGCAGGGTAAATCTGTCTCTACCTCAACTCCACATCAGATTACTTCCCCTCCACCACACCCCTCTAGATTTTCTGGCACCAGAACACGGAGATGGTTTGGTGAGGGCCTTTCACCAAGGAATCATCACTGGAAGACACAAGAAGAATGGCCTCTGGGCTTAATGAACACTGTTTGCATGTAGTTGGTCAGGCTTTTTAAAACATATCATATCAACATATTTTGTTTGTTTTTGAGTTATCAGAGCCATCTTTTAAACATGTTGATACGAAATTAAGACAAGACTAGCTAAACCCCAGTCCTACTGGGCAACACTGAACGTCCTCCTACCTCTTTGTAGCTGGTTTACGGTAAATTACTGCAAAGAACAATTTAAGTCCAAGCGAACTCTTCCTCCTCAGCAATGATTTAGCTGTTGATAAGCTGAGACAGGGGATTTCCATTTGCTGTTGAGTGGGTAAGTGCTAACTTTATTCATGCATCTTCAACAAAGATTAATGGGACTCCCAGTTAAGTCCGCTGTAGCACTTGATGTCAGTTTATAACAGGCTTGGCAATACCTGGAAATTCAGATCTGTCATCATAAGATACTATGACATGCATAAAACTCAAGTGTAAACAGAAGGTTCTTTAGGGTACAGGGTTCTAACCCAAGTTGTTAGGCCTTAGGAAATAACAGATCTAAGAATGTTCCTGTTTTGAAGTATACACTAATGGATTTTCCTCAAGGGTAGAAGCACCTGAACTTCCATTTTTTTAAATAAATAAATATTTCATTATGAAAATTAATTTTGTTTAAGGAAGTTGTCTGAGGAAGAAGATGTTTTAAGGTATTTTATTAGTACACATTAAAATCATTTCCTATTTAGGCATGCTTTGTCATCTCCACCCAGAGCAAAAAATAGTCATAAAAAATGGTGCCAAAATAATAACTCCTTTTACTATTAGTTGGGAGAGAAACAAATGGGAATATTACTATGAAGGTAATTACTTAAGCTTTTTATTGCATCATATTTTCTCAAAACCCAAGCAAAGTATATCCCAAATCTTTCTACGGATAAAATATAATTTTCCCTCAGAACATTTTTACTCATCAGGAAAAAAAGGCAAGTTTAATTTTTCTGTCAGTTGAGGCGTCATACGTCAAACACATTTTACATTTCAACAAACCTTACTGTCATATTGATGGAATCTTCAAGGAGACATTAGTCCTTCTTATGCAAGTACTAACTTAGAAAGGCGTAAGCTGAATTACTGTGAGCACACCTCTAAAAATAGACCTCATTATCCCCAGTGACAGTATATATGTATAACTGCCTTGTCGTTTTGACCAAAATTATGGTTTCTGTCAAACAGAGATTGTAGCTTCCTTGAAGGCAGGTGGTGGTAATGTCTTTTCCATCTTTTTAGTCCCAACACTTGGCGCAATCCCTGGCATAGGGAGAACCATATTATCAAATGAATAAATTCATGAATTTAATACAAATTGCTTCTCATGCACTGTGTGCTTATCTTTGATGTGGAAGCAATACATTCTGTTATTTCTGATTTTTAAAAATAAAACCTTACATGAAGTAGTTCTGGAAGAAAAAATATTTAGAAATGCCTTTGTTAAACTTGTCATTTGCTCACTCAATCAACAAATATTTACTGAAAACTTATAACATGTTGAGCACTGTGCGGGGTGCTCAGTCTTGAGCAGAGAAAAGTCCTGCCTTCATGACACTTCTAGTCTAAGTATGGGAGATAACTCTGCTGCGGATAAAAGAAAAGCTCCCTCTCATTTTCTCTTAAGTACACACCCTAATCACTTATGTCAGGATGACATTCAAATTTTAAATACTCTGTGGAACCCACAGTAGCCAATTGGTGGCTCACGCATCTGGCCCGTAGAATTATTAGTGGACAAGGCAGCACAACTTAATGACTATAAAGTATGTGTTTCCCTGGCCTTACAGAGATGGCTCTGCCTGTGCCAGAAAATTCTGCTTTACAAATACGGCAGTGCCCTTTAATCAAAATAATTTAAAATGAATTATTGATAATTGTAATATTACTGGTAGTAATCGTATTGGTAAGACTAACGATATCCTCCACGATGACTCACATTAACTGAGTGCCTGGCACTTTGCTAAAAGCTTTACGTGGATCATCTCCTGGAATCACCCTCTCAAGTTCAGGCAATAGGCCTTAGTACCTCTACTTAACAAACAAAGAAGCTAAAGCTTAAGAGAAACGTGAGCAAAGCCACAGAGCAAACAGTGGAGTTAGGATTTGAACTCAGACATCTGTTGGCAGGACCTGAACTCGTAACCACACCTTTTTTCACTTCCTACATCCAAGGCAGTAGCATAACCGGAAGAAGAAAACAAACAAAAATCCTTTTCCATTACCTCTTTAAAGGTTGAAACAATATATGAGATTTTCCCACTTCTTCTAAAATACATAACTAATGATGCTGCATTTTCAAAGACGTTAAAAAAATTAATGGTTTTTATCTATTCTGTGATCTGGGACAGTCCAGATATAATAGAACAGAAATCCCATTTTAGGTATGACCTTAGTTTGACCTAGGCGGTCCAAGCAACTGACTATCGGGGCCTAATGTACAAGAAATTCTGAAGACTATGGGAACGTGTGTTAACACAACATTAAGCGCAAATGTACTAGGGGAAAAAAAGAAGTTAAAATTCTTAGATATTGCATATTAGAGAGCATTGTACCAATAAATGATCTTCAGTTGTTCCAAATAACTTGGCAATGCATGTATATTTTCAGACTCTCATGTTACCTTATTTCCATGTGAAAAGCTGATTTTCAGTCCTTTGGACTAAGCAATGTTTTATAAGGCACAGAAAACTTTTCCAGAATTGTCAGTCCTACCCTTTTTCCCATCACCATAGACAGGCACTATTCCAGACGCTGAGGATTCAGCAGTGGACAAGAGGGCCAAACCAAAGAGCTCAGCTTCAAACGGATAATGGGAGAAGGCAGCAACTTTTATATCTGAGTCACTGTGCCACATCTAAAGATAAGGAGCTTCAAGTTTAGACATAAGTAATGTGTCTAAACCCATATAGGTCAGAAACAGTGGACTACTGATAGGAACCCATGTCTATCTAGCTACAAAGAGCATTCTCTTTCCATTGTGGTTCCCTCTGTTTCACTACCTCTCTTTGTAGCGTTCATTCCATTTGCCTTGATTTTCTGGGTCTCAGTCACACTCTCCATCCTACAGTGACTAATGAAATAATGATCACTTTTGTCCATTATACATAGAGTGAGATAAATGCCTGCTCAAATGGTCTCAATACACTGTATGTGTTTACATAAACATATCTATATACCCCTCTTTGTATGTATACATTCATTTCACAAATATTTGTTGGGTGCCCAATAAATGCTAGGAACATTTCTAGGCCAGAGAAAAATATAATGGAGCTTATAGGCAAAGGGGGGAGGGAAACATAAAAGTTTCAAGAAATAAAGAATATAATTTCACATATTGCAAAGTGCTACGAAGCCAACACGTCATACACACACACACTACACTATATACATTGCATGTATAAAACATATATATATGTACACATACATATATATGCAAATATATTTCCCAAACAGAATTTTTGGTTTAACTATACAAGGTGTAAGTATTGATAAATAACAATCAACTTTACTAAAAGCTATCAAGTTCTTATGAGCTAATACTTTCCCACTATCTTTAATTTTCTAGTTGTCTGACTGATCTGTGGTTACCCATGCAATTAAACAAATACTCAAACAAAAAGAAGTATTCATACAAACTTAGAAGGATAGAAAATACCTGAAAGTTGTAATAATAATTTGCTAGTCTCACTCATGATACACAGTTTCACTCTTTTAAACAGCTCTTTTGGTGTTATATTCTGAAAAAATGTAGGCTCTCTTCTAGGAAAACCCAAACTGAGATCAAATTTTATTGCCTGAACACACACATATCATCACGTATGTGAGAAAAAAAAAAATTAATAGGGTTACCTTGTGGCCAAAATCTACTTGTTAAAAAAAAAATCCACTGTGTGAAAATAATATATGCATATTTAATGCAAGGATAAAGTTTAAAAATCAAGGGTAAATGTTAAAGATACAAAAAATAAGGGCATGGAAAGTTCTGAAATGTAAATTAAAACACAAGCTCATTTAGAAAGATCATAGATAAGACAGTCTTTAAATTGTCCCACTATCTTTAATAAGATATATTAAGAATACTAGGATGTATGTCATCATATTTGTGTTTAATGTGGCATTAATTCACAAGTCTTTTTTTTTAGTAAGATAAAATAAGTTACTTGCTCTTCTAAGGAGCTATATAACTAGGATTTTCATAATTAAACCCTAGATGAGGCATTTGGTATATCTATGCCCTAAATCCCCCCCAAATTATGCATGTACAACTTTGAAAACTACATCTTAATTAGTAGCTTAAAATAAAACTAATTTTGAAAGCCAGAAAGTTGAATTTTTAAAAATTGTTCAAATTTTATCAATGAAAGTCAACCAAATATCCAGTTTTAAAATATAAACATCAATTGCATATAAAGCACCGTGAATTGTTTGATATGTTACTTTCAGTATTTTTAGTAAACCTCTGCAAATTTCAACTCATATAGAGATGGTCAATATTAACTTAGTCACATGATTTCTCACTTGTGTAGTTTAATCTCTTTGGCCAATGAAGTATGTCCCAACCTCATTTTCTTCTACTACTACTCTTTTAACTTCTACTCTATTCTGAGCAACTACTGCTTATACCTACCTGTGATGGTTAATTTCATGTTCAACTTGACTGGGCCACAAGGTGCCCAGACATTTGGTCAAACCTTATTTTGGGTGTCACTGTAAGGGTGTTTTGGGATGAGATTAACATTTAAATCAAAAGACCCAGTAAAGCAGACTGTTTTTTCTAATGTGAGGGGGGCCTCATCCAATCAGTTGAAAGCCTGAATAGAACAAAAAGAATGAACCTCTCCCAAATAAAAAAATTCCTCCTGCCCAATCGCCTTCAAACTAGGATACTGGCACATTCCTGCCTTCAGACTCAAACTGAAACATCAGCTCTTCCTGGGTCTCAAGTCTGGGTCTGCCAGTCTTCACACTACACCATCAGCTTTCCTAGGCTTCCAGCTTGTTGACTCACCCTGCAGATCTCGGGTGTTGTCTGCCTCCTTAATCGTATAAGCCAATTCCTCATAATAAATCTCTTTACATATATAAACAAAAAAAGTATAAATATGCATATACTTATATGGGTTCCATTTCTCTGGAGAGCCCTAATATACCACCCACACCCACCATCAAATATTTAGCAATTTCTTACCTGTGTATATAATCAGGTTCATGAAACTTTCTCTATCTCTAACAGTCTCTCACACTAGCTCTGCCTGATAAAACCCTACATAGTCTTCAAGCCTCAACAGAGACCTCTTCTCTCCCATGATGCATCATCATGGTGGAGTTTTTCCACTTTGCACACCCATAGCACGACAGCACTGTTTTCGGTCACCTCCGCTTGTCTGTGGGTGGTGAGCTGGAAGAACATAGTTCTTCCTGGACAATGTCTTGTACATCATAAGTGAGTATCTGAAGGGCTAGAATACATTGTCACAACATAATACGGCAGGGATTATTTCTGACTGGGTGAAACCCAAAGGAAATCTTAGCTGTATGACCAAGAAAAAAATCATTTCAAACTCTCTGGACCTTGGTTTCTTCCATCAAACACGTAAGAGATTTGGCTCGGTACACCAAATTCCCTCCCAGCTCGACGTTTCTACGGCTCCATTAACAAATCAATCAACAGTAAACACTCACATGACTCAATATTCATTTTAAAATTATCTTAAAAAATATAATATGAAGCATAAAGTAGAAACTGTTCTCACTTAAATGCAGTAATTCACAAGTGCACTCATTCTCTCTGAGCCCTTTTAAGACATAACCCCAGCATGGAAAAACAAGTGATAATGATTAAAAGAAAACAACATGCATCACCAACAGGAAGGTCCTTAAAAGACTGATCACAAGGGAACACTCAGAGCCTCAGCTCACACACGCTCATTCTCCGAAATATAATAAGTTTTAATGTTTCTCCGCACTAGGGTCTCCACGGAACTGTTCACATGGGCTCCTGCCTTTGTCAACACTGATACGTAAAGAGTAGTTATTTGTAAGTACTACAGAAAGTCAGAAGTTTCTGTTTACTTATATGGCTTTGCCCACCACCAGCTCTTTTCAGCATGGAAATGCAGTACTCAGAGAGGCTTTATCGTGTTGGTATCAATGTATTCCAAGTACTCAACTATTTTATAAGCCTTTTCAAAGAATCTTCACTCAGTACCGTAATCGTCAGCAAGTTTGTTCTGTGTTGGCCATCCTTCCTTTTGTTTCAGTCTTTCCTAAAAATCCTTTTGTGCGACAGTCAAGCAGCTGTGCTTTGTTCTTTAATGTTCCTAGCTTGGATCCCCAGCCGAGACCATTTTATAACATAAACGGCAAAGTACCATTTTCACAGCAGGGACAACTGTGTTCATCTTCAAAAAGAGGCATTAATAAAATGAGACTGTAACGAACATGCTAATTCTGATCACAGGGTAGTGCACGATGGCAGAGAGTTGACTGCCTTCTCCCTGAAAGATAGTAAAAGTTGTTTTTGTTTTTGTTTTTTAAACAACTGCTATAATGGCTTACATTTTTTTTTGAAACAGACCTATTATGCAAACATTTCTCTCCATTTCCCAGTGAAATGCCTTTTCTGTCTCATCCAACTGCTCACTGTGTGTTTTACTATATCAGTAACAGTCACCTTCAGGGAGCAGGGAGCATCTTTTTTCCATCTTGCAAGAACTGACTTGTTGAAATAAGCATGTCACCAAATCACAGAAAGCTAGAAAGCAGGGATCTGAGTGATCACCAATTCACTGCCTTCCCTGTGCACACGGCACCAAGATAAATAAAGAAGTAAAAGAACAGGGAAGTTAATAGATTTGCTCAAGATGTCACAGCTACTGTGGGACAGAGCCAGAGCTGGAACTCAAATTACTGGAGACCTGGACTTGAGGACTTTGTGTATTATGTCTTGATGGTGATTATTCATAAACTGTGATGCACGTATGTGGAGTAGATCCTCAAATACAAGTGCCATTTCATAAGGTATACCTGTAAAACTAGGCAACTCAATTGTCTGTTTGGCCAGCTATCTTTTGTTGACAACAATTTTACTTTGTGTGTGCTCTAGGAACAAGCTAGAAGATAACAGCAACAATGGTATATATCATACTCTGTTTTCTTGTGGTAATGCTCGTGCTGGTTTGGGGATCAGTGTTATTTCAGAATGGGCAAGTCTCAGCAGATAATCCACTAAACTTAGAAAAATGACATAGTACATGCTGTTTTGGATGACAACAAAATGTGTATTTTCTGATTACTACCTAAAAAAAACACCTAAATTCAAGAAACATGACATTTAGACATCTCAGACTATCAGAGACAAAGTTGACTAAATTTTTCTAGAACTTTCTCTTAGAGAGGGGGAGTCATGTGAGCAAGAAAAAGGGATTCTTCTTTTTTTTTTTTGGCCATGCAGCACAGCACACGCATATGGAATCTTAGTTCCCCGACCAGGGATCGAACCTGTGCCCCCCGCAGTGGAAGCACAGAGTCTTAACCACTGGATCACCAGGGAAGTCCCAAGAAAAGGGGATTCTTGTCTTTCTACTTGTCTAAAACAGGCAGATGCTCCTGGACTCTTATAGGAAAGAAAAGTCTATGGAAGGTGATATCTCATTTTCCCTGTCCAGTGGTGGACAAGATATATCTGAGAGAACATTTTCATCCCCAGTTATCATACATTTACAAGTAATGTAATACCTTTAGACAAGAGGAAACTGTGGCCAGTGAACCAAAGATTCAGAAAGAACCAATTCCATCTGGATGATAATCACTCTTCTTAAAACACCCTCTCTGGTCCTATACTTTGCCCTTCACTGAAAGCTTAATATCAAATCCAAAGTCCTTAGCAGAATCCCACAATTAGGTAAGACTCAACCCTTAATAACCACTCAGTGAGATGTGAAGGCCTTCACTTAAAGTTCTGCGTAGAAGGGAAACGTGTATGCCAGCTATGCTCAGCCCCTTTAAGTGCTATAGAACTACGGAGATGGTATGTTCTTGTGTTTCCACAGGCAGGGCAACCAAAAAAAGTTTTAAGTGACCTGGAGGCCATAAGTACCACATTCAACCCCACTTCTCCCACTACTTCTTCCATGAACTGCAGCCTACAGCGTATAAATGGTAATTGCTCAAATATCTCATTCCAGGGTATGTTCAGCCCGAGCTTGTAGTTATCTTTCCTTATGAAAACAGTTTTTCAGAGCGAGGGTAATTTGAAACGAGCTACACAGGGAAGATTTTCCCTGAAGTACTCCCTTCAATGCACATGGGTGGTCAGAGTATTATTTCAATGTCTTCTGCATTAGCTGTACAGGTCAGATGATTAAATCTCCAATTAATTAGGTCCTCTAGTGGCCTGTGTGAAATAAATTAGTGATCTCCATCCAGTCCACTTAGACAAAACCCATCGTGACAGCTGGCACATTTTTGGCATTGTCAGCAGAGTGGGTAAAAAGTAAATGACCCATGTGGACAAAATGGGCATCTAACGATGGGTGTGGATGAAAAGTGCAAAGTATTTTCCATCCACTGCAGAGCAGAGAGCTTGAGTATCTGCCGATGTGATTTGCAAGAAAAAGTGAACTTAAAATGAGCACGAAGCCCATCAACTATGGAATGAAACTCTTCACATTCATCTAGTTAACTGTTCACAACGTTCATAATCTAGAAATGTCAGTTTACCACTGGGATATTTGTAAAGACTATTACTAATAGGATTACTGTTATTTAGAAATTTTAAACAAAGAGGTAACTCTAGGAAACAAGATAATTCCCAACTCCACTTATTTCATCCTATAAGGATATATAAAAATATTCTATTTTAAGGTAATGTTTAGACTACTTTTTCATTATCCAAAAT
Organism: Delphinus delphis; assembly: GCF_949987515.2. Classification (NCBI taxonomy): domain Eukaryota; kingdom Metazoa; phylum Chordata; class Mammalia; order Artiodactyla; family Delphinidae; genus Delphinus; species Delphinus delphis. Next base: position 58,448,716 of record NC_082688.1, read on the forward strand.
ACCTTTGAGTTTTTCTCATGAAACATTTCCAAAATTGCTAAACATAGTCTTAAAAAAATAAGGTTTAAGTACTTTACTAGAATTATAAATTTTCATACAAATGTACTTATATATGACAGATATGCACATAGAAAGTCAAGATTACATTAAAATTTTCAAATGTATTTGTTTTATGTGGGAGCTAGTTGGATAAAAGCAGATGAGATGGGAGGACCTCAGTCAACTGGGAGGCAGGAAAACATAAATCCATATGAATGTCTATGTAAAGTGATATTTTCCTCCAACTTCTTGTTAATTCCTTCCTCAACTGCATAAAGATTAAGTCAACCCAAGTGACTGCCACTGTTTCCTTTTAAGGGGTTTGTTCCGGGAACTCAGAAGGCGAAAACACCTAAAAAGTTTCTAATAACTTTTACTTGATTGCATCTTTGTAATACGTTTCTACATAATAGCATTAGTTATAAACTACATGAATAAGCAAAGATTAAAAGTTTTAAAGAAGACCAGCGAATCTGATTTAGCTTCCTATATGAATGGCCCCCAAAATTACTCAACAATCTTCAGACCTTTTATCTAAGTTTATGTGAACATATACATGTATATCCACATATATACATATTACAGTATGTATAAACATAGTCTCCAAGGTCCCTTTCAGCTCCGAAATCTGACTTCTAACTACTAACTGCTCTTTTTTTTCCTAAAGTCTTATTCTTACCTAACAGATTTTACTCCTCTCTTTACCTTTACAAATATTTAGAATTCATTTCTTTTAAAACCCATTCATACAGTTCAATTATCTATAGTTAACAGACTATGATTTCTACTCTCACTGATTGGGCTTCCTGTCCCTCATGAGTTGGAACTGGCTTTCATGCTTTAGAACTGGTGCCTATGAGCCCATCTGAGAATAAATGACCTTATCTGGGGTTGTATGGCCTGAACTGTGGTGATGTCTCTGTGGGGTGAGTCCTTACATGGCTGTCTGTTCCACACTCCATGGGATTCACTGTTTCTGACCAGCTTTTATGTTAGCTTCTGGGTTCTAAGTATCGCACTGCAGAAATAGTGCTAGAATTCTTACCTTGTTCAGAAAGCTGATCTAGCTCCTCTTATTTTATATAGGTCTGTGTCCTGCTGGAGAGTTAAAACTTCAGCCCTAAATCATATAGTCCATTTGGTTATTACCTTGGTTTATAAGATTACAAATTATCTCTTATCCGAAGCACTTGAGCACCTGGAAATTTCTTTCACGTTTGTAAACCTAACCACACATTTAATTGTATTTTCAAATATTTTATCAACATGTCTATATGTTTACAGGGGGATGGAGAATTTCCTATATGAACACAGTGTGTCATAATGGCCAGAAATGTAGCTCAAATTTGACTTGTTTGTTTTTAAGCAGCGTTCTGTTACATGCAATTAAAAGATCTATATCCAGTTGGTCAATATTTCCCCTAAGACTTAGTAAGATTTTATAGTACTTAAAGCACAGTGTAGGATGTATATGTAAATATTATTTTCTAGACTTCTCAGATTGACTGATTAATTTTGGTACTAAACAGATCTAAAAGAAAATATTTTTGATTGTATAAAACATACAGAGAAACATACATGCCTCAAAGCGGGGGTGGGGGGGGATGGAATGGAGGAGAAATGCTCTCACTCTATATATGTTCCTCTAAGATTATTCAATTATGATCTCTTCTTTCTAATTCCATTCATCTGAAGAAAGGCTATTTTACTAAGTTGTGGAATCAAGCAAAGCAAAGTTCAAAGCAATACAAAACAAACAGACAAATGCAAGTGTGTATGAGAAAGAAACAAAGGCACAGAGGGTTAGTCTGGAAATGTCAACTACGACGCAAGCCAAATTAGGCAATATTCTTATCTCTATGCAAAAGATTGAATTACATATATAATACAACAGAGCATTATTAATCACTAGCCATTATTCTCTAGCACTGTCATTCTAAAGGAAGTCTTGGAAGTAGATACACCGTACTACAGATTTAGCAAGTCAGCCCATGCTTTGGGCACGTTGCATAAGCCACATAGCTGGAAACACAGAAGGGGACACACTGTTTCCAATCACTTTGCATCAACAGATGTTAGTTCAAGAAATATAAAAGACTGAAACAAAACACTTTTTTAGGACATAAAGAAGAAAGGTGCCTTTCTTGTTCTTGATTCCTCTGCTTAATAATAACTCATCTTTAGGTAGTAGATATTCCTTTAATTTTGCAAACACCAATGTCAGCTTTGGTAATTTCCAAAAAGTAGTTGCTGACCTAGATATGAAAAATCCACACACAAGTGAAGCTAACATGCAAAACAGTAGCATACCCTGCTTCCTATCAAGGCTCTTTACCAAAAATCAAAATGGTATCTGGCATTTGAAATCAGCACTTCTTTGGGACTTTCTTTCCTTTCCCCGACTAGCATTTTTTAAGTCCTAGGAGAGAAGGCACCCTCTGTCTATTTAAATAAAGTTTGACCCTAATCAGTATTTTACTTCAATTCATTTCCCATTTAAGTGTCATGAAAACTGTAGTCTTTTCAATGATTCTACAAAAGAACACCTGTGATACAGAATTTCAACTACACAAGCAGCAGCCTTGCACTTGAATACTTACCTCGTAAAACTGTGAGTCTGGTGGATACACTTATTTCTCCCACGTTATTCGAGGCCACACATTCATAAATTGCCTCATCTCGCGGAGTCCGTAAGGGTTGTATTCTGAGAACTGATCCAGATCCATCATCAAACTCTATTACCTATTAGAGGAAACAATAGCTGTCACAGGTGTTGTTACTATCATCTGCCTCTCAGCTAAATCTCTTAATGCAGTGGTGAACCAGCCATTAGGCTCAGAATAAACTCAGAAGCATTTTGAGACTGAATTTTGATACAGTGATGAAACAGAATAATTGCTCTAATGTACTGAATCCTATACGGCAGAATGGAAAGACATGAAACTACATATGCAAAAATGTAGATTTCTTGTCTCTACAGAAAACCATCCAAGGTTTAATCATGAAAATATTCTAGTATATGTATCTAGGGCAATTTGACCTTTTTATTAATTTTGCAAGAGACTTGCTGCTATGATGGATACACTTCTTAAATTATTTTGTCTCTGATAGCACATATGCACATGTGGATCCATTCAGTAATTGGACGATAAGGTGAAGAAATAATGTATGCATAGCTCCTCTGGTTTAAAATGTCTCATCCTGAACAGTATAGATGAGCAAACCATGAAGAGAAACTACATAAATCTAGTACTTAGGCAGCCAATGAAATGGCTTTCATAGCCCCAGAGACTGATGGCATGCATTAATTTTGCCATAAATCATTCCAGTATTTGTTTTAGCTTAGCATTTTCTGCATTTTTAGGGCATTCTTGCTGTAAAATGGAGGCTTGCTTCACCAGGCAGAAAATTAATGTCCTAAACAGTAAGCCTGAATTCACTATCATTATGGACTCTACTTTGAAACAGTTAGGTATTTGTCACCTACTCAAGTAATACTTTTAAAAAATGATGTTGATAATATTGATAAATATGCATACAAAACTGTAGAGTCCTCTACCTGTCTTTTCTATAACTCTGCTGTGTTTTTCCAGCTGTTCACTGAGATGGTGGGTTTTTTTTTTTTGCATTTCCCTATGAATAATATATCCATGTGCTTAAATTGTGAATAAATTAAGAATGCTTTATAAATAAATTTACGAGATGATCAATCCCAGATTTTGTATATAAGTGTCAACATACGGAAAAAAGAGATTGAATGTTTTTAAGATATGGCCACTTCAAGTCCTTTCCACATCCCATTTGCATTCTAAATTCACAGAGATAGTCAAAACATCCCATTTCTCAATGCACCACAATTTATTTTCAACTCTATTAAAAATATCACACACTTTAGAATGAATCTACTATGCATCGTGGGAGAATAAAGTTTCATAGCTACTGGAATCTTTGTCAAATATGCTATAATTTATATATATATATATATATATATATATATTTGAGCATCCTATAGCTTAATGTAGAGAAAGGTTTAAACATCTTTAATACTAATTTGAATTTTGATTTTTTTCAGTTTTATTGAGAAATAATTGACATACATCACTATATAAGGTTTAAGGTATATAGCACGATGGTCTGATTTACATATATTGTGAAATGATGACCAAAGTAGGTTTTAGCTAACATCCATCATCTCATATAGATACAATAAAAGAAGAAATGTTTTTCTACTTATGATGAGAACTCTTAGGATCTACTCTCTTAACTTTTGATTAATTGTTACATGTCATTGCATGCTTACATTTCTGAACTACTTCCTAGGTTTAGACCTATTTTCTTCAACAAACAATATACACATTAGATGCTAATATTGTAATCTCCAATTTGCAAACCCGATTTAACACCCAGTATTAATTATGTACCTACTCTAGGCCAGATGCTATATTTGCCACTGGAGATAGAAGAGGGAACAAAATCAGTCTCACTCATACTCTCATGGGCTTTAGAAACTAGCGAAACCAAAAAATACAATATACTGTTACAGATATGAAGGATTCACAGCCCAAGACACAGTACTATTTGATGTAGCCGCTTTGTGTTAAAATAATTTTTTCTGGATGTTTATTTGACTCTCATTAGGAATTATGTACTGAGCAGACCTCCTGCTTTGAAATGTTTACTGTTATAATTTAAAGTTTGTTACAAGAGTTTGTCAAGAAGCCATCATCACTAGCAAGCATGATGTCAAACTTCTTTGACAAAAAAGTGAATTTCATTTAAACTAAAAAGTATATGTGCACCAAAAGTCACACACACATCATTTCCTATGACAATGTAGGAAATATTTCTCAAAGATTAAGATATTCTTTTTGTTTATGTTTAAATCACTGTAGGTATCTGATCTTCAAACAAACAAAATTTTAAACTTACCATTTGTAAACTACAGGCCAGATTTCAATTTTCACCAGTGTAATTATGCTCTTTATGCATTTGGTCCATTTCCTGCTCTTTGAGAACTGGTGAAAAATGAATAAACTCACAATGCTCTGAATTTTGTCGTTGCTTTGTTTCATTTAACTGGGAATTGTTTTAATTTGCCAAACTGTGAATTAGGCTATAAAGTAGTCAGAAACTCAGGTAAGAGGAGGTGAGTTTCACATTTTGGGTCAGTTTGGAGGTCTAAGTGCTCTCTAAAAATCAGTCTATCCTCTTCATATCTTAAATTACAGGCATGGTATTGTGTGCTTCTTCCAATTTTTCTCTAAATAGCTTATCACCTATTTTTCTCCTCCAGAAGGAGCAAATTTATAAACCATAGGCTCCTTAAAAACACCCAAAATAAGATCTGAATTATGTATCATCATCTTCAATGCACTAAGCTTTCCTGAATAAACAAAATCGACTTCATCAGTAGGTTTATCAACTATCAACCTGGTTGGGTATGTTTCCTTCAGAGCAGTTCTTCACACTAACACACTGGAGCTAAGTTCTCTTTCTAGTCCATGCTACCTGTAAAACACAGGTGTGAAGTATAGTGGACAACTAAATCTGCTGTCCAGTATCTGTTCCCCTTCTTTCGGATAACAGGAACTTGAATTCCCTTTGGGAAAACACTACTCCCTCATTCCAAGCCATGGGGTTGGATGAAACTGATCTCATTCCCAGTAACTGAGGTAGATTCTGATTAACATAAATGAGTTAGTCTGTACCATCCAGCTGTCCACACAGACTGGTTCAGTGATGAACACGAAACTCAATAAGAGCCAATAGCACAGAAAGCTCTCACTCATCCTCTAGTCTCGGATGTGGGAGGATGTGAGACTGCATCTTGCCATCTTAAGGGGAAGCAGTCTGAGGATGAGGTTACAGATGGATGCTAAGAACACTGTTTGAGCCCTCGTACAAGCACGACAAAAGTCAGTCATCTGAACCCCCAAATTCCCTTTTTTAAAAAAGCTGAAGCCATCTAGCGTGAAGTTTTCCATCACACACAACATAAGGAATGGCATATCTCAGTGATTACAACATCTTGTATCAGAGAAAAACAAGCAAGTAACATACAAACCAAAAATTCAGCAGTTACATTCTTCCCCCAGAGAAACAGAACAATGGACCTAATACCTCAAATCTCTGATTGCTGACTTTCTTTCCTTTTTTGTTCCAGACAATTTTAGGTCTTGGGTCTCCTGTCGCTTGGCAAATGAAAGAGGCAACTCCACCAGAGACCCCTGTCTGGTCAACGGGAGTTCGTGTAAACCTTGGAGGTGCTGAAATAAAAAGAAATAAACATCACAATTAGATGGAAAGTGGAAACACAGACTATTACCCCACTGCCACTGCTCTCTCCAGAGCCCTCAACCCTATTTCGGTCAATACATACATCCCTACACATATACAAGGATTATAAAATTAGGAAAGCACCATTTACATTTGAGGGTAGTTAAAAGGGGAGGGAGGTAACTTTCTGGTGAAGTTATCTGCTAGTGCTTTTATTGCTGAAATCCGTATTATGGCAGAGATGCAATAACATTTGTAAAGCAACATCACACATTAATTTTTACTACCAGTATTAAAAAAAAATCCAATTTGTCCTCTGTAACAAAATGAGCTCATCAATCAAAGTGAGTAAAATTTTAGCTCTTTGCTTTGATGCCGCTATCAGGACATTGCCAGAAAGCAGCAGTGCCACTATTAAAATTAGTGACATTTAAGAGAAATTCTAGGAAATTTTAAAGAGACAAGAAATACAGCCCTGAGTTAGACGGTTTGGCAAGAAATAGAAATAGGATAATATGGTAAAGTGACTCTAACCCAGATATTGTGTGCTGCCTTACTTTCAACTGAACTCCACAATCTGCATAAAAAGATGAGTCAAGAAGCCTCCAAAGTCATAGCAATAAAAATAATTTCAGTAAAGAAAGACGTAGACTTCAAGATTCCTAAGGACGAAAGGCTGACAGTCGGAGGTTTTTGAAATGTCCTCTGTCTCCTTTAAATGTTCCTAACATACACTTTCCCTCTTAAAAGCCTGCTTGTTATCTACCTGGTATTTCCGGATCTAGAAATCTATCATATGAAAATTATATAAAATGTAGACAAATATTTATGGACAAAGATATTAACCACATATTTTATTTACAAAGATTATAAGTACTCAAAACATCAATTATTATAGGAATTGATGGTGAGATAAACTGGCATAATGATGGAACGTCATACAAATAGTAAATGTTGTAATTATAAAGTTTTTATTATATGCCACGAGAAATACTTATGACTCAATGGTAAGCCACGAAAGCATCACACAAAATTACAGATGAGAGATATCAGGTAAAGAAAAATGCACCCCAAAAAGGATAGGACAAAATATGCCAAAACATTAACGACGGTGGTTTGGGAGAAGGTATTTTAATTATTTTTCCTACTCTTCACATTTTTCTTGCTTCTTTGAGTTTTGACAATTAAGTTACAGTTGGACATTTTTTTAAACTCAAAAACATTTTACTTTCCCATTTTATTTTCTATTTTCTTACCCCTATTACAAAGTTTCTCTTGCCTCCGGCCAGTTTTCAGTGATACGTCATTGAAACAAGGATTTAGTAACCATAGCTAAAGTTTATTTTGAAAACTATCCTTAGATTCTAAGTAAGAAGAAAATAGCAAAGTTCATCATTGTTTGCTCATCACCAGTATTTTCTCCGCCTTGTTTTCATGTTTCCCCTGTGATGCTCCTGCTGGCCTGACGGTGTGTGTCCTGACCTTCATCTTGATTTTCCTGGAGTCAGGGAAGACAGATTTCCTTCTCAGCTTCACCATTTTGTATGTGTAACATCTTGAGGGGGTGCCTAACTTTCCTATCTCTTAACTGTAAAAATATGAAATGTGAAATAGATTATTTTGCAGAGATCCCTTCCAGTTTTAAGGTATTAACTTCCACGATGAGGGAAAGAAGGGAGAAGAGAGGTGAGTGGTATCTTTGTAATGCTGATGCTGGGAAATGAGTCTCCACTTCCTCAGGAAATTCAACTTGGTGTTAGTAGAACTGGTGAAAACCCAGGTACCTGTTTGTTCAGAAACCCTAGGAATGAAAGTGGGCTCTAAAAATGCTGCTAGATACCACATCCAACAGCATCTCAGAGTAGCAATACAAACTGGATGATTACCAGAACTGTGAGCAATGTTTAAAATGATCTGAAATTGATTAACAGTGAGAGGAATAAAATACGCAGTATACTGATGTCACTTTTCTGTCACAAACAAAAAAGATATTAAAAGTTTTTATGGTTTTCATTCTGCTGTTGCAAACAATGCAAATTGATAATAACTACTCGCTTGTCAGCATCTAAATGGAAATTATAATTATGAAATTAAAATTCCTAGGGAGTTTCCCTGGAAAAACAAAATGTATTGCATTGCTATTTTAAGTGGTACAGCACTGTCATTTTTAGGTACTTCCCTTTTTAAAGTCCATAGCTTAAAAACTGTCAACCCTAAAGGAAAATGAATTTTAACAACCCAGCTTCCCATTTAAGTTCTGTTTTGAAATTTCTCACAAGAATGTATGGACTGGGAGGAGGGCTGTTGCATAAGATGACTATGTACTAATCAGAAACTAAATAAACAAAGAAGGTACGATGCCATTTTTGATGCACTGGGATTTTTTTTTAAGGGAAAGTATCCTATTTCTCATCCTAAAGAATGAAGGGAATTTGGAGATTCTGACAATCTGCAAATAGGCAACAGTTACTCGGGAAAGTGCTTCCTAAATACTGAGTGGGGACAGTAAGAAGTCGAATTAATATAAAACCTAGAAGTCTTATTTCTAAGTGGAAAGCATAGGAGGCAAGTTCCCATGTTCTCAAAAAGGGATGCAACTATCATTCCAATGTTCAGATGTGTTTTTCTTTTATCTTCATTTTCTGGTCATACCTTACAGTTCTCATGCAAACACTGACAAGTTTAAAGATATAACCACTGGATGCTACTGCAAGGATCTTTTCATTTTTTTAAACTTAATTGATAATTTTACTTTTCAAAAATTTTTATAGGAGTATAGTTGATTTGCAATGTCGTGTTAGTTTCAGGTGTACAGCAAAGTGAATCAGTTATACATATATGTATATCCACTCTTTTTCCGTTCTTTTCCCATACAGGTCATTACAGAGTACTGAGTAGAGTCCTGTAAGGATTTTATTTCTGAAGATGAAGTCAAGTAATATAATTAACCTAATGAACTGTGGAAAATTTATTGAAATAACCAGTTAGGATCTGTTTTACATCTGGGACTGTTTTTCTAAATCCCACTACACCCCACTGTAGTGACTCAGTATTCTTCAAAAAAGCAGCCCGAAAAGGGTCCTTAAATTTATTCTTTAAAAACAAACACAAAAAATGAAATTGATCACATTACATTGTTTAAAGGCATATCAATTATTTGCACACAGTTTTTTTTAATTTTTAATTTTTTTTCTAAATATATGTTAAAAAAAAATAGCCTTCACAGACAAGAAAGTCATGACTTTCTTATGGGATCTGATGTCAATTTTTCTACATTTGTCAACCAAGTCCAAACCATGGAAAGGATAAGTGCCATTACTCTATGATGCAAGGTTAACACTCTAGATGATATAGTAAAATCCTTTCAGTGAGCATGTTTGTTGCATAAATAATCATCTTGGCTAGTCAGATGCTAACTGTGATGCTGTCAATGCTAGGCAGATGGCCAAAGGAAACAGATGAGAAAGAAAGAAGACTAAACATAACTCCAACAAACGCTAGGAGCAAGTAAGAATCTTCATTCCTAGAGGGGTCTAACAACACACAGCACCCACTCCCCCTTGTCTGTATCTCAGTTTAATAGAAGAAACTAAATGAGTCTTCTGCCTTCTTTTGTCAAGGGTATGTCCATATTTAAGTCATGCTCTGAAGATGGGAAGAAAGAGAAGAGAACCCACGTAAAAGAATAAAACAAAGACTTCCACTACACAGTCACACAATAGGACAGCCTCGGGTCTTAATAATCAAAGTCCCCATGATTATCCCATGAGATACAACCACAGATATTACGCTTGGTTTAAGAAAATAAAGAACTATCGGGAATATAAAGACGGAGAAAAAGACATTAAAACTTTACAGTCACCAATATTCAGATAAGTACCCTTCCATTATTGTAGCTAACTGCCATTGCTATCCACCTACAGCTGCCAACATTGTGCTCTGCAAAATGCATTTCTGTTCAAGCTGGTTTTGACAGGTAAGGAGTATGACCTTCTATTAAACTAATGCCAAGCAGAGGTCAGATTACTGTTAGACCCAGAAAGTCTATTTTCTAAATGGAAAATAGAGAAGCTAAACATGCATATGAGTCAGAAAAGAGGCATGCTGGATATTCTAGAACGTGTCTGCCGTGCTCACGTGCTGTTCAAAGACTGCATTCTCGGGATGCATTCACAGAGCAGACAGGAGCTCCAGGAATCAAGTAGATTATTATTTCCTACACAGCTTGAGAGGAGCCACAGGCTGCTGATTGATTTTTCCTTCTAAGAGGTTAGATTGCTTCTTACGAGTATAAGCAATGCACGGTACCTTTAATGCAATGACTGTAATATTTTGATGCCATATCAGGTCTCAAGTTGCTAGGCTTTCTGAAGACAAGATGATAAGCCCAAAGAGCATATAAGGTGATTAAATTCAGGGGACAGAACGTACCAAGACCAGCAAATTGCCTTTGACCATCCTTAACAAACTGCTCAAAGACAAAACCTTCCTTTAGTACACTACATTAAGTAGAGCTAGACATAAAGTGAGGAGAACACTGACGTCCACTAGTAGCATCCATGGAAGAAAGGGATTTACGAGAAATTCTTAAAGGTTAACAAGACGACTCAGGTTTGTGGGAACTTGACTGGCCAACTGAGAATCACTTAAAACAGGTCCCTGGAAAGGACCACATGCTACAAAAGTGAAGAGATGAAATGATGGTGCCATTTGCCTAATTTAATTCTAATGAATAAGCCACTTCTGCAGACATCAAGGAAATATGTGGCACTGGGAACAAAACTAACAGCATGTAAATACTTGGCTTTGTTTCTTTCAGCTGATTAACATTTCCTTAAACAGAGAGTTTTGATTTTAAAGGGATATTTGTCACAATAATGTACTTAAAATCTTGAAAGGGGCAGGTTAATAATGTTATTAAACGATACTGAGGGAGAGGATGAGGAAATGTTCAGTAAAAATATATAGGTAGTCCTGTCTTTAGGAATCTACTTCCTCCCTAAAAGGTATCTGTAGAATTTATGAGACTGTCAGGTGACCTCATCTCTGTTCTTTCTTTTTCTGCAAGAATCAGGGTGAGGGCTCTGAAGGGAAGCTCAGGAACAGGGGTCTGGAGGTCGGTGAGAAATGCAAAGCATAGGAGGTGAAGCCGGGGTGATGCTAAGGGCCATGGCCAGGTCTGAAGGTTTAGGGGGACAAGAGCCATTGTCACAGGGTTTACATTCCCGTCCAGTTACAACACACTCTACTGCCACTGCCCCAAACACAGAAAACGGCCAAAGTTTGTGTAGATGATGGATTTTCTGTTCTGATTCATTGGGGTAGGTAGCAAAGTGTGCCCAAGATAGCAGTACAACTGTACAGGCTCATGACAAGGGAAGAAGGGGGGGGGGGTCCCAGAGTTGATGTTTAACTGTACGGAGGGCCAGGATCCTGGCACAAGACACCAGGCTGGACTGGTTTCCATGGCAGATGTTCTACATAAACCCGGGCCTGTGGGGACATCTATCCTATCACATGGAATCTGAACAGGGTCACCTCTGACATCCATGGCCAGGATGGACCTTCAAAGTCAGACTGTTTTTGAGCCATCTATGATATTTTCTTTTTAATACAACTCCACAATCTTTTAACCTTAAAATCTGATTTCAGGAGCATTATACTTCAAAATGGGATAAAGAAATAACTACTCTTCAGTGAATTCCATGCACTGGACTAAATGTTTTATATATCTTATATGCAGTGTTTTCCATAGTCCTGTAAGAGTATACCATTACTCCTATTTTATAGAATTTTAGAAAGCTTTATAGTACTACATAAATTTACAAGGGAAGAAAGAGTCAGGGAGAAAACGGGAAAAAGAAAGGAAGGAAGGCTCACTGAGGTTTAGCGTGAATCATGGACTTTTGATCTAATTGTGAAGTCCTGATATTTTTACTGTGCCAAATTAGAAGATGGAAAGTTACAAAGATGCTGCACAGACAATATGGTATAACTCAATTTATAGTGTATTTTCAAATCAAATCTGTTTTACTTAACCATAAAAAGTATACTGGCTGTTTTCTCACGGGTTTGGTAAGTACTTTGTGCTGTATTACAGCAATTATTTTTCACTAGATAAGTGAGAAAGTTCACCCAGAATGCGCATGGAAGTTATTTTCCTAACTTCCAGGAGCCGATTGAAATCAGGGATACATAAAGTGTGATGCCTGGGCAAGAGAGAAAAATCAAAGCCACAAAATTCAAAAATAAATCACATAAGTTCCAAGTGTAGTATGGTAGAATACTTTTGTATTTTTCTACATATAAGTTCAATTTGTTCATGATGGCAAAAGACAAGAAAGTTCTTGACATCAATTTCCTCTCTTCCTTTTCAAGGCATTTTGACAACATACTCTATGCATGTCTAGACCATTAATTTTTTTTAACATCTTTATTGGAGTATAATTGCTTTACAATGGTGTGTTAGTTTCTGCTGTATAACAAAGTGAATCAGCTATATGTACACATATATCCCCATATCCCCTCCCTCTTGCATCTCCGTCCCACCCTCCCTATCCCACCCCTCTAGGTGGTCACAAAGCACTGAGCTGATCTCCCTGTGCTATGTGGCTGCTTCCCACTAGCTATCTATTTTACGTTTGGTAGTGTATACATGTCCATGCCACTCTCTCACTTCGTCCCAGCTTACCCTTCCCACTCCCCGTGTCCTCAAGTCTATTCTGTATGTCTGCATCTGTATTCCTGTCCTGCCCCTAGATTCTTCAGAACCTTTTTTTTTTTTTTTAGATTCCATATATATGTGTTAGCATATGGTATTTGTTTTTCTCTTTCTGACTTACTTCACTCTGTATGACAGAAACAAAATTGAGTTATTTGTAGATCATTAATTTTATTAAGGCTTCAACTCCCAATTCTCGGCTGCTAAAATGATTACGACAGCATTCTCCCATTGGATAAATAGATGTCTGTGCCTCTGTATAACTATCAATATTTAAGGTGACTAACAATTGATATGTATACTAACAGAAAGGAAGGGGAGAAGGAAAAAGGAAAGGAAGAAAAGAGGACAGGAAGAGACTTGACTTAATGAAAAGGTATCTCCCACTTGAACTTCTCCTCAATGCCAGGTCCTTATTTCTAATGTTTGAAAGACTACCTAGTAACATCTCAAAATCATTATGCTGAAAACACACCATGCCATCTGCCTTCCCAATCCTACTTCTCTTCCTAAGTTTCCATGTGTGTTTGTGGCACTCCCATTCTCCCTAACACTCAGCCCTGCTGTTTCAGCCTCTTCTTTGTCTTCCTGGCCTTTGCCTCACTATCATTCAATTATTACGTCCTATAGATTCTGCTTCTAATAGGTCTCACTCCCCTTTGTTTTTTAATGTCTATTAACAATGACCATGATTCTCCCTTTAAGCTGGACGTTAGAATCACTTGGGAACCTTAAAAAAGTAAAAAGCTATAGGTGCTCAGACCCCTCCCCAGACCAATTAAAATTGAAAGTCAGTGGGTGAGGCTGGGTGATTAATTTCAGAAGATGCCAATGATCAGCCAGGATTGAGAATCACTGAATAATATCATGATATCTGTGCTTTCCCTTCCAGTCACCCTAACTTCAAGTTTTTATTGCTACAATCGATATTACAAATTACTGCTGATCCGACCCTTCTCCTTTTCATTCTTATTCTTTCAGGTTTTGTTAAACGCATCTACGATTAAAGCTCTTTTCCACTCAAAATAAATAAATAAACAAACAAACAAGCTTTAATAGCTAACTGCTGCCAAATAAACCAGAAATCCCATTTGCGTTTTAAGACCTTTCAGAGCTGCTGTGGACCTACTTTCCCAAATATGTTTCTACTATCGCCCATCAGGAACCTATAATTCCCTGCGTCAATGCCTTGGTATAAGCTGTTCCCTTATATAAAATGCCTTCTCCCACATTTTAAAATTTATAGAATTTACCCATTTTTCAATCCCAAATTAAATATCTGAAGTTTTCTTTGATCCTCCCATCTGGATAAGATCCACTATTCTTTTAACTCTCTTATCATACTTTTTGCATCTCTCCTATGAGTTAAAGCAGTCTATCATTTATTACAGATATTTTATACATATGTATTTCTCTCTCTGCTCATTAACTGAACCCTGAGAAAAGCATCTGTGACCTGGTCATCTCTGAAATCTCGTAACTCCTAATCCCACCAGGCACATAGTAAGTGTTCAATACATACTTAAACGTGATAAAAGGCTCTCCAAGGTACTATACCCTCTAATCTTTGACTATACACTTTTCAGTACTTACAATGCATAATATTGTTGTAAACATGGTAACTGTGCTTCCACTTGAATTATATTTGCTTAGAGCTTGATAAATTAGCTGAAGAAACAAACTTCAAGTAATATACATTGACACTGCAAAATACTGATGTGACATGGTGGGAGACTAATGGCCATACCAGGTCAAAAGTTGGCAAAATACAGCATATCCAAATCACAGATTCATGCATCCTACTGTAGGACTCAATTCAGATGAAGTATAATGTAATACAATGGATCTCACCTCTTTTATGAATATCATTGTACCTCATTGTTACCACAGAGCTCTCCTATTTTCTGCCACTTTTAGTTTTTTTTAAATAAACTGACTTTATTGTTCTGACTGTACATTTTTATTATAAGTAAATTAGAAAACATAAATAAAGGAAGGCATTTTAAAACATTCTAATGGTTATCGTTTTGATGAATGGCTTTTAAGAATTTTTCTATGTCCGCTTAACATATGTCTACAAAAAAGTAGATTATACTGTATGATTATTTTATAGCCTGCACTTCACTTAAAATATATTGTGAATATATTTTCTGTCAATAAATATTTAAATGGAAAAGGCTTTTATATTATAAAGCATATAGATATATTTTAATTTACTGTTAAACATTTAGGTTGTTTCCAATTTTTTAGTGCTATAAAAGTGCTTTAGTGATTACTCTTGTATTTCTATCCCTACACATATACGTCATTCCTATATGTGATTCATTCTTTCTTTCTTTTTTTTTTTTTTTTTTGCGTTATGCGGGTCTCTCACTGTTGTGGCCTCTCCCGTTGCGGAGCACAGGCTCCGGACGCACAGGCTCAGCGGCCATGGCTCACGGGCCCAGCCGCTCCGTGGCATGTGGGATCTTCCCAGACCGGGGCACGAACCCGTGTCCCCTGCATCGGCAGGCGGACTCTCAACCACTGCGCCACCAGGGAAGCCCTGTGATTCATTCTTACATGTAAAACTAACATGTATGATGCATTCCTATATGTAAAATTAAAGAATTAAAAAACTATACATTTCTAAGGCTTTTTATACACTTTAACAAATTATGCTAAAAAACTCATATAGTCATAGGAGGAATAAATATGAGTGTCCAATTACCTAGACCACTGCCAAAGCTGAAAATTAGCACTTAATCACTGGCAAATTTTTTATCCTTTTTAGTTAAACAGAGGGATAGAAGGTAGAGGTCAGACGGTGATCAGTATAGAGGAAAAACCTGGAAAATTTACACCTTAAAAATGAATCCTTTTCAGATACTCCTCAAATCCTGCCTTTTCCATTTCCCCTTTGGATGAAAGAATGTAAGAGGAATACTTAGTGGTGAATACTTAAAGACCAATGAAGAAAGAGGAGAAGGAAGAAGAAAAACTATCTATCAACATGAAACTACTGAAAGTAGTACTTAAATGCTATAGAAAATAATTTTCGATTTAAAAAAGTCAAGACATTCACATCCGTCTTAGTCTTTCAAATTGTTTTTCAAAAAACAATTAAGATGAGGTTTCCTATGAATTAGTCAGTGCACAGTAGTAAAATAAATTTCTTGTTTGTCCTATTTCAAAATATATTAATACCCGGGTTATAAACACTTATTTTACAGCCGTAAAAGTTGTGCAGTCTCACTACCATAACTTATTTATTTATTTTTTTTTGCGGTACGTGGGCCTCTCACTGTTGTGGCCTCTCCCGTTGTGGGGCACAGGCTCCAGACGCGCAGGCTCAGCGGCCATGGCTCACGGGCCCAGCCTCTCTGTGGCATGTGGGATCTTCCTGGACCGGGGCACGAACCCGCGTCCCCTGCATCGGCAGGCAGACTCTCAACCACTGCGCCACCAGGGAAGCCCACTACCGTAACTTTTTATTTAACATACAGCCATGGGATATTATGACCAAAACAAACAATCCTCTATATTTGCTGTGTCTGGGCCATAAAGTTTCTCTGAACTGTCGACATGCTTAGTAAGACCGACCATCTGTTTTCGTGTAAGACACTCACTGTAACCACTGGCTTAGCAACACAAATTTTAGAAAGGCGTGCCAGTGGTCCAGAATCACTCTTAAGATAGAATCAGCGAAGCCATTCTTACCATTCCTTATGCCAGACTCATGCATCCTTAATGAAAACATGTTATCAGCAGCACTATTTATATATTCACTTAACATTTTCCACTTGAAGCCTCTGGGTTCACGTACTACCTACTTATGCATTCAAAATACCAGGCATTTTGACCAGGCATCCATTTTCATTCAATAGAGTGATAAAGGCCCTTACACTGAAACAGATGAAAAGTCATGAAATCTCTCTGGCTCATTCATAAAGATGTAGGCAAATGGCACAATATTTATTGCCTTTTTCCACATTTCCTCTAAATGGTAATGTACTCACAAGGCTATTTAACACAGATACCGTATTTGACAAAAAGGAAACTCTACCGACCCTTTAGCATCCTTCTGTAGTTAGTTTTCAAAGCAGATTCATTTACATCATTCACTGCTAATTTACTCATTAACCATAATTTATCACATCAGATGTGTTGATCATCATTAAAAGTAATCATTTATTCCTCCTTCTAATCTGCTGCTTATCGTGTACCTGCAAATTGGATCACACAGGAGAAAGGTAATTGGATTATTTGAAAAAAGAACATGAAAACAGACATAATTTAAGTGGCAAAGAAAGGGGAAAAAATGACAAAACAATGTCATCTTTGGCATTTTTTCATTGAATTCTTTCCAAATTTTATGTTACTAAATTCCAGAATATTGATTCTATTACCTCCCCTCTAAGAAATTTCCAATATATCAACTATGTGAATTTTGTTTTATTGTTTTATAAGGAAACTAGAGTGAAATGCTGTACTGGCTTCACTTTAGAGACCAGTAGCAAACCAGTTCCACAAAGAGATCTACTGATGTCACTGTAAGAGCTGAAAAGCTTTGAGCTGACATGAACCACTATAACTCCCGTCTTCTAACCAAGGTTAGGTGTTACCACAACTGGCAAAAGCCTGGATAATTTCTTGTAAGATAGATCCATCTTCTAGGAATAAATGTGACCACAATTTTTCATCTATCAATTTCATACTGTTAAGTTAGCAAGGTAGTTTGGGAAATGCAAGTAGCTGAAATATTCCCAGTAGCTATAACATGGAAAGGGTATATGTGCAAACACATGTGCATACTTTCAGTGAGTGGTAAAGCAGATTGCAAAATGAAGTTCAAACATATCTACTGGAGAAATTTAGAAGCAGTATCATAAGAAAACCTTGTTTACAGACAAAGTAGCATCTCTACAGATACACTGTTTTCAAGTGTTACAAAAGCGTTTTGTCTACAACAGAATATTGTGGAAAATGAGCTGCGAGAGTTTTTATAACAAAGGCAATGTTAATTGTAAATATAGAGAGTTTTATAATAAATATGATATTTCCTAAAGAAAGTCCATAATTAATACTACCTTCCAAATAAATGACATTATGATTTTTAAGTGTTTCAAAGATGAAACACGTGAACATTTCATTGTTTAAAAATATTTCCTTCAAACTCAGTGTTTTAAGGGGCACTACCATTTGTTAATAGGTGAGTAGATACATAGTGGATAAAAATATAAAAGATAAAAATGCAAAACAATGAAAAAACTGACTTGCCTAGATACCAGAATTGCTTTAGACTGAAATTGTGATTTTAAAAATATATTTGAAAAACACCCAGCACTATTCACATTTGAACCAATACTCTGCTAGAGATCATGATATTCTAAGTTTAAAAGGCCTATGTCATAGCTTCATTCTGTGTAATGCCTAGCTTATTGTAGATATTCGATACCTTTTAAATAAAGTACTATTATTTTGGATGTATGGATAATTTAGATATGAATCTATGTCCTTCCACTAATTTTCCACTAAATTAGATTTTTTTAAAAAAATCACTTCTCTGTAGACTCAGAGCCAAAAATTATTTGGCGATGATTTCCAGGATTCCAAATACTCTCATTCAATATTAGGTAACTATTTTAGAACCAATAACAATTTGTAGGATAATAAAAACACTCTTTTCTGATATCCCTCCAACTGAACACATGTAGCAAGCAAAAGAGTGGCATTTATTTTACATATTAAATCCATCCTTTCTAAAATAAAATTAATTTTTTAGAGTTAAGAGAAAGAATTAATATCCATACAAGCAAGTTGGATATGAGGAAAGTGTTCCTTCCATAAGATGTCTCACTGAGCTTAATCTTGCTAACCATGATTGATCTGTGCATTCTCAAAAAGAGTGGCCTGCCACTCGCCCATTCTCAAATTCTACCCAGTGAGCTATTTGGGGGTACAAAAGATGGAAAGCATGACAACTGGTTCTGTGCTAGGGCTGTGAAGTCATGTACCAGCAAGCAATGATAATAATAGATGATCACCCAGGGCCATGGACTGGCCCTGTCCACACACAAAACGCAAGTTGACATTAATTGGATCCTGGCACAGAGAGAATAGGGTACAATTCCTTGGTTTGTAGATGAAAATAAACCTTTAAAGAACTTTAATGAGTCCTAGATGGACAGAGTATAATACAATAATGAAATTCTTGCTCTCTCTTTTTTTTTAAGCTACATCTCCGTCAAATAACCCTATCAGCATTTCCATGACAGCATGTTAAATCTGAGGAGGAAATGTCTCATTCTTGCCGCCTGTGAACTGAAACACATACACACTACAAATTTAGAAAGCCAACAAAAGGAGGGGGAGGGACCTTTTTTGTCCCATCCTCACTGAAATCTGTTATGCTCTGGCAAGTCCTTTTGTTCCCATTTTCCGAATAGCATAGGATTTATCGACATAAATATCCCTCTCACCTCGCCTGGTTAAAAAAAAAAAAAAAAAAAGGGAACGCTTGAATCTAGACACAAGGTTACACTACTCAAATATTATGCAAACACTTTTCAGTTGAATTAATTTTCAAGTATCAAGTCCCTTATTTGTATCCCTGGGCAGTGCAGCCTCTGGTCCCAGCTCATTTTGGTGCCGATTATGCATGCTTTTCCAGAGAAACACATTATCTGAGCCCCAGGAAGATGGGAGGCATTCCAAAACAGCACAGACAGTGAGGACCTTTATTTGCCAACTAACTTTTTTCCCCCATTCTCTAATTTACGACTCAGGGTGTTAAAGAAGAACACAAAGGGTTTTCCCACACAGAAATAACCTTTATGAAAAACCTGCAAACGAGATCTTAATTACACTATTTACCAATATAGACTGCATGACGAAATAAACGGAAACATTTCTTGCTACAGCTTGTTTTCTTTTTTTCCTAATTTAACTGTTGCAGGCAACGTCATAGCAATTTAAGTCGGTTTTGTGACAAATTATGAGGACACTTATTTTAGAAGGAAAATCAACCAATAATGACTGCCTTGGCACATGGCTTTTGTTCAGAGCATAAACAGAAGCTGTGGCTGACAGCTGATGGACCCAGTCCCCTGCTATCCTTAGAACACATTTGCAGATACCCAAGGCCTCTTGCCAGACTGAGGCATGTAGTAGCCTCCCTTTGCATCCAACAGGGCTGCACTGACCAGCTTATGCTGAATACAATCAAAGGACACTGTTTTAGGACCTCCTACAAGGTTGGGCCTAGCTTTAGATGCTAAAAATACTGTTTTAATTATTAACAGTTCCAACAAGGCAATAACAATGGCCTTTTAGCATCATTCTAAACTATCAAGGTATGACCCCAAGCACTTCAAGTTTTAGACACATGCCCAAAAGTGTTTTTGTTAGTGACCCCAGATTATTAGGAACAGAAGAAAATGCTTCTTTTGTATTCTGTGTAACAGGAGTATTTGTGAATACAACGCCAGGCCACATGTGAGAATCTGGATGAACTTCATTTTCCAGAATTAGAAAAAGGGCCTGTAGATTATCCTGGGATAAGCTTTTATCCAACACCAAATGAAAAGATAAAGGCTCCGGGACGCTAAAAGTTAAGCGATGCATGCTACTTCTTTCCCTGAATCATTATATAACTAGCCAGAGTCACTAATTTAATCAAAGGAAATGTTGCTTTCAAGTTCTCTGCAGCACCTTTGTCAAATTTTACTGTCTGAAGTCTTTGGTAACCTAGTGAGAGTTCCACCTGCTTTTTGAGGTGGATCTAAAAATGCCATGAAAGTAGATCTCCTTTCAAAGCTGGGAGGGAAAAAACAAAACGAAAGAGGAGTCTAAAGGGATGGGCTGCAATTAATAATCAAATATGTATCCGTTACTCTAATTCATTAAATAAATGGCCTTTGGGGTTGTCAGAGTGTCTTTTTAAGGCAAAATAAACTATAGAGAAAGATAAAACCAGTGTTTAAAATCTGCAAAGCAAAGCAGTCCCAACACTTACAGAGACTGAACTAAAAATGGAAAGCATTTGGGAATACAGACATTACTTTTTAAAGAGTCCATATGAAGGCTACGCACCCCTTTACTAATCAGCCAAAGGTTTTAACAGTCCAACTGCTTCTACCAGTGCCATGAACTCTCTCATGCATTCCCACATGCTGCATCTGCCTTAAAGATCCCATTCACTTCTGTAGTATGCCTTTCCTCCTTCCCATGCTAAATGGCTGAGCCTTGCCTGAGAAAATCACAGCACTGTAAGGGCTAGAGCCATAGCAAATTCATGATCTACAGCCTCAGTGGGACCCTATGCCACCTCTCAATTATCTGCCCACCCTTCACCGCTCTGCAGAAGTCTGCCCTGTACTGGCCTCTCCCCTCCAAGAGATTGATGCTCTTGCCTCCTACTTCAAGAGAGAAAATAATGCCATCCAGGGTGAACTTGATGGCAGCCACATCCTATCCACTGTACAAGAATTTCTAACACAGAGACAATTTTTCCCTTCAGTTTATCCTCTTCCGGACCAATTGCTTCACTTGTTTTTCTAATCCCCCTCTCACCATCATAAACAATTTGCTATATCAATTGTCCCTGCTCTGTACACAGTCAACATCTTCACTCTCTCCCTAATAGTTACCTCCCTTTAGAACAGGATCTCTTCCAACTGATATATTGAGTCAAATCATTCTTTCTTTAGATTCCCATGGGGAGAGGGAAGTCAGGAGGGGCAAGATACGGGTAGAGGATCAACAGGTACAAACTAATATCTATAAAACAAACTACAAGGATATATTATACAGCACAGGTATTATGGCCAATATTGTATAATAACTTTAAATGGAATACAATCTACAAAAATTTTGAATCACTCCATTGTACACCTGAAAATGACATAATATTGGAAATCAACTATACCCCCCCAAAAAATATGTTGCATCCCAGGAATCCCCACAGTCCTTGGAGAAACAGGAAGGCTAGATGACCCTAGCTCAGACCTTGCCAAACAGAGTCAATTACTCCCTACTCTATACTTGTGTGTTCCTTTGAAATATTTCCATTGCTGCACATTTCACACTACTTATATTTTTTTCATCTTCCCTCTCCCCTGCTAGTCTGTAAGACAAAAAAAAAGGCATGACCTGTAAAGCACTCCTCTAATATGTAACTTTAACCAAGGATTATTCCTCAAATGAAGTTTACTGAATTACCAGTGATTTTAGGGGATTCAAGTATATACCTTTTGTATATGAATATATTTTGGTTATGGCCAAAATGTAGGGGAAACAATATATATGAATTAGGTACCTACTTAAAGAAATTATTGGCTAAAGTCTATGAATATAAGCTAGGGTATATAGATAGATAGAAAGACAGATAGATAGATAGATAAATAAAGATAGATAGAATATATACACACACACAAAGATTTTATTCCTTCTATCAAATTCAAACACTGATGGATATTTTAAAAGATTTTCACGTCTTCATAAGTACTAAGGGTTGTAATAAAGAAAAAGTACCTTACTGAAGTAACCCATAATCATTCTTGGTAAAAAATAAACTTAATACATGAATATGGTAATTGGTTTCCCTTCCTATATACTTAAACACATCCTTGCATTTTAGCCATGAGGACGGTATTATTATTCAAGATCACTAACTTGCCAGGTCTGCTTCTCAAGTTGATCCTGGTATGTGATATTATTAGTTCTCCCTCTCTTCTCTCTCTCTCTCTTTTTTTTTTTTTTTTCCTGTTAGATATTTTACCCCTAGTAACTTAATGGGTTTTTCTTTTTAAAGCAAGTTTTTTTTTTCTTTTTAAAGCAAAACAATTTTGCATATTCACACATAGAACAATATGAATTTATTCAAGATCCCTAAGCATAATTTGGAAAGGTAACTGGAATTATATGAATGATAAGGAAGCAATGAGAATAAAAATAAACGATCAATAGTTTAAAAAAATAAAACAATTAAGGAAAGATGAGAATATGTTTATCACCAAGTGATAAATACAGCCCAGTTGAGGAAGTACTCAATTCTCTGGTTATCCAAAAATGCATGGAAGGTTTTATAAGTAGGGAGATTTCACATGTGCTCTTTTTCCTAAAGCACCCAAATAATCTACAAACACAATCTCTGCTTTACTCCCCTGTCCCTGTGGGAAAATTTATGAGTAGAATGCATACTTTAATGGCAGAAAGGCTAATGTGTCTTTTGGGGCCAGAATTTATTATAATTTAGGGTTGAAATAGCAAAGCGCTCAGCAACACAATTTGCTTTTAAATGCACAATGACCCCCTCACCCCCAAATTATAAAAAGCATTTTCCAGAAATAGTGAGCTTTGTTTTACCCACTTTAGATACTGAACTTCTAAACTTTAAATTTTAAGCAACAATAATAGGAATATGAAGGTATACACATCAAAACATAAAGGGGATTAAAAAGCTTTGAAAAAGTCAATCAATGATGAATGAGCAGATATATTTCAGTCACTAACAAATGGCCCTGGAAATGCCACATATGTGAACTTTTTCACAATTTTCACATTTCTTTTACTCCCTGGAGCCTGAACCCTCTTGACACTTTCTATCTCCTTGAAATTATTTTTTGCTTTTTTTAATATCCCTTCCACTGCCCTCTTTTATATTGTCACAACTTTGACAGGACTTGCTTATCTCTTGATGTGCTTTATTTAGAAACACTCCTCACTGCTGTTCGTCCCAAACTCATGCAATCCATTTAACTGACAGTACTGTTCAGTGGAAGCACAGCTGCAACCAGGCCATGATCCTGCTCAAGAATCTTCAATGGCTCCCTAGTACTGCCTACTTAATATATGGCCAGAAGCTTTGTTGAAAGAATTAATTAAACATAATCTTATATGTTAGGTCCCTAATTTGCCTGACATGACCACAATTCTTACTGCTGACAAACGTGTCAGAGACTTTGCCCAAAACATCATAATTTCATTACATTTTATTTCAAAATACTGACCACAGCCACCTGCAACAGAATCACCTTTTGTTGCTTATTAAAGACACATCTTGTATGTTTCAGTCCAGATTTGAAGCAGAACGTCAGAGTAAGGGCTGGGAATTTGTGTTGCTAATATCTCCAACAGATGATGTTTAAGCATACTAAAATTTTAGAACTTCTTGTGTATTTGTTAAGATTTCCATTCTTCTGAAATAATTCCACCAAAACATCTGCTTCTTGAAAGCCTATTCCTCCTTCAAGGCTATCCCAAATGTCTTCTCCTGGGTGAGGTCTTCTCTGATCCCTAATCAACTCTGATTTCTAAGGATTCTGAACTCCTTTATCACTGACCTCTCTCATGGCGAGATGCAAATTTACTTTGAGCTTAAGGAAGCTTAAGCTTCAGGGCCCTTCACTTGCATAGACCTCGCATGTCACACTGGCATGAACAAACGCTTTGTAAAATTTGCAGTAATCAGATGTTTCAGCCCCAATCACTTTAACACTACTCATACTTCCTGCTTCGTGCACAGCAGTGTTAGAGAGGCTATAGGCAACTTTGGGGGGTCCAGTTAGGGAAGGTAAACCGGGATACACTTAGTTTGGATTTATCAGAATATATGATTGTGGTTCATGGCTCAGCTATTGCTGGTCATCGGGTATAGAAACAATTTCTAGGTCTATTCCTACTGCTCATTTTATCAACTCATCCAGCTCCTTCTATGAGGACACCAGTGACAAAATGGTCGATTCATGTCATAAATTCAAGGAGTATTATGACTTGTCACTGTGCAAAAAAACTAGAATGCGCTGAAATATCACGGAAATTATATTACCGATAAAGTCATAAAGCTGACTAAAACTTTTCAAACTATTAATTTTAAAAGTACAAATTTTCATCAACATTGCCATAGGGAGGACTGAACAATTTTTCTATTCTCCGTATGAAAAACGATATTACAAAACTGCCAAATAAGGAAGCAATGGAGGAGTACAACTGGAAAAAAAAAAAGGAAATTAGTTTGACAGGTATGGTGGGGAGCTAAAAAAAAATTATATATTTTTCTAGATTTTTATATGATATTTGTCAGCTTTCTAAATTGATAAATTATCTTCTCATTCTAAATGATTTGAATTGTTGACCTTACTCATGTATTCATAATTTTAAATTATTTTTCTGAAAACAAGTCCAGCAAGTTGTAGAAGCTTAGGGCCTCCAAACTCTATAGCCACCTTGATCTTCCTCCTGAAAATAAGCTGCATGATGTCAACTTATAGGCTCTTATCTCAACTCTCCTCCGAAATGATGTACTGCAGAATGGGAGGGCACGCTTCTTACTAAATTTTATATCCCCTGGAAATCTCATACTGGCTTAGAAAAATGGCACCTAGTAGTCTCTCATTAAAGATCTATTTCTAGCAAACTGATTTATTTCTATGGTCATATCAATTTACAGATTCCACTTCAAATAATTTCTCATTATGCTATTAGATACTCTTTCACAATAGTTTAAAATCAATTCTCAGAGTTTCTAAATATAATGAATTCATTTTCTCTTGACCAAATTCTTGGCAGAAAAATATTGTTTGTTTGTTTAATTAATGTATAGGGGACACATTTTGTTCCTTTATGTCTCTTCCAAATATCTAAATTAAGAGACCAATGCAGACAATGTAAAAGTTGTACTGATATTTTTTTCCAGCTTTGTTTGGACTTTGGCATGTTGACTAATTACCACCTAAGTGAATACCCATTAATAACATGTACAGTATTAGAGGTGATGGGAGTTTAATCTCTGTAAGGACTGATGTTGTTCTTAGGTCTACTATTGTGGAAGCTTATATACATATAAGAATCTAAATTTAACTCTAACTATTGCTGCAATAAATGACCAATATTTGGTAAACCCACATGTACTATGTGAGAACTGGTGTGGTTCCCTCCGTTGCACTCACATTATGTCCTATTAAATTGCTCTGACCTTTCCCATTAAGGCTATTTTTCCCAGAAACTATGTACCGAGAACCTCCATGAGTAGTTCTTAGTAAGTTAACTATCAAGAAAGATATTTTTCTATTAATATCAGTAGCCAATACAAGTCTATTACAAAAAATGATTTCAGTATTTTCTCTGAGTGGTCTAGACTCTCATATGTATCTTCCAAGTTCCACAAAATGATGTGAACTTCACACTGCAATTACTTTTGCAGTTTTCTTTATCATCTGGATAAGAGCACATTTGAAGAAGAGAGGTAATGCCAAGTCAGAAATTCACCTCTTTTGTATCTATATGGAAACCCAGCCCTACTTACAAAGGTTGAGGTGTTCTCTATTGCTACCACTGGAGAATACATCCTTCAAGGAGCTTTGAATGTTTCCACGCTTCCTTGCTACTGTAACTAATATCCAAAATGGACAAGATAAATAAATAAAATTGTAACAGATCTCCAGACAATTAACTAAAATGCAAATTACTCTCTCAAATCCAGCTTTATTGTCGATTTTTACATAGTGTCTGTTCTAATTATTCAAGAACTGGTTGTTTTCTCTGCAGGCCTTTTGCTCCTTCAGCCTTAGGAAGACTTGTATTTATTCTCATGCTTCAGCAATTTCAAAAGAGGCAAGTGAAAGAAGAGAGACAAAAACCTAGACAGAACAATTCTTTTATTACCCACCTTTTACAAAAGCTTGATTAAGAAACATGGTCAACCCAATTGCTGATGTGATTCTCAGGGAATATCTGGGGATTTTATTACAGCTATTAGACCAGGATGGGTCTTGGAAGTGAACTCTACCTGGACCAGGGTGTGCCTGTTGCTCAAAGACTCTGGGCCTGAGCCCTGGGCCCCAGTGGCCTTCTGCTCAGCTCTCAACCCACTAGCAGGCTCCAGGAACCATATCCATTTGTAAATCTGCAGCACAGTGAACCTCAAAGTCAATGAAGTTCATGATCAGACACCCTGACTTGCCCAGATGTTCTCAAATGCAGATGACTGTAACCTCGGAAGCTTTCTGTCAAAACTCCAGGTCCATGTTTAATCCTGAGTAGATTTTAACTTAGCTTTCATTTATACTTATAACCACACCATACTAGTTTTTACCACTGTTCTTAGTTTACTAATTGTCCCTTTCTTAATTTAGCTGGTACAAGGATTTTTTAAAAATATTATTTTTGCCCTAGGCATACTTCAGATAACACATTTTTTGCTTTCAAACTTTTTTTTTTTTTTTTTTGCGTACGTGGGCCTCTCACTGTTGTGGCCTCTCCCGTTGTAGAGCACAGGCTCCGGACACGCAGGCTCAGCGGCCATGGCTCACGGGCCCAGCCGCTCCGCGGCATGTGGGATCCTCCCAGACCGGGGCACGAACCCGTGTCCCCTGCATCGGCAGGCGGACTCCCAACCACTGCGCCACCAGGGAAGCCCTCAAACTATTTTTAAACCTTGAGTCTCATGGTTTTGGTGACTTAAAATCATTTGAGAGAGCTAGGATTTTCCTTCTTTCAGATTATTTTCATACTTTTGAGTTTTACTGTTTTAATCATAGTCAGTCCCTGTAATTTGCATTCAGTTCTGGAGATATTTTGAGAATGTCTTTGGAGTCACCATAAAAAAGGCCTCCACCAAAGAGTTATCAAAATTACTAGGCCAATATGTACATTAACCTTGTAATAATGTATCACAAAAAATAAAAGGAAGGAGGGAAAAAAGAAAACAGAGTTCATATTTACTAATCAACTACCATGTCCCATGAACATAATGTAGGGTTTCACGAACTTCAGCATATTCAAACTTCACTGCATTCCTACGAAGTGTGAAGAAGCTGAGACTATAAATGAATGCCCCATCACATTAATTCCTAGCTTATCCTTTGAAACAACCAGATGGTTATTGTCACAGTTAGCTTTCATCCAAAAACTAAGTTTACCTTACCACTGTACAACAGATTGTACTGACTCTATGTAGAAAGATAAACTTCAGGAAGGAGACCTTTGATACTGTGACTTTACTGACCTAATGGCAAAGTAAATTAAACTTGAAATACTCAGTGATTCTAGCAGAGGAGTGCATTCTATAAAATAATATGTTGAGTCTGTTCAGTCTCCAAGACTGTCTTTTCTTAACCAATAATGCAAAGGGTACATTTTTTTTTTAACCCATTTAAATCCAGTGAAGAAGGGAAGATGATTCATATAAAAACAAGAGAGGAATGCCCAGGTTTAGAGTCTCTCAACTGCCTCCTGAAAAACAAAGGCGCTTTAATAAATACCAGTAGTAGGTCTGCCAGCTCAGCGAGACTGAGCCACGTGAAACCATGCAAGGTTCGCACTGGCACATACAACTGAGTTTCCATTGTACCTTTATAAGTGGCTTACAGATGGTAAGCTCCAAGTTTACTCACCTTCCATGAAGACTGTTTCATCAACACAAATCAATCAAATTTCACTTTACTAACATCCACTATTCCATAAATCTCCACTTGAGAAATGCTGCCCAGCTGAGGACTATCAGTGACCCGCTTCTCTGAAGAAATAACTGATAATTTTTTAAAAAAGAAAAGATGTTTTCTTCAACTAAAATGGTATCTCTTTAAACAAAAACCTCACAAGCAAAAAATATCATATTACAGTCTCCTTACTTTCAAAACTAATTAACTGTGACAAATAAGAAAATCAATAATTATTCTAGAAATACGTGTTAATGCCTGATAAAGTCCAAAGAAAGAAATATTCAGTTTCAAGCCTCCATGCTTTTACTCATGCCATCCCCTCTACTTTATATATATTTTGTCCATTTATTTGTTGAAAGCTAAATTCTTACATGAGGTCAAATTTATAAGTTAAAATGGATTTAAAGAGGAGAAAATGAAGAAGGAAGATGCAAGGGCAATTTCAACCTGAGCCAAGGCAATGAGAAATCAAAGTGCATGACTTTTAAGGAGAATGGCAAAGTTGACCTGAGTGGTTGAAGCGTGAGATGGAAATACACGTATGAAGGGATAATGGAAGATGGGCTGAGAAGAAAGGCTGAGAGATCTGCTCTCATTGTGCACCTGCCCACAAAGTCTGTAACGGATGCAATTAGGTACTACATGATCCAGTCGTTTCCAAGTAATGGCCTTTTGGTCCAGGAAACAGACACCTTATTCAAAGTAGTCTATCCGATATTCTTTCTCAATACTTTAAGATATATGTTACCAAAAACCCAGTCCCTGGTCGGCTGTATGGATTTAGAGCTGCTGCAAGCAGAAAAGCTCTCAAAAGAGGAGACAGAGGGAGGTCAAAGGAAGGCAGAGATGAAGGAAACTGTGCCATCCTTTGAAGCAGATGTTTCTGAACAGGGAGGAACAGGACTTATCTCCCCATTTTTGGGAGCCATGGCCGGTTGAAGGTTATGGACTGGTTTGAAACATGAATTTCTTTCAGAAAATGCTGAGACATTTTGGCTGCAAGTATCTTGAAAGATTATGCTGGCCAGATGGTGGCTACCATTCCAGAGAAGTCATGAAACGTTCCAACTCAAAACTGACTCAAGACGGGAAAACTTGCACATATATTTTATGAGCCAAGATCCTACAATATCCCATCAGGACTCTTCCAAATTTCACTCTTTTGCTATCACCATGACAAGCAGCATTTTAAAATAATAATACTAAATAAAAACCAGTCGAGAGGAAAGGTTTCTAATACTCTGTATCCAGGGTTATGTTTCTCAAGATTTCTACCACGTCCAACTTATTGTACACAATGTTCTGAAGAAAAAAGTTACCTAAATTTTACACTTCCCAGATTCCTATACATGGGATCTTGGACCAAAAAAGACTCCAGAGAATAATTGGTTGGGACAAGCAGTGAAAGAAGGGAACTCCATGAAGCAAATATGATGCTACTCACAGCCATTTCATTTTAAGGGGATTTGTCTAAGAACAAAAGAAGACTTAAAACTTTAAAATTTTCTACCTAAGTTATTATATGTCATAATTAATATCGATCTTCTTTGGGATTATTAAAATTATTCCTCTTCAATTATCATATTTGAGCTTTAGGAAGAGTATTCCGATGATGGGGTAAAGGAGGAAGTCCCCGAAGGAGAACAAATTTAGCAAGAGATCAGTGAGGAGGAAATTTAATAACACTCTACGTAGTACAAGAACAAAAGTGATCTAAATAATATCATCGAAATTGGTGGAGACATCCTGTGTCCTCAGGTACATGTCCAACCCAGTCATCATTTCCTAATGTGTGGAGAATATGTTTCCCAGAAATAATATTCTGAAAAAGCCAACATAGCTGTCTCAGTTTCTCCAAAGATTGGCAAAACTTGATTGGAATCTTTCTAGAATGTAACAGAAACGTGTTCTTTTTTCAGACAAGGAGTACCAAAACGAACTTCACACGTATCTTCACAGTTTAAGGTCATCATTTTGAACTTGCCCTATATAAGGTCTATGTCCACTTTTCTATTTTCTATCACATATTTAATGACAGCTCTTCACTTCTGTGTCCCCAGAGATCCAAACCCTCTTCGTACCCTGATTTCAAGTTGTGGTGTCTAACTGTGCTGAGCGGAGTGGCCAGCCAAGAAAATGAAGAAAAGGATGCTAAAGAAGAATCAATAACCTAAACTATTAAAACCATATGTCTAAAGGGGGTTTATTTTTACTGCTACAAATATCAAAAGGTTTGTATGTGTTCTTTTGTTTTATTTTCCTACTTTTGAGAATCTGTGGCTCAGTACATAGCAGTGTTTTTGAGGGTGAAGCCCACTGGTGGCAAATGGCTGGGTCAGATGCTTTAAAAAAGAAAATCTCCACCTAAATTAGCTGGACTCCATACAAGGCTGTTTCCCACATTCCTGTCTCCTGTTACATGTCTGCTTTCTTGGCTACTGATCCTTAGCTCCCACTTTCAGCTCTCTCTCTGGCATTCTCCCCCCTCCTGGCTTCTAGCCTCTCAGGGAACTTCTGGTTTTGACCCTGGCTGACTACCATGATTCCACCTCTGAGACCACAAACTGAGCTGGCCTTGTTCCTTCTTCAGCAATCACATCACACACCCTATATTTGATCCTGCTAAGCCCTACACTGTGTCAGGAACATCAATTAAAAACCAAACCTACAAAGGGGTCGGGTTTTATATGCGAGGACTCCTGGCTTCCAGCTTTTTCTTTACCTTCTTAAATCTAACTCTTTGCATCATCTTAGAAGATCTTCCCCAGCTCTCACAGCTGACCCGGTCAGTAGTGACAGTGAGGAATGTGACTCTGAAAACCTTCATGTAGCATCACTGAGTTCACAGAATCCTATCCTATTTATCACTTCAGTGATACACACACACTAACACACGCACTCACTCTAGCTCTGAAGGATGTGATATTATCTCCTTTTTACAGATGATGAATCGAAGGCTTGCTGTTTTCAAAGTCACACAATTTTGTAGCTGTAGAGCAGAGTCACAAGTTCAGAGTCTGTCTACAAATTCCCTGCCCATTATAGTAAACCAGGCCCTTACAAGCTGAGGACACAAAAATGATGTGGACATAAAGACCTACCGATCTATTTTGAGTTTCTGGAACCAATTCCGATGCGTCGGAGGCAGGGGTTTTCCCCTTGTACAACCAAACAATTCTCGGGACACCAGCAGAGCGTCTAAGAATTCAACTAAATTCTGACACTATCTACCCAGAGAGAACACCAGATTCCACAGGTGAAGGGCTCAGTCCCACAAGACCGCCCCCCACCCTAACACTTGAGATGCCAGCAGCAAGTCCAGGTTATCACCTGTGCATCTGACATACCGGCTGTAAGTTAGAGGTTCCCATGACTCCTTCCTTGGGTTTCACTGATTTTGCTGGAATGACTCACAGAACTCCGGAAACCCATTTGCTCACTAGGTCACCAGTTTATTATAAAAGGATATAACTCAGGAACAGCCTGATGAACGAGATGCACAGGGCAAGGTATGTGGAAAGGGTGCAGTGCTTCCTTGCTCTCTTTCCAAGGGCACCAGTCTCCCATCATCTCTGACTGTTCACCAACCCGGAATGTCTCCGAACCCTGATCTTTTGGGTTTTTATGGAGGCTTCACTAGATAGGCAGGACTGATTAAATCATTGGCCATTTGGGAGTGATTCTACCTCCAGCCCCTCTCCCATTCCAGGAAGTCAGGGCTGGGGCCGAAAGTTCCAAGGCTCTAATCAGTGATCCAGCTACACTGGCAACTACCCCCATCCTTACGTGGGGTCTAAAAGTCGCCATTAACATAACAAAGGATACCTTGTTGCCCTCATCACTTAGGAAATTCCAAGGGTTTTGAGAGCTCTGTGCCTAAATGGGGATGAAGACCAACTATGTATTTCTTATTATAAATGACAATATCACTCTAGCTATAAAACATCTGAGGACACTAAGGAAAACCACATCTCAATATAATCTTTAGAGAAAATTCTGAAGGAGAAATCTTTTCTTCATTATTGGGTCAGTTCTCAGGTCCAGGAATTTGATTCACTGTGCTAAGTTACACCGAAAGAAATTCAAATATTCAAAATCAGTCTCTTATTTCTCATTACTTACTACAACAGAGGGTCTTATTTATAAAGTAGGCATTTCCACGTCTAGGATGAAGCCTGTATTATTTCTAACCTATTGAGTTATTGGAACATAGCTTTGTATTCCTAAGGGAAATTTTAAAGTTTAGAAGCAACAGAAGTGCTAGAACATAAAATGTTTACAAAGAAATAAAAAGTTCACTTGAAAAGTTTACCAAAAGCAAGAGAAAGAGTACTATCATGTGTTTAAAAGAAAAAAAAAAAAAAAGGAATGGCAGTAATTTTACCCCACTTATTCTTTGACCCTAACTTTTAAATATTTTGGGTATGACAAAAAGAAAATAAGAGAGAGGCAGAGAACAAAAACTGGCAATTCCAGCAGTTATTCTATCCTATTATTACTCTGCCATATGTTGAGAAAAGCTCTACGGAAATGCTGATTCCTACTCTCACAGTTATTTCAACGTTTGTTTTGTTTCTCCAACCACAAGCACTTAATGAGTACTTATGACCTATGTAGTTATAGTAAAGGAACAACCAACAGTTTCCTCTGGTTAATTCTCAAGCTTCACAGTGTTCTGTATATTAAACTGAACATGTGACAATGAATTATCAATGAGGTACACAGTATGGGTTTATGCAAAAAACAAAGGTAGAACAACAGTTTATGAGGATTATATGTATTTTATACAGAAAAGTAGACAACCAGTCATGACCGGATCTTTAATTATGTAAATGTACATCAACTACACTGAAGAGGTTGAAAACTGTTAATCCAAGAGGAAAATGAAAACCAGCCCTTATATTTGTTACTGGAGCGTGGGGAGGAGGGGCCCCTGCTGGGTTAAAAATAAAAGTCAGACTCCAAGAATGAGGAGATCAGAGAAGAACAACCATCTTGGGGTCAGGAGACCTGACACTGAACTGCAAAGGTGACCAATTGTAGCCCGAGTTTAGAAGGAAATAAACTGAGAAGAGATCACAAGTGTGGGGTGGAGCCTCAGGGCTGGCTCCAAGTGATTCTACAGCCTGGGAGGCTGGGAAAAGCTCTACTCAACTCTACTAAAGCCCGCATACGCTTCCTATGCTTCCTAGATCCCACCCAAACACAAGCCTGTCCAATTCCTCTTGAATCAGCTGGTCTCCACTTAGCGCGCCCAAGGCATGGTCTGGGTGTGACAGGGAGGAGATAAGATACAACTCTGGTCTTTCTGCACTCTACAGTTATTATCTACAATCCTAGACAGCTAGGGAGAAACAGAAATTCTTCCTCCTCTTGGTTTCCTCTGTTCCCTGCTCCACCTTCACTAGGGTTCTACCTCTCACTCCCTCATCCACAGCAGCCTGGCTAACTTTGTTGTTCGCTCTGAGCTCCAAACGTTAAAAGACATGCTCACAGGGCAACCGTTAAGATTAAGAAAATTCTAAAGTCAGTTAATTATTTCTTCCACAAACTAGAAAACTCATACTATCACTGAATGTCAGTGCAGGAAATTCAATTCAATTTTAATTGTAAAGGCACAGCTATAATGCAGATTTTGCTTTGGTAGTGTATTTGAAACGTGATCGGAGTATATTTGATGAAATGAAATCAAAATATTGACTAAACAGTGTGGATATCTCCAATTACATACTTAAACTGTAAAATAAAAATTAATAAATCCTGGGGCTTCCCTGGTGGCGCAGTGGTTGAGAATCTGCCTGCTAATGCAGGGAACATGGGTTCAAGCCCTGGTCTGGGAAGATCCCACATGCCGTGGAGCAACTAGGCCCGTGAGCCACAACTACTGAGCCTGCGCGTCTGGAGGCTGTGCTCCGCAACAAGAGAGGCCGCGATAGTGAGAGGCCCGCGCACCGCGATGAAGAGTGGCCCCCCGCTTGTGGCAACTAGAGAAAGCCCTCGCACAGAAACGAAGACCCAACACAGCCAAAAATAAATAAATTAAGTAATTAAGGAGCCAGATTAAATATACATATATAATAAATCCTTAGGGGGTAAGAATTTTAAAATCACTGTATTTCACAAGCTTCTTGCAGCTATCAAGAGTCACTCTCTGATACTCCATACTGCTTACAACTCTTTCCAGATGCCATGGCCAAATGATTTTTCCTCCAGTATTTTCAGTGTCTCATCTATATGACAAGGATCATAATTTTTATTCTGACCAACATCATCTGGAGACTGATAGAACACTGTAAAAAAAAAACAATCTTCTTTCAACCATTTCGAACTTTCTCTAGAAATGGAGAGATTCAAATATTTGCAACAATTATCAAATAAATCCATTTGAGAGGTACATCTACATCTGAAGCTCTGTCTTGATAATCCTAACAAAGATTGACCACACATTACATTCCTTCCCATTTCCAGTTGCCACAGTATCATCTATCACATCTTCTGAACCACATTACCAATGATGGTCAAAGTGCAAGATGTTCGTAGTGAAGGAGGGGATTTTCTGAGAGATGTAATTGTGTCAGTGGGGCCCATCTTTTCTCCACTGAAGGTAAGTCACTTTCTTAAGCACCATGGGTATAAAAATGAGGCAGGTACTGTCCCTGACCTCAAAGAGCTCACCAAGAAGCAGGGAAAACACTTGCCCCTCATATATGCAGAATCAGCCAAGCAGCATGAAAGCCATACCTGACAATTTGTACATTCCTGGTGGGCAAAAAACACCAGGTCATATTAGGATAGCCCTGGCGTTAACAGAATACAGCCCTCTTAAATGCACGTTTACTGAAATATAATCATGACTCACATTGTATGGATCCCGCACTACACTATTTCTATGTACAGTCAGAAGCTGCTTTGAAATATTTCCCTACTCATATTCAGATATAAATCTAAATATTTATATTTCTCACAGGTTTTCACTAAATTTTAAATCTCTGTGTCCCATGGTTATATCACAAAAAGGTGCATTTCAGCTGAATGAGGGGGAAATTAACTGCACAACTTCTAACAGTAATAGAACAATGAAGGCATAATTCAATAGGCACAGTCTGGGGAATTTTCGCCGACTGCACACAATGGAATGATTAGGTGGAATACGAAATACTTCATGCTTTCTTAGCAAAACAGTAAAATCTATCAGAATGCATCTAAGTTTTTTCAGACTACAGCAGTTCAAGCAAAGCAGCAAAAAGAAAAATGGAAGGGAGGGAGGGAGGGAGGGAGGGAGGAAGGAAGGAAAGGAGGGAGGGAAGGAGGGAGGGAAGGAGGGAGGGAAGGAGGGAGGGAAGGAGGGAGGGAAGGAGGGAAAGAAAGAAAATTGTGTTTGCTTATCCTCAAAAACTAATTAAGTTTGGATTCTTTGTTTATTTGTTTAATTTTGCAAGGGCCAGTTATTTTTCAAGCAGTTTTAAATTGAAGGTAGATTTCTGTTTGTTTGTTTGTTTGGAAAACCTCATATCAAGAACAGAAACAAATGTTAAGCTAGCTGTTAATACCCCACCAAAATTCAGCAGGCCATAAACCTCCCCTCTGTGTTTTGACAACTTCTTTCTGCTGCTGCTGAGTTTACCCTTTGAGAGCTACTGAGAGGAGGACAGCTTGCCTGAATTAGAAAGAAAAGCTGGCCTAAGTCACTTATCCTAATTAAAGATCAATCCAGATGCTGGAGACAGTCCTTCTACAATCTAACCCGGAGTTATGATGTTACCTCCCAACATGGCTGTATGAGCTTCTCCTAAATCTATTTGCACACTTTTCCTATTGTCTGTTTTTGTATTCTTCCTCCCCTCCTTTTATTTCTCTTCACAGAAATGTCTATCTACATACACGTCGTAACAAAAGTGACAGCCCCTTTGCAAGAAGGAAGTGGCTTAAATTTAAGCAGCTGTTCTCCTTTTAAGATTGCAACATCCAAAGAAATACTTCGTTGTAACGGTATCATTGCTGTTCAGTAGACTTGTTATTATGTTTGTGACAGTCAATTATCTGATAAGATACACTGTGGTTATAACTACCACCAAAAAAAAGTATGTGCATGTTTATTAATTCAAAGTGTTCCATTAAAATAAAGTACGCTAACTAAGGAACTGAACAACTATTTCCTAATTATTATCGCACAATCATTTGGGCATTTTAAAATGGCTTCTACTTTTTCCTGAATGAATTACACTTTATATTTAAAACTATTAGTGTTTACAGTGTTTTACTGTAATAGAATATGCTATTTTTGTGCATATTTTTACACTGAAAGCCTTAGTTGTAAATCCAATGTTTTAAATCAAAGTGTTTTTCCGCCCATTGAAGAAAAGGGTTAACATTTGAGCAAATCATTAAATACACTAGAACAAGAACCCACAACTCAAAGGCTTCAAATATTTTCAGTATTATGTAAATATTCAATGCAGGAAGAAATTAAATGGTTTGTTCAGAAGGAACAGCAAGAGGTGTCCTTATTCCTCTTTCCATTTCTGTTGTTTTCCAGGGATAAACCATACAAGTCTTATGTGGAGAGGGGGTAGAAACGTTGAAAATGGAGGCCATAATCTTTTTTTTCTTTTTTTTTTTTTGCGGTACGCGGGCCTCTCACTGTTGTGGCCTCTCCCGTTGCGGAGCACAGGCTCCCGATGTGCAGGCTCAGCAGCCATGGCTCACGGGCCCAGCCGCTCCGCGGCATGTGGGATCCTCCCAGACCGGGGTACGAACCCGTGTTCCCTGCATCGGCCGGCGGACTCTCAACCACTGCGCCACCAGGGAAGCCCAGGCCATAATCTTAATGGAGTTTATGTGGCTTCCTATCACAAAGCCCTACAGTTGTCACTGCCTCGTAAAATTCAAGCAATAAAGTTGAAGCCAAATGTTCTCCTTTCACAGAAACTGCCTCCTGCAAAAATACCTGTAAATCTGTGGTCTAAGACGGGGTGCAAAGGAAAATACACATATCCTTTCAGACAACAGATCTGCAAATGTTTAGGTGACTCACTTAGGAAAAAAGAGGACAAAACTGTACAACACATTAAATTCTATAATTCCTAAATCCCAGTAGTTTCCAGTATACTGCATATCCTGTGTACTGTTCTCTGCACACATCAAGCAGGCCATACGGTCCTCACTGGGCATGCACACTTTGCCCACTGGATACAACAAAGCAAACGGTCCCAGCCATCCACGACCTCCTTCTCAAACTGCCATGCTGTGAAGATTTCTGATTTTTGCTGTCCACTCAAACCACAAACCTTTTGCCTTGTGTACACATGCTGTCTATTTTAACATCATTATATGCAAAAGTACACGGTATTGGGAGGACAGGTTTTATACAAAACTGGAAAATTCAACTTTTTTCCATATTGTTTAAGTCTAATCCTTTATATAACACAGCCTCTTGTATCATGAATGTAGTTTCAGGATACAAATTAAGAAAATATGTAGACTGCTAATTAGAAACAACCTATAAGTCTTGGGGTTGGGTTGCTCACTTTCATTTAAATTTTTGCAAATGACAAGATGCCCACTAGCTACTGTGTTGCTAATGCAAAAATATAACAGGACATCATGTAAAGAAATGCTGGTGCTAACTGGCCTTTTCACCATTTCTCTCTCAGTAGTCACTACTAAGAGCAGTGTCATGCTGACTAATGAAGAACTAGGTCTGAAGAAAGCCAAGTGTTAGTTTGTGGTGAAATCTGTTCTTTAAGATCACACCTAATTTTTCTTACTTGAAAGGGGCTTTACTGGAAATACATCAAATTACAGGAGTATCCATTTTGCAAACTTGGCCAAACTAGACAGGTTTCATTCTAAGTATATGTGGATAAATACTCAGAGACACATATGTTCACCATGGTTTTCTACGTGTTACCTTTTTTAGGCAATTATAGGATCAAGCCAAACTTCTGTGTAGCGTTCCCGAAAATATCATTTTATGTAGAATAAAATAATTTTTGGTTTCACATCTTAAACTAAAAACTTAGAGACTGCATCAAAACATAGACTGTAGACTTTACATGTTTAAAGAGTTGTATAAAGAGATAGTGAAATTATTACGAGCAACATACAAATAATAATATAACAATACTGGAAAATATTTAGTAACTTGCAATGTGCCTTCATCGTGTTAAGTGATTTATATGAACTATCTTTCCATTAAAACTTACAGCTTTACCATAGTAGAATTCCAAGTTGAATTTTCCTTGTCTCAGAATTACACCTATGATCTGAAACTGAGAACAGAAAACATAACGTATCCCAGATGTTAGAGATAGACAGTAGTGAGGAAGCCAACAGTATGTGGAAACAACCACACACCTGCAACCTGGACTGAAAAATGCCAGAGCAGGGCTTGTTACCAGTACCCACCTCCACCTGGCAACCCCTTCTCCAGCTGCCAGAAGAGGCTCCAGGAGGAGAAGGAATCAGCTTTGTGGGGAGTTCAGTGCTGAAGGGAGAGTCCATTTCCTCTCCTCTCTATAGAAAGGAGAGGGGGGTGCTTTCCCCTCCCCAAAGTGATGAGATTTCAAAATCTGCATTCAAAAGAGTACAAGTGCCGATAGGTAGCGAGAAGGCCTCCCATTCCTTAGTTAAATGCCATGGCCCCACTCTGGTGCTATCACCAAAAGACAGTGGACTGAATTTCAGGGAGAACTTTCAGAATTATGTCACCTTGTCCATTTTATCCTCCTTCTGCTATCAGGAAGAGAAGTTTCCTAGCATGCATTCCTTGATGGTTGGGGCAGACCTGAGCATGGAGACTGATGCTCACTCCTGCTACAGAGATGTCTCAGGGGGCAAGACCAACTGGGTTGGCTAAACCAGTAAGACTGAAGCGGACTGCAGAGAAGTGTGCCAGGGAGACAGGCATGGGAAACCCTGTTCAGAGAGTGTGGAAGAAGCGCAGGGTACTTTCCGTCCTTGCACATCGAGAGACAGGAAGGTTGGTGGAAGGGCATGGACTGTTGGGCTGCTCAAGTCATCTCAAGGACAAGTAGCAGGGAACCCGATTCAGGGAGCACATAAGTCTGAAAGGTTCTTTTAGGATATGGTAAGTTAAAAGAGTGTGGCTAAAGCAACAGGTTTGTTTAACAGGCAAGTGAATGATAAACCAGGAAAAGTAGGGTGGAGTCACAATGTAGGTCATCTGGAATGCCAGGTTCAAAAAGTCATAAAGGTTATGAACCACAGATAACTCATGAAGGCTTAGAGCCGTGGATGTACAGTTACTGAAGGGTAGGAAAGAGAAGCAAGGCAGTCAAATACCAGATAGGAACTTTGCAAGTTCTATGAAATGATTTCCTCTTTCTCTTTCCTCTCTTTTTTTAAAATTTATTTATTTTTAATTTATTTATTTTTGGCTGTGTTGGGTCTTTGTTGCTGCACACGGACTTTCTCTAGTTGCAGCGAGCGGGGTCCACTCTTCGTTGCGGTGTGCGGGCCTCTCACTGCGGTGGCTTCTCCCGTTGCAGAGCACCGGCTCTAGGCACGCGGGCTTCAGTAGTTGTGGCTAGCAAGCTCAGCAGTTGTGGCTTGTGGGCTCCAGAGCGCAGGCTCAGTAGTTGTGGCGCACGGACTTAGTTGTTCCACGGCATGTGGGATCTTCCCGGACCAGGGCTCGAACCTGTGTCCCTGCATTGACAGGCAGATTCCCAACCACTGAGCCACCAGGGAAGCCCTCTCCTCTCTTTCTTACTTTTGCCAAATAAGTTCAGACTGCTAAAGAGGGAAACCACACGGTTAGGTGTTTTCTGATTTCTTTTTTTTTTTTTTTTCAGTTTAACAAACAAGACCTCTGAATAAATTATCTAGAAGCGCTCAGCTAGCTAGCAAAGGGAAGGGACACTCATTGTACCTCAGATATTCTTCTCTAACCCACTGATTTGGGCAGGAAGAGAAGGTATCAGAAACAGGGCAACAGGATTTCCCTGGTGGCGCAGTAGATAAGACTCCATGCTCCCAATGCAGGGGACCTGGGTTCAATACCTGGTCAGGGGACTAGATCCCACATGCATGTCACAACTAAGAGTTCGCATACCATAACTAAGGAGGCTGCCTGCTGCAACTAAGACCCAGTGCAACCAAATAAATAAATCATTTTATTTTAATTAAAAAAAAAAGAAACAGGGCAGAGATTCAATGCCACGATGGTGGGAAGGCAAGAGGTCATCTGCCAAGGCACCACAGAACTAAAATTAGGGGTGAGATAACCAGTCGGGGTGCAAAATGCTGTAGAGGGATTACGGAGATTGAGGACTGGAGAAAGGCCATGCTTTTAGTAGTTAGAGGTTCATCAGTGATATCAGGAGTGCAACTTCAGCTGACTTTCTCTGGAGGAAGACAGACTGAAGGGAAGTGGGTGGTGAGGCACTGAGGCAAAAATTTCTTGGAAGTGTGAGGACAAACACAGCCTGTGTGTGTTGGGAGGGGCCCCCTTTGTTTAATAATGTGGCAATGCAGCCGTTCGTACATACCTCAACTCTACCTATACAGAAGAATTTGGAGAGTGTCACATTGCAAAGAATAATCAAAAAATAAGGACAAAGTGTAAAATAAATGAATTCTAAATGAATAATCTCACATCTGAACTGCTTAATATTGTTGAAAAACACACAGTACTTCTAATTTAATTTAAAAAAATAAGTAAGGTAACATCCCTGAAATGATATATACTAAATGAATTTAAAATGCTACTAAAGTAAAATGAAAGTGCAAGGCATATAAATAAGCAAGGCTTGAAAAGGTTTTTTGAAAAGGTGAAGGATAACAGTGGTAGCAAATGTGCATCATTTAAATTAAAATGTACAAAGGCAACAGTAATTTGCCCAAGATACAGAACTTATTAAACATCAAAACAGTTTGGAAAATGGACTGAGGAAAACTATAGCAGTATGTTCTAAAGTCTATTTTTTAAAACACCTAGCCAAATATTATAACTATAGGAATTAGAGAAAAGTCTATATTTAATATGGAAATGCAGTCATTTCCGGTAATCTAAAATGTATTTAATTTAAAGGGACATATACCTAAAAAACAAGCTCCAAAAGTTCTTTTTCTATATACCTACTGCTTGAAGAGACTGCTTCATGCAAAAGCTGGCAGCTTACAATGCTTACAAGACACTCCCAACCGCAAACAGCTGAGGAGGCTTTAAGTTACAGCCAATCAAATAATTTCCTTTCTTCGCTTTCTTTATGTAAGTCTTTGCCCAGCTCCTGTCTGCAGAGTGCCCCTAATCAATTACAGTTTGGTAACGCCCAAGTCCAACTGATTTTTGCTCAAATAAAAATTTTAATGAGCTTCAGTTTATCTTTTAAGAGTCCTAGCACTGTGTGTCCCAAACCTTTTGAAAGTGATCTTGATTGTAAAGCAATTATACCCCAATAAAGATGTGAAGGGAAAAAAAAAAAAAAGTGATCTTGGATAATTTCGGATATGCTGGAGTAACGCTGGCAAACATGCATTACTCAAACACATGCAAAGAATCATGCAGGGAAGGCAAACATCTAACAAGTTCATAAATATTCGTGAGGACAAAATGTCACAAATTTCATCTGAACTGAATTATCATTTAATGCTATTCTCCTCAAATTTTTGTTAAATAATCTATTTATGTTGTACCATCTTTTTGCCTGTTGAATGTTTATGTTCATGACGATTTAGTCAATCTAACACTAAAGAAAGCTTT
The DNA here is from genome assembly GCF_949987515.2 of Delphinus delphis. Classification (NCBI taxonomy): domain Eukaryota; kingdom Metazoa; phylum Chordata; class Mammalia; order Artiodactyla; family Delphinidae; genus Delphinus; species Delphinus delphis. The sequence goes on from NC_082688.1 coordinate 58,490,900, forward strand.
GATATCATCTTTTTTGTTTAAGTTACTGCTACGTCTTCTCACTATGTCCACTTCTTCACTGAGACTGGGAAATAATTTTACCAGTGCAGAAGCTCTCTGATTAAACAGAATGAGATTCACGTAGTTAATGCAAAGGGGTTTTCATCATTTGACACCAAAGGCAAAATTAAACGGAAAAATTTTACCTGAGTTAGACATTAATTTTCCCCCAAAGAAGTTGACACTAAACGTATTTGCAAAGCATGGTGACTATAAATTTTCATTTCAGCTCTCCAACTTTGTCCAGCTGTGATTTTTTTTAATTATTTATTTATTTATTTTGCGGTACGCGGGCCTCTCACTGTTGTGGCCTCTCCCGTTGTGGAGCACAGACTCCGGACGCGCAGGCTCAGCGGCCCTGGCTCATGGGCCCAGCCGCTCCGCGGCATGTGGGATCCTCCCAGACCGGGGCACGAACCCGTGTCCCCTGCATCGGCAGGCGGACTCTCAACCACTGCGCCACCAGGGAAGCCCAAGCTGTGATTTTTTTCATGCTTTATTAGGGTATAACAGGAACTCTCTCATCCTGTTAAGTGACATTCTGGGGTAACTTGTGATACAAACTTAACTCTACCTTCCTGCAATTACTCATTAATTTGCTATTTTGCAAATTAAAAAGAAAGTATGCACACTTAGGAACTGAATAATCACTTTCTAATGGGTAAAGCTTCAATTATACTCTTAGGAAAGCACCATTTCGTAACTAAGGAGGTTAGACCCTGTCCCTGAAACAGTATCCCTTTTAGATAAACACTTTAAAAGGCAAACTGATTATGGAACTTTCAGTTAAGGACTCAAATAAAATATCCATGGTTAGCAAGGAAAAGATAGCATGCCTTCATTTTCCAACATTTTAATTTTGGTATTTTGTGTGTGTATTTTCACAGGCCTAAATCCCCTTAATCTTTCTGTTCTAAATCTGCCAATTTAAAACAATAGATATAGCAAATAAAATAATTGGAAAATTCATATTGCAAAGAATCAGAAACCTCCCATCTATCTCCTATATTAAAATGAATGTATCAAACTAGAAACTTAGGTATTAAAAAAAACAGCACTTGGTGTTTACTTCCTATGAAGATTTCCTCATACATCTTATGATGGATATTTCAAGCTAATTCATGTTAACTGCTGTCTTTGAGTTTTGCTCTTTGATGGTATCAAATCATTTCTCTCGAAGCCTTTTTCTCTATAGTATACAGTGGCCGCCTTCATTAAAAGAAAAAAAAAAAGGTTGACTGAAATGTAGGCAAAAATCACATGAAATAAGCCTTGGAGCTGTAATGTCTTTTTCATGTTGTCACCTATTTTCCCTATCCTAAGCCTAAATCTGTTCCATCTGCTTAATTAGAAGCTCAAAACCCTCTGGGTGGTAAATGACTCTACATTCTGCAATGCACTTAACATAGTTTTCATGCTCTATATACTATTAATAATAAGAGTAGTAATAACATATTTTTCTTAAAGGAAAATACGGACATCACAACTGTCACTTAGCCACACTCCCTTTTGTCTTCTTGATAATGCACACTGGAGGGAGGGTTACTAAGATCACATGACCACCTCCTTCTGTTCTAATTTTAATTTTCTTTCACATAGCTCACTTATTTTTCCTCTATGTTTTAATTGATTCTTCTGCTTTCTTTTCCCACCCACACCTATGATCTCCTCCTGAAGGCCAAGCAGCATCACTATTTTTCACTGAGTTGCTAAGGAAAATATCCGTTTGTGTATGCGTAACTGGCTTAACTACTGCACTAAAGCAGGGCTTCTCAACGTCAGCACTATTAACACTGGGGGGTGCATTTTTTTTTTTTTTATAGAGGAGAGCTGTCCTGTGTATTGCAGGATGTTCAGTAGCATCTCAGGACCCTACCGACTAGATGTCAAGAGCACACCCCACCCCACTCCACTACCAGTGAGGACAACCAAAAATGTCTCCAAACGTTGCCAACTATTCCCCGGGAAACCTCTGTGAGGAGGAGACCTATTGTGATAAGGTAAAGCTGTTCTTTTCAGTATGTCATATTGCTGGAATTAAACAGAGTAAAAATGTGATAAATATGAAGTGAGAATTATATTAAACCTCCCACATATATACACACACATCCTAAACATACTTTGAATGTGCAGTTCAAGCATTTCAGAAGCCTGAAGTTAATACAAGCAAAAATATGTAAAACTCCAAAATTTTAGGATTATTTTATTGAAAAAAAATGAGTTCTTCTACTTAACTTATGAAAGCTAACCTGGAATAGAGCTCTAAGCGAAGCACTGGCTATGATTTAAGACTCGCATGTCTAGCGTCCAATTAAAATAAATCCTTCTAACAGCACTTTTATAAAATCACTTAGCTTGTTAAAACATATAAAATGTTTGGCTCCCCTGGGTTACATTATGATTAAGGTACATTCAGAGATGAAAAAACGCTTCTCATTTCACAAGGTCACAGTACATTTCAAAATGAGCTATACTTCACTGTTCTCCAAGATTTCTTTGCTTCCTTCACTAAACTAAGCCAAGGTTCCCCTACTTCTGAAATTTACTATAAATCTGGATACTGTCAAGGAGCATTTAATCTCCAACGCATTTGAAAAGCCTTGTAAATTGCAACCAAAACAACCAAGGCACAACCTTTTCTCTTTTTCTTTTTCTTTTAAGTTTTCTCTCCAACGGTCAGTAAACATGTTTCAACATCATCTTTCTTTATTTTAAGCACTAATGCAGAAAGCATGAAATAAATATCCTAGACACTTGGGTCTCATAAGAGGCACTGCTTGAGTGCTCGTGAGGTAGTGCGTTAAATGTTTAGGCTCTGCAGTTGACCTGGGTTTGAATTCTGGTGCCCAATTCCTCACTAGCTGTGTGACCTCGAGCATGTTACCATCTCTAAGTCTCACTTTCCTTACGTGTAAAAGGCAATAATATTTGAACTTATTGCATGGAACTGTTGTAAAGTTTGAAAATAAAGGCTTTAGCACGTACCCTGAACATAGTGAGGGGGTAACTAGCATTGCAGATTCACTGATCAATGAATGCGCTTCAAAGTCAGTATCTTCTCACATAAAAACTGTGTGCTACCCCTCCCAAATCAGTGTTTTCCTGCATTTCTTTCTATCATCTCTTTTCTCCAGCTATCCGACCAAAACCTGGTCATCCTAGATCCCTCCATCATGCTCACTACCCTCCACTTCCCACCCAAGAAACAATGCTGCCTCGTAACGCTGTCAACATCATCACTAACATTCCAGGCACTAGGCTTTCACCTCCATCAACTCATGTCACCTTCAGCATCTTAGACAGACCTTGTAGCCATCATCTCCTCTTTGTCCCCATCCTGGTTCAGCCCCTCTTCTATGAGGTAGAGAATTACAGAAACCTTCTAATTCATCTCATTCTAGTACCCAACTTTTATCCATTCTGCACAGTGAAGCCAGAGTATTTTCTTCTAACACATGGATCTGATCGTTACTTCCCTGCATGAGGTACCGTAAGGTGCCATCCTGTCCGTGACCTTTAGGAGAAACCCTAACCCTCAGAGAGTGGCAGACAGGACTTCAGGACTCCAGCCCTGTCTCTCTATCCCATTTGCCCCACAGTGCTCTTTACAGAAACCCATATGCCAACCAGAGCAGACCACCTCCAGGTCGCCCTTCCTAATACCTTTGTGTGCATTACGACTGCTGTCTGGCATGTCAGGCTCCATGTATCTGTCCATCTAGCTCATTTTTGAAGACTTTAAGCATCACCGCCTCCCTGCAGCAGTTTCAGAAGTCCCTAGGGCTGAGAGATGGTCCTTCCTCCATATTCCCTTCCCACAACTCCCTGAACCTACTTTAAGAAGCTTACCATGGTAACCTAATATGTGTATGTTTCTTGTTTGGTAATTGCAATCATTGTTGCTTTTGTTGTGGTCATCCATTTACAATGCTTGGTGTCAATTTATTTATCTCTTATAAAAATAAAATACAGTGTGTGTGGGAAAAAAAAAGCTTACCATGGTATTGTACATAGTGGTTTTCTTATCTATCACCTGCATTAAATTTTTTTGCTAGACTTTAACATAATTTTTGTTTATCTAATTTTTTTTTTTGATGGTACGCGGGCCTCTCACTGTTGTGGCCTCTCCCGTTGCGGAGCACAGGCTCCGGACGCACAGGCTCAGCGGCCATGGCTCACGGGCCCAGCCGCTCCGTGGCATGCGGGATCTTCCCGGACCAGGGCACGGACCCGTGTCCCCTGCATCGGCAGGCGGACTCTCAACCACTGTGCCACCAGGGAAGCCCCTTATCTAATTTTTGTTCAAAAAACAATTGTGTCCAACACAACTAAACTATAAAACATGGCATTAAAGGAGATTCATGCCTATTTCCCACAAAAAAATATCGTGTGCTTGGTGCACAGTGGGCACCCAAAATATGTTTGTGTAAAAGAATGTTTCACTGAATGGAACAAATGAATAAAATATATTTCCGCAAAACAATGTGCGGAAAATTAATAAGTTCCATGTTGTTTCGGAAGGGCCATAATGGACAAAGACATAATCAAATGTCATTTTTAAATGGCTCATGTACCTAATACAGCCATAAAAAAATACTGCCTTTTAATACAAAATTAAAGATTTATAGCACAGAACTGATTTTCAGGTTCCACATCACCATTTCTAAACTGGAAGTCCCAACAATCAAAATGTGGTAGCCAGATTGTTCTCAGAAGCCAGTGAAACATAAAAGAGTGGAACTGTCAATTACAACTTTTCTTCCAAAATGTCTGACTCCCTTGTGACATTACTGTAGTACTCCCTAAATTATTAACAGACCCTGACACCAGAAGCAGTGGGGACTGCATTTGGGAACTGAACACCACATTTATTTAGTTCAAAGACTGATGATTCAGAGGGAGAGGAAAGAGGGGGCAGTTATTTTGATCGGTTGGGGGCCTTGGTGCCATTTGTACCTGAGCTTCTGCTGGTCTCTGTGCTCTTTGTGGGTGCAGGCCGGCAGGCCCCTATGTCTCACTCTTTCTGCCTCTGCTGACAGCTTCTCTGTGTGACAACTTGGAATCCCAGCAGTGAAGTGTGAAAAAAAAGACACAGGGAACAATTGGAATGGAAATTTCAAACTGTAGTCATATTTTTTAAAGATCTGAATGCATTAAACATCTAGAAAATAGCTTCCTTGGTAGGGCTTACAGATAGGGACGGAAGAATAAACAGGACAAATCAAATTCAGTCATCATTTTGCAGCCATGCTCTATACGACCCTGACTGTCCTATTGACCCAGGAGTCCTTCATCAACTGTTCTGACTCAACTCAATGTCAACTATTTGACCTTTTCAAAACCAAAGCTTCCCAGAAGCCTATGTTTCTTTTGCTTTGTTCTTTAAACAGAAGTAAAAATTTAAAAAAACAAAAACAAAAAACTCTTTTGGCATAAAATGCGATGGAAGAAGCCAAACTTCCTTTTCTCTTCGTAATTCAGCTCATGTCTCCTCTCTTGCTGTAGCTCTCTCATGCTCTCCCCCCATCCCTGCCCCCACCATGTCTTTCTCCATGTCTCTCTTAAGAGGGTTCCAGAGCCCAAGTTCAAGGAGGGCGAAAGTAAGCCTTGCTGAGGTCTCCGATAAATATTTTTCTATCATAAAACTGATAAAATATTTTGATCCATGCTTGTTCTCAACAGGCTAAAATTCCAGAGGAGAGAAGGAGTATTATTAACAACCCCTATTCCCTAGATCCCTTTCCAGGACAAATGGTTCTGAAAAGCACTAATTATTTTCCAGTGGTTTTTCCAGAACAGGCTCCTGTATGTGTAAAACTCCACATATAGGCATAGATGCGTAAAAACACACAGCACATTTATACCTATTCTAATAACAAATAAAATTGATGGCATGATTTTGAACCTGTTTTCTAAGGTATGGGTTAAAGTGAAGTCTACTAGTAGCAAAAGTAATTTAAACAACCTAAAATAAGAAGCTTTGATAAAAAATAAAATTAGGTACAGAAATATGCATTGAACACTCTATCCCTATAATATATATGTCGCGACATAACTGAGAAAAACCCTCTCAGGAATTTGTGTGTTAAACTGATAAACTTGCTGGAGGTACATGTAGCGTAGGGATGGAAACTGATATGTGGAAGACCAGAAGATGACAGCACAGGAACAGAAACCCTTAGCCTCAACAGCCTGCAAAAAGGATTCCATCTTTAGTAGAAGAAACCACAGTTGACTGCTACTGAATTCTGAGAATCACAAAGTAATGAATTCTCATCCAACTTCTAGCAGCATCCCACCACCTCAAAGCAGTTTGTTCACTATCATGCAATTTCAGCAAATCACATTCTCTTGACTTGATTTCTGACCTGGAAATTGAGATATTTAAATTGTTCTCCAAATTCCTATTTCTAAAACCGTTTCAAAATTCCTATGCTTTCCACAACTATGAGATAATAAGTGAGCTACAAAGGCACCCTTTCCTGTGCTGTGATCAACTTTGCTATCTATAAGCATGGTTTCAATAGAGGCTTCCTACCGCCATTACTCGGTATATATGAGGCTCTAATTTTATTGATACTATGCCTTCAACTCCTGAGTCAATGTTGCTTTAAAACTGCTAAATATGTTCTCTTTCAAAGGACTCACGAACTATGTTACTGAAAAAACACGTGGTTTAGGAAATAAATATTTATGACCAATACTGAGATTCAGAAGTGAAAGAACAAATAATGCATGATATTCTCTCCAATGAGACATTTGCCATGACTGAGATCACTGCCAAAGAAGGCTTTGTTCTGCATTTATTCTTCCTGCCAACTCTTCCTTCATCTGTGGATAGGCTACAGTACTGAATAAGTATAGCGTAAGATGTGCATTTTAAACCATTCAATTTAATAAAAGGTTCTCATATTTATAAATTACTAATTCTAATTACCAAAATCTTTTAGTTTATGCTGCATATCTATTAGAGAGGGGATAATCAATTGGCCAGGAAGTAAATTAATCTCTTTCAAGTATTTAATGTAACCTAATACTTAGGTTATTAAGTATTAAATTAAAGGAAATTAAATGTATTGAAATTAAATGTATTGAAGTATTTCTTATAAATCTTACTTTATATATTAAATAACATGGCTCTGTTATTTCTACTATATAATTGGAAATATATCATTTAAAATAATAACTAATATGTTATAAAAGCAACTTAACTAATCAGAAGGGAAATAAAAGAAACTGCTGCAAAAGTTATAAGAAGCATAAAGAGCTAACACTGGAAACTATTGTTGAAAAGAATCCACAGCTTCCAATTATACCACCTGTTCCTCCTCAAAAGCTAATTAAAATGCACCTTAGGAAACATAATCTTCTACAACTTTAATTACATCTCTTCCTTTATTCCTCAAAAGAGAAACGACTACAACTCCCAGGGTATACTTTCTCACTCAGCTACCAGTGTGTCTTCTCCCTTATTGATTCTTTCTTCTTGACAACATGAGTGGCTACCCGTCTTTCTACATAGGTGAAATCATGAGGTTCAAAATCCACTAAAGGGCTTCCCTGGTGGCGCAGAGTGGTTGAGAGTCTGCCTGCCGATGCAGGGGATACAGGTTCATGCCCCGGTCCGGGAAGATCCCACATGCCACGGAGCAGCTGGGCCCGTGAGCCATGGCCGCTGGGCCTGCGCGTCCGGGGCCTGTGCTCCGCAACGGGAGAGGCCACAACAGTGAGAGGCCCGCGTACCGCAAAATTAAAAAAAAAAAAAAATCCACTAAAGGCATAATTTCAGAGCTATTAAATTCAATGACAAATTTATATTTATACCTCTCTCTCTAAATATATATATAAATACATATATATATATATACACATATATACAAATATATACATGTATCTATATCTATATACTATATACTGTGATATTATATATGCATATATTTATACTATCTAGATAAACCTGGATATTTCATATATATATATTTCAATATCTATATCTCTCTATTCCCAAAACAAATTGTGATATGCAACTTCTTGCAAATACATTATTTGGCATTCAGAACTAATTTTTTATGGAAACAATATCACACATTCCTAGGCTACCCCGTCAAAGTCTTATAAACCCATCCTGCAGTTACAGTATAGGCTCCACAGCACTAACTTGAGCTTCAGGGCCCTGGAAGAGGAAGCCATGTTACGACCAAAGGAGTTAGGACCATGGAGGAATTGAAAGGGACGAGGAGAAAGAATGTGTCTTCCTCCATTTCCCAGGTTCAAAACTCTGAAACAGTCACTTTTTGGCATCTCTCCTCTCCCTTCCTCCACCCGTCTCCCGACTTTGTTAAGTGTCCTCAAGTGCCCTCCATGTTCGCCTGGAGACCTCTACTGAGGTCACATCATTCCCAGTCATTCCTATGCCAACATTTCCTCAGTTTCCCTGTGTCATCACCCATGGACCCAGATACTCAGTGTAGATGAACTGTCACAGACATTAGGAATTAATTTTCAGTTCATTAAAACACTGTAACCACACTAAACACATTTGCATATTTCTCAAAAAACATACTTGGAAATGCAAATAAGAAATAATTTGAAAGAACTGTACCTAGTGAGCAAAAAAAAAAAAAAAAAAAAAAAGAGAGAGGGAGAGAGAGAGCACAGATTCAGTGGGTTATGCACAGGTTAGTCTGACCGACGGCCTGACCACAAAGTTGCTAACTTGAGATGATCTTGTTATTTCCAGCTTTGACCTTTCCACTGAAAAAAAAATGAGTGTATCTTTAAAAGCTTTATTCCTCAATCTGCACCCCAACACACAGAGACGTACCTATTTCTTATTCTGAATGCACAGAGGAAGCTTCTCCAACAAAGACCAGGTTCGCAGCAGAAGGAAATGGTGATGTAAGGCTCTCAACGCTCAGGGAGGTATGGGAACCACAGGTAAGTTAGTTCTAACAGAGACCCCACTGTAAACATTCTTTTAATGATGACCTTGAAATACTCATCCTGGCATATAAATTCATTTTCCAATGCCATTGCTGTCTGCAGCAAAATATTCAATGCAAAAACCAACAGCAGCAATATCTGCTCATGATCACGCTGCCCCCCCTTAAAACACGTAAAATTCTTGTTTTTGTTATTATATTTTTGGGGCCCCCTACAGCTCTAAAAGGTGTTGGATAAGTGGTGACTATAGGACAAGACAATGCACAACTACCTCCACAAGGCTCTGAGAACATTTCCCCACAAATCACATGAAAATACATACACACATATATATATATATATATATGTATATATATATGTATACATATCCCCTTAAATTTAAAATACCACCACTTTATATCCTGCATTTATGATGGTAACATGTATGTATCATGGTCAATAGGGTATCAAAACAGCAGTAAGGGCACATTCATCATTTAGTACAAGCTGGACCACAACAATGTGCAAAATACATGTGGCTCGTCTAAACACTATAAAAATGCATTATTAGGCAAACAACAAACACTAGAGAAGCCTCAGTAGGAATGTACATTTATTTATTAAGCCCCTTCAACAGGACTCTGACTCCTGCAGGGATACACACCCTTAGCATCACAAACAAAAACTAACAACTGGAGCTCCCACAGAGGAAGCTTGAACTTGGGCTTTAAATAATTAACACTTTTTTCTTCCCTTCACTTATACCTATGGAGATTTGCTGTCAATAGTTAAACAAAGGTGTTACCCCAGCCATAGCAGCTGATGTGTAAAGCTCTCCCCTTATTAAAATATTGGGCAGAACAACTCATTAGAGGAAAATTAAGGAGAGTAAAATGGGATACAATATGTCTGCATGAGTATGTTCTCATTAAATATCAGAGATTTGGACATTCTACATCAAGAGACATTTTTGTTCTATTCTGTAAGTACAGGGATCAGATGTTATTTTGCTCCTCTCACATGGTCCTATTATGATTATTCTGAGGTTTTGTAAAGTTGTTTGTTTTTTATCGTCGGGGAGTTTATGCTGTTGCTGTTTTGGGTTTTACCATTTGACTGTTTTTAAGATTCAAGACTATGGCTTCCTAACTCTAAAAGAGAAAATGCCTTAAGGCATTTAAACCTAGATTCTGCATAGATGAGTTCTCACCATAATTCCCATAGCAGCATTTCAAGTTATTGCTTTAACAAGTCTCCATGAAGTTCCACCTCTGATTTTTCTGAGGGGACCATAAAGAACGGCAAGCTTGGAAAAACAGGTGGGCCTAGTTCAGGAAGGCCCTCCACGTTTGGCTGCCACACATGAATCTGTGCTTCCTGCATATGTTGTGATGTCTGTCCAAGGGGACCCCCTTCAACTCTCTTCCAATCTGACCCTGCATTCCTGATTTGTCTATCAGGTTTGAACACCAAATTTTCAGAAACACGGGGGAAATCTGAGACCCTTTAAGGTCAGCTTCTTTGAGAAATGGAACTTCATAACTTGGATAAACAACTCTTTCATGGAATCACTCCTCTCTCAAAAAAAAAAAAAAGATTACATAATATCTATATCTCTATATTGATAAAGATACACACATATATATGTATGTGCATAAACACACACACACACCTAGAAAAGACAATTCCAGTAGCCTTCCGTCGCCTGCAAAACAGTTCACGTTATGCAACCTAGCATCAAGGAGTCTCCATGTCCGGCCGCGGCATGCCTTTCAGAACATATCTCCATATATCACACAGGGAAAAAAAAGAGGAGGAAGAGTAGTAAGGAGAGGGAGACGGAGAAGCAGAAGGAGAAATAATAAAATAATAAAGTCCTTCTTGATCCAAACACTGTCTTCTCGCGGCCAACTGTATTTTCCGAAGATTCACATATCCCATCCTGTAAGCTTTCTGCCCACGGATTGGGGTACTCTGTTCCCTCCTCTTGAATCAGGGTGAGGGAGTGAGGCTGCACTGGCCACAGAGCATGCTAGAAGTGATGCTGTGTGACTTTCGAGGCTAGGTCACAAAAGGATACAGCTCTGCCAGCAAAGCTCCAGGCCGTGTCTCCCCTCCCTCCTCTCCCCTCACCCCTGTCACCAGTGCTCTCTCACAACAGGCACTTTAGGAGCCCTAGACAAGATGTAAGAGTTCGGACCACTCCGAAGTTGCCATGCTGGAGAGCACTCATGGGAAGGCCACATACAGGTAAAGAGAGAGATGCTCCAGGAGACCTAATCGTACCAGACTTCCCCAAATGGTCGAGACTTCCCAACACGAGCCAGAGGATGCATCAACAAGTAAGCCTTCAGATGATTCCCTTTGCCTCCTATAGTCTCCCTGCTACAGCCCATGACACCGTGGAGGAGAGAAAAGCCATTTCTACTGTGCCCTGTCTGAATTCCTGACCTTCAGAGTGTGTGAACATAAGAAATGGCTTTTTGTAAGCCACCAAGTTTGGTGTAATTTATCACACAGTTATAGTAACCACAACACTCCCTCACTGCTATGTTGTCAGCAAACCCAGTGCTTTGCACAAACACATTTTTTGCATGCCAAGAACCGTATTTTGTATATTACTACTTCTCCTCACAACCATTTTGCAAATCATTCTTATTTTACAGATGAGAACTACAGGGCACAGAAAAGCTAATAGCGTGTTCACTGTCACACAGTTGAAAGTTGGAGCCAAGATTAGAACCGAGGTTCTTCTGACTGTAATGCCCACAATCCTCTCTGCTTCCTTGCCTCACCCTGAAAGTCCACGCTGCAGGAGAAATCATGAGACTAAGGTCCCAGCTGCTGTACAGAGCTCAGAAAAACTAACTTCACTCATTTCTCCCTTTTTAACTAACCTCAATCAAAGACCATGAATTACATCTTTTACAGATTAACACCAAATTATAGCTATCCTAGATATGTTGAAGCAAAATATTAGATGAATTAAGGAGTTAAAGCTGATTAACAGGAAACTATTTAGGAAGAAGAGACTTATTTTGAAAAATATTACGGGTGCCTGCTGTGTTTTGATTTTAAGGGTTACAAATTGCACTTTGACAAAAGTGCTCCTATGAATTATAATTACATTCATTTATTTCACAATGAATGTTTCCATTCAAAGAATTTTACTGCTCTCTGTGGGTATATGATTAATATGCATGTGCTCAGACAATATTCACAAACTTCATGGTCCTAGAGACAGAAAGAAGTGATCAGCTTCCCCCAGTCTGAGGTTGTTCTGAGTGAATTTCTGCCCCTGTAAAGAAACTCTTCTGGGAATGGGCCGTGTTTGCATCCGAAGCTGGATGTCAGAATACCCTTCGGTCCTGATATTTTCAAAGGCAAAAGCATTATATTTTTATTCCAATGGATCAAGCTTTTAAGAAGTCATCCTTATATTCTGGAGCCTTCAAGAGAAAGCTTTTCTTTGGCAGTGAATGAAAACAAAGGCAAAAGATGAAAGGAATCATCCTTTAAAAGAAACAAAAAGGCCTCTACAAAGAAGTGCGTAAATGTAGAAAGTGGGGAAAAAAGATGCATTATATTTGGAGTGAGAGTAGAGAAGAAGGAAGGCCCAATGGACCAATCGTCTTCCTTTACTAGTCTTAAAGTTTTGGGGGAGAAAATCACTTTTGAAGGTTCCATGAACAAAACTGACAGCCAGGAGCTTAAAATACTCACAGCCACAATGTTTCCACTTTGCGGGGGTTCCAGGAGAACTCCCGTGGGCAAACTCTGCATGTATTAACAGACTGAGTGTGATGTGTCTATCTCAAGGCAACAAACACATCAGGAATAAGTTGGAAACCAGCCCATATTTTCGTTTTATATGATGTCAATCAACTGGTGGGGCTGATTTTTGCCATAAATGGCCTATTTTTAAACTGACTGAATGGTGGACTTGTATAAATACTGTACAAGGCTAATTGACAGAGAAGTATACAGAATTGGTAGTGCTCAAAAATATCAAGCAAAAATATGGCCACCCAAGAGGACTAGGCCAATATAAATGAACCAAGTCTAGTCACATCTTCATTTTCAGGCTGAAATCTTTCCCTAACAGTACCTTCACAGGAGGGAGTTTCTGTTTACAAAACACTGCCAAATCAACACCATGTTCCCCTCTATCATGCCACGATTCTGGTCTCTGCCTTTAAAAATAAAAGACTGAAGCCAGATTAGGCTGTTTTCTTTTAAGTTCCAGTTTCAGTTGCTCTCAGCAGCTCATTTTAAGAAACATCTGTCCAGTCTGACTCTTGGGAAGATGTTCAGAAACGAGTGTCCTCATCTGAATGCTAAGGGACTCTCCTAAGGGAGACAACAGTCCTTTGAAAGCAAGCAAACACTATCAAAACACCTACAATCCTTGAACTTCTTCACCAAGTTCAACATCCAGTGCAAAATATGACCTAGTTTCATCCTTCATCAAAAAAAGAATTGCCTGCTTCCCTGACACCTTCTAAGACATCATGCTGCTTTCATGTTAAGAACCTAAGTATTCAGTGACCAGTTAGTTTGGAGGCAACCTTGGTCAAGCCTAAGATTATACACAGGAGATTCAAGATCGAACACAGCTAACCTGGAATTTGAGTTTGTGTGCAATACATATGCACAAACCCACACATGGGATTTGTATATGCAGGTGGAGGGTGAAAATTCTCCAAGTGCAGGTCCACAACACAATCATCTCATGAAGAATTAATACACAATCTAATTCTTGATGAAAGGGATCCAAATAGGTTACTAAATACTTACTGTATTTCAGATACGATCACACACATTGTCTACACCTAATGCTCTTCGATCTTTACAAACATTTTGTAAGGTGGGATGCAGCTTCGTTTCCGAGATAAATAAAAGGAGAGTCAAAGAAGCTAAAAATATGCCCATGTTCATATTGTTAAAAATGGCACAGCTGGGATCTGGACCACGGTTACTTTGAGTAAGAGGCTCAGGAACTCAGTCCTACCAAGCAGCCATTCTAATAGAAGTAATAAAGAATACCAAAAGAAGGAAAAGATAAAACATCCTCTGTGATTTACTGAAACCACCGAGTACAAAGAAAGGCAAGTTTTGATGCATTTAAAAACAACTGCCTAAGGCATAGGCTAAATGTTGAAAGCTAGCTATCGGGACTTTATATTTTATCAAGGCAGAGAACCAAACAAAAGCAGATCAACTAGAGCAAACCATTAAAACTTTTAAACTTCTCTATGAAGCTAATGTATAAGATACAGTATTTCCTTTCTGAGAGAAAGGTCTACGTAAGATTGTTTTTTCACTCTTTTGATTGAAAGAAAAGTAAATTAAAGTTCTCCTGGGAGACTTTCGATACCATTCCAAAGAACAAGAAACACCCTGGAAATATTTCTGAAAGCAGCAAGTTGCTAGACTCTACTCAAAAATATTCCATATGTATTGCTTGTTAAATCAAATTCAGTCCTTAGATTTTTACAAATTTAAGGGAATATCTGGAACACCTGGCAGAAAGCATTCTGTATATATGTATATATATATATATATATATATATGTATCAAATATACATATAAATATATTGTATCCTGCACTAGGTTTTAAACTATTTTCTTTCAAGCTTTCCCAATTTCTTGTATTAAAATTTGTCATGTCCTCTCTAAAAACTCTGCCAGAAACTTATGAGGGATGAAAAAAAATCTTCAAATTGACTCAAATAAAACTGTGGCATTTTCAAAAGAAAACCAAGATGAATGCCCTTTAAGGAGAGTTCAGTGAGGACAACACAAACCATATGTTCCAGGTATGTGATGTGAACCACATGGTCCTTGAGGCTTCTTGCCCTTGATATGCTCCACCTGAAGTGCCAACATCAACAGACAACAATATTTACTGTGACTCCAGTTACAGTCAAGGGTGACGGAAACGTGGGCTCTGTGAGCCTCGGTCTAAGTTTTTAATGTCAACCAAGAAAACTGACATTTTGGGGTGCACGATCGCTATCCAAAGCAAACACGTGGGATAGGGAAAAGGCAAACACTAACTTCTGAATTAAAATAAGAGGGCCTTGGGTATAACAGGAGCAGCTACTTGCTTTTCTCAGTGTACGTATCCCCTGAGAACTTTATACACATCAGATTCTCCATTTTGTACATGGTGAAGTTGTTTAACTAAGAATTGAGAGGCCTGGGGTGAAATCTTTGCTCTTTAATTATCCATATGTGTGACACCTTGGAGTATCAAAAAATAAGCAATTGAGGTATATCACTTTACTGTCTTCTGAAATTCTGTCTGCCTGAAAAATTATTTCTTTTTATAATAAAAAGTTCACTGTATAGTAACAATACGAGAATTTGCTGGTTTAAAAGCTAGGATTCCATCTGCATAAATAAATCACCTTAATCCACTTACTTGTCCCTGAGAATTAAATTGATAATGCCACATAATGTACCAAGTTTACATACACAAGGGATAGAAGTATTTTTGACTATCCTTTATTTCCTTCTTATCCTTCTCACACCCCATAACCCCTTATTCTCTTCGTAAATGGGTAAGATCAAATGATAAATACACTAGGTTATTTAGATATGTGCTAAAAAGGGAAAAAATGTAAAAAAGATGGTATCTAGATAGAAATACATCTTGAAAAAGATACTTCATTTAAAAAGGAAAATATTTAGTAAAAATAGAGATATTTAGAAGTGGATATAGTTATTTTCCTATTAAATGAGAAAGTGCTCCTTAAAAAAGCACAAAAAGTAAATTATCCAGCCACCCAAGTACACACACATTGTGAATACTATCAGATGGAGTTAAAGTAGCCTGGATTCAGGTCTGGCTCTATTCCTTCTGTGCACTAACTAGTTCTGTGGTCACTAAGAGAATGCAGTCACAGCAAAGGGGATAAAGAACAAAGCCTCACAACTAGCTGCTGGACAATCATCAACAGGAAGACACTGGAACTCACCAAAAAAGATACTCCACATCCAAAGACAAAGGAGAAGCCACAATGAGATGGTAGGAGGGGCGCAATCACAGTAAAATCAAATCCCATAACTGCTGGGTGGGTGACTCACAGACTGGAGAACACTTATACAAAAGAAGTCCACCCACTAGAGTGAAGTTTCTGAGCCCCACATCAGGCTTCCCAACCTGGGCGTCTGGCAATGGGAGGAGGAATTCCTAGAGAATCAGACATTAAAGGCCAGCGGGATTTGATGGCAGGACTTCGACAGGACTCAGGGAAACACTCTTGGAGGGCACACACAAAGTAGTGTGTGCATTGGGACCCAGGGGAAGGAGAAGTGACCCCACAGGAGACAAAACCAGACCTACTTGTTAGTATTCAAGGGTCTCCTGCAGAGGCGGGGGGTGGCTGTGGCTCACTGTGGGGACAAGGACACTGGCAGCAGAAGTTCTGGAAAGTACTCCTTGGCGTAAGAACTCCCAGAGTCTACCATTAGCCCCACCAAAGAGCCCAGGCAGGCTACAGTGTTGGGCTGCCTCAGGCCAAACAACCAACAAGAAGGGAACCCAGCCCCACCCAACAGCAGTCAAGTGGATTAAAGTTTTACTGAGCTCTGCCCAACAGATCAACAATCAGCTCTAATCACCACCAGTCCCTCCCATCAAGCCTCTTAGATACCTTCATCCACCAGAGGGCAGACAGTAGAAGCAGGAAGAACTACAATCCTAAAGCCTGTGGAACAAAAACCACATTCACAGAAAGACAGACAAGATGAAAAGGCAGAGGGCTATGTACCACATGAAGGAACAAGATAAAACCCCAGAAAAACAACTAAATGAAGTGGAGGTAGGCAACCTTCCAGAAAAAGAATTCAGAATAATGATAGTAAAGATGATCCAGGACCTCAGAAAAAGAAAGGAGGCAAAGATCAAGAAGATGCAAGAAATGTTTAACAAAGACTTAGAAGAATTAAAGAACAAACAAACAGAGATTAGCAATATAATAACTGAAATGAAAACTACACTAGAAGGAATCAATAGCAGAATAACTGAGTCAGAAGAACAGATAAGTGACCTGGAAAACAGAATGGTGAAATTCACTGCTGTGGAACAGAAAAAAGAAAAAAGAATGAAAAGAAATGAAGACAGCCTAAGAGACCTCTGGGACAACATTAAACGCAACAACATTCGCATTATAGGGCTCCCAGAAGGAGAAGAGAGAGAGAAAGGATTAGAGAAAATATTTGAAGAGATTACAGTCAAAAACTTCCCTAACATGGGAAAGGAAATAGCCACCCAAGTCCAGGAAGTGCAGAGAGCCCCATATACGATAAACCCAAGGAGAAACACTCCGAGACACACAGTAATCAAATTGGCAAAAATTAAAGACAAACAAAAATTACTGAAAGCGACAAGGGAAAAGCGACAAATAACATACAAGGGAACTCCCATAAGGTGAACAGCTGATTTCTCAGCAGAAACTCTATAAGCTAGAAGCGAGTGACATGATATACTTAAAGTGATGAAAAGGAAGAACCTACAACCAAGATTACTCTACCCCTCAAGGATCTCATTCAGAGTCGATGGAGAAATCAAAAGCTTTACAGACAAGCAAAAGCGAAGAGAATTCAGCACAACCAAAGGAGCTCTATAACAAATGCTAAAGGAACTTCTCTAAGTGGGAAACACAAGAGAAGAAAAGGACCTACAAAAACAAATGCAAAACCATTAAGAAAATGCTCATAGTAACATACACATCAACAATTACCTTAAATGTGAATGGATTAAATGATCTAACCAAAAGACACAGGCTCGCTGAATGGATACAAAAACAAGACCCATATGTATGCTGTCTACAAGAGACCCACTTCAGACCTAGGGACACATACAGACTGAAAGTGAGGTGGGATAACATATTCCATGCAAATGGAAATCAAAAGAAAACTGGAGTAGCACTACTCATATCAGATAAAATAGACTTTAAAATAATGTTACAAGAGACCAGGAAGGACACTACATAATGATCAAGGGATCAATCCAAGAAGAAGATATAACGATTATAAATATATATGCACCCAACATAGGAGCACCTCAATACATAAGGCAACTGCTATCAGCTATAAAAGAGGATATCGACAGTAACACAATAATAGTGGGGGAATTTAACACCTCACTTACACCAATGGACAGATCATCCAAAATGAAAATAAGGAAACAGAACCTTTAAATGACACAATAGACCAGATAGATTTAATTGATATTTATAGGACATTCCATCCAAAAACAGCAGATTACACTTTCTTCTCAAGTGCGCACAGAACATTCTTCAGGATAGATCACATCTTGGGTCACAAATCAAACCACAGTAAATTTAAGAAAATTAAAATCATATCAAGCATCTTGTCTGACCACAGCGCTATGAGATTAGAAATCAATTACAGGGAAAAAAATTAAAAAAACACAAACACATGGAGGCTAAACAATACGTTACTAAAGAACCAAGAGATAACTGAAGAAATCAAAGAGGAAATTAAAAAATACCTAGAGACAAATGAGAATGAAAACATGACAATCCAAAATCTACGGGATGCAGCAAAAGCAGTTCTAAGAGGGAAGTTTATAGCTATACAAGCCTACCTCCAGAAACAAGAAAAATCTCAAATAAACCATCTAAACTTACACCTGAAGGAAACAGAGAAAGAACACACAAAACCCAAAGTTAGTAAAAGGAAAGAAATCATAAACATCAGAGCAGAAATAAATGAACTAGAAACAAAGAAAACAACAGCAAAGATCAATAAAACTAAAAGCTGGTTCTTTCAGAAGATAAACAAAATTGATAAACCATCAGGGAGACTCATCAAGAAAATGAGGGAGAAGACTCAAATCAATAAAATTAGAAATGAAAAAGAAGTTACAACAGACACCACAGAAATACAAAGCATCCTAAGAGACTAGTACAAGCAACTCTATGCCAATAAAATGGACAACCTGGAAGAAATGGACAAAGTCTTAGAAAGTTATAACCTTCCAAGACTGAACCAGGAAGAAATAGAAAATATGAACAGACCAATCACAAGTAATGAACTTGAAACTGTGATTAAAAACCTTCCAACAGGGGCTTCCCTGGTGGCGCAGAGTCCGTCTGCTGATGCAGGGGACACAGGTTCGTGCCCCGGTCTGGGAATATTCCACATGCCGCGGAGCGGCTGGGCCCATGAGCCATAGTCGCTGAGCCTGCGCGTCCGGAGCCTGTGCTCCGCAATGGGAGAAGCCACAACGAGAGTCGTTCATACCACAAAAAAAAAAAAAAAAAAAGTTCCAGCAAACAAAAGTCCAGGACAAGATGGCTTCACAGGTGAATTCTAACGAACATTTAGAGAAGAGCTTACACCCATCCTTCTCAAACTCTTCCAAAAAACTGCAGAGGAAGGACAACTCCCAAAGCCATTCTATGAGGCCACCATCACCCTGATACCAAAACCAGACAAAGATACTACAAAAAAAGAAAATTACAGACCAATATCACTGATGAATATAGATGCAAAAATCCTCAACAAAATACTAGCAAACAGAATCCAACCACACACTAAAAGGATCATACACCATGATCAAGTGGGATTTATCCCAGGGATGCAAGGATTCTTCAATATATGCTAATCAATCAATGAGATACACCATATTAACAAATTGAAGAATAAAAACCATATGATCATCTCAATAGATGCAGAAAAGGCTTTTGACAAAATTCAACACCCATTTATGATAAAAACTCTCCAGGAAGTGGGCATAGAGGGAACCTACTTCAACATGATATAGGCCGTATATGACAAACCCACGGCGAACATTGTTCTCAATGGTGAAAAACTGAAAGCATTTCCTCTGAGATCAGGAACAACACAAGGATGTCCATTCTCACCACTATTATTCAGCACAGTTTTGGAAATCCTAGCCATGGCAATCAGAGAAGAAAAAGAAATAAAAGGAATACAAATTGGAAAAGAAGAAGTAAAACTGTCACTGTTTGCAGATGACATGATACTATACATAGAGAATCCTAAAGATGCCAGCAGAAAAGTACTAGAGCTAGTCAGTGAGGTAAGGTAGTCATTTGGTAAGGTAGCAGGATACAAAATTAATGCACAGAAATCTCTTGCATTCCTATATACTAATGATGGAAAATCTGAAAGAGACATTAAGGAAACACTCCCATTTACCATTGCAACAAAAAGAATAAAATACCTAGGAATAAACCTACCTAGGGAGACAAAGACCTGTATGCAGAAAACTATAAGACACTGATGAAAGAAATTAATGATACCAACAGATGGAAAGACATATCATGTTCTTGGATTGGAAGAATCAATATTGTGAAAATGACTATACTACCCAAAGCAATCTACCGATTCAATGCAATCCCTATCAAATTACCAATGGCATTTTTTACAGAACTAGAACAACAAATCTTAAAATTTGTATGGAGTCACAGAAGACCCTGAATAGCCAAAGCAGTCTTGAGGGAAAAAAAAACGGAGTTGGATGAAAACAGACTCCCTGACTTCAGACTATACTATGAAGCTACAGTAATCAAGACAATATGGTACTGGCACAAAAACAGAAACACAGATCAATGGAACAAGATAGAAACCCCAGAGATAAACCCACGCACCTATGGTCAACTAATCTATGACAAAGGAGGCAAGGATGTACAATGGAGAAAAGACAGTCTCTTCAATAACTGGTGCTGGGAAAACTGTACAGCTACATGTAAAAGAATGAAATTAGAACACTTCCTAACACCATATACAAACATAAACTCAAAATGGATTACAGACCTAAATGTGAGACTGGACACTATAAAACTCTTAGAGGAAAACATAGGAAGAACACTCTTTGACATAAATCACAGCAAGATCTTTTTGGGTCCACCTCCTAGAGTAATGGAAATAAAAACAATAATAAACAAATGGGACCTAATGAAACTTCAAAGCTTTTACACAGCAAAGGAAACCATAAATAAGATGAAAAGACAACCCTCAGAATGGGAGAAAATATTTGCAAAGGAATCAACGGACAAAGGATTAATCTCCAAAATACATAAACAGCCCATGCAGCTCAATATTAAAGGAACAAACAACCCAATCAAAAAATGGGCAAAAAAAAAAAAAAAAAAAAGGGCAGAAGACCTAAAGAGACATCTCTCCAAAGAAGACATACAGATGGCCAAGAGGCACAGGGAAAGCTGTTCAACATCACTAATTATTAGAGAAATGCAAATCAAAACTACAATGAGGTATCACCTCATACCAGTTAGAATGGGCATCATCAGAAAATCTACAAACAGCAAATGCTGGAGAGGGTGTGGAGAAAAGGGAACCCTCTTGCACTGTTGGTGGGAATGTAAATTCATACAGCCCCTATGGAGAACAGTATGGAGGTTCCTTGAATAACTAAAAATAGAATTACCATATGATCCAGCAATCCCACTACTGGGCATATACCCAGAGAAAACCATAATTCAAAAAGACACCTGCACCCCGTTGCTCACTGCAGCACTATTTACAATAGCCAGGTCATGAAAGCAGCCTAAATGCCGATCGACAGACGAATGGATAAAGAAGATATGGTACATATATACAATGGAATATTACTCAGCCATAGAAAGGAACAAAATTGGGTCATTTGTTGAGACGTGGATGGATCTAGAGACTGTCATACAGAGTGAAGTAAATCAGAAAGAGAAAAACAAATGTCGTATATTAACGCATGGATGTGAAACCTAGAAAAATGGTACAGGTGAACCGGTTTGCAGGGCAGAAGTTGAGACACAGATGTAGAGAACAAACATATGGACACCAACGGGGGAAAGCCGTGGGGTGGGTGGGGATTGTGGTGTGATGAATTGGGCGATTGGGATTGACATGTATACACTGATGTGTATAAAATTGATGACTAATAAGAACCTGCTGTATAGAAAAATAAATAAAATAAAATTCAAAAAAAAAAAGAAATAGGCAAAGACAATCTTTGGTGTTACTATTCAGGATCATAGTTACCTATGAAGGACTTGTGAATGAAAGTGGGAAAGAGGAGGTGTTTTAGAGTGCTGGTATTAACATAGTGAGTTCAACTTGTATAAAACTCTCAAGCTGTTCACTTAAGTTTGTGCACCTTTTGCTTGTATGTTGTGTGTCAATAAAAAGTTTACACAAAATAAAAAATATATAAATATAAATGTACACACACACACAAAAAGAACACAGCCTCTGAATTCCCCAGTTCAAATTCTGGCTTTGCCACTTAGTTTCTAAGCCTAAATTTTATTTTCTCAGCCCAGAGTCAGCCTCAACTTATCCTAAAACCTACTTCATAAATTCAGTATATAATTTCAATTACACATATGTCTACAGCTTTAAGAACAGCATCCAATATACTTTAAGCCCTGATTAAATCTATGTTGTTATTAGTGGTAGGAATGGTTCTGTTCCTATTAAAACTCTATAACTCATACTTTTCAGGTTCCTTAATCATTTCACATGGGCCATGATGACTTTTTCAACTGATGCACTTTCCAAAAGAACCAAGCTATTCATCCTCAGTTAAATGAGATTAAGAGAAATGCACAAGTATTCATTGAACTATGTTCTATTTTCTCATCCATAAAATGAATGAGTTTGTCCAAGTAATCTCTAACGTCCCATGTAGGTCTATGTCTTTATTACTCTAAACATACATGCCCATATTCATATCATCAACATGCATATGAATGCATTTGAAGGATCTTCCCAATTTTATAAGTCAGTGCATATAAAACTGAAACATGGGCAAAAAAAAGAGGCTTTTTAAAATTACTGATTAGAAGCAAGACAGTTTCATTAAAGCTTTAATTTCACTCCTCTTGAACAATGGAGATGTCTAAGTCAGGCTAAAGTGACTCAGAGTCATCCTTACCAAAAAAAAAATTGCTAAAGTACAGCAATAAGATTCTAGTTCTAATTGGCAGCCATATGATAACCAAAAACCGAGTGGCTAGGAAGATAGAGATAGAAACAGAGTATGAATAAGTGACTACTGAGAAGGGAATTTCTCTCCCTCTGTGTTGATTAGTTCACTTCTTGCTACCTGAAGACTTACTGGAATAATCTGTGGAATCAAAAGGAGTGATATCCTATTTGGTCTCCTCTGCTTTAGAATGTTACTGTTTCTGTACACATTGAGCTGAAAGGGAATATTTATTTGGACAAAGTGTTTTTTTTTAATTCCCCCCAAAGTAATAACACTGGGTTATTTTCAAACATACATGACTTAGCATAGATGTCTTCTTTAAAATCTTTAAACCTAAAATTGAATTCAGCAATTTATCAATGGGTTAACTTACTTAAGAGAACACACAGCATATTCCTTATAAAATGGAACAAAATGTTCAAAAGTGATGTTAAAATTTAAAAAGATAGTAAGGAAGTGATGGAGAGGGAAGGAAAAAGCAAAAATCGGGCAGAAAAGACAGAGAAATATCAATTTTACAACAGTACTGAAAAAATGTCTGGGGCATGAGTTAATTCTGAAAAAAGTGTGAGCAATTAACTGGTAAAATTTTGATTTGGGTAAAATTTCTTTTTACACAAGTTTGAAGATGGAGAATCTGTTATTTAATTTCAATATTCAAAATATGACGAAGTACTCTGAATATTCAAGTATCAAAGCTTTTTTTAGAATCGACAATTTTAATCTGCTCTCTTTAGCAGACTTGATAATAAGTAGAGAAATGAATTTGAGTGTAATGTTTCCTCCTTTCTCTTCCCACATCAAGAGAGGCACTAATGAATCTTTAAAGGCAAATGTTTAAGAACAACTGAAGGGAAATTACTAATCCTCTATTAATTAAGAGTTCAGAGTGGAAAACAATTTAGAAACTAAGTGGGAAAAAAGGTTTTAAAACATTAAACAACTTTTTAACAAAATAAATTTATTTATTTATTTTTGGCTGCATTGGGTCTTCGTTGCTGCATGCGGGCTTTCTCTACTTGTGGCGAGTGGGGGCTACTCTTCGTTGTGGTGCACGGAATTCTCATTGCGGTGGCTTCTCTTGTTGTGGAGCACAGGCCCCAGGCGTGCAGGCTTCAGGAGTTGTGGCACGAGGGCTCAGTAGTTGTGGCTCGCGGGCTCTAGATCACAGGCTCAGTAGTTGTGGCTCACGGGTTCTAGTGCACAGGCTCAGTTGTTGCCGCGCACGGGCTTAGTTGCTCCGCGGCATGTGGGATCTTCCCGGACCAGGGCTCGAACCTGTGTCCCCTGCATTGGCAGACGGATTCTTAACCACTGTGCCACCAGGGAAGCCTCATAGTAAACAACTTTTGATATAACTATTCCTCATAGCTTCAACCTCAAATATTCCCCATGGCTATTGCTCTAAAATATGTACTGTCTCATTTGATGTGAGAAGAACCCAGTAATAGTTGGATTAAAGGAGTAGTTTGGACGATGGGTATCCAAAATTACTAGTTTCTCCCTCTCCACCTGCTTTATCCTGCTTCCAGGGATAAAATTCCTGAGGGGAGTGTCTTGAGCACCATGATCAGAATGACTGTGATGCAGTTTCCTTTAGAAAGAAAAGGAAAGTGTTATGATCGATTAGTAGTGTCTGTCTTGAACAAGGGAGGGAGAGAATAGTAGCAGCAATGTGAAAAAGAGAAAGAAATGAAAAAGCTTCTCCTAGCTGGTCAGAATTTTTATAAATTCTGGAATTCCACAAGTCTTTTGGCATCTTCATGTTGTAAGAGTTCTACTGAATTTGAAAGTGTTTTGCCTCAATATACTTTTGGTACAAAACGCATTCTAAACTATCTTTGAGGCTGTAAAACACTAACCAGATTCCATGAGGCCAAATAATTTTTACTTCAGGATCTGCCAGCTTACTTAAAATAACTTGGTCATGACTTCCTTTCACATTTCTTATTGTGGTGTGATCAAATAGTCCTGTAATCGAGTACTAACTTTCTACCAAAAGCAACTTTATGCAACTTTTCATTCCCTTCCCTATTAGTCCTATCTCATGCCAACCATATATTGGCTTATGTTTCAAAATGAAAGCCTTGAAATAGGCTTTTATTGAATTCAACTCATAATCATGTTGTTTTTGCCCTTCATACCTCCTATTTCTTTCATTCTCTTGCATGTCCCCTGAGCTCAGAACTGAGGGATCTACTTCTTGGATTATTTTATTGTTCTCCCTTTGGAAGACTCAGACTGTAGCTAATGGTATCTAAGTAGTCCTCTCCTTTGTCTGTTTGATCACATCACACTTCTTCAAACTCTCGAACAGCTTTACATTCATTTATAAATAAAATACAAGATTTTCACTAGTACAAATGGGTAATGCAGAGTAACGGAAATACAGTAGACTAAGGAGTCAGAAGGCGGATTAACTGCCATAATAAACCACCCACAATCTCAGTAAAATCTTGGCACAGTAAAAGCTACATTTCATTCATGTCACTGTCTAGTGTGTTCTATAGGGAGGCTTTGCCCCATGTAGACATTCAGGAAACTCAATTTCTTCCATCTAGTGGCTCCATCATCCTCTACTCCCCCAAATTTTTCACTGGATCCTTTACCTTTGGCCAGCAGATGAAGGGACAGAGAGAGCATGTCAAAGTCACCCTCCATGGGCTTCCCTGGTGGCGTAGTGGTTGAGAGTCCGCCTGCCGATGCAGGAGACACAGGTTCGTGCCCCGGTCCGGGAGGATCCCACATGCCGCGGAGCGGCTGGGCCCGTGAGCCATGGCCGCTGAGCCTGCGTGTCCGGAGCCTGTGCTCCGCAACGGGAGAGGCCACAACAGTGAGAGGCCCCCGTACCGGGGAAAAAAAAAAAGTCACCCTCCATTCTTAAATAGCTTAGCCTAGAGGTGGCAGAACTCACTCCCACACAACTTCCCATCGTATTCCATTAATCATAGTCCCATCAAAGTGCTAGGGAAGCTGGGAAATTTGGTTTAGTGGTATGCTCAAGAATAAGAGAACACCTTAGTGAGCACTAGTAATCTCTATCATAAAAAACTACTTTTAGCCATGAGCTTTGATTTCCAAAAGTATGGCGTATTGACATTTGTCTGTCTCCAGAAGCTTTTGTGAGGATCAAGTAAATAAGGGATGGGAAGCACTTTTTAAATTGTAAAGTGTTATGTAAATATATGGCACATCGGCTTCTAGCCATTCACAAAAGACTATTTTTCAGATTTCTGAGAATACCCCAATTTATAAATATGTAAACATTTGTACAGGTTTTGGGCCTTCTTCTAAGCCATATTTCCATCAAAAGTCATTTCTTTCCTATTCATAGTTTCACACTTCCAATTAGCTTGCTTCTTCCACTTAAAGTCGTCTTCCTTGTTGACAGTTGTTTTCAAAAAAGAAAGTTTTTAATAGGTCTCAAGAGTTACTATAAACTTAGTCAAAAAGACAAAAGAATAGTTAAATCAAGATGCAAATGTTTGAGGGTAAACTAAGTTCACTACTCAGCTCTGGGTCCTGTCCACTCACCCATACCACATTTAATTACCAGTGTGATTTAAATGTAGACTCAAAAGATTAGCAAAAGATGTGAAACCCATGGACAAAAATGGCTGACTATCCTACGCCATTTTATATAAGGGAATTGAGCATCTTCTGATTTTGGTATCCATGGGGGTCCTGGAACCAACCCCTGTGGATACTGAGGGACAATTGTATTACATGTCACAGAACTGTGCAGTAGCTTAAAAATCATCAAAATTACAAAGGGCAAGTCTATGACTGTTAGGCCTATGTAGTATTATGCTATTGGAGCTTTTAAGAAACTTACTCATTGTCTTTTGCAGCTACCAGTTCAACATAAGTGTCACACTGCCCCTTGGTTCACCACATCTCCCACTCCTACTTTTCAAGCAGCTCTGCAAATCCTACCGATTTCCTGAAGCCTTACTCAGATGAATAGCAGAAAATCTCAATCTTCTCCTTGTCTCCTGTACACCTAACAGAAACCCTCCCACAAAGGACCATTCATTCTCCTCTTATAACAAGCATATCCCTTTTCTCCATGATCACCTTCCTCATTCAAAATGGGCTGGGCTACCAGAGAGAACACGGGAAGAACCTGTGTCCTGCTAGCACATGGCAGAATACAGCCATTAAGGTGCTTAAATTAAACGTTCACTATGTTATTTCATTTCTCTGAATTCTTACTCTTCACAGGCACATTGCCAGGACTGAGGAAATAAAAGTGGTTCATCTTCCCCAAGGAGCTCATATTCCATGAGGTGCACACGTCAATCAACTGTCCGTATTCGATGTAGGTGATAGAATAGAAGTCTGGGAAAATGCTCTGTGCTTATGAGGAAATGTAGCATGTTAACTGAGTTAAGTGAGCTGTTTTCTACAGAGAGTTATGAAACTGCTTTGCATACACTCGTCTGTTAGTAGCTCTGAGAAGTCCCACAGTAAAAGCAAAACAAAACGGAAAAAGCAATATCTTCACACACAAAAAAACAAACAAAACAATGTGTGTTTCTTCTATAGGGGTGTAGGGTGACATTTTTCCTCCATATACCTGTTAATAGCACCCAGGTTTTCCCAAACACCAGGTGGAGAAGCCCCGCTCTAGGACATACAGGGTATGAAGATTACAAAGGATGCAGATGCCTTAATTTTTTTTTTTAACATCTTTGTTGGAGTATAATTGCTTTACATTGTTGTGTTAGTTGCTGCTGTATAACAAAGTGAATCAGCTATACTACGTATACATATACCCCTTCCCGCTTGCGTCTCCCTCCCACCCTCCCTATCCCACCCCTCTAGGTGGTCACAAAGCACCGAGCTGAGCTCCCTGTGCTATGCGGCTGCTTCTCAACTAGCTAGCTATTTTACATTTGGTAGTGTATATATGTGGACATCACCCTCTCACTTCATCCCAGCTTACCCTTCCTCCTCCCCGTGTTCTCAAGTCCATTCTCTATGTCTGCAGCAGATGCCTTAATAATTGAAAAGCAAATTTTTGCTTTTCAAAAGCTTTTGAGATCACATCTTTCTAGGCACAATTCTCAGTATACTCTTCTAAAGACAAGTTTGTTTCATTAATATTCTAGTGCTTGTGCTACTTTTAAGTCTTATTTTAAATAATTATACAAATCTATCGATATTTCACCTAGACATGAAAAAATGATCTAACGACAGATAGTAATGAAATTGA
Organism: Delphinus delphis; assembly: GCF_949987515.2. Classification (NCBI taxonomy): domain Eukaryota; kingdom Metazoa; phylum Chordata; class Mammalia; order Artiodactyla; family Delphinidae; genus Delphinus; species Delphinus delphis. Next base: position 58,519,066 of record NC_082688.1, read on the forward strand.
TTTAAAATCAGGGAATATACTTACAACACATAGCTAATAAATGTTGAAACCTGGATGAAATAAATAATTTTCTGGAAAAGACATAAATTACCTAAATTGACTCAAGAAGAAATGGGAAACCTAAATAGAAAATAGGCACGGGAGAGAAATAGAAAAGTTGTGATTTTTTTTTTTTTTTCATCTTTAGCAAAAGGAAGCAAAATCCACAGAGGTACCCAATTTAGAGAAGCCTCTAACCCCAAAGCAAATTTATACTGATAACATTCACACTAACAGCAACTTCCAGAGTAAAAGTCTGATGGAAAATCTGATTTGCAGTCAGTCCCACTGAAATATAAATGTTCAGGGATTTCGTATTTTTCCTAGAAAAGTTGAATTAACGAGAAAAATATTTTTAGGTAGGATCTTAACATGCCCACTGGCAAAAAGATAAAAATGACAAAGAAGGATACACTTTCTTCAGGATGAAAAACACTTGTTTCCTGCAGGCGCCAAGGAAAACTATTTGCTTTCACTTAGACATTTTTACATAAATTTAGAAAACAAAGCGAAGATCACAAATTTAAATCCTGATGTCTTTTCCAGCTGTGTATACTAAATATTTATTATTTGTTGATGTTGGTAGTCTCCATACTAGTTCATTTTTTCTATGGTGGCTTTCAGAGCTGCTTTAAACCTTAAAATATACAGCTTTTGTGCTGAATTCTCTCTCACCTCGGAGCCTACTGATTTGGGATTGTAAACTCTGCTAAGTCTTCTTTAGCTGACCTAAAGAACTTCCATCTGTTACAATACTGGGGGCTGTATGTAGCAGAACCCCCTACAAAAAGTGGTTTCAATAACAAGGATATTATTCTCTCTCACAAGACCTGAGGCAGAATGGTTTATTCAGCAACTGAAGGATAGCCTCAAATGTTAGTGTCCTCCTGTCCATCTGTCCACTCTGCCCCTCTCACTGTGCGGATTTGCTCCCCTCGCGGTCTCCAGATGCGTGCAGCAGTTCCAAACACTACATACAAAAGGAACATCCCTGTCTCGTATCTTTCTCTCGTGAGTGAAGAAACCCTTTTCAAAAACTTCCCAGCGGACTTTCCGATTGTTATTGGCCAGAATCCAATTGCATGCCTATGTTTAAGTGCATCACTTAGAAGGGAAAGTAAGACCACTACACTGTTTTGGACCAGTAAGATTCACCACATAGGACTCAGGCTTCCCTGGCAGACACAGCCGTTTAGAATGAAATAAAATCTGGGTTCTGTTATTAGCAAGCAAGAATGAATTGTCTACCAGTTAGGCAACCAACAATGTCTGTCACATAGTCTGTTCATATTCACCTGCGCTATCAAATAGTCATTTGCATTATAAAGGGCCATTCTCATTAGTAACTCAGTTGAATAAATGATTATAGGTAACTCTGGATAAGTGATATACATTTTAATAAACTTCTCACCTATAAATCAAACCTATTATAGCTGTATCTTATAGAAGCACAAAATTCTAAGGTAGAAGATCCTTGATAATTGATAAACTGATCGCTGATAAATTAAACTATATTTTAACTTTATCAGCAATGCTTGCTACTCATGAGAGCCTTCTGAATATCCAGCTTTCTTAAATTAGAAATAACGATACATATATATGAAAGTGATGCAGGAACAGTCATTTATTATCTCTCTATTCTCTCATTCTCCTGTTGCACTTTTTACTCAATCACCTGCTACACCAAAATCTAGATTCTATCGAATGTTATTGGCTCCTTAGTATATATGAGTTTTCTCTTTGATCCTTTAAAAACCTGAGTACTAAATCTGACCTAAAGAGTAAAAGTGTAATCCAAGAGGCATGCCAGCAAGTAGATCGGCAAAGATGTTCAGGGGCAGCAGAACTCAGTCGGCAGGTAGATTAAAGCCCATCCTTACAGTAGGTTTTTCGAGGTAGCATCACAACCCAGTAGGGAAAAAGAGACACTGATGGAAAACCAAGAGATCTGGCCTCTACTGTCCTTGCTCTGCAACAGGTTCACTGTGGCAAGGTCCCTTACTCTCATCTTACAGATATGGGGGTATAATATCTTAAATACAGTGCATTCCCTTCCCACTAATGCACTGATTCATTCATTTAATTAACAAATACTAAACAACTACTTGTGTCAAGCACTATATTAGATTCTAGGTGTGTGGAGAAAAAGAGACACAGCCCTGGAGTGTGTGTGCGGCAAGGCGGGGGCAAGTACTAACCCAGTAATCAAAATGTGATGTGTTCGGAACTAGATAAACATGGTGATGAGGTAGAAGATATAGCCCTATTGAGGATGGTCAAGGCGTACCTTACAGAAGAGGAGTAGGTGAGAAAGACTGAGTTAGGTTGAACAGAGAGAGAATCACAAGAACATGGAAGACGGTGCAGGAAGGTGTCCAGACTATCAAAACAGACTGAGTGAAGGAGACTCTGATATAAGGTGAAGGCAGAGAAAAACACACGAGCTAGATCACCTGGGGCCTTGTAAGTCAAGGTGCGTTTTTACTTTCTTCTAAGTTAAATGGAGAGCGGTTAAGGATTCTATGAATCAGACAAATTGTTCCTGCTGCAGGTTCTGAGAACTACAAAATTTGTTCTCTTTTTTAAGATAGCCCTGCCAAAACTGTCATCAAATAGTGCTGCTACAGCCAGAGGTGTACAAAAGAGTAAGGTGCTCCTTTGGACTTCCCAATAGTGGGTTCTTCATTTTAGTTTGTGTTCTCTTTCTTTTTAAAATCAAATCGGTTACACAATGCTCTTGGAAGCATGAAAACAACAATTACATTTTCTGCCCTACCAAAATTATATTGTACTCCCACTCAATAAACATAGGCCTGTTTTCTAATATTTGTTTGGCTTTCTGACAAAATTTAAAGTTAGTACCAAAGAAAATCATAACCATGGAATTAGAGTCAAAATTAAATAAAAGGGTTGGTTGAAAAAAAAAAAAAGGAATGAGTCTCATTTCTGAGGACTGACTATACCTTGGAAAGAAAAAGAGAGAAAAGGATTTTTAAAGGATCCTTCATGTACCATTATCAGTTTAATAAGAAGAGAAATCTGGCAGCACAATGAGATGGAATCATGAGGCTCGCTAAATATAAATTAAAGCATTCTTTACTTGGTGAGGTTTCCAGATTGTAAATCAATTGTTGACTTTGGACGTTTAAAAGGTTACCCTGTGCGTGTGTGTGCATGTGTTCAGGAGAGAAGGCACACAACTTTATGGACACAACATTATTGATGGGAAGAGTAAATAACTAGAACAACTGAAGACTTTCTACCAGAACTTACTGGTAAAGATGGATTATCATTGTCCCTTAATTTTCCATCCATTACCATCAAGCACACGAACTATTCAATTATAGGTGACCATGGTGGCTATAAACCTCTGAGGTCTGGACAGTATCGCTCACATTCTGCAGCGGTTTCTGCTGTGAGTGAATTATCATCATGTCCACAGGAAGCACTCAATACAGACTTGTGAAATTTTATGATCTAAAATTATATATGAATGTAAGGCTTATGTGGATTTTCATTTCAGGCGAGCAGTTTTAAATATAATTCACACAAGAAATGAGGATCAAAACCGATCATTTAATTATAAAAATTATAGTAGTAACATTTATAATAGCTACTATATATTGAACACCTACTGTGTGTCAGTTGTGTTATTCAGAGCTATATACAAATTTAACTATAACTATAACTATACACAAATTTCTGAGTAAGAGCTATACACAAATTTCTGAGTAGCTTATAATAATGCATAAATTTTGGGAAACATAGATAAAACTCAGGGACCAAGAAGAGGGAGGATGAATGATGGGGAACAGTTAGAAATCAGAGCTGCAGTCACACTTCAAGTTCTTGAGAAAGATCTCTCAAACTGCTCAAAGGTAGTAAGTACATCTCCTACGATCCATGATTCTAGTGTAAACACGATGTATATTTATCAACGAATAGCTGGATCTCAATATCCCTCAATCATTTTCTGTTGAAAGTTTTATCTATGCTTGCATTCTATCAAGCTTTATTTTGTGCCCCAGAAAACCACAAAAGGATTCTTTTTATCATTGAGCATGGAAATGCTGCCGTGAGCTTATGTTCAATCGCATCCTGAGGGGATTCTACACCTGTGACCTCATGTTGAAACACCCTGAAAACTGACCCCAGGGAGAGCATGCAGAAATATTCAGGAGAATAAAAGAACCAGCCTTTTTGCAAGAAACTGGATAGTTTGCTACCAATCCGGTCAGTTTGGGATAGTGCCAAGCAATCCTATCCTTTGCTTTCTCTCCTTTTTCCTGTTTTTAATGTGCTCAGTAAATACCTCGTCACTACTCAATAACCACAGCAACCTTCTTCCTAGTCACCAAAGGCAGGAACTTACTAAATCCCCAAGGGGAACTGAAGCAGGCCCTGGAAGTCCCAGAGTGCCCAGAATGGAAAATGAGAAACCATAATTCACAATTAACCAAATACAGAGTTACAAGGGCTGCTATCAAATGTATTATCCATCTCTGGGAAGTTATTTCCATATTTTCACTCTCTTGCCTATAAGAGGATTATATACCCCTGTTCATGAGCGTGTGACTCGCGCCGTCTCCATGGAGGCAAAGCCTACCTCCCGGTCATAGACTTGGCCACATATCCTGCTTTGGCCAATGGAATATGACATGACATACACTAGGTCTAAGCATTGGTTTTAAGTGGGATTGAGTGGTTTAGCCCAGTATCTTGCTTCCACTTCTTATCATAAGAATGGCAGATATCAAATAAGGGCTGCTTCTTCAGTGTAAGCCCCCAAATGAGAGGACAAACATGGGTCCACAACAACCAACCCACCACTGTCTCATATAATGTGAATATTAAATAAATGTCTGTGATTGCAAGCTGTAGAGATTTAGAGGTTGATTGCTATGACGGCACACACATTATTGTCACCACAATGTCCAATTAATAAGACGCCGTAATAGTCAATTCATGGATGTTAGTTCTAGATTAAAGAATCATGGCATGTACACTTGGGTTGGATACAATGATAACAGTAAGAGTAGGAGAGGAATCATCCCATGATCTGGACTTTATGCTAGAATCATAGGTAAAATGATTAAATCATGCGATAACTTACAAAGGTACGTATTTCTCAAAACTACTGAGTCTACTATTTAATTTGTAGATCACTAACCCATCCTTACAGTTCTCCAATAGGACTTCATTATAGTATTGGTTTCTTTTTTATCTGACACAATGAATAACATTTGGTCATACTTTAAGAGTCAAAAAAAGGCTCAATTTAGTAAAACTTGGCATTGGTGTGAGGAGACATTATGTTGAATTGGAAAACCTTCCTTAACTTATAAGTGATTATTACATGGGAGATCCCAATCTCAAAATGCTAACAAAAATACTATTGAGCTAATAAGCATCATCGCAGAACCAGCATCAGCACCCATAATACTGGGAGCATATATTCCAGCGACTGAGCAAATCCTTCATGAGGAAACAGAATCCATTTGAAGTTGTGAATCCTTTATTATTTGAGTAAAGGATGCATTTATAATACCCTAGCAAAATTTTTATCACAAATAAACAACTTTACATAACTCCTGAATAATAAAAAAGATACAGAACTGATGATGCTTTAAGTGAAATTCTAACAAGTAATGAAATCCAGATGAACTGTGTAACGATTCCTCATTTTCTTTATGAAACCTATCAGTTCAACTTTTTGCCTTCAGGACAGATGCTAAACAGTTTCCTTGGCTAGTTATGAAATCAAGTTCATTTTTTTGCAGGGACTTTCGACATATCCCTGACCAAGAAATTATCAATACATTGCACATAATTAAAAATAAAAAGATTAATTCCTCAAAAACTCTAGATAGATGGTCAGTGTTCTCAATTAATCAGTACCTTCTCACTACAAGCAGTTGGGGACATTTTTTTCCATTTCCCTTAAAAACCAGATTCAAATATCACTAAATGGGTCATTTAGAGTACATTTATTAGCATTATTTAACAAAGGAAAAGGGGAAATAAACTGATTTTATTGGACATTTGAAAATAACCTTAAGAAAACTTACAGAAACTCAAACCAAGTGTTTCTGATTTGTGATTCTACTTGGTTGAGCCAGTGAGTTTCATGAATACAATTTCATATTTTGATATGAACGTTTAGCGTATTAGATAACCGAGTTGTAAGAAATGAGCTATTTTCAAAAATGTTACCCATCACAGCGCTTCAGTGCAATCTTACTGAAAAGGAAGGCTAGTGCAATGGCCACAAAATATTCACACTCTGTGGTAATATTCTGCACGATTAGGAAGTACATTTTACGTTAAACTCTACAGAAAGCGCAGCAAGAGTTACCTCTTATGATGAGAGAGTATACTGAAAACGGTCATTTCGTCGATCCTAATTACTGTAACTATTTAAATAAACAAGCCTATCAAAGAGGTCCTTTCTGTTCTTCGTGTTACTGACAGTGCATCTTTTTCAAATGTCAGAGATGTTAGAAACCAATTCCAAAAATAAGAGCTGAATTCTTTAAATGTGGGCATGTAATAATAAATCAGCAATTTCTGAGTAACAATATAAGTCTCAGTAATCAATGTTTTTTTTAAATCCCTTATTATCCAATGTGCCATTTCAAATAGTTTGTTTTCCAGATTGCACTCACTTTTTTTTATCACTGCATGTGACATTTTCCTAATGCATACTTAATGGAAACCGTGTAATTTTATCTTCATACTACAATATTACTTTCATTTAAGAAACTGTGCTGCCATCAGTAAAAAGGCATCTAAATTATTATTTTCTGTATTGTAGTAAACTCTCGAATTCCACGTAGAAAAGTAGCCAGCCAAGAGGAATCAGAGGCAGCTTTTCTATTTCAGAAATTTCACAATCATCAAGTGACTGCTTTATCATCATGAGGTACTTAAATTCATTTCGTCTATTGAAGCTCTCCCTCTACAAAAAGTGTTATTCAATTACACGGCTCCACAGCACGCTGGAAGTCAGTTGTTAATCGCAAAGATGTATTATGATGTGATTTTATTATTTCTAAGGAGTGGGGAAAATAATGCATTGTATTACAGAGTTCAGTCATCATCATTGTTTTCATTCATTTTTAAAAACAGACAGGCAATTGAATCTAGAAGTACACGGGGTCGGGGCGGGGGGAGGGGGGACTTTTCATGGGGAGTAATTAGAGAAAAACCTTTGATTTTAACATCACTGAACTGCGAACAAACACCAAAAAGAAAACCAAAGGTGCGTTAAACCTGACATATTGCTTTCAAAGAATTTTTAGCCAGTGTTGGAGCTGCTAGAACACTAATTATGTTTATTTGAGGTGTCTCTAACCTGTAAACACCATTGCCTTTTTGCCTGTCAACAATTTAATCTAAATGAAGAAGAAACATACAAGTCGGGGATTTTTACTGAAGGCAAAACTTTTCTTTGTGCCATAATTTAGGAAAAAGGAGGACTAAGAATCCTTAGTTGCCTGGGGTAAAACAAAGTATCCAACCCTGGAAAGGTAAAATAACACCTCTAAAATTGTAACTCAATTATTATAATGAGAGACAATAATTGTATCTATGTTACTGCATGATGATTTCCCTCTACATATTGTTCTTCCTTTTTACCTGAATTCTTATAATGTGCATTCCCTCCCTCCAAAGTATTTTAACCTCCCTGAATGTTCTATGTGTTTACCACAGTACTGCCTCAATTACTGCCCAGAGAGGGACAGAAAGAAAGGAAGGGAGGGAGGGAGGGAGGACGAAAAGGACAGTTGGAAGCTTTATTACAGAAATGTGTACAGTAGAGGCACACAAGAGACTCTCCTCGGGTCTTTAAGGCAAGGCATAATAAAAGCGGGGCAATTACAAGAGGGAGAAGAACATTTCAGGCAGATTCAGCAGTCCTGAAGCAACCCTACTGACTGGAAAAATGTTTAATATTTATAAATGTAATCTCCAATTACTTGGAGAACTTTAAGTAGATCAGCATAATTGGAGTGGGAGTATAAGTGTTCCATCAAACAGAATGCAAAAGAGCTGGTCAGAGACTAGATCATGAAGAAATATTTTGGAGATGATACCAGTTGTGATTCCGAAAAACTATTCAGGCCTCCTCCCCAGACCAAATATGTAGTACGGTGATATGCTGACTCTTCTTTGAAGAGATCAGCAGAAAAGGGAAGAAAAATGATAAAGTCTAGAGGCCTAGAAGCTTAAAGATTTCTTTTTGTTAAATGTGTACTTATGAAACTACATAAAGAAAGACTCTGCTATGAGTTTATGAGCTGAGGATGAATCAGAATTCTCTGTATTTATTCTGCCTCTCCCTTAAACAAATAATCCACTGCACTCCTTCATTACTACCACTCCAAAGTCTCCCTAATGTCATGAATGTTCCCTGTGTCACCAAATTTCAATAAACACTTTCCAGACCCTTCAATAGCATCTGAGAGCATCTTTCCTCCAAACACCTATGCACTTGTTCTCTAAAACATGACCCACCTGGATTTTCCCCTTATTCTATAGTTTATCTTTCTCCGTTCCCCCTTGACCTCACCTGCTATACTCATCCTCTATAAATAGGGGGTCCCCAAGGATAGGCTCCTAAACTCTTAGTCTTTGTTTATTCTCTCTTTTGGTGATATTGTCCCTTCTCATTTATAACTGCAAGAGATTAACTTCAGACCACAGCTCTTTTCTCATATCTGGATCCACATATCCAGTTGCTTATTTAACTTTTCCACTAGGTTATTTAAAGGCAGGCCAAATCCAGTATGTCCCAAATGAAGCTCATGATTCTCTATTCAACCCAAACAACTCCACCTTCCCCCTAGGGCTTCCCATCTCAATAAACACTACCATCACCCAACTAGGTGCTCATAACAGAGATCTGGGAGTCGTCCTTGACATTTTCTTAGCTCTTACCCCTGATAAAATAATTAACTTACTCTCATTTATGTCATCTCTCTTAGCATTTCTGGCATCTATGCACTTCTCTCCAGTTCCACAGCGACCACCAGAGTATAAGCTGTCATCCTCTCTCACCTTGATCAACTAAACTCCCTTTGATAAACAAAGAGTTCACAGAGCAATCTTTCTTTCTTCACTATTAGTCACAAGTCACAACTATATAAAATCTATCATGTCCATGTAAAACAAGTTACAACATACTCCTATCAATGTCTCTCATAAAATTCTCTGATTTTCAGTAAGTTTTAAAAAGGTTCATCCTCTGGCATCTCACCCATCCAAAGACTTAAATTCATGTCCTTCCTGCAAGTAAAACACATTGATTCTCTTAATAGGTATAATCACTTTTCTAAAAACTATTTTGAAACAAAAGTATCTTTTTGTTTTAAAACAAATACAAACAGAAGAATACCTACAAGAAACAAATTCCCAAAGGTTAAAGTATCAACTAATAAGAGTTTTGCATTTTAAATTATTTCTGACTATTTAGAGAACATCATTTTCCATTTCTACACCAGAATTTCCTTGTCTCTTTATTACACAGAATAAGCAACAGCAAAGAGGGATATATAAGGCATATCTGCTTCCTAGGTTAGAAAACAATTAAACACATGTTATACTGAGAATACAGAATCATAATTTATCATATTCATGTAAAAGAGTCTTAAAGGAAGTATATTTATGTCTAGACAGAAAATGTCTTTATAACTATACATCCCATGTTAATGCTTATTGGATAAAATTGTAGCCACAGTAAACTATGCATGATATAATACTATAATTTCCTGGGAATTTCTTTCAGTAACAGCACAAAAGACTCATATTTGTTTGCTATATTTTTCCAAGAGCAGAGCTGTCTGGAACCTGTGTCAATAATAATAAAAAACAGCTAACTCTGATTAGGAGCATGCAGGCAACGTTATATCCATATGTGTAAATTTCAAGCCAGGCGTTCATTTCAACCTACTTTTGCTGCCTTACTACTGCTATATTATCCACCAGAAAAATCACAGAACTTGAATTCTTCCAAGTAACTGCCAGACTTGGTCCAAGAAAAGAGAAAAGAAGCCAGTTACGAATTTCATTACTTCCACAATTTTCCTCAAGAGGAACATAATAAGAAAGAACATCAAAAGAAAAAAAAAAATGAAACCTCATAGTATTGAAGGGATCTTGGTAACCAAGCTTACCACAGGAGTTCCTCTGAAATTACATAGGATAGGACTGACAAGGAGGTCTGAAATGTATTCCAAGGTAAAACAACTTCTTACTGCCTTACCTTTTCCTTTGTTTAGTCTGATTCTAGCGTTATTGTAATTATCGGATTAGTGATTCGTTTTAAAAGCCAACTTTTCAGACTTGAAATAGCTCTGTTAAAACATCTCATATTACAGCACCTGAAGACAAGTGTTCCTGGTTTTGCCAATTCACTAGAAGCCTTCGAACTCGGCATCTTCCCTCCCTCTTCCCTCCGCCCTAAGGCAGCTTTGAAGTTTTAAAAGAACTTCATATATTTAGGAAACAGAGTGATCATCCCAAGGCTCTGAATTTGAGTATGAGGAAAAAGTGCTCACCTCTGGAAAACTGCTGCGCAAGACTAAAGATGCGTGGGCATATGCCAGGCAGGAAGGGGTGTCAGAACCCTTTGATGGAAATCCAGTTTCAGAAAGGTACCCAAGCAAAACACAACTAACAATGAAAGTTAATTGCCAGACAGGATTGTCTCCATAATGGATTGCATCTGCACAGTGGTTTACTGTCCAGTGTTAATTAGCCACAGCCAGGTTGGGACTGCTGCCTGATTCCACTGAGATGCAGCTCATAAGCAGCAACTCTGTCCACAGGTTAGTGTTATCCTCTTGTGACATGGTGCCCACTGTTGGGGGTCTGTCAACAGCACAAAACGCCACAAAAAAAGAGGTGCATGAAGAACTGAAATGGCAGTTCTTATGGGATCAAGCAAAAAAGCACTGAGTTTTACTGTTAGCAAGGGATCAGCTTCAATCAATTAATGATTTAATTACCTAGACTAATTAAGATAATGAACAACAGCAAACCTACAATCAATTCGCTTTATCCAAACTTTCTATTTTGAGGATAGAGCCTTAAGGACAACACTTTTTCTTAGTTGCTGCAGTAAAATTCCTGGATCTATTACAGAACAAATTAAGGGGCTATAATCCTGCACTATTTTAAGCAAAAATATAGGCTCACCTGAACGATTCTTTGGTGACAGAAGGCTGTGAAAAGGTGTTACCTGGATAGGCAGTGGATATTTAACACTGCATCAGCATTGCAGATTTTAAATGGAATTCAGTCTCCCTAAAGCAAGCAATGGACCAAAGACAGAAATGTGTCCCTTTGGCCACCCTGCTTCCGTGATTTGAGTTACTTCAAAGTAAGCATGTAAGAATAGAAAGCTTTTCAAAATCGATGAGAAAATAGCCGTGTTCCCTGATTACACTGTTCTTGGGGAAACTATTCCTTAAATTGCTTAGTATAGCCTCATAAAATTTATAGACTTCATAAGAAAGAACTACGAACAAGAAGCAAGCAGTAAGAAGGAGGGGTTACAACCCTGAAGCCAAGAGTAGTCAAAGCTCTAGACATTCTTCCTTTCCATCTTCTAATTCTACTCTGGAATTTAAGGTTTTATAATCTGATTCCCTAGTTATAATGGGTGTTCCTCAAAGAGACAAAAGACCTCATACTATCTTGTTTAATCATGGTCACTATTATAGCATGATCAGTAATTATCATCTAGAATGAAAAATTTTAAGTAACTCTTTCCCAAAGCAAAAAAAAAAAAACAAAAAACCTCACCATGCAGACCACAGTGTCATAATCGGTTCCACTCACCTCATCCCTCATTAATTGTGATTTTTCTCTTTCAGAGCAAAGCCAAGTCATAGAGCGGGTTTCCTTGTACAGCGTTTTGTAATTATTAATGCATTATACTTACAGAGTAAATTCAAACTTACCCATGGATGAAAGGTGGTTGGGTTTTATACCTTACAGACTAAGCCAGCTCTGCACCAAGCAAGGGAACTGACTGAGTTTCCAAAAGCCTTCTGAGGCACCTCTGAAATGAAGAGGGGATCTCAACCCAACATAATGGGTGCCTGTATGAAATTTACATCTGTTCTTTAATCAGCCAAGCAGTTATTGAGAGCCTACTGAGTGTCAGGCAATGTTCAAATGCTCCTGGAACAGGGAAGAAGGCATCTAGACCCTAATGGGAGGGTATGTGTATACACATACAGGAATACAGGAATCAAAAAGAAAAAAAAAAATGTGTCTAGCATTATAAAGTAAGTAAGGGGTGTGAAGGGAGCACAGAATAGGGTTCCTTTAAATTCAGTAGAATGGGGCAAATGATGCCTAACAGAATGTGGCATAGCAATCAGGTCTGTGGTCTCTGAAGTCAGACTATCCAGGTATGAATCAGGGCTTTACCACTGTATTATAAACAGCAACTTACTAAGGACAAGATACTTAACCTCTCTAAATCTGTGATTTACCCTCTCTTATAGTCAAGGATAATAACGGTTTTTAAAGCACAGGTGTGTTGGAATGATTAAATGAGATAACCCTCATGCAGCACAGTGCATGCACATTCGAACTGCTCAACACACGTTAGCTCTTTCTAGTACCAATACTAGAAAGTTGTTGCTTTGGGTTTCTTTTGGGGAGGTGTGGGGCAATAGTGGGCATTATGTGCCCCTAGTAATGAGCTTCTTTGCCACCCTTTGCCGGAAAGCACACCTTTGAAAGTCCTGGCTCTCCCAAATGTCCTTGGGCAAATATGTAAATAGCTCATGGTCATTAGCATTAGAATGTAAGAGTTACATCAAGAGAATATCAACATTAAGTTTCATTTCTTATCACGAATGTGTTTTAAAATCAGAATTCACAATTATTCACGTAAATAGAATCTACTTAAATACTGCAGAGAAGTCTTTTATTAAAAAGACTATTTCTGGAGTACCCTTCTAGTTATTAGATGGGGTGATGCTCCTCTCATGAATTACTGAATAAAGTTAATTAGATGTTAAAAAAAATACTTTATTTCTTACAACTTTACTTGCGAAGGACCTTCTAACATGTGGTGCTCACAGAATTATTCTTAGGATCTCCATCAACTGTATAAAACTAGGCTTAGAGTTAAGACAGAACTGAAAATTCATCTTGGTAAGCATTTTGATCATCAAAGCACATAGCTTTCAAATAACATTTTTAGTTGGTTCAGGGAAATTTTTAAACTCCCCTGTGTTCTTATGTAATTTATACTTGATGTAAAAATGTCTTTATTTTAATGTAAAATATCTCAGTTGCCCAATTCATAATGATTTTAATGTTGTTTCACTCTTTAACTCAACATAATTGATTAAATTGTTGTTAAATACCGTTTTCAAACATTGTAAGAACTCACTACCAATATATATAAGATAATAATATATTTCACCAGCAATATAAAATAATTGTCTTGGTAATTAAGGAAGCTCATTTAGTTCTAGTGCTGGTTTATTCAAACATATAATTACACTATATAACTAACAAGTACTCCTTTTAATGAAATATATAATTATTAAAATATTCCTGAGGGATATAATTGGCATATTATAAATATATTTCTATCATGACTACTTAAAACCTCAGTAAGTGCACCTTTAAAAAGGTTTAATTAGCATACAGTAAGTCTCGCCTTGAAATGCAATTAAACCCTTAAGAGAAACAACTAATTTGAAGCATAATCTTATATTACCTAAATATAATTACTAAACCAAGCCAAGTAAAAATAATAAAGAAAACCCTAGAGAGCTGATTTACCAGAAATACAATAATCACATGTTTCCAAGCATTAATTCTCAACCCTGATTGCAGAAGAGGACCACCTGGGGAGCTTTGACAAAACCATTAACCCAGGCCCTATCCACAGAAATTGATTCAACTGGTTGGGAGTGGGGCCCAGACATCTGTGTTTTTTGTTATTTCTGAAAGTCCCCAGAACCACTGCACCAGAGACTGATTAAAATTTATTTTTTACCAGTCCGTAAATGTTTATAGCAGCTTTATTCATAATCACTAAATATTTGAAACAACCCAGATGTCCTTCAACTGGTAAATGGATAAACAAACTGTGTATATATACAATGCAATACCACTCAAGCAACCATCTATTGATTCATGCAACAAACATGGATGAATCTTAAGTGCATTTTGCTAAATGAAAAAAGGTGGAAGCCAAAAGGCTACATACATAGTGGGGTGGTGTGAAGGAATTCCTGGGGTAAAGCGACTGCTATGTAACTGTAGTGGTGGATATACAACTCTCTGCATCTGTCAAAACTCATGCAACTGTATACCACAAAGAATGGATTTTACTGTACATAAATTTAAAAAAAAAATCAACCAGGAAGTAAGGGGGTAGATGGAATGCAGACTGTGACAAATCAATCTAACTGCCTTACAGATGTATCACGTAACTAGACTGAAGGAGATGGGGAAAGAGCTGTCCTAAGTAATTTGGGAAAATAGTGTTTTGACTGGATACTGTAAAGCTAAGCATAGCCTATAATAACAGCATTTTTCTCGTTCTGAATGAAAAAAAAGTCATTACCAAAAGAGGTTTATATTTTTATCATTTCTATAGCAAATATTTTGATTTGCTCTTTATCGATTGTGTGGCGGTATTTAATAATAAACAACATAAGATAGTCTTAAAATCTGAAAGGTTTTGTAAAAATCTTTACAGGTGTTATTTTAAGCACTGTTTGTCTTTTTATCTTTTTTTTAGAAGGATGCCGGGCAGTATAGGAATGAAACGATCCCTGAAAGTGGACAGAGATTGAATTGCTTCATGGATCCAGAACAATGGACAGTGACAAAGCCAAGGGCAAAGTGAGCTGAAAGTGCAGCAGTGCTGGGGTAGTCCCAGCAGCAAACAATCAACTTAATCAGACAGCTGATCCTCTAGCTAAGATGCACCTAATTCTACTGTATTGGGTTTATGTTAATAAAATTTGAATATACAAAAACAATACTGATTCCTAAGTATGTCAAAAATGTCAGAATAAATAAATGCATTCTTAGAAACCTATGGGAGTGTGTGTTTTTTATTTAGCTATAAAATAGGACTTGAGAGAATTAAAAGTTAAAGACTTGGGCGGAAAAAAAATCCTCACAACTCCTCCTACATGACTAATAGTCCAGTGCCAGAATTTCAGGTTCATACAAACATCTGATTTAAACTCTCATATCTGGTTTGTTTCGGAACTGAGTGCCCATCTCGTCCAGCTAAAACTTTTATCCACTGCCTCAGACTTGAAGGGCTATGGCTAGAATCACTAAGGCCTTCCCTGTGAGGTCCACAGTAACTCAGTAGCAGACTTCGTATCGGTCAATCTATCAGAATGCTACAGGTAAGAGTATGCTGGTAAATTTACATTGGCCATAACAATGAATGCCTGGCCCTGTGTCTACAGCCTAAGGAAATGTGAGTGGATCAGGTAAAAAGTGGGCCACAAACCTAAAGAGACGGTCTACATAATCCACTTTTTCTTTCCAATTTATTTTGCTTTGTATGAATGGAAATCTGTCGCTTTAGGAGAGGATTTTTGCACCTGAATCACCACTGTCATCAAGAGCAATCACAGATTTTCCAGAGTAACCAGAGTAATCCTGATAAGACCTAAATACAGTCACCTTCACCTTCTTACTTTAATAGCTTACCATTTTCCTTTGCTACAGTCCAATTTTCTCTGGTCCTTTCCAGACACTAGTCAGGCCCCCCTGGCTTCAGGGCCTTGGCACAAGCTGTTTTTCTGTTTGGAGGCTCTTACCATCGCCAACAGGATCTTAACTCACTATTGCTTCCAGGGAACCTGAATTCCCGGCTAGGTTGATTCTCCTCATTATGGGTTCTACGTTCCAGGTGTCTCTCCTTCTAACCCCTTGTTCCATTTATTCCCCTTGCATTTCCTGGGCCATGCCAGGCAAGCTCCTGCCCCAGGGTCTTTGAACTGGCTCCTGCCTAGAATACTAACCCCCACCATGACTAACTTGCCACCTTCTTTCAAACCTGCTTAACTGCCCCCTTCTCAATGAAGCCTACCTTGACCTGACCACCCAATTTTAAATTGTATCCGAATCCCCCGCTTACACTTCAACACACACACACACACACACACACACACACACACACACACACACACACACACACACAGAGTCCTGATTCCTCTACTCTGGCCTCTGCATAATTTTCAGCCTCCTAGAAGGTGACCTTCATGGTGCAAGATTCTGTTGTTGTTTGGGTCACCGAACAGTGTATCCCAGAAAGCCTAGTATAGGAATATCTCTGGAATGAATGAATGACTTATGGACCATGTAGGCAAAACATTTATAAAGGAGAAAGGGAAGAAGCTCAGACTTCAAGACCTGAACAACATCTGTGAATTACAATGTGAGAGCAAAAAAGATTTCTGGAAGAAAACAGCTTTGTATAAATAGCTTTGTGTAATGAATTAGAAGGCACTGGCAAATAAGCACAGGAGGGAGAAGCAAATTCTGCAGCTACGTCTACTAATTATGAGCCCCTAATCATTGCCAGGTACCTAGCCCACATTATCACAGTTAAGCCCCATGAAACAAGTGCGGGATAAGGTTCTTATCTCTGTTTGACAGATGAAAAAAATCTAAGGTTAGATTAGAAGCTATAGCAGGACGTGGGTTCATCTTGCTTACTATCTAATACCCAGCAACCCGCAATGTGCTGGCAGGTAGTAGGTGTAGAATACATATTAACTGAAGAAAAAAATTATGCTCAGAGAGGTTAATATACTTCCCCAAGACCACACATCTAGTAAATAGCAAAAGACAGGATCTAAGCCCACATATTTTTATTTAGAAGCTAATGCCTTTCCACTATACCATATTTCTTCAGACTAAAATTATAAAACATATACAGACCTACAAAAATGCAGCAGTCCAGCCAACTATATACCACAGTAATTCTTCAGGACATTTCAATATAACAGAAGGAAATAGAAAAAAAAACCTGATATTCCTGGTGAATGTCACCCAAATAAATGATCAAGCCACAATCATGCTTCATTTGATCTGTTTATTAATGAAGTGGTGCAAGGTTCATTCTAGAAAGAATTCCATCAAAACGGATAAAGCAAAAACTTTTAGTATCAAATCTGTAGTCTTCCTACAAAGGGAAAGTCATTTTCACAGAAATATCCTATTACCCAGACAGGCCTGTACGGGTAAACTTGTCTGTTTCCACCGAGCTGCTCACTTGGGCAGCGCCCTCCTGAGCACTGGCCTTTGAAATGTTAATTCATTGGCTGAACAACCGTTCAACTGCTCTTTAGCCTTAAACATTCTGAGGCTTCACATTAGGTAGCCAGAGCAGCCCCTGAGACAAAAAGGAGCTCCAGCAACCACGCTGGCCCGACACCAGGGGACAGATGAAATCAGAAGGAGGGAGTGGGAGCCTCTCTCCCCAGACTCAGGCGATGAGGGGCCACCTGAGGTCATTAAACCTGGCCTGCTTAGAATGTACAAAACTGGGGACAGAAGGATTTAAGTAAATAATTCATCATCCCCAACTCACATTCTCCAGAAGTATCTATACAATTGCAGATAAAGTACTTTAAATTTGCCCTTCTGCTTTATATTTCAGTGTGAGATACCTGGTAATGGAATCCATTCTCTAATTCACTTTCCAAGAACAGAATCAGCCCAAATGTCTGCTGTTGGTGCTTTGTTAAATTTTCTGCTATTGTTAACCACAGAAAGGGTTGGAAAGCGTTGGGATTGAGAAATTTTATTCATTTCAAATTTACAAACTTCTACGGAGACTCGACACAGAGACTGAAAACCTGTGGTCCCACACCAGATCCATCCCAAAGGTGTTTTTCCTTTAGCCTCAGTGTTACTGTTGCTTAATGATTTTTAATTCAAGTAAATATGTGAAAATTAGGGATATTTCACCTATAAGTCTGGACTTCAAGCTTCTCTAGGAAAATCAGAAAATCCTAGACATGCATTCCCGAATGGTAAGAAGAGGCTGGGTCGCTGCTTCTCTCATGAAATCCAGCACAAACTTTCCAAAGAGCTGAACTGCTGCTTCAATAATGAATTTTACTTGACTGGTCACTATGGGCATTGAATTTGCTACCCCTGGCTGTATTCAAGGTCCAGTTTTGGGACAAGGGCACAGAGGCAGGATCGGAAATGAGTAAATACACTTGCCCCCCGGGGCATGGAATGTGAGAATTTTAGACAAACTAAAATTAGAATTTGTCTATTAAGTCTGTCTCAAAGTGATGTATGGCAACTATGCTAACTGTTAGTAGAGACACAAAAACCATAATGAAGTGCATGAGATGTACTGGCAGAGGAGGGATGGGTGGAAGAGAAATACACAAAGAAGTATCTACTCTTCTGGCTACTTCTCCTCTCTAGCTGTTCCTGTATGACTCATTCAGTACTTACCAAGTCCAATCCATCACCAATTCCTGCAAGTTTTTAAACCTCTTAAAATTTTTTTGTATCTGGCCTTTCTTTACCGTATAACCACAGCCGCACTTCAGACCATCATGACCCTCACCCTACTTGCTTTTAGAGCAACTCACCCTCAAGTTCATCCTCTACCCAACTATCAGTGATCTATCAAAAATGCAAGTTGGACCACATTGTTTCCCAGTTTAAAATTTTTCATTGCTTCCCTTGTTAGGTGGTAATGCTGGGCTGGGTTTGAGAACTAACTGAGGGACATGTTTTAAAAACAGCTATGCTTGATCCTTACTTTCATATGTTTTGATTTAAATGCTCAGTGTGCGGCCGAGACAGCTATATTTTATCCCCAAGTGATTCCAAAGTATCATCCGGTTGAGAATCACTGACCTACCAGGCAAGCTCCAAGCTCCTTAGCTTTGCCTTAGTGCCCTCCAGTATGTTTCTGTCACCACCAGCCCTCCTCACGTTCCCTGCAAATTCAACAGTAACCTTATGCATATGTCTACTACTGCACATACCTCCCTACGCTGCAATTATCTCTTTATTGCCTCTCCCACTATTCTGAGAGAAGTGACTTAGCTCAGGCTTCTTGTTACCTATAAGTATCTGGGACACAGTTGGGTCTAAATAAGAGTGGATGGAGATGGCAGAAAAGATGGAGCTGGAAGAGTAGGTAAGATGTGGAATAGCAAAGCTATGCGGTCAGAAAGGGAGAAGGAGAGAATACTAGCAAAGGTGGGAAAACAGAAAGCACTTCCTGAGCTAAGCAGAATGTTGGTGACTGTGCGTTAATGTATGAAAGCTTCTCTTAGGCCACAAAGAGGAGCCTGGTGGCCTGAGTAAATACACCAAAGGGAAGTGAGCCAATTTATTCCCTGCCCAACAGTGGCGTCAGATCCATTTGTTAAACTGCAAACTCTGTAGAGAAAAGAGATCCCAGAATACAAGCAATTGTTTTATTATAATTATCATAATATCCTTCCTGTTTCCATCTCTCATTCCAAATCAGTACAATTAAAATGCAAAAAGAATTACGTGTTTTGCAATTGTTAAATGATCTTTTTATATCTCTTCGCTGATGTAGTCTTGATTATTTCAGAAACAGTAGTTCTCCACGGTGGTTTCTGCCACCCAGTCCCAATGATTCATGTGGTGGGCCTCTCATCCTTTCCCTTGAGATTTTACTCCATAGTCGAATAGACGTAACCATTACTCATCATCCTTCATATTCAGCCAAGATTTTTGTTTAATCTAATTAGTCCTCCTTCTTCATTCAACTCTAAACAACATCCATCCTTATGAGAACGTAGTTATGCCCTTCCTACTTTTTCGGAAACTTGTGCCTTCTACTAGCTGCCAGGACAAACTGGCAATAGTTGATAATTTAAATTTTCCCATGTGAGTCAGGGATTCCAATTGCAATCAATTGCAAACCGTCCCCTCTTTGTGCCCAAAGAAGGCCTTTCCATTTGGTGACATCGTGGACCCATAAGCGTTATTTCTGAGCATTGCTGCTGGATCAATGGTGCTTTCTTGTTAGAGTTTTATTTTGCTTTTGATTTATGAGCACTGAGATGGTACAGAGGACATCTATACCAGAAGTACCCATGATGTGATCAAATTCACCATGATGTTTCTGCTTTTGCTTGCCTTTATGAAACCGATATCAGACTTCAATACCCATGATTACAAACCTGTTTCTTCACAGACCCTGTTACAACATTCCCATCAAACGTAACACTTCCCAGCACTTTTTTCTCCATATTTAAGATGTTCATAGCTCCAAATGTCAGGCTCACAGTGCAATGAAAACTATCCCATAGCTAATAAATTATTCATTTGTCAGGAGTTTGCAATTTGAAGTGGCACTAACAGCCAAGTACCTGAAGGACCCCCCAAAGACGTAAAGCACAGTAACATGCAAAGCTTCTTCCACATAAATGCTAAAGGTTAAGTGCTATTAAACTTCTCTGTTTATCAAGAGATGTGCTCCTTGAACTTATTTATTCTAATTAATCTGCTCCCAATAAACATTACTAACAGAGCACCGTGCTAAACGAGGCTAATCAAATGCGGCTCTTTCCCCTAACTAATCTCACCAGGTTAAAACAAGGTCTTCTGCTTATAAACATTCGCCATTCCCCACTATCTGGGGAGAACTTGTGAGTAAGGTCAAAAGTAGGGGTCATCAAGCCATGACCCTCAGCCCAAAGCTGGCTCATTGTAAGGGTTTGTAAATAAAGTTTTATTGGAACATCACCACTCCCAAGCGTTCATGTGTTGTCTGTGGCTGTCTTCTTGTTATAACTCAGAGTTGGAGAGTTGTTACAGAGACTCTGTGGCTCACAAAGTCAAAAATGTTTACTATATGGTCCTTTACAGAAATCATTTGCCAACCTCTGGTTGAAAGGCATGCAAAATGTGGAAAGATTTCAGAATTTTAGCACTAGGCAGGGCTTTAACTGCTGTGTATCAACCTGTTCATCTACCCAAGCGAGGACTGCCTTTAAATGTTTGTTATCTAGAATGTCATCTGTGGTACAGAGCCAGAAGAGAAGAAGGAATAAAGCAACAACAGGTCCAAGGTGGCTCTCAAGCTGGCAGGTGCTTCGTTTTGATGACAATAATCACCATGTGTTCCAGTTATCTATTGCTGTGTTTCACACCACCTCAAAACTTGCTTAAGGCAAACATTTCTCTGCACAGGATTCTGCCTTGCAGGCTTCAGCTGGGCAGCTCTCCTCTTCCCACTTCAGGTCACTCCCGTGACTTGCCATTACCAGGAGGCTGGGCTCTGACTGGGAAGCCAAGATGGCTTCATTCACCTATCGGGCACTTCACCTGGAAGGCTATAAAATGTGTGGGCATTTCTTTCTCTCCACAGGGTCCCTCCAGCAAGATAGCTGGGCACCTTTCTATGATGACTCCAGGTGCCACAGAGTTGAAGTAGAAGCTCCCAGACGTCTAAGGATTAGGTCCAGGACAAGTTCAGCATCACTTCAGCAGCATTCCATTGGTCAAAGCACCTCAAGCAACCAGCCCAAATTCAAGGGGAGGAGAATCCGACTCCACCTTGAGAGGAGCTATAAAATAGTTGGGCTGTGATTTCCAATCCACCAGAATATGACTAAGAGGATTGATGGTCACATCATGATTATGGTGATAAAATCTTACTGCCGACAATTTCAAATGAAACTGATGGATAAGAGCAAGAAGGCAGCCTAATGAAATATGAAAATCATTTCATAATAAAACACTAGTTGCACAGAATGCAAACATTTACAAATTGATAGTATTTTCTTCTTTTTTTTTAAACTGAAACACGACAAAAGACTTTCTAAAAGTCATTCAATGCTTCTCTAATTCTTACACAATGTATAAACTGTGGATATGGTATAATCTTTCTTCTGTGATTCTGAAGCCTCACTCTGCTATTAATGAAGTTCCAGCACAATACAATGGAAATGGACCTCTGGCACCTGCCATGGTGGTGGCATCGTTTTGGCCCTTTGTCCAGGTTTCCGGCCACTATGCATTTTGAGCTCTTGTGCCTGCTCTTTTCAACTGTTCTGCCTCTTCCCTGGACAGGAGTCAAAAGAGCTGAGTTCTAGGGTCTTCTCCCTCACCTGCTCACCTTTTTGCTCCAGGCAGGTCATCTGCTCTGACCCTTGGTTTCTTTTATCTGACAAGTGCAGATGATAAAATGTATCCTCCCTACTCCTAGAGTATTCAGGAACAAGTTAGATTAAAGATATAAAATGTTTAAAAATTATACAGGGGAAGGTATTATCATGATCATTGCTATGAGATAAAATTGGATTTTATTGCTAAAATAAAAATAAAATAAAAAATAATATCTTAAAATTAATATACTGTTAAATACACTGTTGATATAATAACAATGGCTAAGATTTATTTAGCGCTTACTATGTGTGAGGCATACTTCTAAGCACCTTACATTGGTTAATAGTTAATCTTCCCCTGTGTCCACATGTCCGTTCTCTACGTCTGTGTCTCTATCCCTGCCCTGGAAGTAGGTTCATCTGTACCATTTTTCTAGATTCCACATATATGAGTTAATATAGGATATTTGTTTTCCTCTTTCTGACTTACTTCACTCTGTATGACATACTCTAGGTCTATACACGTCTCTATAAATGACCCAGTTTGAGCTATCCTTTTTATGGCTGAGTAATATTCCATTGTATATATGTACCACATCTTCTTTATCCATTCATCTGTCATTGGACATGGAGGGAATACATGTATACATATAGCTGACCCACTTCATTGTACAGCAGAAACTAACACAACATTGTGAAGCAATTATACTCCATTAAAAAAAAAAAAAGATAGTTAATCTTTATAGCAACCCTACAATTATTATGCCAGACAACAAAACTGAGACAAAGAAATTAGGAAATCTGTTTCTGGTTAAACAGATATTAAACAGAAATATGATTTAGCTTTTTCAATTTGCATAGCTGATCTTAAGAACTTACAAAAGGCCTATTGTATTTCTGATAAAATTTCCCCCTTTTGTTAGAAGGGCGGAATCTCCCTCTTCTAATCTCTGTACCAGCATTCTGTACCAGAGCTTACACACTGTTAGTGTTCTTAACCACGGGTACCTTTGCCCCCCAGGGGACATTTAGCAATGTCTGAAGACGTTTTGGTTGTCACAACTGGGTGCTAGAGTGTTACTGGGTATAAGCCAGGGATGTTGCTACACGTCCTACAACACTCAGGGCGGTCCCCATAGAACACAAAGAATTACCCAGCCCAAAATGTCAATAGTGTTAAGCTTGACAAACCCTGGGCTACATTGATGGCATAAACGTAGTAAGGAGAGATTTCACTGAGTTCAGCCTGTAAGTTATAACAGTAATCTATGATATGTATGCTTTTTTGTTATGTTTTGTTTATTGCTGCTCAAAGGTATATATTGCTTCATTCCTTGAACCGAAAATCATCTCAATAGGTGAAAATGCTAGATAATTGATTTCTACGTATACCTCAGGCATTATGGTTTATACAGTGGGATAAAGATGAACCTTTACTGAATACCTGCCATGCATCAGGCACTCACAGCACTTTACATATAGGATTTCACTTAAATCTCACAGCAACTTGTAAGAGCTATAAGCATCCCCAAAGAGTCAGAAGAATTTAAGCCAAATCTGGTTGCTAACCCCATGTACTATTTTAGAGAAAACACATTTAAGTTATGGTTTAATAATCCTTATGTTATGTATTACCCTACAACCCCACTGGGCTTAAAACTAAGTCCAAATATGTTAAATCACATAAGCGATAGTTTTTCCTCCAAATAAAAGAGGTTTACCAGGAAAAAGTTTATTAAAATTATTTCATCTATATAGAGGATATACTTTCCATATAGGAATCACTTAGGAATCCTATTTCTATAATCTTGACTAAATGGAAGCATACAGAGGAAAGCCCTATTCAAGCTCCCTTCTTCTCTACAAATGTATGTTGGCCATCGCCTTCCAGTTACAACTCTGCTTTTCATTTGTCCTCTCCAGCTATGGATACTGATGAAATGAAGTGTAGACTTAATTTTATGTTGTCAATGTAGAAATATCATCTACTATAAAAGAAAAGGAAATCTGGCCAGGCTAAAGAGCTAAAAGCAGATATTCTTGCTTTTGTTAACCAAAGCCTTTAGTGTTCAAAGTCTATATTGGATGGTACAAAGGAAATTTCAGTCAAGCGGTTTAGAAAATGAATTTATAACCTGATCAGAGATTGTACCAACCCTTCAAAGAACTATTTGAGAAAGAAATATTAACTTTGTCCCAGTAGAGGAGAGTGGTGCCCAACTCAAGTTTCATAGGTAGATATCCCAAGAATAGATCTGTTTCCCTACATACTGGCTGAGCAATCCAACTCCTTCCAAGGCCTACAGGGCCACATGGTTTAGCCCCTTCCTGCTCTCTTAGCTATGTCTTCCCACTCACTATGCTTCAGTCTCCTAGGCCTTATTTTGTCCTTTGAACACACTAGTCTTCTTTCCTGAAGGCTTTTGTGAATCACTGTTCTATCCACCTGGATGCACTGAACTCCACTTCTTCATGGCTGGTGCTGTCCCATCGCTCAGCTTAAGTGTTGGGTCTCACTAAGCAACACCTTCCTTGATATAAAATGAAGGAATGCCCTGTCCCCTCCCCTAACATCCCCCCCCCGTGCTCTCACAGAACATCACCCTGTTTTATTATCTCTGCAGCATTCATAACTATCAAAGCCACACTGTTCATTTATCTTTTGTCCATAACCTTGTCTTGCTGCATGTTTCTTCCCTCCCTGCCCAGCCGCACTCCAACTAGAATGGAAATTCTGTGGTAACACGAATCAGGATCTGGCTCATTTGGGGCACACAGTAGTCATTTACTGAATGAAGTATTACTTTTAAATTAAATGTTGTGATTTAAATTTACTTTTAAAGGATACATATGGACATTAAAGAGGTGTCTGTAGCAACCTGAAATCACTACAGCTGAAAGCAATGAATGCCTTCCCTGCTCTTTTTTAGAATATTAACACCTTTATTAACAGGTGGTTGCAGTTTGTTAATTTCTTTGAAAAATCAAGTTGTAAACTTTTGTTACCCATTAAAATGAGGTTCTTAAGAAACCTGACCAGATATAAAACAATTTAAAAATCTTTAAAGGTGTATTGAGAAAAAGCAGGTTTTTATTTTTTTTTAACACATTTGTCATTACCAAAAAGATCTGTCTTTAGGTAAAAAAACATTTAAAAATCCCATGCTGCATAAATAATACAGATAGTTCCAGTGATCTGGTCAATGGGCAAAAAGCAGCACTTAAGGTCTGCCCTTTTAATGGTAGACAAACAACAGCAATTTATTTTTCTCTCACTCCTTTATAAGCAACTTGAATACAGCAAAAACAACAACTAAGAAAGAAAAGAAAAACTACTAGAATATATTAAGTTTAATTGGCTCGTTATACTTTCTGTGCTTATAGCTCAAAAGTAATGTATTGTGTGCTATTTTTAATCTGAAGATATAAGTGCTTAGTGTATTTTAATGTCTCATTGAATAAATGTAGTATAAAACAATTATCACAACACTATGTTGTGATTATGCAAAATCCATCACACCTCGTAAAGTGAATTTAAAACTTTCATTGGAGAACAGAAACTAAATTGAAATACCCATTCTAGTAAGGTTTTAAACTTCATTCACATTTTTAAACTGATTCTGGATTCCACAGTACTTTTTTTTTTACAAATATATTAACATAAAGGTAAGTTTTAAAAAATTACCTGAACAAACAAAAAGAGAAATCATAAGAATGAGCAGTGATATACTTCTGGAAAAAAATGACATGTTAAAAATAAAAAGTTACATGTTCCTCATTAGCTTGGCTTTCTCTTTCACTCAGAATTATAATAATCTGTAGGTAGTTCAGGTTTTAGGAGACTGTAGCTCAATAAAAGTCAACTAACATTATTTCTTAAGTTTCAAGGCAGTCTGGCCTTCCTAACCTCCACCACTCTTCTCCCCTGTTCCCCTTCTTTTCCTTAACATTCAACTAGACCCTTAAAAGATCTCAAGGCCACTCTGGCTGGCCTGGCTTCAGAGCATTTCTCTACCCTGCTACCACACAGATGTTTTTTTACATCTCTGCTGTCACTCCCCCAGTTGTCCTTAGAATGAAAACCAAGACCTTGAACAAGTTCTAAAGCCTTGCATTAGATGGTCCTGCTTACTTGTCTATCCTTATTTGATTAATTCCTCCTTCTCAGCACCTGCGATGCAGTCACATCCATTCTTTCAGTCACCAGAACACACTAGGTTATCCTGTCTTGCAGTATAAGAGCATGTTCTTTCTTGAACCCTAACGGCTCTTTCAGGGGTAGTTTAGTTAATGTCTATTCATCCATCAGGTGCTAGCTCAAAAATCATTCCCTCAGAGCTATACATGTGATCTAACTTAACAGAACTACACGTTTACAAAAATGTATTGATGTAAAAGCTAGTAAAATCTGTAGTTAGTCAATAGTATCATACTAATATTGATTTCCTGATGTTGATAATGTAATGTTATTACATAATATATCATTACTGGGGAAATATGGGTGAAAGGTACTTGGGAAATTCCTGTACAATTTTTACTTCTTTCAAGTCTAAAATTATTTCACAATAAACAAGAAATAAATTGCTCCTTCATAACGTTTTTTATTGCTCTTCTGAATAGTTGAGACACTAACCTCCCTATTCTCTTCCCTCAAAACATTTATCACAGTTAGAAAGTATGAACGTTTTGAGATTAATGTTAAATATTTGTCTATCCCGCTCGAGTTTAAGCCCTCTAGGGGCAGGGATCATAACTCTTTATCTCACCATTGTATATCCAGTAGTTACCTCAATGCTTGACACAGGAAATGTGTCCAATAAACACTTACTAGAGGGAGTATTAAATACACAAATGTGTCAATCAGTCAATGCCCTTTGGAGGCATAACTGCATACATAATGATACATGTTTACATTTTTAAAAGATACTGCTCAAATCATAAAGTTAATGGGATCATCAATGTCCACAGAGATCTAAACATGGATGCTTCTAATTTGGAAATGATGCAAGCTGATGAGAAAAAAGCAAAAGCACAACTTTTAGTGAACATTTAATCCTATTATTCAAAATGCGAGTTCTCTAATCCTTATGATAACCATATCAAGTGTGTGCCATTTTCCATCTTCATTTTACAGATGAGAGGCACATAGAGATTTGTAACTTGCACATGGTCAGAACACCTATACTGCAGAGGCAGGATCTGAACATGGGTACAAGTCCATATTCTTAAGCGCTACTTCCTGCCTGGAGATAAAATCTGAGAATATTGCTTGAGAGAGTTCTGAAAAGTAAGCTATGAATTCTGAAAGTAGATTACAAGCTGGTGTGGGACCACACTTTTTTAAATCTTTATATCCCTACCATTATGCACAAAGCTTTCCATGTAGCAGGGACACGTGATCATACACACACACACACACACACACACACACACACACACACTGGTTACTGGTTTCACGAATGAATAAATAAATCTAAAGCAAACTGAGGAAAAGAGAAAAAGCAAAATTATAAGTAAGAGAATTGGTTTCCACCCGATCACTAGTACTTCTCTCTTTGATTCTTTATTTCAAGTTGGACACTGGTTGGGGGTTTTCTGAATTTACTGAAGCAGGACAACATAGGCAGAAGAGGGCGGGCTCCCAACCAAGTCAGACTTACTCGAAATGAATCAGGTAAATAGCAGCTACGTCAGGAAAATTGAAGAAACTAAGAATATGATAGGAAAGAAACGAGGAAATCATAGAACAGTATAATCAAATATCACCAGGCTATTAGCAATAACAAGAAGTAATTCACCGATATTTCAGATATTGTTCTATCCTTCAAGCTTAGGGCCCTCATCGCAAACAGAGATCAGAGATAACAAATATATCATACTTTGGTTTTTCTTACAAAAAGCAAGTCCCTCTACACACAATAAAATGCTTTGAAGTGTACACATGTGTTGATTATGTGACATATTCTTAACCTTACTAGATAGGTACAGCTCTGCTGGGAGCAATTAATTCAGAAAGCTACAGAAAACTCTGCAATGGGACCAAAGGATCAGTAAAATAGCTGGAATATTTTTCTTGCTGCAGACAGCTGGATTCTGCTAATTTTGCTACTTTAAAGTGAGGGGAGGAAGGAGGAGGGAGCAGTAAGGTTTTTATTTTGCCACACCTCTGTAAATTCAGATAAAAGGAAAACAAGGAAGGCATTGATAAGCATGGAAAAATGAACTGGCTTTCTTCCTGCTCTCCTCAATGAGCACATCTATTCTAACTGGCCTGAAGGAACCAGAACACTTTTCATTCAGGTGACATATACCAAAGAGAATCTAACCAGACAGCTGGATTAAGCAGCAGTTTACCTTTTCATTTTTAAATAGCTTTATTGGAGTATGATTCGCACACATACAGATCACCCATTTAAAGTGTCCAATTCAATGGTATTTAGTATGTTTGTACCCAGTTAGTACCATCACCCCAATCTCATTTTAGAACATTTCGTTTTCATCATCCCAAGCAATTTACCTTTTAAAAGTTGATTGAATAGTCTGTGATCTAAGTACATACATACATATGTGAATACATACATCACACATACCTAAACACCCGTAATCTAAAAAAGAAAAACTAAAGGACATTTTTGATGATCTATGAATGTTCTCATTGTGAAATGGCCCTGTCTACTGGGAGGAATGCATTTTGATGACATAAGAAAGATAGTCTTTCCATTCCTAACTTCATTTTGGAGGTCTAACTTCTTGACAGGCTGCTTCTTGGAAGTGATTACGGCAGAACGCAAAAGGAATCATTTGCCCTGCCCTTCAATCTAATAATTTTCCTTTTCTTTAATTTTGTTTTCTGAAGAATAATTTCTGGCCATAGCAAAAGCCACTCACTTTCTTCCTTACCTTGTTTACCTCCATCTCCAGCCTACTGGACCAGTGTCCCATGTGTTTCTGTATGTGCTTACAATAAACATCTATAGCTCCTCCCTCAGGGCAGCTCAAGAAAATTCACTACAGGAAGCAACAAAACAGGAAGATGGAAACGCTTTCCATTATCCATTAGACCCAAGAAAATTAACTTTAAATTGGTTATTTCCTAAGCTTGAAAAAGCAGATATGCTTCATATTATTCCCTCTTCGTCTTCAGATTAAGTCCTGGGACAAGAGTTTATAAGAATCTCCTATGTGTAGAACTTTTTATAGGGAAGCAAGCTGGGGACTTTAACACGCTGCAGGAAAATATGGTTTATCAACTGTCCAAATTTTGATGATCTGTATCAAATTAAATAATGTTAGCACAGTACCTAAACTCAAGTACTCAATAAAAATGTTGGCTGAATGTTTTTGAATAATGATAGATAACATTTATTAAATATCTACCATGTGTTATCTGCTGATCTGTGTTTTACATTAACTCATTTAGTCCTCATAAAACCCAAGAGTAGGCCCTACACTATACCATCACCATCATCACTCATCACCCACATTTTTAAGATAGGAAAACTCAGAGAAAGAGCATGAGGCATCATGCTCCAGATTACAAAAACACAGCCAGAATTTAAAACCAGACTCTGCTTTCACAGCTTACTTTATTAACCATTACCCTGTGCTGCCCACCAGAAAACAAGTAAGGGAAAAATGGTTAACTTATAACATTGATGTCAGTCTGCTCTCTAATGCCAAAGAAATAAAGTTCCATTGGATAGAGTGATATACTACCAGAGGGGGAATAAAAGAAACCTAATTGCTTTCACATAGGGCAGAAATATAGTGAGTAGATGGGGACTACAGCGAGGTTCCTTCACAATAAGGATGGAAAATGAGGGTGTGTTCACCATCTGAGACAGAAAAATGGCAAAAAGCAACAGAAAAAGGATGAACTCAACCATTTTAGGAATTCAACTATCAAGAGCTGTGTTTATAATGAAGATCCAGTAAACACTCAGGTCCAATGACAGTGGCCAAAAAGCATAAACTCAGGTCTAGAATGTAAGTGATTTCATCATAGTGAAACCAGTTTGATAAAAGAATGTACTAACAGCAGATTCTTGGCCTGTATTTAGTTGAAAAAAAAGAAAAGAAAAGAAAAGAAAAAGGACTGGTAAATAGCAAACTAAAGCTACATAAAATTACCAGAAACTATCACGAAAACTCAGTCAAAAGAAAAATATTGGGCTTCCCTGGTGGCGCAGTGGTTGAGGGTCTGCCTGCCGACGCAGGGGACACGAGTTCGTGCCCCGGTCCAGGAAGATCCCACATGCCGCGGAGCGGCTGGGCCCGTGAGCCAGGGACGCTGAGCCTGCACGTCCGGAGCCTGTGCTCCACAACGGGAGAGGCCACAGCAGTGAGAGGCCCACGTACCGCAAAAAAAAAAAAAAAAAAATTACCCCAGGATTATATTAATATAATACAATCTAAATTCATCTAGAATTTGCATGCACAGCATCACTGAATTGACCTCAGTCAAACCACTATGGAAAACTGGTTAGCCTGGCACGAGGAAGGGCTACTCCTAGCGTTCAAACTGAAGTCACACTTGACTCCTCCCCGGGACCACAGCTCTACCATGTGTATGTGCATTCAAGAAGCAATGAGTGACATCATTTCGAGCACTCCAGACTTAGGAACAAAAAGAAATAGGATCCATGCACACATCTAGCCTTTTGAAATAATAGTGGAGATCGGCAGGGCACTTCAAATGGGCAATGGCAAAGACTATAATTTTCTGCTAAAGGGATATTATCACAATTTTTCAACCTGGGTTTGAACCAAGGTTCGTGAGAACTCTTCTACCTAATGCGACTTCACACCAGCACTTTTCTATGGTGTTCCACACAGCGGATTGTAAGCCTCACTCCTCAGCTCTGCAGAGTTAATCGTTTCAAGAGGCAGTGAGCTGAACACACTAAGTTAACATGGCACCCTAGAGTGGCTTCTTCCCACTCCCCACCTGCATATCATCCTCTTCTTCAAAAGAGAGCAACATTAAAAAAAAAAATATTCCCATAGTTCTTGAGTGGCTAAGCTACTATTAAAGTCTGAAACATAACTCCTGATCCCTTGTATGAATACAAAATACAGTTAGGTAAAAGAAAAAAAATATATATATGGCTAGATGTGCTAATGAAAGTGTAGGGAAACAAATCAGTGACCCAGTTGATACAAGCCTGAGAGATATCATCTTTCTATGATGGTGAAGAAATCAAATTTTTCTTCAGTGCTACTTGTATCTTGATTTTTTTAGGGTTTTAAGAGAAGTTAATGGCACAATTTAATGGGTTACAATCTAAATCCTATTTCATCAATTGTTCTTTAAACATTCTTAGTGGCTAAAATCATATCTCAGACCCTACCATGTGCTTTCATGTACCAGGAATATCCTCGAGTACATTACTAAGGGATGTTCTTTCTTCTTTTAAAATGTACCTTAAAAAATATGGCTAATTTTTCCTCTTTCCCCAGGAATGCTCAGGTTACGTATGCTATTCAGCAATGCCAAATGAATCTGTTAAAGGGAAAATATCCTGGAGTAAGGTTGAGGAGATAGGGCAAAACCAAACAAAATTGATTTGGCAAAGAAGAAGCCTCTCCCTCTTTGTAGCTGCTAAGGGAAAAGTGAGAGAGAAGGGATTCTTTTCCAGGTTACATCTTGAGGTTGAAAACTGCTATCATGTAAATATATAACATGGTAAATATCTTAATTTAACTAACAATCGCTAATTCACTCAGGCCTTTGTTATTTCTTGCTTAAGACTCTATTGGATAAGAAATGGATGAAAGAGTAGAAGAGAAAGACAGAGAAGGGGACGAGCAAGAGGAGGAGGAGCAGGTGATGATCATTTATCGTCTAGATTGTTTTTAAACCATAATTTTAAATTTTAGGGCTTCCCTGGTGGCACAGTGGTTAAGAATCCACCTGCCACTGCAGGGGACACGGGTTCTAGCTCTGATCCGGGAAGATCCCACATGCCACAGAGCAACTAAGCCCACGCGCCACAACTACTGAGCCTTCGCACCGTAACTAGTGAAGCCCACACATCTAGAGCCCACGCTCTGCAACAAGAGAAGCCACCGCAACAAGAAGCCCGTGCACCGCAACGAAGAGTAGCCCCCGCTCGCCGCAACTAGAGAAAGCCCGCGCGCAGCAATGAAGACCCAAAGCAGCCAAAAATAAATAAAAATAAAATTAATTAATTTTTTTTAAAAAAATACACATAATTTAAAAGTTTAAAAGTACTTGTTCCTCAATGCTTGATATCTGTCTGCCACTTTCCACCAGAGAATTAAGCAAAAGCAAAGCTTCTCAGTAAGAGAATATGCTTACTCATCTGGAAGGATAACTTCATGAATATATGATAATTAGATCTAATAACTTTAAGAAAATCCCTAACTGAGATCTGATATTAAAGTCAGGTCCCACGGCCTTAATATGCTTTTGCCGAAAGCTAACAATTGTAAAACAACTTACTTTTTCACTCTAGCCAAAACTGAAAAATAAAGCCATATGCCTGATTTCTTTAAAACACTAAATTTAGATTTCAACTTTAAAATACATTTTGACATAAACGGCTTTTAACACAAGCATCTTTCATTTGGGTCTTTTCCCAGTTAATTATTTGCTGGCATTGTACTCGAAATTCCTTGGCTTCACCTTAAACCCACACTCCCAAGTGCTAATTAGGAGACTATATACATTATTAACCAGAAAATGTTGTGCTTAAAACATGCATGTTCCATATGTATCCTATTATTAACAGTATTCTTTTCACTCCTGGAAAGCTCTCTTTAAAAAATAGAGCCCTATTTAAACAAAGAAATGGGCTGCCATTGAGGAAATTCTTGTTGAAATGCAATTAACAGGTAAGGGCCAACATGACACAGGATCCTTGTCTTCGAAACATCTTTAACATGAATCAAATTTAATCTCACTGAAATAGTCAGTGGAGGGAAAAGGTAATGACTGCAGACGTTACACATTTTAATAGTACCAAGGGGACTCCCGAAGAGAATGGCTGACTCTCATATGAGTTAAACCATTACTCGGGACCAGACGTGTTGGTAACTACAAGCCAGAGACATGCCTTTTTCCAGTACTGCCTCTTCCAAAAAATCCAAAGGACAGATGGGAAAAGAAACGTATGTAAACAAGGTAGGCCTCATGATTTCCTAATTACAAAGGAGATGGGATCTTCTCATTAATTGGCAAGCTAATTGACCACAATCTCAGTTTCACAAATTGAGTCCAATAATCCAAACTTTGGGGTCTGTACTCCACAGAATTCTCCTCACACTTCCACACCCTTCATCCAGCCACAAAGTTGTCAGTTCTGCTTGATTTCTTTGAATACTGTACTCCACGACAGCTGTCGGAAACGGTACATTAGAACAGCTGCTGTGACAGCTACAAGGGCTTGGAAGTTTAATTGGGCTCAATGTGACATTGCACATTTTTCTAAACATACAAATAGCCACAAAACTAAAGAAATTTCTAATGAGTCTGAGCAATATTTACTTATTGGCACCACCAACTGGTTAATCCCAGTTTGCGTTGTATCATTGGTCTCATAATACCTTTTGCTACTGGGCTGGTAAGAGTATCAAAAAAAAGAAAGAAAAAAAGAAGGGCAAAACAGTAGGAGCGGTTAGATGCACAAGAAAAAGGGCATTAAGACAGAGAGGAAATGGTAAGCAAGCCATGTCAATAATCTCTTTGAAAGGCTGGCTGGTAGCCAAGGAGGATCCCACAGGGTCTCAGGATTTACTTCCAAAGGAAACATATTCAGAGGCCCTGAGCGTGGTGACAACTGCAAACAAAACCACTCATTATAGCCCCCTAGAGAATGGGAGAATGGCTTACTCTCAGCATCCGCGTGGAGGAAGAAGGCAAGGAACAGCAGCAGCGGCCTGGCTACGTGCACCATCCTGCAGCTCGGCACCAGCACACACTGGCAGCTTGGAATCACTGCCGCAGAAGCCGCAGCGAGCCGGACCGATCTGAAATTTCAGCTGGAACACCTTCAGAGCCTGTAGAGGGAGAGGTAAAGAAAAGAAAGGGAAGAAAACACAAAGACACTTAGACTCTCACTCTTCTCCCCTTGTTCCATCACAACCACCACGAGAGATGCAAAACACTGTTGATACACCATAAATGGGAACCATGACACCTTTGGATGAGGAAGCAAACAACCTGGTTTGTGAAATGGGACTCCCCAGGTTGACCTTGCTCCCATGCTCAGGCCACCCTGAAGCCAACCCCTCTAGAGAATTTCATTCTCTGCTCATGCCACCTTTTGGGCAACGTTCTATGAGAAGAACCTGTCACTTCTTATGAAATATTACATGACTACTTGGATGGAAGAAAGTCCATCAATGCCACAAGCAAGATTTAAGAGAAGCTCCACCATGCAGGATAAAAGTCTATTATTGGCAGAATAATGGAAGTTGCTTTCCTGGCACCAGGTGAAATCTGCTAATTCAACTTCTCCAGCTAAGCAGTAGAGGTTAGAATTTTTTA
The DNA here is from genome assembly GCF_949987515.2 of Delphinus delphis. Classification (NCBI taxonomy): domain Eukaryota; kingdom Metazoa; phylum Chordata; class Mammalia; order Artiodactyla; family Delphinidae; genus Delphinus; species Delphinus delphis. Next base: position 58,553,752 of record NC_082688.1, read on the forward strand.
CACCATCACATTTGGCTTCTTCCCTGAAGACGCATCACATTTGAGTCTAGTTTGGCTTCAATAAGTCAAAACAATAGCTAGCAACAGCCACTTTGACTTACAGGATTTTTATATGCCTCCTGGGCAACGGCTTAGGTTTCTCAACTTTCTATGTAAAATCAATAAGCCACAGCCTGTTTTCGGAGAGCCTACTGCGTGCAAGACATCAGAGTTGCTACACAGCACTTCGTGTCGCAAGATACAAAAATGAGTCAGAGTCCATCGTCTGTGACTTTCCAGTTTAGGAGGGAAAATAATACAGGCACATTGGATGACTAGGACAAGTTAATACGTGATTAGTGCCAGGAAGGAAAGCCAAATAATGCCATGAAATTCAGGATTAGGAATGACATCATGGAAAAAGCGGCATCTCCAACTGGGCCTTGGAGTACAGGCAGAATTTTACCAAAAGAAAGGAAAGGCATTCCAGGAATTCTATACAAAGGCAGGGCAGTGAAATGGGAGCTTTGGCAAAGGTGAGTTGCCTGGTTGGCCTGAAGCAGGGCTTCCCAAATATCTATATGCATCAGAACCACCAGGAAGGCTTGTAACTGGGCACCCATCCACCAGAGTTTGTGATTCAGGAGGTCTGTGCTGGGGGTCCAAGAACTTGCATTTCTAACAAGTTTCTGAGTGATGCTGATGGAGATGGTCCAGGGTCCACAATGAGACTACTGGGTTGGTGTGACGGATCCATTAAGAAACCACAAGAAGATGAGGCAAAAGAAAATGTCTCATGCTTTAGGTGTACTTCCTTATTAGCGTTTTTGGCTCTCTGCTATTTTTACCGTACTGTTTCATTTAAATTTCCTACATGCTAACTTCGTTTGTGCGATTGAAATAAAATTGCAGTATATTAAAAAAAAGAAAATGGCTCAGGCTTAAAAAATAATAGCTCATGGAGAGCCTTGGATGCCTCCCTAAGTCAACCAGCCTTTTTTTCAGCAAACCACAAAGGGAGCTATTTAATGTTTTGGAGCAGAAGAACAATATAGAATGAAGCTTTGAAAAGATTAACTGACAGCTGAATGTGGGATGATTTACAGAACACTATTATCAAGAGTCACAGGTAAGAAGTAACACAGACCATAAGAGTGATGGTGGTCCTGGTGGGAATGGAAAAGAATGGAAGTGATGACTGACTGGCTCCAAGCAATTTGAAGTATGGCTCTTGGGGTGATAAATGATAGTTCCTACAGAACCTTCAATAAATCTAGCACAACATTTTGTACAGAATAGGCTCTTAATAAAGAGAGAAAGAAAGGGCATATTTAATGTTACTGCTTCCTCTGTCACTGTGAGAAGAACTTGAGAATGACAATCAGAATTTGTTTGCCAATGAAACAGTATACCTTTAAGTTTTGCATCTAGGAATATCTGAAACACATAAAATTCTTGACACAAAATACTAGAGACATCCAGAAATAACCTAAAAACTTAAAATAACTTGCAGTTTAAAAATTATTGTTAATGCAGATACTATAGTGTGTCTTTTTTGAAACTAAGCTTGAGCATGAGAATAAAAATTTTTTTAAAAAGATATTATCTGGGCTTCCCTGGTGGTGCAGTGGTTGAGGGTCCGCCTGCCGATGCAGGGGACACGGGTTCGTGCCCCGGTCTGGGAAGATCCCACATGCCGCGGAGCAGCTGGGCCCGTGAGCCATGGCCGCTGAGCCTGCGCGTCCGGAGCCTGTGCTCCACAACGGGAGAGGCCACAGCAGTGAGAGGCCTGCGTACCGCAAAAAAAAAAAAAAAAAAAAAAAAAAAAAAGATATTATCTTTGTCATACTATGAATGAATGGTGTGAACACAGGAAAGATAAAACTAAAAGGAGGGGGTATGACCATTCTAATTACCATTCCACTAGATAGCCTTTTTTTCCTTTTGAACTGATTTGTAGGTGGCATGAAGAAGCAAATTGTACGTTGAAACGCATGTACTTGAAACCAAAAGCTAGCCAGCTGCTCCAAATCAGCTATTGTTATCTATCTCATCTGGAAAACAACTTATCAAGCAGTTCACAGCTATCAAATGTTAAAATTCTCCAAACTTTATAGAAGAAGTGCTAAAGGAATCAGCTCTCTCCCTCTCCCCCTTTCACTGCTCCCACCCTCATGCCAGCATTTCAAATGACAGCAAAGTCCAGGAGACATCAGTCCTGTCAGACTCAATTTGTGTCTGTGCAAGCGTATCAGAGCCAACTGCTACATAATGACTCGATGCAATCACAGAGATGGAGATGTATGAAATGCTCTCTCAGGAAAGAGGTGACTTGGCTCTCCCCCTTCTCAACTGGAGCGCCATAAGAAGACTAAGTTCTTTCAAATGAACCTACAAATGTTACCTCTGACTTTAAACAGTGATAGGATCTAGAAATGAACGCAGATGTGAACATACCTATTTTTACTTAAATGGGCTATGCCCTTGGCCGAGATATGACAAAAGGAGATCAGAAGTGTAAAGATAAAACCAATTCTAGATGTTCATTCTGGCCAATCTCCACTCTGTATCTTGTTTATTACATAGAAACTTTGCCAAAAGGAAAATGCTGGCTTGTGTATTAGTAAGGTGGAATTTGAATTTTGGAACAAAAATGGGCAGTAGATTTTTAAGAAAACATTTTCAGTGAAAATAATGTGGTCCAGCGGTTAAGACTCTGCACTCCCAATGCAGGGGGCCCGGGTTCGATCCCTGGTCAGGGAACTAGATCCCACAACGAAGAGCCTGCATGCCACAAGTAAAAGAGCCCACATGCTGCAACTAAAGAAAAAAAACATCCCACATGCCACAACTAAAGATCCCGCACTCCGCAATGAAGATCCCGCGTGCCGCAACTAAGACCCGGTGCAGCCAAATAAATAAGTAACAAATGTTTTTTTTAGAAAAGGAAAAATAAAGAAAAGAATGAGGATGAATGAATGTTATAAGTAGTTTCCTGTAGTTTCCAAACTACAATGTTATAAGTAGTTCCCTACCCTAAAGAAAGGGTAGCCAAGCACGCTGCAATGAAAAGGGCAAGAAAGGGGGTTTGGAGATAGTAAAAGACACCATGGTTTAGCTTACATCATAAATTATTCTGCATTTGTGCAATAGCCCTCAGCAGGGGTTAACTCCGTGATTTTTATATACCTTGCCCTTTGTGTCTTTTATTAACTGGGACTGGCAGATAAAACAACCATCTAGATGAGCTAAAAATAATATTTAAAACTCTCTGATTTCTTATTGCTCACAGCACAAAGATGTTAACAATAATTTTGTTGATTTCCAATCAGCTCAATATCTACTTTTCTATTTATGTACATGTGTGGTTAGAGAAACTAACAGCTCAGAGGGCCAGTGTGTGCAATCTCATTTGAAATGAAACAAGAAAAATACACTTGCCCTGAGTCTTATATCACTGCTTCAAGTGATCTGATTAGCTGACACCTAACTCTTTATCTTCAATTTAACATTGGAACCCTTTCTATAATAAGTATATTTATATTCAAACTGATATGAATGTTTAAGGATTGTTTTCAGCTTTCTGTATTGTTGGTGTTTCTGTAGATTATGTTAACATAAGAGGAAAAAAAAAAAAGGCTTTTCTTTTTAAAAAGATATCCTACAAGCCCCTTAGAGAAATGAGTGACTGTAGGTTTTCTGCAGGAAATGTGCACAACGAGCATGGAACATCTTGCCATACCAGGAAGCAAGGAGGCTTTCAGGAACTACCAGGTTATATCCAAAAAGACGAGCCAAGGTGACGAGGCTTGGCTCCTACATCGGTCAAATGTAGGAAAAGCTGAGTGGCAAAAAGAATAACAACTGCAATGAAATGGAACACATCACATTAAAATCCACGAGTTTGTAATCTTAAGAGTTATTTTTAAAAATTACATTGGTCAGTCTAGGACAAAGTTAAAGAATCAAATCATTATTCTGAGAAGAGGGAGAGAAAGGGAAAGAACTAAGTTTTTTTCCAAGAAATCTCCATAAGTACATTAAAAAAAATATATTTTTTAAAATAATATCTAGCTTTCACTAGATATTATTTATCCCTATACATCTTGCTTCTTTCTGTCTTAAAATAACCCTATACTTTCAATTCTAGACATCTTAGAAGCAACAATATGGTAATGATATATATTTTTTTTTCTTTGCGGTACGCGGCCTCTCACTGTTACGGCCTCTCCCGTTGCCGAGCACAGGCTCCGGACGCGTAGGCTCAGCGGCCATGGCTCACGGGCCCAGCCGCTCTGCAGCATGTGGGATCTTCCCGGACCGGGGCACCAATCCGTGTCCCCTGCATCGGCAGGTGGACTCTCAACCACTGCGCCACCAGGGAAGCCCCTGGTAATGATATTTAACCTGAGCATATACCCATTAAGTTGGGGAGATGGTGTGGTAAGGAGGAAATCCCTAAATGCTGTGACTTCTTTTTATCAAACTCCCAAACCAATCAGGCCTCTATAAATCAACTAGAACAGATTTCCAACCATTTAAGAGAAGGAAAAAAAAAAAACTGTAGGGAGGATGTGCTACCAGGAAACTGATTTGTAAAAGAGACACAACCGGGGCTGCTGTGGCCTGGAGTTTATAGCAAGCCCGGTAGAGACTTCTGAGGGCGCCCTGTGAGTTTCCTGTGCCTTCAGCACAGAGTTACAAGGACACAAAAAGAAAAGAGAAAACACAAATCAACTTTCAACATTTCACTTATTCACAAGAATTTTCCAAGAGAAGATAGTCCCCTAAACAGTTTATCATGGTCTAGGACAAGAATCCTCCGGCACTATCCAATCAAACTTTCTGCAGGATAGAAAGATTCTTTATCTGCACTAATAACTGACCACTGTAAACATAGCTAGTATAACTGGGGAAGTAAACATTTTCCTGTATTTAAGTTTAAGTTTAAATAGCCCCATGAGGATAGTGGGTGCCCCACTGGACAGCAGAGACCATAGCTTCATTTTTCAACAGCACTGAAGAGCACAGCTATAAACAAAGCCTACATTTTCCGGGTTGTAAACTGAAACAATCAGGTGGGAATCCTGAGTCCATGTAGTCCTTGGCTTCCAAGTAATTAGACTCTAAGCGTTCACTGGGTTAGGTGAGGAAACCCACTTAAGCTCTGGGTCACTTACTTCCCCATCCCTGACCCTCACACTGCCAAAAACAATCATTTCATTGTTTCAAACTACTTCATAAAATGTGGGAGATCAATGAGTGGTCAAGTGTGTAACTGGAAAATGTCCAAACAGAAACACTGTAATTAAAAGGAAAAAGATGGGTATTTCATTATCACAGCCAGAAGAGCTGTATTCCCCACTATGAAAAGTCCCTGTTTGGGATATAATAGAAATGGGAACTTTGACAGCAAAGAAACACCACATTTCATAGACAGGAAAGGCAAGGATACTTCTACACATCCATATGACATTATGTGTATAATGCTTATGAAATGGCCACGTTCAATTAATTAATATCAATGAGGAATATGGACAGTACATTCTTAAAGACATGCAGCACCGAAAGCCTCGACTATGGAAAACAGTGCTGAGATTAAAAAAGGGCAATAGAAGAATGTCATTAAATTAAACACATCCAATATACCTCTGAATCTAAAGACTACAAGGAATCTAAAGAATATAAGGAATTACTTTTATGAAATAAACTGAAAACTCCTTAAATTATACTCTTTCCCATAACAGCACATCATGTCAGAACTCTATTTTGCCCTAAACATGTTTTCATGACAATAAATTGGGAGAAAAAGAAAAACCCAGAGGGGGTTTATGAGATATTATGTATAAATACATAAAAATAACTCAATCATCTCATTTTTGGCTTAGGCTAGGACTTAGTTTGAAGACAGCAGGTGACTGTAAGTACATGATAACTCTTTGGTGAAATCAACTGGATTATTAGAATAACTGAAGAGTAAAACAATGCCTATCAGTATGGATACATTAAAGACTCTTCATATGTTTAGTTCTGATACAAAGAGAGAAAAGCCAATGGTCTGAGTTTTCTATAATTCACTTTTCAAATTACTATTGGTAGAATCCCTGTAAGATTTCAAATAACTTTACATTCGAGGCACCCATAAATATTAGTTACTTTCAGAAATGGCAAAATGACGTTATTAACTTTGATCGTTTCTTTCTCCTTCAGGAAATAAAAATGAAGTATGCCATGAGAAATGAACAGATAGGGGATAAAAAAACCTCTCATCTCTCTGTCTACCTATTTTTTCCCTTACAAACAGAAATATAATTCTGATTTGAAAAGTACGATAGCTTTAGAAGAAGCATCTAATGTCTTTAAGTGATTATTGCGTGTGATAACTTCTATCCAGTTTTATACAACACTAGTGGAAACTTGCAATAGAAGTTAAAATACAAGTCTATTCAACATGCTGTTGGACTCTGTTATTTGTTCCATTCTTCCTAAAATACATTTTAAAACTCTGTTATTTGTTCCATTCTTCCTAAAACACATTTTAAAAGTGAGAAACTGATCAATCTTGCAAAGTATAAACAGATATGTAACCCAGTCACTCTTACCCAAAAAGCAGAACACAGATTATATTGCTTTAATCTCTGGGCATTTCTAAATGGATGTGAAACCATCATTCCTGAATTCATTACTCCCGATTTTCTTTTTTATTATCTTAAAAAACAAAAGAGTACATTTTTAAATGCATTTTGTTTAAACTACATTTTGCTTTTAAAATACATTATGAGTAATAAGGTTTTAATTATTCTTATGTCCACTTAATTTGTTTTATTTACATCAATACAGAGTAGAAATCTAGCAATACATGACAATTATTTTACTTATTTACTATGAAAAGTAATTTTTAAAATTCATTTTGTGGAGAATTTACCACTCCCTTTAGCAATGATTACTTTTTTCCTTAAGATTATTTTTAAAACAAAGGGTCTTTTAATAATAGTATATAATAGTTTTTAAATACTTCATTACTATAGCTCAACAGAAACTGATTTTGCCTATTCACAGGTGTTACATCTATAATTCCATCTTCAGAATGATGAAAGCTCTAGACCAGTGGCTCTCAACTGAAAATGATTTTGCCCCTTCCCCAGCGGACAACTAGCAATGTCTGGAGACGTGTTTGGTTGTCACGATGCAAGGGGAGTGCTAATGGCACCTAAGGGGTAGAGCCCAGGGATGCTGTTAAATATCCTACAGTATACAACACCACCCTCCACAGCAAAGAATTATCTGGACCAAAATGTCAACAGTGCCAAAGGTGGGAAACAATGTCCTAGAACAGTTCATTAATGTTGAAGAAAAAGTTTTAATTAAAAAAAAATGGGACTTTTCAAGGCCTGTTTCTAGTATATTATTTTCTAAACCCATCAATTTTCGGTGTTTCCAGTGCAGTTTTAGATTTGAATTTCTGGGTATGGAAGTCAAAACACTATGGATGGCTCCCACAGTTCCCTTTTTGTCCTAAGCTAGAACTGAAGTTGGCTTGCCTTATGGGAAGGTCAGTTCACAGACTTAGATGACATAAACATTGTCACCAATTAAAAGGATGAATCTGTTAAATAGGGCAGAGACTGCACTGATGTCTGTCAGTGAATGGATGTAATTCCCATTCCTTATGATGGGAGCTTAGCTCTTCTCTGAGGGAACAGTCCCAGGATAGAAATATTCGGTTCCAAGGAATGTTCTTTCACTTCACTGTCAGCAACAGACAGTAGAATTGTGAGAGGTCATCATGAATGGCTGGGGAATGTGGAATTAAAGCATCTTCTCTTCATTTCCCCAGTGTTGTCCCCATGACTTATCCCATATCTCTGTGAAAACCTATGAACACCATACATAGTAAAGTTCTATGTGGAGAAACCAAATAAATGGTTATTAACCAAACAGAAACACAACCTAAAGAAAGGGTAGAGAGAACAAATATCGATCATAGATATTCAATATACATTCTCCGCCTCTCTCACCCGGTATATTTATTTTCTTAGTTATATTGTACTCCTTATCGTTAGTGCCTTCTTCGCATCTACCCTTCTCCATGAATGAAACCAAAGATTGATAAAAAGCAGAAAAATTACAGATCATCTTGGGCAACCCCCTCATGTAACAGACAATGAAGTGAAAGGACATAATGAAATTAATAACCTCAGGACACACATCTGGTTAGTCTCAGGAGAGGTTTAGGACACAAACCAATTTTCTTTCTTGTACAGCATTCTGCTTCTATCATCTCTGACTTACTATAATGGAGATATCTAGCTTAGGTGAGGTCACAATTAATTCTAAAATGAGCACAATCAACAAAAGTTATCTTTTTTAATTGGCAGAGAAATAGTCTAAGGATTGGCCCAAATGAAGGGGGAAGAACACCTTAAAAGTTAGGTAAAGGAAGTAAGGATGAGATGATCTCACTGAATAAAAGTATTTGAGAGTTGTCGTCCTAGATCGATAAACAATTCACAAATGAAAGTTTATCCCATGAGTCAAAAATTCTCCCAAAAGTCAATCTTTAACTTAGTAACCCATTATTATGTACTTGCATATCTTAGAGTCAAAGAGTTTATAGGTGTGCTTAGAAATAGAAATGATTAACCAAAAATAGATTTTTAAAATTCTCACATATTAGTAATTGAATTAATAACATGCAAACACATGTTTATACCACCTTGAGGCACACTGATTTTGTATATTATTATCTAGTTCTTTTTTCATGGAGTTCTTTTCTCTTTCATCTAAATTTTAGCAAAAATACATGTTGGCTAATTGGGAGTAGGTAGGAATGCACTCGATGATGAATTCACAGAGATATATAGGAGAGTTACCCAGGTGGAAAGATGCCAGCCAGAGTGTACTTTATTATAAAGTTGCTAAGGGCAACATGCCCATATTGAAAGAAGAAATGACGACACACAATAGTTATTTTTCAAAAGCAGTGGCTTTTGAAAGTTATAAAGTGATTTGATAATAAAGTATGAAAATTTCCTGCAGCAATAAAAGCACTAGGCATTTCCCATACCAAGATGTGTCAGTCTAGGAATGAAAACAAATCTATTTTTCCCATAGTCACTCTTTCAGAAAATATATTCGAGACCTCCGGAAAAAGGCTTTGTAAAATACTGTTATCTTGGGGACTTCCCTCGTGGCGCAGTGGTTAAGAATCTGCCTGCCAATGCAGGGGACACGGGTTTGAGCTCTGGTCCAGGAAGATCCCACATGCTGCAGAGCAACTAAGCCCGTGCGCCACAACTACTGAGCCTGCACTCTACATCCCGTAAGCCACAACTACTGAGCCCTCGTGCCACAACTACTGAAGCCCACGAGCCTAGAGCCTGTGCTCTGCAACAAAGAGAAGCCACCACAATGAGAAGCCTGCGCACCGCAACAAAGAGTAGCCCCTGCTTGCTGAGACTAGAGAAAGCCCACGTGCAGCAACGAAGACCCAACGCAGCCAAAAAATATATAAATAAATATCAAAAAAAACTGTCGTCTTCATTATACCTCTATAAAATACTCAAACAAAATACACAGTGCAGATATCAAAAAAGGAGTTTAAAGTCATTAAAAGCCTAGTAGCAAATGAGATGTAGTAACTTTCTAAATACCAAACTTCCCAGATACCGATTGTAATCTTATTTGGCCCACATGACTAAAAGAAAAGGAAATGCCAAATAATAACATCAACCAAACTCCTCGGCTGGATTTAGGCATCATCCGAAAGGCTTTTTGAAACACAGATTCTTATATTTTTAAGTACAGGGGTACCCAGGTACTAACATGCATAAGACCAAGCACAGGCTGGGGCTGGCGATGGCGGGCAGAAGTGCAAGGACAATGGGGGTGTGGGGGGAGGGGAGTGACCCCTAACTATTATTTGGAGGGGATCAAGTCCCAAATTAACAAGTCTACATTTTAGGGATTTCTCTACCTTTTGCGTTATGCTCAACAGTGTTTCCATCACAAACTGAATAGATGGGGCTTTGCTTCTATTATGTTTAATATTTTTTAATCTTAGATTTAATCATGATGTGTTATCACATTACCTTGTAAAACATTTTTCAAAAGTTATGCTTTTAGAAATTGTGCTCACTTCCTCCACAGCAATTGTCTTTAGAGTCAATACTTTCATAGCATAAATCTTCGTCATTTTCAAACTTTGTATGTAGCGGTGGATACATCCCATACATAAATACGGTGTATACAGACCATATACAAATATAGCGCATGTTGAAAAAATATATATATATATATTATATATTACTATTATACTACTAATGAACTAAATGTATTGCCAAATACACAAAATTAGAAATTTTTAAAATGAGATAAAAATAAACAGACACAGGAGTCCTAGAATTTTTTCCTAGGCCATACCAATCATTGGAGGTCCACTGCCCTAGATATTCTGCAGTTTGAATATTTTTCACATACATTTCAGGGGACAGTAGATAAAACAGAAAACTTTTACTGATTGGTAGTTTGGTTTTGTCCGCCAACCCCCTTCTGGAGTCAAACACTTGCTGTAATCACCACATGTTAAAGTTGCCATGTGATGGCTGATGTCAACATGATGTAACACACAGAGGAGAAAAGAGACTTGTTGTTTGAGATTTTCATACAATGTCCTCATTTTATCATTGTAAACCATCCACATGAAAGCTAGAACTTTACATATCAACTGTGTTTTTGTTTTAAAAATAAATTCTTTCATTCTTTGGCTCCACGAATATTCTTGAATACCAGGCGCAGTGATCCATACGAGAGACATAATAGTGTACAAGACAACAAGGTCCCTGATACATTCGGGTGAGGGGAGAGAGAAAAACACAAGCAATTTTTTTAAAAAGTGAAGTGGTGAGTGCTATAAAGAAAACAAGGTAATGGGAGGGGGGGAAGTTTTAGATATGGTGGCAGGGAAGGGCCCTGAACGGGTGGGGTGCAAGCCTGAACCTGGATGTCAATGACAAGACATTCTGAAGAAGACCTTTCCAGGCCGAGCGGCAGACCGCCCAGGGCAGAGGCTTGGAGGCGGGACTGAGCTTGGTGTTTCTGGAGCTCAGGGAGCCAGGCTGAGAGAAGTATGCATAAGCTGGGAAATCAAGATGGACCCAGATTGCACAGGGCCGGCAGGCTACACTGCAGAAATTGGATTTCATCCTCAACGCAATGGGAAGGCAATGGAGGGCTTTATACTATGGAGTGGCATGGTCTGATTTCTATTCAGACAACTTCTCCAGTGGTTGTGTGCCAATGGTTTTAAAAATGTAAATCTCTCTCTACCACCCACCCTGCCCCACGTCTCTGTAGAGACTTCCAATCCGTTTATTTGGACATAGCCATCGTACTGTGTTGTAAAGTCTTTGACCCTTTATGAAAGTTTCCCAGTTTCTTTTTCAAGGATCCTATGGCAGTCTCCCCTTCCTAAGTGCTATTTAAAACAATCAGAGAGAATGTGTTGGTTTTTAGTGTTTTAAATTGTTTTCTGTTCCCATATAATAACAGACCCTAGGAAACCAAATGAATTTTCTTCTTTGTCCCAGGGCTCCCCACTGGAGAATGTTAACACACTAGAAATTTTACTTGAAAAGTTAAGTGCCTGACGCTAGTTCTCATTTGCATTCCTAAAAACTAGAGGAAAAAAAAATCTGCTTTTATCTACAAAGAAACGGTGGGCACACCGGATCTCCGTGGTCACACTTTTAAATCTGTGATTCCGAAAAGGCTTTCTACACATACTTTAGGATAAAAAAAGTTTCTTAAGTTTGATACATCAAAGTCTTGTTTTGACCCTTTTAAGCCTTGTAATGGTAGCACTGATACTAATACCCAATAGTACAATGGCATTCAGACTATTAGAAAACACAGCCTTTCCAATAATTGAAAAATCTTTTCTTCCAGGATTTAGAAGCCGGGTCCCACTGTGAGTCAATTGCTGGCTAGCTTCCCAAATTACCTTCTCACTCTTAGTTATCTTTTACACTTCATCCCTTAGTCTTCACTCCAGGATTTCCTCCATTATTAAAGCAAGGCTTTTAACACCCCAACATGAGGTCATTTAAGTCCTTACTTTTTCTTATTAGTTACCTAAAGAAGCTGGAAACTGCCAGTATTTAATGTCTGGCTTAAAAACACAACACAGAGTACTATAGTTTGTTATATGGAGGGTGTACAAGGTGACCCCAAAAAAGCCACTTTCTTAGGCATCTCAAGAGGAGGAGTCTATCCCCCGCTGGTTAGCCTCATCACTCGCCTTGGCCAACAGAACAGGGGAGAAGCAACACTGTGTGCATTGACTCTGAGCCTCAAGAAGCCCAAGAAACTTCAGGAAGCAGCTTTGCAGGCTCTCTTCCACTTGCTGATCTTGGGTCCCCTGTCACCACCACCATTTGAATAAGCCAAAGCTAGTCTGGTGGAGGATGAGAGATCACGTGGAACAAAGACAAGCCACCCAGCTGAGCTATCTTAGACCAGTCACTCCCCACAGGACCTGGCAGCAGACCACAGACTCATGAGCAAGCCCAGCACGACCCACAGCAGCAGAACCGCCTAGATGAACCCAGTCCAAACTGCCAACCCAGAGTATTGTGAAATAAATAAATGGATGCTGGATTAAGCTACTAAGTTTGGCGATGGTTTGGTATACAGCAAAAGCTAATGGCATCAAGGGGTTAAATATTTATCACATCTACTCTCAAAGATTTTTTTTTAAATGTGTGTTCTGTTCCGTACTTTACCACACTTTACAGACAGGTAGGCAACTTGGCTTCTTTTGGCTACAACTGATTTATTTTGGTCCTCTTCTGACAGCAATCAACTAGTAAAATCACTGTCATTAGCTTTCAGATTTTTTACATAGTATATTGTTCCGAGATTTAGGAAAATTAGTAAATTGGAACTATTTGTACCTCTTTGCCCCTTCTTCCAATTGTAAATATTTTCTGCCACATAGCTCAGAGGGAGCAAAACTGTTTTAAAATGCCTTTAACCACTAGCTAAAACCCCATAGCATGACGTTCCTTCCTGGTGATATAACTGAAGTGACGTATGTGTCTGAGATCTCAATTGATCTTACCAAGTGTACTGACAAGTAGTATTTAGCATAATTTTATCTCCATAGAAGCTATTTTCCTTAAGCAGTTTCTGCTCAGGGATGAAGCCCACAATTCAAGTTAGGTTAATAAGTGAAATTTTCACTCAAGTTTTTTAAAGGAATGACATTTTAAACAGTCAGTGTGTTCCTCAGGCCAGTTTCCGACTGCATACTGGATATGTCTGTCCTTGGATAAGAACTAGTCAACTTTACTAGTTACTATCAATAGAATGTGTAAAAAGTGAGGAGACATGATGAATATTAAAATGAATAAAAGAATTTAGCAAGGCTGCTGAATACGTGGTCACTATCAAAAAATCTGCTGTATTATATACTCACAATTAGAAAATAAACATTTAAAAATAGGCCACGTACAACAGCATCAAAAATATTTTTAAAATCTAGAAATAAATGTAACAAAAGTTGACAAGATCTCTATGCAGAAAATTACACAGCATTAGTAATCAATAAGATGATATAAATAAATGGACGATCATAATATGGTTTGAAAGACTCATTATTGTAAAGATGTTATTTTTTTCCAAGTCGATCAATGAATTCAATGAAATCCCAATATAAATTTCAACTTGTTTTTCTTAAGAAATAGAAAAATTGATTTCAGAATTTATAAGGAAGTGCAAAGAACCAAGAATAGGCAAGGCAATCTGTTAGAAGAACAAAGGTTGAGGGACTACCTGTTGAAGGTAATCATACCAATTACTTATTAAAAGACTTATTACAAAGCCACAGAAATTAAGACAGTGAAGTATTGGCTCAAGGACAAAGGGACCAGTGAAGCAGAATAATAACTCTAGAAACATATCCACCTGCATTCAGGCAACTGACTTATAAACAACTGTGTCCCTGTAATTCAGTGGCAAAGAATAATCTTTTCAGTTCACAGAACTGAGTCAAGTGATTATCTATATGAATAATAACATATATTGACCCCCTACCTCACACCATATACAAAATCAACTCCACATAAATTAGAGACCTAAATGTGAAAGATAAACAGTAATTCTTATGGAAAATAACACAGAAAAATATCTTTGTAACCCTGGCATAGGCAAAAATTTCTGAAACAAGGCAAAGTAATAACAATAAAGATTAGTAAATTGGAATTAATTAATTCAAGATGTGTGTTCATCCAAAGACATTATTAGGAAGGGCCATTCCACAGAGTGGAAGAAGATATTTGCAAAACACATATCCACCACAGGTCTGATACTATCTATTCATTTTTCATTCTACTATCTGTCTTTTGGGGGAGACGGTGGAGGCAAAAGCCTTGAACAGACAATTGACAAAGAAAAAAGTCAAATAGCCACAAAACATACAAAAAGATGCTCCACAATGTTAGTCATTGGAGAAACACAAATTAATATCACAGTGAGAAACCACAACACACTCACCAGAATATTTAAAGTTAGAAATTGAACAACACATGTTGGCAAGGTAGTGGAACAAATGAGCACTCATATACTGCTGATGGGAATGCAAACTCGTAGAACCCCTCTGAAAAAGTATTTTGTAGTACTTAATAAAACTAAATGTACACCCATGTGGAGAAAGTAGAATGGCTCCGAGGTCCAGGAGAAGCAGTATAGCCCAAAGACTGGGGCAGAGACAGTCAAGGGACCAGAGTTCTAGACATGCTTTAGTCCTCACTTTCATATTCACCTTGGGCAAATCGTTCCCTTTCTCTGCCTCAGTTTCCTTAGATGCTTTATTTTATAGCCTGTATTACCTTCAACATATCATATAATGTATTTATTATGTTAATTACTTATTGTCCTCATCCTCAATAGTATCCACAAGAATAAGGTTTTTAAAAACATGTTAAATAGTCATGACTTATGTGAAAGTACATATATGAAATATGTACAGGATAAGCTTATTTTTCAAGAAACATCAAAAAATACAGCAAACCCATCTGCAGTTTTTCCCAGCTCACAGGGTGATGGTGATGGAAGTAACTATGGTAGAGGCTCTTTGTTTGGTAGCTATACTGACTCTTTGTTCTTTGACGGGCACAGTACTGGGTTACTCAAAGGTAGGTTTTACAAAGCCCTAGAGTTGTAGTCTTAATTAGAAATTACTGTCCAGATTCCAAGCTTACTCTGTATTTAGGTCCTTCCAAAGCATGCACATATAAACAGGTAAAAGGAAGTAAAAATCCTCAAAATAATAACCTGATTTCAGAGCACATTCTTTCTTTCTTTTCCTTATATATAATAGTTAGGAAGAAACTTGTTTAATGATAAAGTCAACGAGTTAAAATATGGTTCTGAAGAATCTATAAACAAATATTTATTCAATGTCAACTCTCTGTATCTGACATCCTGCTAATACATGTCAGACACAAAGAAGATTAGACAAGGGCAATGCCTCTTAAAACTGTACTGTATGTTTGGAAATATAGGAATGTAAAAATTAGAAAACCATGATAATATGTTAAAAACCAAATACATGGTTTGAATAATAAATACCCATGTATGTTTACAGCAGTGATGCAATATGATCTCAGTGGTCAGGAAAGATCTTATGAAGCTGGTGGCAGTTGACAGACCTAGAAGAATATGTAGAATCTTGATTTGAGAGGAATACAAGGCACTTCAATAATAAGCATAAGATTTAGAGGTTGATATATTCAAATATTTTTAGGAACCAATAAATTGGCCATTGTATATATACCATAGCTTTGGTATGACAGAGAATCAAGATATGGGTAAAGCCAGTTTATGGTAGGATTTTAAGGCAAGCTGAGTTGATCCTGCATGGCAGTAAACCTCAACCCTCAGCAGAAAAGTAGAGACGAAGTTGGAGTTATTTTCTCTCAGAGTGTGCATATAAACCTCAAATGTGTTAAAGGGAACAAGTCAGAACTCTGCCGATAGCAATGGCTGCCTTTTGGATATTAGTGAATGAGGTAAAAAAAAAATCATAATACTGCATTCCAAAACTACTTATTCAAGTAACACTACCGCCATGATAATATAATCCCAATTTTGTCCTAAATGGCAATAGACATTTCTGATTTCCTGGGGAACGATATCCATGTAAAACACATGACATCCATTTTACAGTCTGAAATCTTGATCCCACAGAAGCAGTCTAGTGCTTGAGCTAAGCGGGTGTTACTTTCCTCACTTTGTCATTATCTTATTTCAAGAAGGCTCTAGAGGCAATCCCTGACATCTCCATGCTTTGACTTCCATCTGTGTGAAATGAAATAATGACTGTCTCCATCCTACCTCATCAAAATCAATGAGCAACAAAAGCACATTAAAATCAGGGACGCAGGAAGGATTTGAAGGAAAAAGCTTCTGTCCACTGTCGTTAAAAACAAAACAAAATTTAGCCAGCCTTTCTCCTTTCTCAACTGGGGTTCCAAGAGATAATTATGCCCCACAGACTGTAAATTGAATGATTCTTTTTCAATTCTCCCAAGGATGTTGTAAAGCTGGTACCATTCTGAATGCACAGGCCAGGAATTAATTCATTACATAATGGTAGATGCCTTAGATCATTAGCACTGAATTTTCTTGTGAACTCAGGATAAGAAGAGCTGACACTGTATGTTATACACAAATTAAGCTAGGGTATTTGATGTTGTTTTATTTAGGAAAAAAATGCTCTATGTTTATGGCCCTGTGGATCCAAAGCCTCACCACAGTCTAAAGAAAAATAAAATAACTTTGAGTAATACTAAAAAGAATGGCCCATAAATTTAGGCATGTTACATAGAAGTAACAAAGAAGGAAGGAAAAGAGTAAATGTTGCCATATTTTACTGTTTACAAAACGCTTTTTGAAGAGAATTTCTGACTTAATAACTAATATTTATGTAGCTTATTTAAAATTCTACAAAATGTGCTTCTGCAAGACAAACATTCTCCTTCCTGATTTGGAGATGGGGACAATGAGATCCAGGAAAAATAACCTTCCTAATACCTAAGGCTGGTGTGAAGCAGAGGCTCAATTTCAAGTAAGTTTAATTACAAGAGAAAGCGGCTCCTTTTGTAGCCATTTAATTTCACAAAAGCCCCTCAAAGTAGGATTAATGTTCATGGCAGATGAGAAAACAATTTCAGGGGAGTAACCAGTGTCTGGCCCCAAAGCTCAGTGCTATCAAGTTTCTGACTACAAATCTTATATAACCTGCCAAGCCATGGCTGAGAGAAAAAGCACAAAGTAGACCAAAACGGCTGCTCTGGGTTGAAGTGTGTTCTTGGGAAAGTTTACCATCTCCCAAATTTCAGAATGTGACCTAATTTGTAGATGGGGGTCTTTACAGAGGTCATTAGGTGGGCTCTAATCCAATATTACTGGCATCCGTATAAGAAGAGGAAATTTGGACACAGACACACACAGAGGGAAGACAACGTAAAGACAGAGAGAAGATGACGATCTACAAGCCAAGGAGAGAGGCCTGAAACAGATCCTTCCCTAACAGCCCTCAGAAGAAACCAGCCCTGCGGACACCTTGGACTTCCAGCCTCTAGAACTTTGAGACAATTTCTGTTGTTTCAGCCATTTGGCTTGTGGTACTATGTCATGGCAGCCCTAGAAAACTGACCAAAACAGAATTAAAATTAAAAAGTTATTGGTTCAAAATCCAAAAACCAGTTTAAGTGCAAAATGAATTTTTCTGTAAATTTATAACATACACGCTTCTGAGGCTATTAAAGCTTAAAAATGCACTAAGTCTTTTAGAACACCTTTTCTAAGGAAATCAAATAAAATCTCATTATTATTTTGGTAAAAAAAAAAAGTGGATCTACACTATCTATTATAGGGTTAAGTATTTTGACGTATTCACGCTATGGTAAATGCTAACATACATGTTTTATAGTGATATTCTGATTCTTCAAAAATTATAATTACACATCATATGAGTAACTAAATATGTGTAATATTACGGAATGCCTATATGTTTAAATTTTAGCAGGTTCTCATTAGTTTATTAATCAATACGTATCCCTTTAGGGAGATACATTAAACATTTCTATTTTCAAATTGTCTACTTAATTCCACAAAGGTAATTCTACATACTGTATCAAGAATCTAACGTTGGGGCTTCCCTGGTGGCGCAGTGGTTGGGAGTCCACCTGCCGATGCAGGGGACATGGGTTCGTGCCCCGGTCCGGGAAGATCCCACATGCTGCAGAGCGGCTGGGCCCGTGAGCCATGGCCGCTGAGCCTGCGCGTCTGGAGCCTGTGCTGCGCAACGGGAGAGGCCACAACAGTGAGAGGCCCGCATACCGCAAAAAGAAAAAAAAAAAAAAAAAAAAAAACTAATGTAGTGATTATTTATAATTTTAAAACTTAAATAAACTGAACATTCTCCTTTTTCCAAGTAACTGTATACTTTTTAGCAAGAAGATACTATCTTCTAACCTCATTATATTCTGAGTTCCATGGTACCTTTCAATTGATAAGAGCACAATAGAGTTATTTTTGAAGGACAGAACGATAACAAAATGATAATAAATAAGATCTATTTCATTTGATGTTTTTTGGGATGGTCTTTCCATAGGTTCATTAATAAAAGACACACATGGAAAAATGCCCAATAAGTGTTAGGTAATGCAATTATTATTATAAAATCAATTTGTTAAAGTAGTTCATGTTCAAGTTAGTATTAAATATAAAAAGACTAAGAATTATACTATTCAGTGGATTGTACACTATTTTTAATTAATTATATTTGTTTTTTCTGTCCAAATGTTTGAAAATTATATATGTACTTGAGAATATGTCCTAGGTATGAGTCCCTTAATTAATTTTGCCAAGGAGGTGATAGCTTTTTCAACCAATATGTCCAAGTATATTTTTTTAAATTCACCTATTTCATTCATCCACCTCACCCTCTCCTCTCTAGCAACCACCTGTACGTTCTCATAACTATGCTTCTTATGAATGTTAGTATTCCAAAGTGCTGAAACTGAGAAATCCTTAGTGTGCATGTGTATGTTTCATGGGGGGTGCTTAGACTGGCTGGTGGAGTGATCACTGTGATACTTAATGGCAATATACATCTCCCTTTGATGTTTGTGTGAGCTTGAAAAACGCAATGGCCTTTCAGGTGATTGTTCTTGGTGGTCCGGCTTCCCACTAGAAAATAATGATTTTATTTGGTACAAATAAAGTAAAAAATAAGGTAGAAAATGGTACTATACTTTCTTGCGAACTGAATTAGGAAATTATAAATTTTGAAAATGTGACTAGCTTCACTTTTATTTCTAGTGAGTAACACATAGTTTTTCTTTATGTTTTACTTCATGAATGAATCATTTAGTATTTAGTCCTTCTTCACTAAAAGGGTTTATAATTTGGAAAAACAAAGGCATCAAGTTTTTACATCTCCTATGTCAGCAGTTGCTTGTAGGATGAAACTTCAGGTAGGAAAGTAAAAAAGAAAAGACAGAAGCTGATTTCATTTATTTGCCGAAGAAGCAAGTGATCTTAGATTTAAAGGATTTAAGCTATAAACTCTTAATAAATGGAGATAAATAGAGCTGTTCTTTCTATCCCAATAAGGCAAATATACAATTATCAAGTTACTAAAAATATGTGGATAGGAAACAGTAACTTTAAGATGCTAGCTGTAAAAAGTGTCCAAGAAACTTTAGCAGAATTAAAAGAAAAAAACAAGGAACACTAGTGGTTAAAGAATAATCTAGTGAAGCATATTGTCACTGACAAACTTAAAATTGTAAGACTTCTTTTTCACCATCAATGACATTTCTTTGTATGACTCTTTTCATAAAGCTATGTGTCACGTGATATTGTTACTGTTTGTAATGACTATGGATGGAGAGGCCAATCAAACTATAGGAGAAGGGAGATCAATCAAGATGCTGGAGTAAGAGGACGTGGAGCTCACCTCCTCCCATGAACACAACAAAAATATATCTACATGTGGAACCATTCTCACTGAAAACAAACTGGAAACTGGCAGAAGGACTTCTATACAACAAAGGCTGTATGAAGGACACACATGTAATTGGGTAGGAAGGAAAGGAAAGCGATTGGGTTGCCCTGGGAGAGGACTCAGAGGAAAAGGAGGATTCACAGGTGGACATGTGCCCTGGGTAGTGAGGGGTGAGAGCCACAGAATGGGTACCCCAGTCCTGGCATCCTATGCGGGTAGTTAAGCCTCACTGGCGGGTTGGAGGACCGCTGGAACTAACAAGGGTCTGTGGGAAGCCAGGGCTCTGCTCATGAGTTGCACACATGCACAGTCTTGACCATGAGGCAGGGTGGACAGAGGTCTGCTCTACTGGCTGCCAGGTTTCCAGCTACCACCTCAGTACACCCCCAGTCCAATCCAAATGAACACTCCATTCCCGCTCATGCCACATCACAGTGCAGCACAGGATCTGGGAGCCATGACCAGGGAGAAGACTCCACTGTGGGATGCAAACAGGACCTGATCCCAGGACAGAGCCTGAAGGAGGGGGTGGTCAGCGGCCGTTGTTGGTGCTTATTCAAGCAGCACATTAGAAGCAGACCAGCTCTCTGATGACAGCCGCTCCACCACAGCTCATCTGCTGATAAATGAGGAGAGTCCATGTGGACCCCACTTGCCCTGTGGTGTGGCTCCACAACAGGACAGGGATAGCAGAGACTGGGGGAAGTGATCAGCTGTAAGGGACAATGGAGACCTGAACCTGAGGCTGTGTCTGAACAGAGCAAGAGAAACAGTTTCCTTCCTCAAGAAGGAAATAGATATCCAGGTACAGGAAACACAGAGGGTCCCAAACAAGATGAACTCCAACGGACGCACACCAAGACATATCATAATTAAAATGGTAATACTTAAGTTAAAGAGAGAATTCTAAAGGCAGCAAGAGGAAAACGGAGTCATATACAAGGAACCCCCATAACATTATCAACTGATTTCTCTGCAGAAACTTTGTAGGCCAGAAGAGAGTGTCATGATATATTCAAAGTGCCAAGAGGGAAAAACTTTCAACCTAGGATACTCTACCCAGTGAGATGACCACTTACAATGGAAAGAGAAATAAAGAACTTCTCAGAAAAGCAAGATCTAAGAGTTCATCAATATTAAACCTACCCTCAAAGAAGTGTTAAAGGATCTTCTCTAATTGGAAAAGGAGTAAGAATCTATAGAAAGGGAAAGTCCCACTAGGAAAGGCAAATAACATATTATAGACTGAGGATCGACACAGGCAGAACAGTCTTTGGCAAAATCGTAGCAATACATTTTTTTGGATCTGTCTCCTAAGGCAAAGGAAACAAAAGCAAAAATATACAAATGGGACCTAATTAAACTTAAAAGCTTTTACACAGCAAAGGAAACCATCCACAAAACAAAAAGACAACCTATGGAATGGGAGAAAATATTTGCAAATAATATGACCAACAAGGGGCTAATATTCAAAACGTATGAAGAGCTCATACAACTCATTATCAAAAAATCAAACAACCCAATGAAAATATGGGCAAAAGACCTGAACAGACATTTTTCCAGAGACATACAGATGACAACAGGTACATGAAAAGATGTTCAACATCGCTAATTATAAGAGAAATGCAAATCAAAACTACAATGAGATACCACCTCACATGTCAGAATGGCCATCATCAAAAAGTTTACAAATAACACACGTTGGCGAGGATGTGGAGAAAAGGGAACCTTTGTGCACTGTTGGTGGGAATGTACATTGGTGCAGCCACTATGAAAACAGTATGGAGTTTCCTCAAAAAGCTAAAAATAGAGTTACCATATTATACAGCAATTCCACTCCTGAGTATATATCCAGGAAAAAAACTAATTTGAAAAGACAAATGCACCCCAATGTTCATACCAACGCTATTTATAATAGCCAAGATATGGAAGCAACTCAAATGTCCATCAACAGACAAGTGAATAAAGAAGATACACACAAACACACACACACACAGAGGAATATTACTCAGCTATAAGAAAGAATGAGATTCTGCCATTTCCAGCAACTTGGATGTACCTAGAGAATATTATGCTTAGTGGAATAAGTCAGACAGAGAAAGACAAATGCAAATACTATGATGTCAGTTATATGTAGAATATAAAAAATAAAACATGAATGTATATGCAAAATAGAAACAGAATTACAGATATAGAAAAAAAAACTAGTGATTACCAGTGAGGAGAGGGAAGGGGGGAGGGGCAAGATAGGGGTGCGGGATAAAGAGATACAAATTACTATGTATAAAACAGGTAAGCAACAAAGATATATTGTACAGCACAAGGAAATTATACCATTATCTTATAATAGCTTTTAATGGAGTATAATCTGTAAAAATACTGAATCGCTATGCTGCACACCTGAAATTAATATAATACTGTAAATGAACTATACTTCAAAAGAAAAACAGAATTAGAGGCGAAATGCTCCTTCATAGGATTTTAAACCCCAAAGTTACTACAGAAAAATTGGCAGGTGCAAGGTTAGCTGAAAAGAGCTAAAACAGATCTCCTAAGGATTTACAATCCTAAGAACATATAGCTAATCACTCACTGCAAATCTCATCTACACAGAATTATACAGACAAGTAATAATACTATTAACAATAAGGAAAATAAATGAAAAGATAAAGGTTTCTCAAAAAAAATGGAAAAGGGAAGCCTAAGGACAAAATAATTGTAAAGATCACTAAATTCTGCCACTGTAGTGCAAGAAGAGAGAAGCAATTACAAAGTTTGAGTTTTAAATATCTTTACAAAGTAGCATAAGAGTGGGAACATTTTCCATTTACCCCTTTCTTCTCTAGTTAGCTATAAGCCATGGTCCCAGACGCACCATTAACAAATGAATCAGAGGGTCAAATGAACCCAGATGCACAATTTAAGTACATGAAAAATACCTACCAGGGGCAAAAAGTGAGTAGGAAGAATAAGACTGAAGACTGTATCCAACTGTTTTAATGTCCTAAACTACAGAATATCTATGTCTGCCTGCCTGTCTGCCTGTCTGTCTATCTATCAATCTGTAACTCTATAGTAAAATCTCTGAGGAAAGCTTTCCCAAACTGAATTAAATATATCAGTGGAATTCACAGTTACACGTTTCTGGCATTCGCTAGAACTTTATCACCTCAAATCTTCATTGAGGCAAGAGAGATTTAGGTTTAAACACTAAAATGAGATTGACTTTTCGGAATTTTATTTTCCTGCTGAGAGTACAAAATAAGCACGGTTACTGTTGGGACTATCAGTAAAAGTGTCTATATTACTTCCATGGGAATTCTTAAACCCTTAGAGAAATCAGCTATGTTGACAGATATATATTTACTACCAAAATAATAACTGCTCCTTAGCATAAATCATTTATTATTTTTCTAATTTAATCCAATTCCTTGCATTTTCCTTAAATATACTATTAAATAAATAATTTGCTCCTCAACAGCATTTCTCTGGCCTGGAGGAAAGAAAGCAATGCAGACTAACCTATCATGTCTCCAGAGGAACACGCTCCTTCAATAGAAAACCTCTTTCAAAATTAGTGGCCTGCTACAGCATGACGAGTGTTCAGGAAAGGTTTACGGTTCTTCTCCTAACTTTTGGCCCTTGAAATTAAGAGCACTTTCTCCACCTCCTCTGTTCCAGTTAACCCATAGGAAAAATGTCTCTCTTTATGGCAGGGAGAAACTTTTATGATACCCAGAGATACAGCTATATATAAGTGATCCAATACAAAGCTTCCCCTCAAGAGTTGCGTCCCAATGGTGAGAAAAATCACAGAATGCCTTGGGACAAAGGGTCACTGGACTTTGCCACGTACGCTTATCCCCAAGCATAAAACAAAGGTACTTTCCAGAGTGACACTGAAACGCCCAGAAAAGTCGGCTTGTCCAATGGGCCTTCATCGTTAATAACCAGTCTGAGGGTTCCTGAACGCTCAAGATTCTGGTCCAGATAGATACACAGATGCCAGCAGTAGGCACCAATCAAATCAGGCTTCCTAGACATTCTGCCAAATAAAGATGGTTCCAGCTAGGTAAGATCTACAGGAGAGAAACATACTTTCTCTCTGTTTTTACTCGTTATCTTCAAGACAGTAGAGCAGACTATACCACAATCAAATCACAGAACTCCAGTCATAAATAATAGTGGCGATAACAATGCATTGGTATACTACTATATGTTATACATAGTATAAATGCAATATCATAGACAATATAATGCATTGCTCTAAATATCATTTTTGTTATAAAGTTAAAAAAGACAGCACACTTGAGAGAGAGAGGTGTTCTCAAAAAAAAAAAAAAAAAAAAAAAGATGGCAGGCCAGTGAAACTGATTTCAGACTCTGGCCTCTAGAACTGTGGGAGAATAATTTTCTGTTGTTTTAAGCCCCCAAGTTTATAGTAATTTGTAACAACAGCCACGGGTGATTAATACATCATACTTAAATCCTCACTGCTATGGCTATATATTGTTTCCAAGTTGCAAATTAAAAAACTGTTTGCAGGCCTCCCTGGTGGCGCAGTGGTTAAGAATCCACCTGCCAATGCAGGGGACACGGATTCAAGCCCTGGTCTGGGAAGATGCCCCATGCCGCAGAGCAACTAAGCCCGTGAGCCACAGCTCCTGAGCCCATGCACCACAACTACTGAAGCCTGTGCACCTAGAGCCCGCGCTCCGCAACAAGAGAAGCCACCATAATGAGAAGCCTGCACGTACCACAGCGAAGAGTAGACCCCATTCACCACAACTAGAGAGCCGGCACGCAGCAACAAAGACAAAATGCAGCCAAAAGATAAATTAAAACAAGCAAACAAAAAAACTGTTTGCATTAAGTATATAAACAGTGGTTACAGAAAAAAACAAATTAACTTCATTTTAAAGACCAAAAAGATTAGGCACCATCTTTTTACAGAATTTTTATGCTTCTGAAAGCATTCCTTTTTTTTACTAGGGGATGATCATAAGTTACCACTCTCTAATATGTCAAAGAAAAATTTCTCATCAAAAATGAGACCATAAGCACAAAGACAAGTAATCATACCCCTCTCATAAAATGCCACAAAACACATTTTCTTTTCTTAAATTCCTTCTTTTAAGTCCACCTATATATAGTAAATTCAAGGCTGAACTATTTTCTCTTGATAATTTATTGTGGGAAAGCTAATGCTTTCTAAATGTCACAGTTTGAGGATTCATTAAAAATTATTGGGGGATTTTTTTTAATAATAAAATGCAAATATTAAAAGTGAAGGGAGTGTTAATTACTTGAAAATGTGAAATTATTTGCAGTATTTAAAACAAAATTAAGAACACTCTATAACTCTATTTCAGGAATGAAGTCAAATCTTAGTCCTCCATGTTTGCTGGGCATATGGCATTACATTAGGCATGGCACACATGTGAAAGATGTTTTTTCTTCTTCCGACTCTACATATTTTACTATGATGTAAGCCATATGTTTCATTACAAAGGGTGGTATGAAAAGGCTATTCCAAGAGAGGCAAGCTCTTGATTCAGAGATCAGTAATACAGAAAGGCTTCTTCATTAAAAACACATTATTGTTTTGCTTCAAGGCATTTACCTTATGTTCCCAGTAACACCCTGACAGTTTAGAGATTAAAAACATCTGGATTTAGGCATTAAGATTTTAGGGATCATGGGTCTGATGCTAAAAATACAGACCATTATAGAATACTCAAAATAATGGGCTGTTTGGTGAAGAGAGAGATCATGTGGTGAATAAATTAATATATAATCATTTCATGATTAAACACATCTCATGATTGAGTATGAGGACACACAGGTTAAAAACTTCAGTGCGTAGGGGCTTCCCTGGTGGCGCAGTGGTTGAGAGTCTGCCTGCCGATGCAGGGGACAGGGGTTCGTGCCCCGGTCTGGGAAGATCCCACATGCCGCGGAGCGGCTGGGCCCGTGAGCCATGGCCGCTGGGCCTGCGCGTCCAGAGCCTGTGCTCCGCAACGGGAGAGGCCACAACAGTGAGAGGCCCACGTACCGCAAAAAAAAAAAAAAAAAAAAAAATTCACTGCCTATATTATCCCTTGTAAACTAGGCAACCTCTAAGATATTGCTAAGCTACTATGTTAATTTTACAAGTTAATTTTAGTTGTGTGGTGATGATCAAATAATATCTAGCTTCCTTTTAGGGCCAAGAGGTAAAAGAAAATGCCCTTTGAGCTAAAATTATGAATCTTATGCTCACCAAATGCTAAATAAAGTTTAAACGCATGTGTGGGGGTTTAAAGATATCCACAAACTCTTTTCTACTCCTCCCCTCAAGAGACGGGGCACAATTCTACTCCCTTTGAGAGTGGGCTGGACTTAGTGACTCACTTCTAGCAAACAGATTATAAAAGAGGTGATGGGATGACACTTCCAAGATAAAGTTATATAAAGACTATGACTTCGAACTTGGGTGTACGTTCAAGCACTTGCTCTGTCTCTTTCTCTCTCTCTCTCTCTCTCTCTCTCTCTCTCTCAAATCACCCTCTCTAGAGGAAGCCAGTCACCATGTTCCAAGGACTCAGCCTTTGGAGAGGCACACATGATGAGGAACCAAGGCTTGTTAGCAACACTGTGTGTGAGCTTGGAAGCAGATATTCTTAGTACCAACAATGGCCATGTGAACGAACCTCGAAGCAAATATTCTTCCAGCAAAGCCTTGAGATAGTTGCAGCTCTAAAGTTGCCTTGACTGCAACCTCATGACAGATCTTAAGTCAGAAATACCCAGTTAAGTAATTCCTGATTCACAAAAACTGTGAAATGATAAATGTTGTTTTAAACTATTAAATGTGGGATGATCTGTTACACAGCTGTAACTAACTACTACAACATCTAATAAGAATAAGTTGTGGTTGGGCAGAGGCAGGGCCAGAGAATAAGTCTGGATCTCCAAACCAAGGACTAGGACTTTTCAGTTGTAGGATATTGAACAGAATCACATTGCTCCTCAAGGCCTCATTTCTCATCTATACAAGAAAGATGTTAACAAAAATGATTTCTAAGATTCCTTCTGGCCATGAAAATCCAGGACTCTATGCTATAAAGAGACAACTCTACTCTCCATATAAGAAAAGATGACCATTGGTACTGCCCTGCATTGGCAGCTAGCTGCCTTCCAGGTCCTCTTTGTAGAGAAGAGGCAGGATTATCATTGGTGTTGACCGTACCAAGACTTTTCCTGTACTGGATGGGAAATGTAGGTAGATAACATATATTATTTCTTTCAACTGTGGTATGCTATATTTCTGACGTAGCTTTCAGAACAAAGGAAAGAGATAATGCCCCTTACCAAACTAAATCAAAACAATCACGTAAATAAGGAAGTTAGGTAAAATATTTCTCTATACTTTTTGAACTGATAATTTCCCTTATGGAACTCTACCCACAGGTAATTTACATAAAACCCCAAAGATACATGTACATTTACTGCAGCATTTTTCTAATTGCAAAATTATTTTTAAATGAGAATGGCCATCAGTGAGGGTATATTTACTCACGGAAGGTGAGTAAATATTTACTCATGATTCATCTTAAATGAAAAGAAAAAATTGCAAAAGCTATGTTAGAGATCTCAAACTTAGCCACACATCACCAGAGACTTTAAATTTCTTCTTCTTTTTCTTCTTTAAATTCTGATGCTCAGGCCGCTCCAGGCTAATTAAGTCAGCATCGCTAAAGGTGAGACCCAGGCATCAGTATATTTTTAAAGGCTACCAGGTGATTTCAACATACAACCAAAGCTGAGAACCACTTGGGAATGGTCTCATTTGAGTTACTAAAAAAAGAGAAAGAAAAGTCCACTGCTGTATGTATATTTATCCACATATGTGTGTGTATATTTGTCCATGTATAGAAAGAGATCCAAAAGGAAATACATATAACTAAACATAGTGAAGATTAGGGTGAAAAAAACATTTTACCCCTTAATTTTTTTTTTTTTTGTTTTTACAATGACTATATATCACTATAATTTAAAAGGTCAGGAGGAAAGAAATACAAATTTCTCAAATAGTTACCGAGTCTGTAGGAACAAAGACAGTTATTACTATATGGCTTCAATTTGCATCTTTAAAAGTTATTGAAACCTTAAGCTACAAAATGACAAAACATCCAGTTGAAAGGGTGAAAAAAATTGTTTAATTAACACTATAAAAGACTACAGTCTCTCCAATTTTTTCTTTATAAATTAATTTTCCCTTAGTTCTGATGACGTGAAAGTATCATCTAAAGCCCTACACTGGAACAGAAAAGTAAATAAATAAACCATGCATAGAATTTAGAATCTAGAATAGATAGTAGAAATAAGGTATTCTAGCTCTTCTCTTAAGATACATATAAGGAAACTAACATCCACAGAATAAAATAGTTGCTTAATAGTTTGTAAGAGACTAGTACATTGACTTATTCATACTAGTCCAATACTATTCCTGTAATACTAATGTATAAGAATGATGTGCTGCCCATGTTTCAAGGATGTATACATAGCAGGGAGGCACAGGGGAGCTGTTCGTTCAAAAGAAACGAACCTAATCCTTTGCGCTAGAATAGGGCCAAATTTTGTCAATGATTTGCGAATCATCCAAGGATAATATATTATGTAATAGCTGAAATATTTAAATATCCAACACCAGGGAAATTCCTAAAGATGACAAAGTAGGTCTATGTTACAATGCTTACTAAAAATTATATTAGGAAATATTTCTGTGTCTAATATCTGTTTGAGTTCATTCAGAATTTCTTTACTCATCCACTACGTATACACCAATGCTACAGTTGTATAAACAGTAGTAGTGAGAACTAAATGGAAATTACAGAAATGTAATTAAAGCTGGATGAGAATATTAAGTGCTCACTCAGAGCTTTAACCTGAGAATGTTTGGGATGAATAGCATCATCAATCAATTCTTATTGAACATTCGCAGGGTACAAGACTTGGCCTAGGCAGTGACAATAAAGGCATCTGTAGTTGTGTGGATTTCCCTTCTCAAATGTAATGGAAAACTGCCAAAAATCTAACGTGATAGGTAAAACAAAATGTGTCCCCCAGAGCTCATTTGAATACAAACTTTAATGGAATAGGTTTTCTTCCAAAAATTAGCTTTCAGTGTGAAAATGAAATCGCTCTACTGTGAGAATACTGATGTCAGAAGGAAAGGAACAGTTTTCTTAAGTTAGTATTCCATCTTAGAAAAGGTTATGGTTTATTTTTTCTTAAAAAAAAAAAAAATTAAAGAACTTTTCCTTATAAATGGTTGAAATTCGTATTTTTTTATCTTGAAAAATATATAGAAATACAATCCTAATCCCTCAATCCCATTCAAGGATGCCAGTAATGACAAGCTGGTGGATATCCAAAGTGTTAAAAAATGAACGTTCAGATAAATAGAAAACAAGAAGTGGTCTGCAAAATAATGTGCTAAGTTATCTATGATTAAAGCATCTTCAAAGTATCTTCTTAATCTGTCATGACGGTTTAAGAAGAGAAAGAGGACCAACTGTCTATGCTAACCCAGCAAAATAATTAGAAAAAATGAGATGATTTCCTCAAAGAATAAAGAAATAAGTGCAATGAATTATGTTTATTTTCTATTCAAGGGCAATTCATTTTCCTATCATAAAATATGATCTCTCTGAACTGTATAATGGGGAAGACTTAATGATTATTAGACATCAATCCCTCACTCTAGGAAACTGACGGAGAAGCTTTCACCAAATATAAAATTTTACACTTTAAACTCAAAGAAAACCCAAAGAAAGATATATTTGAATATTTGGTTGATTTGTTTTTTAAGTTGAATATTTTCATGGAAATATATATTGTACTTTTTAAATAGTGTATATTCCACTAATTATTTTGATGTAGTCTTTTCCTAAAAAAGTTCATACGTTAATGGGCTAAAACTTTAAATAAACAAACTCAATTAAAAGGCAAAACAATAGAAATCTGAAAACTATAAGATCTAATCAGTATTCACTGAACTGAATAAAAATTCTCATTGTACACTTCCTTTCATAAGTCTTTATTCTTTAAAAACTCTCTCCATTTCAGCTAGTCGCATTGATTTGTATAATGTCTTTTTTCATCAATATTTTCCTAGGTTTTTTTGCAAAGTATTTCCCATTATAGGAAAAAAAAAACAAGAATATACACATATCTGTGTGTGTGCATACACATAATACTAAAGATCATCACTGTACTTTTTGAGAGTTTCAGAATGTATAATCAAGTGTTTATTCTTTTAATATATCAACTAGCAGTGCTTTACCTGTCATTATAAAACATGAAATCTATCTCTTCCCACTACTGACAGGTGAGAAGTTTAAGCCAGAGTAGTAAAGTTATACATAGACTTAAAATAAATATTCAGTAAGAGTTAAAGAACTTATGAAATTCCAGTATAAATCTTGTCCCTTATTTGTCACTGGAGAATTTGTGGGGTGGGTCCAGGGATTGGGTATTTGTTTTCCTGTGAAAAATTAATCAAAGTTCCAAGGTCCAAAAGGAGAAAAATAATATCTAGAAGATAATTATGATAGAACACCCTTCTCAAGTAGCATGTACACATACATATGTTCAATGACAAGCATGTGACCTTTGTTCAGATGATAAAACTAGTAGCCACAGCTGTGAGCTGTGGAGAACTGCCAATTCAGGCATCAGTCATTTCCTACCATCTCCTCATGGACCAGCCCAGCCCCGAGCACCTTGTTCAGAACACCAGCATCTCAGTTTACCAAAACAAGGAAAGCTGCATCATAAACCACAAAAATGGGTTGTTCTTCACAGAGTTCCATCAGTTATACCACATTAGGAAATGTCAAAATGTAAGAATTATTAACCACTGAAAAAAATATTTATTCCTTCTTGGAAAAACGAACTACAACAACAACCCAATATGATGCAAGAATTATTTCATTATTCTTTTTCTTATTGTTTCTTTTTTGGATGGTTTATATTACTATGGCTTCAAGTTTGCTAATCTTTTCTTCAACCATGTCTTCTCATATGTTTACCCCACCCACTATATTTTCATCTCAGACACTGTAGTTTTCAACTCAAGAAGTCCCATCTTGGTCTTCTTAATATTTACATGTTTCTACTTACCTTTTTGAACACAAAATACAGTTTAAAAATTGTTTTAATGTGCTTATCTGCTAACTCTAACATCGGTGTCAATTCTAGCTCAGTTTCAATTGATTGACCGATTTTCCTCCTTATCATTATGAGTATTATTTTTCTGCTTTTTATGCCTGATAATTTTTATTGGATATCTGATATCATTAATTTCATTTTGGGGGTGTTGGATATTTTTGTATTCCTATAAAAAATCTGGCTCTTGGTTCTAGGATGTGGTTAAACTTCTTGGAGATATTTTGATCCTTTTAGGTCTTGCTTTTATGATTCATTAGATGGGATCAGCTCAGGATTTAATGTAGAGACAATTTTTCCCTGTTTCTGAAGCAGAATCACTCTGAGTACTCTACTGGGTACCTCATGAGTGATGGGGCTTCCTCTCTGGTTGGTAGAAACAGGCACTATTTCCAGTCTTGCACCAGCTGTAGGGATTGTTTCTTTTCATCTTTTTGAGTGGTTTTCTCTCCAGCCTACCAAAGTTTCCTCATATGCATTAGCTGGTCACCACTCTGCTGAATACTCAACAGGCAACCTCTGAAGATCTCCAGACTTCTCTCTGTGCAGCTATCTCATCTCTGGTCCCTTGTGCTACAAACTCTAGCTGCTTTAGTCTCCTTGGATTCTCAACCCCACTCCCTCAACTCAGGGAATTTGCCAGGTTTCAACAGGGTTCCCTTCTCCCTATGCCATTTCCTAGAAACCCTCTCTCTCAAGGTAGTCAGCTGAAGCACTCAGGGATCATTCTCCTTCACTACCTGACATCCACTGTCTTAAAGACCATTGTTTCATAGAGTCTGTGTGTTTTTTGGCTTGTTTCAGGTGGGAGAATAAATCGGTCCCTTATCCCACTTGCCCACAGTGAAAATCAGAATTCTCTTCTCACAACTCAATGTAACTCCTCTACCTAAAACACTTCATTGAATTCCCATCATTAAATTAAATTCCAAGCTCCTGACCTAGACTTAGAAAATAACTTCATAATTCCAACCATGTCTACTCTTCTAGCTAATCTTCTGTCATGTGCTTTCAACAACCATACTTCACAAACAAAATAATTTACAGTCTCACATACACACAATATTCTTTTAGTACATTTGTATATGCTGTTCCCTCTGCCTGGAACTCTCTTCTCTGCCTTGGTAGCTGAGAAAGCCCTATTCATTCAGGAATAATCAACACAAATGCAACCTCTGTGTGAATTCTTCCTTTCCTGACTTAACTTGGAGCCACTGTCTTCCCTCTCCTTTGCTCCCACCCAAAAAGGAGTTAGTCAGGCCTCCTCAATGCTCAGAGAAACTTAGCGTCCCCGTTCCTACTAGCTGCCCATTACTTTGTACCATAGCTCTATTTTAAACACCTATTTCCCCAGCTATGACCTTGGACGAGCTCCCCAGATACTCAAGTTTTCTTATCTGTAAAGTGGAAATAATACAGGGTATCAAAAATTTGGGGCACATAGGATAAATTTATTTCAACAAGTATGTTACTTACATCTTCAACTGCTATTTCTGACCTGTTTTTCTTTGTTTTACAGATACCTTTTTCAGATTAAGGTATGTTAATACCTTAAAAGCAATTGAGTCTAACTGCTATTCTGAAAAGTCCTATAATAAAAATACTACAGGGAATGTCCTAAAACAGGAGAGGCCTCAGTGCCTTCAGAATGGTGGGAGAATAGAGACCACAGTACAGAGTTGACAGAACCAAGCCACAGGGAGCCTTAGAGACCATGTAAAGGATTTCATCATTCAACATAAATCCAAGAAGACTACACAAGAGTGAATGTGAAAAATAACTTTAAAGGCAAAAAATATATTAGAGGTGAGCAATAATTGGGCTATTGATTACAGAGATGCTTATTTACATGGTGGTATATTATCAATTGGAAATACAGTGAGCCTAAAGGGAAAATTCCCCCACTCACTGTGTATTGCTGGGGTAGGGAATGGAGGGGAGCAATCTTTTGTAGTGAGTTATGGACAAAAAATTATCAGCACATCTCCATTAGCTGCTATATCCACTGATGCCTTAAATGAAGCAGACACTCTGTCTTTAAAAGGAACTTCTAATCAATTGAATATATTGGTCTTTAAAATACATAGCTAGAAAAAAGTCTCTACTACGTCACAGCAAACAGCAGAAGGTGAAGCACGATTTTTAAAAAAACATTTAAGGCAAGAGGCTTTTTTTCCTGAGAGGGTCTGTTTAAGCTCTGTATACTTTCTCAGCAAGAATAAAGGCCTTGGGTGACATTTAATTAAAATGCTCCCTAAGCTTTCATGCTTCCTGAGGCAGTAAGATTGGGGACACTAAGACAGTCTTCTTGCTGCGGACTGTGATGGGAACAAGGATGGATAACTTTGAACTCCCTACAGGATATGTAGAGGAAAGCCATACCCCCGGAAAGGCCAATTAGGTAAGACACCATACATAATAGAATAGATGAACTCTTTGGAGGAACAAAAAATCGGAAAGGCCTCCACCACATACTCTTTCTATTAACTCAATTATAAACCATTAATTTCTAAAATGCAATAATCTGTAGGAGTGAAGGATTGTATCAGTGGCATTAACTTTTATGCACACAAATAGCATGTCATTTAGACGGCACAATTCCAAATCCCGGTAGTAGCCAAAATTCATGGAGACTGAATTTGAAAATGATAGAAATGTTGAAAATTATGAGTTAAAACGAAAGAAATGAAGTTATGGTTTTGTGAGAGTTCTGTCTTGTTTCCTTTTATTTATTTAAAGGCAGACAATAGCAAATGTTTACAGAGACCATCACAGAGTTTCCTTTGTTCACCAACTACAGAACGAAAGAAGCTCTGATGGAAGATCAGAAGGACTGCACCTTGATTTGGGGACAGTGTTATAGTAGGATCACACGCTGGGTGAGCCATGAAACTATGCTGAGGCTCAGTCTGCTATGCGTAAAATGGGATGTTGCTAAAATTAAATGAGATACTACAGGCAACAAGCATTCAACAAAATAGTAGCAATGATGGTGATGGTCCAAGGTGCTCTGTAAGACTATTCTAGCAGCAGTATATACAATATCCACAAAACAGAACACGTGGGAGGCAGGGACCCCAGTTAGGGAGAGATGTGTTTAAAATGTTAGAACAGGCTTGTATTGTTTTTTTAAATAAGTCCTACCCTTTATATTATCATTTCAACTTTCTTGTTAAATTAATATGTTTAAGAATTAAATTTAAACAGAAGTATTGCCCAACTGGCTAACAAATAAGCACATTTGTCCTTTATATTTCCTTCTGGGGAAAAACAGGCATTAAAGGGAAAATGACTTCAGTGCAGAATAGTAGTAATTAATTAACAGCAAGACATTTTTACGAAACCTTGCAAACAGTTGACATGCCTCCTTCCCCAAATGTGTAAAGAAAGATGATTTTGTTTTCTGTGGAAAGAAATTCTGTAACTCAGAAAAGATACTAGAGCTGGTGTTTTTGTTTTTTAATATACCTAAAACTGCCCTGAGAACGTGTTTCCTGCTGTGAGCATGCCATACTTTGATTTTTGTAAGTCGTTTCAGCACTTAGAAATCTTACATAAACTACGCATCTCTAATCATCAGTAGTATAAACAGCAGTGGTAAAAGAGAGATGATCATAAATTAAATTTTATTGCAATCCTATTTACTACACTTCCTGATTTATGTAGTCCTACATCCATTTAACCTAAGATATGGTCTGACAGGACCTAATTTAATGACTGGATTCAAGGATAGTGTATAACTCTTACTTTTTATTCAATTGTCATCTTGTATAAAATACTTCCCGCAACTTATCATGAAAACATCCTCAACGTGAACTACAATAGAAAAAAGAACTCTGAGGCTGTACTGACCAGTCCACAGAGGATCTTATAGAACAAAGCTTTCCAAATAAAAGATGATGACTCTGATTTGGTTACTTGCTTTCTCAGGAGAAGTAATTCAGATAGGCTCTCAGATTGTGAAACCACTATATCCTCTGTGGTAACACCTTGCACTTCCCTCTTAAAGTTTCATTCCACTTTTTAGTGTTTACATGCTTTTGTTTCTATTCACATATATACACATACACACATATACACACACACTCTGATTCTAGGCCAGCTTGACAGGCACAGGCTAAACCACTCAAGCTGATGTTCAATGTGTAACATTTTTGGCTACAATAAGCCAAATCAGTAACAAAAAGTATTCCCTGCTTAAAACCTGAGATAATTTGCCTTTTTATTGTATCTTTGAAACATCAAGTTCCTTCCCATTGTTAGCCTGGCCAATATGTGTTACATTCCACATAGCTCATTCCCCTTTGACTGCTGAGGTGTTCCCCTCCCCTCTGGGTAATACAGTGACAGTAACTGGACAGCTTACTAACCCCAAATCTGCCCAACACTGAAGCAGCCTCCATGCTGCAAGATCACTGGTCTCCTTTTATTCTCACCCTCACCCTAGATCCTGCACCATGATTTCCCAGCGCCAAAGGGCCAACTCTGCTTTGTTAATGAAAGTACCATAGAACACGTAGAAGATGTTTATGCCATTGTTCACCCGAGTTTATACTTCAGCCCGTTCCACTGGAAACAGAAAGAAAATCTGTGCTTAGAGAGAAGATCAGCAATACTACAACTGGGAGGCCATGGCATGTAGTGGCTGCATAGACTCACCCAGCCTGGGTTCATGCCACTTACCACTCTGGGACCTTGGGTTCAATACTCATCCTTTCTGAGGCTCAGATTTATCACAGAAGAGTGGAGATAATACAATACAGAGCTCAGAGAGCTGCTCAGGGCATCAAATGAGGTGATGCAGGTAAAGAATTTACCACAGTGCTTGGCCTATGGCAAAAGCTATTGTGTTACCACCATCACCACCAAAAATACTGCTTTTCAAGACCAAGGTAAAAAGCAACAAATGCGATTCTTTATACACCTTCACTCCAAATTCTTTAAAAATATATGTATGATCCACTCTGAAATGGAAAACTAAAGGAGAAGGTGACAAGGAAGAGAAGGTCCAAGGTAAAGGTATTAAGAGGAGAACTAGCCCCTTTATACCCAGACTCAAAGCAATCCACCCACATTTCACAATAGCAGATAGACAGATAGGAGGGAGGGAGGGAGGGAGGGAGGGAGAGAGGGAGGAATTGTGGGGAACTACTTACGTACTGCTTCACTACTTAAAGTGAAGCAACTTTAGTTCACTCTGCCTTTTGTTTATACACAGTGTCTAGCGCTATTCTTTTTTGAGTCTCTTGTACCTTCAACCAAGGCAACCATGGCCTTCCTCAACCATTCCTTTGGGAACTAACACATCTCCTCCCAGCCACCTCTCAGCCCTTCCAGCCTCACAGGTCTTCAGGGCAGATTAGCATGCTGACAGGGGGGAGAAAGCAGGGGGCAAAAAGAATGTACATTCCCAGGGTAAACTGTCCTCCTCTACTTAGGGATAATTTAGAGCTAGCATTCACCAACCAAGGAGTGCCAAACACATCATTACAACTACAAGTAACATCACCAAGCCTCTCCTCGCCACACACACACACACATACACATCTTAAGATGCCACTCTCTCCTCAGTTACTTCAAGCCTTCCATTTAATCAGCACAGTAAACAAGCTTCTGTGCCTCAGGCTGGCATTCCACAAACTCAGTCAGATCCCAGGGTTCTGTGAAGGCTGCAGTCAGCGGGGCCGAGAAGGCATATTTGCTCACACATTATGCTGATGATTCTTTTTTTATCCTAGGGATACTACTTGGACAGTGGGTACGATCAACAAGAGATGCCATTTATCTCATAAACACTTTCATTTCATTGGATTCTGATTAGCTGTGGTGACCAGGTGAACCAGTAACTACATTATTAACTGGAACATTCTTTGAATCTCACCCCACAATGTAACATCAAAAGTCTAGTGGGAGAGAGTTCAAGTGCCAAATATTCCGTCTTAAGCCTCCCGTGCTCCAGTTCTGGGAGTATCTAGAAAATATCTTCCTTCTGGGGGAAAAACTAAAACAGCATCTTCCCAATAAACAGAAATAAAACTACTCTAAATTCAGTAGGTCATAATTGTCGACATAAAATTATAAAGTATAATACTCGGTGTTCAGTAAAAATTCTAGACGATTATTCCACCACACCAGATCAGACCGTCTATTCAAGAGGATCCCATTTGATAACTTTAGGGACTGTGTCAAATCCATCCTTCTTCCCTTGAGATGACAGGCAAACATGTAAAAACACTCCTTAGGCATCAGTTCTGAGCACCATGCTGTGCTAGGCACGGTAGAGGACAGCAAAGAATTAGAATACTGTTGCTGGACTCAGGTTTACAGTCTAAGTCAGGAGCCTCCTGACCTGCCCTGGGACTGCGTGATGGCCCCCTCAGACACTGAGGGGATTAACTTTTGCAACACTGGAAGAAGAAGGTCCCGGAGGTGTCCCAAGACGACATGTCCATGGCAGCCACTATTGATCCAGGGTGTTTTTTTTTTTCTTTACAGGAGGTACCTACAGTTACCTCATAGTCAGGTGAGCACCTCAGTGTCAATCCCTAGAAAGACTTACTAGAATCTTGGGCAAGCCCTTATGATTCACCTTGAATGAGCATGAATAATCATGTCTGACCGTTAAGGCCAAGAAATACTGTATTCCCAAGAAGCCTGAGGTAAGTAAATAGAAACAAGTAAAGCATCCTTAAAACCCAGTTTATGGATGCCAGAAAAGGAAGGAGACCAAGCCAAAACTAAGCTCGGAAGTGGCTGGATACATATCAATTCCTGAGCTACGTTTGCTTACAGGAGCTCCCCGCTTGGTCCTGCACATCACAGACTTGTTATTGATCCGCTGTGGTCAGATATTGTAAGTATAAATTAACCTGCTCCAGTGAAAAATGCCCAAGGGAGCCATTTCACTCTGAAGAAATCTTCTCTTTAGGTTTAACTGTACTTACTAGAAAATTTCAATGGGAGGGTGCAGGGTGGTTAGCTCTGATTTCCCCAATCACTTTTTACAGTCCCTGATTAAAAGATTCTGTAGTATATGACCAGCCCGATGCTTTGCCTTGGCATACCTTCAGACTGAAGGAACGGCACAGGGAGGACAATCGACTGTCAGCAGCTGGCCATGAGCTGTCAAGAGGGGCATCGTTTGTCTAAAGAATCTCAGGGGTTAAGGGGCTGCTTTTTTTTTTTTTTTTAAGGAAGAAATGGGAAATTTTATTCGAGTCAAATTTGAGGATTATAACCTGGGAAGAACATCACAGAAAGCTCTGAGAATTCTTCCACCCATTAGAAGTCAAGTCACAGTCCAGCTTTCTGAGGCAGAGGGCTGGACATCAAATGACGTCATTTATTTATTTATCTTATTTTATTTCACTTGGCCGCCCTGCGCGGCTTGCAGGATCTTCCCGACCAGGGATCGAACCCAGGCCCCTGCTGTGAAAATGCGGAGTCCTAACCGCTGGATCTCCAGGGAATTCCCTTCCAATGAGGTTATCACTGACAGCTTACATAATCCAGATCTAAGCACAGTCGTGGTGGGCCACGTGAGCGCTTGCAAGATGAAGAAGGAATGTTATCTTTTAAGGAGTTGTCTTGTGGATGCTGGGAGAATGTTACTCTTTATGGCTGAGCAGGTATTTCCGCTGATAGGGAGCTCTGGTGGATGCCTGATGCAGATACACGACGCACACTGAGGGGAGAGAGGAGGCCAAAGGGCAGAGAAGAATTTTTCTATGTTTAAATTTTTCTTGTCTTGCCATAAAATATGAATTTTATTTCACACTGGTAAACAATCATGATGATCTCTTTCTCATTAAATATTGCATTGCTGATACCTTTACTTATTTTGTCACCTGCCAGCGCCCACTTGCACATAGGCTATGGCAAGAGCCTAAATGTTATTACCAGTTTATGGAGAATCCTGAAACTGATGGTGTTTTATCCTAAGTTTTTCTGAAATTGCAAAAAGAACAGTTTTTGACTGTTCGTGATCTAGTTCTTTAATCCACTTTACACAACTTCAGTGTTTAGCAGAAGCGAGATAACTATTTGGCATGTCGTATTTTAAAGATTTTTTTTTTTTTGGATGTGGACCATTTTTAAAGTCTTTATTGAATTTATTACAGTACTGCTTCTGTTTTATGCCTTGATCCCTTGGTCCCGAGGCATGTGGGATCCCAGCTCCCAGACCAGGGATCGAACCCTCATCCCCTGCACTGGAAGGCAAAGTCTCAACCACTGGACCACCAGGGAAGTCCCTCAAATTTTAATCGTTTATTTTTCAATGATCCGACCTTGTCAAGTGGTGGGTGAGGACGTTTTACCCACTGCTCACCACTGGAGCCACACAGCACATCCTGAGAGGGAGCTGCACGTGGACCGGACTGTCTGAGCTGAGGAAGAAATGGAGGTGGGGGTGGGGGTGGGGGGACAGTGGAAACCAAAAGGAAAGAAGACGGGTGGTTCTCATTCTAAGGGGCTGCTTTTTCATTGACTTTGGTGATTCCTCTGGAAGGCTTAGAGGTAGTCTCTGAAGCCCAGGGTGAGTAATCTGTTTTCATCCATATAAGTTAAATTTATCAGTTCCAAGGAAAATATCCTTAGGAGATAAAGGTATTAAGTGAAAGGAGGGAGACATGGTCAGGAGGTCTGCATCTTAGCTGAGGAAAAGATATGTCAAAACATTTACCATGAATGAAAGGCATGTTTTTAAAATGAGAGTGCAACTAATTAGTATAGGAAAATAGGGGAAAACTATTACACAAAGCACTAAAAGGAAGGAATAGTTAACCTCTACATTTTGCTACCAATTTCTAAACTTTTAAAGGTCGCAGAGAGCACTATGCTAACATTTTGCAATAATGGACTCCAGGGCAGTGCTTTAATTAAATGAATTCCAGAGCTCTCTGAATCTTAATCACTCTGTGCAGGGGATGTGGGAAGGTCAGGCTGCAGAGCAAATGATGCAAACTATACTTACACATTACACCGAGCACCCTTTCCCAGAGACGTTTAGCGCTCTATCTTTAACGTCCTAAGAATTTCTGACAAGGTGAAAGGACTTTCCACTTCACTCTGTATGTCTAACAGGCCCAGCAAGTAGGTCAGGCCCACGGTCAGTCCAGGAGACTTTCCACTAAGTCATTTTACTTAAAAGTATGGTGTTTGCAGCCAACATTCTGTATTTCTTTTAATAATATGGCCAAGGCATACCCAATACACGCCTTTCAAGGACAAATATGAAGAGAACCCTCAACCTATCGAGCGCTGAGACGAGGATGCACAAAAACAGAAAGACTTTATACTTCCCTTCATATGAAATCCAATAGCCCACAGAGTCAGAAAATCATCTCCAAATCTGTACACAGTGACATTTTACCTCAGAGTAAGTTTCCCCTCTAACCCTTGCATATTCTTCTCTAGCCAAGTGAATCTTACCCATCCTAACAGCAAATAGAAACGTTCATAAAGGAATCCCTTTTAAAATCAGGACACAAAAAAGTACTTACAAAATGATTGTAGTTATGTATTTAAAAAGTACGTTTGTACCCTGACATTCAGAAATGAATGTAGAATGACGTAAGTAGAGCATAATCATGTATTATGTTAATTATTCCCCACAAAGTTCAAGACTTTTCCTAGCGTTAGTAATCTTCCGGATATCATAAGGCCACTGGTCTTTCCAGTGAAGATCCAACTGAGAGTTGCCGCTGCTTATTTTGCTATGTTCTAGGTTCCGTGTTAAAACTTGATATGCACTCTTTCATTTTATCTCCTAGGAACTACTCTGTGAGGTAAGTACTATTATGTAGCCCCACTTTACAGATTCGGAAACTAAGGCTTGCTGAAGTTAATTTGCCTAGGATGATGACACAATGGCAGAGCTGGGAATTTAGTCTCACCACATCAGAGTCATTCCGACACTGCCTCAAGGTGAAGTCTACTACTGCTTGAGAGTGGCCACTGGCTTGGTTTCTTACACTGTTAAGGTGACAAAAGACTCCATGCCATTTTAACGCTGCAGTACTGGTCTGATGACTGGGTTATGCTGCCATAGGCTTTTCACCTATATTTTATTCCTCTAGAAATTCTCAGGGCAGGAGAGCAGGTAAAGGAGACATATCACTCTCCAAAAAAAGAAAAAGAAAAATCTCAAGAATCAAGACACTTCAATATTTATGCTAAACCATCAGTGCTATACCGCCTAATATACTTTAAGGTTTTGATTTTATTCGCATGTCCTGCTGCCTTGGTATTGCACGAAGGGTTTGTGTGCCTGACCTCTAATGATGATTCTTCATATATCCTCATGCTCTCTTATTGGGGCTGTAAAACAGTGAATTAGCGACAAATCCCCGACTCTTTGCCCCTTCAGCCCTTGGAGTTTAACTCCTCTCACATTACAGTATTTATTGAATTTCCCAGCCAAACGGTGTTCTGCTCCATAAAATTCTGACAAGTGGCCTCTGCCAAGCTCATAATGGCTTCATTCTGCTGAAATAAACTTATTTCACTGCGGCAAACAAAACGACAGGACCTGGAAAGGTTATTTTTAACTGGGTAATGACTCAGTCCCAACCAAGCATTTCTCTCGAGGTTCCCCATTTTAAATAAGTTACTTTTCTTAAATATAAATCTATGCTGTGATG
This sequence comes from Delphinus delphis, assembly GCF_949987515.2. Classification (NCBI taxonomy): domain Eukaryota; kingdom Metazoa; phylum Chordata; class Mammalia; order Artiodactyla; family Delphinidae; genus Delphinus; species Delphinus delphis. Next base: position 58,595,665 of record NC_082688.1, read on the forward strand.
TGTGCTCTTGTCTGTCAATCTTTCACAGCGAAGGAAAAGCAGATGTTGTCATTGCTTAAGGTATTTGATTCCATCATTCAACAATTTGGTCCACTTATTAAACTATCCCCAAGGATCCTAGCATAGAGAAATCTCCCAGAGAGACAAGATGGAATAAAGAAGCAAAGTCCCTTTAAAGCTGAACCTGGTTTTACTGGATTTTTTTTCTTTTAATTAAACAGCACCAAAAACTTTTCATTCTGCAAAACTTTCAGAGTGTGCCTCTGAGAAATAGTTAGCTTTCTTATCTCCCTGTTTTTAAAGCGTGAGTAAATTTTGCCAAGACTGCTTAGCCCATTTACCAAATAAAGGTATGGCAAGATAAATTTATCTATATCCACATTAGTTAACATTCCCCTCCAGTATCTTAAACGCTCCATACCAAAAATGTCGACTTCGAAAAAAGTTTGAAAAGCAAAACAGACTTAAATTTTTCTCCATCCGGCCTCAATGTTTTATAGCTATCATTCACATCTCTTTATCTTGCACTGCAAACCTCTCAAAAATAAACAAATGGGGGCTTCCCTGGTGGCGCAGTGGTTGAGAGTCCGCCTGCCGATGCAGGGGACACGGGGTTCGTGCCCCGGTCCAGGAAGATCCCACATGCCACGGAGCGGCTGGGCCCGTGAGCCATGGCCGCTGGGCCTGCGCGTCCGGAGCCTGTGCTCCGCAACGGGAGATGCCGCCAACAGTGAGAGGCCCGCGTACCGCAAAAAAAAAAAAAAAAAAAAAAAAAAAAGGAACACACAGAAACAACTGCTACGATAAGGTCAAATTTTTCTTCAAGTTTCAAATGATCAGGGACTCCGAGAGCACCATTACAACAGCTGGAATCTTGTACCAACATGCTACACCCTGCCAGTCCTGCCTTCTGAGACTAATAAAAGAGAAAACCCTTGACAGCTAACAGCTGGACTCCTTATGAAGCCGTTCAATAGAAACAACCAGCCTCCCACAGCCCACCAAAAGTAAGGGCTGGGTGCGTAGACACAGAAATGCACAGGAAAAGAGCTTTGGTAAGGGGGAGTACCTATTTCAAAGAGAATGAACTGAGATGACAATGAATAACAGGAAAAAGGCTAATCAATGGAAGAGACACCCTGTCATATTCAAATCTGGCATAGCCACCAAAGATGCAGGAGTTTCAGAGCTGACTGTATTGTCACTTTGATGAGCACAAAAGGAATCCCGCACGCGTTTTAATCCAGCCGGGATCGCTGACTTATATTACACACTGTTAGCTACAAATGGAGGCAAACAACAGCCTCTTCAGTAAATTCATGTAGTCATGGCTCTGTCCAAACCACAAGAAGCATCCTGAATACCCTTCTGATGACCTATAGTTTGTATTCACGCTTGCAGTAAAAGGAACTAATCTGAATGGACTTACCATTGCTTCCTGCAACCTTCTCTGCCTCCATATTAAAGTCCTTCATCAGCTGGGCTTTGACTACCAGCGTCAACTCCCCCAGTCAAAGCCCTGTCACAGTATTATTGTCATTTGGCTTAAGGAATGAAGTGGCATAAGATAAAACCTCACTGAAACAGGATAAGGTTAAGAAAAATAAACAAGAGGTGGTCATGCCGGAATTTGATTAAATTACCGACAAGCCCTTCAAGTTCAGAGCGTTAAGGTAAAGCTTCCCACTAAGTTAGTTGAGGCTATAGTCAATACAGGGATGATACAAACAGAAACTAGCAGAAACATAAGGGACACAAAAACTCTCCTGCAGTGTATTGCCAGGTTAAAAAAATACAGTTTCTATTGCTTCTAGTAAGGAAACAAAGGCTATTAAATCTTTTTCCTGAAATAACGTGTGCAGTTTAGATTGTAAATAAAGTCATTTCTAATTGCTGCAGATGGATAACAAACACGACAGGAAAGAGTCTGAGAAGGCTCTTAATTTGTTGTGAATGCACATGTGTGTGTGTGTGTGTGCGTGCGCACCTCATATACATGTTCATCACTCGTGGCAATTCAGATACTCACCTAGAATATGAAGGGAAGAACTATGAGATTTTAGTATTACTGTAGCAAATCACCATGGCAGAATTCATAGATCAAGGACTCAGAGATGACTGTACTAGTTCCTGCTTTGAGTATGAGTTTAGTTTTATCAGTCAACTTGGAAATTTTCCCCCCAAATCCTATAAATTCACCTAAAATAATTATGCAAGTTTGGTCAATACTGTAGTCATTTCTATGTTTGCAAGTGTTAGGCACTATCTACTTTTGAGATGTGTCCCAGAAAGACAAAAAAGGAAAAGTTTGGAGTTGTGTACCTGAATCCCCAGAAAAAACGTGGATGTATTTTCATTAACAGCTAGAAAATGATTCCCAGTGTCTGAACCCAATATCTATCTTAAGTATATCCACATAAAAATACTTATTTCAACTGTGATACCCAGGTTTCTGCTGAAGAGATATACGGCATGGTAAGAAAACCATTTTAAACAGCCCAGAACTTACACATTCCTATAGCTTTTGAACCCTTTACCATAGTTACCTTGGGAAGCTAGACATTCAGGCTGCTTAACGATAATTGTTCTAATAATTCACAACACTGCCAGCTTTATTCAGCTTCTGGTTTCTCCCCTTGAGCCACAGCAATATGAAGTCAAAGATGCTTTGCTTCTTCAATATTAGAAATGGATACTAACCTCCCAAACATTCTGCACTCTCCTACTTATTAAAAGTGATAACGTTTCCCCTTTCCCCTCAAAAAAGTTCTGCCTTCACATTTCGTCAGTTGACATGTACAGTTTGTGTACGTGCCTTTTTCTAGTCTATTAATGTCTAGAACGGGGTGTGCACAGTAATGCATATTGCTACAAAAGATGCTGAAGAAAGCCTAGGTCCATCTGGCAATCTCTCAATCCTCATAAAAAGGTATGTAAAATACCTAAAGCTAAGAATGGTAAGGATGGAGAACAGTGGAGAAAAGAGGGGAGCAGCATGGAGAGGAGGGAAGGATGAGACAGGACAGGAGCACACAGGAGAGGACAGGAGAGGGGCACCTACTAGGTACTCCTGAGGCTTTCCCTCACCTTTGCAAGTATTTCTACCGATTCTGTCCTTTGTGATTCGAGTCCCCAGGCAACCCAGCACAAGCTGCCTCAACCCCCTGGCATCTCCCAAACAAATACATGGTTGATATTTTGGGTTTAAGTTCATTCTATAGAAAGAAAGCTTTCTGCCCCCTAGTTATCGTCTTTCCCTTTTTTATGCTTTTTAAATTCTACCTACAACACCATTCCCATTTAAAAGTGGTATTTTGCTAACTTTGAAAAGCAAACGGATGTACTTTAGTGACTGTCTGTCGTGAAAATACTTCATTATGCCAGAATAAGTAGAATTTTCCTTTCTTAATAAGAGGACATATTGAAAACATTCTGTGCTTGATGACATCTGTTATTCTGCACTGAAAATTCATTTAGGACAATTAAATTAACAAGGAAAAACCGTTATGAGTAGCAACAGTTATGATGGAAAAAAGTAGTTCACCTAAGGTAATATTCTTGAATTTAACCTAAAGATATTGCTCTTAAAACAATAAAATTGTTTTGATGGAGCGAAGTAAGAACAAATACCTACAGTGATGACATTTCTTATCATTCAAATTACCTATAATTGTTTTCAAATGCAAAATCAAATAAAAAATGATCGGGAAACATAGCCTGAGTCAAAGCCATTGCTTTAATGTATTAAACCCACCTTCAAAGGACAGAATTTATTTAGTGACCAACTGCTTACTCAGAAGTTGATGCAATAAGCCGTACAACTTGGGAAGTTTACGGGGATTCTAATCGAGTACATGTAAAATGCCTCACATATTACAATGTGCTTCTATCACCAATGTGATATTTATTGGACATTATCAGTGTCACATTTTCACAAAAATAATCCTATCTAGCTATATTTGCCTCGTAACTAGCTAAAAGAGACCCAGAAGTGAGTCATTTCAATTACTATAGGCAGTTCCCAGAGGCCTCTGTAGCAGAAGAAGTCAACTGACTGCCTTCAGAAACGACTTAGAAAGCTCTGCCAAAGATGCCTTCTTTTTTTTTTCGGTACGCGGGCCTCTCACTGTTGTGGCCTCTCCCATTGCGGAGCGCAGGCTCCGGATGCGCAGGCCCAGCGGCCATGGCTCACGGGCCCAGCCGGTCCGCGGCACGTGGGATCCTCCTGGACCGGGGCACGAACCCGTGTCCCCTGCATCGGCAGGCGGACCCTCAACCACTGCGCCACCAGGGAAGCCCCCGAAGATGCCATTTTAAGGGCAGAATCTCAATCAGGGGCTCTATGGGTAAAAGCACCCAGTGGCATGGACGTGTTCCATGCCTCACCTAATGAACTGTTCATCCAGTTCATTGACCCAGAAGCTGCTCTCTTCTCCCCATCACCCACATTTTACAGAAGAAGCTTCCATAGTTGATCAGCACAGAAGTGATCACTTGACCCAAAATGTGCCAGTGAAAATGTGGGACATATATGGAAATAGATTCCCCACAGTAGTTGTATATGTGATGCGCAATGCTCAAGAACTATTAGTAGCCATAACTCCCATTAACCTGCTCTGCAGAGAAACACATGTGAATCAGATGTGCAGACAGCAGTAGAATTCCAATCTATTCTTAAGGCTGTATCCCTGCCTCAAGGTTCTGTGAGCTACATAAGCACCCCTGTCTTCTGTTTTATCTGTCCTTTTGTTTTCAGATAGTTCAGATTGAGATTCTGTTTATAACTGATTCCATTGAACATTTTAAGAGGTGGCTAAGTAACACTAGAGCAGTCTTATTATTAGTGAGACATGAAATAAATTTAATAAGTCACAATCAGAAACATTGTTAAAGAAGTAGAATAGCACAGAATTGGCAATCCATACTAAGAAAAAAATTAAACACCTTCCTCACACCATATACAAAAATCAATTCCAGGTGAATTGAAGACCTAAATGTGAAAATTAACACTATACAGCTTTTAGAAGAGAATACAGACTATCTTTGGAGCCGGAGAATAGAAAAGGATCTCTTAAACAAGACACAAAAAGAACTAACCATAAAGGAAAAAGCTGATAAATTCTACTACATTAAAATTTAAAATTCCCTTCATCCAAAGACATTATTAAAAGAGTGAAACAAGCTACGTATTGTGAGAATATACATGCAATACACAAAGCTGACAAAGAATAGTAGGCAGAAACTATAAAGAACTTGCAAAAATCAATCAGAAATGGTGACAACCAAAGAGAAAAACAGACGAAGACCTAAACAGGAATTTCAAAAAAGATGAAATCCAGTGACAATAAACACATGAAAAGGTATTCAACTCCATTAACAGAAATACAAAGGAAAACCTCAAGGAGATACTACCATTCATGGGTCAAACTGACAAAAATGTAAAAGTCTGACAATCTCAGGTATTGGTCGAAGATGTACGACAACAAGGATTCTCATACATGGAAATATGTAAAACCATCTTGGAAAACAGTGTGGTACTATCTAATGAGGTTGAATGGATACTGCATATCCGATCCTATCACTCAGAATTCAGTGCATATCACAGAGATATGCATGCTTATGAACTCCAAAATAAAGATAAGAATGCTCAGAGCAGCACTATTCATAAATACCTGAAACTGAACACAACATAAATGTCTATCAATAGTAGAAGAGATAAATTGTGGGATATTCATACAGTGGAATAGTATATACCCACGAGAATGAAGAAACTGTAGGTAAATACAAAAACATCAATATATCCTATAAACATAATGTTGAGAAAACAAAGTTACAAAAAGGAATGCATACAATATCATTCCATGTATATTTATTTATTTAGGGATGCATCTATAGGCAATAAACTGATGAAGAAAAGCAAGAATGAGATTTTTCTACAAGAACAGGGATAGTGGTTCCCTCTGGGGGAAGGGAGAGAATTCTGATGAAGAAAAGAGACACAATTTCTACAGTGCCTGTAATAGTAGATACATATGGTCAAGCATTCTAAAAATATACTCACTATTTCTACTGCTCCAACTCTGGTCCACGTCCACCCATGCCAACCCTCGCCACTCCTCCCACTGCCCCCCCCCCCCATCTAGCCACCCTCCTTCCTTGGTGTTCCCTGCACAAGTCAGGTGCATTCCTGACTAGGACCTTTGCTCGGGCCCCTCCCTCTGTGTGGAATGATCAAGTCCCCTCTAGACATCTGCTAACTAACTCCACTTCCTTCAGGCTTTGCTTCTCCTCAGGTAGGCTTACCCTGACCACCCTCTTTAATACTGATACTGCAACCTGCTTCCCATGCTCACCAGCAGTCTTGATTCCCTCCATCCTATTCTGCTGTTTCCCTTTTCCATCACCCTCTAACACACTACACAATTTACTTTCATTACTCTTATTATTTACTGTACACGGGTTCTCACCAATAAAGTGTTAGACTCAGGAGAGCAGGGAATCTTGTCTGTCTTCTTCATAGATATATTTGCAATGCTTTACGTATAACAGGTGCCCAAATATTTGTTGGGCATTCACGGCTATCTAAGCTTGTCTTAATCACAACAGATTCTTGGTGTGGACTGAGGCAGAAAGGTTGCAAGCTCCACATTAGAACATATAATTGGTATATATGCTTAGTGTGTGGAAAGGGGAAAATGTGATTCAACTAGGAAGGTTATACTTTATCCTATAGACCTACAGTATGGCAGCCATTGGCCACACACAGCCATTTAATTTTTAAAAATAAAAGTGAAAATGCAGTTCCTTAGTTTTACTAACCAAACTTTAAATGCTCAGTAGCCACATGTGGTGAGCAGCTACTGTATTGGGCAGCACACATATAGAATATTTCCATCATCACAGAATGTTCTAGTGGGCAGTGCTGATGTAGACAATAAAACGTTATCACTGTATCTTAAGCTGGGGAATAATGACATCACATCAGTGTTTTCTGAAGGCAACTGGCAGCTATGGAGAGAATGGATTAAAGAGAGGAGAAAGAGGAAGGCTTGGGGAGGCCAATTCCAGGACTATTAAAAAGGCAAACAGGTGAGAGAGAAGGACAAAGTAGTAGGAGGTGGAAGAAGGGGCAAATTTAAAGGAATTGTGGAGTTAGCATCATCAGGAATTGTGGGCTAGAGAGCTGAGAGGGAAGGAAGAAATGTGAGGGGACTGAGGATATGAGCTGCTAAGTAGGCTGTTGGTAAGAAACAGCTGTTTTTACTGATGGAAACTGGGCAGGCTGAGGTAGCTCTTTTGACTTAGGTGTACTGACTTAAAAGACATTTCAAAAAGGTTAAATCAAAATGCAAAAGTGATTTTTAAGGCCAGGGAATGCCTGCAGTAGACAGCCAGATCTTCATCCTTTCCCTAATACATATCTCAGATATGAGATAGAGTGAAGGTCAGGGACCGAGTAAGTAAAGAAGCAAGAGATGGGCAAGGGCAGACAATGTGTGAATTATCTGTTGTAATTATTTCTTGAGGGGAAAAGGAAAGGTAAAGTGGTCCATTTTTAGACCAATGTCTAAATGACTTCTTCAAATAACTTTGTCAATATAGCATGTATATGTAGGGGGTAGACTGAGAGGATAATACATTCAAGCTTTGGACACACAGATTTGAAGTCCTTATGACTCCACTTGGTAAATGGTCTCCAGTCACCAATTACCATGAGGGAACAGCAATTGTTACCTTGATTCTAAAAGCAAGATGATGTCTCCACAAATTGGATGCCAAAATGAAGCTGAAACTCATCCACAGAGAAAATGAGTTCCAGAAAACACATTAAAAATGATAATAAATACAGCCACTTTCTAGATTCTAGTTTATACTGAGCCAAGGTCAGTGGCTTATGGAAATACTAATGGCTATCTTAGCTGTCCTTTCCTAATGGACGGCACAGCATTTATAATGGAGGTCAGCATTCAATTCTGGTTTTGACGAAAGCAATCAGGGAGTACGGCCACTGGTGATTTAAATCTAGCCTTTTTGACTACTGATTTACATTCATTTGATTTTAATCAAACCTGACCCAGCTCAGAAGAGCTCAGAATAGCTTTTCTTTGTTTAATCCTAAAAAAAAAAGATGGGGTTATAAATTTGAGGACATAAGCACCCATTCTGTGTGAAAATTTAACTACTGATAAGGCGTAGCAAAAACAGGGTAAAGACCTCTGCTGGCCCCTGCTAACTGAGGAGGTGCTTTCTTGTCTCATTCCTCACTCCCTCTTCTCTTTTCTTCCTTTTCTCCATTTCTCTCCATTCCTCACTCTCTCATGTTTTTACTTTTTCTTTCCTTTTATTACTCCTAAAAATAAGTATAGTTTCTTAATTAACCCTCATATGTAAACGTTATTTTATATTTACAGAGTGCTTTTGCATCCATCATCTAAGATCTTCACATTTCAGCTGATCAGTAGAAGTGATGAGGAAACTGAAGCTCACAAAGTTGGTGACTTATTTAAGGTCATGTATTTAGCAGCAAGTAGATGATTCTCGACTATGATAGCCAGCCTCCAAGTTGACCCTTAGTTATCCCTGCATCCTGGTATTCACATACTTTGTGTAGTCTCCTCCTTATTATAACTGGGTTGCTCCAACAGCATGCAGTACAATGATGTTATGTCACTTCCACAAACAGGTTATAAAAGAAACAGCAGCTTCCATCTTAGTCTCTCTCTGTCTCTCTCTCGATCATTCACTTTTGGAGGAAGCCAGTGACATAAACCACTCACTTGGAATTGAGGGTTCTTTCAGCCAGCAAGGAACTAAAGACTCTTGTCAACAAGCATGTGGGTGAGTCATATTGGAATCAGAACCTACACTACCAGTCAAACCTTCAGATGCCTGCAGCCCCACCTAACATCTTGACTAGAGTTTCATGAGAGACCCTGAGCCAGAACCACTCAGCTAAACCACTCCCGGACTCCTGACCCTCAGAGGCTATATGAGCTAAAAAATATGAGCTGTTTTAAGATGCTAAGTTTGGGGTAATTGTTTATGCATCAGTGGATAACTATTAATCTAAGTTTCCTCTTCTGACACTATCAAACTACACCTGCATTCAGGCACAATTTTCGTTGCAGAGGTTTGCCAAATATTCTGTTAGGTACCATGTTCTTGAAAGACAACAATATGCACATGTAATTTGTATAAATGCAGGTGCTTTATTTGGATCCTAGAGCAGAAAAAAAAAATTACGCCCAAAGCACCTGTGCTAAAAATACACTGCGTGTGTGTGTGTATGTCTTTGTATTTCTGAGTTCATTTAGAAGCCTGTTATTTGTCTTTCCTCAGTCTTAGAACAGAAGACTAGCAAAGAAGAGGTTTGGTTGGAGCCAGTGTTTGGCCCAAGAATCCTAGGGGGAATTACCAAGAGCTGAAGCAGTTCTTCAAATCCCAGCAGCACAGCTGGGATATTGATACTGAATACTAGGAAGCTAAGGAAAGGTCTTGCTTGACTGCAATTGTCACATTATCATGCACTACAGTGCAGCAGCCCAAATCAAAGAGAGATGCGAAATTCACCAAGGACAGGAGCAACGCATTTTCCCCTGTATATCAGGAAAGTCACGAGGAATAGGAAGGCGGGTACAAATGCAAAAACATCTGCTCCCTAAACCCATTTGAAAAATATCCCTGCAAAAAATAAATGTGAATCAACTATAGTGCATAGCAGATGGAAGTGCAATATGTTTAATTTAAGGGGGAAAAGGATGCAGTTGAGGAACCAGAGAGTACAGAAGTAAAATAATACTTAAGCGCATTTCACATACTGCTGCCCATTAGGTTACACTCTACTTGATAAGAAGATACATAGAAAATCGGCTTTTAACTGTATCAAACTACTCTGAAAGAATTCCAAATAATCACAGTAGACTCTCTAATGGTACTTACAGTTTATAAATTATTATTATAAAGCCAAATTTCGGGACAGCAACATAATTTTCCCCTAAAATGAGAAATAAATTCTAGAGTTGTCTTTTGGTGTCAGATCTTCACTTCACTGATCTGCCTCAAAGGGACTTAACGAGAAAGAGTAAATAAAGGAATGAAATATCTTAGATAACAGGCAGAGAACAATGCAATGGCTCAGGATTTGGGAACAATGCCATGCAATCTTATGATTATGTAAAAAAAAAAAAAATCATCAACTAGTCCAAATGCTTTTGAAAAAATGGCCAATGACTGACAGTATACAAAGAAGTCACTTTTCTATTGCAGATGACTTACTTTTGGCCCAATCTTAAAATAAAGTTGATTATCAGCATATACTTCAGTCTCCTTAATTCATAACATCATTTACCCTAAAGGATGGAAACTTTTTTACATTTTCAGAAGACATTTAAAGATTTCATTAGATTTTGTTGGGCACAACCAAAATAGGAAGATATTACAATTACCCAGAACTTTTTATTTATTTTATATGATAAAATAGCCTACTTAAAAACTACAGCAAATAAAGAATGACTGTGAATTAATTTTACACATTTGCTAATACAACCAATTCATGAGTCACTGGACTGATCAATGAAAACTTTCATTGAATGAATAATGAATAATACCATTCATTTTAATGTTTATCACTATCTGAGTAATATTTTAATGAGTCCACCTTACAATAAATGGTAAGGTCCTTTGAGGACAGTCCAAACATTTTAGTGGTAGAAAATTGTTACAAAATCTGTTTCTTGAAGGGAAAATGCATGACATCCCAAAGTCAAAGTATGTACAGCTGTTTCTGCTACTGTTCACCATGTTAATATGTAAGACCTAAGGAACAGGGATATATCTTCTTAATGCACTGTCATTTTGAAAACTAAATTCAAACAAAATGTACAGAAAGAATTCACCAAATTGCACATTAAAAAAAAAAAAATTCCAAAGGCACTTTTTATCTCATATAGTTTACATGAGGTAGCAGAGCCTTTAACACTGATCAGGAAACACGCCTGAATTAAGTGCCAAATGATGAAATACAGTAAGAACCAGGTCACCTTTAGGTTTCTGATAAAAAACAAAGCATATTAGGCCTTTTAAAAATAATCTATGCACACTGTTGGTAGCGATGGCAGAAAGCGTTACAGGTCAATAGGTGTTTTATGAACATATTAACGAGTAGAGGGGAATTGCCTGAATTCTTAATTGCCAAGGTATAAATAAATTTTAATAATATTGGAATGGAATATTTTAAACTTTCTGGGGAGGGTATTTAACTAGATAAGAATGAACAGTATTCTATAATAGAGACTAGTGAAGGTCAGTGGAACAGTTGAACTATAATATTAATACAAAATGTTCTTCATCAGGCTGACACTCTTATAAGAATGGTCTCACTAAATTACAATGACCCTCACTTACCAATACCTTAGAGAAAGTGAATACTGCACTGCATGGAATATTTATTAGTCACCCCCGTACTTGCAGCTATGAAGTAGAAATATGGACTCAACTACCCCCCTGCCATATTTAATTTTTCAAAAATTCCATAGAATTTTTGGCTTCCTGATTTTGGCTACATTAACTTAAGAGCCGTATTTATCACATCAAATCATCATGTGCTTGCTAATTCAAAGCTGTACAAAATAGTGTAATTCATATAATAGATTTATGCAGGAGCCTAAAACTAGAAGCTCTGATCTTATGGTTGAGAAATTCAAGTTTCATGAACCCAGAATTGAAATTATCAGAAAAGCCAAATGGCCATGATTTATTTCCTAGAAAATAAGGATTAACAACCGCTACTTCTATTGGTAAATTAGAACACCTATAGAATTTCAAAGAGCTTTCTGAATAACTAAGAAATTAAATTCAAACTATGTTCATAATATTTTAATGGTAAATATTTTATTTTATTCTTATTTAGGGAATTGAATAACCTATGTAAAATATTTCTGTAGTCTCCCAGCTACCATGTTAGATGAACTGCAACATTCCATTTCCCAACTATTTGAAATAAACTGAAATTTGCCATAACATGTTATTCCTTAGTATTAGTCCACATTCAAGAGACTTAAGGCACACAAAATTTGATTATGTTATAAAATAAATTCAAGTTGTCAATGAAGGTGAACCCTAATATGATTGTGCCATGGCCAAGAGATTTCCTCCCACCTGCCCTAACTACAGCTGTCATGTGCAATCACACAAAAACCTCAGTTAGGCATGAGTTCCAAACTCTTTCACCACGGATTCATTTTCCAAAGTTATCAAATAAATAGATTGCTTACTTTTGAGTTAAGTGTATTCTGTGTCAACACAAGTCCCATAATTAGTGAAACAGCCTAAAAGGAAGCTAGATGTGAGGCAGTTGCAAAGAAGGGCACCTCCCAGTACAGGGGTTTCTAACTTTCTTGTCAAAAGCCCCACTACCCTGCAGACTCCATGGGACTATCTCAAACACCACCACATTGGGGAAACTCAATCTTATCCGCCGCTGTATGTGATTTCCTTCTCGCTGATCTCACATGGATCAAAAGCTGAGTCACTGATCCCACTGTGCTTTGTATTAAAGATATTTATGTTTTGGCTTCTGCTCTCTGATAGGCTGTGAGGTCCTTGAGAATGCAGAATATGACTTCCCATATTTGCATTTATTCTCTTTGGTGTCTGGAACAGTGCAGATTCTCAAAAAATAAATTTCATAGAATCTTTCTTTCAAGAAGGATGGCAACTAGGCTCAGAACTCTCAAACCAAAGTTGTATAAAATATCCCATGCTGGGTTTACATGGAATATCACACTTCATGTACTTTAGACTGGAATTCTCCCCTTTTTGGTTTCATTAATATGATAATTAAACATTTTATGTATCTGAAGAAGTATTCATCTATGTGTCAAATTTTCCTTTTGTTCTTTGGTATCTCCTTTTCCAGTCAAGTCGTAATACATGAAGCCTTTAAGGAAAATAACTAAACACCTTAATGATGTAGAGTAAATCCTAGGATCATTAAGCCCAGTTCTCCATACTTTTTTTTTTAAGAAATATCAAGATAATAATCACTTTAAAAACACTTTTTAAAGTTTAAATCATACCAAAGCGCCATCCTATCATTCCCCGTACCAGTAATGTGGGTCATATGGCTTTCAAACAGAGATTATTTAGAGAATGCAAAACCAAACAATTCTGGGTTTGCTGGTCTAAGCATAGTAAATCAGCAGAGTTCTGATATTTACTAACAGGAAACAGATTAAAAATGGAAGATGTTTAAATCTACCAAAATCATGCTGAATCGTCTTTAATAAAGAGTAGCTTCCTGTTGCATTCTAAAGCTAGCACAGCAAGTCATCTAAAAGCTGTGAATTTTATTACTCATCCATTCATTTAACACATATTTATTGAGCACTTACTCTATGTTATGCATTGCTTGTGGGGGCAACAATTCAGGAGTTAATACAGCAAGCTGTGCCCTCTTCAAGTTTACAGGTAGTTAAATATATTTTATCAATAATACTGGCTCCTAGTAGGCTTCACTGATCATATACAAAATACAGTTATTTCAGTCACAGACCTCGCATTGATATAAATTTATACTTTAGGTACAATGAGCTATAAGTCTATGAGCATCTAGGTTCTAGCTCATTTCTGCAGTTTAAGTACCTTGAGAAGCTGCACAACAACTCACAGCCTCAGTTTCGTGTGTAACATTGGATGAATAAATTCCATTCTGCACTCCTTACAGGGTGTTTATGAGGGTTAATAAAAAGATCTTATGAAGTGATAATGCAATGAATACATGTATATACAAGATACAGTACTAACTTTACATGCATTACTTTATTCAGTACTAATAATAGTCCTATGGTATTATAATTAAAATACTCTTGCTGTCTACATGTCAGAGCACATAGGTATCTGGAAGAAACTTACTTTTTGAATTTTTGTTTGTTTTCAAATAAATGCATTTGTTTATTTGCACATATTATTACCAATAGTCTCGTAGCAAACACAGGAAAAGTTCATCTTCCCTAAAGGCTTTGTTCAAGAAACCCCCGTGTAGGTGATGCTGGAATGTGTTTCAGTTTAGTTGTGGTTGGTATGAGAAATAATCCCTGGAGCCATTGCAGAATTCATTAAACAGAACTTACCCAGGGTGGTCCCTGAGGTACATTAAAGTTTCGCTGGAGGAAACCAAGAATAGTCTAGTTTCAAAGACATAAGCACTAACCATGTCACCCCAATGAAAAGAAAAGGAAGGCAATTGACTGAAACATAGTTGGGGAGAGGGAAGAAGGGTTACCTTGCAAACTCTTAATATCTTTAATATTAGCAAAGTCAAAACTTGCTTGTATCTCTTCCCAGAAATGAAATTCGACAGTTGACCCAGCTCAAAGACTAAGAAACCAGCTGAAAATCCCAGCTGTCTTCCCAGCTTCTGCCCTCCTCAATAAAGATGGTGTAGCAGAGGCAGAGAGCTTCAATTAACACTTAACCTTTATTTTTTTATGTTTAGATGCACTCTGTAATGAATACCCATCACTGTTACTTGCTCTACCAGTTCTTCACAGAGAAATCCTCCTTCCACATTTACACATTTAATGTTTGTCTCTCCCTAACTCAACACATACATACACACAAAGTTTTCTTTTTTCCAAGCTGGTATGTCACTCTAGTCAATCCAAGGCAGATTTTTCTAGACTCAGTCTTTTTTTGTTTCAAGCAAAGAATCTCCACTTTTTCCCAGGCAAATAAAAATATCAACTGGATTCTGTTGGAAATTAAGAATATAGTACTGCACCATAATCTCTTATGAGACAGTAAAAGAAAAAAAATTCATATACGTGAGTTTACAAGAAAAAAGTACACAAGATTAGGGTGATATTCCTATTATTTTTCAGAGGCACAGGCATATAACCAAAGAGCAATCATTACTTCATCCTCTTCCCCCTTCTATATATATGTATAAATGTTTGTATGCATGCCTGTATTTCTAATGACTGCTAGACATCAAAAAGTTTTAATGAGTTTAATTTTTTAATGAATATAATAATAATTTAATTATTGGTTTATTTTTTAAATGTATGCCTATTTTTATTTTTTTTATTTTTTTGTTTTTTTAGTTATTTTCTAACTTTATTGAGATATAATTACATAGAATATTGTATAAGTTTAAGGTGTATGGTGTGATGACTTCATACATGTCCTTACTGCAAAATGATTACCACAATAAGGCTAGTTAACAGCTCCATCACCTCACATAATTACCTTTCTTATTTTTGTGGTCATGACATTTAAGATCTGCTCTTTCATAAAATGTCAAGTATATAATACGTATAATACTGTGTTGTCTACTCTAGTCACCATGCCGTACATAAGATCCCTAGAACTTATCATCTTATAACTGGAAGTCTGTAGCCTTTGACCCATTTCCCCCACCCCACCCCCATTCTCTATCTCTATAAGTTCCACGCTATTTTTACAAGCTCAACTCTTTTAGATTCCACATGTTAAGGGAGAACACAGAGAATATTTCTTTCTCTGACTTATTTCACTTAGCATAATGTACTCAAGGTCCATCCATGTTGTTACAAAAGGCAGGATTTTCTTCTTTTTTAAGGCTGAACAATATTCTGTTGCATATATTATGTGCATATTTTTAAATTGATTTCTGTTATATATCATACAAACCATTCAATTCTTTTTCTGAAATGATCAAAAGATATCTGATAGAAAATAATATTAGTAAAAACTATATGAAGGATATCACAAATGAATGAGCTGGAAATTCTAAGTCAGACAGACCTGGATTTGAACTTCAGTGCTATGAGGCCATGACATAAATACTTAAATCTCTCTGAGCACTAGTTTCCTCATCTGTAAAGTAGAAGCAATAATAACTAGGCTTATTTTGCAAGGGATAAACATTATATATACGGCATAACACCTGGCTTTTAAACAAATATTTCCTCCCTTACCAATTTCTCTCTTGCTGGGGTCACAAGATCATGAAGGTGGTATTAGGCACTCAGTACCTTTCAAAGGGTCACAAATGTAAGAACAAATCCAGGAATAAAAATGAACTAGAAGCTATTATTAACTTATGTAGTAATTACTAATTCTCAAAGTTTGCTATATTTAATAAATCTCTGCTCTCATACGGATCATTTTAGTATTCTTTTTGAGAGCATTAACAATGGTGCTTGGATAATTATTTCACTGATGTTTAAGAAGCATTTGAAGCACTCAGAATATATTTCATTCATTTTGATGGTGTGAAGTAAGAGTGCCTGGCTGCTAGTGTTGCTTAACCTCTCCTGAATCTACATTTCAACGCTTAATGGTATTACCACAGTTCTTTGCACACTACAGATGTTAACAAACATAAGAAAGAAAGAAGAGGGCTTCCCTGGTGGCGCAGTGGTTGAGAGTCCGCCTGCTGATGCAGGGGACACGGGTTTGTGCCCTGGTCCGGGAAGATGCCACATGCCGCGGAGCGGCTGGGCCCGTGAGCCATGGCCACTGGGCCTGCGCGTCCGGAGCCTGTGCTCCGCAACGGGAGAGGCCACAACAGTGAGAGGTCCGCATACAGCAAAAAAAAAAAAGAAAGAAGAGAAGATGACAAGGAAACCTGATCTGAGATAATTTTCCCCCTTACTTTTTACCTCTCAAAAGAGATAAGGGAAAGGGTTACGAAAATCCTAAAATATTATTTATTACTGCCAATCTGAAACTTTTAGTCTATACCATAACCGGAACCAGATTGCATTAGTGGTGAAATCACTGCCTTATTATACTCTTATTATAACTTAGGCTCTTTCAGAGCCCTGGCCCTTACAGACATTCATACTCACAGATACATAATGTCTTACTGTAGAAAGAGATGCAAGGATTATTTAAGTCAACATTCCCCAACACCCTGTTGTAGATGAGTCCACTGAAGTTACTTGCTGAAAAGATTATAGGTATGAGTTTGAGTACAGAAAGCAGTAGGGAACCCTCTGCTTCAGACACAAGTGCTCACAATTGAGAGCTGCCTGAAAACTGGCCACACCCTGCCAGCAGGATGTTCTCAAAAGTGGTAATTGTTTCCAGTCCCAAGTTCTACCTTTTTCCTTCTAGGTGAATTTGTACTTCTAAGGACATTCACTATTACTCATAAAAGGTCCCGACAACCCAGAGCTGACATTTAGCAGTTACATGGTCTTGGGGAAATGACTTAACTTCTTTCAGCCTCAGTTCCCTCATCCTAAAAATGGAGATAATAATTATACTTCCCTCATAGGACAGTTCAGAGAATTAAACAACAGAATGAATACACGTTAAGCAAGTGACATACAGTGGCCATGCAGCAATGTTAGCTATTACTTTTATCTACAAATGGGTACACACATCTGTGAAGTGTTTGTGAAAAAATGTACCTTCTTTTCTCTGATCCGAAAAAATGCATACCCTAGATAACATGAATAACAACGTATATCATAGTTATTAGGATTACCCTATAGTTTCATTATGTGAAGGAATAAACAGCTTATAACAACTTCTAAAATCTAATTGAATTAGCTTTGCCAATGAGAAAACCAAACTCAACTGGAAGATCTGACACTCTCCTCAATAATGTACTCTTTCCAGATCCTTTTACCAATTATATTCTTAAAATATTATTACCTTTAACCCTTGAATTCTTTACATTCATATTTGTATTATAAAAATTATGAAATTATTTTTGGTAGGCTTATACATAACAACATTTTTGGCCAAAAAAAGAGAAAAAAGCCTAGAGCCAAAAAGCCATGTCAAAAACCCATTTATTGTAAAAAAAAAAAAAATATATATATATATATATATATATATATATTCTAAAACATACACCAAAGCTTGCTGTTCTTTTCTTTTTTTGTTTTTTAGCGGTACGCGGGCCTCTCACTGCCGTGGCCTCTCCCGTCACGGAGCACAGGCTCCGGACTCGCAGGCCCAGAGGCCATGGCTCACGGGTCCAGCTGCTCCGCGGCATGTGGGATCCTCCCGGACCGGGGCACGAACCCATGTCCCCTGCATCGGCAGGCAGACTCTCAACCACTGCGCCACCAGGGAAGCCCCTTGTTGTTCTTTTAATATTTATTTATTTTTCTTTATGTTTGAAGTCCACCAATTTATCTTAAAAGCACAAACTCCAGGCACTTTAAAACCAGCTAACCAGACTGGAGAAGAACATGTGGCATGAACTTTCTCTTAATCAGAAAACTGCACTACTCCCTCCACTTTTTTCTAATTCCATAGACCTTGCACAGTGGCTGCCTCACGGCATCCAGGAGAAATGAGAGTGACTAAGGCGTGATCCTCGGCCACAGGAAGCTTGAAGCCTATTAGAAAAGACAGACAGGTAAGCCTATAAAAATAGGCTGTGTTGGCCAAAGAGATGTTTTAATACCTCCCAGATCATATAACATCATGGGCCTTTTAAATATGAAAGAGAATCCTGATGACAATATCCAATTAGAGATTTGTTTTTTGGTTCTGGTGTAAGAGGGGGAAAAGAAAGGGAGACTCAGAAGGGACTATAATACCCTGATGGTAGAAACTTCCACTGGACTTCTGTTCAATTAATAAGAGACGTGCTCATCAGATCAAAGTCATGGGATCAGAAGCTGTCCACTACAAATATTATCTGGAAATATATGAAGAGTGAAATAAAAATCAACCAACATCATCTTCCTTTGGCGCCTAGCCCCATTTAATTTCACAATAATTCTACAAGGTTGGTATGATCCAAATTATGATAGGGAAACTACGCTCAGAAAAGCCGACCAGTTCAAATCCACAAAGTAAGATAGAGCTGGGATTAAAATTTGTATTTTCCCCACTTGAAAGTTCAGGCCAAGTGGTCTCACTCTAAAAGCTACATATCCTTGAAGGTAGCATGGACATCAGAGTACTCTAACCCCAATATCAGAAATGAAAATCTTATGCCAGCCATCTTTATACAATAATCATGGTAAGAAAGCCAGTAGTTTGTCATTTTTTTTAAAAAGTGGCTATAAACCTCAATTGCAATATTAAGCAAGAGAAATATAAATAGAGACAGAGACGGAAAACCTTCTGGATGGCAACGCTCTGAATGCATGCACTTTTTTGGTATCTTAGAAGATAACTGAACCATTTTAATGTGCACACAAATATCACACTTTCATTTTCAAAGATTTATAAAACCCTGACATCACTACCAGTAAGTTAGTTTTAGAAAACTACAAACATGATTCTTTTTAGACACAGAACCTATATTCATGTGTAATGAACAGATTCAAACCTACCTCTCATCAGAGCACGTCTAAAGATTTAAACAGGACTTTCCACACACAAAATCACCTCACTCCTTTTTACATTAACTTCTATGAGTCATGTAGTTTAAAGAGTACATGCTCTAAGACTACCCATAAATAACAAGCAAGTATTGACAAAGTCTTCCTGAAATTAATTGTATACGTTTAAGGCAAGATAACGTTTTAATTTCACATGTTGGCCGACTGAAGAGATGGTATGATCACTCTTCTGTAACTAACACACTGAGATTCTATTCAGACTTTTTTATGCATTCCATCTGATTAAAAGGGTTTTGATATAAGAGATATTTGGATTACTAATAAAAACGTATTTTTTAAACCTCTTTGTTCAAATTAAGTATTCAGACATGCTCCCTCCATTTGGCTGCTGTACTGAGATCTACTATATTGGTGCCAGAAATAAATTTGTACTGATACAACTTAGTCGATGGAAATAAAACCTAATTCTGTCACAGGAGTAACTAGGGCAACTGAAATGCAGCAACACCCATGAATTGCCTTTGTTCCAGCACAATTACAGTGACAAAAATATTTATGTTAAGAAAATAGCTGCTGACACTGAAAGAAGTGGGAAGTACGGTTTTAAAGATGAAAATAGAAGCTGTGAGCATTCACTTGACTACAGTTTATTTGAAGATATGAACCACTGCACCTACCCAGTCAGTACTAATGAACACTGTAATCACTATAATCAAACAAACAAAGCAACTACACATTAGGAGACAACTGAACTATTATTTAGAACTATTATTTATTATTTAGAAAGTTTCACTCAATTTCTGTATGGGTAATTTGATTTGTGAATGGTTAATGAGTTTAGAGTAGCTTTGTTTTTTTGAAGGATTTGGCTTTTCAATATGGATTTGGTCAGACCTCATTTCATATCTTCATTATCTCCCTGTAAGTTTACGAAATAAAACACAAAGTCCGTCACAGTCCCTCAGAACTTGATCTTAAGTCCAGCAAGTTTGGTCTGCTACTTTGTTGAATTGCATTTCTTACCTACAGTCCTTGCATTTTACCTTAGAGGGGCACCTCCCTTAATGAAATATACAACGGGAGTGGGCAGGAGTGGTGTGGGGATGCAGGGAGGCCATATGAATCTAAATGGAGTCTGGATTCTACTAAATAGTTCACTCTAGTCTATAAAGTGCTATATAAATTAGAAACCTAAATTTCAAACAGCTCTTAGGGACACATTTGCTCTACAAAATGAAAATCACAGACACTCTGCACAAAGCGGTGAAAGTCCCCAGTTGCTCTCCCTCTGCTCTTCATCTCAGACATGACTTTCAACCCAACAGCATCAACCAGTTTGCCTCTTTTTCTTTCATCAACATCCCGTGTGCAGCTCTAACTGAACTGGGATTTGGAAGTTCCAAAGGGTCAAGTAGAGTATGCCACCATAAAGCTGAGGAGTTTCTTAAATTGAGGGGAACGGTGTGAGAGCTAACCCAAAGCAGCCACAGTCTGGCCCCCACTCCCTCCCTCACCATAATCCCACTCTTTGCACACAATGCATCACCATCTTTTTTCATGGTAAGCAGTTCTGGGAAAGCACTAAACCAATTCCACACTGACTCACTCTAAAATGACTCTAATGAAACACCAAACACACACAAAATTCATGTGCCAGTAGAATTTTAAAAGCATGCATTGGTTTCATGGGGTTTTTTTCTGCTTTCACGGTGGAAACATTAAGATTATAACTAAGCGTACAAACCCTTAGTATGCTACAGTAAACCCCAGAGACACTCGATAATCTTGTTAACCAGCTGGCCCACTGTATTTATGTAAAATCAATTCAGTGATGCAAGTAAACCAGTAGACTCAATTCAAAACAGCAAATAGTCAAAATCGTATCTTTTTGACTTTGCAAATCATAACTTTTTATAAAATATGTAATATATATGTAAAATATGTAATATATGTTCTCGACCAACGTTTTTCAAAGGACCACCTGCATCAGATCCAAATGGGATGCTTATAAAAATTCAGATTCCTGGGACCCAGACTGGACTCACAGAATCAGACTTTACGGATACGGAGCCTTGGAATATACATTTTCAAAGAGCTCCCCGGAGGCTTCATATGCAAGTAAGTACCACTGACTTTAGCTTTAGCAGAATGTTTGCACTTCATGATCACAAAGAGAAGTAACACTGAGAGATGGAAGAGAAGTGCCCAGGTAGCCAGGTTAGCAAAAGGAGCTACTAGCCATAGAACAAAAAAAAAACGGAAAGAAAGTCAGAGTCCACAGTCCAAGTAGGCTAAGAAAGACCAAAGTTAACAGGTCCAAGGTCACCAAACTAGTTGTTACACTGTTTGAACTTGAAACCAGATCTCCTGACTCTGGTTGATGCCCATTGCAGCTGCCTACGCTCCATCTGTCCCTACAAAATAAAAGTTTGAAAACACTAGTCGTTTAAACTTCACTCTTCAATTATTTGAATATTTGCATATTCAAATTACTAAAACAATACTACCATTTTACTAACCTAAAAATTTTTCCAAGTTTCTTTTTTTTATTTTTATAAATTTATTTATTTTATTTTATTTATTTTTAGCTGCATTGGGTCTTCGTCGCTGTGCGTGGGCTTTCTCTAGTTGTGGCGAGTGGGGGCTGCTCTCTGTTGCAGTGCACAGGCTTCTCATTTGTGGTGGCTTCTCTTGTGGAGCACGGGCTCTAGGCGCACCGGCTTCAGTAGTTGTGGCTCAGGCTCAGTAGTTGTGGTGCACAGGCTTAGCTGCTCTGCGGCACGTGGGATCTTCCCGGACCAGGGCTTGGACCCGTGTCCCCTGCATGGCAGGCGGATTCTTAACCACTGTACCACCAAGGTAGTCCCCCAAGTTTCTTATAGTTCCCTGATGCAGCAGCGTACGATAGCCAGGGTAGGTATTAGCATCTCCACATTAGGTATGGGAAAACTGAGGTTTCCAAAGGTTTAGTGACTTCCCTAAAGTCTCATAGTCCTAAAACCAGAGTCAGTAATCCAATTTTGATCATCTTTCTCAAAGTTCAGTCTTCCTTCTACTCACACTACCCTGAAATTTATACAAACTCTCAGCTTGACGTTTTCTCACCTTTTAGATTTAAAGATTTAGTTCTCAAGGATCTCTTCCTGAAACAGATGTTACTCTCCAGAGCCAGAGTCTCTGTGCACATACCTGAAACTGTGGGTGGTGATTACACATGATCTCAATGGATTTCTATAAGAGAGTTCGGGGAAGGTTTCATGTGTGCACAAATCCAGCAGATACTACACTGCTGATGAGAAGCAGTGTGCATTGTATTCTCAGTTTCAGCCTGATAATCTGATATGACGGGTATGAGGCACAAGCTACAAGTCTCTCCTTCTTAAAACAATAATTGTGAGCCTTTATTATTCACCAGGAATATCAAGGTTATTGTCTGGATCAAACCTAAAAGGGAGCTTCCATCAACAGATGTCATAAAAGATAAGCACCAATTTGACATGCTCTTGCAGAACTATCACCTGCTATCAGAGCTGCTATGACAGCTGTGTAGTAAGACAATGTGGGCCAATTCATCAGTCCTCTGGGCCCCAAGTGCTCCCCTAATGGGTATGACAAACATATGCCTCACTGCTACACGATGGGTGTTTATTACTGTAGGGCTGTTTGTATAACAATCCAATTAATCAGTGTTGATAGTCATGTTTTTTGAAACTGATGGAAAGCCAGAATGACATAAATCTATTGAATGACTACATCCATTGCCGTAGCGTGACGGACTTTGAAAAGAAAAAGGTAGACTGTTTCTCACACACACAGACATACACACACACACAGAATCCTGCCAAGATACAAATAATATACAGGTATAACTAATTTTATTGTACTTCACTTTATCGTGCTTTGCAGATATTACTTTTTTTTTTTTTTTTTTTTTTTTTTTTACAAATTGAAGGTTTGTGGCAACCTTTGTCAAGCAAGTCTATCAGCCCCATTTTTCCAACGGCATTTGCTCACTTTGTGTCTCTGTGTCCCATTTCGGTAATTCTCGCAAGATTTCAAACTTTTTCCCTATTGTCGTATTTGTTATGGTGATCTCTGAGGAGTGACCTTTGATGTTACTCATGCAAAAAGATTATGACTTGCTGAAGGCTTATATGATAGCATTTTTTAGCAGTACAGTATTTTTAAATTAAAGGTTGTACCTTTTTAGCTATAACACTATTGTGCACTTAATAGGTTACAGTATAGTGTAAACATAACCTTTACATGCACTGGGAAACAAAGAGCTTCATGTGACTTGCTTTATCGGGATATATGCTTTATTGCAGTGGTCTGGAACAGAACCCACAGTATTTTCGAGGTGTGCCTGTACCATCTTGGTTCTGACATGATGTTATCTTCACCATGCAGGGCCTGCTCCCTCTTGCCTGGCCAAATCCTACTTCCTTTGAAAGACTCAGTGTAAGTGTTATCCTGGATCTAACGCTTCCCTGCTTCCAGAGCTTAGGCAGGATTTGAAAGAGGGACTTGCTGGAGAAAGATTAGGGTGGACCAAAGAGGTCAGACTACCTCACCTTAATCAAGAGCCATTCCCCTGCTCCAGCTGGCTGTTGCCACAGGGAACCTGTTCTCAGGGTCACTAGGTCTTCCTTGTTTCAAGAGACATGAGAAAACTCAGTTTTTACTTGCTATGCTCCATTTTTTTAATTTTGACAACTGTTTCCCCCTAAAATTAGAGCTTGAGACAAGGACTTTCAAGTAGTTTATTCTGGAAATGATCCCAAGAAGCAGGAGAGAGAAAGGTGAAGCATAGAAGGTCTAAAAACCAACCAAGGGGGTGTCAATGAGGTCCCAGGGGTTTCAGAGACATGCCACGTAATGGCTCCCAGAGTCTTCCCTGCGGATGACGGAGAGCAGGGGCATTGATCCCCCAGCTCCTGTCCTCTCTCGATAAAGGACGGTTCCTCAGAGCCACAACTCCCCTATACTTCCCAGTTGTACCTGCCATAGTGCTCAGCAGCTTCCTCAGTTTGAAAGAAGACAGGCAATGGTTGTGCCTGAGGTGGGCTGCAGTCAGCGTTCATGGAATCACAGCTGTGACTGAAATCAGAGGTGACTGAGGGGATGACTCAAGGCACCAAAAGCAACAACTACAGCAACGAATGAAATTGTAAACGTAGTGCAGGTCACACAGTTAATGGGCGCAGTCCTGATTCGGCTCTTGGACTCCATCTGCTTTTCATCTTGAGGAACGCCTCCCTGACCACCGCCTGGAGCAAAGCACATTGGAATGAAGTTCCCCCACCCTTCACACTGTCAGCATTTACACCGCTGAGCTGTAGCATCACGTCTAGTGACCTCCTAGACTATGAGCAGCCTGAGGAGAGACTCCTTACCCTGTCCATTATTCCTAGTACCTGTTCAATAAAAATCTACTGACTGAATTCGTTCACAGAAAAGGCCTGCTAGTGTTTGTGGGACTGAATAAACAGATAACACTTTTAATACTTGACTAGCTAGAACTATAACCGAAACTCAATGAGGAGAAACAGTCCGAAGGTCACTAAGGAATGAAACAATCATTCCTTAACTCCTGCACCAAAGGGCCTTATGACTCAAAACCATTAATCACTGACAAAGATGAACTTTGTTTTCTGAAAAGACTATACTGCTTCAACTGTTACAGTTATATATGTTCTCAACATATTTACTTTTTCATATTAATAAAAAATCTAGAAAAATTATCTTTGCCCCTACAAAAACAAAACAGTTACAGTTTCATCATCTTCTACCACTGAAACTGAATTTTCTTTACATGTGACATAGAAATTCACCTTCTTTCCCGTACCAACTCTAAATTCTTGTACCTTTCTCTAAGGCTCTGACAGCATTTTCTTTGAAAGACATCTGGTCTGGCTGGGACCTAAAGGGAGAAGCCTGAGTGACAGATCTGCATAGGGAAGAGTCAGAGAGATCAACACAGGTAAGGGAATTCTGGAACATTCCATACAAATAGAGGATCTCCTTATACCAACTGAGTGGGTACCTCAACATAAATAGCAGAACAGGCTGAATGTTCCTATCTTACTTTTTACATATGGGGCAAACAAAACAGACAATGAAGTACTTATTAGAGAAAGCCTAATACACAATAAAAATATGCCCAACAGACTTTCATCCTTGAAAAAAGTATAGAGAGACTTTCTGCATTACAGATCTGCTGCACTGTTTCTAGCACCTATATATGTGTGTGTGTGTACACACACACACACACACACACACACACACACACAGAGAGTTACTTACAAAACAAAGTAGGTCATTCTTAGATAAAAGTAACATTTATAGAACTAGGAAGATTTGGGTAAAGTTTCCCTGTTATTGCTTTAAAAAATTAACAACCCCCTGGCTTTGCTAAACTTATGTCCATTAGTTTCTACGTATTATTTTTACTCTTGTAGGAAGACATAATTTCTGTTGATAATAAAACTCCCTAACAGATTCTAAAAGAAACATGTGCAACTCCTTCAGAAAGATCAATCAAGAGAGACAGAGGGTATAAAGAAGTTTGATGAGAATTCAATAAACCAACTTCACTCTAATCTTCCAGTCTTGACTCCACATTGACCTTCCACCCATTGTTAAAGGAATTAGCCAATGCCATCGCAAGGTGATAAACATTATAAACTCTTTGGCAGACTGGGAGGGGCTTAAAGGCTAATAAAATATGGAAACTTTTTTTTAAGGTTATGATCTTGGAATTACCTCAGAAACATCATTTAACAAAAATCTAGTTGTATACATCTTCGAGAAAACAGAGTATTGAGTAATAACAGATAACCCAGTCTTGTCAAAATAACCTGATCTCTGATGGAGTGACGAGCCCAGTAGATCAAGGGGAAGAAACCAGAGACTGTTTATACTTGGATTTTAACAAAGCTTTTGATTCTGTTCCTCATGACATAATCATCAATAAACTGAGAAAATAGGATCCACACTGTGTAGCTATGAAACGGCAGGAAGGTCATGCCTGGAGAGGAGCTATCGATGCGAAAGTGTCAGCCTCAGAGGGAGAATAACAAATGGGGTTCCACTGTGGTCAATTCTGGGCAGCGCTCTGGGGGATATTTTTCATTAATGACCTGGGGCGCAGAAGAATTAGCACCATCATTAAATCTGCATCCGAGACCAGACTAGAAGGAAGGGCTGGGGAAGGGAGGGGAAGAGGCAGGAGCAAGTCACCAGCCGCTGAGGAATATAGAATCGGAATTCAAAACGACCTTGAGAGTTTGAAGAAGCACAAGCACAGTGCATTTCAGGGAACAAGGGCAATGCATGTTCTTCTCTCTCCCAACATTTTCAGTTCATGGGCTCTGAGGCCCATTCTTCTCAAACAGCCACTTTAATTCATTTGGCAAGTATACATGAGATGCTGTGATGAGACTTGGTTGAACGAGACAGGTTCTGGTTCCCAACGTTACAGAAATGAGCGGCTTATTGAGGAAAATAAAAAGGAAGTGACAATATAGACTGTGGAATATTACAATAGGGATAGTACTTTGTCTGGAAGACTTTCTTGACAATCCTTTTCCCCCTTTCCCAGTATGAGTCAGTTACTTCTCTTAGGTGCTTTCCTATTTCTCTCAGCCTTCCTCTGTCACAAAACACTGTAGTGTAACCTGATTTACTTATTTGTCTGCCTCTAAACTGCTAATCTCTGAAAGGGCATGGGTCATAGATGATGCACTTTATAATCCTCAGAGCACGTCACCTGACACATAAGAGATACTCAATAAATGTTTATTGATTCGGAACTGAAAATAAACTACACACATGCAAAGTAGGCTTCATGAAAGTCTAAAAAAAACCTAGGGGTGCTGCCCTGAAACTCAAAGAGTTAATGCCCTCAATACAGCCAGAAAGCCAAGGTTAAAAGTATACAGCAGGGAGCGGCTTCCCTGATGGCGCAGTGGTTGAGAGTCTGCCTGCCGATGCAGGGGACGCGGGCTCGTGTCCCGGTCCGGGAGGATCCCACGTGCCGCGGAGCAGCTGGGCCCGTGTGCCATGGCCACTGAGCCTGAACGTCCGGAGCCTGTGCTCCACAACGGGAGAGACCACAACAGTGAGAGGTCCGTGTACCGCAAAAAAAAAATATATATATATATATATTTTTTTAAGTATACAGCAGGGTATCTTCTATGTGTGTGGTAATTTTATACGCAGGTAGGTGGAGAAACACTCCATAAAACAGTGAGGGCAGATGGCCAAGACCAACAGAGATGATTTGAGGGAGAACTGCTTTAAGTGGAGAAAAGAATAGAGGGTGGGAAGACAGAGAAGAATCTAAAGAAGGAATGTTCAGGAAACCAGGAGAACTAGAGGAGGCTGACAACCTGAAGCTGAGGCCAGTAAGAGTGTCCCAGAAAGAGTGAGATCAGCAGTGTCAAAGGCAGCAAAGAAATTAAGAAAGAAGAAATACCTGGGGAGTAAACTCAGGATGACATGAGGAAAACCAAAGATATTTAAACTGTGAGTGAAAAGAGAAGACAGACATCCAAGGACAGGGACAAGACACGGGAATGGACCTTGGAGAACACAAAACCAACTGTGGCACACATTGGTCCAAGTAACCATAACTAATAAAGATTAAGAAGACAAGTTCTGAACTGGAGGAATGGTGTCCACATACAGACACATGCATTCATACACAGCATGGATTATGCAACTAGTAAGAGAATACGCTGAGGTTACAAAAATAACCTCAAGTTAGAAGAGAAATTCTTAACCTTAATAGGAGGGGAGGGCTTCCACGACTGAACTTAAAGTTCTGTTTGTATGTGCATCTACGTCATTTTCCGGAAAGAGTGCTCATTTCAACAGAGAGTAACTCCGAGCAGATGCGTAAATTTTGTCTGAAACTACTACTTCTTATTCAATAAACTCTGCTCTCGAATATGGCCAAATCTGTCTCAGCTTTCTTGGGGCTCCAATTCTGGTGAAATATGGGAATTGTCACATGCCCCATTTAAAGGTGACATCACTTTATAGAATTTGGCTTTTTTCTCGCAATGTCCTCTTCATTTTTCTCGAGGGAAGGAGCAGTAGGAGAGAGACATGGAAAGAGGAGACGGAGCAAACTGCTCGTTTGAAAACTCCACATCTGGTATGATTTGTTTCCCAGTCTTCAAACCATGTTTCTGTTACTTCTACTGTCAGAAACTTAACTAGCTTACCTTTAATCACAGAGAATGACATGCTACTGCAACATATATTTTCCAAGATAATCCATGCAGTCCGAAATACACAATAATAAATATTTGAGGTGAGTTAGACAAATGTGATTCACTCTTTCCCGTTAGCTTACGTGCCAGAGGCACTTCAGGTAACTCAGATAAAAGTATTGGTTTAGAAACTGAAAATGAACATCCAAAAGTCATTACAAAAACTTGAGTTCTTACATTTACTCATCAAAACAAAACAATAACTCTAATAGAATCACCTCATATTACTGTATATGAATTTTGCTTCCAATTATACCAATTTTGTTACCAATTTTGTTTGAAGCTATGTATTACCATCTTTAAAATATTTATATCGGTATGAGGTTATATTATTTTTTTTCCTCACCCCCTGCACAAAATTACTCCTAAGCACTTTAAGTCACTGTATTCCTAGCACCAACAGTAATGACACAATTCTTCAGTTAAAAACCATTAAGTCTATTTTCGAGTATCTGATTCCAAGGACCTAAACCAAGGGAGAAAAATCACAAAATCTGGCTGATTAGAAAAATAGTTATAATAGGCCTCACAGCTCTTCTTATTGAGTGTACAAGAGAAATAACCAATAACCTGTTTTAACCACTGGAAAACACCCTATGGTGGTACTTGACTGATTCGATGCATTTTTGTACACAATCGCTGTGCTAATGGAGCAGACATTTACCCCAGAACAAAGGAAATCTCAGATGTAAGCCTTAGGGTTTACAGTAATTCCAGAATACCAACCACCACTAAAAGATTTTAAATGAAGGTCCTGCTGATCTACTTGTTGGTTAAACCCTTTTGTCTCCTCAAAACAGTAACATCACTCACAGGACAAATGATTGATAAATTGCAGAATTTCAAACAAAGGTAAGTGGGGAGTTAGAAATCCATAACAGACATCAGCTCTAGTAAATGCGTTTAACAGCGCATGATCCTTGGTCTAGATTCAGTTTTCCTTTTGTGTATTCTAAGACATAAAGGTCTGTTCAAGACTCCTATTATCACAGTATACTGAAGAACAGAATTGGTTCAGCAATGGGAAGAATGAGATGAGCCAGGCACCCTTCTGATGGCTGAGGATAATCTA
Source organism: Delphinus delphis (assembly GCF_949987515.2). NCBI lineage: Eukaryota > Metazoa > Chordata > Mammalia > Artiodactyla > Delphinidae > Delphinus > Delphinus delphis. The sequence continues at coordinate 58,625,316 of NC_082688.1, forward strand.
TAAACAGGAGGTACCATGTTGACCCTTGAAGTGATCTCTTCTCACCTCCTCACAAGGGATGGCAAGCCAGCAATATCCTTATAGGATACAAAACAGCATTTAGGAAAGGTTCCTAAAGGAAATCATTCTTCCATTCAACTGTGTTGCTATGGTAACCAAACCAATCAAGCGTCTTCACAAAGGCTTTTATGTCAAGTCCTGTTAGCAGCAAACTCATATAGAAAGTATAACTCAACTAAATTAACACTACATTTGTTTCCTTATTATAGATAGGTGAAAGGCACAAATCCTTTTAAAAATTAGAGAAATATGTACTCCTTCCATGTCAACATCTTAAATTAGTCAAGTTCAGTCTGTTTAAATAAATAAAAGCCTCTTGAAGGCACTCGTTCTGGAACAGGAGAAAAAGAAAAGAAATTTAGCTGCCGGTACTTGCTCTTTTAAAAATGGATTCTTTCCCCACATTCTAGGGAACACAACAAGAGAATTCTGGCATCTTGCTGAATCTTTTATGACCATGTCTTTGCAAATACAAATATGTGCTTCAAATACATATAGACTATAGGTATAACTCACATAGAAAAGAACTGTAGCATTTACCACCTAGCATTTCTAAGTCAAGCAGAACAGATGGAGAAGCGACACAGATCCATTTTATTAAAGGATATTTTCCTTCAGTATGGCTTAATGAAACTGTAATGTTGATTATAGTCTAAATTTGAAGGCTGTTTTATATTAGTGACATGGTTTCACACTAGAGTAAATTCATTGCTATTGGACACTCCTCCTGTTAGTTAAATTCACTTATTAAAAGCAAAACAAGGGCTTTCCTGGTGGCGCAGTGGTTGAGAGTCCGCCTGCCGATGCAGGGGACACGGGTTCGTGTCCCGGTCCGGGAAGATCCCACATGCCGCAGAGCGGCTGGGCCCGTGAGCCATGGCCGCTGAGCCTGCGCGTCCGGAGCCTGTGCCCCGCAATGGGAAAGGCCCGCATAACACCAAAAAAAAAAAAAAAAAAAAAAAAGCAAAACAAAACTCTAAGCAACAGCTTTAGTGAATTTCATAATTTGACACTTAGCTTGAAAGCCAATGGATTTTATAAGAAACTATTACTTCACTGTATTGAGAAAAATCATTCATATTCCTATCTTCAATTTTATTCAGAAACACTAAAAGAAGGCCTACACCCTCATTCTATATTTTGTTTATAGAAAGTATACCCTATACTATTTGCACAGAATATAAATGATGGAATTCTTAAGGTCCCCAACAAGGAAACTGATCATAGAAGTGGACAGTTACTGGGGCCAGCCTCTGCCCTAATATCTACCTTCAATTTTAAATAAGCATTGTCTTTTTCCTGGACTCAGTGGTAGAACTGAAAGATTTCTGATAACCAGACCTTGCTCCAAAACACTTGATGACTGTGACCAGGTAGGAAATAATAACCAGGATAAGGGTTTGGACCAAGTAAAACTCAAATTAATTGCTCAGAGGTTTTTAAAAGGCTAAACATCCTGAATACCATTAAATGTAAATGTTGGTACACATCCCTCTGCCAAACTAATTGTCTGGCTATGATCTGAGGCACTGACAGTTTAGTAGAAATATTAGCATGAGTTAAACTGTGACTCTGAATTACAATTTTAAAAATCTGAAACACTGCATAAATTAAGATAGTCCATTTTAATTTCTAGGCTTTTAATATCAATAAGCTAAATGTTAGTTTAAAACTTTAGAAAATATCACTCTGACTTTATTTTTAAATATAAAATTATACACCTAATATTAAATAATACACTTTGCATTTGTGTGGTCACTCAAAATTTTATAATGTATATTCTATGTCTCATTTTATTTGATTCTCTCTACAATTGCAGGAGATAGGGAGATAACAGGGGAAGAAAATGAGGCTTAATTAGGTTTAATAACTCACTTATTTATAATGTTATCTTTTATAATAATAATTTTAAGAGCAACCATTTAAGTAAGCACCTATTATCGGCCAGATACTATTGTAAGAGCTTTTCTATTCATTGTTAATATATATTGTCATGTTATCATATCATATGATTGTGTGTGTGTATTGTGAGTATATTCACACACACTCATGTCTTCAATTCTCACAATAATTTTGAGAAGTGGTTATTTTCATTTTACAAATAAGAAAACTGAGGTTCAGAGACATTACGTAGCCTGCCAAAAGCCACACAGCAATAAACCCCATTGCCAGAATTCTAAGTCAGATCCACTGAATTGGTGTTACATTCATCTGTTCTAAGAACAGATTAAATACTCAGATGTGCTCCCTAAAACATCACTACCTGTTATACATATGATATTTAATTGTTGCTAATAAAACTTTTATAACATTTATAAAATTTCAGACAAATTGTTAATTTGGCCCTGATAACTGCAATTTTACCTTTCAGGGATACATTTGGCCATCTTTATAGCAATATAAATGTAGCCATTCTAAACAGAGCTGGTTGGTCTCACAACAGATTTAAACAATTATTCCTGAAGGGTTCCCTTGTTTACATTTAGGAACACAGAGTACCCTGTAACAAACAAGGAGGAGGACACAGCTAACCAAATGTAATGTTGACTGTTGTCTTAAATATGAAATATCACTACACCAGAACAAGGCATGCATTGCTAGGAAGTGATAGTTTAACAAGAGCTGAACTTTCAAAATGAAAAGACACAAGAACGTATTTATTACCCTTAACCCTGTTAGGAATAAAAGAAATCACTAGTTTTGTATAAAATACCAAGCTTTCTGAGTCCTGACCATCTCATTGCTAGGCAGAAACAGTATCTATCAAAGTCTGCCACATATTTGACTCTGTTTGAATAAATAAAACATATAAAATCTCTTTCCAATGTAACATTTTATATAGTTTATATTGATATATTTTACTATTAATGTATTAATTTATATTTTATATTAATATATCTTTCTAATACAGAAGTTCTTTTGGAAACTTGGAACAAATATTAACCTTCTACATTACATTTTAATCGTTTCCAATAAAATTATCCAGAAGAATCTTAGTTAAGGCCAGATTCCTCTGTGACTGGACATTGTGAAGTTCTTGATAACTGGAATTACCAGATAATTCTTTCCCCTGACATATAATCAGAGAGCACAAAATGAGCAGAAAGATCACATGTGGGCTCTCCTGTGTCTTGTTCTCCTGATCTACACAATGATACACTCTGAAAACTAGCTTGTTATAGAAGTATAACAGTAACAATTGTCAACCCCATGACAGTGGAGTTGAGTGCCCTTGATTCAAGATTCTTAAAGAAGACATTTCACAGTAGACAACATTACTTTTGAGGCAACATTTTAGTTATTCTGAAATTCCATTCTCTTTCTCCCTGTACTAACAGAGAAAAAGATATAAATCAATAAATTTAATAATAACAACAAAGGCAACAACATTTGCTAATACTTTATATATATTTATATTTTGATACACACATATATTTAATACAACCTCCTATAATGCGGATGCAGTTATTATGCCCATTGTTCAGATGTAGAAACTGAAGCACAAATAAAGTAATTTGATCAAAGGTTACTCAGCTAGTAAGTGGTAGAGCTAGGATTCTATCCTAAGCAATGCAGTTCCCTAACCCATTCCTTAAACCTCAGCATTTAAGGTGAAGGCAGAGTCCTTGTCCTGAATCCAGCTTTTGATTTGACGAGAGAAAGGACAAATACAATATATCCTTACTGTAACAGAATATGATCATATTCATTAGCTCATTAGAAAATGTCAGGATTTAAATGAAGCATTCTATTTCTCAGTGAATGCTTCATTGACGTTAAAATACATACACAATATATACCAAGCACACGCACACTTGTGTACATATACAGTAGGCCCTTTGTATCTGTGGGTTCCAAATCCACAAATTTAACCAGTTGGAGATTCAACAAACCTTGAATAGAAAACATTTTTTAAACAATTATGGAAAGTTCCGAAAAGCAAAACTTGAATGAATTTGCCAGGCTCCGGCAATTTTTTACATAGCATTTACATTGTATTAGGTATTATAAGTAATCTAGTGATGATTTAAAGTGTACAGGAGGATATGCATAGGTTATATGCAAATACTATTCCATTTTATATAAGGGACTTAAGCATCCAAGGGTTTTGGCATGTGGGGGAGTCCTGGAGCCACGCCCCCAAAGATACTGAGGAATGACTGTGTATATGCCCCTGGATCCATGCGAGACTCATGGAGTACAAAATGCCTTGGTTTCTACCTTCCACTATTCCTTTAAAATTTACTCAATGGGGAAAGTTCTTCTCTGTCCTTACATAAATATTCAAGCAGTCCAAGAACTTTTCTAACCGTTGAATAACATGATGACCTACAATTACTTTACCTTACCAAATACACTGCCAATTCAGAAATGAGAGTGCTCAGTTAAATCTATTATCCATGGTTGAAACATCCCAGTTATAGCTAGTTTCCATTCCCAGCTAGTGTCGGCTATAGACCAGGACCCAACAGAAATGGATGTGGTCAGTCCCTTCTTTTCCTATTTTTTTTTTTTTTTTTTTTTTACTTTCTTCTGATTTCTCTGCTCCTCCAATGGGTAGCTACATTTTCTGAACCATCAGGCTGAAGCAGTGAGAAGGGGGAAACTTAATGGGAGTATGAACATTCCGATGCGGCTGCAGTTGGCAGATGACCACACGTCCTCAGGTTCTGGCTAATGTTTACAGCTCTCTCTGTTGGTAAGTTCACGGCTTCTTCACAGGGCACTCACTCCTGGGAGCCTGTCACCTGTTATATTTAACGTGGGCGCTATAATCTCCCCTACCCATCACTTACTCCTTCCACAGCCCCTAGGAATCCAGGGTAACTTTTGTTGGGGTTTGTACCTTTCTCTTGGCAACAATCTGAATAGGGCCTAAGAAGGCCTCATCTCTCTTATACGTGGCCCACATCTTGTCCATAGAAAACAAATGGAGGGGAGATCAATCCTCACAGAGTTCCCTCTTCTTTCCCCTACTTTGTGATAAACAGCTAGCAGGCCTGTTCTTAATCCTTTCAGATCTTCTAAGCAGGAATAAGGATACCTATTCACTAGATCCCTTAAACTTCAGGAAACATATAAAGCTTTAAAGGTGCTCCCTCGACCGTTTCTTTCCCAATTGGTTTAGACAAGGTGGTGGAAAAGGCACTCGCAGAGTATCTCTTATCAAAACACTTGTCTTTGTGAATTCTCTCCTTAAAGCCTAGCCCCTAAAACAACTTTCCAATATTTCTTTTAGAAATTTGTCTCTCCGTTTGGAATCTGAATTTGGTATCTAGTATCCTTCTACTCTGGGTCACAGCCAAAGCTACTATTTTAATATTATTACCTATATTATTACTACTTATAATTAATCCTATGGTAATTGTGATGTTATCTGAATTAAGTTTGAAATCGATTTCAAACCAGGGGTTAATTTTAAATTTTTTAGACACTGGTACTATTGAAGAAATATATTAAATGCCAATTATGAATATGTCATTATAAAGGAAATCTCTGAGACTACTCCTAATTTGATAGTTTACATTTTTACTATTTGTCAATTAACAAAACTGTGTTTCCTTATGGATGTACCAGATATTCAATTATCACCACAATGGGCTATTTTTAAAGAGTATTGGAGAATACATATTCTAATCATTAATTTTAGAATAAAATACATTTCTTTCGCAAAATAATGACCCATTATGATAGAAAAATTATTAATTATATGACAAATTACTACACAGATACATATCCTCAAACATGTGCTCTATTTCCCTTAATCTCCTGAGAAAGCTAAGTAAGAAACAACGCAAGAGTCTTTAAATATTCTGTGATCACAGGTACTGAAGGCTTGGTTGCCGCCACTTTGGTAAACATGAAAGTCACTGTAAAAGTGGTAAACATGTTTTTTAGCTGTTTTTGTTTTGTTCTGTTTTTGTTTTGCTGAGTAAGCATTTTCCAGCTTCCATTTTTTTCCTTAAATGCACAAGGGGCTACACCCCTCTTATGTTTTGTACTCTGTACCAAGTAACATCACTGCCAGTTTCCCCAACGATTTAGGACATCCGTCCTCTTTGACTTTGCCCTTGAAACATTTATCTATGCCCTGGTAATGTCTGTGTTAGCCAGGGTTCTAGCACTCTAACGGCTATAAAAGCAAACACAGACCAAGAAATAAAAGGCTATAAGAAACGGGAATAAAATGTTAAAAGTGTGAACCAATATAAACACGTGTTCTGACAGACAAAAGTGCACTTTAAATTGTGCACAGCAAGGTGCTCATTACAATTTGGAAATTCTTCCAGAGAGAGTAGAATTGTTGCATTTACACCTTGGGTGGAAGGTTAAAGACAGGGTTATTGAAGGCTAAATTTAAAATACTACCACAAGAGATGGGTGAAATGCAATGATTTACTGAGATAAAATCATTATGAAAGGCATACACTTGCTTCCTAATGCCATCTCAATGATAATAAGTGATATTATTGAGGACTTATTCCTACTATACATTAATCCTCATAACTCTCTGTGGGGGGTATTATGTTATCCCCCCCCAAACACATAAGGAAACAAAAGCTGACAGAGGTTAACCAACTTGCCCAAGGTCCTATAGCTGAGAATGGAGGCAAACTTAAACCTAGTTCCCTTGAACTCCAAAGCTCCGCATCTCCCAAAACCATTACAGATGCTGGGGTCATTTACGTTAGGATAAGGCAATTTAACAGGTTAGAGAGCATGAAGGATTTACAGATTTCTGCTTCTCTAAACTAAATCCAATGCTCACACAGCCCACATTATGATCTTTCTAAAATACACTTCTGGTCAGTTCAGTCCTCTGCATGAAATCCTTCAATGTTTTCCCATCTATAGCTGAAGAAAGAACAAATAAACGCCCCAGTAACATATCTAACGCTCAGAGTTCTGTTTCCGTCCTGCTAAACATAACAGCCCACTCCCCTCAGCCTCCTCCTGAGACCCTCTTCTTTCTTAGTATTCTACCATGCAATACTAACCTAGTTCTCTTTCTACCATTTGGGCTGCTGCTTCTCGGTCCCCTTACAACTTGCACTTCCTCTGCCTGACCTCAGTGTCCCACTGGCCCTCCCTTCTTGACATCCCTGGGTGATTTCATTCCTTCCCAACTAGCTTTATGTTCCAGTGATTCACAATTTTTTTTTCTCTATGGAAACTGTACCTTTGATCTACAGACTCACATAATACACAGTCCCCCTCTCTCCCTGGATGTTTCATGAGGACCCCAAACCAAAGGTTTCCAAAATGACTTTCCCATCTCCCAACATGTTCATTTGTCAGCTTTCCCCATCTTGGTAAATGACACCATTTCAAGACAAAAGCCTGTATCTATCCTCAATTTCTCTTTGCCCCTCTCCCTCCAACACCCACCTCTAATCCAATCCATCAGAAATCCTGTCAACTGCCACCACCATCACTCATCTGGATTGCCTACAATAGCTTCCTAAATGGCCTTCCTATGTCTACTCCTGTACCTCCCAATCTATTCTCTACACAGAAGCCAGAGTAATCTTTTTAAAACAAAGGTCCAATGTGTCACTCCTCTATCTACAGCCTTCCCACAGTTTCCCATTGCGCCTTAAATGAAATCCCGTCTCCTTACCAAGGTCCACAGACCCTTGAGCCATCAGACCTCCTGTCCAGCTCTCTTCAATCTTAATCAGTTTCACTCTCCACAAGTCCACCACCTTCTAGCCCAGCTGGTCTCCTTTCAGTTCATCAAACAGCTATTTCCTACCTCTTGTCCTTTATACATGCTGATGATACTCTCTACCAATAACCAGCGGACTACTTCTCAACCTTCAGACCTGCTCACATGTTGCCTCCAAAGAGAGATTTACAAGACCAGGACTCTAAGAGGGCAGGCAACACCTGTCTGTCTTTCTTTTTATTTATTTTTTTCTGTCATAGTCCTTAACCAGTTTATAATTGCATATTCATCTATTATTTCACTCTCCTCCTGCTGGTAAGTTCTCCAATGGCAAGGATAATATCTACTTTGATCACCAGTAAATGTCCAGTGCCCAGCACAGTGCCTGATACATAGAAGGCATTCTAATATATAGAAATATTAGAATTCAAAGCCTCGAATTGAGACAGAATGAAGGGGACAGGGCACAACCATTAGCCATTGAGGATACAACAAAAACTGGTTATAACCCGTTAGGCCCAAGATGGCAGAAGACTGGACTTCCAGTAGACCTTGAACCTCCTTATACACTCATTGTAATACATCAACATGCTAAATGACACACCCACAGGTGCCATGACAGTTCCATGGCAGACCATAAAAGGCCAAAAAGTGGGTGGTGACCCAATTCCTGGAAATCTCCGCCCCTGTTTAAGCTGGCAGATTTCTGCTCAATCCTTGGATCCAATTCTGGGATCTTCTTCTCTCTGCCCCTCCGTACAAACACACACCTACCCCCCACCCCCCCCTACACACACACACACGCTCAGGGTAGAGTTACTTCCTTCTTCTATAGGTTCACTGTACTTCTATTAAAACATAATCACACTAAATTGCTACACGCTGTTCTTCCATCTATGTCCTCTAATAGACTAAGCTCAATGAGGTTAAGGATGATTTCCAATTTATATTTCAATTCCCAAAAGGCCAGCAAACTCTATGGTGAAGGAGTAAATGACTCAACTCACCAATCTATTTGGTATTCAAGGAATTTTAGTTTTCTACCACAAAAAGTAACCAAATTCCTTTCTTCCTCCCAGACTCTGCAAGTAAATCAACTCACAATTTTCATTTCAAAACAGAGTACACCTTTAACTTACAGGATATTTATCAGGCCCCTTCACCCAAAAATGTACTCTTATTCCCTAGAGGTTATTAAAATTTTGAAATAAACTAAACATGGTTCGAATCCAATTAAGCCGTATCTAAATGAACTTGAATAGGATCCATTAAAATAATAGGCTTGAAATTAGATGGAAGAGTATCTTTTTTGGAAAATCTACTTTTTCCTAATTACTAGTATAATACCCCAAAGCATGTTTTACTAGCACTTATCTCCACCCTCAAAATAATAATAAGATACTCAATAATGTGTTGGGCACTTTTGCCAGTTTGATCTATTTTGCCAGTAAGTCCATTATCTAAAAAGGAAGCAAATCCTATGAAAGTCTATTGTATACATAATCTATGAACTCGATGCAATGATTAGGAAACACACAGGACTTTAGAAAGAGAATCATTTCTGTCTTCAAAAGTCTTATACTCTGAAACTGGTGGTATTTAAAGGATTGTGTTTAAACATGAGGATGTTAGTAGTACTATAGAACAATCAAATACTCAAAGTTACTGAAGAATATACAGAGTTGCTAAAGAACTGGTAACAATTTCTATGGAAGTTGCAGAATTAGTTGTCAAAAGTGAAAAGGTAACTGAGATTATTGTCCATAAATTTCTAAAACCATAAAAAAAAATAAAACATCAAGGGCATGTTTGGTGGGTTCATTGTAAATCTTTAAACCTTGCAACAGGATACAATGAAATAAACCATATAACATTTCTGAAAAGCTACTCCCAAGTAAACTCAAATAACTCAAGACATGGTAAGTTTGTTACTATTTTAAAATAACTCAGGGTATTTTCATCTTCTAAGCATATGTGGGCAAGGGTGTTCTGTACAATGTAGTGCTTGCAAAAAAAAAAAAAAAACACAAATATTCTTAGAAAGACTCTATCATACTATACCAACAACACCATATGTCCTGTGCACCCATTTTACATTTACTGTTGAGAGCTTACCAAGTTGAATAAATAATTACCACTAACATTTTCTTAATTGTTCAAGTAAATTATTTTTTCCTATCTTTTAGAAATTAAAGTGGAATTCATATAGTGAAATGTATAGATCTTATGTATAACTGGATAAACTGTCACAAATGGGTATGTCCATGTAACCCACATCCTTATCAAGAGGTATAACATTTCCATTACACTAGGAACCTCCCTCATGTCCTTGTCCAGACATCCTCCCCTCCCCCCCAACACGCTTCTATCCTCTGCCAAGGCAACCACTGTCATGATTTTTGTCACTATAGGTTAGCTTTACCTGTTTTAAACTTCACATAAAGGGAATCACACAACATGTACTCTCTGGGGTCTGTCTTCTTTCACACAATATCAAGTTTTCAAGATCTATACATTTTATACACTTATCAGTAGTTCATTGCTCTTTTATTGCTGAGTAGCTTTCCATTGTGGATTTTAAACATGGCCAGAGGGCCATTTCTGAAGGTTATTATAAATCCCATAGGGCCCTTATCATAACATGCATCTCCCTGCAGTTTCTTGGTGAACTACTTTTCCCATGGTGAGTATCGGGTTGTGCCTGACTTGCCCACTGGCAGATGCCCAGTATCTGACAGAGCATCGATGGCATCTTTTTTTTTTTTTTAATTAAGGGTACTTGAATCTATTTATTTATTTTTGGCTGTGTTGGGTCTTCGTTTCTGTGTGAGGGCTTTCTCTAGCTGTGGCAAGCGGGGGCCACTCTTCATCGCAGTGCGCGGGCCTCTCACCGTCGGGGCCTCTCTTGTAGCGGAGCACAGGCTCCAGACGCGCAGGCTCAGTAGTTGTGGCTCACGGGCCTAGTTGCTCCGCGGCACGTGGGATCCTCCCAGACCAGGGCTCGAACCTGTGTCCCCTGAATTAGCAGGCAGATTCTCAACCACTGAGCCACCAGGGAAGCCCCAACGTCAATAGCATCTTGAAAGCCCAATTGCTGGGAAGAGAATGAGCACAACTTGGAATGTGTTTTCCCCTAGGAATATACTTATTTATGATGTATTCTGACAGCACCGAGTAATGAAACAACCATAGAGGCAGAAGATCAGGGCCAGAAAGCCCAGTTTATCACTAACTGGCCACAACCTTCAGCCGGTTCTTGACCCTCCTTGACCTTCACTTTTCTAACCTGTAAAATGGGATATAACAGTAATGCCATAAAAAATTACTAAAAAAGTCAAATGGTATGATGTATCTCTTCATAAACTGTAGAAATTAATTCTGTAAAAAGTTATTATAATGTAGCTGAGACAATTACCCTTCCAGAAAACATTTACTGGGTGAAATTTTAGACATAAAAAATTAAACACAAGAGCTTGAATTTATTTAGTCCTTACTACATTTGAATTAGGGACTGTTCTAGTCACTTTATACATATTGAATCTTTTAAATTTTTAAATAACCTTATGGAGTAAGATACTATTATTATCCTCATTTTATATACAAGAAAATGAGGCAAAACAGATTAAAGGACCTGCCCAAGGATTTACAGCTTATTTGAGGTGAAGCTGAGATATAGGCTCAGGTCCTTTGGTTCCAGAGCTCAAACTTACAACTACTTTGTTGTGATCCCTTTTGGTAAGTTTGTTTAGTGTAAGTTTATAGAAATTATCTTATACTTTAGAACTCAAGAAAAAAAATCAAAGGGTGAAAAGATATAATGAGAATTTTATAGAGATTCTGAAAGTGACTTCCAGGCACTTTTAAGGGAGTCCACGGTGGAGGGGAGTAGAGGTGGGGGGAGAGTTTTGATATTAAGAAACAGGAGTTAAATAAGAATAGAAAATAAAAACTGGGCTGAAATGATTGAATACTGAGCATATGAGAGGGTGTCTCAAGCACAATTAAGAGCTCTGCCCAAGAAGAAAAGTGAGGACTAAAGCCCACTCAGCACTCCTTCAGCTCCTCCAGTGAGCAGAGAGCAAGGTCAAGGTGAAAGGACAGAGTGTCTACCCTGATCACGAGGTAGCCACATTCTTTCCAGACAGTGGCTGCTGGCGTACACAGCAAAGGGGAAATGAAAAGGGGGATACGGTGCAAATGGCCGTTCACAGGTGAGAATGTTCACAAATCTGTCCATAATTCAAGGAAAGAGCATCCATGGTGCTGAAATCATTGCTTAAGAAATTCCAAAATCCCCCCAGGGTGTATGCTCTTGCTTTCTTTCTCCAACAAGTAGTTATTTTCTTTAACTGATTAATTATCAGTGATGTCTTAATGAAGATTAATCAACAAGTGATTGTAGTATTTATTGTAAAATCTACATTTTGAATAACAAATATGCTTCAGAATGCTCACGATGAACTAGGTTTCCTGAAGAATGTTGATGGCCCAGGTCCACAGTAGGATATGCACTTAGAAAATCTGTGGGTTCAGAAGGGACATTTGATATTACTGACTCCAACCCCACACTTTGCAGGTTAAGAAAACTGAGGCTCAGGAAGTTTTGACGGTTTTGCTGGGATTCACGGGGCTTGACAACAACAAAATCAGCCCCAGAAGCAATGTCTGCAGGTGATAATAATAAAGGTAACATTTGTTGAACACTTTGCTGTGTGCCAAGTACTGGCTAAGCACTTTGGATGTGTTATTTTAATTAATCCTCACAACAAACCTAGGGCATAGATAGGATACAATTAGGTGAGATTAAATTGACTTTCACTGGATAATTATCCAATTCTTCTACATAAAACCTGTGCTGTTTGACGGTCAACTCTGTGTTTCCACAGAAAATGTAACAGTAGCATAGGAGGACAAAATAACATTCAATTGTGAAGAAAACGTCGCCACTATATTTCAATGACGCAATGATTCCTTTTCATGGTGATAACCATTTTACTAGAGATTCATTGTAACTAAGGGAACACATACTCATTAGCCCACTTATGAGTGGACAAAGGGTTAGGATGGTTAGGGGAAGCAAACTTTTTCTGTAATAACTTCCTAAACACTGAAAGATACCCACCTAACCAGTATCAATCTATGGATAGCACTTCAGCATATTTTCTACTCACATCCCACAAACATGTAAGGTGGTCAAAAATAAGTTTTCTTGCTGTTTGAAATTAGATTTTGCAAAGGAATACACTTTTATAAGCATTGGAACTGTTTTGCATACACAGTTCACATCCATTAAGCCAAGTTACAATCACATTTTTTTTTTTTTTTTTTTTGCGGTACGCGGGCCTCTCACTGCTGTGGCCTCTCCCGTTGCGGAGCACAGGCTCCGGATGCGCAGGCTCAGCGGCCATGGCTCACGGGGCCAGCCGCTCCGCGGCATGTGGCATCTTCCCGGACCGGGGCACGAACCCGTGTCCCCGGCATCAGCAGGCGGACTCTCAACCACTGAGCCACCAGGGAAGCCCTACAATCACATTTTAGAAATGTGTTTGTGTCGTGTACTGCATTGCTACGTGGCTGAAAAGAAAATGGTTCCATGACAAAGCCAACAGTATTCCCGAAAGTATTCACTGGCTCTCCGTGTCCATCCACAGTATACAGGGTGTTCCCAACAAAGCCAGAGGAGAGCGACAGCTTAAACCAAACTAAGTATAGAGGCTCGACCTACGCCAACAGCCCTGAGGGAAGCAGCAACATGAGTGGGAGCCTGAGTGCTGACATGTGTGCACAGCTCCCTGAAGTCTGCTGAATGTCATCCTCTCTCACTGTAGCTCTTGGTGGGATCACCACAATCTCAGAGAGCCATAGGAGGCCAGAACAATTTTTCATAAGGTAAGAAAGAATAGGGAAAGGAGGGAGGGAAAGAGGGAGGAAAAGAAATCTACAGAAACTGCCCCTTAAACTCTGTAAATACATCTCAATCAAGGTAAGGCCAGTCTTACACCATTAAACACTCAAAAAGAAAACTTTTGTTTTTGTTTTTCTGATTCTTGACAGTGTGAAGCAGAGGCAGGGAATGGTTTCTGTTAAAGACTCCCTGCCAGATTTTTTACCAATTGAATCCTACACTTGTTCCAGATGTTCTCATTTCTGATCACTGTCTTTGTTGGATCTACCTACTGAATCCTAGGAGGATTTCAGGAAATGTTTAACTCTGAGTTGGTGAAAAAAAAATATAAAATGATCTTGCTTACTCTGTATCAAAGTACACTTGGCTTGCCTCCATTAGACCTTTATGAAATTGTGTTAGGAGTATGTTATGTGAAGATGCTCAGAGACTGGCCTAGAGATTATAAGGTCCACATACAATTAGAAAACCTCAACCTAACTCGGTAAATCTAGTCATTTCAGATAGGAGGAGAAATCACAAGGTAAGTAATATTAAAGTTTGCTAAACGTTTTTACAAAGGCACACTAAATCCGTTTTTGAAAATGTAAACTCAGGGCTTCCCTGGTGGCGCAGTGGTTGAGAGTCCGCCTGCCGATGCAGGGGACACGGGTTCGTGCCCCAGTCCGGGAGGATCCCACATGCTGTGGGGCAGCTGGGCCCATGAGCCATGGCTGCTGGGCCCGCGCGTCCGGAGCCTGTGCTCTGCAACAGGAGAGGCCACAACAGTGAGAGGCCCGCGTGCAGCAAAAAAAAAAAAAAAAAAAGTAAACTCGAAGTCTAGAATCAGACACATCATCTCCAAATACTAACAAAAAAAAAAATCATATAAGATATGTCTTTTTCATCCACTAGAATGAATCCGATCATTGTGAAAACACTCTGCTATTCCTCTCAACACTGAATTACTTTTATGAGCCAACTGTATTGTAAACACTGCAAAACCTCAGAGAAAGTTTCGCACAGTAAAGGCCATTTACATATACTAATTTGGCAAAAATTGCTTTCCAAATCACATTTTCCAAAGGCCATATTCTATTTTTCCCTCAGTGCTTTTCTGACAGTTGGGAATGGATACAAATTGTAATTTACTTGTATCCATTTCCTACTTTATTAGTGTCCACTAAAATCATTCAAACAGCATGACAGATAAAAGACAATAATGAAAAGTGTTTGCAATCTTCTGAGAGTTATAGTGTGCACTGATAGCAAACAGTAACTGATGATTAGATATATATATATATATATATGATACATACATATACATATATAATCTATACATATGCCTGATGACTACTAAGATAGTGTGTAAATGTATTTAAGGACCCTGCAGAAAAAATGTTATGTAAAATTGTGTGCATTGATCTAGTAATCCCCAAAGCTCCTAATCCGACTTTAATTTACCTTAATGGAGAATTGCTTAGCGAAAAATCCTGCAAGACAGTGAAATCTGATGTATTTGATCAAGCCGTGTTATTTTTGTAGTCATGAAAGCAGAATCACACAAAAAAATGTGTTTTTCATCAAAAACACTCCACAATTTGAAAACTATGGGGAAAATGGGCAATGAATCACAAGGGAGAGGGAAAATCGATTATGGCGATTACCAGAACAGCCACACATTTCAGAAATGCCTGACTGAACAGGGTCACAATACACTTCGAGTTATGTGAAACAGAAAATTAACCAGTGTTTGCGCCCACTATGTGTGTTTTGTTAACAAAGTGATTTTGATTAAGTTTATGGTCACATTGCAGGATCACAAGACTTAACAAAGAGGATTACTTTAAATATGAAATCTTTCAACTGTAAAAGTAATCATGTCTGAAGGAGGCTGGATATTAAATACTTCTCTAAACTGAAGTTATCACTCTCTTTTTTTCTTTTCCAGGTTGCCTGAGGCTTCATTTTTCCATGAACTGAATAACTACACGTACACCCCCCCCAAAGAACAGAAAATACTACCTTAAATGAAAAGAAATGCAACTCTTCACTTCATATTAGTACCCTCATAAATTTAATATCCACTGTGCATCATCCAGAGAGCTACAAAACGTAAAAGACATTTTATTTCCTATTCTTATTTTGCACAAGGAAAAAGCAATCAGTAATACAATTGACTTGCTATCTTCTCTGTGGGCCCCAGAAATCTTAACAACAGTGATAACACCACCAGTTCACCTAGAGGCCACAGCCACATAGCTAATGGTGAGAAAGAAAAAAATAATAATAGCAAGGTTTAAATGTTGAGAAAGGCTGTTTACAGCTTTTTTCTTCTGCCTTACTACCTAAGAAGACCTTGCTAAAGAATTAATCTTATTGGACAGTGTTCCACTACCCCTTAG
The DNA here is from genome assembly GCF_949987515.2 of Delphinus delphis. NCBI lineage: Eukaryota > Metazoa > Chordata > Mammalia > Artiodactyla > Delphinidae > Delphinus > Delphinus delphis. The sequence continues at coordinate 58,641,334 of NC_082688.1, forward strand.
TTCCCAAGAGGTTATTAACATTGATTTGAACATGTGGCCTTTGGAATTTTACAGGATGTCTGAGCATAGCTACTTTTGATGATCTATAAGCCTGATATACATTAAGTGACAGGTAGAAAGATGGAGAAAGAATTGGGTCCAGGGCTTCCCTGGTGGCGCAGTGGTTGAGAGTCCGCCTGCCGATGCAGGGGACGCGGGTTCGTGCCCCGGTCCGGGAAGATCCCACATGCCGCGGAGCGGCTGGGCCTGTGAGCCATGGCCTCTGAGCCTGCGCGTCCGGAGCCTATGCTCCGCAATGGGAGAGGCCACAGCAGTGAGAGGCCCACGTACCGCAAAAAAAAAAAAAAAAAAAAAAAAAAAGAATTGGGTCCAGTAAGTGGAGATAGGTATTGTAAATAATAACATTTCATTATTTTAATTTATTCATTTATCACCTTAGTAGGTGCTACACGAGAATTCTCATTACTCTCTAGACTTTATAAAAAGTTTCAGAGTATAATCATGGTAATTATAGCTAATGATACAGCATCATATACTTGAATGATGCTAAGAGAGTAGACCTTAAATGTTCTCACCCAATAAAGAAATAGTAATTAAGTGACAGGATGGAGGGGTTAGTGAAGGTTTTGATGGTAATCATGTTGCAATATATAAATTTATCAAATTAATAAGTTATATACCTTAAATTTACATAATGTTATATGTCAATTGATCTCAAAAAACTTGGGGAATTTTGTTTTCAAGTTTCAGGATGTCACAAGATTGCCACTTATTGGATGGCTATGCCATCTTAATAACAGGGGCAAAGTTCATATTATATAGTTCATATTATAAAGTTGAATGGAAAATAATTCAGTATATATTTTACATGTCATATAAATGTGAAAATTTAATAATCATGATAGGATATAATTTATATATAAATAAAAATATACAAGAAATTCAGTAATTATGCAAAATATTTTTGTCAAACATCTGACCATCTTTTATAATTTGTCTGTTCTCATTTACTTCAGAAATTATGTTATTAGTAACTACTCTGTTCATACGTCTAATTTCTAAAGCTTTTATACAGAGGGGAATAACAGCAAAGGTACTCTAATAGTAGCATCAATACTAATAAAAATGTCTTTATTTATTGACTATCCCATGTGTCAGGCGTACTACCCTTTAAAAGCATTATCTCATTTAATGTTCACAGCAATACTAGCAAACATCCCTTTTGGTGCTCCCTCTAGAACTCTGGGCAAGACACTGAAACTTTCCATTTCTCAGATTTTTTGCTACATAAAGTAATGGCAGAAAAGAAAATGACTACGGAATAGCTTTAGAGCAGGCAACTTCGTAACTCTTGAATTTATGTGGGGTTATGCAAAGCAAATAACAACTCAGAGCAAGGTTAGTGCTTTCGCCTAAAGGGGTGGGCATGAATGAACTGAGGAATCCAACTGCGGGGAAAGGGCCAAGCAGATACAATCTAGGTCATGAAAGGACGCCCAGGTTACAGACAGTTCATCAGGAAAGGCCGTGGTCTAGGCAAATATTCAACTGAGGCCCAGAGCATCAGATTCAGGTAGTCAGCAAAGCAGAGTGAGAGCATGGGGTGGGTGGATGGACTGGATGGCCCTGGCCCTTCTGCCCAGTAAGACATCACCCAGGATCCTGGCAGCTGTAGCAAGGATGAAATCAGAGAGCAAAGAAGGATCTGGCCCTGCACTAGAGGCATGTGGGCACAGGAAATGGGATACATTTCGAATTGTAGCCTCTACAAACAGAGCTAGGAATAAAATTTGCTTTTCGAAAGTGCTGAGGGGGGGCTTCCCTAGTGACTCAGTGGTTGAGAATCTGCCTGCCAATGCAGGGGACACGGGTTCGAGCCCTGGTCTGGGAGGATCCCACATGCCGCGGAGCAACTGGGCACGTGAGCCACAACTACTGAGCCTGCGCGTCTGGAGCCTGTGCTCCGCAACAAGAGAGGCCACGACAGGGAGAGGCCCGCGCACCGCGATGAACAGTGGCCCCCGCTTGCCACAACTAGAGAAAGCCCTCGCACAGAAACGAAGACCCAACACAGCAGAAAATAATAATAATAATAATTAATTAATAAACTCCTACCCCCAACATCTTAAAAAAAAAAGTGCTGAGGACTGCCGTCCCAGCACACGCCTGCCTCAGGGCACTGCATTCACTTGTCTCCCTGCGGAACTCTTCCTTCCCAGAAAGTCACCTTCTTAGACGCCCACCTTCATTAAAGCAGCCCTGACTGCACCTCACCCCACACAGAGTCACTTTACATCCCCTTCCCCCGCCAAGTTGTTTTCTTCATAGTACTTATCACTCTCTCATTTATTTTACACACTGTTGTCTGCTTATTGACTAATCTCCCTACTGGAATGAAAGTTCCCTAAGAAAACAATCTTGCCTTTGTTGACGCCTGCTGCATCCCCAGTGCCTAGATCCACAGTGCCTGGGACACAGTCGGAACTCGGTAAATATTTGTCTATTTAATATAAGAATAAATTTCAAAGCAAGAGTGTCCAAACGCCATTTCTCATTTTCTAGAGTTTTGGGTTTTATGTGCTGCCACATGCTTTATTATATAAATTAAGAGATGGCTAAATTGGTAAATAATAATAAATATAATCAAAGTTAGTGACCTTGAAACTTGTGAATTAATTCAGCCGTAAATACCGCTCAAAATGCAGAACTTGAATGTTTTGATAGTTTAACAGAACACTGACAAAGCAAACTACAAGATATGCTCTATTTCACAAAGAAAGGGAGCCCTTGGCACGTCTCTAAAAGATCAGAGTTATTGGTTAATCACTGAAAACACATACTCCTCTTGGATTGTTTTTTTCCTGGTTAAAAATAAAAAGATTTTTAATGTTAGGATATCTACAGAACAGCTGATATGTACCACACATATAATCAAAATCACTCCTTATAAAAAATAAGAAATTAATTATAAAATTCCCATCGTTTACATATAATTCTTAAAGCAATTTTAGATCCTGAGTTCAGAACTTTAATAAAAACATGTTTTAAAAATAGGATATAGAAAGAAAAGATATGAGAAACTGAGGCATATGCAGGCATATGTTGTTTTTCTTCTCACTATAAAACTAACTGAAACAAGATTTTGGAATCATGAAAACTGAATGTTAAGTCAAAATAGGCATTCCTATGCCTATTTTGAAGATTATCTAGTATCTAACTTTAGATACTAGAAGATTTAGAAGATAATTTAGAAGATTATCTAGTATCTAACTTTAAAATGAAACAAGACTGTGCCATTTAAACCAAACATACTTTTGTTTGTTTGCCTGCTTGTTTTATTGTGAGGTTATAAAGAGAAGTGGGAGATTTCAAACTATAATTAAGCATTTGACTACAATTAAATTATATATATAATATGCCCACTTCTCAGAACATAAGTAATTCCTATGATATTATGTCAAAATCTGATTTAAGTCTTCTTGGTTTCTAACTCAACATTTTAGGGTCAACTAAAGTTCATTTCAAAGAATATATCAGAGAAGTTACTAAAGAATAAGCTATAAGAAAAACGCAAGGGGAAAGGGTTCAGCCCAACGAACTATAATAACAGAAAAAAAAAAAAAAAAACACTATAGTAATTGAAAGAGTATTAAAACTGACTCAGTCATGGACCTACAGAAAAATAAAACAGAATGACCAAACCAGACACAGCTCTTAAAATGTATAATGATTTCAAATAAGATTTTTCTTTTAAGGGATATTGCAAATAAACTGGGGAAGAAAGGACTGTTTAGTTTGAGGATAAGTAATTGGCAATTTTGAAAAATAAAATCTATTTAAAACTTGCCTTATACTACAACTACATGTCACTTACAGATGATTTGAAGGCGAGATTATCAAACTATATTCTCCCCCTTGGAAACACCTATATTCTATGAGCTGCTTGGAAATATTTCACTTCTAAAATCAACTAATAATATCCTTTGCAAATTCAACTAAAAATTAACTCATGTAGATATTTTACTAAACTTAATACTACTTTCTAATAAATTGCTTCAGACAAACTAAAAATGCCAATTTATGAATAGTAACAGAAAACACTGATTGATTAAAGAACTGGCCATTTAGTTTGGCAGCTTTTAAAAAAAAATAATCTAGGGACTTCCCTGGTGGCATAGTGACTGAGAATCCGCCTGCCAATGCAGGAGACACGGGTTCTATCCCTGGTCCGGAAAGACCCCACATGCTGCAGAGCAACTAAGCCCGTGCACCACAACTACTGAGCCTGTACTCTAGAGCCCGCGAGCCACAACTACTGAGCCGGTGTGCCACAACTACTGAGGCCACACGCCACAACTACTGAAGACCCTGCGCCTAGAGCCCATGGCTCCAGCCCATGCGCCTAGAGAGAAGCCACTGCATTGAGAAGCCCACGCACCGCAACGAAGAGTAGCCCCCGCTCGCCGCAACTAGAGAAAGCCCACGTGCAGTAACAAAGAACCAACACAGCCAAAAATATAATAAAAATAAATTTGCTAAAAAAATAAATTTAAGAAAATCTGTATTTATGTCAAATCTAACCCCACAATTCATCCCACCCTCCCCTTCCCCCTCTGTGTCCACACGTCCATTCTCTATGTCTGCATCTGTATTCCTGCCCTGCAAACAGGTTCATTTGTACCATTTTTCTAGATTCCACATGTATACGTTAATATACGATGTTTGTTTTTCTCTTTCTGACTTACTTCACTCTGTATGACAGATTCTAGGTCCATCCACATCTCTAGTGGGAACATGTGGTATAGCACAGGGAGTTCAGCTCAATGCTGTGATGACCTAGATGGGTGAGATGGGGTGGGTGGTGGGAGGGAGGCGAAGAGGGAGGGGATATATGTATGTGTATAGCTGATTCACTTTGTTGTACAGCAGAAACTAACACAACATTGTAAAGCAATTATACTCCAATTAGAAAAAAAATCTGTATACATATAACTCTTTATTGTAAATTTACAGCATGCTTTACTTATACTTTCTTCTAGCACAGCAGTACCTGGTTTGTGTGCTAGAAATAAACATAATGATATTTTCATGGTTATTTAATACTTTCAGGTACTTTTAATAACCACAGAGAAAAGGATCATCAACGACTTTGACTATATAAAATTAAAAATAAATACGTAAAAACAATTACTAAAGACCAATAAACAGACTTAAGGTACACTTGTTACAAACATGACAAAGAGTTAATATGCCTAATATATAAAGAATGTGAACTAATGAATAAAAACCCTTAGGCAAAGGAAATGTAGAGAATTCATATAAAGGAATAAATGACTTGTAAACAAATATTAGGGAGAAAGTAACACTTCAGTAATTAAAGAAATCCATATTAAAACAATAATGGGGGCTTCCCTGGTGGCGCAGTGGTTGAGAGTCCGCCTGCCGATGCAGGGGACACAGGTTCGTGCCCCGGTCTGGGAGGATCCCAGATGCCGCGGAGCGGCTGGGCCCGTGAGCCATGGCCGCTGAGCCTGCGCGTCCGGAGGCTGTGCCCCGCAGCGGGGGAGGCCACAACAGTGAGAGGCCCGCGTACCACCAAAAAAAAACAAAACAATAATGAGTGTTTTGCCTATTAAATCAACAAGATTTAGATGATCATTTTTAAACTGACCAAGGGGAAAAGAAACTGGTATCTTCAGTCATTACTGGTGGCATTATTAGCACATGCATGCTCTCCGGAACGCAACTTGGTGATATGTTTCAAAAAGACATAAAACTGTTCATATCCTTTGACCTAGGGAGACCACTTCTATGTCAATGCTAAGAGAAATAATGCAAAATATAGAAAAATGTATCCCAATTAAAATGCTCCTCAAAACTCTGTATTTGAAATAGTGAGAAAAATGGGAAAAAAACAAAAACAAAGGCTACTAACAGGAAAATAGACACATCTAGTCAATGAATTATTGGGCAGCCATTAAAGATGATAGTCATGATGAGGCAAGATGGAAAAAATATATATTTATGCTAAAATGACAATGGACAAAGTACTGAATAGCAAACTCACCATACAGTATAAAGGACGAGAAAATTCTCTCAAGTCAGAACAGTGGTTTGTTTTCAGGTGATGGGATTATTAGTGACTGTTTGTTTGTTTGTTTGTTTCTAAATTTCCTATAATGAGGTTATACTACTTTCATGACTTTAAAATAGATGAATAAAAGTTAGCATCTAGAAAGGCGAAAACAGTAACACTTGACCACTGTATCAGAGCAAAATATTAGGAAAACTACTTTAGGTTCATGTTCTCTTTCAAATCACTTCACTGTAACCCAAAAAAAGAATAAGAAAAGCTTTTCTTACTCTGCTACTTGTCAGACATACCCAAGTGGAATGTTCCACATTTCTGCGCTTTTCTGTTCTCTACTCCGAGTGTGAGCTACCATCGGAGCTCAGTATTTAATTTGGTAGGCTTATAGTTACATACATTTAAAATACTAACAGATAAACTACACATTTCTGAAAACTAATCATGCCCATCCTTAATTTTTTTCCAGATAATTAAACAACTGAAAATGATAAATTGCCCCTTTAACAGACTTGGCAACCTTTTGGCACCAAGTGCATCAATTAACTAGAGTACCATATTGGATCCAATATTGCATCTCCTACAGTGCATGTAACAATATGTACAAGAGACTTCCATCAACAAGGATCAGTGTCATGTATGAATCACCATGTCACCTGAATTGAGAGCTCTCGGGATCCTTTCTATAATGACAAATTCAAGTTCTATGTTATTACCTAGAGCACTGCAACCCATGACCGCAGTGTGTGGGGTGGAGGGGACGGACTATTAAATCTTTCTGGGGTGAGAACGGACGGCTGTTTTATATAGCTCCTGTCGATCATAATGCTCCTGCGACCATCAAGATTTAGATCTGTAATTACACAGGACCCTGATTTTCACCTTGGTTACTGATAGAGACGGTACGTATAATCATGATAAAAAGCCAAGACTTGAAAAATGAGACTTTGCAAGAAGTTAGTGTCCCCAGGCTCTAGTGGATTGATTGGCTCGAAGTAGCCCTTGCACTTTCCCACTTTGTTACGGGGGCTGAGAATGCTGTGAAGCAGAAACACTTCCACCCCTACCATGAATCCTCTTTGGTAAGGAAATTTAAAATAATAATAGTAAACCTGTTAGAAATAGAAAGAAGTTTTATTTTTTCTAACTGACAAATTTTCTGGGGAGATGGGTAGGAGACACAGTCCATGGTTCTGAGCAAACACCAATTTAGCACAGACCAAAACACCCTCAGCACTGTGTATGTACAATCCCTTGCCCCTGACCGAGACCTCTGTAGCTTTTTCGAAGCTGCAAGCATCGCCTAATACACAATTGATTGTATTCTTAACCGATTGTCTTTAAAAACCCTTATCCCTCAGAAACCTGTTTTTGTTCATTTTGATTATAAAGCTGGAGGTACACGGGGACAAAGACAGTCTCAGAACTGATTAAGAATCAAACAAAAAACTACACCTAACTGTTGCTACATACTTTCTAAAGCATATTGAAAACAAAACAATTCCTTGATATAGCTATAGTTACAATGCAAGAAGGAAAAAAAAAAGAACAAAAAACCAAACAAAGCTATCTATAAAATGCAAATGCTGCAACTAAAAATACCAGACCCATGGTGCTCCCTGTGGGAGGTGATAGGAACTCATGATGTGAAAGGAAAAGAGAAAGGCATTTGGGAACAATCACCTCAGGTTCTGTGACCAAAAGAGAAGCCAGTTAAGAGAAAGCAGGGCTCTGTTTCCAGGAACTGTTGCAAAGACCTTTAACTTTTCATCCCTCCTCCTTTCCCTGGCTGTTCTATTACACCTCTACAGAAACCTGAAGTCGTGCCTTTAACCTTTGCCTCAGCATCACGGAGGGTGTGGAGAGGTGGGAGGGGGGTGGTTAAAGCACTCTCTTAGTTTTGTCTCTATTGCTCTGCCTCTCAGCCCCGATGGGTTGGCAGGGGTGAGTCTGGAGGTCCTCAACCGCCTCCACATTTCTTTCAATGACTTCTAACATGTTGTTCTGATATGTGCTTGTCAGTGTTAATTACAAGTGACATTAGATTGGTTTGATCCCTGACAAAACTCCAGAGCGTTGTAATAAAGCAGGACAGTAGGAAAGATGGCAAGAGGAGGCTAGGTAATGCTTTTGAATCCCCAGGATTTCCTTCAGGCCTCCCTCCTACCAAGTCTGGCCGTCCTAACAAAGAGGCACATTTGCTCTGCTCTGCATACGAAGCTTTAAGATATCAGACCTACAGGTTTGCTGACAACAGCCGGGTCTAAACCAGTTGTCCCATTTAAGAGCATCCCCGGTCACTCTCACAGCATCCCGTTGGATGTTAATTATATGATCACCCTATTGAGCCCTGTTTTCACCACTCCTTAAACCTTCACATACAGCTCTGCAGTGAAAAATGACTGAAATCACTTGGAAAACAACAGAAAAGACTCACTGAAGCAATCTGAGAGGAGATGTGGTAGAACAGCTAAAACTCAATTTGTTTCCGTATCTGCTTTCCATCGAAGAGTATTTCTCCATATTGGGCGGGTACAAAATCCAACAGTATGCATATTTGTCGTTAGACAAAAAGCACAGAATCAGCTATCAATTCACTTTCCTTGAGGATGTATTTCTGAGATACAATATCTTTCACTTACATCTGACAGGTAGATTCTTTGCTAGTAAGATCAGTGGGTAGTCTCAGTATGTAAATGGTCTATATTTTATTACATGTGTAACCTTGAAACTATCAAATGATATCTCAGAACCATCAGGGAGACCAGTGTTGTCCAATCTAGCTTTGTGCAACAACAGAACCGTTCTATGTCTCTGCTGTTCTATAGGACAGCCCTGTGCCACTTGTGGCTACTGACCACTTGAAATACAGCTAGTACAACTGAGTTCCTAATTGCATTTAATTTAAATAATACAGAGACTTGGTTTCTTATGGTAAAAATAAAACAGGATAAAGATCTGTCTCTTGTTCTTCCCTTGAGCCTTGTTTGAGAAAAAGCAGATGCTGTCTGATGAGGAAACTTCCATCATCTGAGAACCAGCAATGCATCAGCCAGAACTCCATTTCTGGGACAGTGTTAAGTACAAAAAGGAATGGACTTGGGTTCTGGAGACCAAGGTGGAAGGGTTAGCTAGGACAGTGAAGTCTCCTCAACACAAAGTTTAATCCAACATCCTTTCTAGCACCTTTGGAAGATCTCCCTCTTGCTCTGTGAGTAATGGTCATCCCTATGACAAAGAGGCTAATATGGTCCATTTTACAGACAGAAATGTGTTTAGTTTTCATTGAGAGATATGGAAATATAATGTAATGTGTCACTCTGGTACCTAAAAAATCCAAAAGAAAAAAGAGTCCTATGCTTAAAATATCTACAAGATAATTTATTTCTCCTTTACCTATAAGTGATACCATGTTCATGTAGGCTTGTGGATGCTAGCTCTTATCTGTTTGCTTATTTCATTATTTTTCTCAATTCTAGTTGCAAAGAACATTACTACTGTCAAATCCTACTACATCATTGTGCATCTTTTCTTCTAAATGATAAAAAACTATCTTGAAAGACTTACGCAATCAGAAATGGTAGCAGGCCTTTCAAAAACATTTATTTAAAAATGTTCTTCACGTTTATATGACTTTTACTTAGATTACTTTTTTTAGTATGAACAATCATCACTAAGTGAGTAGTTTGGTGTACTCCTTAAAGGGCTCTATCATTTTTTAAATGCTGTGAAATAAAATATCATCTAGAATGAGGCTAAGAAGATGCATATTTTTTAAAAAAAATTCATAGAAACTATCTGTACAATAATTCATTGTCTGCTCTACCAAGGTGATTTATTAAGGATAATGAAGCATATGATTTAATAGCTGCCACAAATCCTTTTTCAAGTAGGATGGGTATAAATAATACAAAAAGATGGCCCAGTAATAGGCAAATCCTAACCTAAGAACTATTCTATATGCTAGGTCACAGGAAATTAGTTAAGCTCAATTAACTGTGGAGCCAAGTGAAGTATGGCTAGGCAGTTAAGGCTCTAACCACTGACTCTTATTCTAGTAGTGGTTATTCATTTAGTGAAACCTGTAAGCCTTCCTATCATGGTGGAATTTGAGTAGCTTTTTTCCACATGACGATATAAAGCTCTCCAACTGGAAAAGGACATTATGCTAGCATGAATTTTCCAAAATCTTAAGAATCCAGATAGATCTCTGCCTATTTGTCAGTGCAAGTGACATCAGCCTTACATTCCCACAGTGCCTTGCATTTATGGGAATAAATGCAAGGCACTGTGGAAAGATTAATGTACGATGCTCTAAAGAATAAATGCATAAATGGGAGAGAAGGTAAGTGAAGAAAATGAGGTTTCTAAGATCCTTACAGAAAAAAAAAAAAAGGAATTTCATATCCCTGTGAAACCTGGTTCTAATATTTATCATCACTTAGACTTTTGAGTTCTTTCTCCCTAGCTTGTCCAGTTGCCAAGAAGTTACTTCCTTTGGTGACAAAGGTCTCCTTAGGCCAGCTTCCTATAAAGCATGAAAAAAACCCCACAAAATCGTACACACTCTTTGAATGCAAGTGTCCAAACATGAGCTCCTATTTGCAAGTTGACATACTCCTCTCCTAGCGATCTCTGTTAATACTGAAGTCTTTACGGGGCCTTATGAAATCAGTGAGGCAAATTTCTGATGACAGGAAATATAAGCGGTCATACAAAGCAGCTGTTTGGCCAAAAAAGATTGCCTGGCTGTGCCTTACAGACATGGCACAGCCATTCACTGATAAGCTGGCACAGCTAGTCCTGTCCCCAGGCCACCCAGGGAGTCCATCTAAAATAAGATTAGAGGTTGCAAATCCTAGTGTTCAAATAATACTGGGCTGCGGAAAATTTCCATGGCTCAACATAAACAAGGGGCCTACATGTGAGCCATATGCCACCTTCTAAAAATTGTATGCTTCACCAGGAGCATTCGGCACCAGCATATTTCCACACTGCAGTTCCTACTGCTCCTGCTTTCCTAAGCCTGGCTTGCCAGAACTGAGATCAATTTTATTAGATACCATTAGTCTCTGTTAGGGCGGTCATTTGCATAACAACAGATTGGCAAGTATGAAGCTAAGGCACCTGTTGTACATTTGGCAGCCTGGATGAGGGCCCTGAAAAAAGAAAACAAATACGGGCTATAATCATGCCAGGCAACGGCTTTTGGTTCAATAATGACCATGTGTCAGAATTAAGTGCATCTGGGAATTCCTACCACTGCCAGATGTAAAGGCAGATTTGTCCTGTCTAGTGGCATATGAGGAGATACACACAGTATACACAGATTTGGTTTTGTCTTGGTTTGGGAGGGAACTAGGCAAGTGGAACTTAGCTCAAGTAAAATAAAAGTACTCAAGGGCAACTGACAATATTGTCATAAATTGTGGAGTTAAATATTAAACGTACGGGTTTTAAGATCTGGGCGATGAACGAACTAACCTCTGATTTTTCTGGGCACACGGATTTGTTCACAAATTACTCAACAACAATGGGCCAATGTTACTAGCACACTGAGCCAAGCCATGGGTTAGGCATTAGAAATACCACTGGGGAAAAGACTTGGGTCTTGGCTTTGAGGTATTTGTAATGAATCAGACCACAGATAAGCAGTCACAATGCAATGTTATGGACGCTCTATGTAAAATGTATTTGGGTCTCTTCTAGTGCATAAAGAAAGCATATCCAGGTTGGCAGGATGGGAAGACGTGCTGGTAGAGTTGTCAGCTCTGCTAAGACCTGAAGGAAGAGGGGGATCAGGCAAAAATGGAAGAGGAAGGGAATTTCCAGGAAAGGGAGAAAGCATGCTCAGAATTATACACCAAAGGGTCAAAGTAGTGCATCAGGGAAATATCAAATACTTTAGTATGGCTGGAACGTATGTGTGTGGACGGTGGGAGAAGGGAAATAGAGAAAACCATTCTGAGAATGGCAAGGTGGCAAGAGACAAGGCAGGGAGAAAGACATCAAGGCCCAGGTGACTTCTGCTGAGTATTTCAACCTTTACATAGAGTGGAAGGAAGAGCCACTGGAATGTTTGAAGAAGGATGACATAAACAGATTTGAGTTTCTTAATGATCACGCTGGCTACAGAGCACCGAAGCAACTATACAGAGTTTCCAGCGAAACACAGAGAGGCTGCAATCCAGGCAAAAGAGGACTTTGCCAGCAGATGCCAGCTAACATATTAAAAGGTAGTGAATGGGCTTCCCTGGTGGCGCAGTGGCTGGGAGTCCGCCTGCCGATGCAGGGGACGCGGGTTCGTGCCCAGGTCTGGGAGGATCCCACATGCCGCGGAGCGGCTGGCCCCGTGAGCCATGGCCGCTGGGCCTGCGCGTCCGGAGGCTGTGCCCCGCAGCGGGGGAGGCCACAACAGTGAGAGAACAGCGTACCGCAAAAAAAAAAAAAAAAGGTAGTGAATAATTTGGTTGAAAGAAAGTTAATATTTCTTTTGGTCTACTGGAATAACAAGAGATTATTTAGAGAAAACAGATTTTAAATGATGAATTTAAAATCAAAATTTAAATGGTGTATTTCCTAGTTTTTTTGATAAAAAGAAATCAGTTTCAAGTTGAATCTGGGCAAGAGTAAAAATCCGATTCAATTCTACTGCGCTTAGCCAATCATTTCTTAAAGTAGTAGCTGAATATGCCTAACAATATTTATTGAACTTGTCATTCTTAATTTATACCTATTATCATCACAAAGCATTTATTAAGAATCTAATCATGGAAGAACCCTCACTACACACCACCCAAAGAAGGTACGCCGCTCCAGGCTCCTAGCAGGTTTTGTTTATAGATTAACCCACAGGAAAACATGACTAAATAGGACAGTGCATGCATGTGAGAAGCATTTTAGAAACCTGGGCAAAGACGACTTGATTGTTAACACACAGTAAGAGCCATAAAAGACCAAAGCATTTTCCATGTAACTTTATTTTATGTACCATGTCTGATTTAAAACTTCAGGGTGCTTTGTTGTCAGAGAAAAAATAATTTTCCAAACCAAACAAATGTAACATCCTTTCTTGTATTATTTATAAGACCATAATTAATCAGAAATAGGTCTCTGTAGCCTGACCAAAAAAAAAAAAAAGCTAAACTTTTATAAAAATGGGTTAAGTGGAAAAAAACTTATCGGGTCATCCATCTGTTATTGATAATGAAATGAACATGTGAGCAGCGAAAATAAGAGTATTTCAGAAGATAGTATAATTGACAAAATTTCCCAGATACAGTTGTGCAGGGCAGGCAGCCAATAACTAGAACACGTATATATCAGTCACTTGGCATAATTTCATTTCTTTGATGGGAGGCTGCTCTTCAGATATCTCTGCTGGATCTACAGTTCTCTTTGTAAAAATGCTTTTGATTCCCTACGTGTTGGGCAGCTATGAAAATGCCAGCCTTTGTGATTTTTAAAAACCTATTCTTGGTGGAAATATTTAATTTAACCACTTCTGTTCCAGGACTAACCCCAGGGCTCAGGCAGTTGTGTCACTGGCCTAAAATCATATAATTTTAGAGATGAAAGGCAACTGCCAAAAAAAAAAAAGAAAGAAAAAGAAAAAAGGTCACCCAGTCCAAACTAAACTGCTTAAGTTTAAAAAAAAAAAAAAAAAAAAAATTAAATCCCTCCAGTCCCAAGCAGAGAAAGAAACAGAAGAGATTCTTCAGAAATGATAGGGGGAAAACCACATAATTGTTAAGATTCTTCCTGAATTTGAGTTAAGAAAGCACTGTGTCATTGTGTATATGTGCCTGGTATATGTGAAATAAATTTTTTAAAAATTCATGTCAGACACAAGAATATATTGAGGGGTTAAGAGTGGAGTGGATAAAAGTTGGGATCATAACTTAAAATCTTGGCTTTAAATTCCATCTTTATTATATCTAGCTATGTAACCTTGGGCAAATATTTAACCTCTCTATGAATCAGCTTTTAAACTGGTGATAATAAAAAGCATATGACTTACATAGCATTGTTTTAGAGGTTAAAAATGACAGTGAAGGTAAAATGCTATGCTGAATGCCTCGCACATAGTACATGCTGAGTAAATTTTAGCAACCATCACAATTACAACTTTACACATCAACCACTATTACTGTACTTCCAATATAAAGAAAATTAAAAGAAATTTGTTTTTCACCTATCTCAATGTCCTGAGCATCATCAGACATTTCAACTGAATAATTATTCTTCCCATTCATGATTTCAATTAAATTCAACTCAAAGTAAATTCAAAGAAAAGAGCATAGAGCACTTGAGTTGAGAATTAGAAAATGAGAGACTAATTAGGAGGATTTCAATGGATACAAATCAGGACAGCCTGCAAGGAGAGAAAGGGGATTCCAAGAACCAAGGGTTGGTAGAACCAAAGAGGTGCCCGAGGGCAGAGTCTTCTCCCTTAGGGTAGGGGCTCTGATACTACAGCAGGACAGAGCACCTGGGGCTACTCGGAGAGCAGAGGCTGGTCACACAAGTTAGGATTAGACTGCAAAGGGCTTTGACTGCTGTGCTGGGAATTTAGCACTTGAGTAGGCAGAATTAAAAAGGCTTGTATTTCAGAAAGCAAAAGTTTTTAGGAAGAATTGAAAAGGAGAAAGGAGAAAATGAGGTACCAAGAAAAAAGTAGACAGAAGTATGGGTGAAAGGTTATATTTTAAGTTTATAAAATGCAGAATGTGGGATACAGGAGAGCCTTCTATTTCTCAACTATCTAACAAGCCGGAAAAAAATTCAGATCTGGAACTCCAGAGAGAAGTTAGAAAATTTATTTTGAGAGTCATCTATGCAGAAATAAGTATTGCTTCTATGAGAAGTAGACAGGAATATCCCATTAAAGAGTACAGACAGTGACCTGAAGAGGCCCATATATAAAACAACAATGAGAGTTTAGAATGGAGATGGAGACCGAAGGCCAAAATATCAAATGAAGGGGAAACAATGTTGATGAAGAAAGTGAGGCTCAAAGAAGGGACTCAGAGAGAACTTCCATCCATGAGATATTTCCAATGGAAGATGTTCCCCAAAATTTACCCCTCTAGTAATATATTATAATTCCCTCCTTTCCCCGCCAAGAAAAATGTGAAAATCACTACTTAGCCAGTAAATGGATTTAGAATATTTAAGACGTTTCCAATAGATTATTCCCAATTGGCCAAACATTCCATTTAAATTAAGATATAAATTAAGATATAAGATAGAATTTATAACTAAAGATATAAAACCATGTATCTAAAAATCACATACTGAATTATTTCAACCAGAAAAGTCAAAACTAGTAGACTTATTTTGTTTCTCTCTTAAAACCCTTTAACAATATTTCAATTAAGTTACTATTACAAGTAGTTCAAGTACGTTTTTGCAGGGAGCCAGCAGTCTACTTGTGCAGTGAAAAACCGTTAGTGTGTGTACAATGTGTCCCTTCAATTGGGGTGGAAGGGGGATGGAGGAAAAAATTATTTCAAACTTTAAAAACAAATGTTTTTTTGGCCCGTAATGGAACACTGGATCAGCATTTGATGTGTCTAGTCTAATTTTTCTCTGTGAAATTGTACTGGCGGATCTTAGGGAGAGACAGAAGGCAGTAAATTCCTATCCTCCATCAATACATTTGACCTCAGAGCAAACCCCACAACTGGCTACAGGCACCCACCATCCATCATTGCTCTTGAAACCCGATCTTTCATGGAAGGACAGCTGCGCTGGGCAAAGAGCTAAAGAGCTTTCTAAGATGCACTACCATTAAAAAAAAAAAAAAAAAAAAAAGGCAATTCTGTTGGTTCAGTATTTTAATTAACTGCTTCTCTAAACATTTCTTCCCCCAGACTGCAGCTCAACACCAAATATCATCAGGAATCTATTAAAACATTTTTGACTTTTAAGCAAAATGCTCTCTTGGTACACTGTAGGTAAAATCATTTCTAGCTTTTCCCTTAAAAGCTTTCTGAGATAAACAGCGTACTATGGCATACTGATGTGTACAGACTTCAAAAAACGTGCTGGACAGGAAAAGGTAGTTCCAGCATCTGTAGTAATTATACCATGTACACAACAGAGTGCACAAAGGGAAAATGTACACCAAACACCCATATCCAACAAGGCTTAATTTTTAAATCAGGTAGCAATCATTTACAGCAGACAGCTAAAGAGAGCAGAACACTATCATACAAACTACCATCATTGAATATAGCATGTCCGTTATGTCATTCCTACATCCAGGAATTTTTTAATTTAAAAAATACAAAATAAGACAAATCCTTATCTAATAGGATCTTCATCACCTCTATGGCTATTTTCTCCATGTTACAGATGGTGAAACAAGACCCTAAGATGTTATATAATTTCTCCCAAGATCCCACAGATAATAAGTGACAAAACTAAGTTATAAATTCAGTTTTTCTTGCATCAAATTCATGTTCTTTTCACTGTCTCCAAGAAAAAAAAAAAAAGTAAGGAAAGATACTGGTCTAGATTTTGCAACCTTTAGCATTATCTTTATATACACTATATACCTAAGCTTAAATAAGATTAAACAATAACTGATTTTCAATATTTATAAAATCAGTACTAACATAAACCTTTTTGTTAATAAAGGGAGTCCATTTACTGAAGCTTAAAAAAGAAGTCACTTGTTACTTGTGACCCAGTGAGATGATCATTTCATATATTTGAAACTACACTATCTCCTAATCCCAAAGCAATACTGAGAAGCATAATTTTCTAAATGCAATTCACAAATCTGAATTTAGTTAGCTAGTGCTACATTAAAGAATACAGCTTGAGGGCTGTTGGAAAAAAGACAACTAAGAATTTATAAACTCAGTCAATCTCATGAAACTGACAGAGTTACGATGGTTAAAGCCAGTAAATAACAATATGTTAAAGGTCACAACTCTCCTGACATTGTTATCTGAATGTCAAAGCTAAGTCGTGTTTCTGGTCAGTGAATTCAAAGAACTAGGAGAAAGATGAGCTTCAGATGGCTGCTTTTGTTCTTATATTTTGTTATAAGTTCTGAAGGAGCCCAAGGGGAGCCTGCCACCTCACAGCAGCCATTTGCAAAGGAAAGCAAAGCTTACTTGCCACAGGTGGAAAGCTAGGACTATTCAAGTTGTCTCAACACTCTCTATGGGTACACCTGATCTGCTGGCTTACGGACAGAATCAGCTGTCTTAGCTTTCTAAATTTTCATCTCTTTCATTTAATTTGCTGATCTATGACATACAGGGATTCGATCTGGGGGACAGCAGAGGTTGAAAAGCCAAGAAAAAGTTCAGTTTTGCTCTTTGTTTCTTGTAATTTAAAAAAAAAAAAACAACTATAGAGTAACTGACAGATATTGATATGACCCTATTAAATACATCAGCATCAAATAGAAAACAATGAACAGAAAGATACTGAATGCATTACTTTGAGAGGGAGGAGGTGGGACATTGCAGACAATTTTATTCTTTTTTAGCAACAAGTTGCTTTGAGGAGTGTGACAGTATAACTGGAGACAACACTTAAATTACTTTGTCTTAAAAATATTTCATAAATAAAATGTTGAGAAGAAAATGCAAACTGTTGATTACATAAAAGCAAATGGGTGATTTATTAAAGGGGAAACAAGGGGCATGGGCCTGGAATGTAATTTTGTGAGTTACATTTATAAGAATTCTATTTCATTGATGCTTCAGTCTCGCATCATTGTCATGACTCTATTATTTAGGTTACATTAGGTCAGAGACTTCTATAACGTATAAGCATTTGCTCTTTGACCTCCCCAAGACTTATGACATAAAGAAAATGCTGAACTTTTACATCTGAGGCTACAATTTCATATAATGAACAATCAGTAAGCACAAGCCATTTATTCTTTTAGCTATCTCTCTTAAAGGTTTGATTGTGGAGAGCTGAAACACATCTTTATTTTTAAAATGGGGGTGGGAGAATTTGGACCCTTTAATTGTCAAAACAAATGCAAGCCAAGCATGACATTTTAATAAGTGTTACCAACTACTAATTAGAAGCAAATGATATTATCCATATAGAAAACATGTCCCCAAACAAACCTGTTCTTTGGTGGAAATGTCACTGTGCTATGAAATTAGAGAAGTGTAAACGAGGGATGTTTGTTGCAATGAAATTTACTTATAAATCCCTCCTAAGCAATCTTCTTCCACATTATCAGATTTCTTCTGTTGATGTGTTATATAGGAATCCTCGAACTTGTAGTTCACAGAAAGAACAACTCTTCTCTTTGCTCTTGGTAAATCATTGATAATATAAAAAGAAATGTTTTTAAACATTGACTCTGCTTGCGGCTACAAGTTGCCTTTGTGCCATCACAAGTAAGTAGTTTTCTTAAAAGATTTTTTCAAAGAAACCAGACAGTGCAAAGAAAAGAAAAACAACTCCATAAGGCAAAAACACACTCAGAGTAGGCCTCGCTTAAAATGTAACTCATTTATTCAAACTAACCTTTCCAACGAAAAACTACTCTCCCTTTAAGAAAATAGGAACAAATAATACATTCTTTGAATACTCTGGAAAACTGAACACTTAATCTTTCTTATTTAGCACTTCATATATCTGTGCTTATAAAACTAATGCTAAAAGAATATTTTGTGGTCGCTAAGTTGAATATATTACATTAAAGGTAAAGTTTATTTTCCAGATTCCCAGAAACTTCTGGGAATTAAAAGGGCACCCATGACCAAAGGTTAAATGTATACATTTAAAGACGTGAGCCTAAAAGTTTGATGCTCTCAGGATCATAAATTAGAGCACAGGCATACTTCAACTCTCAGACAACCCACAAATACACACTGAAACTAGAGAAGGGTAGTTCTAAAGCAAAACCACCTTGAGAAATCCATCACTCCTGAAATGGCACTTTTAGTATGTGACTGTGTTAATGAATTCTTATTTATCCATAGAATCCTTTTAAAAATAGAAATGTTCAATGGCTTGATAAATCAAGTTTGGGCTGAAGGAAATCCAATATGCAAATACTTACAGGGTGCTCTTTTACAAATAGTTACCCTTGTCAGTTTGAAAAACTGAAAATCAACAAAAGAACAGTGTAAGTATACTTGACCTTATTGCCTAATGTCTATCAAGATTGCCACAGCTGGTTGATTTCAAATTTGTGAAACTGACACTTAAAAAACGTGTAGTGCATCTTCAGTGGGGGTCCCTCAAGTGCTGACGAAACTGTAGTCACAGCCTCAGATTCTCGTTCCACACAACTTGCACAGCACTCACAAAGCTAGTTTAATCACACCATCAATCTATGACTACGCATTCCTTAAAGTAATTCTGCTTCCTTTCTTTTTTAACCTTACATTATGCCAATAGCATCCTTATCAGTTATCCTTGACATGCACTGAGAAACTGGGATCACATATGAATTTGCACAAATACCTCTCCTATGTTGCACACTCTGTGAAAAGTCATACTTGTACCGCCATAGTGTAAGCTCTAAACAACGTTCTTGAAAAACCCTTCAGTCAATGTCTATGACTAACATCAGAGCATGAGTTAATAGGTTAAAAAGACAAAACCAAAACTTAGGGGACTGCCTACCTGATACTTTTTAAATGCCTCTCTAGGAAGGGTTCGCATATGCCATACCAGAGTACCTCCTGGATATAAGAACAGTTATACAGGCCCCTAGTGGCTTAGCAAATAGCAGCAGATGAGGGGATTCCGAGTCTTAGTTCTCGACTTTGAGATATTCTGGCTGTAGATGAATGTCCATCTTAAAAACAAATCAAATCATTGTATTTAATACTTTAAGCAGTTTTGCTTGTATGATTATCCACTGAAATACATATATATTAAAATAGAGCACTGTATTTCATTAATTTAGTAACTACAACTGCACTGGTCTAAGAAGAATTTGTGTTACATAACCTCCACAGTAAAATATTTAATTCATCCACCTCTTCACATGTCATTACAAAAGTAATATATTACTCATATATATTAAAATATATTCGAGAGACACTTCTCCTCTTTGAATCTTATTTCTATTATACTATTATTACTGAGGGCTGTAAGAACAGATTATTTCTATGTAAAGTGCTCCCTATTTAAAATGAAATATAGATACAAACTGAATGCCACTTTTAAAACAGTAGAAATATAAAATAAATGTGCTTCCCAACAACAGCCAGTGATAAAACTTACATTAGAGTGCACCTATTTACAAAGATCTACAATTAATAACACCCTTTAATCCTCACCCCCTAGCTGTCTTTCCTTTAAGAAAGAAAATTCTAGGCAGGCACATTTACAGCTTTTAGCAGTTTTTAACTGGACACAATCTGACAGCTGAATTCATGAAACTGACCAGCTTGTCAATTTCACACTTTGAGAGTACAATAATAGCTGATCGCATGAGGATGAATTTAAGAAATCTGTCACAGAATTGCTAGTTCCATTGAAAAGCAAAGTACAGTACATAATTATGGGAGGTGGGAGGTAGGAAAATTTTCTTTGTATTGTCCATTTAGGATGTCTGTTTCAAGAATTCGGACATTGAGCACTGAAATTTTATTCTCTTTGCTAAGCTAACAAAATAACATCTATCTGTGGCATGTAACAAAATGTTTTCTAAATAAGTACAATATTTATTAAGCTTTGTCCTGGATATCATCATACTAACAACATGGTATGATTTTTAGGTTGCTATCATCTAAATATTCCTTTAATTCAGAATATTTCAAGTCTTGGCAGTACGTCACCCTGGTTTTACTCAAGTTGAGTGGTGGATGTGTACACTTTGAAACAGTGATAGAACTGCCAAAATGGTCAGAAGTATCAATGGTTGGACTAACACCCCATATGTGTGCTACAGGATGGTAGGAAAAAACACACCAAATGGAAAGGTCCACGTTTGAAGCACTGTTAGTCCAAAAGAAAATCTATCTCAAGTCACAAGCAGTTGCTAGTCTCTGAGAGGCTCAAAATGTATGTGCTATGCTCTAAGTCAATGGTACTATGACTGTGGGCATGTCAAGGGGGGGATAAAAAGAAAAAAAAAAAGTTTAAGAGAAAATACAGGGCAGCGATCCCTCAGGAATCTCCCTGTATGCTTAAGGCACAAACTGTAGGTTGGTCTGGGGGATTGCTCTAAGAATTTTAGAAAACAGAGGAGACAGTAGGCAAGTCGTGTACTGGGAAGCAGGCTGGAAACAATACAAGTGAACTGTGATAGTCCAGGTTTTGGAGAATGGACCTACTATTCACAATACTGGAGCACCCAATTAATGAAAGCCAAGCTCACACAGTGTCCAAGATTTTTTTTTTTTAAGCATAAGAAAACTGCCTTAATTTGTTAATGCTTCTAAATGAAAATCAACCTCACAGATACACAATTCAAGTTTTCTACACGCCAATGTGAAAGCTACAATAAACCGACAGGAAAGGAAAGAACGTTTAGTTTGTTCTTGGTTTTCTTTTAAAATTGTTTCCTACAACTTGGACTTTTCATGATAAATTCTTTGTTCCCTTCCCTACGGAATGAGTGTGTAAGAACAGCAGATTCCCGTGGCAGAACTACGAGCTTTGATTCTGCCACGGAAATGTCTCCAAAACAATCCCCCTCCTCTATGGCAGCCGCGTAGACTTTGACTCCTGCTATTTCTCCTTCTCCCCACTAGTTCAGAGGAAAGAAAGAAATCACCAAAACCAGCCCTCCTTAAATTAGTAATCATTGCCTCTTAAAAAAACAAAGAAAAAACAGAAAACTGCAGTGGCAGAATCCCTGGGTAGGGTCGTAGTGCCCCGCCGCTCCACCATTTCCCCAATACTACGCCCACCCCAGGAGGAGAAAGCGGGGAATCTCACAAATACACAGATTTAAACACCTTCATTCTCTAGAACTGCCACTCTCTCTGGTCTGAGGCTTTAAGCGAGAAGCGAACCGTGTAGGGGAGGACCTCTGCCCAAGGAGGTTTCGAAGAGCAAACTGTGCGCTCCGGAGCCGGGGCGCTGGGCTCGCGGACGCCGGAGTGTGCAGCTCCGGCCCCTGACCTGCGGGCTGCGGGAGCCGGGCTCCGGGCGAGCCGCGGACGCAGACACCGAAGGACGCAGACCCGGGAAGACTCAGGGGGGCGGACCGGATCAGCTCGGGAGACTCACCTGGTCATGTCGGCTCCGGGCAGCCTCCGCCACCGCCTCCCGCGCCGCCACCAGCACTTTGCTCCAGCGCTTTCACGCCCCTCCACGGCCGCTCAGCCCACGCCTGCCCCAGCCGCCGGAGTCCGGGCGGCCGATTTAATCCCGCGCAGCTGCGGCCCCCGCCGCGGGAATCCCCCCCGTGGCTGCCGCCGCCCGGTCCTCGAGCGGCCAGCCCAGTCCAGAGCGAGGAAGTGGAGGAGAGTCAGCGAGTGAGTCCCAAACGCCGAAATCCAGCATCCAAAGGAGCGCGTCCCCCCGCCCTCCCTCCCTCCCTCCACCCCTATCCACTTCTCCGCCGCCGCCGCCGCCTCCGCCTCCTCTTCCCGGGCCGTCCTCCTGGCCCTTCTGAGCCCGCGGCTTCCGCGGCTGTTCCGCCTCCTCCCGCTCCTCCTGCGCGCCCTGCGCCTGCTTCTCCGGCCGCCGCCGCCGCCGCCGTGTGTCTCCTCTCCCTCCGCCTCCCGCTCTTCTTCCTCCTCCTCCCCCCGCTCCTCGACGCTCAGCCGCTCGCGGCTGGGGGGTCCGGGGCCGCGTAACTTCTCCTCCCTCCGCCTCTCCTGTTTCCTCCTTCCTGCTGCTGCTTCTTTTAAAGAGGATTCTTTGGCCACAAATAGCAACTCGGCTGCCCCCCTCAGCGCCTCCCTCCCCTTCTTCTCTTCTCCCCCCCCCCAAAGTGAAGCGCACACGAGAGGTAACCAGAAACTGAGGCCGGCGGGGGGAGTGGGGAGGCGGGGAGAGGGGGCGAGGCGACGCCCGGAGACCGACCCGCGCGGAGTCAAGGGCCAGGACGAGGGATGGCCAGTCCAGCCCAGCCCTCAGCCCTGGCGTGAACCCGGTCGTTACGGTTGAGGGCGAGATGGTTTGATGGGCAAATTAAATGAAAAATCTCAGGAAAGTGATTGGAAAAGCTTCTCTCTTTGTTTCCTAGTCTGACTGATTTCGAAAATCCTCGTAACATGCTGGGGATCCCACGGAATCGCGGTGCCCCGGCGCTGAGGGATTGTGCGTGCACTTTGCCGGCGCGAGAGTGGGAGTGTGGGTGCGCTCGGCCGAGGGGAGAGCCAGGCCCGCTGGCGAGTCCCTCAGTCTGGACCCCTGACCCACTGAAAGGGCCAGAGAGCTGGACGGGCGAAGGAAGGAGGCAGGAGAGCTGGGAGAAGGAGGCGTGCAACCCACACACATACACTCACTCACTCACACACACACTTGCAGAGGAGGGGGCTGGGTGACGTCACTCCCAAGCAGCCATCCACCAGGACAGAAAAGACCCCCCTCTAACAAATTCACTCATCTCCTAAGAGCTGCACACCCGGGTGCTTCCTGCCCCGGGTCCTGGCACACGGGAGGAAAGATGCCGGTTGCACCCCATTCAAAGCAGTGATAAAAATATAAGGAGCGTGTTGATGAGACACAGTTTATGTCCACTGTCCCAGTTCACCTCGGTAGCCTCATTCAGGGATGTTTGGTGGATCCCCTTTGGAATCACAGAGGAAGAAAGGGAAGTATGGAATCGATCGTAGTGTAATAACTCTTGTTTTGCTTCCATGCCACTTGCTTTTATGATGTTGAAAACGCAATGCCCCCCAGCTTCTCTGTAGGACACCACAGAACCCTCTCCCTAGACAGTTGTTGGGCTACACAAGCTTCATCTACAGAACACACTATGTGGATTGTTAGCTAAAGGGGCAAATTTTAACCTTCTTTCCTCCTCAAGGATCTCACGCACATGGAAAAAGTCAGCAGCTGGAAGCCACCATTGGCAATTGGCCTACCAAAATTTATTAGAAACTTGGTCAGAAAGGTTAAAGAAAGTCAAGGCTTCCAGCCACCTCCCTTGCTCATTGTGTGTTCAGGCCAGCACATACACACAATACTTATTCCTGCAGGCTCGAGGCAGTCTTTGAAAGAGCAAAGGTAAGCAGACCCCTTAGATTCAGCCTAATGATTCGGCATCCTGACTGTTGTCTCAAGCTGCCCATTTGTTCCCACCCTTTGCATGCTGCGCTCCTGAAAGGCACTGAAGGATCGGTCAGTAATCCTCCATCCCCTGTGTGCTCCAGAAAGAAATCACGTATTTTTGAAAGGCTTCACTCTAAATGAAGTTTAGTCCTCCAGCAATTTGAGGGGAGAGGGGGGAGGATCATCTTAGCATGAGTCTTCCCTGTTCTTTTTTTTAAAATGGTTAGCCTCATAGTAAAAATCAAGAAGACAGCTATTCCTGGGCAAGCCTTCAGGACTTTCTGATAATGCGAGGAACTGAAAAGCCGAGAAGGTATGCTGAACACCTGTTCCTTATGCCCTAAGGATGGATTTCAGAAATCTGAGCCTCTGCACAGGTGATTCTCACTCAAGGTGTAAACTCTGATTTGGCTTTCTCATTGCCACACCCTCCCCCGTCAACTGGTGAGCCCCACTTTCCTCTTGCAAAGTTGGATGTTAGAGGAACAAACAGAGTTTTAAAAAACCCTGAATTTCCTCTGCTGTTGTCTTTGATGGAGAGACACACATCCCTCTACCTCATCCCTCTGACCTGATTTAAGATACCAGCTGGGAAGTCTGATTACTACCTGGGAGCCTAGTCGAAAAAGAAACAGGATCAACATATCCCACTGGTAGCGAGTTAGGTTAACTAGAGAACTTAGTGATGATGGTTACCAAGGTGAGCAACAAGTAGGAGGAAAAGGGACCCAGAAATCAGAGGAGACAGAGGACAGTATACATAAATGACACAAGCCCAAGGACCCAACTTTCCTGACACCATGAGGTCCTCGATGTTCCTGTCCCACTACAAGCAAACATCTTAGAGAAAAAAGTAGCAGTGGAAGGAGGTGACTAGAGAATCTGAGCTATTATTGGGCAAAAGAGACAGCGTTATTCAGGGTGATAAGAGAAAGAGAGAGCACGTAGAGGAACCAAGCTTTCTCTGTACAACTGAGTTGTAGTGGGAATAAGACTGAAGCCCAATATACACACATCAATATACTCAGATCAGATTTGTAACAAAACAGCACCCTGTGGCATCTACTACAACCTCTAGAAGAGTTTACCATTTGGAGCTTTGAGGTCATAAAAACGTCAGAGGTGGGCTAATCATCTGCTGAAATCACCTAATTTTACAAGTAAGGAAACTGAGTCCCTGAGAGTTTAAGGTGACCCAACTCTTTGGTGGCAGAAGGAGAACAAAACCCCAGATGTCATGACCCAGTGTCCCCTCTCCCCTAACTATTCCTAATTACCTCCTAGTTCTGGATCCAAGAAGCCAGTTTTTCAACTTATCAATGAGTAATAAATATAGAATATTTTAAAACTATAAATACTTACATGAAGGAAAATGAAGGAATGGTACTAGACATTTTCTTAGTTCCTTTCCAGCTCTAACATTCTTTGATGAATAGCACACAGAAGCTTTGCTACAGCACAACCCCCTCTAGTGCATAATTCAGCATAGGATGAGTATGAGTCTATTTTGGACCCCATCCAAGGAAGTTAATTCCTAGAAGTACTCGAAAGATTTTATACTCATCTATCGTGAAGCAGCCTAAAAATAAGGCTGAAAATAATGTAAGGAAAATAACAGTAATCTTATGTTACACTTGTATTACGTGCTAAACATCATGCTATCCCCCTGGTTTTCAAAAGGCACGTCATGACCTTTTCTGGGTCATGAATCTAGTGGGTCATGAACAATTTTTTAAATGAAAGTAGGAAAGAAAAGAGAGTGCATTATATGTATTAAACATTGTTTTATAAAACTTATGTTTCTGTCCTGTGGCTAGTGATTAACAGAAAAAGTTTCAAAGCCTCTGCCTCACCTCCAATCTTAACACCTGCCCTGCTAATTACCTGTCATTAGCCCCATTGTATAAGTGAGGAAACAGGGACAGAGAGGATAAGTGATCTGGCCAAGCTGACAGAGCTAGTGAGTGGCCAAGCTAGAATCTAGAAACTACAACTGTTTGACTTCAAAATCTTGTGTTTTTACTTCTATTCTGGTTATAAATTATTAACCAAGGAACTGCAGTAATTGTTGCTGATCATATATTCTTTGTGAAGGCTACAGTGGTTTGTATTGAATCCAGTTAGAATGGAGAAATACAACATAGTTTCAAATGATGTATTCTGAAGAGAGTAAACTGTTTCATAGGCGCTGAAATGAGTATCTGAGACCTCTTCCTATAGGTGCTAGCTACGCCTAATATATTATTAATTTGCTGCTAAATGCATACATGGAATAACAATGGTTTTAATCCTCAAGTAACTTAAATACCAATCTCTACAAGTGTTAACATGTTTGAGAGAGTTTTTCAAATTTAATTCACACGGCATTTCTCAGTAGCATATTTCTTGATCAAACACAGACCTGGCACATGAGAAAGATAAAACAAATATATACAAAACACAGTCCCTAAACTAAACAATATTTTCATTCATTTGAGAACACAAACTATACACATATAAAGTCATCAGACTACACTATAATTCCACCTAAACTGTGAAGAAGAAAGGAAGACAACTCAGGTGCCATGCTAATTTTTAAAGGACTCATACAGTTCTATGGATTCTACCAGTAGCATTGCAAGTTTAGGCGCTGTTATTCGCACCCCTCAGATTTGAAAGCTCAAACTCAAAAGTAGGAGGTGACTGAAATGAGCATCTGATCTTGGTCTTTCTGATACCACTACCCAAAGTCTCTTTACAAACAGGTGGGCTTCCGGTAGACCAAGAGGTGGTTAGAGATTTTGAGACATGCTATGCAAACATTCCCGCTTTTTTTCCATATGAAAGAAATGTACTTTCTTTTTCTCCAGGGCTGCGTTTCTTATTGCTGTCAGGCAGCAATGTTCTCTTAAAAGAAATCCACATCTTTCTCTAAAGACAGGCCTAGAAAAGCCAAGCTTTCTCCCCTGACTGTTCAGTTCAGCGGCTGCCTTTCACCCTCACCTGCCGAGTGTAGAGGACATTATGGTACGATGCTATTTTCCATTGGCTCTGCTACTGGAGATTACAGCATGCAACTGTGACAAATGGATATTCCCATTAAATTCTTTAGTAGAGTGGGGCATTCCATTAACCATTGGCACTATCCCAACCCAAGTGAAACATTGGGTCATTTTTTTCTTGTGAGCAAGAAGTGAAGGGGGAAAATAAAGGATAGACTCTAATTACCTTTCCTATTTTTTTGTGTTGCATGTAATATGATAGCCGTATATTACAATTATTTATAATTAATATATGACAAGCTGTCAGCTAAAATTTAACAGGTGATTTGTCAAGAAGTTCCATTAACTCATACACGAAGCGGTGGATTTCAGTATTTCCAACAATAAAAGTGTGTTTTGGTTTTGCTGTTTTAAATCTACTGTGTCTAAATATTCAGAGGCCATCTCTCTTTGTATACTTGGAACATCTTTAAAAAAGACAACTCATGCTAACACAAATGGGTACTTTGTTAGTAATGTTAAGGAATAAGCATATTTTTTGTCACTTTAACCTTTAAATGCTAATGTTTTCATTAAGAAAATTAATTGCCTCGTGTTTATTTTGAAGTTTTAAACTTTTATGATTTTTATACATTTTAAATGGTGCCTTTAATAGTAAAGACAAAGCTGAATAGAGAGGAAAGTAATTGCCGTTACTTATATTCCGTTTAGTGTTTGTATCTTACACTAGAGAATTTTGAAATGAAGGAATATTTAAAAATACAGAACAAAAATTAAGAAGTCACCAGAAAGCTAGTAATTAATCACTCAACAGAGGAGGAGGTTTACAGAGACCAGAAACTGATGGAACAGGCTCCCTTTTGCTGAATGGCAGAAGAATGGGGCAAGGATGGGAATGAATCACTGAGATTTCTTGGGAGGGATAACAAGATTCTTTAAAAGAGGAAAAGCTTGGTTTCAATATCTATCGAATGTCAATGTCATGGGACCTAACCTGGAGATGAAGTTAAATTTGAAACTACAGTTTTTTAGTTTTTTGGTTTTTGTTTTTTTGCGGTACGCAGGCCTCTCACTGTTGTGGCCTCTCCCGTTGCGGAGCACGGGCTCCGGACGCGCAGGCTCAGCGGCCATGGCTCACGGGCCCAGCAGCTCCGCGGCATGTGGGATCTTCCCGGACCGGGGCACGAACCCGTGTCCCCTTCATCGGCAGGCGAACTCTCAACCACTGCGCCACGAGGGAAGCCCGACTACAGTTTATTATTGGTTCCCTGGCCAGAGTTGGTATTGTTTTAAGAGAATGAGAGAAAAGTAAAGCAGCATTTGTTTAATATATTTCATTTGCACAAGGCTGACTCATCTTTCAGGACTAGGATGTGCTGCAGGATGTTAATGTCTTGCCCGCAGCTACTGTGGAGGGTGCTAAATCTCCTTAATGAAAGAATGTGCTCCAAGAATCAATGGTTAGGGAGTTCCCTGGTGGAACAGTGGTTGGGAATCCACCTGCCAATGCAGGGGACACAGGTTCAAGCCCTGGTCCAGGAAGAGCCCACGTGGCACCAAGCAACTAAGCCGGTGAGCCACAACTACTGAGCCTGCGTTCTAGAGCCCACAAGCCACAACTACTGAGCCCGCGCACCTAGAACCCATGCTCCGCAACAGGAGAAGCCACTGCCATGAGAAGCCTGCACACTGAAACGAAGAGTAGCCCCTGCTCGCCGCAACTAGAGAAACCCCGTGCACATCAACGAAGACCCAACGCAGCCAAAATATTAATTAATTAATTAATTTAAAAAAAAGATTCAGTGGTTAGAGAGAGAGGAAAAAAACAAAGAACAAAACCACAAGGGTAGGGCTTCCCTGGTGGCGCAGTGGTTGAGAGTCCGCCTGCGGATGCAGGGGACGCAGGTTTGTGCCCTGGTCCGGGAAGATCCCACATGCCGTGGAGCGGCTGGGCCCGTGAGCCATGGCCACTGAGCCTGCGCATCCGGAGCCTGTGCTCCACAACGGGAGAGGCCACAGCAGTGAGAGGCCTGCGTACCGCAAAAAAAAAAAAAAACAAAAAAACAAAAAAACACAAGGGTAAAGTAAAACCCGAAGCACAGCAGCTTTTCAACACTATTAAGATTTCTGTGTCCACCAACAAAGTTGTCTTCACAGTTTTAGCAAGAAAGCCATACAGAGTCATGAAGTTATTTGTAAACGGTCTTTCAAATAGGGTTTCAGAAAATTATTTTCAGAAACTAACTCAGAATCGAAACACCACAAATTGATTTCTGTGTAATAGGGAGTATATCTCTTCACAGGCTGGGAATTATAAATGACCAGTGACAAACCAGTCCTTGTATCCTGGACCGAGACCCCAGTTACCAGATTTCACCTTGCTTCCCAGGTGCAGCATAGCTGTGGATGTTTCCGCAGGCATTTGAGAGCAATTTTCAAAACCATGAACACAGCGAAGACATCAAGACGACTATTTTTTCAGCCACTTTTCAAACCTTTCTCTATCTTTGTCTTACACTCCTATATTTATCTTATTCTTCATTATGCCACTTGATTTCTACTGGGTGTGTCCATACTTGGCAAATGTTCTTTTTCAGTGGTTTGACAGCATATTCATGTCTGACTGGAGCCAAAAATCTTATCATAAGGCTTTAAGCACTGTATGTACTCCAGAAATATTTGGGAAAGTAAAGGAAGGGAAGGATGGAGCTAGGAAGAGAGAAAGAGGAAATGAATTGATGATAATTACTTATTTCATGTGAAACATCACTTTCTTTACAAAGTTCCCTGTAGTTCATTAAGTAGAATGACTTTGTCCTACCTCTGGTCTCACATTCTTTTCTTTTCTTATTTCCTATGTCGCTGTCTTTTTTTGTGTGTATTCACACTCTATTAATCTCTGAACATCTCCACACTCTTATATATCACTATCAACAAGCACAGAAGCTGAACTATAAGCAGATCTCAAAAGATTTCTGCTGAATGACTTGATGGACGATGGATACCACTGTGGCTGGTCAGATGTCACCTTCAGAGTCCCTCCTATTGGGCCTGTGCTGAAAGGTACAGTGACAGAGAGTTTGGTTAAGAGTTAGGCCTCACTAAAACACACAACAAAATGTCACAGACAAGAAATCATAATAGAATCTGAACAGGAGTGGATGGATTCATACTTCCACAGAATTTTTTTTTTTAATTATTTTTCATTTTTGGCTGCACTGGGTCTTCGTTGCTGCGTGCAGGCTTTCTCTAATTGCAGAGAGCCAGGGCTACTCTTTGTTGCGGTGTGTGGGCTTCTCATTGTGGTGGCTTCTCTTGTTGCAGAGCACAGGCTCTAGGCACATGGGCTTCAGCAGTTGTGGTTCACGGGCTTAGTTGCTCCGCGGCATGTGGGATCTTCCCAGACCAGGGCTCGAACCCGTGTCCCCTGCATTGGCAGGTGGATTCTTAACCACTGCACCACCAGGGAAGTCCCATAGAATTCTTAATGAGAGTAATTACAGACTTTCATGGTTTCCTACAAGATGTCAAAATAACTGATCAGTTCAGTAGAAAAAAATCCTTCATACTGAACTTTGCATTTTTAACTAGGTACACTCTATTAGGTGGACAGAGCATTCATTTACCTGTACATTTTTTTCTTATATCATCACCTATATTATTCCAACGCATCCTGATTTTCAAAACTCATTGACCACATCTCCAAAGTTACTAGTAACACTAGACAGGTCCAGCAGAAATTTAAAGAGGCAAAACAAAAACTATTATTTCCCACATATATTATTACTTTAGTCTATTCAATTCCGTGCTGTTTTATAAATGTAGAAACACCATTCTTGGTTAGTTATTATCTGGTATTAATTCTTGAAGGTTGCATTTTGTCTCCTTACCACCAAAACCCATCTTTCTAATACAAACATCGCTAGTTTTCTTTGGACTAGTACAATAATAATTTTTTGTATATTCTTCTGCTCCTAATCTTTTTCTTATTGGCCCCAATCCATTCTCCACTGTGCTGCCCAATTAACTTTAATAAAGCACACGTTTGGTTATGTAACTTCCATGCTCAAAAATAAGTAAATAAAAAACCCTCAGTGGTTCATGATTATTGACCAAACTAAGTACAAATGTTCTACCGCATTCAAAGGCCACCACAAATGGAATGCTGCCTGAATCCATTTTTCCGTTTTAAACTTCCACCTCTTTACGACCAATGCCCTAAACTCCAGAACTGTCTGAACAAAAACGTGCATTTTTTCTTGGCCAGAAAGCTGCCTATGATCACCTACACGCTGAACTCCCATCCAGCCTTTAAGAGTCATTTCATCAAAGAGTTGGGCTTTTCTTTGTTTTCCTGATTCTTCTACCCAGACACGATCACTTCTTCATTTAAAACATCTGACTCTTCAGGCTTCCCTAGGCCATTTTTTCTCTGTTGCATTATTTCACTATACTGGATTCTAAACTCACATGGTAATAAACTTGTGGCTTTATTTGTTAAAACAAACAAACAAACAAAAAAAAAAAAACACCTAATTCTTCGAATCTCTCTTCTGCTAGATAAACAGTCTACTGAAGTAGGATAAAAGATCACAGAAAGCACTCATGCCCAAGATGTGTTCCATAGCTCGTTTTATTGGTATCCATCCATTGACTGGAATGGTAACATATTATAAATATGAGAATGCACTGGATGGAATCAGTGGGAAATTATGCAAACTTATGTCTAATCACAACTTGAAAGTTCTTTTGCCAGGTGACTATGTTTAAGAAGAGAACAGAGAAATTCCAAAAATTCTGAGTTAAGACCAATATGAAGAGCAAAAAACAATGGAAACTTTTAACTCTCTCTTTCTCTTTCTTTCCTTCCCTTCCCTTCATCCCTTCCTTCCTCCCTCCTTTCTTTTTCCCTCTCTCCCTTTGTTTCTTTCTTTCTTTCAGTCAACTTTGCTCATTATCCATGCCAGGAGATGAACCAAACTGGGACTATTAACAATCTCTGACCTCAGGAAGCACAAAAGCAAATCAAGTCAGGCAGGAGTTTTTCTCTGCCTTCCCCTTGACAAAGAAACAAGTGTCAGACACCGAGAAGCTGTCCTGAAATGGACACTTGGCACCCATGCTTTCTCCGTCAGAAGAACCTCCTGCCTGATGAGTTTCAGGCTCTAGGAAATATCCTACCTTGTACCAAGTGGAGGTAAGAAGGAGCACAGCGCCTGCATTATTTTTCCTTTTTATTCCTGCACTGCCCCAGAGCAGGCTGTGTTCCCAGACTGTGGATGTCAGGACTGCTCAGTTTGGTCAGTTAGGCTGGGGAAAGAAGAGATGGCTATTAGAGCAAATGCTGAAAACTATATTTCATCCATGATTCAATCCTTCCTGTGCCATCCATAACACACCTGCCTTTTATCAAAGTCATGTTTATACTTGGTTTTCTCATTCCTTCCCTGTGCCTCTGCTTGGTATGTTTCCAGATGGCAAGACTGTAAAATCTTCAAGAGAAAGTTGGGCCTTAATCTTCTGTGCGTCCCTTGTATACCTGCAGAATGCCTTGTACAAAGAGTTCAAGATACAACACTGTTGAACTGAATTTTTTAGAAGTCTAGTGTTTTCTTTGAAATGAATGTGAGCCCTACTGGGCATAAGCATATCCCCGTTACCCCAGTTTAATATATTCTATCGTATTGTCCCTAGAGAGTAGACT
Source organism: Delphinus delphis (assembly GCF_949987515.2). Classification (NCBI taxonomy): domain Eukaryota; kingdom Metazoa; phylum Chordata; class Mammalia; order Artiodactyla; family Delphinidae; genus Delphinus; species Delphinus delphis. The sequence goes on from NC_082688.1 coordinate 58,674,284, forward strand.
TGCATTTATAAGACCACAAGTCTAAATGTTGGGAGTGTCGAACCCCTAGAATGGTGGGTCGCACCCCTGGCTGAACATTCAAATCACCTGGAACACTTTTAAACCATATGCCCAGAGGGCACTCATATAAGCTGAATTGGATTCTTTGGGAATGGGGCACTAGCATAATTTTTTAAAAAGCTACACAAGTGACTCAAATGTCAACCAAGGTGGAGTAACCTTGCTTTACAGCTCTAGGAAGCATAATTTGAAAACACACTAGACTAGATTAGTTTTTCTAAAGTACCTCCCAGCTCCAGGATTCTTTGTGAAAGCACGTTTATAATTGAAAAAGAAATGGCCCCTTAATTGGATTCCATTTTTAAGTAGTAGCTACAAATGAAACACAGCCCAAATTCTGGATACTGGTGGGGTGTTTTTAGCATTTCTTTTTACTTAGTTTTCATGTATGCCCATTCATCCCACGGCTCATTCATTCAGGCCTCCACTGTGTGTAAGGTATGTCAACTATGCACTATTAAGTCATTCTAAGAATGTGTTCTGTGAGCAGGGCACACAGAGTAAGGAAAACCCTTTCATCCAAATACAATGCAAACATACCCTAATGATTTTCATTCCCTGCAGTCCAATTAAAAGAGGAAGCAATGCCATCAAAGTAGCCTAAATTCCAGCCACCACCACCCCCGAATAAATCTGTGATTAAAACAAAGAAAGGATCAGAAATACTGAAACCTTCCCCCACCCCTTGGAAACAATCTGGACTTAAGTTTTGATGCTCATGTGTTATTTTTGAGTTAAATCAGGAACAACAAAACTACTACTTTGGGAGAGGAAGATGTTGCTCACAAATTTTTGCTTAAGGAATTCATTTTCTTGAGAGGAGAGTATTCTTGGTAAATACTAATAATAGAAAATGATCAACTGTGCAAACTACGCCACTACAGCAGACTTCCTTTATTTCACCATGAGTTCTTAGCACAGTATCCAACAAATTCAAGGGACGCTGTCCACACCATATGAGTTAAATATTAACATTTATGTGGCTCTTTGCAGTTTACAGAGGATTTTAAAACAACCGTCTCTTTAAGGCTAATAATAATTTTGTGGATAGTAAAAAACCCATGCTCTGAATCAGAACCTCTGGGCTAGTTTCTGGGAGTCAGAATTCGGGGCAACTTTTTGGGGCATTCTGAAAACCACCACGATAACTAAATTCAAACCCATTGATTTGTTGTATTGTTCCTAGGAAAATAACTCAGTACAGTTGAGCAGATTTTGGCATTTCCTAAAAGGCTAGCTGCGTTTTTCTAGAACTTGCCTTTTTCTTTCTTCCATACTTTTTAAAAGGAAAAAAAAAATTACAGGTGGCACTATTTTACCTAAATCTAGAAGCTTTTTAATTCTGCTCTGCACAGCTGGCTTTTTCTAACCGATGTCCTTGTTCTCAAGGAAGCTCCTAGCTTCTGGCTGGCTGGCTGGCTGGCTGGCTGTGTGTGTGTGTGTGTGTGTGTGTGTGTGTGTGTGTGTGTGTGTGTGTGTGTGTGTGTGTGTGTGTGTGTGTGTGTGTCTGTGTGTGTCTGTGTCTGTGTGTGTCTGTGTCTGTGTGTGTCTGCCTGCTGGGGCATTTCAGTGGGCTTCAGCCTTCTATATGGGAACTCACTAGTTCTAGACCTCATACTCAGGGAGAGAATCGGCCGTGAACTATTTGTGTTGGTGTGTGTCGTTTTCCATCAGTTTTAAAAAAGCCTTAAAAGTAAACGATGCTCTCAGCTAGCTATCTCCCCCCACTCTGCCCTTAAATTATATTAGAACAGCATAATAGCTACCTTGGAAATACGATCTCATATATAACTTGGAGGAAACAAGAGTCAAAGAGACCCGTCAATGAAATCTTCTTTAGAATAAAACTATGCATTTCAAAGGGAGGAGACAAGGTTATGCTTATCTTTTAATTACTCCTAATCTACGCAGAGACTGGAGAGAAGAGAATTTTGATTTTAAGTCTGGAATGAAATGTACTTACCTGGAAATGAAGATGAAAGGGAGGAAAAGAAAAACTCAAAAATTAAGAGAAAGTGTGTGCCAACCACCCATATCTTGTCGATTCTCAAACTTTCCAGATTCTTTGGGTTCACCAGCCCAACCTTAGTAATACCCTCTTGTTTAACAAGCCTCAAGTTATTCTGGTTACAGTTTCTGGGAAATTTGTCTGTCAGAAGAAGAGAGGTTCCAAAGAATTTGGTATTTTTCCTCTTGGGCAACTGAAAGTCGTAAGGGTTATGGCGCCAACGTGATCTCTCTCTCTCTCTCTCTCTCTCTCCTCTAGTTCAACACCCCATGATGCACCGGTCCTTTGGCCTTGAAGGAAACATTATGGAGAGGAGCGGGGAGTGGATATACTCATGACCTGACATAAATGACTACTCTAGCTCCCTTGAAGCTTTACCCTCTGTCCAGATGGTGCCTCATAGTGAAAAGGATATTGGGAAAAAGGGCCCCAGTTTGCCATATCTTTGGTTATCCAAAAGGGTAAGAGAGCTGTATGCTTTTTACTTCCTGCATGCTAAGAAGAAAACACAGCCATCTTATCTGAGACCACCAGGTTCCCCTCCTTTCCATATATTTTGTCTTATACCCTTTAAACTCTCAAATCAGTACCCATGTTGCTAGGTTCATAATTAGAGTGTTGGCAATGCCTGTTCCATTGCTTTCAATTCCATTTATACAAATGTTCCCATCACTCGTTTTAAAAGCCCTGGGCACATGTTCAAAACATACAACCCAAACAAACAAACTGCACAACCTAAGCCAAACCCACCAACAACTGGACACCCTTCCCATTTTGGAAGGCCACCCTGAAAAGTTACTTAATTGCAGCGTATTCTGTGAATCAAAGTTCACAGAGCTGAAAATGAAAGTTTTATGTTAGCACCTATCACCAAAGAAATGTAGGACATACAAATAAAGCCACAGGATCAGCTACTTAAGATTCATTGGAGTAAATTTCACCTTGAGTGACATCCTTAGAAAACAGAATTTTTAGGGAGGAGCAGAATTCCTATGGGGAATTTTAGCATAACATTAAACTTTGGCAGAATTTATTATTTGCAAGTGCTGAGAAAGAGTTTATATTTAGAACTAAGTTCTTGATCTTATCCAGTGATTGACTTTTTGATAGCAAAATTCCTGTCTGTCATTTACACCTAAAGCTGACATGATCACAGCAGTGGAAGCTGCTATAAATGAGGCCGTGATAAGAATGAAAACTATACCAATGGGAAGGACTCCAACATGTAGGAAAAAGATAAAATTTATGATATATTGTTTTTTTTACCTTGGCACAGTAAAAAAAAAAAAAAAAAAAAAAAAAAAAGTAGGGGGAGGGGAATAGCTCAACAAAGCTCAAATTTTGGTGTGAAATTTCCCCAGCAGAGAATAGGCAGAACTGCCCAAATGCACTGTTTGTCTGTTTGGAGCAGTAAAGAAATGAGGATCTTTGGCTGTGATTCAGGCTGGCGCCATGGTCCTGAGATGCCACAGGGAAGAAACGCGTCTGTCCTCTGCAAGATGGCAACCTCTGGAAATCAGCAGCAGTGCAATCGATCAACAGCCAGGGCCGAGAGCCCTTGCTCTCCTGTTTCTCGGTCAGAGCAAAACCACTTAAAAGTCAGTTCATAGCCCCCAATAAAAACCGAAAAGTTTACAACAAGTGGTACCACCTGTGCTTATGTCTCAGCTCAGCCAAAATAATTTCCTCTCCTGAGTCTTCTAACTGGGGTGAAGGGTGAGGGATGTGAAGACGAGGAAGGTTCCAACATGGAGCCTGCGGAGTGAGTGGATTATCATTGTCTGTGCTAGCAGAGATCAGCAAGTCTGTCTCCCTTACTCCGGAACAACTGTGTGTGATATGATCTCTCAACCCCTATCAAAAAAGGCTCTGTCTTCGGGAAAACAAAGACTTCTCTGCTCAGCGCTGTTCCCTCCCATGACTGAGTTTTCTTTGTAACAATGTTATATTATTACAAACTCTGTAAAGCTTGGGGTATGGAGGTTGTATTAAAAACACAATAAAGAAGAGCAGCTGTTTATACAAGCTAGTTTTGGGACCATAATTATACTTTTCTCTGCCTTCTTGATGAATCCGGACATTCGGAGCCAGGTATCTGCACAAAGCATGATAGAATGAGGATAAAATGGCACGTCACTAGGATGTGACCTACATTTGTGTAAACCTTGTGGATACAAAGTGCTTCATCACTTACTTTCAAAAAACAAAAAAACCCTTTAATTCTTTCTTTTTTATCTTTTCATGAAAACCATCCAGGGACAGTCTAACTTTTTCAGAAAGAACAAATTTTTCAGTACAGGAGGGAGAATCTGCCAGTACAACAAGGAGCCAGCCAAGTTGCTTTGGAGGAGTTGAGCAAGTACATTTCAATAAGGACCCAAAGAATCCTTGGCAACCAATCAGAAGAACCAGTCATCGTTGCATTAAGGAAGCCCTCAAATATGAGGGCTGTCGGTGGAAAATAGAGTTACTCACCAACTGAAAATGTTTACTTGAAGTGAGAATTATTTTATGGAAACCACTGTGAGTTTTGGAATACTTACAATCTGTTCAGATTGGTGGCTGTGTACAATGTTACTGCCTCAATATGCCCTCAGACTTTTAATCTGTCTGCCTAATGGAGCAGGTGGTGAGATTCTCCACTGAGCTGACGGCACCTGGAGGGCAGGGACCGTGTCTTATTCATCTTGGACCTCATACAGTACCCAGCTCTTCAAAGGCAGTTGATAAATATTGAATGAAAGAAGCTTTACATACATTGCCACATTCTCTGACCCACTGGCATAAAATGCCACTATGTCTATCATCTCTATCTTATTGCCCTGCTTTATTTTTCCTCTGAGGTATTATTGTCATGTGATATGTGGTTGTTTTTATTATTTGTGTATGATTTATTTTTCTCCACCGGAATCTAAGTTCCCTGAGGGCAGGGACTGAAAAGATTTGATTTCCTGTATATCCCTACCCTAGTTCCTAGGATGGTGCCCGGCATATAACAGGTCAATTATAAATATGTGTTTGATTTTCGAATGAATGCATGAGTGATAAACGGACGGTATTCTCTCTCTTTAAATTTTTTTCTTTTCTCTTCATTCTCATCTATTCCATCTTAATAAGGCCTGAAAATTATACTATGAACTTAAATCAGTAGTAACAAAAGGAGGGTTCTTTTATATAGTGATTCATTCTAAAGAATGAAACAAGGAAACAAGGTCTTGCTGGTGTTAGGCTTGTGGCTCTACAAACCTACAGAGAAATATGAGTGACAAGAAATAGAGAAGAGAGGGAGGCAAGAAACAAAATAGTCTCCTGGAGGCCATCAGTGGTGGACTCCGTATGAACTAACGGGCCACCACATGTGAATAGTAAAACACATTTGTGCACCATTTTCTAGATTCTGTGTGTGCACTTAGTCATTAAAACAAAACACTGGGCTCTTTATCATACTGGGCAGGGTCTTCATGTCCTTCCAGGCTTAGAGGGACAAAACTACATCTTATCCAGATTTTGAGTTCTCTTAACATCTCACTTTTAAACTACGGTAAAATTTTAATAAGACGATGTTATACTTTTTCCCTTGGGCATTTCTGCATTGTCCCCACATGTGAATGAATAACAATTCACAAGCTATTAATAATGTTTCCATTTTACCACATAATTTAATGGCTAATGGCTGATAAAACCAGTGACCAGATGGTTCAGTGACTTGTCCATGATTTACACGTGATTGGTAATCCTGCCAAATATAAAACCTTCAATTGCAAACTGCAGACATTATTTCTTTCTTTCAAGCCAATATAGAGCAGAAGTTCTTTGTTTCTTGTAGATGCTCACAATGTGTGATGACAGTTGAACAGACCTGTTTTTGCAATTTCCCAATTTTATTATTACCAAATGAACCTGGGATAAATAGGAAAGTGGCCTAGCTGCAGAGTCTGGCTCTGGGAAAAACAGATGAGTAGCAAAGGTCTGTCATTGGCCTTCCCACTATGCCCCTTCTCTCCCCTGAGCATCTCATACGCTCTGCCTTAATCCCAATCCCCTCAGTACTTCTGACCAACCACGCACTGGGTTGCCTTGCTCTCCTAATGAATCTTATCTCTCCCCTAATTTCCAGAGTGGAAACTGCACTGGAGATGAAAGAACATAATCCCTAACTCTGTTAATAGCTCTGTATCATGGGGTGAGCTGTTAAAATCCCCAGAGTCCAAGTTTCTTTATCTGTAAAACAGAGATAATGATATTTATTTCACAGAGTTATTGCACAGACTACTTAAAATTGTGTACTTGAAACTGCCATGTAGAGCCTGTCTCCTAGGAAATGTTTGGTAAATGTTTAGGTGACAATGTCTAGATAGTTGTTCTGACCTGAGATGGTGATTCTAAAGAAACTTTCAAAGCAGAAAAGTGAAGGACATTTTTCTAGCAGATGATGAGGGCATTCCTTCGGCTGGAGCAAGAGTGGCATGGGGAGGAAGTAGAAATATTTAGGGCCATGAGGTACAGTTGTTCAGTGTCTAACCTGTACAACCATACATGGGCACACTGAAGATAGACACCCATTTATGAAACAGACATAAAAATGGAGAAAAGACCCTATTCAGGTTTGGGGGGATGAGTAAATGAAACAGTGGCCTCCAATCACTAAATGTATTAGAAGTAATTATGATAACATAATTGCTCATGTGTCTGGCTCTTTCTAGTGGATGGGAAAGCTCTCTGGAAGTTCTAGTATAATCACAATAAACTTAACTGAAGACTAGCAGAATGACTTCAGAAACTATTTGCTTCCTTCATGACACAGTTCATATTCTCTCTAAGATGTTATGATCTTTGACAACTCGTTTTGAAGCATAAGGTAAGCATTTCGATGTGTATTTTCAAAAGTATGTAGCAGGGCCAGGGAGTCCATGGTTGTACAATAAGCAGATCCAGTTGTTTGGGTGCTCATGTATATCATTATGTTTAATAAGAGGCATTACTTATTTCCTTAGATAATGTTTAACATCAACAACGTATTTCATGGTTTCAGTGTGATTAGAAGAACAGGCTGCAGACTCAGACAGAGTGAGCTGATATCCTGGCTCAGCCGCTTACTGAGTGACTTTGTACCTGTGTTTTAACCTCTCTGAACCCCATGACTCACTTACTTTTTATAGTTGTGGTGAGATGTGGAAAGATGGATAAAAATCCAATTTTTTTATGATGTTGAACCACCAAATTAACCAATCCTATAGTCCTATCCCTCGATTTTCTATGAAATAATAATTGTCCTTATTAAGAACCATGTTTGTTGGGTTTTCTCCTACTTGCAGCTCAAAGTATCTTACCTGGTACATCTCTTTTCAATGCTTCAGTAAGTGAGGATACTCATATGAGAACAGAGCACAGAATGGCCCTAATTTTGTATTTTACCACTTTTGATCTAATGTTCTTTACCAGGTTAATCTAAATCAAGACCGTTTATGTGAATGAGTGAGTGTGTGTGTGTGTGTGTGTGTGCGTGCGCACGCACATGAATGTACCAGTTGTTATTTAAACAACTCATGAGACATAGCTGAAAAAAATTCACTGGGACTGGTTTTATTAAAAATATACTCCAGGTGTATATTGGGGAATAGTCATCAAACCAAATGAACCGATGAAAAGCCTGTATTTTACTAAACATCAGTTTCCCTTCCCCTTTAAACTCTGGAAATAGACCAGAAAACTGGTTTTCTGTGGGAAAAATGTTATGAGTCCTGAAAACTCCTTATGCCTCTAAACCCCCTTTGTATGTTCATGTACTCTAATATTACAGGATAATCACTTTACTGCAATATCCTCAGAAGAATTTGGAGCTTTCTCATTTTCTGGTTAAAGGTTTCATTATTTTCTCCTGGCAGAAAACTAGTCAGAAAGAATTCATTGGCTGTTTAATTCTAAGTTAATATACTTTGCCCATTTAAATCTGGGAAATCACTTGCAAAAATAACTCAGCACATTTGGTGTTCTTTAAGGACTGCAGTAAAATTTTACTAAGTGACCTGGTACCCTTTGCAAACAGGGACTAGTTTGAAATTTTTGAAAAAAAAATGCAAGTATGTTTGCATACATCTTTAAAATTTACAAAGTTCAAAATCATGTCCTGATATGTGGCCAATGCAGATTGTGTTTTAAATGTGTCCTTTTAAATGTGTCCTTCTTGTCCCTTTCCTTACCATTCTGTTTCACTTTTTAAATAATTTGTATTAGCCAAATTGGAAGAAGAAACCTGATCTGGGCATTGTTCCAAAAAGTCAAACATGAATAACCCCGAGTAACTTCTACGTCAAATTAATAGTTCATTAGAACCTCATGTATAAATCTACCTGAGCAAGTAAACATCTCATTTTTAGCTGTTTTTAGAATTTTTTTTTTTTTTTGCGGTGTGTGGGCCTCTCACTGTTGTGGCCTCTCCCGTTGCGGAGCTCAGGCTCCGGATGTGCAGGCTCAGCGGCCATGGCTCATGGGCCCAGCCGCTCCGTGGCATGTAGGATCTTCCCGGACCGGGGCACGAACCCATGTCCCCTGCATTGGCAGGTGGACCCCCAACCACTGCGCCACCAGGGAAGCCCTGTTTTTAGAATTTTATGAGACACTGACACCCAGGGACTTTTACCATGGTACTGTATTTCTCCTATTGTAAAGAATTTCAGAGCAACAATAAATTAGCTTAGTAAATTAATGTGTCTAAATAGATTTACATATTTTAATGAGCAAGTAGTCTTTGTTTTGGTATTTTTGATGACTTTTTTCTGACAATAGGTCAAATTATAAAAATTCACGTTTGCATCCACTTACAAAATGATAGAAGTTTATCAGGAAAAAAATGCAAAAGGGGGCTTCCCTGGTGGCGCAGTGGTTCAGAGTCTGCCTGCCGACGCAGGGGACGCGGGTTTGTGCCCCGGTCCGGGAAGATCCCACATGCCGCGGAGCGGCTGGGCCCGTGAGCCATGGCCGCTGAGCCTGCGTGTCCGGAGCCTGTGCCCCGCAACGGAAGAGACCACAACAGTGAGAGGCCCACATACCTCAAAAAAAAAAAAAAAAAAAAAATGCAAAAGAACTTTCAGATCTCAGTTATACCTGACATTTTTTTCTAGCAACATTTGCTAAGAATGATAACCCTCAGTGACATTTCACATTCACGAAGGAGACAGGCCAATAGACAAAGTTTCCAGGGGTCATCGTTTTGTACTTTGCCCCTTTAACATTTAAACACTGCAAACAAGTGTCTCCAACTTTTCTCAGATGATCCAGTTCTTAAAGATGAAGCCTATACAGGGCAGTGGATGGAAATAAAGGTGTCTACTGACATAACTCTGTGGAACTGTTGCTCATGATCTACCTGAAATGGCATGGAAAGTGGGTCCAATCCTTCCCTGGCTGTTGATACTCATCATCTTAAGAAGTTGATGATACCCACCAGTATACAGGTTATGTGATTGGATCTGCAGATTGACCAGAGTTCCCTAATAATGAGCACTTATTTAGTGCTTTATAGTCATTGGAAGTGGTATGTATTAATCATACTTGGAGATGAGAGTCAGCTTACATTGCCAGATGTCACTCATTTGTCATAAGCCATCTGAAGGAACTTTGTGAAACACTGTGTCTCAGTGTTCCCAACAGCTGGATAATTTGTACAAGATTGGAAAGCAGTGGAGTTGGTCAACACTATATCCTTCTGTGCAGTTCTTCATTCCAGGCACAGACAATACTTGGAGGGAAATAAAATGACTGCTGTACCTATTGTGTTCTCAGCTGCCTCTCTAACTATCCAAACAAGTTAAAAGACACGGGACCAGTGTGTGGGAACAGGGTAGGGGATGGTGGAGGACAAAAATGGAAGAAGAAAACTGAATAAAGAAAGTTTATAAATGCTTTAGAAGAGAATTGATTTGAGTTACTACTAATTTAATTCTCTGAATCCTATAATCCCTTTTAGGTTACATAACACAAGACAGAATGGCCATAGCTGTGCCATTGGTAATTCTAGGTAGATGTCAATCCTACACCTCCTCCAGGTCATTGTTGGTTTTATTTCTCTGTTTACCAGGTTCCTATGTCAGTAGCGTGAACTTTTACTCTGTTTTTGGTGTGGAACAATTCCTTTTCCCTGGGCAGGGAATGAACTAGGAGGCCTAAGGTACATGCATTCAGACTTAATACAATGCAGCTTTGTGTATTCCAGAGACAGGCTTATATTCCCAAGGGTCTGAAGGCATGTGCTATCCTTTCTTGGATCCATCATGAGCTCAGGTATAAAACATGTTAGCCATGCAATGGGTGAATGGCAGGAATGGAGAATGCCCCTCAAAGCTGTCCTGGATGTTTCCGTTTGCTTGGTTTCACGATAAATACAAGTGCTGAGTGTAGGGTGTGGAGTGAGTAGGGAACAAACTATTTAATTGGGTCCAGTAGGCTTGGCTCTGCATTCATTCATTCATCTGTTCATTCATTCCTTCTTTCATGCCTTTACTCAAATATCTACTTTAAGCTTATTATACACCTGGAACTCTGGAAAACATGAAGGGTGCAATGATGAGCAAAAACAGACACAATCAGGTCACTGGTCCATTATCACAGAGCTCAGTGGTGACCTACTGGCCAGTGAGAGTCAGTCCTAATTATTATTTTCATTTCGGATGGCCCTTTTATAATTAACATCCACCTCCCTAGTCCAATTGTGAATTATAGATTTATTAACAGATTCTAAAATTTGGGAGGGGTAAGGATATTCCTGCTAACTTCTTTTAATTTGTCATGACAAACTTCCAGCCTTAGAGTTCATCAGACTTTGCTTCAACATTATTTGTAGAGACAGACATGGACAGAGACTTGACCAAATCTGGAGGCCAAGGCTCTGATCGTCCATCTTCTGAGACTGCTCCAAATACCCTTCCTATGTTTCTCGATCCAGTAAAACGTGTAATGAGAGAAGAGTGATCTTTCCAACTCACAGAGGAGGAGAAACCTATTGACGGAGAGTGAACCTTTTTGGTCTCACTGCTTAAGTAAGAGTTTTCAAAGCAAACACTTTCAATCCTCCACTTGTAACACTGTTTACAGAGAAAACACACTCTGTGTTTGCTGTGGGGTCTGGAATGTAGCCTTCCAAATAAAGGCAGGGGGGATCCCTGGGTGAAAAGAGGTCAAACTGGAGAAAAATTAAGACAGTCTTTTTTTTTTTTTTCAGCCATCCCCCTAAGCAACCTCACCATATCTTCTGCCAGTAATCTACCTGGTGATATTTGATATAAGCTGGGATGGTAGCCACATTGATAATCACTAAATAAACAGCATATGAATGGCAACTGTTTGAGAGATAAGGCAGGATTTTAGATACTCAAGTTGCTTTTTCTGAGCCACGCTTCAACTCTAGGCCTGACTCATCCCCCATTCAGCATTATCTGTGGAAATCGCCAGCCACCTGCTTCTGCCTTTTCTCTTTCATGAAGATGATGATGCAACACAGCATACAATCAACTCCTCCTCACTGCTTTTAATGTCATTATTTTTATTGAGCGAAATTCTAACTGCTCAGAGCTAACTATTACTGTTTAATCTAAGGCCGCCTATTAGTAGTAATGTTATTACTGCAAAGACAGAACCAAGCAAATGGTCCAGGTAACCTGCACTTTTCTCTCCGTCAACTCATGCTTGTTCTTCCTCTTCCTACAGCATTAAAAAGAAGTGATTATTCCTTTGTATAGCAACATATTTATGCACACACAATAAAGAGAACGAAAATATTTGAATATATTTTGTTTCATTAGCCTAAAATTATACTCCTAAGGTCATTTCTGATATGCAGCAGGGACTAGTAACACACTGGTCTTCCTCACTTAAAATAATAGTTGTAATTTTTCATTCCTTCTCTCATTTACTCATTCTTTCAAAATATTCATAAAGCACTTATCGTATGTCAGGCATTGGGGGTGCAATGGAAAAGAAATCAAATAGGTTTCCTGTTCTCATGGAGCTAAGAGTCTAGTGAGGGAGATTGTTCCTGAAAAAGTTGTATATTGATCAAATCTCTATACATTCATATTAAAATTCAATATGTAGTTTGGTCTTACAATGTTCTCCATGAATACCATTGTAACGTAAAGCACTGACTTGTAATGCATCTATCTGGTTAGGCTAGATATACGAGGCTTTATTGAAGCTAGGCACATATTTCCTTTCAAACATGAGAATACCTTCCTGCTACAAGGTTCCTGCAAATGATTATGATGTCGATAATATACAGCACTTTCAGTACAAGACAAGGAAGAAGCTATAGTGTATATTACAGGGTACTGATAAACTCACAGGGGTATAGATTTACATACAGAACAGACATATAAACAAGTAAACATAATCCATTCTATGTGCTTTACTAAAAGTATGAGAGCACAGCATAGCAGAAGGAGTGAGAAGTGGAACAATGCAGGACAGAGTTTAAAAAAAAAAGAAGCTTCCAGGACCCGCATCTTAAGGACGAATAGAATTGACCAGAGAAAGGAAAAAATGGTGAGAAAGGGAATAAATTCACAGAGGATTACAGACTCATCCAGGCATGGTTTTCTCAGTCATTCTCATCATTCCTCTCATGGAAAGAAAGCCTCAGTTACCTTTCTAGACATTCTCCCCGACTCTTACTATGCTCATTCCTGTCTTCTTACTCAGAAAAACAAGGAAAAGAGAAGGAAGGTACCATTCAGCGTTTAACTATCGTTAAACAGGCTGGTAGAAAAACAAAGGGGGAAGGAAAGAGCCCCAGTATCCTGAGGATCAGGCCTCAAAGGTCAGAGTGCCAATAAAAGTGGTCTGAAAAAAACACATTAGGGCAAGAACAAACAGGTTCTTCTATTTTTTCCTTGTATGTATAGTATCAGGAAAGATGGACGCTGGAAGAAATAATGTCGATTCATTGACTAAAACCAGGGAGATGCCCCTTTCATTTTATTTCTCTTGGATTAGATTTATTTTACAGTATCCCATCTTAAACTTGCAGCTCTGGAGAGGATCTTTAAAATCATCTAATCCAATGCCCTTGTGTTACGGTTTAACAAATTACAGATCAGAGTGGTGAGGTAATTTGTTCAAGAACATAATGACTTTGGGGCAAAACTGAGACCAGAACCTAGATCTTCTGGTTCCTCCAAAAGTAGAAAGTGAATTATTCAGACATGGTTTGAGTCTGTGATCTTACCTACATCTGTGTCCATTTACACTGTAATGGAAATAATAATACTTTACTGGGAAGTTGTGAGAAATAGGTAAGAAAAGTACATGAAAAACACCTAGCAGAGTACTGGAATCTTAATAGCTACTCACCTATGAAGCATCACTTTTCTCTTCCTTTACCCAACAAAAATCATGTTGAGGAACTGGAGAAACTATGATTAAGATATTTTAATGTGCAGCATCTTTAAAGTCTTTATTGAGTCTGTTACAATATTGCCCCTGCTTTTTATGTTTTTTTGGCTTTTTGGAGCAAGGCATGTGGGATCTTAGTTCGCCGACTAGGGATCGAACCCACGCCCCCCGCATTGGAAGGTGAAGTCTCAACCACTGGACCACCAGGGAAGTCGCTGATTGAGATATTTTAGAACATGACTTCTGAAGTCAGTCTGAAATAATGGACATTATTAGTGGAAGATGAATGTGAGAACTGATTGAAGCCATACACACACACACACACACACACACACACACACACACACACACACAGTTTCTTCCCACGGTGAATAATAATCAAATGTTTAAAATTCCTGGTAATGCCTTAGCAATGCCAATTTTATTAATAATGAATACTAGTAATTGAGCACCTACTGTGTGTGACTTGAATCACATACATTAATTCTAATTCTGGCAACAATCTTGCAGAGCGCTTCACAGATGATGAAAGCAAGGGGCATGGTGATTAAGTAATGTTACCCATGGCTTAGCAGCTACCATGTAGATTCAGATGAAAAGTAGAGAAAATTTTCAACTCACACTTGTTCCAGGCAGATAAACAGAGAGAGGTGATTTCTTAAAATGCTTTCCAGAACAAATACCTAGATGCTTAAGCCAGCAGCTGTTCTCCTTGGATATTCAATGGGCGGTGTTGCTAGGCCTAATCAGTCAGGACCAAAAACTTGGGTAATTTAAAAATTGAACAAAGGGCACAGATGAAGATTTCTTCCAAGCACACACCTGCTGGGAGCTATGAGTAACTATCCCTAAGGTCAGACTTAATTGGATTTAGATCTAAATGAACTCTGACATGTTGATTATTCACTACTTGAAAGTAGAAGGAAGAAAAATGCTAAGGTGAGAGGTCAGGAGTGTAAGCTCTCTTTTTTCTCTCCTGTGGTCCTGAAGAGTCCTCGTTGAGGACTTTCTTTTAGTTAGGTTTTGTATTTTCACTTTTTTTTTTAATGTATTTATTTATTATTTTTGGCTGTGCTGGGTCTTTGTTGCTGTGCGTGGGCTTCTCACTGCAGTGGCTTCTCTTGGTGCACAGCACGGGCTCTAGGTGCACAGGCTTCAGTAGTTGTGGCTCGTGGGCTCTAGAGCACAGGCTCAGTAGTTGTGGCTCACGGGCTTAGCTGCTCCATGGCATGTGGGATCTTCCCGGACCAGGGCTCGAACCCGTGTCCCCTGCATTGGCAGGCAGACTCCCAACCACCGCACCACCAGGGAAGTCCCTGTATTTTCACTTTTAAAGTAACATGGAAAACCCAAAAGTTTTGGTCCTAAGTCCATCCTAAATACAAATCTTCTTTCTTAACAGATTCGGGTTCTAGAATTAGTCCAGTAATGAATATAGGAGGCTACCAAAGGCAGCACAAAGTGCTTGGGGATATATAGTCAATAATTCTCAGAAGTTTCTTCTTCCACAGAATGTTAAGAAATGGAAGTAGGCAATCTCAGACCCGACAGGAATATTAGGATCAATAGGATTGAGTGAATTACCTGCTCTGCCCCAAGCTTTATATATCTTACCTCAGTTAATTCCCATAATTATTATTTCCATTTTATCACAAGTACAGTTCTTACCCTCATTTTATCAAAGGAGCAATTGAAGCTCAGAGAAGAGAAATCATTCATTTAATGTCATGCATCCATAAATGACAGAGTTGTTATTTAGAGTCTAGCTCGGCCTGACCCTGGCAGCCAGGACTCTGACTGGGTGACTGTGCTGACACAGTCATGGTAGGTTAGACACTGGGTGGGACTCATCAGGAAAACCTTCCTGGAAAAAGTGAGCCCTGAGTTTAAAGCAAGAGAAGATAAAAGATGTGGCTTGATTGCCTGTTGCTAGCTATGTCTGGCCTCTGATACTGCAGGTCCAGAGAGGGCTGGAAGCAGGGGCATGGCTTAGTTTAAATAACCCAGAGGAAGAGTAAGGTGGAGTGAAGAGAGAAATCTGAAAGATGCAAGAGAAGGTTCTTTGAATTTAGAGCTGGACCAAGCAATGAAGCTAGAGATGACCTGTGGATGTTTCTACAGAGCAGGAGAGCAACCAGAGGCTTGAGACCCCAAGAACAATATGGGGCCCAGAAAGTGGGAAGGAGCAGACTGGGCTGGTTAGTTGGTAAAGATCAACAGGTGTACGGCAGGTTCTGGAAAAGAAATATTTCTGATTCATTCAAAAAACAGTAAGCACTATTTCTACAGTGAGTAAAGCAAAATCAATGATAGAAAAGATGAATTTGTAGAGAAGAGAAGGGCCATAATTCAATGTTCACTCTTGGTTTGCCATAACTCAACCAATATTTTTCTATTTTTTGTTCATGCATCCTTGTTTCATTTAACAAGTATCTGCTAAAGGCCCACTGAGTGTCAGGCTCCCTGAGGGAAGTGGAGTTTCCACAATGCTCATCTGAACTGAAGTAGTATATCAGGTCTGCATGGAGGAAACAAAGTCATCTCCTGGATTCCAGTGAGGATGACATAAAGTTTATGACCACTAAGTCGATGAGTAAGTGCTTTGGGGAATGAGATGGGATCAATTAAAGTGACTCTTATAGTACAAGTGAAGTGTTGATTGTATTGAATAAAATGGAAACAGACGAGCCTATGTTCTAAGAGGAAACAGAATAGGAAATGTGGATGAGATTTACAATGATGATAATAGTTCCCATTTGGGGACCCTGTACTTCTCAGCTGCCAGATGCTTTACTTATTCACCAGTCTGCACTACAGCCTTTTGAGGAAGTTATTATTACCCTCATTTTATATCCATAAAATGACCTGTGGATGAAGGGTTTGCCTGGGACTGAAGGGTTTCCCAGGGACTGGACTCTTAGTGCTAACCTAGGGAAGCCCCAGGCAAACTGGAGCCTTGGACTCCTTAGAGGAAACCAGGGATCACAATGTCACAAATCAAGGATAGAATCTGAACTCATGCCCAAGATTTCCTGATGCGCATACCTGTGTCTTTTCACTACACCACAATGCCTCTATCTTTAAAAATCCTGAACTTAACAATATCAGCTCACATACTTTTTGTAAATACAAACAAGAAGAAGATTTTTATCTCTTGAATCAAATAACTTTCATACTGGCTCTCCTTTTAAGTTGTCCGTTGCTGCTGTCTGGACCACTAATATCTATGTATCAACCAGCAGATCTTTGACTGACAACCTCCTTTAACACTGGAGAAACATATTTATCTAGTAAACCTTTTTGTTTTTCAGTAATTCAGTTATAATCCTAAAGGTGAGTGGTAGGACAAAAGAGGTTGTGTCTAACAAGAAACTAACATCTGGAAGAAAATAAAATGAGAAACAACGGTCCAGCTGTTTTGTCCATAAAAAAACACATTGATATTTGGGGACATCTGGACAGTTGACTGAACTTTTTGATTTCCATACAGATGTTCTGTGTCATAGAGACACAGTCATAACTATATATGGAAAGATACGCATAATGGCATTTTGCTACGTAATTGTCATAGGGAACCCTTTCATAAAGCTAATGTCTGTGGACAGAATGAAGACTCTGGCTTATACTGTTTTATCAGTTATATTTTATAGCATATGGTTATTACATTCCAGGACATATATTTGGACCTGGGTAGCCATGCCATGATGTAGATATTATGGATTTTGAAATTAGTTACTTTATAGCCCTTTTCTAAGTTCCAATTGGTTAGATGCAAACAGGAAGAGTGGAGCATTTACCGGATTGCCTAGGCTTTCTTAAATAACTAAACAAACTTATTTAAAACTTTTTTTTTTTTTTTTTTTTTTTGTGGTACGCAGGCCTCTCCCTGTTGTGGCCTCTCCCGTTGGCGAGCACAAGCTCCGGACGCGCAGGCGCAGCGGCCATGGCTCACGAGCCCAGCCGCTCCGCGGCATGTGGGATCTTCCCGGACCGGGGCACGAACCCCGTGTCCCCTGCATCGGCAGGCGGACTCTCAACCACTGCGCCACCAGGGAAGCCCCTAAAACTTATTTTTAAAATGATTCAAATAATTCAAGTTTTAAAATGCTGTCACACTCTAACTAAAGACAGTCCCCGGGCTCAATTTACTCTGCAATCAACTCACCCCTTGGTTTGACTGTTGTGTGGGGCAGCTGCATTGGCTGCATTTTGCCAAGTAAACAAACTCTGCACCGTGCGATAGTGTTTGTTGTTTGCTAATGTGCTAGTGGTTGGAAACTGCTTAAAAACTCTAATTATACATTTTCATATAATGCAGAGGCAGTGTGGGGATGTGCTTCATCACTGAGGATATACACACAAACTGCACTTGTATACTTTGTGGCACAGTAGTTTTTAAATAAATGCTCTGTAAATGCCTGAAAAATAATATCAGGCCTTAACTGATTATTTACTATGCACTGAACACTGGGTTAAACATACATTTAAAGTTTAAGTATTCCTTAATGCACAAAATAATTCCCTGAAGTGGCTTTATTAGCCCCACTTTATATGTGAGTTGACTGAGGTGCAGAAATGTTAAGTAAGTGACTCACCCAAGGTCATATCAATCTAGCACATGGCAGAAGTGGCTTTTAAACCCAGATTTATCTGATCTCATAATCCATGCTATGATCTGCTGCCTCTTCTTAAAGTAAGTATTTGATGGCAGAGAACTAACTTTGCTAAGGCCCCCAAGACTGGTTTAAGATCTCTGTCAAACAAAGATACGCACAGCTCATTTTATGCCTATTTCATTAAAAACCATCTTGGCAGAAAGTTGCTAGCTCCTGTACCTAGATGGAAGAAGTGTACATTTGTTACACAAACCCCACTTGCATGCATTCAAAATGATTCAGTCGGGGGTTAGCAAAGGTTGTTTTAAGCCAAATGACACCTGTAAAGGAAAGTTATGTCGCTGCTCTTTCCTTTTAAATCTAAGCTTCTTACTTACTGGCCTGGTCTGTTGCAAACATCGATGCGTCATAAAAAATACGTTGACTTATAAATCACGTCTCTCCTATAGGAGATTACAACATTTTTTACAGCCCATCTAAACCTCTTGAAGTTTTGTTTCTTCAGAACCTATTCCGGTTACAAAGAGATGAGATTTTTACTTCAAAGGACGCACTTATGAAATCTACACTTGCAGAATACAAAACTACCTCTTTAAGGCCTTTTAATGGTTGATACCTCATTTAATTTTGCAGTTTCCATTTAAAAAATCACAATATACATAGTAAAGTATCCACCTTTTATGATTATCCCACCACTAATTTCAACGATGTATGCAAACATGTTGGAAAAATAATGCATCAGCCCTTTGATCTCAAGTCTTATCTTTTCTCACTGGAACTTACTGAAAGAGCCATCACAGTTCCTAGAAAACCACAGGTTCTAGTGCATTGAACATGTAGCACATTAAGAACGTCATTACATGTTTTCTTAGGTCAGTCACCCAAGGCAATAGAAATAAAAGCAAAAATAAACAAATGGGACCAAACTTAAAAGCTTTGCACAGCAAAGGAAACCATAAACAAAACGAAAAGACAACCTACAGACTGGGAGAAAATATTTGCAAATGATGCGACTGACAAAGGCTTAATTTCCAAAATACACAAACAGCTCATACACTCAACTTAAAAAAAAACCAAACAACCCAATCAAAAAATGGGCAAGAGACCTAAATAGACATTTCTCCAAAGAAGACATACATATGGCCAAAAGGCACATGAAAGGATGCTCATCACTGTTAATTATTAGAGACACGCAAATCAAAACTACAATGAGGTACCACCACACACTGGTTGGAATGGCCATCATTAAAAAAGTCTGCAAATAATAAATGCTAGAGAGGGTGTGGAGAAAAGGGAACCCTCCTACACTGTTCGTGGGAATGTGAATTGGTGCAGTCACTATGGAAAAAAGTGTGGGGGTTCCTCAAAATACTAAAATAGGGTGGCCATATGATCCAGCAACCCCACTCCTGGGCATATACCCAGAGAAAACTATAATTCAAAAAGATACATGCACCCCCATGTTCATAGCAGCACTGTTTACAATAGCCAAGACATGGAAACAAACTAAATGTCCATCAGCAGATGATGTGGTACATATATACAATGGAATATTAGTTAGCCATTAAAAAGAATTAAATGCCATTTGCAGCAACATGGATGGACCTAGAGATTATCATACTAAGTGAAGTAAATCAGAAAGAGAAAGAGAAACACCACATGATACGTGGAATCTAAAATACGACACAAATGAACATATCTACAGAAACAGACTCACAGACAGAGAACAGGTTTGTGGTTACCAAAGGGGAAAGATAGGGGGAGGGATGGGTTGGGAGTTTGAGATTAGCAGATACAAACTCTTATATATAGGATGGATAAACAAGAAGGTCTACCGTATAGCACAGTGAACTATGTTCAATATCCTGTGAAAATCATAATGGAAAAGAATATGAAAAAAAAATATATATATATATTTGAATCACTTTGCCGTACACCAGAAATTAACACAACATTGTAAATCTTCTATACTTCAATAAAAAAAAAAAAAAAGAATGTCATTATACACACCCACACAATTGGGGATTTTAAGCCAAACGGTTGCATTTTTCACTGTGAAAATTTAAAAGGAAGAATAATTATGCTACTCACTATTTAATAGAATAATCATGTGGCATTAATTAGGCTGTTTGCTTTCTTTAAAAAGAATGTTCATCAAATACCACATGAAAGACTATGTTTACCTACCGACATAGTAACACCTTTCATTTATGTGGCTATTTATCATTTCCAAAGTGTTTCACGTTTATTATATAATTGGGTGATATCATTCGGACACTTGAAATTATACCTCAGATACAGTACTGTAACTGTTTTCTGAGCACTAAATTCAAGGTAGATATGGTTTTCTGGCACTGCCTTGACTAAAAAGATAACATAAAATAATACTGCTCTAGTCCCAAAGAGATTTCAGGCAAAGAAAGGAGAAGATAAAAATAAATAAATAAATAAAAAAGAAAGGATAAGATGAAAAACAGTATCTCAGCCACTGTGAAACCACAGTGAAATTTACAAGAACTTTACAGGAGGGCCTTTTGTTAAAGGGTTTTTCCCAACTGCACCAGACTACAATCTAACAGTCGTTCTTTTAAGATTAAGTGCTTCACCTTGAGGTTTTTTTATGGCTGCTTCCAACTGTGGTGCCTCACCTTAGTTATAAAATACCACCTCAGAGGGATGAGCTAATGGTGTGTATGAAGGAGCCTCTACTGGGAAACTCCATGAGTGAGAAGCACAATCAGGGAGTGTTAGGGTGGTTGCAAAGCATGTGGCAGAGGGGAGAGGACACAGCCTTTGAAGTCAAAATGCTTTTGATTAAAATCCAAGCTATTCTACTTACTACTTGGAGGCCTTGAACAGCTCATGCCACCTCTCTGAGCCTTAGTTTTCTTTTTCTTTTTTTTTTTGGTACGCGGGCCTCTCCCTGTTGTGGCCTCTCCCGTTGCGGAGCACAGGCTCCGGACGCGCAGGCTCAGCGGCCATGGCTCACGGGCCCAGCCGCTCCGCGGCATGTGGGATCCTCTCGGACCGGGGCACGAATCCGCGTCCCCTGCATCAGCAGGCGAACTCTCAACCACTGCGCCACCAGGGAAGCCCTAGTTTTTTTATCTTTACAATGGAGGTGATAGTATCCTTTCTTCATAGGGTTATTGTGAATATCAATTGTAATATTGAATGCAAACATTTAGTGGGGGCCCAACATATTAAATAATGAGTAGATGCATTACCAATATATTATTAGACCCATGTTTTGCTATTGCAATGTTCCAGGCAGAAATCCAAGAGGGTGTGGATCAAGGAATGTATTTTAGTGAAATGAAAAGGAGAAAATAGTTTTAGTCAAGATGGTTTCCTGGATTGTGGCTTGTGCATCTAGAAGATGGTGATGATGATGATGATATTCAATAAAACCAGAAACAGAAGGAGATGAAGGAGAGACAATGAGAAAGACAGTGGGAGACAGAGATTACATTACATAATGCATTTATCTTCTTCACCCACCTTCTAACCAGGTCCCGGGCACATATATATATGTACATATATATATTTACTGACACGTATACATGTTGAATTAATAAATGAATGAATGAGCAAATCACACATGAGACAGGTCAACCAGCCTAATCCTATAACCATGTTTGAATGGATGTATGATTTAAAAATTTTAAAAACTCGTAGAATATTCTTATCAGAAAAATTTAAATATCTAACCTGTCATGTATTTCCTTTATCATCGGCCACAATCAAAGACTTGCACTGCATTTCACATAAAATTAATTAAAAATGAAACATACAGAAGGGACAACATTACTTAGATAGATGAGGAAACTCTTCCTTTTGTAGGTTTAATATGCCAGGGCATAGGAGGCCTTCATTCTTCTCATTTCCCATTCCTATTTGGATACACACAAGTCTAAGAAGTCACTGGTTTCTGGCAGAGATCTTGTCAACTTCCATAAGTTCCTGGTCTTTCCCTTCAACTCTGCCTGGAGACTCACAAATGACACAGAGCCCTTACTAGGTAGCATTCATCTCCTGGTCAGGACCAAATCAGTGTGGCAGGGTGGTTAAAAATGTGTATGAAACCAAGGGTGCCTTAGGACTTTTGCATGGACAGGTCTTTATTTTCATGTACTTACTAGGTACCTATTTCCAGATGCCCCTAAACATTCCTAGAGCTATCTCCATTGCCATTTTGGGCTACATTTGACTTCTCTTTTCTTTAAGAGCATTCCATCTCCCACACCATCCTCAGCAAGCAGATAATCTATCTGCTATTTATATCGCACAACAGTTTTTCCAGGAACATTGGGCTCTAGGAGGCAAGATGCTATTATAATTGCCTATTTTCATTTGTGATTTCACTGTGAACGCAGGCTAAGATGTGGGAGTAAGGAGGCCACGTTTGGCAGCTGCCTGTCTCAATAAGAAAATGAGCAAAAGAGGCCTTTTCAGTCACAGACCAGGTTCAACAGCATTTTAGGATTACTGATGGGGTGAAGTTTATCATTTTAAAAGTGTAAATAAATCATAGTGTTTTTTGAAGTGAAATTTATTGCTTTAAGAATAAGGATCAAGGTCTTTGGGGAATCAATTAGCCTTTGTATTTGAACAGACAGGGTGCTGTACACTTCTACAACCTCTGTGCTTTGAATCAATCTAACATTTCTTTTTTTTAGGGATGCATTCTTTAACACATATGGAAAAGCACGGTATTTAAGCAAACAACGCTAATATGTGGAAGAGCCATTTGTTATATGCGCAAATTAGCAGCATACGATTTAATTCAAAATTAGCAAGTGATGATTCTGGAAAACAACAATTTCTTCTCAGTAGGAAAGCCACACAATGGCCTGAATTCTGCTCCCGGCCAACTCACATGTAGTGACGGAAGCAGGATCTACTCACACACTATACATGGCAAGACTGGGCCAAGTAATGCGTTAATGGTGCCTTCTACCGGGAGTGAGACCCTGACAGTGTTTATTAGTAATGGTTACAGATTTCTAAGAACCACTTGAAACAAAAGAGCATCACTCTGTGGCAGCTTAAAACACCTTGGGGCTCAGCAGTCTTAGAGTTGGGCAGACTTAGGTGATTTAAATAAAAATCTATGTCTCACAGGTTTAATATTATTCCTGCTCCTCTGAGTGGTCTAAAACCAACCAAACAAACAGAGACCACTTGTGATTTTCATCACCTTTTTAACATCCCTTTCTGATCTTTTTTTTTTTTTCTCTTCTTCCTATTCAGTCAGATGCTCTCTCTTTTCCTCTGCCTCACTTCCCATTTCTCTTTGCTCAGTGAATGGAGTTTGCGGAATGGAAGAGAAGAACTGGATTCCACACAGGGCTTCATCTGCTCCTCTACTGGCCCCAGCCCTGAGAGCGGGGGGGGGATTCAGTGTGCCTGACTCCCCTATCCAGGCTGCTGGGTAGATTCTCAGCTTGTGACAGGAATTTTGTTCGAACCAGTGTAGAACCCCTTGGGTTCTAGCACAAGACTTTTCCAGCAGGGAAAGGGCAATTTGTGAAAATGGATATTAGAGGCAGTATGGGAGAAAAGAGGCTCCTTTTTCATCATTGTAGACTTTGAATTAGTGTCTTAGAACTGAAAGAGACCCCAGAGAAATGTTTGTCCAATTTATTGATTAATTCCACAAACATGTCAAGACTCTCCACTAGACGTTGGGGATGCAGAAATGTAAATCCTTCAGAATCTCTCTTATCATAGCTAATTGTAATTACAATACAAAGCTGAATTTGTATACATCTACAGAGTTTGTATATCTATAGTGCCAGCAAGGTTCTAGGGAGCTCAGAAAAAGAACCACTAGTTCTGAGGTTGGGAGAAGGGGGGAATTTTACCAGGTAGTAGATATGCAAAGATCCAGAGAAATGGAAGGACAAAGAAGTATTCAATAAATGAGGGAAGGGTGGAGGTAGAGGTATGTAGTCTGTAGAAGTGAAATAAGATAAGAACAATAAAGTAAGTCATGGAAACTAAGATGTCATTGATAATCTTGATATCCATTTTAGTGGAATAGCAGAGGCCAGCTACAGTGAAATAGGAGGGAGCTGATAAAGAGAATAAGTGGACAGAATCACATTGGATGGATTAGCATTGTATTGGAGTACGGTCCCTTTGTTAATTAACAGGAGAGAGAAGGAGATAAAAATCTGTATCGCCATCTGCAAAATCTGCAGGGAGAGTGGAGAAAGGGGCTAAATGTGCGGAAAGGAAAAGCTTGTACAGAAGCAGAAAGTGCAAGACCAAGGAACAACAATAATATTCAACATTACCAGGCATCAAGGGCATGCAATTCCACCCCCAGCAAATTGGCAGAAACTAACCAACCACAGCAAACACACAGAAATCTGTTAATTCCAAGTGTTGGCATGTGTGGAGCAGTGGGGGCTCCTATAGCTTTCTACTACATTGGCTCAAGGAGCATTTAGGCACCATGCAGTAAAGATAAAGTAGGCAAACTCCTTGACCAATGATTATGCTTCTAGGTATGCACCATGCATGTGTACAGGGAAGACAGAACCTAAGCGGCCACTGACAGGATATGGATGTTTAAATGTGGTATATTCAGTGGACCACCATCCAGAAGCGCAAATGGACTAAGTGTACTTGTTTCAAAGTGGAAACACATCTGTAGCATAACACTGAGGGAGGAAAAGCAAGCTTTAGAATATGTATAAATGGATACATCTACATACATAAAGTTAAAAAATAGAAAGGATACACCACTCAAACTTATTGTATTCTATATTTTATTTTGTAAGATAATTCAGGAGATGTGAACACAAGGGAATACCATGCAGCGACAAGAATATACAACCTACAACTACATGCAACTGTTTGGATGGATCTCACAAACATGAGGTTGAGGAAATGAAACAAGATACTGAGAGTACATACTGTATGATATATTAAAAAAATAAACAAATGAAAAAGCAAAGCCAATGTATCCTTGTAGGAATCAGGATAATAGATTTCCCGCGGTGGGAGGTAGGGGCAGCTGGAGACTGTAAAGGGGTACCGAGTAGGTCTTCTTGGGTGCTGGAATGTGTTCTTTCTTGATCTGGGTTCTGGTTATACAGGTGTTTTCTGTTTACAAAGAGTCATTGAACTGTACACTTCCTAAATGTTTACATTCCTGAATGTATGTTATACTGCAGTAAAATGTGTAAAAATGCTCTTTAACGAAGAAAAAAATCTGAGGATGATTTGGCAAATTAACATTTACCTACTCTGAGTTGATGGGTTTCCAGGTGTTTTTATGATACTTCCTGTGTCTTGCCGTTTACTTGGATTATTTCATTATGAAATAAGGAAACACAGAAGCCAATTAAGTGAAGAATTACAGATAGGAGGTGGCACCAGTTGGTAGTGATAGACAACGAGGAATCTGAAGTCAGAGATCACAGCAGATCTGCCGAGGCAGAACCAACACATGAATTCAGTCTCCTCACTTCTTACTCCAGTTCAGTTCTGTCCTCTTGCATGGATGTTGTCACAAGCTTGATATTTTCATTTTTTCATTTTGGAAACAGATTCGGCTTCTGCCTTTAAGTCTTGTGCCATGCCTTTACTCTACATAACTATATCAACAATTAAAGAACGTAGCAACCCTCCTAGTAACTGTTGACATTTTAAAACACAGGGTTTGAGGTAGATGAATAACAATGTTTCCTTCTCTGCTTTTTATACTTTCCCAGAAAAGGGAGAATAGACCACGCCAAGCTTCTATGAGATATTATTTTCTAGGCTGCACCAGGATATAAGATCAAAGCCCCTTGGAAGAAGGTCTGGCATTCTCCCTCTATTCGGTCCTCAAAATAAAAGCGTAAATCAAGTTCAACACTATTAACAGGTAATATGTGCTCACTTTCTCTGTCTTTATTAAGAACAGACTGAGTTTCATAGGGGAAATTCAGGGATAGTGTGCTTGATTTTTTTGTTTTTGTTTTTGTTTTTGTTTTTCTGTGGTACGCGGGCCTCTCACTGTTGTGGCCTCTCCCGTTGCGGAGCACAGGCTCCGGACGCGCAGGCTCAGCGGCCATGGCTCACGGGCCCAGCCGCTCCGCGGCATGTGGGATCTTCCCGGACCGGGGCACGAACCGGTGTCCCCTGCATCGGCAGGCAGACTCTCAACCACTGCGCCACCAGGGAAGCCCTGATTTTAAATATACCAAGTGTTTGGAAACCGTGTCTTAGATAACAAATCCTTCAAAAAATGCAGGAGATGTTTCAGGAAAGTTCAACAGCACTAAACTCATTGTGAGTAAATAAAATAGAGACCAAAATTCCCCTGTATCCCTATATGTGTGCAGTTCCTGTGCCACTGCCCTCACGTTAATGTTCAGATGATCCCAAGGTGTTTAATCCATGTCACTTCAGCACATCACACTCGATTGTGGAATTTAAAGAAGACAAAGAACCTTGTTGAAATGTGACAGACTCCTCTGGACTTCAGCTTACTGTGTAAAGATGGATGGGAAAAAGCCTCCTAGATTTAACTCTTATGTATCTTGAAACTAAAGCATGAGAAAAAGGTAAGTTTCATGTTAAAGTTGGGCATTTCCATCAAACATAAGTTGAGCAGCCCAGCACTCCTTAATTCCAAGGTTCAGCATGATTCTCAGAGCCTGTTAATATTTGCTGCCCCCTGTAGTTTGCTCTTGTAAAAATTCTTACAAAATCAAGAGAGCTATTTAAAACTCCAGTTGCTCTTCTAAATCCTAAGCACTTCTGGAATTTCATTCCCTATCTCTTTTCCGTAAAACTCGACACATCAGAGTGATGAGATGGGACGAGGCAGGGGAATACTTCTATAGCAATTGCAATTTCATTTAAGAGAATAAACTGGGGAAAATGATTCCCTTTTAAACATGCAGATTGTATTATATAGAGAAAGCTGCTCAAATAAATATGATTTTCTTTAAAAAGGCTAAGAAAACATCTGTTTATTAAACTACTTTCTCAATTTCCTATTGCCTTCAGAATTGGTTGTGGGACATGATTGCCTTTGTCTCCAAGCACAAGAGCTTCTAATAACATTAAGTTCAAAATAATATAGTAGAAAAGTACAGACTCATGGTTTGTTCATTTGCTGAAACTAATATAGATGGTAGAAATTTTACCCAAGCTTAAAATAGCACATGGAACACTAGAAATTTAACGCTGGCTCAGTGATGAATGAAATTTCATTATAAAGGATCACAATCTAATATCTAACTTTAGTAAAAGTTTTGGAACTAGTTACCACCATGCACAAATGTTAGGGAACAAAGTAATAAAACTGTTTACTTTTGCAAAAGATTAATGAAGAGGAGTAGGTGATCCTAAGATAGTATCACCCCATCGTTTGTGTGACTTGAATAATTTTTGGTTTGATTTCACGACTCAATTGGCCTATGCATATGTAAATCCCAGGTAGATTATGGAAGGGTACGGTTTATCTGTACAGTGCTATAGCTTCCCTCAGGCAAGCGAAACACCTCCTTTAGTTTCTCTAGACTCTATATTATAGATTCATACTTTTTCATCAAAAATGGATAAGGAAATTGATAATTCCAATCCAACTGGCAAAACCAAAGGGACAGCTAAAGTTGTTTTGAGATCAAAATAGGTTAGCTCCAATTTTATGTAGTTAACTGAGGCAAATGAAACAATGCCACTTTCTAAAATGATAAAAACAAAATGTTTTAAAAAGCAGAACCTTTAACATATATAAAATCCTATTAAATGCATGGTAATAATATTTGCTGATGGTCATTTGAATTATGAATTTAATTTTATTATGAAGCTCTCACAGTATAGCCATGCTATTTCATTTTGTTAACATAGAAACAGAGACCAAAATCCATTAACCAAGAACGATTTGTTAAAGATTCTCCCTGCTATGGAGAATATACAAGAAGCAGAAGATTTCGACACTCTTGTCAAAGGTGCATGATGATTAACAGGTAAATGAGTGAAAAGAGTAAGCACTTGAGAAGTGTAGAAAAGAAAGATAATATTTTCTTAGAATGGTCATGAAGGTATCGTCTGAGCTGGGCTAGGATTTAAATAGGAAGAAAACATGATGACGGAAGGGATCAGAAAATTTCTGGGGTTTGAAACATGAAGAAAAGCTCTGAGGGAGCTGCCATACACCAAGGGTCTGCTCGAAAAGACACAGAAGAAATACAAATGATTTTGGACCTGGACTTAGAGATTTCAGGTATCACCAAAGGGGTCCTAGATCATGAGCTACTCAGTACTAGTAAAACAACACTGAAAGGAAATTTTTTAGTGTGACACACCTCAAGGTGGACCCAGAACTCAACATCTAGCTGAACAATGCTTTCATGGGTCCCTGATGAAAGGGCCTGAGAGAGAAGGAAAGAGCCTCCTCTGAGAGTCTGGGAGAGAGCTTGGCAACCTGAGAGGGTGAGCACGCACACTGCTGGAGAGAATGCTGAGTTGGATGACCGGATGTTTGATTCTATCCCTGCCACTTTTTTACTGTGGAAATTAAAGCTTGGGCCCACACCTAGCTACTTCTCAAATCCTCATTTCCCATGTGGGGATTACTAACACCCCTTCTGTTTATATCATGCAACCCTGAAAAGCAAATGAGGTAATGTAGGTAAAAGTACTTTGTAAGCTGTAAAATGCTATATAAACTAAGGGCTGATTGATTTCCAGCTTGCACTCAACAGCCATGACAACTTTGTCTCTGATTCATTGGCTGAATCATAGACATCAAAAGTCCTCTTCCACTCTTCTCCATTAACCCTCATCCATTTCTCACTTCCTTGCACTAGATCCACTCTTATCAGGAAGGTCTCCTTATCCATTGTCAAGCTTAGTTCTCATGCCTTCCACTCTCATGCATGATTTATACTGCATTATCCATTTTAACTCATGTTTTCTGTTATATAAGGATGTGTTACCTCTCAGTTGCATTATAAACTCCTGAAGGAAAGGGAGCTTGTTTTTTTTTTTATTTTTAAAATGACACTAGAACTTCCCAATACTTGGAAACCAAGACTTGGGGATAGAGGGGAGTTGAAGGACACTGAGGGTTCAGGCAGATGAAAATCTGACCCCATCACAGTTAGCCTAGCAGTTCTAGCTCTTTTCTTGACATTTAAAAAATGATGATTATGATCCAGATCTCCATTATACATGGATTGAGTTAAATAATTACTCAGTTGAAAATAATAAACAGAATTAATAAACATGTTGCTTTACATTGTAAACATACAAAATGACATTCAAAAAACTAAATAAAAGAAAAACAGGTTGGATGTGATTTATATTTTTTGCATCAAATACTTTAAACTAATTGAATGTCTAATCCACAAGACTTGGGTAAGGATAAGATCTGAGTGCATTATCTTTCCAATTCTCAGAAACAGCCACCTTAAATTTTTTCCCCACTGATGACATATATTGTTCAATTACTGCTAACCCTGACGTGATGATACAGAATGCAAAAAATCATGCATGTCAGATAAACATGTAATCTGTGAAAGGCCATATTCAGTAGGGGAAATAAGTGCTGGATTTTACCATTTAGCAAGATGCACTTGTTTTATATATAAGAATGCTACTTTTCACATTTACATCAACTCACTGAAAAAAGAAAAATATAACTAAGAAGGAAAATTGGCAATAATGTAATACAGTGTTTAACTGTACTTTGCGAAAATGTATTGTTTTGAATTATCTGTGTCAGTGATCCACCTACCAAATGTCTCCCTACATAAACTCTTGTGTCAAACCATTTTTTTTTTCTTTCTTTTAAGTTACTGCCTTCCAGTGCAGAGCTAATGGAGAACTAGGTAAGATGAAAAAATTGTTCATCTGCTAAGTGTGCCTTATAAAGTTGTCTGGCATACACTTTGAAGAGGTCTAATCCAGAAGCACCATAATTATCATTCTAAACCTGGGTCCCTTGAGTGGTGTTTCTCTTTTAACTTACAACACTTTAAAGCTAAAGGTAACAGGCCCTCTTGAAAGAAAGTGAGTTGAACGTTACAGACCCTGTGTTTCTGTAATTTAAAAATGGACTGTGCTCTCAGACTTTAATTCAAGCAGTGACATAATTCAAGGCAACAGGATTTAGGTTTCTGCAGTTCTGTTGTTGTTCAAATAAAGATTAGTGCATCCCCCATCTCGAAGCGTGGAGAGATAGCAACTGCAGCTGATACTTGGATGGTGGCATTAAGGTCTCGAAGCAGAAATTTGCTAGAAAAGTGCTTACAAAACAGATTGTTGCCATTTTTGCTCTCCCCATCCTGCAAGTGGCGGCTGTTTCGTGGCCAGAAGCAGTTGTGGGAAGGTTGTTGAGGGTGGTTTAAAGGAAACAGCCTGTGTTTAGACTGGAGTAGATGCTCGGAACTCACAAAAGTGAGCATTTCTTCTTTCACTAGCATTTGCGATGTGTCATCATGGGGATTGCTAAATCTCGCCCAGATGTTAGTGTGTGCATGTTTTAGGTGTCCTTGTGGGTCAGGGCTTGGCAGTCAGCATGGTGCCCCAGACAGTAAAGAGGGAGAAGTTCATCCGGTTAAAATTTAGACACTTAAAGAGCAATAAGTGCCTCTTAAAACTTTTAGGATGGGAACAAACAAAGGATTTGGAAACATGAACCTTTGTGAAAACAAATCCAAATTATTTCAAACATGCTTGGACACATCTTTCTCTTTGAGTACATTTTTATTACTTTTTGCAATGTTTTACTAAGATCTTTGGTGAATGCGGATGTATATCAAAACATTACTAAGCATGGTAATGCACTATTCTACTCAGCAATTGTTGGCTATCTCTAATGCAGTGAGTGGACTTATGTGACAATACTATATAAGTAATTTATTAATATTACTTGAGTAAAATAATTAGGTTCAAGGGAATTATTATATGGAGAAAAAACATTATTAGAAGGTGATAAACCTTCTAATGACCTTAACTCATCAAAAATGTATTCTTAAAGGTGGCAACAGGTTATCGTACTGTTAAAAGGTGAACAAGAATAGAAATGTTGACTTTGCAGGAATACGGCAGCAAAAGAACATTTTGGATTGTGCTTAGAATTTTCAAGATTTCTAATTGCCCATCTGAAAACAGTGTAATAATAATTTAAAAAGCATAATCATAAACCTAAGAAAGAACAAACACAAATTTCCTGTTGCAAACTTGAGTAGTCCAAAGGATTTTGAGCTATACTGACATTAACTTTAGAATTATCAGCCTTCAGGTCAGGTCACTATTTAGCCAGAGTTTAACCCTGGATGGTGGTGCTCCACCAATTTCCAGTTGTAATTATACTGACATATTTGAATATGTTGTGGTGGTGATGATACTGTGGTCACAACAGCATAATATGAGTGCCTTTCAGTAGAGCCTTCAAAATGCCAAGAAAAGATAAGTATGTTTGTAGGTAATAACCCAAACTAGCACTGAATGCAAATTAAATATGGGGGAACATAGTTCCGAAGACTCTATCATTAAATAGGGTTGCAGTTGTAAAACAAATGCTCAGTTTAACATAAGATTTCAGCAATGCTTTTTAGTAGCCATATTGATATAACTCCTATTTTTTGACAAGGAAAGCTGACACTAGCAGCTTTATATAGTTCATTCCAATTCTGATATATATATATATATATATATATATATATATATATATATATATATATATATATATATATATATTTTTTTTTTTTTTTTTTTTTGCGGTACGCGGGCCTCTCACTGTTGTGGCCTCTCCCGTTGCGGAGCACAGGCTCCGGATGCGCAGGCTCAGCGGCCATGGCTCATGGGCCCAGCCGCTCCGCGGCATGTGGGATCCTCCCGGACTGGGGCACGAATCCATGTCCCCTGCATCGGCAGGCGGACTCTCAACCACTGCACCACCAGGGAAGCCCCCAATTCTGATATTTTTTTTAATAAAATAAACATAGCCTGCTGACATAAGCACAGGTAAGTGACAATAAACAGTGTTAATATCAGCAGGCATTGTCAGATTGGAAAAAAAGGATACAGGAAAAAAAAGAGGAAGAAGACATTAGGAGCCATGCAACAAGCAAATTAAAATAAATTCTGAGACGGGGCAAAGACCAAGAGGAACAGGAAGAGAAGAAGCCTAAGAGCAGTATTCAGTGATCCTGATGGCTTCGTTGCAGCTCAGTAGTTCTGCACATGTCCCAGTGAGGAAGCAATGTACACAGTGACACAAAGCCAACATTTGTACTTTCTGAATCCATCTGATTGTCTCTGGGAGATAAGAACTTGAGCTCAACCTAAACTGGCTGGGACAAGCTTCAGACAAGAGAGAAATAAGCAGATGGCAAAATTCCCTTTCCTCAGTGATGATAGTTGAAAGGACATTATTCATCAATAATAATAGTAATGGTAAAAACAATACATTTGTAGAGAGCATTGCTAATTATGCACATCTGTTTTACATCTATTGCTTCACACAAAAAGCATGGGATAAGTAGGGCAATGATTTTTATCTTCATTTTACAGACGAAAAAAAATACAAAATGCTTTGAGAAATTTAAGTAACTTGTTCATGCTCCCAGCAGTAAAATAGTGGTAGAGTTGAGGCTAGAGCTCAGCTCCCCTGATTTCTAGCCCTTAGCTTTTCCCCTAAGTTCTCTGACTACCCCTAATCAACAGGCCAAACTAGCATAACTTAAATCACAAAATAAATTACTTGGAACTACTTTGGAACTGCATCCTTTTATTCACTGTTTCAGATCAGCATATCCTCATTCTAGATCTCTTTGCTCTCCTTAATCTGACTTTATAGTCCTCTTTTGTTATCTACCGAAACTAGTCATATTGCTGATTTTCATATGTGTAAAAGATTAGGAAATTCTTCCTTGAAATTAGAATTGGAGGCCTAGGCACAAGTACTGGTTCTATGGTTTCATATCAATAATTCTGAGTAAATTCATGAAATTCTCTGGATCTCAATTTTCTCACTCGATAAATGAGGGATTCAGATTTAACACTTCTTCACATAATCACACACACGCATACACACCATTCAGTAGTTAATTATTACATTATTACATACTACACATATGGTTATTCATATATTTATTAATCCTAATATCATTTAGCCTTCCACCTGAGTTTCCATGCATGTGTGTGTTTGTGGCATTGTCATGTGTTAGACTCCCTTGCTATTCAAAGCGTGGTTGGTGGACCAGCAATATCACCATGTCCCGGGAGACTGTTAGAAATTTAGAGTCTCGGGCTCCCCTGGTGGCGCAGTGGTTGAGAGTCCGCCTGCCGATGCAGGGGACACGGGTCCGTGCTCCGGTCCGGGAAGATCCCACATGCCCTGGAGCGGCTGGGCCCGTGAGCCATGGCTGCTGAGCCTGCGCGTCCGGAGCCTGTGCTCCGCAACGGGAGAGGCCACAACAGTGAGAGGCCCGTGTACCGCAAAAAAAAAAAAAAAAAAAAAAAATTATATATATATATATATATATATATATATAAATTCAGAGTCTCGTGTTCCAGCCCAGACTTATTAAGCCATAATTTGCATTTTTAACAAGATGGTTGGTGATTTGCACGTACTTTAAAGTTTGAGAAATATTGCCATAGATCATAAGCTTCTAGGAAGAAGGAGGAATAAGACTTTGTAAATCTGTCTATATAAAACCTAGTACACTGTGATTTAGAAACTCATTTGAAGGCAAATATCATTTCTATCTCTAATAAGATTTTTCAGAAGGTAATATGAAGAATGAATGAAGAAGTTAGATATTTATTTATTTTTTTTTTTTTTGCTAAAGGCTTTACAAGTTTTTAAGGAAGTAATGGAAAACATAAGAATTTAGAATGAGGATCAAAATCGGATCTTGTCCTAATTGTCTTGAATAATGGGAAGCCAATAGTGAACCAGTCTCACCAACTTAAGGAATCCAGGCCCACTGCAGAATTTGCCTCAGGTCACACAGTTAGTGGTTTAGGAGTCTATCTTATTCCCAAACCTAGCCACATTCTATTATACTGGGGCAACTGACTTGTAAAAAAAGTAACATCAGGAACATGTCCAAGGAAGAGGTGTAGTATTGCTAGAAAAAGCATGGAGTTAACTTTTAGTTGTACATTATACCATTAGGCTTTCTTTAAAGTATTAAGTCATTTAATGAATATTTTTCCGTGTTATATACCCTCCTGGAGGGGGTATGTATTTGGACCCCATTAATCTCTTTTCAAAGACTTCAAATCATTAGGTTTGAAAACAATTCCCAACAACAGCAAGGATGAATGTTGGAGTATAAATAACAGTTCTAAATTAAGTATCCCCAAACATTGCAGGATATTTTGTAAACCTCTTTATAATAAAAACGAACAAAATATATTTTAATTCTACATATAAATGAATTATAATAAGTAATTATCTTCTTGGGGCCTTACTTTCCGTATCAGTAAAACTAGCTGAAACTTTTATGAATCTCTACCTTTAAAATTTTTTTTGTGAAATTTGATTACTGTTTAAAAGACTACTCTATAAAGCAATATGCCTCAAGTGAATTGGGTAAAGTTCATGGCAATAATGTTTGACCTAAATCTTGTTTTATGTTTCAATTATTTGTATATTTCTATCCCTCCTGTTTACAAAGAAATGAATCAAGGCAGTTTATAGTAGTGAACTTTTAAAGCAACAAGACTAAATTTGTCCATTTATGTGTGTAACATGTTATGTTTCAATTATTTATTTCCTTCCAATTTTTTTTTGAAATTTTTCAAGCCTACACAAAAGTTGCGAGAATTCTACAATGAACACTCATATTGTATTCACCAATTGTGACTATTTTGTCACATTTGCTTTATTGCTCCTTCTCTCCTTTCTTTCTGAATCATTTGTGAGTTAGTTACAGTCATCATGACACTTCATACTATAGTAATTCAGTATGTATCTCCTAAGAACTAGGCCATTCTTTAACAAAACCAGAGTAAAATGATAAAGCTCAGATTATTGAACATTGATATGATGCTACCATGTATACGTAATTCACATTCAAATTTCCAATTTGATTGTTATTTATTTCTCAACCTTGGATCCAGTGAAAGATCACATATTACTTTTAGTTGGTCATGTTAAATATTATTTGCCAAAATCTAATTCAGCATGTATTACTGTGATTTTTTTGACATTTTTCTGAAAGAATAAAAGCACTTGTAGGGAAATTACCTTATGTGATCATACATTTACAATGCATATTTTCATAAAATTGAAGTAAAAATCAACTCAACTGATTTTTTTTCTAGTATATAAACACACATATTTTTCCACTGAAATGAGCATGTCTGGACATTTCTGGTGTGCATACACACTAAAGTTGGCTGAGGATACAACTTTAAACTTGGCAAGATTGTAAGAAAATAAGGCCAAAGTTAGAAGAAAAACTCTTCAAGATATAAATTACATAAATGATTAGAATTATGACTATGGAAATATGAAATAGAACATTGTCTGTCTTTAAGGTCATCCTTTACCAGTTCTCTCCTCTGATTGGGAGACCCAAAGTCAAGATGAAGTTTAAGGACTTAATGTAACAGGCAAGTCAATCCAACGTTTATGATTGAAACAAATCAATTAGTTCCAAAGTAAAGAATCCTGTGGTGATTTTAATTTAATACCATGGTTTGCATTTCTGTTCCTGTTTTCATGGATGTGAGTGAACTTGGCTTTTCCATCAGCCTTTCCCCCATGGGCACTCTGGTTGCCCTCAGAAGCGCTATTCTTTCTGTGTATATTATGGCCCTCCAGATACGTTTCCTCTGAATGTGCAAAAAAGATGGAGAACTGTGAGCACACTTCAGAGAACAGAGAATAAGTCTACCTTCTTCCTTCCAGGGCTAGCCCAGGATAATTTGTATTGACATAGAATACTGCCCATACCCTGCAGATGGGTTGCCCAATGGATTTATTTACAATGATCCTGAGGAAACCAATTGTTTGTGTTTCCAATTTATATCACACATTATCAAATGCAAAAATAAATATTACTCTAGCCCAGCTTCATTTGGAATGCTAAAGTTTAAGTTTTCCAAGCTTAGCCTTAAGTGTGCATAGCTTGGGTTTACATTTCATTTTCATCTGTGTAGATAGATTGGTATGTCTGAAGTTCCAAAAGACACATGGTAAACCTTTCTTAAGTGCAATGAATGCAACATGAACATGGTGAATTCTATATTTTTAAGAACCTACACCCTGAGCTTGGCAATTTCCCTAACCAGATGATGATTTTTTAACCTTTAAAATGCTGTTAAAACCAACATATTTTATTTTTTTCTTATAATTGTGGCTTACAGAAGTTTAAATGTTTGAATGGTAAGAGACTCAGCACTCTTTCTTTGCGGGCGTCGGATGTACTTGTTGGAACACAGTAAACTCTATCTTGTCCCACAATTCTTTTTCAATTCATTTGAATGAACAAGGAACATCATTTTCTATTAGTGTAACTTTGGAGGAGTTACTTTGTCTGGATTTACCTCAGTTTCCTCATCTATAAAATGGGAATAAATTATCTACCTTACAAGTTGATCAAAAGAGATAAATAGGATAATGCTATGACACACGAACAAAAAATAAGGGACCGATAAATGGTGGGGATTATTATTACAATTGTTTTTTCACTAACATATTACATTATACAAAATATTTAAAAATTGATCAGGACACCATTACCATCCTGATTGAATAACAGGAACTATGCTCTTAAAAAAAAAAAAAAAAAGGACTTCTAGGCACAGGAATCTAATAGGGTTAACAAATCCTTTCCCCAAGAAACAACTATAAAACTGGACAAAAAAGTAAAAAAAACCCAACCAACCGAGAAGCAATTATTTATGAAAACTGCTGAACTTCATGTAAGAACAATGGGGGTCTGCAGTGTTCATGCCTGGGGTTCCTTCCATTCTGCCCACTTCCTTCCCCTCCACTCACAGATTGGTCCACATGACAGTTCTACTAAAGCATGGTTGTCTATTAAAATCAGCAGCTTCACTTTATTTGAAAAAACCATGCCTAACAGTGTTGTTAGTCAAAACAAAACAAAACAAAAACAAGCTTGGTAATAAGTAAATGAAGAATACCTGCAGCTCTCCTGATACAGGATGTAGTTCTATTGGGGCAAGTGGCAGGCTATATGACTA
Organism: Delphinus delphis; assembly: GCF_949987515.2. Taxonomy (NCBI): domain Eukaryota; kingdom Metazoa; phylum Chordata; class Mammalia; order Artiodactyla; family Delphinidae; genus Delphinus; species Delphinus delphis. The sequence continues at coordinate 58,711,541 of NC_082688.1, forward strand.
TCCAGAAAGTTAACAAAAGACCTTGAAAATGAGTGCCAAGAGGAGCTTGATATACTCTATGCATCCCTAGCTGAGCTGAGTGGAAGTTTGCACACAGGCAAGGGAGATATAGGAGGGACCAAACTCTCCATGCATTCACGGTTGCCTATAAGTCTATCATACGTAGAGAAGACTTGGAAGAATTGATGGAGAGGAAAAATCAGAACAGAATTCAAAATTTCCTGAACTTTGACATGCGCTCCCCAACCTACACACATACCCATCAGCAGAGTATAACTTGAAGCGTTTGAGCACACATTTGAGGAAGCAGATGCAGGAGCTAAGCAGACACAGTGGCAACCTTTAAGAAGCTTGGATAAAATTTAAAAACAAGGATGAAATAACTGATCAGAGATAGCAGCAGCTGCACACTACAAGAGAAGCAGATTCTGGAGATTAAGCCCAGGAAAATTACTTAAAAGCAAACACACACACAAACAAACAGACACAATTACAGCTCTCAGAGAAAGAATAATTAGAATCCAGAGTTACTACATTATATAAAATGTCCAATTGTCAACAAAAAATTCCTGGATATGCAAAGAACAATGTTTATTGTACTCAGGGAAAAAAAAAAAGCAATCAGTAGAAATTGTCTCTGAGTGGGCTAAGATAACAGATTTACAAGCAAAGCGTTCAAAGAAGCGAAGCCATTACAAATATGTTCAAAGAATAAAGCCATGTTTAAAGAATCAATCATAGGAAAATATAACATTGAATCAATAAATGGAGACTATAGATTAAAAAAAAAAAAACTACTGAAAGAACCAGATAGAAATTTGTGTATCGAAAGATGCAATAACAAAGATCAGAAATTCTCAACATGGACTCAATCAGTAGAAGATGTATGATGGAAGAAGGAGGAACCTGTGATCCTAAAGAGAAATCAATAGAAAAATTTCAATCTGAAGAAGAGAGAATAAAAAGATTAAAGAAAAATGAACACAACATCAGAGATCTATGAGATAGTATCAAGTCAGCCAACATATGTGTAATGTGAGTCTCAGAAGAAGAGCAAATGAAAGGAACTTCATCAAAATTTGAAAATAAGTTCAACTTCATCGAAATTGAAAACTTATTATCTTCAAGTTGCTATTAAGAAAATGAAAAAAAAAGGGCCTCAGACTGAGAGAATGGGAAAAAATATTTGCAAATTATATTTCCGATAAAGAACTCAAAAATGAAAAGATAAGTCAACTAAAAACTGAGCAAAAGACTTGAGTAGACATTTCACAAAGAAGATATACAAATGGTTAAGAAAGATGTTCAATTTCATTAGAGATATATAAATTAAAACTACAATCAGATACTAAGATAGCCCCACTTGAATGGCCACTGTAAACAAGACCGACAATAGCAAGTGTTGATAAGGATGTGGAGAAAGTGGAAATCTCTATATTATGAGTGGGAATGAAAAATGGGACAGTAAGTGGGACAAAATGTAAAACATTTTGACAGTTCTATAAAATGTTAAATATAGATTTTACCATATGACCCAGGAATTTCATTCCTAGTAGTCTACTTTAGAGAAATAAAAACATATGCCCATACAAAAGATGTCTATGCAAACATTCGTAGCAGCATTTCTCTTAATAATAATCAAACTGGAAACAATCCAAATGTCCATCAACTGGTTAACAGAGAAACAACATGCGGTATATTCATAGAATGGAATTCTATCCAGCAAAAAAATAAAAAAAAAAAAGGAAGAAACTATTGATAGGGACCTCCCTGCTGGTGCAATAGTTAAGAATCCACCTGCTAGTGCAGGGGACACAGGTTCAAGGCCTGGTCCGGGAAGATCCCACATGCCACAGAGCAACTAAGCCCGTGTGCCACAACTACTGAGCCTGCGCTCTAGAGCTCGTGAGCTACAACTACTGAGCCCACATGCCACAACTACTGAAGCCTGCGTGCCTAGAGCCCATGCTCTGCAACAAAAGCCACTGCAATGAGAAGCCCACACACCGCAACAAAGAGTAGCCCCCGCTCGCCACAACTAGAGAAAGCCCACACGCGGCAATGCAGACCCAACACAGCCAAAAATAAATACATAAATAAAAACTATCTATAAACCATACAGCATGGATGAATCTCAGAAACATTATGCAAAATGAAAGAAGCCAGGCACAGACACAAAGGATCACACATTGTATGATTCAATTTCTATGAACTTTCCAGAAAGGGCTCATCTGTAGAGACAGAAAGAAGATAGGTATTTGTCTGGGACCAGGAGAGAAACAGAAATTTATTGAAAGCAGGAAATTTCAGAGTGATGGAAATATTGTTTTGATGTACAGAAGATTACAAATTTATGAAAAAGCATTGAGTTATACATATTCAATGGATGGATTGTACACTATGTAAATTATACCCCAATAAATCTATTAATAATTAAGGAAAAAGTTCTACTAAAATCCAGAAAATGAGTTAATTCAGGAAATGTATAATTTCTTAAGAATTATTTTCATTGTTTAGTTACATTAAATAAAATGAGAATCAAATATGGAGCTGAGTTTAAATCTTGGCTCAATACATTTCTATAGAAACCTGTTCAAGTTACCATGGTTAAAGCTCAGTTTCTTAACTGGTAAAATTGGAGAATTTAATATCTATATTCCCATGAGATCACTGTTGTACAGCTCAAACAAGATATTAAAGTGCATTGCAAATTATCAAACTCTACACAAATTATAATGATGATGCTGCCTATTAAAGAATCAATTTTGAACAGTCTGTTTCATTCTGTAGCTTAAAGCCTCTGTGGTCACATGCCCTGTCATTTTGTGACGCTCAATAGCATCACTTTTGAAATGTACTTTCCCCTCCTTCAAAATAAATACTATAGAATTTTCTTAAAAAATAAACAAAGAGACCCCAAAAATAACTTTATGAACATGATTCGATCATTCTACAGCATGTGTAGTAAAACTTTACCAGATACATGGTTGCAAGTAATTGGCAAAGGGATAAAAAGGAAAATACCACGTATTCCATAAATAATTGTAAGATAAAACATGAGTATTCCTAGCCTTTGGAGTCATTGCTATTCTTAGAATCCACCCTTGTAAGACATATTGCTGAAGGCATCCCTCTGGAAGGTGTTCACAAATGCATCAAAGGTATAAAAAAAAAAAAAAAAAAAAAGAAAAGCTCATTTTGCAACATCAATCTGTTTTTATAAAACCTCGAAAATCAACCAAAGTATATTATTTATACGAGAGGTTCTATTCTGAGTCTGCATACATCTGGCATAGCTCATATTTTTCCCTAATTTAAATGAATAAGTGTTATAATGAGTGCCTTCCATTTAATTGCTCTATATTGGTAAGCTTCTGCCCCAAGTTTAGGAATATGATTAGTAAGAATGAGATTCACATGAAGACATACCCTCCTTTTTCTTCCCGTTTCCCAAATGAAGAAAATAGTGAAGAAATCAATGTTACCAATATTCTGCAGTTAAAAGTATGCTTATTTGTGGGCAATGAAGAGAGGAGGCTGAAAGTCAGTGGGGCATAGCAGTTATGACCAGCTTTGGAGTTAGACAGACGTGGATTGAATCTTGGCCCCTCTAAGTGTCACCTGTTCATTTATTCACTCATTCAACAGACATTTATTAAGTAGTCACTTCATGTCAGGTTGTGGTATGTTCTGTCAATGCTGTGGCAAGTAAAAAGGTATATGGGGGCTTCCCTGGTGGCGCAGTGGTTGAGAGTCCGCCTGCCGATGCAGGGGACACAGGTTCGTGCCCCGGTCCGGGAAGATCACACGTGCCGTGGAGAGGCTGGGCCCGTGAGCCATGGCCGCTGAGCCTGCGCGTCCGGAGCCTGTGCTCCACGACGGGAGAGGCCACAACGGTGAGAGGCCCACGTACCACACACACAAAAAAAGGTATATGGTGCTATTCTCAGTTTAACCAGGAATTAAGATATTAATGATATAATCAGACTAATGAATATGGACTACAACTACCAGTGCTCTGGAGGAAAGGAACATGATACACCTAGAGATTTCACATCTGGAGTAGATCATTTTTTAACACTTCTCTCATATGATGAAACGGTTTTCAATAATACAGATATTATAATTATAAATAAGTTAAATTCTAGTCATTCTTTAATTTTAAAATAAGCAAGAAAGAAGAATACATTCTAATTTTGAAGATATTACTCAAATTGAGCACAATACTTTATGTGTGGACTAAAATCTGTTCTTTCTAATCAAAAACATTATACTTTGTCATTTGTGTTCATTTTTTTTTTAATTTAATTAATTAATTTATTTTTGGCTGTGCTGGGTCTTCGTTGCTGTGTGTGGGCTTTCTCTAGTTGCGGCGAGCGGGGGCCACTCTTCATCGCGGTGCACGGGCCTCTCACTGTCGCGTCCTCTCTTGTTGCAGAGCACAGGCTCCAGACGCCCAGGCTCAGTAGTTGTGGCTCATGGGCCTAGTTGCTCCGTGGCATGTGGGATCTTCCTAGACCAGGGCTCGAACCCGTGTCCCCTGCATTGGCAGGCAGATTCTCAACCACTGCACCACCAGGGAAGCCCCTTGTGCTCAGTTTTGCCATAGTTTTTCAACAGAAATAAAAGTTCCAAGTGGTCACACAGGACTGTAGAACTGAAGTAACTCAAATTGTTTATTTTACTTATAATTACTGGGCTATCAGTGTTTATTAGAATTTACTCTTTAAACTCAGAAATATGTAGTACAATAGGAGTTAAACCTGAAGCAAGATATAATGATTGTGAACCATTATGAACTTATTCTTTCAACAAAGGTATGTAGCTGAGTCCATGTTGAGGGCTGACATGGAACTTGGAGTTTTCTAAATTAAATTCTATACAGAATATAATCCTTATTGAAAGATAATTTTTTAAATACTAATTTGAAGTGTACAAATATTAAAACTCAGTAGTAGTCACATCAATTGTTAAGAACTTAGACTAACAAAAGCTTTATTCAGGAAAGACATTGTTTCGAATTGCCGGCACAAGTTACTAATAAAAAGCAGACTTACATTTAATGTGTTTTATTACTGTTTTTAAATTCTCTGCAGACAATGAACCCCTTTATTGCTTGCACCCTGGCAGACTACTTCTACCATCCTGTCCTTGGTACACCACAGATCCAATGAGAGCATATAAATAACAAAAGGAACTGACTAGTAAAGCATGTGCCAGGCCCCTGTCTGAGAACACATGTTCAAGGAAGTGCAAAACATTCAATGACGCCAGTGCTACAAAAGTGAGGGAGAGAGTAATATGAAAGCAGTCTGGAGAAATATGTACATGAGATGATGCATAGTCTCATATGTCATATTCAGGATTTTGATCTTTATCCTAGAACAATAGAAAGCCTTTGAAAGTTTTATTTTTGGTGGGGAGAGTAGTGTGGGTGGTGAGGAGGTATCATAATCAGATCAGTATTTTGAAAAATTCTTTCTAGCCACAGAGAATACATTGGAGGGAAACCAGTGTCAATGAAGGCCAAAGATGCTACAACACTAGTGTAAGTAGAAGACAGGACTATGTTGGTGACAAATGACTTGAAACGAGGTGGTTCATGACAAGAGGCATTTGTAGGAAGTAAAACGAGGTGGTTCATGACAAGAGGCATTTGTAGGAAGTAAGATCCACAGAATTTGTGATACATTTATTGTATAAGTCAGGGTTCTCCAGAGAAACAAGAGCAATATGTATATCTGTAGAGATGAGATTAAGCAGCGTTGAACATACATGTAATTTTTTGGTATTAGTTTTTACCTAGTTCTCTCCATATACATATGGAGAGAAAAAGAAAAAGAGAGAGAAGTACTTATTCTAAGGATAAATTGGCTTACACTATTATAGAGGCTAACAACTTCCAAGATCTATAGTCACCAAGCTGGAGACCCAGAACAGCCAATGATGTTCCAGTCCAAAGTCTGGTAGGCTTGAAACTCAGGAGGAACCAAAGGCAAGGAGAAAACTGATTTCCCAGCTCACTGCAGTCAAGCAGGGGGACATTCCTTCTTACTCATGTGAGGGTCAGCCTTTTTGTTGTATTCCGTCCTTCAACTGATTGGATGGGGCCCACCCTCATGAGGGAGGGCAAACTGCTTTACTGAGTCTACCCATTCAAATTTTACTTGTCCAAAAACACACTCATAGATACACCCAGAATAATGTTTGACTAAAAATCTTGGCACCCTGTGGTCCAGTCAGGTTGACACACAAAATTAACCATCACACTGAACTTAAGGGTGAAGAAGAGGGAGGTATTTAGAAAGATTTCCATGTTTCTGGGTTGAACAATTTGGTGGCTAATGGTTGCATTCACTAAGTTAGGCAACACTAGAAGAGGACCACGTTTTAGGTTGAAGATCAGAAATTTTTTTTCTGGACTTGCTGAGTCTGAGGTGACTTAGCCACATCTAAGTTGATATTTCAATGGATATATGGTCTGGGACACAGAAGAGAAATTTGCTTTAGAAAGACTGATGTAGGAGTCAACAGCACGTAGATGTTAATGGAAGCCATCAGCACAGGCAGAGAAGAAAAGACTCAATATAGGAAAGAGAGTCAAAGAAGAAGGCCTAAAATTAGTCCTTGAGAAATTATGACATTTAATGACTAGATCAGAAGTATCCTCCTACAAACCAAACCAAACCAAACCTGAGAATCACAGCCAGAAAAGTTGTGGGCCCATCATGGAGAGGACTGTGTAATGGATGGACTGTGTAGGATGAATATGGGGTGTGGTGCTGGGGTAAGGTATGTTTCTTGTAGAATATAGAGTAGGGGGAACAGTAAATGATCAGTGATAACTGGATACTGCGTAGAGAGAGCTTTTAGAAAACTCTGACTATAAAAGAGAGCAGAGAAATAGGGTTATACATTACAAAGTTCTCAGTGATATAGTCATAAAATTATCCTTCCTTACCAATCTCAGTGAAATCAACCACCTAATATAATCAGAGAGCAGCAAGATACTCACACAGTGCTCAATAAATATGTGTTGAATGAATACATCCTTGAATGCCTGATAGCATTCCCTCTGGAAAACCATTCACAACTCGTGGCTTTACTATTCTTTTTTTATTGGAAATGATGGGCTATAAACTGCACTCTATTATACATAATGAATTATAATAAATATTTATATGGACCAAATGCATGTACCATATGATTAAACCTTTCTTGTTCAACCTCTTATGGTATCAAATACCCAAGGCAAACTGTACACATAAACCACAGGGTTCAGGCAGATTCTGCATATAATAGTATTCTCTTTATGAGGACTCGTGGGATAAATGTCTCTCTTTTCTCTGTACAAAGAAATGACTTATTTTATTGTATAGGCAATGGGAATTGCAAAACTGTTTGTAGTTTCCTCTTCACTTTGGGGAAAGGAAGCTTAGGACTAAGCTGTAGCCCACTTGTAACAACCAGAAACAGCAACGTCAGAGCGTGATTTTGTCTATACATCTCTCCATAGTTTCTTTTTTTACTTACCTTTATTTTCTTGTCATTCCAATTTTCTTAACTGTCCTGAAAAATTTTGTTATGTTCTATGGATTTCTGCAATAATTCCTTTTTTTTTTTTTTTTTTTTTACTATAACAGGGTGTGGATAATAAAGAATACAGCAGCCTGTACAATTAGGAAGGATGCACCTGTGTGTTGCACTGCTTTATTCCAGAACATAGCATTGGCTTCATTTCACTCCTGTAAATGGAACATTTGGCAAAATGGCACGATTCAGACCTCAGAGGTTTATTGCTAGAGATCATTTGATGGAGAGGCCGAAAGGGGTTTAGAGTTTAAAGGTTGACTTTGCATGTGTGTATGTGTGCAGGCTCACTCTCCCACCACATGTGTGCAATTGTTAAATGAGCTTCTCTTTTGCGGGGATGGGAGGTGCATTGTTTTAAGAAGCAAGAGACATTAAAGCAAACTTGAGGCCTCTCAGAATCAACAGCGTCACAACAAGCTTTCAATTAGGGGGGACATCTGTTGGGAATACAGGGAATCTCTACCCAAAGTCAGTTGCTAATCGCACTCACCTGCTGGAGCAGTCAGCCCTATGCACTGGGAAAGGTTGCTTATTTCCTCCACGCTCAATCACACTGCATTAAGTGGCCACCTGGGTAATGTGTTCACACACACCTGCTGACCTACACAGCCTAACAAAACGTACTGAAATCAAACTCCTAAAACAGACAGAAAGCAGATCCTCCCATGGCCCAGAAGGGGGAACAGAATGAGCAAAAAAGAAGAAAAGACCCAAGACTGGAAGTTCATAATGAACTGTCGGGAAATCAGCATTAACCTTGGGACCAGTTGTTAACATGTTCCACTGTTTCTTAAACAGTGGGTTTAAGGGATTCTTATCCCTGAAAAAAATATTCAGGCTTTTCACTTTCAAAGCAACAGTATTTAATCTGAATCAGACCAAGTAACAGCCTGATCTGTGGAGATGAGATTAAGCAGTATTGAACATACATGTAATTTTTTTGGTAATAGTTTTTACCTATTTTGGTAATGCATTGTAGACCTTCCTTTTCCGAATGTATAAAATGTACTTTTCCCAAAACATTCAATTTTGGTTAATTAGATGGCAACTCTTGGGAAGGAATAGTGCAAATCTCATATGTTTTAAAGGTATCAAGCAAAGGATAGTTTATAATACAATACTGTAAATCAAGCTTCATTTGACGGCTTGCATTACTATGGCCACTGGTACTGTCATTTTTCTGTCTAGCACAAGTCGTATTTATTGTTATTTTCTTGTGTCTAATCAGGACTGGTCTGTTGACAAGCCTCAGAACGAGCAAGAAGTTCAACCCCAAACTATAGCACATCCTAAGAAGCATAAGGTTTATTTCTGGTGATTTACAAACAGATAGATGCATGCAGTTACTTTCTATCACTTTATTCTGATCTTCTCTATAAAACTATAAAGCCAGGAAAGGATGAAAACAGTTGTCTAGGTACTGCAGATTAAGAAGAAATTTCAGCCTGATTTACGAACTTTCTAAATTACGTTGGTAAAACTCCAACTAATAATTATTTATTTCTGTAGTTCGCTCTGCTTATTTACATATGAACTTGCTGTTTTCAACTGTTCATTCTGGCAAACTGGCTTAATTAAACAGTCTAACTAATGAAGGCACTGTGTATACTGAGAACACTCTGTGTCATATAAAAACATTTTACTTTTCCCAACTTTTCCATGTATAGATGTTCATCTTAGGTATATTCACATTTATAGTGTTTTACAATCACTAATGTATATGTGTATATACATATATGTACATACAATGTTTTATTATAAAACATAAAATAAAATGTTATAGGGTTTAATAATCACTAATACATATATATGTATATAAAATGTTAACAAGACAATATATTCCCATATTTCAAAGGTATCTGAAATGAGGATGAACACTGAAAATATCTGGCTTGGCCACATTTTTATAGTTGAATCAAAATGGTTAATAACCAAACCTAACACTTTCCCTAGGCACTTATATGCAACTGAGGCACTAAAATAAGAAAGAAAACTAAAACATGCTACAACAGAGCCTATAATTCCCAACAAGCTTCTCTGTTTTCTGATAGAGATAATCAGTAAGTAGGTCTCCAAGGCATCTCTTAATCTGTCAATTTTGACTCAACGAAGGTTCTGATTGGCTGCTCAGGAATGGACAGCTGCTAAAGGAAACTAGAGAACCTGCGACAACAAAATCCTTTTTTCCTTCACTGAAGTAAAGTACAAAACATCTTTAAATGAAAAGAGATGGGAGATAAATCTGAAGAAATAAAATGGGTAGATTCACCAGCTATGATATTAGTTTGTGAGCACTAGGAACGCTTATTTATTGCTGCATTTTAGAACAATGCAAAAGAAAACTGAAATAAGACAATTAATATATGTAGGGCTTCCCTGGTGGTGCAGTGGTTGAGAGTCCGCCTGCCGATGCAGGGGACACGGGTTCGTGCCCCGGTCCGGGAAGATCCCACATGACGCGGAGCGGCTGGGCCCGTGAGCCATGGCCGCTGAGCCTGTGCGTCCGGAGCCTGTGCTGCACAACGGGAGAGGCCACAGCAGTGAGAAGCCCGCGTACCGCAAAAAAAAAAAAAAAAAAAAAAAAGAAAAATATATATATATATATATATGTAGTAAAATATCTCACATCACAACACATAGCCTCTTCTGGTGCACAGCAGCCTAGACTACATTTGCATATGTATGTTTCTGCTCAAATATCTGTATAATGTTGGTCTCAGCAGACGGACTTTGAAAATGCCTGTATCTATGTTGAAAGCCAGGATAGAAATACCAGGTAAAAATAGTGTAATTTTGATTGTTGCTTTAATGTTTGTACTACAGCTAGTTGACAATGTTAATAACTTTCCACACCTGCCTATCTAGCTATCTAGGTACTAAGTTTTACATACCACTTACCAAACATGTGGTTATATTTCTTGCTAAATTTAGTACCAGAGAAGTAGGAACTTTGATTCTGGGAATAAATGTTGGACGCAGAAATATTTGATCTTGATATTCAAATAATATAAGTATTTCCCTCTGTCATTCATTCCATTATTTGTCCATATCTCCCTCCTAAAAAAAGAACTGCTGAAGTACCCTCCTCAGAGAATATACTCAGTCAGCTTGGCTGAATGCACTTCTGGACTCCGTTTTTCCAACCTCAGTTAACGGATACAAAGTTGGGTAATCAAATTGTTTCTCCCAGGTTTTTGGAATTTGAACAAAGCAATCCCAGTCTGTCTCTGTGCTTAAACTGAAGAGATATTTGGGGCTATAATGTATACAGAGACAGGAAATATTTCCAGGGAGGTGTAGAGAGATTAGGATTAGAAAGCATATAGTCCCAGAATGAGAAAAAGATGGAGGGAGAAAGAACCTGAGTTTGACCCAAAATATTTCCACGCTTTGCAAAGCCCCTTGTATGGCCTGGCTGTACTTCCTGTACTCTTCTGTCTCAATATATTCTTGGATGTTTTCAAATTCCTTTTTTGTTTCTCAAACTAATCAAGTGTGTTTGTGTTGCCTGCATCCAAATGATCTATCCTATGACACTTGAGACATCTGAAATTAAAGCCAAGTATTTGCTAGCTGTTTTCTTTCTAGCTAGCTAGCTAGCTAGCTATCAATCGATCTATCCATCTATCTATCTAATATTGACAACGGTCATATCTCTGTGGATAAAAATTACTTTCCTAGTCTTTGTTTAGTTTATGTGTATTATACATGTGAGGTTTAACTTGCAGGTTGGAAAACTAATAGCAAAACCTCTTTTTATTGTGATAGAACAGATTAACCCTAGCCACTGTGTGTGTGTGTGTGTGTGTGTGTGTGTGTGTGTGTGTGTGTGCCGTGGGGGTGGCAACATGTTCATTGAGCAAACAATTAGGAGGGGGAGTGACATGAGTTTTTCAGTAAATACTCAACCTGGAAGCTATTCTTCCCTGCTCAAACCTGAAGGTCTAAAAATTCTGCCACTAGCATCCCCGAGGCCATGCATTTGACACATTGGAAGAGAACTTTACAATCCTAAGTAGGGACAAAATTATGAAGTATAAAAGTACAGGACATATACTTGACTCTACCCTGTGCAGTGATTCTCTCTGTGTGAAACCTTGAACTTGCTCATATATATATATATATATATATATATATATATATATATATATATACACACATACACACACACACATACACACACACGACTATCTGCTCACTGCTGTGCATATCTACCCATCAGACTCACTCGAGGAACCTTTTTAAAATATCCACTTCCAGTACCTCTTTCTGGACCTACTGAATCTGGACATATGGGTGTAGGGCTCATGAATCTGTATCTTAAAAATATTTTCCCTTTACATTCTGATATAGTAAATCCAGCCTGGTCTGAGGAAGCCACTGTCTTACGAAATTAATATATGAGCTTTGGTAAACTTAACAGTCCAAAGTGAATTAGAATGGACAAGAGTGAGATGTGGATCTAAGGTTAAACAAAGATGATGAAGCATAATCAGAACAATAAAAGGGAAATATGGCCAAGAACCAAGACAGATACAAACCTAGTCTCTCTTAACTATGGGGCAGTAACTGCTATGCTAGTGAGAAGGAATTAGTACTTAACACCAGATTCATACTGGCCGGTAATTCCTATGTAATATACTATTTCCAATCCTCATGTTAATATGTATCTAAAAGTGTATGTTTTGTGCATTTTTCTCAACTATTTCTTTTGTTTTTGCTTTGTTTTCTCTAAAGTCCATTGTTAGTACATCTTTTTTGTTACTGCTATAAAAATCTTTTGGAAACAAGTGGGCCCAACTGATACTTTTTATCAATACCAAGACTTTCAGAAGAGATAGATTAATAAGCTCATTCCTGACACAATGGCCCCTGAATGAGAAATTTTTTTGCTTTTATCTTACAAACATGCAAACATCATATAAAACAAACCATTACTCTTTGCTCGTATCACTTACTTTCTATGAATAGGAGAATAGAAAGGTAATCAGGGAAGTTCTGACATCTTTCACAAGTGTCAAAATAACATGCAATGTTCTAGATAGCTCTCATTTATCATCTTTGCCACCCAACTGCAAGAGAACTGATTCAGAAGCCCAAGGCCTAACAGGAAGGGATGACAGTTGGGTTTAGAATGACCACTTCTGCATAGCTCTTTAACTCCTAGATGCGTTTTTTTTTTTTTTTTTGGTCCACATCACACCGTGAGGCTTGTGGGATCTTAGTTCCCCGACCAGGGACTGAACCCTGGCCACAGCAGTGAAAGTGCTGAGTCCTAAACACTGGGCCACCAGGGTATTCCCCTAGATGCTTTTTAAATTTAGAAATTGCTACTAGCCATTTAAAATAAAAATGTGGCTAAACAACCTTAAATCTCTTTTAAACAATAACAAAGCACAGCCAAGTTCTCCTAATGTTGTCAATCTCTTTGGCAGACGGTTCATAAACACATGGTACCTAATTGAGGAATAGTAAATGCCAGCACACGGGGCTCTACCTGCCAGATGGAGGTAACATGCCTCTAACGTAGTCAGTGACTCCTTCAAAACAATGCAATGGGTCATATGTGACTTTACATCTCACATTTTTGAGCGAGGCCTTGTAAAATTTGGAAGATGCAGTCTGTGTTTGAATCCTCCAAGTGTTTTAATGAAAAGAATTATTTAAACTGTATTATACCATTTACATAGCTAAAAGACTGAACTGTTTACAAGTCATTATCATTTATAAAAAGAAGAGGGTCATTTTCTAAATTTGGAAGAACAGAAATATTTTAATTTTATTATTATATCTACTATTTGTCTTAATAAGGCATAGTCCCAGGGGCCTAAGATACTATTAAATTCAGCACTCTCTCATCACTCTTATGATTAAGTGCCTTCTCAGAAAGGACGTTCCTTAAGTAAGTCTACGGTACTATAAAGGATTAACACTGGCAGGCTACCAACAAAAAAATTTAATTATTTCACTAATGCAGAAAATGTTCTTGCTTTTTTTCCTAACAAGCAATGCTTCAATCATGTATTTATTAAACTCCTAATAGCTGCACAGCTCTCTGCTTGGTATGGGAGAAGTAGAAAACAAACAAGCAAGCAAATGAACAAGTAAAAAAAAAAAGAAAAAAAAAAAACAAAAATCAAAATCTAGTCCTGAATGGGACATAAAGAGAAAGCATTTCCTGAGTGTGTCAAGTTCCCTGCTAGGTGCTTTAGCACACCACATCATTTTGTGGAATTTAGAGTTTATCTAGGGAGGCAAATACATTCCTTTTAACAATCAGGGAATCGGACATCCCTGGTGGTGCAGTCGTTGGGAATCCACCTGCCAATGCAGGGGACACAGGTTCGAGCCCTGGTCCGGGAAGACCCCACATGCTGCAGAGCAACTAAGCCCAAGCACCACAGATACTGAGCCTGAGCTCTAGAGCCTGCGAGCCACAACTACTGAGCCCACGTGCCACAACTACTGAAGCCCGTGCTCCTACAGCCCGTGCTCCGCAACAAGACAAGCCACCGCAATGACAAGCCCGTGCACTGCAACGAAGAGTAGCCCACACTTGCTGCAGCTAGAGAAAGCCTGCACGTAGCAATGAAGACCCAATACAGACAAAAATAAATAAATTAAAAAGAAAAGAAAAAGATTCTCTCTTTGAAAAAAAAAAAATTAGAATCAAAAGTGGTACTTGAATTTCACAGAACTTGTCAGCCCCTTTCTCTTGTCTTAGCTTTCATCACCTCAGCTCCCTAGACAGATGGGTCCATTGACGGCTCTCCATTATTAGCAAACTCACCAGCTCCTCACATGTAACTGCAGAACTGATCTTGCCTGGGGAAGGGAATTTTAAATGATTCCTTGTACCATTCCACCTCGTCATCCTCACCCTCATCAATTTCTGACCATCCAGAAGGGCTTGGCATGAGTCAGCCACCCAGATTGAAATAGGATGGAACATATATTCCTTGAAATGTTTCTCTGATTTTTTTTTTTTTGAAATGTGATAGTACTTAGCATCCATGAAATTTCAAAGAGTTGGATAACCTGAATGGGCCTAGGAAGCTATCTTTTATGATATAGTTGCCATTTGCTTATATTGTTGATGGTGATGGACATGAATGCTGCAACTGGCTAGGTTGTATATGTTATATTCCCTAAATACTTTAAGAAGTCCTGGGAGTTCAGACAATAAAACGAAAGCAGCTCTTCCTTCTCAGTCTTCTATGAGCATTGGTCCTCTCCCAGGTTTCTGTCCTTATCTAACTCTCTTCTTAGACGGTCTTTACTCTGAGTGATTTCATTCACCTGGCTCTGATTACTCCCTATGTGGTAATGCAGCCAAAATCTTTACCTCCAGTGTGAAGCTTTTTCTTGAGACTCACACCCATATACACAACTACTTGATGGTCATCTCTCTACATAAAAGGGTGCTCTTGTCAGCAGGGTGGTGTAGACGTGAATGAGGAGATTGGGGAAGGTACATACTCGTTTCCAAAATGTCTTAGGTTAAAGAAATGCAAATATCAGAAGTCTAAAAAACTCTAAAGTGCATAAGTTCACCTTAACATCTGAAGCATAAGACATGGATATATTTGTCCTGACAGGGTTAAAAAAAAAATTAAAAAAAAAAAAAAGATTAAAAAGCCAAGCAAAACAAAACAAAAACCTACCACTACCATGTTTAGGTAATCTGTGCTCTCCAAGATAATTTTCATCTAATGAGGATGTTTACCTCCACATGGATATCCACAAGGACCACAAACTTCACATGTCATATATCCAGCCTAGGTCAATAGCTTGGATGTCATCCTCGACATTCCCTTTCCTTTACCTCACACCTCTAACACCAAGTCCTCCTCTTCCCACCTCAGAAGATCGCTCATATCTCTTTCTTCTCCTCCAGCCTCACTGTTAGAGAACTACTGCCAAGTTTAAGTCCTCCTCGGTGTGTCAACTAGACCACTGCAGCAACTTTCTAGCTATCTCCTGCTTACAAGTTTGCCCCGTTGAATCCGTGTTCTCTGTTATAGCGAGAGTAATAATTCTGCTTCAAATATTTCAATGACTCCCTCCTTTTCAAGCCCAAACCGAAACTACTTAAGAGTGACATAAAATGGACTTTAGGTCTTGTCCTGGGAAGGACTGATGGCTCTTCCTGTTGCCATGTTTCCCCTCACAAGCTCTAGTCATTCCCAAGCTTCTTGCAGGCTCCTTACCCTGATACGCCCTCTTTCATCACACTGCCTTTGCCGAGACTGCATCTTCTGACTGGAATGAATTTCCTTGTCCCTGCTGCTGAGGGTTCACCAAATCACCTTTGACATGTCTTTCAAAACTTATTTCGAATATCACCTCCTCTGGGAAGCCCTCCTCGACCAACACAATCTGGATTGGTTTCCCCATATACAACCTGTTAGAGTCTCTTATGCTTACCTCAATAAAAATAATAGTAATAGTAGTAATAATATTCCAAATTAATAGTTATTGAGTGAATACTAGGTTCTAGGCACTGTAATAATCATTTTTAATAGAGTTCCTAATACTTTATAGAGAATGTCTCTCAACTTGATGATATCTCCCATGAGATGCTGAACTCTAAAGAGTAAGGTCCTATGTTTTACTGAATAATTTTTTTATTCTCAGAGCCTAACTCATTGCACTGTTCATTGAACGGCTGAATGTCCTGAGCAGCTGTGACTATGTTCTTCATGGAAAATTCCCTGATTTTTTTTATTGGCAATAATCACTCCTGTGTCTGAATTCTACTTTGACAGGATTTGCATTCCTTCATTGCTTATATTAAATATTTTCATGTATATAACTTGGCTGCCCTTCACACAGGCTATGCAGTTACTGAATAACTCCTTCTTTATCATCTTTTCTGACAATCTCTCTCAGCAGCTTCCATAAACCTTTTGAAATCAAGTTTTAATGACCATTCAAATCTTCTCTTTCTGGTATTTAAAATTTTTAAGTATTAACATTATCTAAGGTAGGAACATCATTTGGCCCCAGAAAAGAATGATGAATCAGTTTAGATACCTTTCTTTTAGAATATGGAATTTAAATGCTCAAAGAAAGCTATGAAATCATGTCACCTAATCACCTCTCTTAATCAATGAATCTCTCTCTGAATCTCTGTTTTTAACAGAGGAGGAGACTGAAGTCCAGAGAGGTTGAATGATTTGTTCAAGATTATAGAGCAAGTTAGTAGCTACATTTGGACCCGCTCTTAATAACACAGAAACAAGGCAAAATTGCAGTTTACCAATGTGAAGCAAGATTCCTCCCCTACACCTCCCTCCTTCTAAGATGTACTTCAATATTGACTGGTCTTTTTCATGAAAGGGCTTGAGAGTAACACAGATAATCATTTATTCTGTTGTCACACCAAGTTTAAGCCTGTGTTCTGAATGATTTCAAAAAGGATTAGCTGTAGTGTATAGAATATATTCTATCAGACACCAGAAACATGCCTCTCAGGTTCACAGCAAAAGAATGAGTTGAATCAGTCCTCTCATGCATGTGACTAATTTCCAGGGAGCTAATGGATACCTGATATAGTTATTCTAACCTAATATATTTAAAAAGCAAATACAAAGTATTTTAATGCTTCTAACTACAGGAATATTTGGCCCAGAGCCATAAACTGATATGCTACTTCTTAGTCTTTCAGCCAAGTCTATATTTGTGCTTGATACACTGACATCAGAAAATTCCAGGGGGTTATAGGAAGAAGAGAACTTTGTAACTGGTAGCATTTTGACCATCTGCAAGGGAAAAAAAAAAATTGTGATGCAGACTTACATCTTAACCTTCCCTACCATTCATGTTCAAAAGCTTTAAAGACTTTAAGAATAGTAAATCAGAAACTTAGAATTCCTTGTGGCAAATATTCTGCATCAGTGTTATAGGTGGTCATACTTAAGTCTTTGCATTTCATTTCAAATAGATGAGGCAGGATTAAACTTTTATCATATAAATAAAGGACTGGTAAAGGAGGTGAAAGATTAGAGCCTAGAGCTTCAGAGGAAAAGCTTAAGAAAGGTCAATGATTTTATCCCTCAAGCTTCCTTTGGCCCCAGTTACCATCTAGACTCCTTTTCTCACCTCCAGATGTGCAAATGGCTAATGGTGAACTGACGAGGGAGGAAGAGAAAACTGGTTTCTAAATAAAATATTTGCTGATTGAAAAGACAGGGTAATATAGAAAACAAAAGGGAAAGGTCAGAAAGTTTGTTGGTGCCTAGGCTATTTACATAAATATAACCTGTAATTAAGAGAAGCTCAATCCTCTAAATTGAGTTTCAACTTGAACAACTCAAATCAGTTCCTGCAGACACCAAGTTTAGCTGGTCCCTATCTTTAAAGTAAAATACTTTGGGGATTTAAAGTATTGGTAAATAACAGATTTTTAAAATACCATCCAAAGAGAAAGTCTGTCTGTTCTTTTTCTTCATGCCCTTACAGTCATACTGAGAGATCCCGAGGAAGCCTAGAGAATGAATGTTTCTTTCACGTGACCAGCTCTATCTTTATTGGAAGCCCTGGAGGAGAAGGCATCTGAAAGTCTACTGTTTGCTTCACTAGACAAAACCCTAGCACTGGGAAATTACATGAGACTTAATGTGGTATGAAATGAGAAGCTGGAAAAATATATTTTTTCAAAAGCTGTTCTTAAGAACAGTATAATCAGTCTTACTCTGAGTAATTTAGTCTTCTCATAATCACTCTCTTTCTTTCTTTCCAAAAGTGGGTAAACAACTGCCCTTTAGGGTTACATCACCAATTTGAATAGTGATGTGCAATCCCTGTGTCTCCAAATATTGCTGGAAGCCTCAATCTATGATGTGAATCTTGAAACTTTTTTTTTTTTCTCAGAGCTTTGACACAGCTCCGGTGGGCGCCAGCCTGTTGGCTACATGGCTTGACATTCACTCCGTCAACTCCTAGAGAGGTGTTTGTTATTCTCTCTGCTTCTGACACATTGTCTTGGATGACAGAAGGCTTCTTCAAATCAATTGATGGAAAGTTGAGGGAAATAGAACTTCCATGTAATTTCTGAACTATCCAATTCTTGTGTAAAACAAGCAATTTGGTGTTTGGTATATGTGGTGATTATACTGGGCTTAGTTTTCAGTAGCTCATTGCTAAGACAGTATTGCTCTGAGAAACTAGAAAGTTCAACTGACTATTCACATGGAATAGAAACAATCACTAAGGGATAGGAACAGAAGTATTAAGCTTTATTTACCTGTGGTAAAATATTCATAATCATATGATAACACTGGATTAATTTCATGGGTCAGTTCTAATACTGACTGATCCAATTTCTTTATTAGACCTCAGCTAAAATCAATTTATTGTTAGATATCCATAGGATAAAGATTATATGCTAAACATGGACAATTAAAAATGATTTCTTGAACAGAATGTCCTTTGGGATCTGCATTAATCTAAGGGAATGAAAAATAAATAATAACAATGGTACTGAGCAATTTAGATATTACTTACTAATCTATTTTTATCAACTCATCTAGTGAGAGGAACACATTTATTTGGTTTATTTATTTTGGTAACAGGTAAGAAATAAAATACATGGATAGAGGTTACATACATTACCACTTTCCAATAACATATATCCCTCCTAATATTAGAGAGTAGAGACGGTGGTCATCATAATTTATGCACCACCTGAGAAAAATGTCAAATAGCTATATTGTATTGAATAATGTCTTAAAAAGTGCCCAAACAATTCAAAACAGCTACTGTAACATTACTATTACCACCTTAAAACATTACAGTAGATATATGACAGTTATGAACAGTCAAGAATATAAGAACATATATGGAATTTGCATCTAGTCACATGTAAAGGAATGTTTAATTTCAAGCAAGCTCCCACCAGATTCCCTTTCTTATAAAGCCACATTTTCAGAATCACAGTTTAAGTATGATGAACATAAGCAGAGATTAGGTTATCAAGTTACCTATCATCTGCATCCACTCATGTCCTAGTTCATCCAGAAAGAAAATACTCGGGTGACTGTTACGAGCCAGTTCCAGTGTTGTTCTCTGTGACTCTCCATCCTCATCTTCGCGTACCCAGTGCAGTGTTTTAGCAGCATTAGCCCTTCAGAGAGGCCCTGTTCCTCTCAGCTCTACAGCTTTACATGTGCTGCTTGAAATGTCCTTCTCTAACCTTGACTTCTCATCCTTGCTAATCACTCAAGACTTAAAGTAACAATATATAAATGTTTGAACTTTGGGCTTTCCTCCTTCTTTCCCCTGAAGATTACAATTACATAACTGTGTTTTGTTTTTGTTCTGTTTTGGTTTGGTTTTTGGTTTTCTCTCTACCCATTGACTTAGAACATTTGGAGAAGAGACTTGAAGGACCAAAAATCTCATGGCTATATTACTGTAATCTATTCTCTGATTCAAATGATAAGACTTAATTAGGTCAATATATAATCTCTTTTCATTTATTCATTCATTTCCGAGCTTCCCATTATGTGCCAATTTCTGTGACGATCATGGAGAACGAATAAAACCTAGTCTTATTAGAATAGATTTAGTTTTATACAGTCCTCAAGAAGTTTACAGTTTACAGGTTTACAAATGAATGTTTTTAATAATATGTCATATTGCAAAAGGGACTACAGGGAGAGGTTTTGTAAGAATTAACAAAAGTCCAGGGTAATCAACTTGTTAATGGTAAGACACTGTGGATTACGTGAATGAGAGAGTAAAAGGTTCAGATCTAGAGGAATTGTAATTGATTGAATTGTGGAGGTGAGAAAGAGAGAGAGAAGAGGGAAGGAGACAGGACGGAGAAACTAATTAAAAACAGCTAGGATTGCTGAGTTCGGTGAAAGCAACATTCACTAAGACATGTAATGTAGGAGTTGTAACATATATTATAATCACATAATAGATATAGAAATCAAGCAGCCCATATCTACACCATTAATCCCAATATCAAAGAATCTACCCTGTTAGTTCATAAGTTTCCTTGAACTTCTCAGGATATATGTCTTGATTTATGTTTTAGGAATATATTTACCATAATATTTAGTATAGCACCTACACCATTTAGTTACACACTGCCTCATAATTTTGAGTTGGTAAAATGCTACTGTTTCATCTTAGAGCATAAAAGTGAAGGACAGAGAAGATGGCTGCTAGCATGACCTTTCTTAGGCAACAAATTCTCTCAGTACAAAGAATCTACTACGAGTCTGGAAAAAAAAAAAAAATCAGGACCATTACTCTGAAGATGCAAATCTCTCCCTGAGACACTGTCTTTATGGACAAATTTTCTACAAAGCAAATTTGAGCTAAGCTTGCCTAAGCTTTCAGTAAAGACATTAGCTTAGCTACTGTATTAATTAAGTTCTAATGCCCTCTTCCCTTTTGCTATATGAGAATTCCATGTTCAACGTTTTTCCAGCACCATTCCATTACACAGACTCTGTCCATCTGAGGTTGCTGGCATTCATAGTTCTGCCCTAAAATTACTGAAGTATGTTAAGGATTTCTGACCATTGGGTGCTTTATTTATTTTCTGGAGTATGTAATTGAATTTTGAAGGTACATTATGTGATTAAGGATTTAGAATACTGCAAAGTCTTTCAGAATCTCTTAATGGGTATAATAATGTTACTATTCATGCTGATGATTTAAGTTTATCTTTTATTGCCACTGCAACTCTTGCTCATCCCCCCACAGAATGGAGTTACTTTCCCTTACTGCTACTGATATTTATCTGAACAGACCATTTATGTTCTGTGCTCTGCATTGCTTGTAAGGAAGAAAATATTTAGAAATGTTAGTAAAGGCTCTGGAATCACTCCAAAGTTTTTTTGCATTGAGATGCGGCATAAGTATGTCAAGCAGATAGGCAGGAGACAATCAGGCAGATGCATACTCTTCATTTTGAAAGATAAGAAATTCTGTAACATTTAACAGGGCTCTATCATTTACTTTGAGCAAGAAATATTTTTTCCTCCATCAAGAACTATGGAAATAAAATGTATAGAATTGAAGGTGATATTATATATACACATATATTAGCTCTTCAACTACATATTAGCTCGCCATCTGTATATCTATGTGTGTGTTATGTTATGTACATAATAACACATAGACATACACACATACCTGTTTATTCCCAAATGTCTTTACTGCAAATCTTTCCAAATCTAATTAAAAGGCAATATGAAGAATTATCTCTCTTTCCTATTGTAAAGAATTGTGGAATAGCTAGGAATATTTTCATCTTTCATTTTTAAAATGAGCAACCATTTGAGCAGGTTAAATAGAAACTAAAACAAATCAACGTGATAAATACTGGCAATATAATCACTGAGGGCCGCTTAGTGGTGTACCCAGCAATAGTCTTCCCAAACAATTCTTTCATTCTTCATTTTTTATAGGTGTTTTCTTAAGAAAAATTGTGAAGTTTTCCTTAAAAAATGCAAATTGGCATGTATGTCTTTAGGTCTCCTTTATAGAGTAACAAAAAATAAAATTAGAATAGGCTAAAGTATTAGGGCCTAAAACTTAGATCAATTATGTATAACATTTAACTAATCACAAACAAACTTTCCAAAAGAAAAAGGCAAGTTGGATTCTTGTAAAACCAAAGGTTTTGAGACTGTAAAATCCCCTGTATCCCAGTCTCAGTCCATTAAGAGCTGGGGCTCCAACCTCAGGCCTATATGGTTTAGTCCCTGATACCTTGCTTTGAACCTGCTAGTTTCTTTTTCCCAAGATTAAATTGTACCCCTCATATGCTCAGTCACTGACTAAGGCTCTTTGCAGATCTCTTAAAGAGGTTATACCTAATACTTCAGTCTCTCACCCAAGTTGGGAACTTCACCAATAGTCTCCACTAGGAACTTCTTGATGCAGTGGCTGACCTCCTGGTTGGAGACCCTCTCCATCTTTCTCTTGCCAATACTTTTCTGGAATAAACTTGACCTCAACATCCCTTTTGGCACTGAGCCTTATACAGACTCTGTTGTCTCTTCTCAAAACTACCATTGCAAACTAATGACAACAATAATAACGATGACGATAATCCCCATCAGACATTATCCTATCTTAGACTCATATACTGCCTCGATTTAACATTCCTTGGGCCCCATTTATACTGATTATAAGACTTAGTTCCAAGCAAGAAAACGAAAAGAACGCTTATAGACTGAAGGTATGGCTTCCAACTTGAAGATTTAGCCCTTGTCTTGGCACAGCAAGGCTCACTCATCAGGAACTACCAATCAACCCATCTCAAGATGTCATTTGTAGAACTTTATTTGGTCCTTCCAGCAGGCCAGGCTGCACATGCCCTTTAGGCTCCCTTTGTTTATAAACATCTCTATTATACTAAAATAAAATTAAAATGTAAAATGAAATAAAAGAGTACAAACAAAAGTATACATATATGTGATATATATGTATATATAATTATATGCATAGATGTGTGTATATATAATTATATGTGTGTATATATATATATATATATATAATTTTAAAAATAATTCTTAATAAAAGAAATCTGTATTTGAGTCCCAGCTCTGCTAATTCTAGTTATAAACCTTGGGTAACTAGCTTAACCTCACTTACTTTAGTTTCCTTTTTTACAAAATAAGGAAGATGATTCCTTAGAGTACTGTTTTGAGTAGGGAGTATAAACTTGAAGGTGTAAATTCAAAGTACTATACTAGTGAAAAGTAGTAACATTGTATTTGGCAAGGCAAATAAAGTTAACACAATTTTGATAGAAAGCTACTCGTCTGGGAGTTAAGGTGGTTGAAATAAATTGGAGAAGAACCCCAGTCAAAATAGGACTTTCTTAAAGGGCTTTAATTAACTGGTCAATATGTAGCAGATAATAAAGGTCTTAACTGAACCTGCTGGCATCATTTTGATGAATGGCTGAAATTAGAGTCTGAGAGTCCACTTTTCCCATTGCTAGTGATTATTTTAACAATATTATCTCTGCAATTGTTCAGTTTTAAGCTCTTTTATAAATCTGGTTAAAACAGGTACAAGGTACCCCTTTTGCCCCACCCCACCTCCTGGTTATGTAATTAGGTGTTACTGTTTCACCTGATTGGTGACATGAACATTAAAATTTGATATGGCGCACAGTGGAGAGGACACTAACCAGCCTCCATCAGTGGCCTGGGCTTGCTGTCAGTGATGAAATCAAATACATTACAGAATGTGACAAGGAACAAATCCTTCTCAGAAATTAAAATAACAGCAGTTACAGATTAACACTGAGGGAAGGCAAGGGACGGCAGTAAAATTCCATAGCTGTTATTAGAAGACTTCCAATTTAATTAAATATAACAACTACACACACCATCAAAAAAAAATGGAACTCGGGCTTCCCTGGTGGTGCAGTGGTTAAGAGTCCGCCTGCCGATGCAGGGGACACGGATTCGTGCCCCGGTCGGGAAGATCCCACATGCCGCGTTGTGGCTGGGCCCGTGAGCCATGGCCGCTGAGCCTGCGCGTCCGGAGCCTGTGCTCCGCCAACAGGAGAGGCCACAACAGTGAGAGGCCCGCGTACCGCAAAAAAAAAAAAAAAAAAGAAACTCAATGGGCCTGAGTGATTCTGATTTCCTTCTTTTTTCAAAATAATTAATTTCAGCTTGATTGAGGTATAATTGACAAACAAAATTGTCAGATATTTGAAGTGTACATCATGGTGACCTGCCACACATATAAACACATTGTGAAAGGATTCCCGCATCTAATTAATTAACACACCTATTACCTCACATGTCTATCCTTGCCTTTTAAAAAAACGACATCTAAGTTCCACCCTCCCAGCAACCCTCAACCGTACAACACAGTGTCATCACCACAGCCACCATGCTTTGCACCACATCCTCAGACCTTATCCATCCTATAGCTGAAAGGTTGTACCCTTTTACCAACATCTCCCCATTTCCACCAGCTGGCAGCTTTCTCTAGTTGTGGCAAGCTGGGACTACTTTACCCTTCATCGCCGTACACGGGCTTCTCATTGCGGTGGCTTCTCTTGTTGCAGAGCACGGGCTCTTAGTTGTTGCTGTGAATGGGCCCAGTAGTTGTGGTGTACGGGCTTAGTTGCTCCGCGGCATGCAGGATCCTCCCGGACCAGGGCTCGAACCTGTGTCCTCTGCATTGGCAGGCAGATTCTTAACCACTGCACCACCAGGGAAGTCCTGTTTTATTTATTTTTTAAAATAACTATAATACAATCTGAGTCTTGGGTTTAGTTGTAAGAAAAGTAACCAAGATGACCTTTATCCTGTTCAATGTTCAAGGACACTCAACTGCCCCAGCATAGGAAAAAAAAAGAAAAAAATCTTTATAGGGTCCAGATAAACTTCAGAGGTCTGTGCTTTTGTTTCGTTTGTGTTGGGTGGGTAGGTGGTACAATATTTCACCTTATAATTAATTTTCAGTTTGCTTTATGAACACCTTCTACATTCTTTCCCCAGATCTAAGAACAGAGTGCCGTGGCAGAATGTACCAGATGTATCTTTGGCAAAAAAAAAAATAATAATAGTAACAACAACAACGACTTCTATTTATGAAACAATTACCATGCGTCAGTCACTGTTTTAAGTCTTTTGCTTCTATTGAATTGCCTGATCCTTACAACTACCTATGAATTGGTATTCTTATTATTACCATTGGGCCAAGGTTCAGTGTGTTGTCCAAGATTATGCACAAGGAAGTTACACCCAGACAGTTTAACCAGAGAGTCTGGGCTCTTAAGCACCCTGTCCATGCATCTTCAAAAGTTTGACTGATGATAACTGGTGTCCACTTTTTTTTTTTTTTTTTGCTTTTAGATAAAACATAATAATATAGCTCTTATTTGATTTTAACAGTGGGACTTGGACTTTTGGATTTACTTTATAGAACATCTCTGTGGTAGCACAAAAACAAGTGATAAAGTATGATATATCTTATGAATAGGACCCGGAATTTGTGCAGCTTTCACAATTCCTGCTAGATTAGATGCTCCCTGCTTATAGAATGAGTGACTCAAGGAACAAAAAGGATAGGTAAAGCTACAATTCTGGGATTTTTTTGGAACATAATAGATGACATGATAGATGCAACTCAGGCCACAGAAAATATGGCGGGACAAGGGCTTCCAGGTTTTTGTTTGTTGTTTTTCCAGTTTGAGCCTTATTTGTAAGAACAGTTGTAAGAATAGTGTATTAAGACTCATTTCCACCCTGGACAGCAACTAAATGGCAGATAAAACATGTTAAGAGTGGTAAAAGTAATTTATCATATTAAATGTTGCATTTTTATTTTTAAGACTATACTTCATCTAGAAACCACTTTATTTAAATGAAGACATTATCATCTCTACTCCTTGGTTCACGGCTTAATCTGCCTGAAGAGCCTTAGTAGGAAAAACAGTAAAAATGAAGTTGAATTAGTCATAAATAATAAACACTTCCATTCATATAACACCTTTGAAAAGATTCCTAGACAGTTACTAACTTTTAAAATTGTACGCCAGATTTTAAAAGCAAAACATCCTGTTAATGTTATGTTGAGGTTACAAATTTAAACACATGAAAGGCAGCAAATGAAAGCGTTATGGTTCTCATTATAACATTATCTCACCCACAGAAGCATGTTTTATTTCTTTTTTCCTTAAAAGTCTTTATTTAAGAGTTCAACTGCTACTGAAAATATTATGCCTTTCTAAATATTTAGCATGACAAAATGTAAACATTGTGGCACTGTTGTCCTCCATGTGTTGCTATTTGAACTACAGCATAAAGTGCAACCTGAATTTTGATTTTGCCTGGAATTGAAAACTAAATGAAAATACTGATCCAGAAGTGAATTTTTATCCACTCGCCCTGCTTGCTTCAATTTGTCCATTCCCTGAGTTCAAGGACAAATGGAGGCACAGAAGGGAGGGCAGTACAGGAACTGACACATTGCTGGCCTTGCATATTTGAGACACTGTTAGGTATTTTGAAAATGTTAACTTGTCAACCCTTACAACAATTCTAAAACCAGACATTAATAAATTTATTTACACATGAGATTAAGGAGGTACAGAGAGATTGAATGACTTGGCCAAGGTGAAACTAGTAACGAAATCTAAATTTGTGAGTTTCTGATGTCGTTCCCACTTTTCTCACTAGATACGGTGGGGGAAGGAACCCGCAAACATCTCTGCTGACTACCTGCCACTTCCTCAAACCAGGTCTTAATTTAGAGGTTATGCATGTTTAGGAGATTGGTGGTAGAGAAAAAGCCAGGAAAATTTTAAGCTCAAAGTTAAAAGTTCTCCAGTATATTCCTCACAAATGACATCCAACATTTTAATTTAGGAACATATGGAGATGTGTATGTGAGTCCAGTTGAGGAGAAAGCTGTGGGGCAAGACCATCTGCTTAGATGCACCAATTCAGTCACCTTCCGAAAAAAAATAAGGAGCGTGATGCAGTTTAACAAACAGGTTGTCACTGTACTGGGGGAGGAAGGTTTTCTCATATAATAGATAGAAACTCTATTTGTAATGGAAATATATTTCCAGATGTCATGAAATAATACACCATGATGTCACACATACAGGTATAAAACTCCACAGAATAGGGAGGGAGACGCAAGAGGGAAGAGTTATGGGGATATATGTTTATGTATAGCTGATTCACTTTGTGATAAAGCAGAAACTAACACACCATTGTAAAGCAATTATACTCCAATAAAGATGTTAAAAAAAAAAACAAAACCCAAAACTCCATAGAATAGAGAAAGCAATTCTCCATAGAATAGAGAGTTTTTCCAATACAAAGAACTCCCCAGAATTTTATACAGTCTTTTGAAGTCACTGAAACCATGTTCTTTCACAGCTAGAAAGACTCTCAAAGCTATCCCTTTGCTACTCTGAACCTCTTAGAGATGTGAAAACTGAGGCCAGAGAGATTAGTTGAGTTGTTTAAGCTAGTAAGCTCTCAGTCTAGGACCCAAGTTCACTTACTCTTATTCATATTTTAATTCCAGTTTCTGACCAGAGCAAATAGACTTTGGAAGGCAGCTTCAGAGTTGCAGCTTGCTTTGTAGTAGAGAGTTATTTCAGAAAACTTTTGATAGTTGAATTCTATTTGGGATCGACTAGAAGCACCCATTATTTAAAGGATGAGTTTTGGAGTGGTTGTGTGAAGCCATTCATTTAGGATAAAGGTGTGTGCGTGTGTGTGTGTCTGTGAGAGAGAGAGAGTGGGGGAGGGCGGAGAGAGAGAGGGAGAGAGAACAGAGAGACAGAGACAGAGAAAATGTTGCTAGATATAAACTACTTGAAACACTTCTCCATCATCCTGATTCACCACATTTCTCAAATTTTCTTTACACCTTTGGGTCATTCCTTCCTAATCACCTCTACTATATCCTCTTTATCCAGTCCTCTAAACATAGGAGTGTGTCAGGTCTCAGTCTTCAATTTCTTTTCTTTCCTCCTTAACTCCTGGGTTATCTAATCAAACCCCAATATCACCTGTAGGCTGTTAACGTCACACTTACAACTTCTAGCACTGAACTTTCTACTATAATCTTGACTCATTTAGCTAACAATACTACAATAATTCTACTTTGTTACCTAGGAGCCATCTCAAATTTACATGTTCTCAACCGAATTCTTGATATCCCAGTTCCCATCTCCTATCTCTGTGTTTTGTTTTTGTTTTTGTTTTTTTTTTTTTTGCGGTACGCGGGCCTCTCACTGTTGTGGCCTCTCCTGTTGGCGGAGCACAGGCTCCGGACGCGCAGGCTCAGCGGCCATGGCTCACGGGCCCAGCCGCTCCACGGCATGTAGGATCTTCCCGGACCGGGGCACGAACCCGTGTCCCCTGCATCGGCAGGTGGACTCAAAACCACTGCGCCACCAGGGAAGCCCTGTGTTTTTTATTGCAGCACACAGCCCTGCTATTCACCCAGTTGCTCGGGCCAGAAACCTTGAAATCATCCTTGACTCTTCTCTTTCTTTCCCATTCCACATTCAGCCAATTAGGAAATCCTGTCTGACCTACTTTCACAATATACCCAGGATCTAACTTTCAGCACTTTCACCATAACACCCAAGTCCAAGCCACCATCATCTCCTGTATGGACCACAGCAAGAGTCACCTAAGTTGTCTCCCTACTTTCCTTCTTGCTTCCTATAATTTATGCTTTACACATTAGTAAAAGCTCTCCTTCTCCAAGTCCTCAAATGGATTTTTATCATACTTGAAATTAATTCCGAAGTCCTTACCATGATGTACAATGATGCTTCCTTACTTCATTCAGGTTTTCACTCAGATGAATGTGTGTGTGTGTGTGTGTGTGTGTGTGTGTGTGTGTGTGTGTGTGCATCTCATTCCTCCTCCACTAAAATATGAGCTTCATGAGGTCAGGGACTTCATTTGTTTAAATAGTTGTTGAAGAAACAGACTGATAGTGAATGTTTGTTCTTATATATCAAATTTCATGGAACTTGCAACACATAACTAAAAAATTAGCACATTAATGTAAACAACTGTAATCAAAGTATTCCACTTTATTTGCACAATCCTACTCAAAGGTGCCCAGGACTCTTTATCTTGAATTAACCATACAATAATTATTTTCCACCTTTACTCTTAAACCATACCAGGTAAACATGAATACAAGTATTGGGCTGATACTGAACACATGCATACATGCACATTCACACACAGTCTCAAACCAGAAAGTATGGGTAAATGAAGCTTTCTTTGATACAAAGTGGCTTCAGAATAACTAAAGGGTGATTATGGGGATTCTATATTCCAGGTAGCTGCAAATAAAATAATTCAACAGATCACAGGTAAGCAATTAAGCTGTTTAAGGGCAGAGGGGATCTTCACAAAAAGGAAAGATGTTCTTCATTTGGTTCTGAAAGGTGTTGTAAAGAGAGGTTTTCATAGAAGACTTAACTATATATAGAAGTGATTATATTGTGAAAAATGGAAAGCTTCATGAAAGAAAGAAAAGGAACTAAGATAATTTTTAAAATTATATTTACCCACCTTGAATATGGCATCACCTGAAGTCCCAAGATTCACATAAGCAATAAGGATGTAAGCAAAACGGAATGAACTGAACTTTCACTGGCTCCCATTCCAGAGCAACTTTTAGTGTATGCTGGGGTGGACTGACTGTACCGCCAAGTTTTCAGGCTCAGAAATCTGTGGCTGCCTGGTGCTCAACCCTAGGGATTTTACCATATAGAGCAAGGAGTGATACTTCAGAATCAATATTTTTCCTGACACAATGTAGGTTTGTGGTGTAGGAGATGTGCAGGATGCTAGGGAAGCTACTAACAGGGGTGACTAAGCAGTCTTCTGTGGTACATGTGTACAGATATGTGAGCTTCAGAAAGGTCCTTCCCAGAAGAATGGCCATTTAGACAGAGAAATGAAAAATGCCCACCTAAGGGGTTCTAGTGGTGAAATCGGGCTGTGGAGAGCTGTTCTAATCAACAGGATGAGTTTTAAAACTAACACACCACAGTTGTCTCTCAGTATCCACAGGGGATTGGTTCCAGGACCCCCTGCACCCCCTAAGGATACCAGAATCTACAGATGCTCAAGTGTCATAAATAGAATAGTGTAGTATTCACATATAACCTACGCATATTCTCCCGAATACTTTATATCATCTCTAGATTACTTATAATATCTAACACAATGTAAATAGCTGCTGGCACACACAAAATTCAAATTTTGCTTTTCGGAACTTTCTGGAATTTTGTTCGAGTATTTTTGATCCAAAGTTGGTTAAATCCACAGATGTGGAACCCATGGATTGGAAGGGCTGGCTGTACTAGTTTGTATGCAAAGAAGTCCTTGGTCTCAGTCTTAATTGTGTTGCTTTCTGTTTTCTTGAGCTTTTGGTTAACTGCTTACGGTTTCTTCATTAGCTAAACAATGTGGATAAAAACAGTGGCCTCAGGGGGCCACGCTAAAGATGTAATTAAAGAAAAGTAAGCAATATAAATAAATAAATAACGTAAATAATCTATGTAAGAAATACAAGTTAGATTAAAGAACCCTACCAAAGTTGATTATTACTGCAGATGCAAAATACAGACAACCACATTCTCAGCTTCATCTTCTGTAGTCTTGTGAAAAGCTTATGTTCACTCTGGGCTGTTATGCTTTAAAAAAGATGTTGAAAAATGTTTGAAAAATTAGGCAGTATCTAAGGAAAGAGCATACATTGATGAGGAGGGCCCTTGATAAAAGGCTAAAGGAGTTTGCATTATTTTGTCTGGAAAAGAGATGGCTGAAGAAGGATATTATAACTCTCTTCAAAAATATGAAGGGCTTATTATGAGGAAAATGTAGGCCAGCTGTTCCTGAGCTCCACTGAGGTCAGAGGAAGAAAAAGTTGGCTGAGTTTGTTTAAACATTTGAGAGAAAGCCTTGCAAGTAAAGGTTACTTATAGATTCCTGGCGATAGGAGATAGATAGGCTGTCTTCTTAACAGGAAATCTTGAGATACCATCTGCTTGGACGAATAGATACTCAGAGGTACCACTTCAAGCTCTTGGACTCAATTATTCTAGTATCACAGTCACTGGACAATTGGTAAAGGATGGGGGTTGGGGTGGGCTGGGGAAGGCGGGAGGCACTTATATGGAAGACAATCACCTGCATAAATGCTCAGCTCTCAGGGAAATGGAAGTGCCCTTTTCTGAGTTCCCTCCAAGGTGTGCTTTTGACTGTAAATTTCCCCTGAGTTTTTAACAGAATGATGCTTCCTCTTAATAGGCTACTTCTACTTTTCACTGTATTCCATAGAAGCTTATTTTCAAAACACAAGGCAAAAGAGCAAAAAATCTTTAACATTTTTCATCACATTTTGAAACATCCCAATTTAAAATCTAAAATATGTGTCTTTTAATTAAAAAAAGTCTTCACACACATCTAACTCCTGTGGCATATATAGTGCTAACTCGTTAAATCATCTCAAATGTAACTGTCCTTTGGCTGAAGAAAAAAATAAACTCATGCCTTAGACCTACATATAGCATTCATTTGCATATCTATGCATATATACACACACCTTATTTTACATTAAATCTGTCTCTATACTATTTATATTTATATCCATTTGCTGAGTCCAAATATATTTGGCCGTTTTTGAATTTTCCCAAGTATTCTTCAGAAAGTATTCTTAAGAAGTTATACTTGGTAAGACTTTGCAACAAAGCTGAATTATGGTGGAAATCCTATACAACTACTCAATCTCTCCAATAGCAATAAATTACAATGTCAGAAATGTAAGGTGCTGACCCCCCAGTGTGAACAGAGTGGGGGTGGTGAGTGATGGGGATAAAGCTCTTGATTAGAAATGTTTTCCTTGAAGAGTAAAGCATTTATGCAGGGAAACAGCCATGAATAAAGTCTGTCACCTCCTGATGTTTATCCATGTAAAGCACAAGATGATTTCTCTTCAAGGGAAGAAAAAAAGAAAACAGTAAAATCTCACATTTCAGACTGATACTCAAAGTTATAAATGTCTGGGCTTCCCTGGTGGCACAGTGGTTGAGAATCTGCCTGCTAATGCAGGGGACATGGGTTCGAGCCCTGGTCTGGGAAGATCCCACATGCCGCGGAGCAACTGGGCCCGTGAGCCACAACTACTGAGCCTGCACGTCTGGAGCCTGTGCTCCGCTACAAGAGAGGCCGCGATAGTTGAGAGGCCCGCGCACTGTGATGAAGAGTGGCCCCCGCTTGTGGCAACTAGAGAAAACCCTCGCACAGAAACGAAGACCCCAAACGAAGACCCTAGTCCAAAAAAAAAAAAGTTATAAATGTTTAATGCATCTGATTATTACAATTTTACAGTGTTCTCCCCGTAAACAAATGAAATAATCTTTTCTTTTAACAAAGAAGAAGCAGATGAACAATCCTGAAAGTGAAAAAGCATTTTGTAATTTTAGAATATAGACGTGACTAGTGGGTTATGTGCAAATTTCTTTGAAAAATAACAGCACACTGCTTAAGTTGGATTGTATTTTTTAAAGTCAGGATCAAGGATTGGCGCTGTGTAACATGCTTCACAATAGCTGAACAGCTATCAAGCTCCTGAACTCCACCAACCATGACAGAAGCAGAACATTTCTTTCACTCTGTCCCTGCCTTCCTCCCTCTAAAAAATCCTGATAAAATATACCCTGCAATAAAGAGAGAACAGTTCCCAGAAACTGAACCCACCATCATCTTTCCCAGTGGTTCTTAACCCTTCACACAGCTTGCTTTTAAAAATTATCAATGCTCAGTTCTCACTCATGAAAAATTATTTAAATGAGGCTCATACAATAGTATTTTTAAAAACTCTGCATGTAATCCTAATATGAACTCTGCCTGTAATTCTAATATGAAGCCAGGCTGGGAGCAACGATTAGCCCATTGGCACCCACTTATATGTCTTCTTTATTAATGGCTGTAAGAGTAACTCAATCATATAGGCTAACAATTTAAGCCCTAGTCATTGATTCCTTCCTGGTTCTCTCTGATCCTTCTCTTTCTCAATAATCTCTTTGTGACCTTTTTGACCATAGTCAAATCCTTTCCTTTAAATAGAGCTATGAAAATATTCTTTAATCTTGACTCTTTCCTGGCTGGGTCTTTTCATATACAGGGATCTTCTGGAGATGTAACTTTCATCCTTTTATTCCCTATATATTGTTCCCAAATCTTGTGTGACTCCCTACTCCTTTAGAAAAACATCCAGATTTCTTAAATAGAGCATTCCAGGCCTTTTGTGATCTGGTCTAGATTTTATTTCTAAGTAGAGAGTGTGTGATTCCATGGCAGGGATCCTCAATTCCTTCTAGCCTCCCTACATTCAATATTTTCTGAACGCTTTACTCAACCCTACCTTTTTGAATTTTTCCTTCTGTTCTCTTCTTGAAATGCTGACTGTCTCTGCTTAGCCCAAATCAAACCCTGCCCACTGTACGTCCCAGCTCATGTATTCCTTCCTACAGCATTTCTCAACCATGCAAGCAACCTCCCATCATTTCACTGTCTTTAGCCCTTATTTTGGACACCATTCAGTTTGCTCAACTGTGATCCCAATGCTGTTGATACAAGATGTGTATCTCATCTACAGCTCTGAGCACCCGGTGCAGTGATTCACACATAGTAGGTACTTGGTACTCATTCGGGAAAGGGATATAAAATGATTAAATGGCACAGAGCTAACATGATCTCATATCTTAGTGGCTTAATGCTGACTATGCAAGTGCTGGGAAGTGCTGTCTGGAATCCAGTGCCAGAATTATATTTATGAGGACATATGGAGGACAAAACAGAAAGGAATGTTACAGTCCAAAAAAGAAAAAAAAAATGTTCTCAGAAAAAGAAGACCATTTTTAACCTTACAGTGCATTTAGATCCCCAGAAGATCATGTAAAAAAATGATGGAAAGTAAAACTTCAGCATGGAAGAACCATCAATTTTAAGCTCCTTAAAATGTAATGCTAAATGTTTCTTAAGTGAAACTTTAATATTTGTTTTAATTCAACATTCTGAGGGACCACTTAAGATCCTTCTATCCTTTTGGTATTAAGTGTGTTCTTCCGAATATGAGACAGGTGCTAGAATTTGCTACCACATACAACAAACTGGTTGACTTGGTTTGGGGACCCATGACACTTTATTCCCTTTTTCGTCCTGCTTATCATGTCTATCTTAAGTAAGAAAGCCACGGAGTCACAAATGTTCCCTGGACTTCTCCCTTATAAGGATAATTTCTACCTTTCTCCAAGAATGAATCTTGGTTTTGATGTAACATTTGATTGAACTTTGATTTTTAGGCTTTTTAAAAAAAATATATCAGAGGGTGTGAGAGTAATATTGGTGCAATTTTGAGTGTATGATGGTAGTGGGCCATTTCTCTCACCTCTGGCCATTTAGAATCAGCAATAGGATACTCCAGAAGAAGTCCCAGAAAACCAACCATGATAAACCCATTCTTCCCACATAAGAGATGGGAATGACTGACATAGTAACGAGGGCGTAAGCCAATGATATTTTCCCAGTGAGAGAAAGAATAAGAAATAGGCACATAGCTGAATTAGTGCCGATAAAATACAAAATGAACCGAGCCTAGTTATTTCAAGAAAAAAAGTTCTGTTATTTTTATGAGATTTATAGAAGAGAAAGTCTCTCTTGCTCTCTTCCACTAGACATGGCTGAAGAAGCATACAGCCTTAATTGCCACTGAAACCATGACCCCCAACCACAAGGGAACAGGTCAGGAGATAATGCTACTACCGTGGTCAGTGTCTGAGAGGTAAGGTGGATCAGCTTCCCCAAAAGCCCACTCTTCCTTCCAGTCGTCCTACTACGTGAGCCAATGAGTTGGTTGGTTTAAGTTGGGTTTTCTATGATTTACAGTCCCAGGTCCCTTAAGTAATATGATGATTGTGGCAACTGAGATAGATCCTAAAGTAAGTGCATGCCTTATTCCAAATGCCCAACTGGCTCACTAAGCTAAGATGTATTTGCTTCAAATTGTCTTGTTTAGGTAATTGTTACACAACAATGGCGTTAGCACAGGCATGCCTTCAGTCATCAGTTTATCAAATATTCCTTGAGCATTGACTATGCACAAGACACGGTGAAGGATTCCACAAGATGGACATTGAACACGTACTGACAGGTGCTATGAATGTTAGGAAGGTGAACAGGATGCTAAGGAAACATATAATAGGGGAGCAAACCTATGGTGAGGGCTCAGAGAAGAAGTCCTTAGAAATTCACTTCTACCCCAAGATTGGATGTAAGTAGAGGAGAGCTTGGGGAAGAGTGGAACAGAAGGAACAACACATCAAGTCTTGGACAAAAGAGAGAGCGTGGAAGAACCTGAAGAGCTCAAATGTAGAGAGTGAGAGAAGGAGAGTAGCACCAAGATATCAAAGGCCTTGAGAGTCATGGTAGAGTCATTTTGTGCTTCATCCAAAGTCTTGAAGCATCACAAGTGCAAATGTCAGATATAAATGTCAGGAGATTAACACTATTCTATCTATTTGCATTTCGTAGTTCTTTAAAAGAAAGTCTGTATTTATATGTATGAAGCTGGGAATTCATGTTAATAAAAGAATCATATGAGTATATCCACAGGAAGACAACTGTATTTCCTTTCAAATCCTTCACTAAGCCAGTTGGATAAAATTTCATGATCTTGAAACTTTCAAGTGCTTTAGAATATTCAGAACAAATATTTGCCCCCAGGGCATGTAGATGAAGCCACTAAAGCATGCTCACTTTTATAAAGTTAACCAAATTAGAGTTTGGAGATGAAGCTTTACTCCAATAGTATTTATTCAGTACCTCATCTATCAAATGTTGAGCGTACTTCATCACCTATTTTTTCCCAGCCATATTATGCACATGTTATGCTATACTGTATAATAGTTGTTCTTATAGAAATCTATAAATACTGCAGTGTTAAAGACACCCTTCAGGAATTTGATTCCATTTAGTTAGAACTGCCTTGAAATTTACTAGCTGTGTCACAGTGGGCACATGTTACATAACTTCTCTAAGCTTCAATTTCTTCTTTTGTCAAGTGAATATAATATTAGTTCTATGTCAGGACTTTGTTCTCAGCATCAAATGAGATAATATCTATTGAACACTATGCTTTGAACACAGCAACAAACACTCAGAAATATCAGTAATTATTAGTAGTAGTCATTATTTTTAATCCATAAAATATGTAGGAATATCAATCCATATGGAGCAGCAGTGAAATGGTAAGGTCACTGGGCTGCCCTGCATAGGAAGAGAAGGTGTATTTAGAAAGAGAACTCAGGCCAGCAACACAGATGCATACCAGGATACTGTGCTTTGGATAGGCAGCCGGATCAGTAAAAGCAATCCAGGCAAATGTTGTCATGTGTACCCAGAAATCTGAAATCCAAGATTCAAATACAGTCGGAAGACAGAGAAAGATGACAAGTACTGAAAACAAGAGCGGAAGATCGAATATTGAAGGATTAGAGAAAGTATTCCAACTGGCCTAGCTACATTTTAAAGATCTGGTAGCCCTGAGGCAGTGACTCTTAGTCTGTGAGAGAATTAAAGGCTTGAAATAGACTCTGGTTAAAGTCTGAAGACTTGTTTTCTAGTTTTATCCTGACACTCATAAGCTATTGATTCTAAGCAAAATACATATCATTTTTATGATTCACTTTCCTTATCAATAAAATGGGGGTAATTATATCTGGTTTGCCTACCACACAGCCTTGTTGGGTTGTTTAAATGAGGTAACGGATAAGAAAGTACTTGGAAAATGTTAAAGGAGTATATCAAATCACAAATAAATCCACTTAACAATATTTATTGAATCTTTATCCTGTTCCTGGGGTTGCAGTACAAAGATGAAAAGAAATATTCTACTGCTCTAAGGCATTCGCTGTGTCAGATATCAGTAATCAACTATGCTATACACTATATAATGAAATACCAGCTTTCATGCATAAGGACCCAATGTGTAAGGAACATCCAGGTCTGCCTAGGAAAACTTCGGGAAGTGCTCACAGAGGAGATAGAACATGAGCTCATATTTGATAGACGACTGGGAGCTTTCCAGGTGGATGGGGGAGGGAAAGAGGTTCCCAGAAGAAAGGGCGGAATGTACACAAAGCACAAAGGTATCTTCGTGGATTGAATTAGAAACAAAAGTTGCAAATAAATGAAGTCAGAGGCTACTTGAGGTTCTATCTTTTTTTTTTTTTTTCCAGTGTTATCATGCTCATTTCAGTTGCAGAGTATGGGAAATGACTGACCTTGATCCTGAAATATCCCTCCTATTTGGCCAAGTTCTGTAATTCATTCAACTAGGTCAGAATTAGCCTTGCACCTGCAAATATCACTGTCTCTAGGAGCCAACAGTGAGCACACTCTCTTCTCTGGTCTTCCCAAAGCACAACTTCTACATTCATCGAGGCAGCCCTTCCTGTGTCAGGTTGAGGATATTAACTGAGTATCCCATGTGGCTGTTTGCATCATTTCAGCCCCATGGCTGAACAGAAGGTTTCAGTTTCCACTGTCTGCTAGGCTACTTAACCCTTCTAAGAAGAAATATTCAGATGAAGAAACCCAACTGTTATTATAATTTTGTAGATGTAAGACATCTGCATATGACTTCATGGCATCTGGCACTGTTTGCAACATACAGAATCCAGGGCTGCAATTTCATTTTTTCTAAGTATATCATGTGACAGTTTAGAAAACATTCGCTTACCATGACAGCACAAACCCTGGTTTCCAAACAATGTGAAATACGGAAAACTACATATTCTGCAGAAATAATTATACAAGAATATATATAAAATATATTGTGTAAGGAAAAGTCTAGTCAAAGAAATGTCCCTTTATGCGATTTTAGATCTTATCCCCTTTACATAAAGATTGTTTTTTTATAAAATACCTTTTACATTGGAAAAAGTTAAAGGAGATATTTCTTATATCTCATTCATTAGATAAACTTTTCTTGAACACCTGATGTGCTAACCATTCTGCTGGACAATGGGAATAAAGAGAAGAAAGGAAGCAAGAGATAAGTGAACGAATGACTACTTGGTGAGAACAAGTCAGGTATCTGCATAGATATCATATTTTCTGGGGAATTCTTGATAAAGTGGGCAGTCTGGGTGCTCTGTCCTTCAAAATCCTCACAATCAGGGGAGGTGGATGATTCAGAGAAACTAATATGTGCCATGTTGGGACTTTCCCACCAAAACAGGCAGGAGAGTTTGTCTCTTTCCACATAGGTTGCTAAGGTGGAAAGATAGTACTCTGAATGTAGTTTCAACAATCATCTTCCTCAACACAATGACCACAGCCAAGACTTGGGGGAGGGAGTGAAAAACGACAAAGGGGGAGGAAGAGAGGAGGACAAGAAAGAAGAGAGGGAACTAGAGAGAAACCTTAGTACGCTATTTGAGATTTGTATCAAGTGTGCCTATAGCCTTGTTTCTTAGAACTGACCTCTAATTTAATTAGAAATTAATTCGAAGTTTGTTTATTTAATTGATATCTCAATATGAGGTGTTTCAAGTGTCAAATCTTAAACTATCAAATTATCTTAGCTGAAGAGGGGAGGAGACAAGAATTCATCTCTCCTTTACAAGGAATTTGGTTATGCTATAGCAAAGAAACTAGTTAATCTATACTTACTACATTGCAGGACTCAGGCTACCAAACGCAGAGCTTTGAAAAATTGGTACAAGCATTATTCAAAAAGTGTGTGGTATCATCATCCAGTAATGTCAAGGAGACATGTAACTTCTGTGAACCAGCAACTCATCTCTTAGGAACCCATAATATATATGCACATCAGAATACATGCACAAAAGATTTCCTAGCAGCACTGTTTGCAATAGTTCCAAGCTAGAAACAACAGCTATCTACCAAGAGTAAAATGCATACACAAATAAACAATGGAATACTATACAGCAATAACAATAAATGTACTATAATTACATTTGAGAGCATGGCATAATTTTACTATCATAATGTTGAATGACAGAGCTAGACACAAGAAATGTATAAAATATAATTCCATTCATTTACAGTTTTAAAAAGCAAGACCAAAAGATGTTACTTGCGCATATTGGTAAAACAATAAAGAAAAGCAAGGGAATGATTATCAGAAAAGTTAGGATATAGTTACTTCTAAGAGGGCTTGAGTGGTCTGAGACCAGGAAGTAACACAATGAAGGCATTGGTGTTAATAATGTTTTACTTTTTGAATTTGGTGTTCACTTCATAGTTATTCATAGAATTATGTTTACGCATGTTTTATGAACTTTTTTGTTATGCACGTTATGTCTCAGAGTAAAATAATGTACTATGACCAAATGGATTTAGCTCACGATTGTGAGAAAGATTCAATCTAGAAAATCTATCATGGTAATTTATCACAAAAATTGATTACAAGAAAAAAATCATGTATTACCTCAATAGGTATGTTCATAGGGTTCTCTAGATTTTAACAGCCATATGTGATTAAAAAATAAACATCTATCGAAGTAGGAAACTTGATAAAGGTTATAGACCAAAATCTAAAGTAAAGGTTATACTCAGTGGGGAAACCTTAGGTACTTTCCCCCTTCACAAAGCAGAAAGACAACCATATTCATTATCATCACAACTGCTTAATGGAGACCTGGAGGTCTTTGCTAACTCTATAAAGGAAAACAAAATAACTAAAAGATTGGAAGAAAATGAAAGAAAGGAGATAAAATTGTCATTACTAGTGGATGATATGAACATCTACCGAGAAAAGTCAGCAGGATTAAATTCAGAGCATTATTTTTGTCTTATTGTTGGATACAAGATTGACCTTCAAAAACCAATAGCATTTTTTCACATCAAAATTATCCAAAGTGAAAATGCAATTTCAATAGTAACAAAAATTACACAGTATCTATGGGTTTTAACTTAACAACTTAAATCTTAGCCCAAGATTTCAATAGAGAAATATTATTTTCTCTAATAAAGAATATAAAAGATTTGAAAACAAAAACATTCTGTGCTCTTATTTAGAATTACTAAATACTAAAATGTTTAATTCTCTGCAAATTAATAGATAAATTCAATGTAATCAAAATTTCATCTAGATGATTCTTAGAATTCAGTGCAATCACTCTAAAATTTATATGGAAGAATAAAGACAAACAAATAACTGGTTTTCCTCTGAAAAAGAAGAGTAAAAGTAGATATTTGTTCTCTCAGATAATAAGATAAAACCTCTGGCAATAAAACCAGTATGGCTTTGGTTCAGGAACATCCAAACGAAACAATGAAGCAAAATCGCGAGCTTACTAACAGATCTTTGAGTATCTGGAAAGTCAGTATCTGACAACCTGCTATCAAAAATTAATAGGACACGAATGAATGTTTTAGCATATGGTATTAAGAAAAAATGATTTACAATATGTAGAAAAATAAAACTGGATCCCTACTGAAAAATATATACAAGAACATTTGTCAGAATAGTTAATATACATGCAGTACTTAGTATATACTAAGATGGACGCTTTTTTAAAGCGTTTTTAATATATTAGCTCGTTCAACTCTTACAACAATCTTACGAGTCCATTAGTATTACTACCCTCATTTTATATACCCCATTTGTATAGAAGTTAAGTTGTCAAAATTCACCCAGTTAGTAAGTGCAGGAGCCAAGATGGTGAATTCCAATAGTATGGATTACAATAACCTTGGTCTTAATTACGACACTATAAATGTAAAACCATAAATGTAAGAATAAATCTTTGTGATCTAGATATGAGGAAAGACATCTTAAAAAAAAGCCAGAAACATGAAGACAGAGATAATGAATTTTATAAAATAAAAATTAAAGATTTGTATTTGCTGAAGACTGGAAAAAGTTCACAATCAGATGGCAAATTGGGAGAGAAAATTTAATTGGAAATGTCTAAACCAGACAAGATTTATAGCTATATTAACAAGCAGCTCTTGCTAATCAGAAAGAAAAAGAGAGCAACTCAATTGAAAAAAACAAGCAAAGGATAAAGAACGTTCAACAAGTGAAAGGAAACCCCCCTGGAAAAAAGCCTGGCAATGAACAAAATGATGCCCAGATTCATGTAGTTAGAGAAATGGAAATTAAAACACTGACATCAATTTTTACTTATCGTACTGAAAAAAAAATTTAGAAGGCTGAATCATGCCAAGTGTTGGCAGTGATACAAGAACCCTCATTAAATTCCTGTGGATGTTATATACTGAGACAGACATTCTGGAGAACAATCTGGCAGCACATTGGCAAATTCAGAATATGCACAGACTATGACCCAGCAATGCCACTCAAATACAAAAGGATTCATACACATGGAAGTTCATCAGTAGGTTGCATGTGTTAGTGAAGAGTTAGAGGTTATCTAGGTGGATGTGCTAGTTTCATACAACGGATAGATGCAACAGACAATGGACATACAGCAATACGGACGAAATTTTAAAACAGTGCTGAGCAAAAATAGCAAGAAACATACTGAGTTCTTATATATTTTACAAGAATATGCACAAATGAAACACATTAGAATGACTGTCTGTGGGTGGATGGACAGAAATGGGAATGGGAGATGGAGGTAAAAGGGAATGAATAAATTAATAAATGGATGAATAAAATCAAGCAGTGATGATAGTATGCCATTTGATAGAGAAATCTGATGAAGTCCTACTTCTGCCCTTGAAGTTTATGGAAAGGAGAAAGAAGAAATAACAAAGCAAAACCAACACACACCTGGACTTTATGGAGACTGCATTCTAAGGAAGGAGATAAATATCAAACTAATTAAAACACTGCTTTTTAAATTACTATTTTGATAACTGCTATCAGAGATGAAAGCATAAGGTGTTATGAGAGCATTATACCTCAGTAAGGTATAAGAGAAAATTAGTATATATCAGTTATGCAGAAGACATTAGATGAATGTTTATGAGATAAAAGAAATTGGACTAGGAGTTTGATAGTTTTACAGTTTTAAAACTGATGGGTGTGTGGAGTTGCGCTGTGTTCAGTGTTTAACTAGAAATTCTCGCCATTTATTATTCCTAAGAACTTAATATATGTTATGAAGTAATTTGAGCATGACTGCTCTTGCTAACTCTCTGGGCTAATGCTATGGACTTACTGGCATGATTTACCTATTAAATAAAAGAATGTAAGCCTTATGGTCTGTATATCCACATAACATTATGGCAGCCCTATACAGTGGAGCTGAATATGATAGCATCTTTTCAAAACAGTGGATTCTAGATAATTTCTCTGTGCTTAAAAATGAATTCAGACTTGTGAAAAAATTATGCAAAACTAAAGAAAGCGTCCATCTTCCAAAAGATTATAAAAGGTCAAGTATCTAAAAATTATTTATTTAAGGAAACAGAATAAAATTATTTTAAAAACGGTTATAAAATACAAGAATTCATGAGTTCTATGAAACAGAGAAAAAAGTGACAAGGAAACAATAGGTTACCCAAAAGGATCTAGCAGTAGAGATAAAAAATGACAAAAGAAACCACAATTACAATAGCTAAACAAAAATCTACTTTGAAGTAGTAAAATTGACATTACAGAAATTCAAATCAGTGAAGTAAAGAAAAAAAACCTTAGGAAATCTTTTGAAATGAACCTGATGAATATTAGAAAACCTAGATTCAACCTGAAAGTTTCAGCTCTTTTTGAGAAAGAACACTGAATAAAAAGAAACTAAAACAAATGGAAGAAACTTTAAAAATGTGATAATTGAAGTAGGTTATCTGAAAACATGGTACTGAGAAAGCCCTGAGTGTGCATACAAAAAAGGAGGAGGGGGAGAGGGAGAGAAGCAGTAGCAGCAGAGGCAACATACAGACTCAACCAAAGATATGTTCTTATCACATTTTTAAGTTACCAAGGTTTTTAAAAAGCTTAAAAGGGCTTCCCTGGTGGCACAGTGGTTGAGAGTCCGCCTGCCGATGCAGGGGACACGGGTTCGTGCCCTGGTCCGGGAAGATCCCGCATACCGCGGAGCGGCTGGGTCCGTGAGCCATGGCCGCTGAGCCTGCGCGTCCGGAGCCTGTGCTCCGCAACGGGAGAGGCCACAACAGTGAGAGGCCCGCGTACCGCAAAAAAAATTTTTAAAAAGCTTAAAAGCCTATTCATAGAAATTCAGGTTGTCAACAAAGAAATATCAAGATGCCACTATTCTTCTACAACTTTAAAATTTTAGAAGACTATACTTCAACTTTGTAGTATTTCTTTCAAATCTACATAATTTTTCAAAAAAATATTTTAACTCAAGCGTTTTAGCTTGAGCCAAGTTGTCATGCATAAAAGCAAAGAAAACAAAAAAACACAAAATCCAAAAAACTTT
Organism: Delphinus delphis; assembly: GCF_949987515.2. Classification (NCBI taxonomy): domain Eukaryota; kingdom Metazoa; phylum Chordata; class Mammalia; order Artiodactyla; family Delphinidae; genus Delphinus; species Delphinus delphis. The sequence goes on from NC_082688.1 coordinate 58,755,078, forward strand.
ATTAGAAATAAATCAACTCAGAAGTATGTCTTTATTAAACATCATTAGTCATGATGGCCAACCATTATGGTCAAGACGTGAAGATAAATAATTCACATAGGGAGGGTGGGAGGGAGGGAGACACAAGAGGGAAGAGATATGGGAACATACGTATATGTATAAATGATTCACTTTGTTATAAAGCAGAAACTAACACAGCATTGTAAAGCAATTATACCGCAATAAAGATGTTAAAAAAATTCACAACTGAGAAAAATGAGAAACGGAAAGAAATCAAACAAACAAAATCCCCACCTCTCTCTGCCAGTTAAAGGTCAATATATTATGGTACAGTCGTTAAGCACGTTGGCTTTGAAGGCAGATGGCTCGAGTTCAAAACCTGGCTCTTCTAATTGCTTGATTTCTTTTCATCTCATTTTCTTTACCTGCGAGATGTCTAAGGATAGTTATTCTGACTTTCAGAGTTATCGTGAATATCAACAAATTGATATATGTAAGTGTGTCAGAGGGGGTCTGGTACATAGTAAAAGTTCAATGAATATGATCTGTAGTTATTGAAAATCTTGAGAATATATTTTTTTAGATTTTAGTAGCAAATTATAGTAAAGTTTCTTCTTTGACCAATTTCCATGGGGCAACCATCATAGCTAATGGCACTAATGAGACGATAGACATTGAAGTCATACAATAATAATGTTAATAATGGCTATACCTGTTTTGAACATTTACTATGTGGCAAAAATGTTGTGTATATTATCTCATCTAATCCTCATAAAACTCTGAGTGGGTACTATTATTATCCCACTTTATAGATGTGAAAATGAGGCCTGAGAAATAAGCAACTTTCAAAGTCACACAGCTTGCAAGCAGTGGAGCTGGGGTTTGAACATTTTTCCCTGCCAGCCAAATACTGGTTCATTAAAGTTAATTTTTCATTTTATCCTATACCAGTATTGAGTCAAACAAACCATTGCTTTGCATATTTCTTTTTACTCAAATACAATGCAATTATAGTAAACACGATACAATTCTGTGGCAAGCTAGTTTAGAAAAACAATCAAACAAAAAAGATATTTAATTGGTCTAATGTGAAACAACCCAATCTAGTTTTGGTGGGACTATCTCACCCAATGACCAACTGACCCCACATATACTTCTATGACAGCATTTATTATACTTTCTTTCATGTATTCTTTTGAGTTTTCAAAATGGGTTTATTTTATTTTTAAAATAAAAACTGTGTATATTTAAGGTATACAACATGACATTGTGACATATATAGTGAAATGATAACTACAATCAAGTTAATTAACATATCTACCCATGCATTCTTGACATGTCTGTCTGTCTCAGTAGACTAATACAGTGTCTGGTACTTAATAAATATATGTTGAATGGATGTTAGATTTTTAGCTGAGGACCACTGATAATATTTTCTAAAGCCATTTGTCAATAACTCAGACATGAACGATGTACAAAACAATGGAAAAAATATAATGAAGGAAAAGTAAAACATACTGATTTAAAGGATTTTTGCCCAAAAAGCAATGAAAATAAAGACATTTAAATGAAGTCATATATGCATATTATAACATTCGAAGTTAGGAAGAATTAATATTGAAGGAGTAAAAGAAGAAAGGAAGGAAGAAAGAAAGACAGGGAAGGAGAGAGAAAAAAAGGATGGAAAAAAGAAGAAAAAGAGAGCTGGAAATGATGATTTAATGAGGAATAACTGCTAATCAAGAGTCTTGATATTAATTTGTATTATCTCATTTAATTCTTAAAAAAAACCCTTCATTTGATGCAAATATTTCCTTTTTATGACTAAAGATGCTGAGACTCAGACAAGTTAAAATCTTCTAGTGATGCTTTACAATCAAGTTGAGACTTGGGTTCTAGTCTGTAAATTTTCCAAGAATATTTAATGAAAGAAAATTTACTAATATTTGCATGCTCTCTCTCTTGAGAAATAAATATATACTGTAGATAAAATGGTGACAACATCCAACTAGGAAACACATCCCTAACTTGTGTTTGGATGGAACAGTGTTTTAGAGATCTTTAATGGTCTAGTACATGAAATTTAATTTTCTTTCTCCTTTAATTTGCAGGCATATTATTCTTCATGGACTACTCCTAGGGAAAACATATTCTTCTCATAGCTGAAAGTTATTGCTAGAAAGTATGTGTATCATGATTCATATTAAGGAAACTGCCTCTTCCGTTAGGGTCCTATTACTTCAAGGACTCCCGGGTATATTCCTTATAATCTTCACTTTCCCAAGTTCAGAGGGGCTATTTTCAAGATGGCACCTGTTGCCATCAGTTGGAGAACAGCCGTTTCCCTTTATTGGATTATCTGGGTTAATCACATGTATTACTTTCATTTATTAGTTCCTTTTAACCCTTTGCTTACTTTACACCATTTATAACCAAATTTAGAATTGCATTAGAAGAATAAAGATGCAGACAGAAATAGTGCCTAAATAATGACTCAACTCTATGCATCAAGAAAGATTTTTAGAGGCCATTCATCAAAGCAGCTCCATGGAAAAGGTGATGAGGAAACGGACATGTATTAAATATATTCTTTTTGTATAAATATCTATTTTGCCTATCTACATTATTTTAGTCATCAGAAGACATCAGAAGGTAAATGATGATGATTGCTAATAACTGAGCCACCAGTCTGTTTTAAGAATGGTGCAAAGTGCTCTCAACACTGATCTTCAGGTAAAGAAACTAAGGCCCAGGGAGATTAAGTATCTTGCATAAAGTAGGTGTCACTGTCCCATTTATAGGAAAAACAACTGTTTAATTTATATAACTATGTAATTCTAAAATGAAGTTCTACCTTAAGCAAGTCTATTTAATTACAGGATATATAGTCAAAATATTCACAGTGTTTAGATTTCTTTTTTTTAAATTTGAAATTAATGTTGTATTAATGACATTTTCTGGAAAATTCAGTGAGTGAGTTTTTTTCAACCTACAAAGACTAAGTATAAAACTAAAATTAACACCCACAAAATTACTTACCTTGATATATGTATTTATCAGTGTAATAAATATTTTAGATGAATATGTGACTCTGATGTTTTTAGATATCTTAAAAAATTATTAGAGGTTCATACCTTCCTTGAAGATAAAATGAAATTGTAAAGGAGTTTATTGAAAAAAAATATACATATATAAAATTACTATTACACTGTAAGTTTAATCTACATGTGATATAATACATGATAGTATTATATCATGATAACACTTGTGCTTCATAAGCATGATTTTCAATGGTTAATATATTGTATAAATATGCCTTAATTCATTGAAATAATCCTCTATAGTTGTACATTTAGTTTGCTTACAATTTGCCACTATTATAAAAAAACTCAATAAAATAAAATTTTGCCCTCACTTTGAATTGTTTTCTTGGGACACAAATACGTGTTTTTCAGAACAGTTCTCATAAATGCAAGATTTATATGAATGTCATTATACCTCATTTTAGTTCAACTCTCTTTCTACACTCTAATTTCCTTTTTTCCTATCTGGATTACTCTCACTCTATTGTTGGGTTTACATTCCCTGAAAGCCAGGGTAATTACTACTATTAGTTTTGAATTAGTTATACTGGTAATTAGTACAGTGTTTTGCACCTAGTAAGTGCTTAAGAAATTTTGTGAAATAAGTGAATTAGTTCATGATTGAACAAGGATCTAATTCATACTTCCAAATATGGCTAGGTAATCACCATCAAACACGAGGTTCCATATGGTGTTTTGCAGTGCCAAGATAATATGCAAAAGGACTATGTGAGTGAGAATAATTTGAAATGCATTTGAGCTAGTCTTTTCATAAATAAAATGTAAAAGCATGGATATTAAGATCATGTTCCACAGTCAATTAATTTTGTTTAATCTGGGCTATACCAAGTAGTTCCCAGATTTAAAACAACTTTATAAGGTTGTCAATGGAAAGAAATGTTTTGTCCAATTCAATTTTGAAATTGTGCTCTTCATTCTCCTGTTGATAACATTTGATCTGTATTTTGCTAACATCCTATGCACAATCTGATTTCTGTTTAATTAATTAATTGATTATTTTTTTTGGCTGCGTTGGGTCTTTGCTGCTGCATGCCGGCTTCCTCTAGTTGTCGTGAGCGGGGACTACTCTTTGTTGAGGTGCATGGGCTTCTTATTGCAGTGGCTTCTTCTGTTGCGGAGAACGGGCTCTAAGCGTGCGGGCTTCAGTAGTTGTGGCGTGTAGGCTCAGTAGCTGTGGCTTGCGGGCTCTAGAGTGCAGACTCAGTAGCTGTGGCGCATGGGCTCCGCAGCATGTGGAATCTTCCTGGACCAGGGCTCGAACCCGTGTCCCCTGCATTGGCAGGTGTATTCTTAACCACTGCACCACCAGGGAAGTCCCACACAATCTGATTTTTTTTTTTTAAACATCTTTATTGGAGTATAATTGCTTTACAATGGTGTGTTAGTTTCTGCTTCATAACAAAGTGAATCAGTTATACATATACATATGTTCCCATATCTCTTCCCTCTTGCGTCTCCCTCCCTCCCACCCTCCCTATCCCACCCCTCTAGGTGGTCACAAAGCCCCGAGTTGATCTCCCTGTGCTATGCGGCTGCTTCCCACTAGCTATCTACTCTACATTTGGTAGTGTATATATGTCCATGCCACTCTCTCGCTTTGTCACAGCTTACCCTTTTCCCTCCCCATGTCCTCAAGTCCATTCTCCACGTCTGTGTCTTTATTCCTGTCCTGCCCCTAGGTTCTTCAGAGCCATTTTTTTTTTGATTCCATATATACAATCTGATTTTTAATAGCCAAATATGATTTTCCCCAGAGCAATGGGATGGAAGAATATTTCTATCCTTTTGCCTTATTTGGAAGTAGATATTGTTGATTTTGTGGAGTGGTTAGAGCAGGACACTTTCCTTGCCTGTAAAGGTGCAAGCAGAGATGCTGTCTTCACTATGGGGATGACGCTCCCCTTTTTATCTCTAAACCTGACTTTTCTTCCAAGCTTTAGTCTTACCTCCTCAACTGCCTGCTGGGCACTGGCTCTCTAATACAAAAGTGTCTAACCCTGAGCTCTTTTTCTCACTTCCCACATATGCTTCTTTTAAGACATCTATTACTTGTCCTCCTCACCATCTGTAAATGATCAGTTACCAAGTCTTGATGATTCTATACTGGAAATATCTCTGATATATATCCCTCTTCTCCATTCCCCCAGCGACTTCAAATACTCAGGCCTCTATTACTTCCCACTGGTTTACTTGGCTAGTTTACTGTACTCAAGTTTTAACCTTTTGGCAAAATTTATCCCACTTGCTCTTGCCAGATTCATAGTTTTAAAGTGCAGCTTGGATCCTCTCACTCCCTAATTAAAACACTTTAAATTCTCCCAGGCTCTCCAAAAGACTAAACATGGAACATACCAGCCTCGATGATCTGTTTCTACCTTGTATTTCCAATTTGTCTTATTCTAATTCTCTCTCGTTTTTTTTGTTTGTTTGTTTGTTTTGCGGTAGGCGGGCCTCTCACTGTCGTGGCCTCTCCCGTTGCGGAGCGCAGGCTCCGGATACGCAGGCTCCTCGGCCATGGCTCACGGGCCCAGCCGCTCCGCGGCATGTGGGATCTTTCCAGACCGGGGCACGAACCCGTGTCCCCTGCATTGGCAGGCGGACTCTCAACCACTGCGCCACCAGGGAAGCCCTCTAGCTCTCTTTATACATTAGTTAACCTAGGCTCCATTTAAACTAAATCACTGACTGGTTCCTATAAGGTTCCCAGCACCCTTGTTCAAGCTATCAATTCCCTCTGAAAAACTGTCTGCCGTTCAATATTGTCATGTAGTCATTCTTTTGACCCCTTCAGGTCCTTTTTAAATGCCATCCCAAAGAAACTTTCCTCTGTTTTAAAAATTCATAATCATTTTAATCTATACTAGTCTGCAAGAAGGTGAAAAACATGTTATTTTATCTGCTAGCCCTCAACTGTCTCTTAGGAAGATAACTGTCTCTGTTTAAGAGAATACCCTGGTGGGCCACTTAGCATAGAAAGTGAGGCCCCAAGGGCGTGTTCTAGAAGGAGGCAATAAAGAGAGATTTAAGCCACCCTATCAAAGAAATGAAGAAACACCTAGGGCAAGAAAAGACTGCAGGGAGGGAGAAAATGAGGATGAGGATGTAATATAGCAGAGGTTGTACAAAAAAAAGTTGCCAGTAAAATATTCTCAGTTAGAAATACCTAATATTCAATTTTAAGTTGTTTACATTGTCGTTTACACACATAAATGCCTGGGGGTGTTTCATTTTATTTTCTTTAACGTAAGTCAAGGAAAGTGTTGGCATGGAGCAGAGAAAAGAGAACAATTCTGGGAGATGAGACAAGTGTGATATGAATCCCAAAGGAAAGAGAAACTGGGAGCCAGAAGTGAATTTGAGTCCACAGTACTCAATAATTAAATTTTGGGAAGGAGGGTGGAGGTGTCCTTGAAATTCTCACCTGGTATAGGAGACTGAGTTGAATTTGTCTAAATCTCAAAGGGCAGAGTGGCTTTAGCTGATGCATGGACAGCATCTTTCATAGCCAATTTACTTCCTGCTTGCATTATGGTTATTACTGTATAAGTCCCTTATCAGTCTAGAGTGCAAATGCTCACTTTTGTAGACCTTACCTTTGTACCTTTCATAAAATTTGACCTCATAGCTTTCACATGGTAGGCTCTCAATAAATATCTACTGAATGAGTTAGTAGGAAACTATAGAGGGAGATTTAGGTACATGGAATCAGGGTCATTAGGTCTCCTTCTTGCAAAATTGAAAAAGGCAATTTCCTTAGGCAGAACCAGCCCCATCAGCATTAACTGGTAAAAAATCCAGGTGTACACAGACCTGATTCAAGGTGGAAGTTCTGTGGCCGCAGCATGGGCTGGTCTTTAGCCAGACTCCTCCCCAGTCCCTGCCCTGCCTTGTGCTGGACACAGGTATAACCTGCACAGCCTTAGGTAGCAGCCCTGTTTGGAGTGAGAGACACAAGGAGTAATGTAGGAAGAGTTTTTGCCACAAGGAATCTAAAGTGATCTGGTAAATGAGGCTCAGAAAATGAAAAGCTTCTGATTTGTTGAGAAGCAAAAGCTCTTTACTGCTAGAGTTTCCCGGCAGTATCCACCATTTTGCAAGGTAGTGCACATGTGGTTACTTAGAATTGGCTTTGAGTGACATTAATTTCAATCCACGGAAGCTATCATCTTTTTTCTTTCTTTCTTTTTCTTTTTTTTAAAAGTATAAATCTTTATTTATTTATTTTTGCCTGCACTGGGTCTTCATTGCTGAGTGCAGGCTTTCTCTAGTTGTGGCGAGTGGGGGCTACTCTTTGTTGTGGTGCACGGGCTTCTCAATGCGGTGGCTTCTCTTATTGTGGAGCACGGGCTCGAGGCACGTGGGCTTCAGTAGTTGTGGCACGTGGGCTCAGTAGTTGTGGCTCGTGGGCTCTAGAGAGCAGACTCAGTAGTTGTGGCGCATAGGTTTAGTTGCTCTGCAGCATGTGGGATCTTCCCGGACCAGGGCTTGAACCTGTGTCCCCTGAATTGGCAGGCAGATTCTCAACTGCTGCGCCACCAGGGAAGCCCCTTTCCTTTCTTTTTTAATAGTTGTGGTTACTTTAGATAACAGATTCTTGTGAAGGTGAAAATCTGAACTTTGGCAATAAACCCAGATTTGTAATTCATTTCTTGTTTTTTCCTTTTTAAAGGTTAAAAGCAGTTCAGTTGTCCATGTCCAGACACACACTAGATAAGCCCACAGTCCTTTAAATTCAAAAAAATCATTTTTAAAAGTTAGTTTTAGATGACTTTTGAGAGACTTTACAGCTAATGAAATTATTCTAAAATATTCAGACATTCTCTGAAGTATTCCTAAAGGACTAGAGAATAAATCTAACAGATAATAATATCATAATATAAAAGTCTATTGGAAAGTAACATTAGGTTTCTAGATATTTTATCAACATTCTTAAGGATATTAAAATTATCTAAGGAAATTCCCTGTGGACAACTTGAAACTTATGTTTTCCTAAACAAAGGGAATTTTTCCATTAGAGAAAATGGCTCTAATGTTCCTTTAAGAAGAGACTGAACATCATCTTAAATATATGTAGCCCCAAATCCCTACCTTGAGTAACAGACAATAACAATGGCTAAACTTTCTGAAGGCGAATTCTGTGCTTAGAGCAATTTCTCAAAGCGGATCTCTGGGGACTCATGGTGTAGATTTATGAAACATACAGGGCAAAGGGTGGATCCAAACAGGAAATAAAAGAGACCATGAACCGATAACATATGCGAGTTTGCAGGCCAAAATTCCATTGTGTAGACTTGTATGGAGATAATAGGTATAAAACTGACATTGACATCAACCACGGTATTATAAGTTTGAGACTCCTAGGAGTCAAAGCTGAAAGCTCCCAGTAATCTTTGAGCAGCATGCTGAATTACTTTTCTCCATCAACTTGCTAACAGAATTTCCTATTCTTTTATTTTCAAGAGCCAAGGGCTTTCAGGATCCTGATCTAATATGTGGATTATTTGTCACCTAAATTAGTTTATAAAATATAAACTATATTTTGTTCTTCAGTGAGTCCATACTTCTCTGCTATGTACTTAATAAAAGGCTGAGCATAATAAAAACAGAATTTTTTTATTACTACTGACCTCACTGCCTATCATTAGGGGTTATAATTTTTTTAAAGAAAAGTTCTTAACGTAAGGGGATGTCTATACAGTAAATACTAGAGACTGACTAGCATACTCAAATTATTCCAAAGCACATGCTGTCATATGATTCAGTTCTTTAATTTGAATGTTTTTGAACAGGTATCATTTAGTAAAGCCAAGTGTTTACATTCTTTTTTTTTTTTTTAATTTAATTTTATTTATTTACTTTTGGCTGTGTTGGATCTTTGTTGTTGCGCGCGGGCTTTCTCTAGTTGCGGCGACCTGGGGCTACTCTTCGTTGTGGTGCGTGGGCTTCTCACTGCGGTGGCTTCTCTTGTTGACAAGCACAGGCTCTAGGCGCGCGGGCTTCAGTAATTGCAGCACGTGGGCTTCAGTAGTTGCAGCACGCGGGCTCAGTAGTTGTGGCTCACGGGCTCTAGAGCGCAGACTCAGTAGTTGTGGCGGACGGTCTTAGTTGCTCCGTGGCATGTGGGATCTTCCCGGACCAGGGCTTGAACCCGTGTCCCGTGCATTGGCAGGTGGATTCTTAACCACTGTGCCACCAGGGGAGTCCCTGTTTACATTGTTTAAAGTAGTTCCATGGAGCCACTGGATTTGGGTTTCAGATATTTTGATAGGAATTATGGGAACATCTGTAAGATATCTACCTCTGTGGAGTGCCTACATGGCACAACTGTATGCGCCAATTCTGGGCTCAAATTCTCTGTTAATGAAGAAATAATAGCTACTTTGGAAAAAAATATATGACCAAAAAAGGGAATAGTGATGAGCATACATAATTATGTTTCTGAACTTCAATTTCTTCTGCTTACTTATAGGACTTTTCTGAAGACTAAATGAGGTAATGTATGTGATTAAATCCAATATAATTATAAAATACTATGTAAGAAGGTAATACAATTACTTGGCTTTTAACTTTCTGCAAATTTGGAAAACAGAATCCTCCTTCTAAGGAATAGACTAAATTGAGAAATAATGTTAAAATCATTTGTCTATTTAATGTTTGAAATTTATTTTCTTTCCATTGGTTTTCCATTGATTTTTGCAAATCATTTAATCTCATCAGAGAAAGAGGTAAAACACTTAATAAATGTCTTAATATAAATGAGAATTAAAGACTGAGCAACAAAGTTTTGTAGTTCATCAGGGACAGAGTAAGAACAAGACAGGTCAACAAATTAAAATAATGAAAAGCCAAAAATGACAGAGAAAGTAGAGGTATTTCATAATCAAATTAGTAACTGAATCAATAATTCTATCTTGTAAAAGGGAGAAGAGGTTAAAAGAAGAAAGTATTACTAAACAATTATCAAATCACACATGTCATCTGACTTACTTAGTATTGCATACTGTTTAATTGAAATGCACATATCCCAATGGCTTTTTTTTAGAAATTATATGACCTTTCCTTCCATTGTATGCTCTGGATTTTTTCCAAATCCCGCACGTTAGCTTTTTAAGGAAATAAACCACATAGGTTTTAAACATTCATTTGCTTCTTTCTATAGGCCTCTTAAGTGAAGTCCTTCTCTCTGTTCTCTTGCCAGAAGTTACTTTTTATATTAAGCAAATGTTTCCCCAGCAATTCAATCTGAAATCATCATTTTAATCATTGTAAGTGGGTTCTCCCACATTTGTAGGATGGTTTTCAAATATGACGTTTAAGTATGATCCTTACTTCATTTTTAAGAGAATGAAAATACTACCTAAAGGGAAAGGGCAGAAAAACAAAACTAAACAGAAAAACTCCAGAATCATCATCTTTATCATCAATTCTATAGCTCCTGAGATTAAAAGTTTCTAAAGTTATTTCTATTTCACCAATCTAGTTCATTTATCTCTACAAGTTCACCATTTCCTTCTAGATTATCATTCATGTGCAGCAATTACCATATCTTTAAACTATAAATATACCCAAATATTATTCATTTCCCTCATGATTTTCACAATGCTCAGGACTACTTATATTCAGAAACTCTTTTTTTTTTTTTTTGGTGACTATTCACCAAATCACCAGCCAGTAAACATGTTTTTGGCAGACAATGTAACTTGGAGAAGAGAGTCTAATATCTCTGCATAGGGATATGCTTAGGGCTGACTTTTCAGACTGTTAAAGTGGATCATCAATTAGCCTTACATGACATGAGTCAAGTCATACCATATTCTATAACTCTGTAACATACTGTGGAAAAAACTATTTGATGTTATAAAATCTTCCTCTTTTTTTCATAAATCTTTTTTCATTTGTTCTAGTCTGTTTTCATCATGAGTTACAAAATACTTTGGTGGCTTTCCGTCACACATAGAATGCTGTGACTAGTAATAATTCAGTGGCCAAAATTAACCTAATAGACTATGGATGAAATCTACATTCTTCACATCATGAAAATTTCTTTGAGATATTCTTGCCTAAAGAGAGGCTGATGAAAAATATAATACTTTTTAGGAATTGAAACTGATGATAATTTCAAACTAACAGGAGAAAATTTTCTGATGCTGGTAGCAAACTTCCTCAATTCATAATTTTTCACTCTTATCTCATAGAGAATTATTATGATATTTTCCTTCAGTAATATCAAGCCTCAACTCAACGTTTTCCTGTTCAGTATATTTGTCTCTTTAAGAAAAGATATTGTTTACATGTCTCTTTTGTGTTTAGGAAACGTAATTTATTTTATACACTTTTTTCACATCATCTTTATAATTATATAAGCTAGGTATTACCATGGCTTTCTTACATGTTAAAAAAAGAGAGGTTTAAAGACATCAACTCACATCATTAATAAAGTGATATGAGTCTTGTCTCAAACTGTTCCATTTAAATTCAAATACCAATACCATTTTAAAGTTCCAAATGAGCCTCTATTAATGGTAAATGTATTTTAAAATAATGATAGGCAATCTCTATACTGTAATATATATTTGGTATATTTGTATCCTATGTAATACAGAATATCAGTTAAAAATTATGTTGTGTGTTTGAAAAGTTCATTTTATAAGCAATGCAACAGTATGATCAAAACAAAACAATAAAAAATAATGTCTTATTAAAGTGAAATGAGTAATTTCACATTTTAATATCACAAGTTGTATAGATTTTATACTATAGTTAGCAATTCTTAATGAGTTCTGGGTTATAAAATGTGTCCTAAGGGGAAAGGTGAAAAGCAGAAATGAATAATTTTCTTAAAAATAAATACAATGAATATTTTAATTAGACCCTCCAGTTTTAAGGGCTATGCTTCATCTCCAATATATCAATGTAAAAAATTATTTAGGTTATTTGAAGTTTAACAGAAAATGATAGAGCACCATACTGATGGAAACCGAAAACTAATTTATGAACAGTTCTGGAACATACAATAAATTCCTTTGGATGTGAAGAGCTCTAGAAGCACAAGTAAGGAAGCAATGATGAAATTCATCTTCCTTCTGACTTCTCAGCCACATTAGGCTAATTCCAGAAATAAATCCAGTCAGTTGGCAAGTTAACCTCTTACTCTTGTCACAGAAGTCATCTACAGCCTTGATTTTAACTGTTTTCTTTCTCCTTGGTCTTAGTCCTTTCTTTGGTGGCTCTGTATTTATGGTGTCATTTGAGAAATTTATGTTTGGTAAGAATGTGCCTCTGAAAAATCATTCATTTTACAAAAATGTGGATGAAGGGATCATATATTAAATAAAATCTCTTTAATTCTTTTAACATGGATTATTTTTTCTACTGGGAGGTACACTAAGTCATTCATTTGACAGTTTTGTATTTTTAACATTATTTACTCAGGACTTATTTTATTTGGGCTTTGGAAATGATTGAAATGAGGGGGATAAAATTTACTTTTGATACATTTCATTCTAACCTTTCCTGCAGGCTCAATTTTTAGAATTTTCAATAAGCTGAAAGAAAAAAAAATTCCCTTAGTAATCAGAAATGTAAAATTGTAAACAAGCACATATTTAGTTTAAAAAGTTTAGATTTGGAATATATTTCATTTAGATTTTAAAAAGCAGATAGGAAAACACCTATGTTACATGCTAAGAATATACTAAATATATGTATACATTTGTAAAGTATTGCTGATAAATACTATTTTGTGGCTGAACTGAATGATTGGATGTTTTATTCAATATAAAATTTTGCATCTCATATCCTTCTGTGAAATTATAATTTATTTTGAAATAGAGTCTTATACTTGATCAACCTTTAATAACTGTTGAGTAACTGTGACCAGCACAGATTGGCTAATACAGGTTGCAATGGCAAATACCAATCACAGGTAACATTCACATAGAACTTACTGTGAACCCGGCTCTGTTCTAAGCATTTGGCTTTAGTTAAATTATTTAATCTTCCAAGAACTCTAAGTGCAGCGTGGTTGATCACTTGCTCAAAATTATACAGTTATTAGGTGGTGAAACTGGGATGCATCTCCTGCCAGTCTGTTTCCAGAGCCTACGCTCTTAACTATTGTGTTTAAAAAAAATCATTAAAAAATAGTTATTAGAGGTTATGTACGCTTTGATTAAAGTTTGTATTTTTCAACAATATGTAGTGTACCTGTAACCTGAGGTTAATGAAGTTATTAAATGCCTAATTAAAAAAAAATACTGGTTAGAATATTATGTTCACACAAGCAAACTCTCATGAAAACATCAGCTGCAAAACAAAACAACTTTCTTCTATTAGCAAGAGATGTATTTTTACTCTATTGTTTCTATTTTTTCCACTGTTTCCATCAAATATTAGATATAATAACTTTTTTATGGTCGATTTAAAATATAAAACTAATGTTTTGAGCATGTTATCAATAGTGAGAGTTTGGGAGGATCTTTACAATTCAGTTATACAATGATCAGTCTGCAATAATATTAAACTTTAAAGTGAGCTCTGCAATTAAACTAGATTTTACAGCATGGCCTGAGTGCAGAACTTTTTATTTTTTTAAATTTTGCTACAGATGTCTGCCTCTCAACTTTCTATGAACTCTCCAAAAAAGATCCAAACATTATTGTACTTTGTAAATCTATATCCAGACTTTGATTTTATTTTTAATTTAAAGAAATATTATTTTTATTCATGAAAGTGATATAGAATCTTTGCAGAAGAGTCAAAAAATATAGAAATGAAAATGAAATTACCTATAATTCAAATCAAAACAGCTGGTTTCATTTCATATATTTTTCTTCTTATATTTAAAATAGATATGCATACATATTTTATAACTATATATATATTTATTTTTATATTTATATATATAAACATATAGCTTTATAATATTCATTCATATATTTTGACAATTTGTAAACATTTAGATGCATTTTGATTTCTAACTTTTATAAATAATTGTGGTGAACATCTTAGAACATAAATTTTGTAAAAACTTTAAAAATCATATGCTTACTTCTTAGGCTAGATAACTAGATTGGATGTACCAAATTCATAGGTATTAGCATTTTAAAGGTTCTTGTACCCTAATACTAAATTATTTTATTTCTGCCAGCAGAGTCTGAGAGTACCCATCTCAAGACACTCTTGTGGTCACTGAAGTTTGCTTTTTTCCAGTCATCACAATTCGTTATTTGAAAATGACAGGTTACTTTAAAACTTTCCTGTCTCTGAGGTCAAGAGAGGCTAAATATTTTTATATGTGTACTAGGTATTAATATTTTATTAATATTTCTTTTCTTGTCAATTGCTTGCTTTCTGGCTTATATTTTTATTGGCAATCCAAAAATACTCACTAATTAAAAAAAAAAAATTTCTCTTAGAAGAATAAGACATCATTGAATTCATCCACCTTTCAAACCTTTGTAAAATTTATCTGAGCTTGAACTGTATTCCTCATTTACTAAAAGGACTCTCACAGGAAAGATATTTGTGATGAATGTCTTTGCTATTAGTGCTATTAAGTTTTTGCTGACATATTCCACAGGATGTGAGATGACTGGCTAGGGTTGAAGGTGTGTGAGTATGTGTGTGGGTATGTGTGGTGGGGGGAATGGACTTCGGTAAAATGTCCTGTATTAGGTAGAATTTGGTATTTTGGCTTTCGTAACAGCATCCTCTAACATGCATATTTCCAGCAGGAGTATACATTTTAGTTCACCAGTACAATAAATAGTACTCCAGCTCAGTTTATATCCTAGCTTTTCCCATTCCTTTTCATAATTTTTGAACTGGGTATGAAGGTATATATAGGTGGTGGTGGTGATCATTTGTAGAGAAGAAAAGGTGTTGTGTTTGTGTTACTCCATCACCAGAACTTTTGATCATATAATGTATTCCAGATGCAATAATAAATGTTAATGTGTGAGTGTGTCTGCATGTGTTTCTGTGGACTAGTGCTTTAGATTTGGGGTGACATGGACAGTAAGGTGGTGATTATAGTTTCCTAAGTCGGGAAGTTATTCAATATGTGTAGTGTTTCAATAAAAATTGTCGGATAAAATCGTACAGGATAGACCGATGTAGATAATGACTTAATCAGGACAAATACTTAGGAGTTATCGCAGACAGGACTCTAGATGTGTGGAAATATTTGGCTAACATGGTGGCAGTGGGAGGTGTTAGAAAAAAATAGCTAGAAAAGCAATTTTTAAGGAAGAAATAATAAGACTTTGAGGAAAAGTAAATACTATGCAGGCAGGAAGATGAATCAAAAGAATCACCAAATCAGCTTTTAAGAATGATGTTGAGGGCTTCCCTGGTGGCGCTGGGGTTGAGAGTCTGCCTGCCGATGCAGGGTTCGTGCCCCGGTCCGGGAAGATCCCACATGCCGCGGAGCAGCTGGGCCAGTGAGCCATGGCCGCTGAGCCTGCGCGTCCGGAGCCTGTGCTCCGCAACGGGAGAGGCCACAACAGTGACAGGCCCGAGTACCGCAAAAAGAAAAAAAAAAAAAAAAAAAGAATGATGTTGATATAGCTCAAGAAAGGGCAATTGAGAGGAAGAAGTGATTTGTAGAGGAAGATAAAATTTAGATTGCTATAGTGAATATTTAAGGGAAAATGTCTAATGGGAAGAAGATATATCTCAGATGAATCCAGATTGGAGGTCTATTTTGGGAATCCTCAACCTACAGATAGTAGTTAAAATTAGAGGGCTGAATGGCCTTTGCAAAGAGTATTGGAGAGAAGGACAGGGAGCTGAAGATTGAACCATAAGTGATGGTAATGAGATATGGTGAGTGAGAGTGAAATAAACCAGGGGGAGAATAAGAAAGCAGGAAAGAGAGAAATTGGAAATGCAGATGCATCTCAAGAGTAGTGCAGACATATGATAATTAAGATAAAAAAAAAATTTTTTCATGGAGGTAGCTGTAGTCAATATTTTAAAAGTCAAAGATACTGGTCACA
Source organism: Delphinus delphis (assembly GCF_949987515.2). Classification (NCBI taxonomy): domain Eukaryota; kingdom Metazoa; phylum Chordata; class Mammalia; order Artiodactyla; family Delphinidae; genus Delphinus; species Delphinus delphis. Next base: position 58,771,183 of record NC_082688.1, read on the forward strand.
CTCTCCTCCAGGGCCTGGCCAAAGAACAGGTGGCCTTGGGTGGTCGGTCAAAAGAATCAGGAACCAGACTGAGGGTGAATTATATTTAAATACAGTGATTAACCTACCACTGGCCCTGCAGAGTTATATTTAAGATATTAAAATAAATATGGAGGCCAATTAATATGTTTCTTTCACTCTGAATGATTGATGCAGTGACATTGATCAGAACAATTTTTCTTTAGAAAAACTGTAAGAAACCCTCGTTTTTAAAACCAAAGCTATGGGTGGTATCGTTGATTAGTGTTCATTTTTTAAGGTCAGATAATGAATTGCTCTATTTAATGACTCTATTTGTCACTGTGACCTGGAATTTTATGCTACTGGAGATAAAAACAGGTTTTAGCAACCCTCCTCATGATGGGTTTTATTTCCAAAAAGAAATCTCTTCCGTTAATTTACATAGAAATGGTTTAGCAGTGTAATCCTCAATTTTCATTAACATTGCAAAAATTGTTTTTTAGTCTTTCCCCTAACATAGTGTTCTCTGAGAAGAGTTAAATTTTACTCTTTGTGTTTTTTTTTTTTTTTTTTTTTTTTTTTAGTGGTACTCGGGCCTCTCACTGTTGTGGCCTCTCCCGTTGCTGCGCAGGCTCAGCGGCCATGGCTCATGGGCCCAGCCGCTCTGCGGCATGTGGGATCTTCCCGGACCAGGGCATGAACCCACGTCCCCTGCATCGGCAGGCGAACTCTCAACCACTGCACCACCAGGGAAGCCCTAAATTTTACTCTTTGTATCTCTTTCATTGGCATGGGGATGGTTTTCATTTGTTTGTTTTTGTGGCCCTAACTGGAAATTTAATGTGTCTTTCTACTGAAGACAAGAAGACGCCAACATCTTCTTCTACAAAGAATTGTTCCAAAGAAGCAAAGTCAGTCCCTAGGGCTATCAGTTCAGAAGAAAACTGGCATGAATTAATGAAAATAGTTTTATTCAGAATTGACAAAACCGAGTTTATGTTTTTTTTAGTACAAATATATTTATTCAAGTTGTTTTGAATTTCATAATTAATACTGGCGGATGTCATGAATTTTATAATTAATATTGGTGAATGTTATGAATGTGGATTTTAAGCATGCATATCTCAGTTCCTAATCGGTAAAATTATGCAACTAAACTACACTCCATGATACTAAAGGTTTGCAGAAAGTATGACCAATATTTAAGATGATGAAGAAGAGTTCACTCATAAAAATATTAGAAGTGACCCTCACTAATATGTTTTAGTGTGTTTTATATTCAAAAGGTAGATAAAGTACTTCTGAGAATTAAGACCCATAATGCCAGGAAATCATGTACCTTTGCAAGGATAAACAATAAGATAACTTTGAAAAGCACTATTTACTCTTAAAGTGAAATCAGATTGCCAGTATGAATTTACTTCTACATCTTTAATTGCAATATTTACTCAGACACTTCTTTCTAAATAAAAGACACATTTGAAAATGAACTACAATAAAACCATATTAATTTTGACCTCATTCAGAATTTAGGATAGTAAAGACAAGTTTAGACTTTTCCACCCCATTATTTATGAAGCAAATGTTTGTTAAGTAAATTTAACAGTGCAAAAAAAAAAAAAAAAAAAATCAAGAGAATATCCTCCAGAACTTCTATGCACACTGAGTCCAAGTTTACACAGAAAACCCTTGACCAAATTCAATTAGTCTGTGAACTCAAGGATCCACTGAGAAAGGAGAGATAATAAAACTATACAGAAGCAATAGACCAGCTTAGAAACAGCTAATACAAAGTGATCTTGTGTCAGTTACATGGGATGTGGTAAGATATTAACCATCTGAGAGAACAGATCCTAGGTTTATAGAATGTATGCTTCTACATAACATCTAAAATGTAATTCACAAAGACCAGGGACCTTGAACTTATCAACAGTGCCCAAAATAGTGTCTGGCACAGAGCGGGTGCTCAGTAAATATCTGAAGGAGTGAGCGCCCAGTGTGGTTTAATTTTTCATTTTTATCTGTTGATAAAATTTATTGAGCACTTCCTTAGCACACGGTACTGTCAGTCCTGTGTGAGGAATTGATGTGCCTGCACATTTCTGGTTCATTTGCGCAGGAGTAAGATGAAAAACACAGGCAAATAAAGGCATCAATTATTCCACAAAGTGGACTGGGAAAGCTAACTTACTTCCTTCTCTCCTTCCTTCTTTCCTTCCTTCCTTCCTTCCCTTCCTTCCATCCTTCCTTTCTTTCTTCCTTTCTTTCTTTCTTTTTCTAACTGAAATCTGTGAGTACACATTCGTTCTGTGTAATACGCTTGATAGCGTAACTTTAATTAAGGTAATTTTGTCCTGTCCATCAGATCAATAATATTTAAAAATAGCTAATTACCTATTTGCTAGTTCATAATAAAGATTTTGGAACTCTGCCTATGTGTCTTAATTCAGAGAAATAACTACATATGTCTTTCAATGTCTAATGTATTAGGCTACTTCTAAAGAAATAGTAGTTAGCTAGAACTAAATACATTTTAAGGTTATTTTCATTAAAAAGAAGTTTCCAATAATCATCCAGGTTGTGGTGTTCAGAATGGTAGTATAAAGCCATAAATAATGTTCGAAAGGGTTTGAAAGAAAGAAGGTGGATGATGGATTTATAGCTCAAATTGTCCTACATTCCATATTTACCTTCCCCTAATGAATAATCTCCTGTTTGGGGGTTCAAACAAGGAATCCGATGCCCAATGATACTGTTATGACACACAGATTTGCTGTTGGCAATAACTCTAACCCAGAATGGAGATAGAAAGAAAGAAATATTCTGAAATGCCGTGTCAACATATCAAACTGTAATAATGAAAATTAAAATTGACAAAGCACCCTCCTTTCTAAAACAGAGACTTTTTTACACTGGTTTTTCCACACTTTTACTTGTTATCTTGTCTACAATTTACATTATAATACTGAAAGAGTACAATAAACATTTGCTGAGAGTTCATTTAACCCCATAAGGAGGCTGCCAATGAGGGGAGTTGTGGAGTTAGTTAGCATTTGAACTAGTGTCTAATTGGTACTATTCCAGCGGGGTAGTTGCTCTAAAGCTCAAACTCTAGAGAGGCTGCTACTATAAAACCTCCAGCTCTTTTTACCTCTGATCAACACCAGAGGTTTGGTTATTTAGCACAATGGATATTAGACATGATTTTTCTGATGTGACAGGGGTGGGTTTTCAAGATATCTGTATTTCTAGAAATATTATAGGGCCACACTAAGCCCAAGAGACTATGCCTTTCAGGATATCACCCTGGGTTTAGGATTCTAATCCAGTCCTTCATTTAAATGTTTATTGGAGGATTTTGTTACCTGGTTCTGACTAGAAATTTAGCTAAATTATGCCATGCTTTAAATGAAACTTTAACACAAGGTGCTATAAGAGGGCCTAAAAGGACACTTGGGACTTCATCAAGTTTAAAGGTTATATGGCTGTTTTCATGCCTGCACTCCTATAAATGTTAAATAATTTGGCTTTCATCTTATATGCAACAGAAAATACCCTTGGTTGCTCTATTTATATCCCATGGCTCAAAATTAAGCTAAAAGGAACACCTTGCAATTACTCTGCAGTGTTGAGGAAAGATGGTGGTGGTGGTATAATTTTCAAGTCTCTCCAAATCTGCCCTCCTACCATCCCTATAATTAATAAAAGCAATTAAAAGAGCCTCTGGATCTAACTATTAGATATAGGAGACATGGGGGTAGAGAAACATTTTCAACAAAACCAAAAAAATCACAGGAATATAATGAGAGAAATTCAACATGAAGATATACAATATTCTTCAATTACTTGTGGCATTTTAAAAAAGAGAGGAAACTTAAGAGACTTAACTGATATAACAATGAAATCCAATGTTTTAGATAGGAAAATCTGGACGGGGACTGGCATTAGATAATGTTAAATAATTATGCTGTTTTATTTGTCATGATAATGACATTACATTATGTTAGACAATCATTATCTGTTTCCAATACATAAAGATATGCGCCTGTGTGTGTGTGTGTGTGTGTGTGTGTGTGTGTGTGTGTATAAATATACATGAAATGTTATCAGGTCTAGAATACAATGTAAAGGGATAATGTTCTTCCCTACTCCCATACTGGAGATAAGAAAAAAAAAAGATTGGAACATTTCAGGAATATTGAAACTTGATGCTGGGGCGCAGATTTTCATTATTCTCCCTCCTCATGAGGATGTTTGAAAATCTTCACGGTGGGGCAAACTATTCTTCAACTCAACACATGAAGATGTATGAGGCCTTCCTCTATAGCGCATTAGTGATTTGAAACCTCTGCTCACCCTCCTGGATGAACATTATTTAACATGGTATTTCTATATTGTTTAATACCAAGAATAGCCACACAGAAAGTTTAAATCTGATTCCTCTAACACAGAGGGTGCCCCTGACTTCTGTTTTCTTACCAAAAATTAGAGCAGAGTTAATTCACAGAAGTTTCAGGTTTTGTAGTGATATATATATATATATATATATATATATATATATATATATATATATATATATATATATATATATATACTGGTTCTTAAAAATTCTCTTTAGGATGAATAACACTAGTTTATATTTTACAATGCTGTGAAGTATAAAACGCTATTTTTGTGAGCTGAGGAAGCAAAATGACATGATGTGAGATTATAGTGAGGTCTCAAAAAAGCATTTCTTTTATTAAATACGTATTTACAGAATGGACTCAATATATTTGTCTTGGTTAATACAGTATCACAATGAGATACTACACAGTTATCAGAATGGCTAAATTTTTTAAAAAAGTAAAAATGACAGACAGTACCAACTGCTGGTATGGGAAAATTGAAAGCATCAAGCATTGCTGATGGGAATTCAACAGTACAGCCACTTTGGAAAAGGATTGGCGACTCCTTCTAAAGTTAAACATACACTTAACATACAACCCAGCTATTCCACTCCTGGGACTTCTAAGTGTTTACTCAAGGGGAAAGAAAACTTATGTTCTCATAAAAAATGCATTCAAATATGACAGCAGCTTTACTTCATCATCTCCCCAAACCGAAAACAACCCCAAAGACTTTCAACTGGTGAGTGGATAAATATACTGTAGTATATTTATCTGATGGAAGTAGTACTTCCATCCATACATGAAGTACTACTTATTTAAAAAACAAAAACAAACTACTGATACACACATCAACAATGCTGGATCTCAAAGGCATTATGCTAAGAGAAAGAAGCCAAAGACAAAAGGCTACATATTGTATGATTACATTTACATAACATTCTGAAAAAGGAAAAACCCCAGAGACAGAAAACTGAGCAGCTGTTGCCAGGGGATAGAGGTACAGAAAGGCAATGGCTACAAAGAAGCTTGAGGGAATTTGGGGAGTGATGGAATTGTTTTATATCTTGGTAGAGGTAGTGGTTGCATGACTGTATAAGTTTGTCAGTATTCAGAACATACACTAAAAATGGGTGAATTTTATGTATGCAATTTATATCTCTGTAAACCTGACCAAAAAGAGGTAAACTCAAAGAAACCTTCCCCAGTTTCCTGCACTATATTTTCTTTTCTTTTCTTGTTTCCTTACATATGGAAAAGCTTAATGGATGCATAATATTCTATCATTTGGGTGAACTGTCATTGGCATAACAATTCTTCTATTCAAGCATATAAGCTATCTTTTCACTACTGTAAATAAAAATTGAATACAAACATAAATGAACAATGGAATTATTTCCTCTTGAGATGTGTTAACATGGAGCATTCTGATGGTCCTATGTACCTGATATTCCTACTCTGCTTATGAACCAGGACTTGTAGATTCTACAGAAACAAGAAAAATATACTCAAAATATTCTTGTCAATTTTGAGAAATGTTGTAGATTTATATTTTGATGGCCAACATTTGTAGATGAAACTATTGGATTGGCCCAAAAGTTCATTCGGGTTTTTCTGTAACATCTCATGGAAAATCCTGAACGGACTTTTTGGCCAACCCAATGTATGGAGGGAAATAAAGGGATGAAGTGTTGACAGTTACTGAAAAATAAATCTCCCTCAAATTATTAAAAAAAAAAAATTCTGGCCTAACTAGGTTCGAAGCATCTGAGAAGCAGAGTAAATATTTCAATAGATTTTGTTTCCTGGTCAGAAATATTAGTTCCCACATGCCAGAATGCCGGTGGCTGATTTGTACTCTGGCCAAATGCCAATTCATGGCTAACTGGAGGCTCTGTGTGTAATTTCAGGATCTACAATAATGGCTCTGTGCAAGAGATGTGTCAAGGAACACTGAGAGTGTAGATGTCTCCACTGATTATTTTATTTTTATTTATTTATTTTTTTTGCGGTACGCGGGCCTCTCACTGTTGTGGCCTCTCCCATTGCGGAGCACAGGCTCTGGACGCGCAGGCTCAACGGCCATGGCTCACGGGCCCAGCTGCTCCGTGGCATGTGGGATCTTCCCGGACCGGGGCACGAACCCGTGTCCCCTGCATCGGCAGGTGGACTCTCAACCACTGCGCCACCAGGGAAGCCCCTCCACTGATGATTTTAAATTCAATCACTGGCTCTGGGGGTGGAGGTATGTTCTGAATCACTCCAGATGTACATCCTTTTAGAACAGCAGTCCTGCTAACACCCAAGTCTCTGTAAAGGTCTTTAATTAGATAAATCTCAAAGAGCAACAGCACCATTGTTGACCTTATTAACATAAATTCTCTATTCTGAAAAGCCATTTTAATGTACAATTTGGGGGGTGGGGATGGGGTCCCCTGGCTGAAGATGGGCCAGAGTGGAGAGAGTAGATATAGAAATGGAAAAAAATAAAGTCATATTGTGGTTCATCTCAAGATGCTTGTTTCAACTTCACTTTATAAATAAAGTTTCAACCTATTAACCTGAAAAAAACCAATTGACTTTACTACAGACTTCTACTACTGGCAAGAATATTTCTCTTTTAAGACTCTAAGCATTTTTAACGACCCCCATTGCCATGGCACCATCTGGACACCTGACATTTTAAAAACAAACATTTCAGCATAATTGATCAATCTACCTTAGATGCCTAATACGCAGGTCTGACTGCTAAACATACAGGCAGCCCTTATCCCACCACATTAAACCTTGCTAAGCAGAAATATCACACTGAGAATTAACATAGGTGTATTATAAGGAAAGCTTAACCTGAAGAGACCTTCTATAACAATGAGAGTGATGGTCCCAAAAAACCAAATCATGAGAAATAACCTGGTGGAGTTTGGACAGAAGCATACTTACAATGAAGAGGTTACAGGGAGATGTCAGTATTGCAGGTGAGCCATAACTTCCCTTACACACAGCCCCAGCAAAGAAGGCTCAGCTAAAAAAATGACCCATCCAATGAACAGACACAGTTATCCCACCTTCTAGTACCAAAGGATATACCTTTGCTACTACTTCCTTAAACTTCCAGAGTTTCCGGGAAAAGGTGGGAGAATTAACATTAAAGGGCATCTGTTATTTATGAAGCACTTTTGAGTCATGCATCCACCCATTCAATATAATCAACAGATATGTATTACATGCAACTTCATGCAAAGTACTATATTAGGTCCTGCAGATGCAGCAATAAGCAAAACACACCATATCCCTACATCTTTGGAATTTATGTTCTACCTGGACCTTGGGGGGTAGGGGTGGCAGAAGGTTGGAGCCTTTAGACAATCTGTGGATTTGTGAGTTAGATATTATTTTCCCTCTTTTACAGATCAGGAAACAGACTCATGAAGACTGAGTGACTTCTACAAGGTTACACGACTAGCAGGTCATAGAAATGGCATTAGGATCTAGGATCCCAACATAAAGCTTCTGTTATACAATCAGGAAACATGCTTCAGACAAGGACCTCCTGCCTTGTTTACTCCAGGTATCTTGAGGTAAGGCTTCTTCAGATTTAATACATAAAGCTTAGGATCAGGGTTCAAACATCAGAGATTTAGAAGTTAGAGGAACCTAGAGCTCAGAGCTTCCATCTGTTTAATTTCAGCAATTTTAGGACTATGATAGGATTTCGGGACTACCAGTTCGAACAATATTGCTGTTGTGGGAAAAACACATTCAGAGTTTTAAATTACTGACTCACAAACCAACTTTTGGAGTCCATCAATCTGTCATCTCTGATTTCTAACCCTCTGGTTTCTAAAAATCTACTTTTCCATGCTAGTTTCCAGCTCACTTCATTTTGAATAAAAATAGAACTCAGCACAGTTTTTCTTCTTTTATTCCTATTTCTTTCAGAATTGTTCTCTTCCAAGGAGTACCTACCTGTCTAGTTTCTTCCCATATGACTTCTGGCATGCAATAATTGATTTCTCTCTCTGTTTTCTGGGTATAAGGAGTGGGGCTCAAGCCTCTATATCACAGTATTCTGGAACTCTAATAAAATTACTCTAATTATCATAACTGAAAGTGTCTTTGCTTTTTTTTTTTTGCTTCACAAGGATTATTAACAAAGCATGATAAATAAAATCTCATACTATATATTATATAGAACATAGGATATTTATCCCCTCCAAATGAATAGGGATATAAGAAGGTAAAGGGAGAAACAAAATGTTTAATATAAAGAAATATTCACTACAAGGTTTTTCAGAAAATAATGTGTGGATTTTAATATTTATGAGGCACTAAAGCATATTAAAAATTGCTATGTACAAATTAACATATTGAAAAAAATTAAATGAAAGCCTAAAAATGATCAAGTCATTAGCTCATGCAAAAGACCGATTTGCAGAAGAAAATTCAAAAGGAGGCTACATCACTAACAGTGAAAAATACAATTAACCATTCTATTATATAAACTTATTTTTGCCACCTTTAGGAGTTATACCTGCTTTTTAATAACTAATTACATATTTTATAGAAGTAGAAAATTTATAGTACAGAGGTATGCCTTTATAAATAGGATTTTCTACATCAACAACATTTCTACATTAGACATCCTTTATGATGTCTAAATTGTAATTTGTATTGGTTGATATTTTATGTACAACAAGACTGCTTTTTTCTAATTTCATCAACTTACTTTTTGTCTTTAATCTGGTCACTGGGCTTCTGCTTACTTCTTTGTGCCTAAATCCATATCTCGGTAATCTGCTTAATATCCTCCTCCCTCTAGAACTTAAGGAAGCTGCTCTTGATTGACAGACTCTAAGACATTGGAGGCTGTGCTTGCACCCCATCAAGGAAAGATCACTATGTGCCTATAGGCTTCCCTGTGCAACCACCTTCCCTAGATTTTTCAGTGTAACTTTCAGTGATATATTGGACCCATCTCTTACTGGCTTGCAAAAGCCTGATGTTAAATATTCAGGAATTTCATGAGTGGGAAAACAGCCACAGTAAATGTATTTAAACCAGAGAAATCATCAAATGCCTTTATCCCCTGGAAAGCTGGTTTATCAACACACCACTGAGACATTGTGTCTCTCAGAATACATTAGATAACTGTGTTTCAATCTCCTGACCATGAACTATTACCGAAATATTTATTTGATATCATATTCTACTAGATCTTGTCCCAGTACTTTGAGCTGACCTTAAAGTGACGACCTCACCTCAGTAAACCAGTGTGGTTATAAATTCTTGTTCCTTCAGTTTCCCCTCTATTCTTCTATGAGGAACTGAGACATGAAGAGCTGAATTTGAAAGTATGAGCCTCTGAGCAGTCTGGGGAGTCTGTCTCTTATACCTGGGCCCTCTCCTGGCCCCAACTATTAAAATACACCTAACACAACACTGTTAATCAACTATACTCCAATATAAAGTAAAAATTTAAAACAAACAAACAAACAAACAAACAATGTGACTGGTGAAAAATAAGTAAATTATACCTAATTGTATTTTAGCCTCTCAAGTGTCATGGTATGGTAAAAGACTAAAAATACCTACTTTAATATAAATATATATAATATAATATAATATAAATTATAATATAAATATAAATATATCCTTTAATATAAAAACATTCTGACTATGGTTTTAGGATGTACACACTTCAAGGGAGGTTAGCTAACACATGACTGGTCTTATGGGGGCAGGTGTCAACTGGACTTGAGTTCATTCTGGATGATCTTGTTCAATGCCAGTTAAGCAGTCATCTACTCAACTCTAGCATGGGGGTATTTTGGGGAATGGATAGTAAAATGTGGATGACAGGCTGAGCTTTGACATCACCGTTAGCAAGAAAACTGGCTAACTACTTGCTCCTTCAAACTATATTTTTCAAGCTATATCTCCTTAACTACCGTGTGTTTTTAAACTGGCTTGTGATAGCTGGTAAAAGGCTCTCCTCTTATCATGCTTACTACAGATTTACCTCTATAAGTAAATTACTAAAAAATCACATTCTCTGGATGCCTGATAACATTATAACATTTAGGGACACGACAACGCATCAGTAAAAACCTTCTGGTGATTTTGTTACCTTTCAAAGAAGCCATACATTTCCTGGCCTTATGGCTACGGCACCACTAAAAGAACCAACCCCCGGAATGATCCCATCCCACCATAAAGCACTTTGCTGCACTGCAAAGACCAAGACTGAGTATACATGCACTTCTTATTTCTCCATTAGAGAAATCTGTGTGTTCTCTTATGGACTCTGGCCCCTTACCACAGCAGTTTTGTTCTTTTTTTTAACATCTTTATTGGGGTATAATTGCTTTACAATGGTGTGTTAGTTTCTGCTTTATAACAAAGTGAATCAGTCATACATATACATATGTTCCCATATCTCTTCCCTGCAGTTTTGTTCTTTAAAAGAATTTAAGGTAAACTGCTATTGTCAACCAAAACTCTCCAAATTATTATGTTTTAGCGTACAATATTATTCTTATGTGTGTAATCCATAATTTAGGAAGCATCCACATTATCTTAATCCAATTGAAAGTTTAAGAATTTCCACACAAGGCTTTAAAATATCTCTAGGCTATACCTGAAATATTTAAAACACATTATCGTATAAAATAAAAACCTCATATCCTTCCTCCTCCTACATTTCAAGCATCTCAACATAAGTCTCGTTGGGGCTACATAACCGTGGCAATTTAAAATCACCTATCTGCTCGAAACACTCTGGAATTCTAAACTTTTGGCACATAATCCTCTATGTGCTGTTCTCTTACTTGGCTCTTTTTGGATAAGATGATCAAGATCCGGAATGACTGCATCCCATATAATTCTTCCCAAATGTTTCCCTTCCTGACATTCTTTAGCCATATGGATCATTCTCATTTTTAAAAGGTGAAAAAGTGCCAGGGAGAAAAGAAATTTATGCTTGGATAAAAATAACCACATTGCAAATTAGAGGGCAGAAGGCAAAACTGCCCATGAACAAGAAGTAGGGGTGAAAAGCAAACCTCCCCTGGAACCCATCAAACTCATCTCCTGGTGGACCAAGAATAGAGGAACAAGATAATGAAATTACTCTAAGTAAATGCACTGAACTGAGCCATAGCTCAGATTCAAAACACGTGTGTACACCGAAAAAAAAAATTTGGACTTATTTTCAATACACATTTTATTCAACTGAACAGCACATGGGGAAGCCAAAAATGAGCTAATTTTCAGGGCCATTTGCATTATCTGCCAGGTGTTAAACTCATTAAAGACCACAGCATCATTTGCTGGAATTATCCATCCCTTCATTAGCCACACTCTTTATGCCCTCCAGTGTATGTATTTTGAGTGGACCTTCAGGAAGAAAGATCTGCACAGATTTGTTATGGCTACAGTTTCCATTAGTTGAAATGGAAGCAAGTTCAACTAACTAGGGGACATTAATAATAGGCCAGCCAACAATATGTACTGAGCACTTTCTATCTGCTCATTTCATTACTAGACATTTAAAATGATGCAGAAGAAATAGAAAACTTGGTGTGAGTCCCAATTTCTTCCTCCATTAAGTAGGGATAAAATGGCAATTACTTTGCCTGGCTATTGCGAGAACAAAAAGAAATAGCAGGTGTGGGTGAAAGTAGCCTGGTGCATGGCACATAGTAGGTGCTTAATGAATAATATCTATTTGATGATGATAATTCTCATACATGAGAGAGGAATATCATACCTGAAATTATTGGTAAACAAAACAAGGAGGTATGAAATTAATTTGTATCCTAAGTGAACCACCCAACATTAATAGAGGATTTAAAAAGGTGACTGCAATTATACTCTACCAATCCTTTTCATAAAAAGTAATTCTAGACAAAGCTAAGATGGACTAGTAGACAATTTCTGCTGCTCTCAGCTGTGGAGGATGATGGGATTGCTCCCAAGGGTACCTTTCAATAAAGTTCACTTCATTATTCCCTAATACATTTTAGCAAGCTTCACTGGCTATAACCATGACTTTCTTAAATGAGAGACACCTTTTCTTCTCAGAGGAGCAAAACAAGATTTCTTATCATAATTGGGCATGTCTGGAAGACAAATTCATACCTCTCATTGTTCAGTGGTTCAACTACTATTCTAGAACAGTCAACTAGCTTCACTAAGCTATAGTCCTTGCTGTAGAAAAATAAAGACATGCATTCAATGATTATCTGGGAAATATAGGGCTCTGGAATTTCCTTTACTAGAGAATTTTTGGGGCTTTTCTTTGAATAACCTGGACTTTTTTTCTTCATTATAAATAATAACTTTTAATCTCCATAGAGTGAAGTGCATCAATGAACCATAAGATGTCTGCTATCTGGTTTAGAATGAAGCATAGTGCAATAGATTCAATGAAGACTTCTTTCACTTTCCTGTCTGAAGCACATGAATTTCGTAGTCGAAAAAAGACTGGAGGTGTATCCAACTGCTGCTGTAATATGATTTTTAACATTAAAGTCTGAATCTATCATTCCAGGTCCTCCTACAATAGAAAGGCTATGAGAGCAAATATAATGATGCATAATTTATAGATTTGACTTCTCCTCCTCTCTTCTTCTTGTTCTTATTCTTCTTGTTCTTATTCTCAAGAATGAACAAAACATATGCTTTTAAAAAGGAACTCCCTTTATGTTGGGGAATAGACAAAGCAAGAGTCATCCATTCCCTTGGTTTTTATGAATTCAATTTTGAAAGGCTAACATTATTCTGAAAAGTCAGTGATCCCCAGAGTTCTATCTCTATAAGTGGTTTCTTCATGTTAAAATGGAGACTGAACTCTAAATCTGCAATTCCCATTGGGCTTCAATTACCATATTTATTCACATGATCTACATGTTATTTTTACTCTGAATTTGGAAAAATATATTATGTAAGCATCTACCTGCTGGTCTAATCATTAATTTTAAGGAGCTTTAATCATATTTTAAATTCATATCCCTGATATTTAAGGAAAAAAAAATCACACCTTATTTTAAGGAATCAACGGTACAATTAACTGGAGTTTAAGTGACCCTATAGACTTTTTTCAATGTCTTTTTTTTTTTTTTTTTTAGAGTAGGAAAAAATCTTATTTAATGAGGCAGTACTTGTCTATGAGCAAAAAAGAAATGATTTTCTGAAAGATTGCTGGGTGATATTTACATTTAGTACAGTGAGGTAAAAGCAGACACATAAACTTAATAGCTTTCTTTTCCTCTACTCCAGCCTATAGCAAGTTGAGGTAGAGGAAGCTGACTATTTGTAACATTTAATGATTTGTGTATTCATGGCAGAAAAAAGTAAGTTCATCTTATGTTAACCTCTTCTGATTTCAAGGTTGTTTTAAAGCATAAAATTTAAAAAAGCTTGTGTTCCCATCCACATACATCAAGAAAAGAGAAATGCAAAGATAAATTAATTTTCATTTCAAACCATGGATAAGATCGTTAGTAGAGGTATACACAGAAATATATGGTACAGTGTCTTAGGAAAATATAGACATTTAATCCTAATAGACCTTTTCAGCTCTACCCTTCCACTCTCAATCATTTGTTTTTGTTTCCCACACCAAATTATTTTGTGTTTTCTGGCAGCTCCAAAGATAACTCAGGGTGGAGGAAGAACAGGGAGAGTATAATCTCCATCACTCCCAAAGCCTCTGCAAATAATAAAATCTAAGGGAAAATAATGTGTGTATTATACAAATGTATATTCCTTCAGTACAAGTCCCTGAAACTTTTTTCATTGAGATATAGTTGATGTACAATATTATATAAGTTATAGGTGTACAAACATAGTAATTCACAATTTTTAAAGATTATACTCCATTTATAATTATAAAATATTGGCCATATGCCCTGTGTTGTACAATGTATCTTTGTAGCTTATTTATTTTATACATAGTAGTTTGTATCTCTTAATCCCCTACCCCTATTTTGCCCCTCCTCCCTACCCTCTCCCCAGTGGTAACCACTAGTTTGTTCTCTATATCTGTGAGTCTGTTTCCTTTTTGTTACATTTACTAGTTTGTTCTACTTTTTAGATTCCACATATAAGTGATATCATACAGTATTTATCTTTACAGTATTATAAAAATGTATATTCCTTCAGTACAAGTCCCTGACTAATTTAAAAATTTTTATTTAGCTTTTTGATGGGCTTCACCCTACTTTTTTCTTTCTAAAGTGGTTTAATAGATCTAACACAAGCCTATTAATATTTCTTTCTAAAAATTCAGAAATGGCTGAAAACTTTCGATCAATTCCATTCCCTTCTTGGAGGTCTTCATGCCTTTACCTTCTTACTCCAATCTAAGCCTGTTGCTTTAGATGCTATTTTCTTGGGGCTTCCCTTCACCTCTTTTTCTTCACCTCTGTGTTTGGTTTGTTGTTTCTCGGATTGTTTTGTTTTGTTTTTTTGTTTCATGTAATTTACTCTCAAGTGTTGCTTAAGTATGTATACCCTCCAGTTGTTTCTTCTGAAAGAGTAGAGGGAACATAATTCTTAAAATATTTTGCCTGTCTGAAATTAGCTTTATTATACCTGCACACTTTCTTGATAGTTTGGATGGATATAAAATTGTAAGTTGGAAAAACTTTTTACCCTAGAAGTTTGAAGGCTTCCTGTCTTTTAGCATCCAAGTATTCAATGTTGTTTTGAAAACTGAAATGCCATTTTTTTTCCCTTTCTTGGTATGTGAGATGTGATCACCACCACCCGCTCTGCCGCCTATGCTCCACGGATTTAGTCTTTAATTTGATTATTCCATAATTTCCCCCTGACGTGCCTCACAGTAAGTCTTTTAAAAAATCCAATATGTTAAGAAGTAACTGAACTTTTTTCAACATGAGAATCAAGTCCTTCAGTTCTTTAGCAATTTTTTGGGTTATATCTTTGCTATTTTCATCCCTTAGATATTCTGTGTTCTCCCTTTCTAGAAGTCATTTTAGACAGTTGTTGGATAGCTTGGATTAATTCTGTCATTAAAATGTTTTTGACCATTTCTTTTTGCTCTTTTTTTCTGGGAGATTTTCTCAACTTTATCTTTCATCTCTCCTTTTGTATTTTTGCACATCTACTATAATATTTTAAATACCTGGGATATTTTAATTTTTCTCTGATTGCTCTTTTTTAGGATTTGTACCTTTATTTGTTTTGTTCTCTTTTATACTGAAACTGTTCCTCATACACTGGTCATCTTTGACTATCTGAGAGGGGCCTTAAGAAGATCTTACGGAAGGTTTTGTGTCAATGTGTGTGTGGTCAAAGGCTTTATGATAGGCTAATGCATAATGAGATAGCTTTACTTTGGAATAACAAGACCTACATATCATTATGTGTTGGTATTTTCTCAAGGACCATTATGTTTTTCCAAAGAATACTCCAATTTTATTCACTGTTCTGATACCTGTGAGTAGGGAGCTGTGTCTAGGGAGGATATTTGAGTTTCTTTTTTCATTATTTCTGACCAGTGCTTCATCCCCAGTCTTCTTTGTTTGGATACCCTTAATTTTTAATTCAATTTCTCTGAAGTTTTATACCTCTGGTCTCCTGTGGGAAACGGGGAGAGGTGATCTCCTAGCTATACAAAAACATGGGAAAGAATTTGGTGATGCAAGCATATACTAGAGATTTTGAAACAACCCTCTTGTTTTCAGTGTCAAACACTTTATTCTACTCCCACATACTTGGTAAGTCTAAGTCCTGAGGCTTTCCAGGTTTTGAGAGTGGCGGGAAGGAGCTGGCACATGTCACAGTTATCTAAACTACTGGCACATAGTCAGATTTATCTACTTTGCTAATTCTCCACTTTCCATCTTCCAGAACTCTGTTGACATCTCTTGATAATTTTTACCCCTCTACTATTCAATTTGTACTTTAAAATTTTTAAACTCATATTTTAGAGGTGTTTTTGAAGGCAGCAGAGGTAGACTTTGAATTCCATTTGCCATGTTTTACCTGAAGACTGTAGACTATATTTGAACACATGCTGATCATGAGATGTGTATTATTTTGAGATTTGGTATTCTAATTAACTCCTTATACCATAATACCACCCAGACAGAAATGTTTCTTGATATGTTACATAACGGAACATAAGAATGAGAAACTCAAGAATAAAGGGTGGTATAGTTTTGTTGGCTATATGATATTAAGATATGGACTGGGAATTACTTAACATGAAAGCTGAGTTTCTAGGAAATGATGACCTCATTTCCACCCAGTGAGAGAAATGTCTTCATCAATTCATGTAATTTAATATTTCTTCTTTGAAAAAAGTACTTAAAATAATAATTATACTAATATGTGAATGACCAAAGAATTTACAAGGAAAAAAAATACAAGAATAAACTCTTCTAGTTGAACCTTCCTTTTTTTCCCCTGCCAACTACTTAAGTTTTATTATTTTACCTTAAACCATTTCTTTTATTTTCTTGAATTTTTTAAACTATTTTTCTCACATATATTAAACTCCTGAGGGGGTGAAAGATGCTGTAAGTGTACTATGCCTATGTATGTATAGGTGTGTGTACTGTGTGTGTGACATATACATATATATGTTTTCTTCTATACTCATTTAGTATTTTGCTGAATTAATAATACACCAAATTTACTGTAAAATCATTTTTATAAGAACATCACTTGGAGAGCACAGAATTATCATTTGGAAGTGGATAACATAACAAATATACAATGAAGCCCAGGTCTGCTAGCGCACCATCCTCTCATGGCCCACGGCCTGTGGCCACTGGGCCTCCCCACCACGCTACATTAAGGATCAACTAGACTTATGTGACCTCAGCTTGGAATTAAATAGCGAGCTTATAACTACAATTTAAGTGGGGAAACTGATTCCAAGTTTTAAAAACCTGAATTGGAAACATACTTAGGAAAAAAAAATACAAGGAGTATGTGGTATGCATAAGGATGCTTATGGATTCCTTTTGACTGACTCTGGCTAAAACAGTGACATTAAATCAATATGGCTTTTATATTGCTTTTGCTAATTGTATTTCCAAAAGGTTCAAAATACAAGATACAATTAAAATGACAGACAGTAATTTTGTCTCTGTTAAAACAATGAAGCATAATCTTGCATTCTGGGGCTCCTTCCTTCTTGTGACTAGAAAAGACAGCAACTGAAACTGAGAAAACTATTGAAAGTTAGAGATCAGACCAGAAACCTCTGTGATTTCACAGTAGAAACAAAAAGATACAAGTCCTATCAATTAACCCAAATATTTACTCACTTTCCTACATACACAATTGTGACTGTCATAAGACTTTTTTAGGATGATTCCATTTGCTTGATAAGATGTCAATAAATTCTTGCAGCTCACTGCAAAGCATTCTTCTAGACGTCTTAAGTTTTGTCTGTGGTACAATTTACTTATTCATAAACAATTTTTGGAGCCTACTGTATACTAGGTACTCCACTGGTGATGCAAAGAAGAATCAGATGAGATCCCTACTTTCAAATTGTTTGCCAACATTTGAAAAATATAGGCATATAAATACATTATTAACATGAAGTATAGTAGGGCTATTAGAAGTTAGTTAGAGTGTCACGGGATTAACTGAAGGAGACACATATACAAGTCATGGTACCACAGAAGAAGCCAGCTGCTGTGGCAGCAATATATGATAAGTTTAATAGTGCTAAAAGCACAGGACACCTGGAAGTGGAAGTAAGGTAGAAAGATAAAGCTAGACAAGGAGGAAGGAATCAGTTCATGAAAAGCCTTACATTCTTTGTAAAAAGCACGTAGCTAAGCAGGAATGAGACACACAATAATATGTATTTTGGAATCATCATTTTAGCAGAATAAAAATTATAGATAGAATTCAAGTCTTTGTTCCATAGAGACAAATCCGTTCAGTCAAACCATAGCAACCAATCATATAAGCACGGATGATCCTTCATTTTAGAAGAATAAAGAGACTGTCTTTTTACTGGGAAAGTCGTTACACTCTTATTGACCTCTGGCTAAAATTTCTTAACCAAGTCATAGAAGAAGAGGCTAATTAAAATCACTTAAAAATGGAAAACAAACGTCATTTAAAAATCAGGGATTTTTAAAAATCTTGAGGAAAACAGGTATGAAAAACAGATAAATAAAAAGACAAGGTTACAAGATGCTATCTGTTAATATTTTTAACCATTTTGGGTGCCTACTTAGCCTGTGTGCCAGCTAAGAAAGCCACAGTCCATATTGAGTTATTAGGTAACCCATACCTTCTCCCTTCTGTTAGTAACAGTGCATTCTAGAGTCTCTGGTCTGGCACTTCTATGGAAAAAGGGAGGATATGAACTTTGCACCTGTGATATCATTGGCTTCTGGTGTTGATGAGAGAAAGGAAACATAAAGAAATCTAATGGTGCAATTTTGGGTTAAAATATTCCAACCACTGTTTAACATGAGTTTTGGAATTTTTCCAAGATTATTATCCAGACTCATTAATAGTATACTGGGAATGGGTGGTTATAGAATTTCAAAAAATGCTATATTAATATAACTTTTGAAAAACTATATAAAATCTTATTTTTTCTCTTTTAGCGTAATATTAATGCAGTAAGTATCATGTCAGATAAAGTATAAGAATAATTTTGCTTAAGATAAATTTTATGACTTTGTGCTAAAAGGGACAAGTCTTTAATTATATGCTTATAATTAAAGGAGGAACCAAAGTAGTGTCTGGCATACTGTGATGGAAGAAATGCACATAAAGTTAAAAAAACAAAACCCAAAAACCTACAAAATCAAGCTAATGTATATTTAAATCTAGTAGACCTATCTATAGAAGTACAAATCTAGTAGACCTCTCTACAGAAGTACAGACATCTCTACATTCGCCTAATATTAATTCTGTAATTTTTTTCCATTATCATCAATATTTTGCTTGGCATCTACAAAACACTATTTATATGCACATTATCAAAACTACAACAAAAGATAACCAGAACTATCATCTGTTTAAGAAATGAGGAAACTGAAAATTAATAAAAATTGACTTGTCCTAAGTCATACAAAGGCTAAACTTAAACCCAATAGAATTGAAATGTTGGGTTGCATAGCTTTTACAGTCCTAACATTAACTTCTAAAGGATCTACAAATTTCAGTGGTAACTTTTAATTTAAAACTTGAAGGGAGGGACTTCCCTGGTGGAGCAGTGGTTAAGAATCCACCTGCCAATGACGGGGACATGGGTTCAAGCCGGGGTCCAGGAAGATCCCACGTGCCAGGGAGCAACTGAACACGTATGCCACAACTACTGAAGTCCGCATGCCTAGAGCCCTTACTCCTCAACAAGAGAAGCTACCGCAATGAGCAGCCTGTGCACCGCAACGAAGAGTAGCCCCTACTCGCCACAGCTAGAGAAAGCCCATGGGCAGCAATGAAGACCCAGCACAGCCAAAAAAATTTTTAAATTTTTTTATAAAACTTGAAGAGAGAAAGATTTTATGAAGGTAAGTCAGTTGGCATGGAGAAAAATATGACTTGTAAAAATTTGTATGAGTGTTTAGAAATAAAAAACAAGTTGAATAACAATTAGGTTTAGAGTTAATATCAATATAATTTAGATACAGTAAGTATTTGTCTCTCCACTGATAAAGCTGTAAGATTTCATTCTGCAATGCATGTGCCATTTTTAAAATAGTCTGTCTCAAAAGTTATTTTATTTTTCTCTCTGCATGAAGAGTGCTAGGGCAGACTGCAAAAGTACTAAGTAATATGCTGTAATTTATGGTTACATTTAGAAATTCTCCCCAGATTTTGGTTAGCCTTTTTTTAAGGAGTTCTGAAAATTTTATGTTGACTTGGGGCTTGTGTGCAGGGATTTGGGGTAGTTTTTTGTTCCTTATAGTCCTTAGGTCTTCCTCTAAAGAAGATTTGGAGTTATCAAATTATCTTAAAGTTGGCCAGCCTGAAGAAAGATGGAAATTGTTAGGAATTGCCTCAGGGGAAACTCCAGGTGTGAATGGTTAGAAGAACATTCAAGAGATTCAACATATCTTTGACGAATACTCCCCAGGCATAAAAGGAAGAAACTGTTAGAAATCAGACCATGAACAAAAGTTAGAATTTTAAGAACAAAGGGACAAAATTATCTACAGCTATCTTTGTGCTCTGATGAACACTGACATGCTTTAGGACAATCCCTGCTTGTCCCTCCTGACCCATTCAACCTTCTCCCCCTTGCTCAGTGCTTCATGAGCTTAACATTTTAGGATGGCATCAACCAGGCCCTCCTGCCTTGCAGTTTCTTGTTAGTTCAATGTGAGGCACCAGTAGAAAATTAGAAGGTAAAAGAAATGAGGAGTCATGGTGTTTATTTTCCTTGTTCTCTACCTGCCAGGGTACATGTTGTCATATGTTTTTTTGGTGTTTTTTTTTGTTTGTTTTTTTATCTTAGGGTCTTGTTGGGTGACCCTCTTAAACAGTACAAGTCTTTCTGGCTTCTGATAGCCTTGTGTTCTATCGAGCCTGGGTGTGGAAGTAGCTTCCAGTTATAGTTAGCCCAGGATGCTTCACTGTCCTTTAACCCTATCTATCCCTCTGTACAGAGTCACTTTATTAAACGCTCTTCAATCTTTTTTAAGTGTCACCAGTTTTCTGAAAGGGTCCTGACTGATACACATGGACTGGACTGTCACAGGATCATTGTTACATGTGAGAAGGATTAGTGGTGGACTGAAAATGTCATGTGTGTATAACACAACAGACACAAAGGGTGTTCCCAAGACTTAATATGGATAACACAATTATTTTTAAATTTCAATGGTTTACGGTGATCATTTTGGCATGGAAAACTTCTCCTTTGTGTTAGGGTTCATATGTAGTATGCTCATAAGTTAGATTGCCCGAGTTATAAATTGCTATGGAATTCTGGTTACCCTAGAGATTGCTTCTCTTAAGTAGAAAGTGGCAATTATGGTCTGCCGGGGCCCTGAGAAAGTGTCTGTTTTTGAACTCCAGGAAGATATAAGGGTGGGGAGCTTTTCAGGGATCACCAGATGGGGCTGCTCCAAGGTTACATGGCCCCACATGTCCCAACACACTGTTCCTCGGGGGAATAACTTATAATTCAACAATTATTCTCACATTCTGGAAGACTAGTAAGCCTGGAGCTTTTGATTTAAATATTATAGAATTAAGTGCTTATGTGAGAAAAGAGACCTATGGGTAAATAGATGGTAAAATGCTTAGTGACTGCAGTCTGTAATTACATAGCATATAATCACCTCTGCGGTTGTTACAGTCCAAACAATAGTAGAGAGTGAGGTGTACGTTAAGAACAAACTGTGTTATTCAAAGTCCTGAAACTCAGAATGTACTCAGCAAGGAAAGAGCTTCACATGCTATTCACTGTCAGAGTAAGCGAAGAATATGCTCCTATTCCCTGAAGATTCAGCCTCTCATAAGTGGAAATGCTGTGGATATGGTGCTTTTGTAAATCTAGTGTAGTGACAACTCTGCAGCTATTTTAACAGCTCTTTCATATTTCCTTTAGTAAGACCAAACTAACATGTTTTTTTCTCTAATGTGATTTTAAATTCTGGCTCAAAGTTGGGAATCAGGGCTGTTCCTTATACTGGTTTTAATGTTGATACCTACTGGGCAGACAGACTTGAAGGTGGTCCCCAGGGTCCATTCCTCCTGGTGTCTATACTCTTGTATAATCCTGTCCCCTTGAGTGTGGACAGAACCTGTGACTTCCTTCTAACCAAGAGAATTTGGCAAGGGCAATAGGATTTCACTCCCCTGATTATGCTATATTATATAAAACTCCATCTTGCTATTGGACTGGTCTAGAGGCTCTCCTTCTCCCTTGCTGGCTTTAAAGAAGTAAGGTGTAATGTTGTGAGAGGGCTTTTGGAGAGGGCCATGACACAGTGAACTTCAGGCAGACTTTAGGAGCTGAGAGAAGCCTCCAGCTCACAAGCAACAAGAAGCTAGAACCTCATTTTTAACGGTCAGAAAGAAATTCTGCCAACAACCTGAGTGAACTTGGAAGTGGATCCATCACCAGTTGGGCCTCCAGAAGAGAACTAAGCCCCAGGCTGATATATTGATGGCATCTTTATAGAGGAGCCAGCAAAGCATGCCTAAACAAACCCATAGAGACTGCGAGATAATAAATACATGTTGTTTTAAGCCACTGAGTGTGTGGTAATTTGTTACATAGTATAGAAAACTAATACATCTGTTCAATACATACTGAGTACCATGAGTCAAGCATTATTAAGAGTATTTGAGAAGACTACAAAAGAGATAAATTCATATACTCAAAGAAGTTATGGTAGGTAAGATGATTTCCTTTCACACACAGATACAGGGAAACTATTCACAATGTCAAATGACTGTTTTACTTTAAGTGGATATGAGAACAAGGTAGATCTATGAAATAGTATTGAAATTTTTATCAAGCTCTATCAGTTAAAGTCTAAGGCCATATGTATGTATTTTTGCCATTCTGCAATCACCGTTATCTGTGAGGGCATGTAGCCTTGCCATTACATCCTATATCATCAGGTAGAAGAGTAAAACTTCACAAAATTTCCTAACACTCAGCAATGCTAAAATAAACCCCGTGACTTGCCTTTGCTCAGGGCCATGATAACGTTCTCTGTATGGTTCAAATTTTAGGATATGTACTGTTGAAGGGAGCACTGTCATTTGCCTTTGCATTCACGATCCACTAGCTTACACTGTCAAACATCTATATCAAATCTATATCAGAGAGTTGGCCACTGTCTTAGATTAAGTTTTCAATAAAGATTTTTGAGTGTCTGAATTTCTTTAATGAAATAGATAAACACAACTAATCATACTAACAGGGGCAGAAAGAAAGAGAGTTAAAAAGAGGGATGCAGATAGTACAGATGCTAATTTAAAAAAAAATAATGCAGTGATATTTGAAAACTCTTGCCAGGTCTTATGTTTGTTTGCTTTCAAGTTGAGGCTTTAGGGACTCACATCAAAGTAACACAAGAGTAGCTGAACTCTGACATATTTTAAAGAGCTTCTGCAACAACAATTAATATGGAGTCGTTGACACTAGAATTAATGTTGGAAACCACTCTCAAGGTGATGGGGACAATAAATGGGCTGCGGGAGTTCCCCATAGTGCTGCACCATCATTGTTGTGTTCTATCCCTGATCACTGATGATAGCAAAAAAGCAATCACTCACAAGACAGAACTAGTAACAGTCTTCAAATATGAAAGGATGCTCACTCACTTCTATATTTGGTAACAGTTCATGTTTAATGAATAGTGGTGCTTTTATCTTTTTTCCTGCCCTAAAGGGCATAAGAAACCAGCCTCCTCCTCTTCCTTTCCCTGCTGCATTATCAGTAGCACTGGAGGCCAGTTCATTCACTATCCTGAAATAGCCCTTTTGGATACCGATTTTTTTCCCAGATGTAAACATGTGGCTCTAAGAGAATATAGGAGATTCAAGTATTAGCACTACTGTATGGCTGCAAATATGTGGGCACTCCACACAGGACCAGCTCTGCCCTGAGCCAGACAGCTGAACCGACATCAAAATTCAGGGAAGACCATGGTGTACCAGGCACTGGAAAGCGTCTACGGTGCTTTTTCATAGTGGTAGCGAAAACGCCATTGTCAGCATTAGTTCCATTACTCTGGTCTCACTAACTCAACCCTTCCTTCCTTTCACAAAAGGGCATTACAGTCACTCTAGTGGTCCATGTGCAAGCCGGGGTTCCTGGGTAACATGAATCCTTGCTAGGTGCATCTTATAGTTTAACCAGCCTGACGATGAGACTGCGCTCGGAGTGTCCCCTCACTCTTGAACTGCTATTGGCTGCTGCACTTTTGCCCTCTTGATGCCTTCTGATCCTCATACAGTAGTCGTGGTAGATAATGGACATTTTTCTGTATCAAGTAAATTGTAAGCTCTGTGTAAGACTCACAGCGGAACAATAACTCTCCTTGGAAATAAAGAGGTAGCCCTGTAAAATAAACAACTGTTTGGTCCATTGCTATTACCTCATTTCATTCTGGAAGCATTTACTTGAGTTTCGTGAACAAAGTGGATATTGTAAATAAAATTTCCCCACGATCCCAAGATTATGCTTAGTTCTCAGAATCTAGATGGAAATATGCTTATGTTGAACAATTTAGATTATTGCTCATGTACAGGACTCCAAATGTTCCTCAATAACAACATCCCTGTTTCTCATCATGCCTTGAAAAACACTATCTAATAGCTCACCTTTTCCCTCTGAACTTTTCTATGTATTAAATCCTAAAGAATAAAGGATACCTATGTGATTACTTAGAATGAATAAGATCATAATCAACCCAAAAGAAAGCATTATGCTTGTCCAGAAACTCCTTACCGGGAAAACACCAAAGAGGAAATAAGAGTGTTTATCTATGGTAATAACAATACAGTTGCCTAGCAATCAATTTAAATTCACTGTCATCTTTATCAAGCAGCGTATTTACACTGGAGACAATCTGAGGAAAGAGAAATCTGTACTGTGATATCAGCACAATGAAAACGTATTTCTAAACACAGCCTTCATTTGCGAAACAGGATGATGACTACTTAAAACACAGGGTTTAGATAGGCGTGGATTATTTAAAGTTTCAAAATGTCATAACACATTTAAGCCTCAATCATTTCAACTTTTCTCCAAAATCACTTTTTCAACATTATACAATATATTCTACAGAATAGATAACACAGAATATTTCACTGAGACAGGGAAAAATATTGTCACAGTATGTGTGTACATGTGTCTAAGTATTTGTATGTATATCTGTGCATGAGAGTGTGTGTGTGTGTGTGTGTGTGTGTGTGTGTGTGTGTGTGTGTGAAGGACCAGAAAGAGAATTATTTGTTGATTTTGTTTAAGTCTAGGATAATTGACCTAACAAAAGAATAAAACAGGTTTATTTTAATGAAGTTAATTAAAAACAATTATTTTTAAAATTAATTAATCATGCAGGGACTTCCATTTTACTTTTTCTAACAGCTATTTTTTTTTCCTTAATGAAGTTCAAGAGGCTAGTACCTCAAAGGGATTGTTCAATGTGCATTTAGATATAATAGTTATTCTCTTCTCTGACTTCAATAAGTACACCTACACCAACTCAGATGAACCACAGACTTCACACCATCAGCAGAAAAGCAGGGCCAGAAAAGAGAAGCTTTGGGGTTTTGTTAAGAAAAGGAATGTCAGTAAGTAGAAAGAAAATAAAGTTTCTTTCTGCTAAACTGTCAGAGGAATGTAGATGTATTGGCACTTAAAGGTACACGCAGGAGGACTTGAGGTTGACTCTGCTGTCAACTGGCCAAGAAGGATGCATTTTTTTAATGCTTACTGATGCCTCCCCATAGAGCTTACCCAAGGCACAATACTAAGTTAGTGAGACTGTCTTACTACTTACCCTTTCAGCATTCCTCATCCTCTTTTGGAACTAGTAATCACTTTTGCTTCACCTCCTCTTTACCGTAAAATGCTTTCTCTCCACCAATGTGGATAAAATCACTGTGACAATACTTCTACAAATATTTGTATTGAAAATATTATATTTCACTAAGGAAGGTAGGAGGGTGTTTTGTAGTGTACATGAGCTGTGGGCAGAGTTCTGAGCCACAATTTCAGTTCCTTCCCTTTTCTAGCTAGGTGACCTTAGTCATGTTATTTGGCTGTTCTGAGAATTATCCGGAAAAGAGGACAATCAGATATTCTTTACATGACAGATGTGAGGATTATCTGAGGAGATGTTTGTAAAACCACCTAGCCTAGCACTACCAAAATAGGAGAGAGCATCCTAGATTTTTTTTCCATTGAGGAACATAAAGTACCAGAAAGCAGGTGACGATTTTGATGATGCTGAAGGACCTCTCCTGCACTCCAGATATAGAGCCATGATGATGGTGACTAAAGCTTTTTGAATGATAGGTTGATTTATCCTCCCCCACCCCCCAATAACATTTTATATGATAAACTTGAATCACAAGTGCAAACACTGGCAACAATCGTTGCAAAATCATTTATGTGACTCATGGGATTCTGGATAGGATTCTGGAGAGCTAGAACCCAAATGTCACCAGGTACGTCATCTATTAGTCTTGACCAAGTCCCAAATAATTTCAGATTGATAAGCTGTTCAAATGCCACAGCAATCTTGAGTAGGCGGTATTATCCTTGTTTTGAACATTAAAACATTGAGGCCCCGGGTGAGTAAGTGGATCTTAATGATGATGCTGAAATTTTACCCAGTATTTTGGAGTCAGAGTCAACAGGCACTTTCCACTCTACCATCATCAAAGTCTACTCTATAGTTAGGAAAATAATGAATGGTGGACTGTTAGTGATAGCTTTATACATAATAGACCATAAATAACCAAAATATTTTCCCCAAGATACTTCAAATGTTAGGAAGAAAGAGACCTTTTATTGTGATGATAAATGATTAACACATAATAGTTGCAAAAAAAAAAAAAAACCCAGCAACAACCATAAACCCAAAGCCACACTTCCTAATTAAAATATGGTGAAAATGCTGCTAAGAATTAATTTTTACCTATTTGTATCTTTATGCCAATAAAAAGGAGGTTACCTGGATGAATCTTTATGATTTACACTTTGGGACAGAAAACTGTCAATTCTACAAGGTTCCTTGGTAAATCTCTACATTAATATTGAGATCAGCACCCGTGTTCACTTTTCCTTTGCCTGTAAATAGCAATTACAGGATAACTACAGGGTAAATCTAGGGCTTTGTGTCCCCGAATGCAGGAGTAATTTGAGCTGTTCTGACTATAAATTTGAATTGTTTAACATACGCTTTCTGTAGATTAGAAACACATTTTAATGACTTATTTCACCTCTCTAAATGCATGATTTTCCCTTTTTTAGAAGTCAAGTGATTTCAAGAGTAGAGCAGGTTTAGAACACTCATAAGAAAACTTGAAACAAATCAAGAAACATTTTCTTCATTTGAGCATGGCTTAAATTGAGCATAGAGCAAGATTCACAGAAACATCAAATAATTATATGATGACTAGACGTTTTTCTTCCTCAATGAAATAGATAAAAATATTCAATGTTTCTATTTTTTAAACCACTCAAGTTCTAGTTTCAACTAAATTGTCAAATAAGTAGCAAAAATTAAAAATGTAACTTTCTCCATCTTTTATCATTTACTTTTATCTCTCCCCTTTTCTCAAGTACAACCTATTACATACCCTGTCTCTACCTCTTTTTAGTTTCCAATCTCTACTCTATAAATTTGTTCTACCTCTATTTCCTTTCTTCCAAATGTTGACAATAAAGTGTATGTAATCTGTTTACTCTCTTTATCCTTATGGTGATCTGCTTTCTTCCCTATTATTGACATTATTTTCAATTTTCCCCTTACTCATTTGCTTTCCTTTTGACCATTATTTCACCTGTTCACTTTTCTACTCCATTAACTGATGGCCCTCCCCTCACCATCCCAACACATCTCATTCCAATTGGAGGGATGTACCTTACATTGTCCAAATCTCTCATGGTTCTCCATGAGGTAGGTTTGGCGAATCAAATGAACCACTCTGTGACCTATTCTACTCTTAGGCAAGAGGTAGGAATAAGACAGTAATAGCATATATATGTTGTAAAAAATTACCTTATAAAAATTCACTCTAAGGATTTGAACTCACTCAAAATAAAAACATGCCCATTACTTTGTGCTTGGAATTTCACTCCATCTGTAATGTCTTTCTGTTTGCCTACCATACACAGAAAATTCATGCAGCTTTTTAAAGCCTCCAAATAATCTAAAAGTGTTGAAAGTTCACTTTTATTCCTCATGCGCTGTAATAAAATCGCTAACACTTTTCTAAGAAGCTACAGCTTATAGTAGTTAAGAAATACTATTAAGTAATAAAACAAAGAAAATTTGAAAACCACACTGAAAAAAAAACTAGCATGTTTTAAATCTTACTTGTTCTTTAGATCCCGCGGGTGTTCACCAGCCGTCTCCCTAAACAAAGAAGAAATGTGACAACAATTAAAATGTTGTGAAAACGATGCTATTAAAATACTCCTCATTTAGGTGGTGTGTTTTTATATTACCTAGATAGTGGAAAATGTCAAATTCCAAAAAGAAGTGAAATTAGTTGTATTTTGGCATTTCCCTTCATTCTCGTTTTAAAGAGCAATTTAAAATTCACCTTTCAAAGCAACAATAAGCAAAAAAGCTATGATTATTCTAGGAAGAGAAATTACAGTTTAGAATATTAATTAAACATACAATATAATCAAAATTGTATATAATCTGAACTAAATAACAATACAATCATCAAATATTATTAAATTAAAAATTGTGTTGGAAAAGTCTACAAACAATTCTTACAAAATGGAATATTCTTTGCATTGTAAGGAATTCCTTGCATAGTTAAGATTTAGTTCTTTGGTAAACACACACAACGCATGCTCAGTTTCCGTGACTAACATCACAGGGTCTCTAGAAAGATAGAATCTCCCAAATCATGATGATAATGTTAAAAAAGAGAGAGACAAATCTAGATTTTAAAATTGGGCCAAGAAAAGCCTTATTAAAAATTTAGTTAAAAATGAAAGTTCATTATTAATATAATTTTTATTAGGGTTGAAAAAGATAAAAGCACATGAAAGTGTTATAGTGTTTCAGAAGTTTCATAAACCGTTTTGAAAATTGGACAACCCATACTGGCATTTTCCCAATGATTTTCATTAAACTTCCTCACCCTAGTTTTTTTGTTTGTTTATTTGTTTTTTTGTAAGAATGGAACCAGAGAAATCAATTTGGATTCTGTGAGTAACTTAGGCAAGTGGACGTATTAATCCATCTCTATAAATTTCTAGAAAATGCCAGATGATCTTGAGTGGCATAAAGCTGATCAGTGGTTATTTGTAGACATGGGTGGGGAAAAGGGGACGGAGGCATTAAAAAGGCTATAAATTAAACTTTTGAAGTTGACAGATATGTTTGTTATCTTGTGATGATGGCTTTAGAGATGACAAAACTCATCAAACTGTATGCTTTAACATGTATTGTGTATTATAGCTATAACTTCATAAAACTCTAAGATAAACAAGTGGAAGCGTGTGAAATAGATATTTAATCTAGGGCATTAACTGCCTGATTAGCCAATTGAAAAAATAATGGAGGTCGCTATTATTGCAATTTTTGTTTAAAAGATTATTCGGCTGCTGTGCGATTACCAGGTTGGATAGAGGGTGGTTGGATGGGGAGATAAAATTCTGTAAGGAGGCTTGGACTACCATATTGGTAGTGGAGTTAAAGGCTGCTGGACTGATGCTGGACCTACATGATAGAACGAGTAGGTACAAGGAAAAGACTTCCTGAGGCACTGGATGTGAAGGTAGGGCAACATAAGGAACCAAGGATGATGGGCATTTTCTGGCTCAAGCAACTGGATATATGGTGCTGCCATTTCCTGAGATAGTGAAGATTGAAAATATATTAATATTTGAGGAAAATATAAGAGTTCCATTTTGGACATATTATTTGTGAAACCCCATGAGACAACCAAACGGAAATCTTAAGTCAGGGAAAGGTTTCTAGAACTCAGAGGAAAAGTCTGAGCTACACAAATAATTTTGAGAATTTCCAGCATATAGATAAGTATGGGTAGATGCCATGACATGGAGACAATGTCACTGAATGTGAATAGAGAAAGAAACTCAGAGTCAGTATGCTACATGGTTTATCTACCTGGATGTTTGCATCTCACCTCCCTCCTCCAAATAAACACAATGAGGGTGAAAAGGAGTTCCGTGAGCTAGAAGCTAATTTAAATTATTTCTTACGTTTCTGAGAGGCTACTTTCTAATTCTTATGTAGAAAAGTTCAAAAATAGATAGGAAACAAAAAATATAATATTTTAGGAAATTAACCAAATTTGTCTCCAGTTCGATACTGAAATTATCCTCAAAGACTCTTGGATGTCTAATTACTTATTTAATAGGTGCTTATAATTACCTCATCTAAAATTCATGTCTTAAATCATATTGATATATCTTTTACTACATACATACTTTTAAAATCAAATTAGAGGTGAAGAATAAAGCTTTGCTAAAATTCTCAACAAGATGTCAAAATAATTTGCAGAACATTATTTTTGCAAGATGTGTAGGAAATGTGGAAAAAAACTATGATATGATTTGATAAAAGTAGCTGGAAACTGTTCTGTGATGCTCTGCAATCAGCAGCTCTTACAAACTCATGATGATTGCTCATAGAAGCAGAACAAACAATTTTGGAATTAAGTTTATTATTATAGAAGGAAAATAAAACATAGGGATTTCATGTCTCGTATGAATGTTCTCCAAACTATTACTCATTTGAGAATCATGATCTATGGTAGGCTTGGTTTTGTTCGTTTCCACTTGCTTTGAGCATTGCTGGGATGTTGGGAAGTCACGTAACCTTGCTAGATTTGTGGTTCTTCCTCTGTAAAGTGGAAATGATACAACTTCCAAGGGTTTTGATGAGAATAAATGGGATAAGGTACACAAAAATTATTTTTACAGTGCAAAGTACCATAGACTACACTACAGCAGTAATAATGAGACATCATATCTAATGGTGGCAACTGAAATTACTCAAAAGAAATATTCAGTGAATTTATGTACTGTATTTAATTTCATTTACAATTTTCCAAGTCATTAATAAAGCCTAGAAGGAAATAACATCAATCTTCAGATGTTGATGAAAGAAAATAAATGACAGAAACACACATTTTTTAAACTTTGTACACTTTGTTGACTGTTAGTAGTTTTTGGCATTCACAATAAAAATAAAAGGTCTAGTACCTGTTCACAGTGCATTTCTTGGACTGAAACACTATTCTGAATCTCTCCTATTTTTTTTTTTTTTTTTTTTGCGGTATGTGGGCCTCTCACTGTTGTGGCCTCTCCCGTTGCAGAGCACAGGCTCCGGATGCGCAGGCTCAGCGGCCATGGCTCACGGGCCCAGCTGCTCTGCGGCATGTGGGATCTTCCTGGACCGGGGCACGAACTCGTGTCCCCTGCATCGGCAGGTGGACTCTCAACCACTGAGCCACCAGGGAAGCCCTCCTATTCCTTTTTTTATACTTAGTTGCTTTCATAATTTTCTAATTTATATTTCTTCTTTACTCCTTGTGATATTGCTTTTTTTTCATTATTTCATCTCTGATTCAGAGTAAATCATTAACTACAATTGTGTAGTTTTATTTTTCATTTTATAAAAATAATATTTTCCTTTTTAAAAAATAATATAATATTCACTGTTGAAATTACAAAAATATACTGAAGCAAAAAAGTAAAACAAAATCATTCATAATCCTATTACCAATACTTAACTGCTATTGACTTTTTGGTATATAGCCATGTGCTCTCTTTTCTATGCACTAATATATATTTTGTAAGTTCAGCAATGGCATGTTGTTTCTATTTTTTTCTTACTATTCTATGAATATTTTTAAATGATATAGTTGTTTTTCTACCACATT
Organism: Delphinus delphis; assembly: GCF_949987515.2. Lineage (NCBI taxonomy): Eukaryota > Metazoa > Chordata > Mammalia > Artiodactyla > Delphinidae > Delphinus > Delphinus delphis. The sequence continues at coordinate 58,803,159 of NC_082688.1, forward strand.
TTTAGGTACTGCATACATAACTATTTTGAATTTGAATTTTATGGATGAAATATAATTTGTTAGACCCATCAAAAAGGCTGTTGTCAGTTCTTTTTTCTTATATAAGCAGCCCTGTGATAAACATCCTTAAGGCTATATATTTGCATGAATCATGATTATTTCCTTAGGATGAATTGCTGGACTCAGTCAAGCCTGCATACCAAGTTACAAAAGTTATAATACCTACTGCCAAATTGCACTCCATAACATTCAACACTCCTCCCAGCAAGCCATGAAAGCGCCTCCTTCCTCACACTATAGCTAATAGTAGATACTGCCATTTTAAACTGTTTACATTTTTGTCAATTTGATAAATCAAATTACATCTCATCATTTTATTGTATGTTTTTTTGGTTATCAGTTGGGTTGAGAAGTTTTTTGTGTTTTTTTAAATTTGTATTTGTTAGTTTCTGAAATGCTTGTGCAATTTGCATAGTTATCTATCTCTTTGGTATAATCACTTGTAATAACTTCTTATATATTGAGGATATTCACTATAATCATAAAAATTTTGATTAAGAAGACTGATGATAACCTCAAAATTTCCAAGATTAACACATGCAAAGATTCGTCCTAAAACCCAAGAGAAAATTAAACAGCTTTCTTAGTTTACTGAGATGCAAAAGTGATTGTAAGTAGATGAGTGAATTTAAATAATTTCAATTTCATGCTTCATTTTTTATTACTCTATTTTCATTCAAATTTGAATCAATGTTAAACTTAGTCTATTGCTGTACTGTCCCTTGAAAAAAAAATTGGGATTCTTTATATCAACATATTTTTATTCACTATTATGTCTATATTTTACTTTCTCTTTTTTTTGAAACTATGTGAACATGTTTTTTTCCTTATTGCCCAAAAAGAATAAACTGGTCTAACTGAAGTTTTCTTGACATATTACCCTAAGAGGGAGGACTTACTGGTGTAGCTAAGGTTAAGAGAAGAACCAACTTGCAGTACCATCTTTGTGTAAGGTTTTTCTGTGCTCAGGAAGGGCCTGAATGCTTTGTCTCAGTGTTGATGTCATTACATAGAAAGTGACGTCTTTGAGGTCAGCAGCTAATCACAAATGTAATCACAAAGGGGTATGTATTCCTATGCATACTCCTCTAGACTTTGGCTTAGGTATACTTATTCAGGGGTAAAAACTAGAAAATTAGGAACTCATGTAGCTTCAGAGATTGTAAACTAGTTGATGTTCGCTAGTGGTTAGCCAATAAGTGTGCCATACCAATAAGGAGGACTGAAATAAAGTATCTTACATTACCATCGTGCATTATAATCTGTTCACTATCTCATGCCACTCTAAATAACTTTGTTTCTATACAGACAGTAGGAACTACAGTTTGAAGTAAAACAGTCAAGGTTTCTGCTCTGATAGAGATAATATGCTAATGGGTAACACAGGTAATAAACAACAAAGGTAGATAGATGGACAGACAGACAAACAGAAGAATGGATACTTTCAGGCAAGATGGTATGGGCAGTGTTGGGTAATGCTGAATAGGGTAGTCAGGAAAATCTTGTTGAAAGGTAATAATTTGAGCTGAGACCTGAATAACAGAAAGGAGAGCCATGCTAAAAAGAAGGGTGAAGGCCTCTAGAAGGGGCATATATGTGCAAAGACTCTGACACAGGAAAAAACTTCAGTGTTTGAAGAACACAAATGTGCTCAGTGTGGCTGGAGCATAGTGAGCTAGGAAGAGCCTGATACAGGAGGAGTGGGAGAGGAGGTGTAGGCCAGGTCACAGATTATGTGAGACTTTTTTTTGTTTTTAAAGCACAGGCTCCAGACGCGCAGGCTCAGTGGCCATGGCTCACGGGCCCAGCCGCTCCGCGGCATGTGGGATCATCCCGGACCGGGGCACGAACCCGTGTCCCATGCATCGGCAGGCAGACTCTCAACCACTGCGCCACCACGGAAGCCCTATACAAGGCTTTTTAATCATGGTAAGAAGCTGACCACAGTCAGATAACCGGGGGCTACCATGATGATGACAATGATGACGGTCAAGATCAAGTCGACTACGAACTCAACAGTATAGAAAACTGTCTTTTATCACCTAAATGTTATATAGCAAGCCAGTCATTGAGTCTGGTTTCTTGTTCAGACTCTGTTCAGTTTTATTTTCTCTACGTTCTGTTATTGCCTGGAGTGGTGATGTTTTTTTCACCTCTTAAGCCTAAAGTTGATAACTGCCCTTGATTTCTGTTTGTTTGTTTCTATTTCTTTTCTTAAGGCATTTGCCAATGTTTGGATTGATTTTAGTGCTGAAGAAGCACTTAAAGGACTCAACAGATTTATTTAGGAATTAGATTTCTGAAATTCAAAGTATTTTAATGATCTATAATTAATAGACATTTTTATAGCTTTTTCATTCTCTACCTACCCCATGTCCCAAACCCCTTTATTTTAAGCCATACTTTCCTGCACACGTATTTTAGCCCTACCAGCCAACACACACACGAAAAGCAAAAGCTACAATTGACAATCTAGGAAGGAATCTCCCCTTTCAAAGCATTGTGTCCTGAACTACTCCTTTTGCCTGTTTAAGTTTCACCTGCTTGAACGTCTATTTAGTTTTTCCAATTACGGCTTTTTCCCTTTACTGTAAAGTCCACTCTGTATCCTTTGCTTTGGCACCTGCTATGTTCGGTGTTCTTCCCAACACTATTTCAGGTTGTACCTCAGCTTTCCTACACAGCCTCTGGCATACATCATGCCTCTTTTCCAGCCAATTTTCTACCCACGCCCTCCACTTTCCCAGTTGGATTCACCAAATGTAACTGTCAACCAGTATAGAATTTGCTTCCCCCTACCGTGGCACTCTTTATCCACATTTAAATTAACAATGACCTTAATTATAAGAAGAATAAATAAATAAACAAACAAATATAAACACACACACATAACATGCATTCGCAAGTTAGGTTTTATCCATTTGACAATAGCTGTTACGTGGAAAACAGATCCATATGTAAACTATACAGATGCTCTAATTTTGTTTGCAGTCATCCAAGAGTTTAAAAAATATATACTGATTGAGTTTAAGAAGCATTTTTTAAATTACTTTTTAAGTTACTCTTGTAAATAGTAAAAGTTTTGGACTTCAGCATCAGTCATTTTTTTAATGGTTAAATGATTTTTTAATTTTAATTAAAAAAATATTAGAGTACAGTTGATTTACAATATTGTGTTGGTTTCATGTGTACAGCAAAGTGAATCAGTTATACATATATGTATATCACTTTTTAGATTCTTTTCCCATTATAGGTCATTACAGAGTATTGAGAAGAGTTCCCTCTGCTATACAGCAGGTCCTTATTAGTTACCTATTTTATATATAGTCGTGTGTATAAATCAATCCCAATCTCCCAATTTATCCTTCCCTCCCCCTCCCCCTAGTAACCGTAAGTTTTTTTCCTACATCTGTGACTCTATTTCTGTTTTGTACATAAGTTCATTTGTATCATTTTTTTAGATTCTGCATATAAGTGATATCATATGATATTTGTCTTATTAGCAGGAAGATTATAGTATAAGTTTAAGAGCTGATGTGGGGCTTTTACCCAAATTAGTTTCCTTAATGCCAATCATTGTACTATATATTTGTATCTTGAAATCACCAAGCTTCAAAAGCTCCCAATAAAATTAGAATTCATCTGAAAGTCCTGTCACATATCATGGAGGTGACGTGGGCTGTAAACAGGGAATGAATAGGCCTGAAGGGAGACCAGAGCATTTAGTGATAGTGGAAATTGAGTGTCTCAAAGTACAGATTTCACTTATTTAACAATTTTATGTAAGATCTGTTTTTGTCAAGCTTACCATATATTTTATAATATGTTAACGAGTCATGCCCTTCAAACTAACCACCATTTTGTTTACTGACAGTTTTGTCTTATATAAAATGATAGTAACATTAACAAATCCCCATCTCAAGGAAATATTAGCCACATTCAACCTCTCTACACTCTACACCAGGCTCATTACTTTAATCAGCCATTCTTCGTGTGAAATCTCAAGTGCTCCTTGTGTATGTAAACCTATAACCCACCATTACATCTACCAATCCCTGATAAAGCATTTGCCAAAGAGTTTAAACATGCCCATGAGTGATTGTACAAAACCTCCCTATCACAAATTGGTGTTGGAGATCCCTTATCAAATCACTTTTTCCAACACATTCTTTTATTAAATCTTCTAAATGTGTTTCTGAGAATTCCTCCAAACTGATAAGATAATCAGACGATATTTGTTGGAGCTCACTAAATTACGTATTCCATAATATTATTATGCTTACTATTTTTCTGACATCAATATTCTCATCACTCCATATACAAATAAATAAATCATAGAGCTGAAATTATACTAGCTTCACTTGATTTTCCATTTAGTGTATATTATTCTTCTAATTCTAATATTTATTTTTCCAAAACAAGAATAAGTATTACGTTTTGGAAAATAAATCTTAACTAAAACCTGTAACGTTAACCTTATAATAAATTAGTAATAGTATAGTGTGTTATCACAGCTAATTGGTAAATAATAAAAGACTGTTAATTAATAAAGTCTATTTATACACTTATATTTTAGGAATCTGTACTATCAACACTCCATCAACAAATATTTACTGTGTCTTCTCTGTGAAAAGCACTCTGGGACATCAGGGGCTGAGGGAAGTATCAGCCCTCGAGATATTGACAATCTGGCTAGGGTGCAGTTCTCATGCATTAATTATAAAAAGTAGCACATTAAAAAAAAGTAGCACGTAGCACATGCCAGCTACATAGTATAGCTAATACCTGTCATGAGATGAGGTCAAAGTCTTGTGGTGGTTAGGGAAATCCCCCCAGGAGAGTTAGAACTTAAGCTGGGAGAGCCTTGAGATATGATCAAGATCTAATTATGTTGGGAAAAGGAGGAATACAAGGGTAAGAGCATGAGCAAACAACGGAAATGGGAGGCACAAGGAATAATGTAAAGCTGCATTGCTCAGTATGGTAGCCACTAGCTACACATGGCTTTTGAGCACTTCAACTGTGGCTAGTCGGAATTTAGATGCATGGTTTCAAAGGCTCGGTATGAAAAAAAAAAGGGGAAATATCTCTTTAATATTAATTATTATATATTGAAATGATAATATTGAGGATATATTGGGTTAAACATAACAACAGTGGTATTAAAATTAATTTCACTTGTTTCTTTTTGCATTTCTAATGTAGCTACTAGAAAATTTAAATTACATTTGTGTAAAGTCACATTTGTGGCTGGCATTATTCTTCTATTGGACAGCATCAAGTCACTGAGTAATTGTAAAGAGGCTGGGTTTATTAAATAAGTATTTTAAAGAAAAGTAATCAGGCTAAAAAAAGTGCTGACTGGTTAGGAGAGGCTAGAGACTAGAAATATGAATAATTACCACCTATTCAAAGGCCTACACATAAAGTGTCAAGGGCTGAATGAAGCAGGTGGCAGTGGAGGAGAGATGGCGTGGCATTATATATTTTTCTGTGTCTGATTACTTCTGCTTGGCAATATATTTTTTTAGATTGTTCCCACTGCCAGAGACATTATACAAGGAGACTTTTGGAATACCTAACTCTAGTGACTAGATATGAAGACAGAAAGAGAGAGGAATCGAATATGTCTGCCATTGCAAACTGAGGAGACAGGGAAAATGATGATGCCATCGGTGGGAGTGAGGAATTCGATGGGGGGACATGCTTTGCAGGGAGAGGTTTTAAGACTTGGACTGTTTTGTAGTGGTGGAGTCGTGATGATGATTAATCTCTCCACGGAATGAATGTAAGGAACAGGTAGAGATGGCTAAGTCTGATATAATGATGTACATCAATGAGTAAATGTACTTAAGCCTTCTGTAAAACAGAAGTGGAATTCAGGGAGGGAATGATCAAATTAATGATAGCGATTAGACAGCCATCTTGGTAGAATTCAATATTGAATTCAAGAGTACAGGGTGATTTCAGGTGGTGACTTTTCTGACAGTTCAAACGCAGAGCCAAGAACTGAAGCATAGAAAATACTGACATTTGGAGGTTGGGAGAGGATGCTCTATGAAGATAAATTGATCAGTTATGGAAACAGGAAGAGAACAAAGACAATGTGGGATCATGGAGCCTAAGGAACTATAAAAATATCAAGAAGGAAGAGACGGCCAACAGGAGAAAATGTTTTAAGAAATGTATAAAAGACTGTAGATGGTATTTTACTATTTAGCATCAAAATATTAGCCAGTAGGAATACAATCCTCAACCATGGGATCTAAGAGACAGCAGATGTTCCATGATCTGTCTTTCTGCCTTTGGATCACCTGGCCCATGCTTGGGCTTTTCTCCACATATGTTTGCCCTCCTCTCTTTCTCTGGTAATCACACCTATCCCATAAAGTTTCTGCTGAATAGTGTCAGATTTACCGTTTCCTGTAGCATTTAATATCTGCATCCTCAATCAGCACTTATCACAGACTGCCTATTTTGTCTTTTCGTACACAGTATTCTTCGGACTCCAAAGTTATTCATCTTCCACCTCGCTATCTCCTTAGGATTGCCCTTAATGTTTAAAATACTACATTCTTAGAGAAAACAGAACTGATAAAGAAAGATTCAGGGCTAAGGCTAGCAGGAATGCTTGATCTGGCCTGTGACAGCCACAGTGCTCCCATGGACCTATATGTCATCACTGGCTTTTCATTTCTCCACCAGTTTTTATGCTTTGTTTCTCCTTAGGGCCTTTACTGTTATTTAAGGGTGGAACCCACATTCTTTCATTCATTCATTCAACAAGGCACCAAAATATTTAAAAGGTTATAAAATGAATTCTATATGCATCCTGCATACCCTCAACTGCAATTTATATGCATGTTTACATGTCTCTCTTCCATACTTGAATGTAAGATCCTTGAGGAAAAGAACAGGTTATTATACACCTTATCAATATTTGTACTCTAAATGCCTAGATAGTTCTTGGCACCGAGCAGACTGTCAACTCACATTTGCTTAATTAATATATAAATCAGTCAAAGTGTGCATTCCTTCCTGAAAGAGCTGACAAACTGAGAAAAGAAGACAAAATGTGTACAAGCAGCCAGAGTACAGATAGGAAGGAGATGCCTGACAAAAGAAGTACTCAGATAAAAACATATTAGGAGTTAAGTGAAAGGAAAAAAAAAAATGTCGTACAGAAAGGATGGGAGAAGGCTTCCTGGAGAAGCTGGCATTTGAGCAAAGGCCAGAAGGAGGGTGAGAATGGGAAATTTCACTAAAGGGAACAGGGATTGTTGGTCCTGCCCCAAAATATTTATCCCTTTATACTTATTCAGAAAAAAAATACCCATTTTCCCATGTCTGGTTAGTTTTTACTTGAACTTGTGTGATCATTTTTCCTTTACAAAAAGTTTTTTTTTTTTTCCCATAAAAAATTTCCTTACAATATGTAGATGCAGAGCCAAATTTTATTTTAAGGACAACAGCATTTTTACCTCCTGTTTTGTGTGAGGGTCTGTGGGTTGTAGGAGATGAGAAAAGAGAGCTCCCAGCTGCCACAGCCCAACAAAACCCCTGAAAGTGATGACTGCATCCATTTCCACCCAGTGCCACTTTCTGAAAGTGATGTTTTTGAAAGGAGGATTGCAAATAGTTGCTGCTTCTCAAAACTGCGGTTGCTTTTCAGGATGCGGCCATTGCTATCTCCATGCTGACGCAGCTCCCAGCGTTGGCACCAGCCTGACTTTGAACTGTTTAAGATATTTCATTCCCAACAGTAGAGTATTCCACAGAAAGAAAGAGGCCTTGTTTTTAATAAGCTGAAGTGGATGAGATGGGCAGTCATGAAGTAAAAATGATTATGAGGGAGGGAAGTGGAGACCTAGTGAGTGCCCCTCCCACCCTGTCCTCCAGGACAGCGATGTTCTCTGGGTGATGCTCTGAAAAGGTATGCATAAGTAGGGGGTGGGGAATGAGTACAAGGGGAAAAATAGACAAGATTTAAAGGATGCGGCATTTTCTGCACCTACGAGGTATTACGCTGGAAAGAGCTTGTGTGTTAGGACAAGGTTTGTATCCCAGTTCTACTCTTTAACAGTATATATTTTTTAACTTGCTAAGTTGCTTAATATCTCCAAGTTCAGGTTCCTGCATATGGAGCTTGTATTAATTACTCCTCAGTGGTGACCTGAGAGTTTTGAGATAACATCAGAAACTAGTCAGTTCGTAAATGTTGGTATCCCCTGCTCCAGCTTGCCTTCCTTTCCTTTCTTCACGGAGTGCACGAGTGAAACCTCTCTGTCAGGGACTTCTCAGACCAGTCGATTCACTGCACACGATTGGAATGAGGGCTGCATTATTCTTTGCTGCAAAGATGGTGCTAATCAACTGCCATCTGTAGTGTTTGTGCGCGTACTTTTCCATGCCTGATGGAGACACATTTGTATGCTAGGATAGGCAGCTGGACTCTTGTCCTCCATTCTTTTTTGATCTTCATTTCTCATTTCGCTCGTTGGGAGTACTCCACAGACGTGACACACAACTTGGCAATAATCAGGTTAGTGTTTTCAGGTAAAGACTTTCCATTTCCAAGGATGAGACACGGTTAGACACACCAAATGCTACTGCTGGAAAAGGCCTTGGAAAACATCTCATCCAAACTCTTCATACAGATGAGGAAACAGAGGCTTAAGAGTTAACTTGCCCAAAACATAAAGAAATGTAATGGCCAGGTTCAGATTAGAACTCAGATTCCTGCTGTTCAGCTCAGGGAGCTTTCCAATCATTCTCATACCTCTCAGGGAGAGGCATTTTGCCAACTTTTTTGGAAGAACATACAACCACAGTAAATCCAAATGTTACATTCAAGGACAGTCACATAAGAATCTGTAAAGGGATGGTTCTGATTCTGACTATCTTTTGGAAAATACTAGAGATAACCCCTTGAAAGATTATCTTTTCCTTCTTTGATTAGCAACAATTCTGAATGCACCCTTGTTTAGAAACACATGGGCACATGACCACACACAGACACACACACACACACACACACACACATACACACACACAGTTCTCCTGTTCTCTCTCAGGATAAGTTAGTTGCCCAGGTGGTCTCATTAATGACTGCACTCTCTCAGGCATGAAACACCATGACTTTTTGCTTTTGGGACTGCAGTATGCAAATTGACTAGAGTCAATCGTACCTGATTTTCTAAATTGCCTCTGCTGTAACAATTCTCCCACCTGGTAATAAGCATTGAAATTAAACAATGGGATTGATTACAAATCCCTCACTCTGGGGAAACTCCGTTAGTTTTACCTGAATAAAAACTGCAGAACAGGGTCCAATTTGGGGTAAGTGGTGTACAAGATGCTTCAGGAAGCACAGTAAAAATAACTTTGAAGAAGTTTAAACATTACTCTTTAGCCACAGGCAATATCAAGCAAACAGAATTTTATTTACAAGTCACATAAAGGCATGCTTAAGTGAGTATTGCCTGATGCAGGCCAGAATTGATAGAGCTCATACTTATTTGAGCTCAGCTCTTGACACAGATAGTGGGCTTCAGGTGAATCCTGGAACCTCCATGGCTCTATTAGAAATCCATACATAGTATAATTCTCCAGCTTGAGATTTTCTAATTTCAAGCCACAGATAACTAGTAGTTGGGAGACCTGGAGAGGAGTCCCATATCTTAACTCACCAGCTGTTTGATGTTGGGCAAGTAATTTAACCTTTCCGAATCTCAGGTTTCAATTACCTAACTTGGGTTTTAAATACCTGCCCTACTCCTTTCCCAAGATTGTTGTGAGGATCAAATAAAACCTTGTACAAAATATGACTTGAAAACTGGTAAGTGCACGGTAAACGTGGAGGCTTTGTCTTTTTCGAGGCAGTCATTTTTACTGAGCTCGTGCACAATTCTACAAAACACAGATTTCAGCCAATGGTGAGGTTGGCCTTCTTTTCCTGACCTAACCTCATATGCAATGGCTGCAGTATAGGTGGACTTTGGAGTCAGATAAACCTATGTCATATGAGTCTTCCATTTACTGGCTCTAAGTCCAGGGGCAAGCTAGCCAGCTGCTGAGACTCATCAAAAAATGGGCACTGAAATAATACTCACCTCAAGGGCTACTGTGAGAATCAACATTGCTGTGGATGGAACATGAACACCATGCAATTAATGTTACCTATTATTATTAGCAGAGAATAACTGCAACATGCAGGAATAGTCACATCATGCCTCGTTCTGAACAAAGCAAAGGCTTTCATTGCCTGGTATAGTCTGAAGTATGGGCGAGAATTATTCAGATTTCTCTCTTACAAGGAGGGATGCCTAAGGACCTATAAGAAGACTGATGAGACACTGAAGTCCCTGGGATCTCATTCCCTAGATAGCGAGCTCCCGGAGTGTGGGATTAGATTTTTTGCATCCCACCAATATTAGCAGTCATAGAGCCTAGCACACAGTCTGGCACATGGCCAGATGTATGGTAAACATTTTGCATGAATGAGAAAAGAAATCTTTGGCTGTGAAAGGACACATAGGAATGAAAAATATGAAACTTCATTCCTTGAAAATAAGGGCAGATATTTCCTTCTCTTTCCTTTCTGTCAGAATACTGACCATTGAAATTTAAAAATGTTAAGTACTTTCACTGTCATTTCCAATGTATCTTCTTAGAAATTATATAAGCCTTTTGTTAACATTAGGACCTAGGAATATGGTTCTCAAGGACCTGGCAGCCATCTCTTGGAAATGTAAATATCTAGGGAGGGGGTACCCCTATCTCCTAGTTTCTGTGGGAAGGTAGGAGCCTAATTTTGGTGGGCCCCTTGCTCCACATTATAAAATTCCTTCCTATCAAAAGACATGAATTTTTTGTTTCCTCCCACAACCCTTTTGGATAAAGTCAAGTTAACACAGATGGTCATCCCAATCACCAGGTAAAGTTAGAATGAATGATGAGTGACCAATAATGCTGTCAAGTCCTCTTATTTGAAGACTAGTTATTGCTGATCTTGAAAATATATACGTGATGTGATGCATCTGCTTGGCTATATCAAAGGATGAGATTTCTTTCTGTCTGCAATCTCAGCGAATTGTCTGTGATGCATATCACACTCTGGTTTAATGCTTATTCAGTAATAAGGGTGTTTTCTTTCTCTACTTATTACCTTTGTGAAGAGGAATTCTGGGTTGGGAGAAGCACTTTTTTTTTTTTTTCTTTAATTATATTTCCCCAATACTTGCTAAGCAGAGCATCACGTCTCCCAGTCTAAATGGTATCTGATGACTACGGATATAAAGAATGGTCTGCAGGATTTCATATCAACTTCATTCTGTTAGGCTGTGTATTAGACAATAAACTGCATTTTTCTAGGATCTTTCATTCAGAAGCTGTCAGGGGTTTTATTATTGAAGTGGGAATAGACAGCACTGGAGTTCTTGGCCCTTCCATCAGAAATAGATACAAACTCAATTTCATACCTAGTTTAATAAATCTGTTGAACAGATTGAACAGGAAGCACTGAGAAGGTATGAACCATCCTTACTCTTTCTAAGGAGGTGAGATTTCTCAAGACTAATGCTGGTGGTTTAAATGCTAATGGTCTTAACTATTTCTTTGTTTAACTATAAACATTAAACAAACATGCCTACCTCTTTGAAACTTAACTAGATTATTCTGTAATTAAGTTATTTTAAGAGTTTTAACTGAGTGACTCAGTAATAAAGATTATTCCCCTTCTGCCATCCAAAGAAAATCCCGATTCAGTAATCATAAATTCTCATTGGCCTCTGGCTAGGATTGCCCTCATTACTTACAAGTTTTCTAGAAATTAAAAAATGCTTGGCAGTTTGTATGGAAAGTGGGGATTTCCAGAGCCTTTTCTAAAGAGTGGGGTAAATAAGTAATGCTCTGGTAAACACAGTAAGATTTAAGACAGCTTACTCAAATAAATTAAGCAAGTAAAGATACTGAGATGAAAGGAAAATGCATAATTGTTAGAACAAAATGAGTCTGTTCTAGCCAAGAGGATAATAAGGAGAAACAGGACTACTAAATGTAATGTGTAACCCTGGATGGAATCCTGGAAGAGAAAAATGCCATTACGTAAAAAACTAAGGTAATCTGGATAAAGTATGTACTTTTACTACTAATAATGCATTAACATTACTCCATTAATTGTAATGTAATTAAATGTGACATTCTAATGTTAGATGTTAATAATAAGGGAAACAGTGTGAGGTACAAGGAGTGCTCTGTCAGGGAGGGAATAGAGTTTAGACAAAGACCTTAGGTGAAAATCCTAAAATACCTTTCTTATTTTAATTGAAGTATAGTTAACTTATAATACTTTCAGGTGTACAATGCAGTGATTCAATATTTTTAAAGACTATTACAAGATTACTGACTACACTGCTTGTGCTGTGTTATACCCCTGTGATTTATTTATTTTATAACTGGTAGTTTTTACATCTTAATCCCCTTTGCCTATTTTGCCTATCTCCCCACACTCCCCTCTGGCAACTACTAATTTTTTCTCTGTATGTGATAATCTGTTTTATTATATTTGTTGTTTTGTTTTTTAGATTTCACATGTAAGTGAAAATATACAGTATTTGTCTTTCTCTGTCTGACTTATTTCACTTAGCATAATATCTGCTAGGTTTATCCATGTTGTTGTAAATGGCATTATTTCATTCTTTTTTATTCCATTTATACTACATTTTTATCCCTTTATTTGTCAGTGAACACTTAGATTGCTTCCATATATTGGCTACTGTAAATAATGCTGAAATGAACATTGGAGTACATATATCTTTTTGAATTGGTGTTTTAATTTATATGGGTATATACGAAGGAGTGGAATTGCTGGATCATAGGGTAATTGTATTTTTATTTTTTGAGGAAACTCCATACTGTTTTCCATAGTGGTTGCACTAATTTATATTCCCACCAACAGTATGAGAGTTCCCTTTTCTCCATGTCCTTGCCAAAACTTGTTATTTCTTGTCTTTTTGATAATAGCCATTCTGACAGGTGTGAGATGATATCTCACTGTGGTTTTGATTTTCATTTCCCTGATGATTAGTGATGTCAAGCATCTTTTCATGTGCCTGTTGGCCATCTGTGTATCTTCTTTGGAAAAATGCCTATTCAGGTCCTCTGCACATTTTTTAATTGGATTATTTGTTTTCTCTGATATTAAGTTGCATGAGTTCTGTATATATTTTGTATATTTACCTCTTTTTTTTTTTTTTTTTTTTGCGGTACGCGGGCCTCTCACTGTTGTGGCCTCTCCCGTTGCGGACCACAGGCTCTGGACGCGCAGGCTCAGCAGCCATGGCTCACGGGCCCAGCCGCTCCGCGGCATGTGGGATCTTCCCAGACTGGGGCATGAACCCATGTCCCCTGCATCGGCAGGCGGATTCTCAACCACTGCGCCACCAGGGAAGCCCGTATATTTACCTCTTATCGGACATGTCATTTGCAAGTATTTTCTCCCATTCAGTAGCTTGCCTTTTCTTTTTGTTGATGGTTTCCGTTACTGTGCAGAAGCTTTTTAGTTTGATTTGGTCCCATTTGTTTATTTTTGCTTTTGTTTCCCTTGCCTGAGGAGACAGATAAATATATATGTATGCATGTGTGTGTGTGTATATATATATATATATATACACTCACATATGTATGTATATATACATACATATATTTTAGTTATATATATTATAGCTAAAATATTTAGCTATATATATTTAGCTATAGTATATATAGCTAAATATTTTATATATATATATATATATATATATAAAACCAATGTCAAAGAGCATGCTGCCTAAGTTTTCTTCTAGGAGTTTTATGGTTTCAAGTCTTACATTTAAGTCTTTAATCTATTTTGAGTTTACTTTTGTATATGGTATGAGAAATTGGTCTAATTTCATTCTTTTACATGTAGCTATCCAGTTTTCCCAACATCACTTAGTGAAGAGAGTATCTTTTCTGCATTGTATATTCTTATTTCCTTTGTTGTATATTAATTGACCATATGAGCATGGGTTTATTTCTTGGTTCTATTCTGTTCCATTGAGCTATGTGTCCATTTTTGTGCCAATTCCATACTGTTTTAATTACTATAGCTTTGTCCTATATTTTGAAATCAGCGAGTGTGATATCTCTTGCTTTGTTCTTCTTTCTCATGATTTCCTTGTCTATTTGGGGCCTTCTGTGGTTCCATACAAATTTTAGAATTATTTGTTCTAGTTCAGTAAAAAATGTCATGGGTCTTTTGATAGCAATTGCATTGAATCTGTAGATTGTTTTGGGTAGTATGAACATTTTTAAAATATTAACTCTGATCCATGAGTACAATATATCTTTCCATTTATTTATGTCATCTTCAATTCCTTTCATCAATGTCTTATAGTTTTCAGAGTACAGGTTTTTCACCTCCTTGGTTAAATTTATTCCTAGGTATTTTATTCTGTTTGATGCAATTGTGAATGTAATTGTTTTCTTAATTTCTCTTTCTGAAAGTTCATTATTAGTGTATAGAAATGTAACAGATTTCTGTATATTAACTTTGAATCCTACAACTTGATTGAATTTATTTAATCATGTCATCTGCAAATAGTGACAGTTTTCTTCTCTCCTTCCAATTTGGATCCCTTGTATTTCTTTTTCTTGTCTGGTTGGTGTGTCTAGGACTCACAACACTAGGTTGAATAAAAGAGGCAAGAGTTGGTATCTGTGTCTTGTTCCTAATGTTAGAGGAAAAACTATCAGTTTTTCACTGTTGAGTATGATGTTAGCAGTGGGTTTCTTCATAAATGGCCTTCATTATGTTGATGTATGTGCCCTCTATACCCTCTTTGTTGAGAGTTATTCATCATGAATGAATGTTGAATTTTGTCAAATGCTTTTTCTTCACCATGTGTGTTTTACCTATTATTTTGAATGTGGCATATCACAATGATTGATGTGCAGATATTGAATCGTTGTTGGAATAAATCCCACTTGATCGTTAGGTATGATTCTTTTAATGTATTACTGAATTCGGTTTTCTAACCTTTTGTTGAGGATTTTTGCATCTATGTTCATCAGGGATATTGGCCTGTAATTTTTTTGTAGTTGTCTTTGTCCAGCTTTCCTATCAGGGTAACGCTGACCTTGTTGAATAAATTTGGAAGTTTTCTCTCCTCTTCAATCTTTTGGAATAATTTGAGAAGGATAGGTATTCACTCTTCTTTAAATGTTTGGTACAATTCCCCTATGAAGTTATTTTGTCCTGAACTTCTGTTTGTTGAATTTTTTTCTTTTTGGATGACTGATTCATTTTATTACTAATAATTGGTCTATTCAGATCCTCTATTTCTTCCTGATTCAGTCTTGGAAGATTGTATATTTCTAGGAATTTATCAGTTTCTTCTAGGTTGTCCAAGTGATTGTCATAGTATCCTCTTATGTTCATAGTATCCTCTTATGACTATGTATTTCTGTGATATCAGTTTTAACTTCCCTTCTTTCATTTCTAATTTTATTTGAGCCCCTCTCTATTTTTTTCTTGATGAGTTTGGCTAAAGGTTTACTAATATTGTTTATCCTTTGATAAAACAAGCTCTTAATTTCATTGATCATTTCTATTTTTTTATTCTGTATTTTACTTATTTCTGCTCTGATTTTTATTATTTTCTTCCTTCTACTAACTTTGGGCTTCGTTTGTTCTACTTTCTCTAATTCCTGTTGTTGTAAAGTTAGGTTGTTTATTTGAGATTTGTTTCTTGTTTCTTGAGGTAGGCTCTTGGATCATTACAAACTTCCCTCCTAGAACTGCTTTCACTGCATCCCATAGATAGAGTTGCATTTCTATTTTCATTCCTCTCTCAAGGAATTTTTAAATTTCCTCTTTGATTTCTTCACTGACCCATTGTTTTGCTTGTTTGTTTGTTTTAGTAGCACGTTGTTTAGTCTCCACATATTTGTATTTTTTCACTTTCCTTTTGTAATAGCTTTCTAGTTTCATACCTCTTTGGTTGGAAAAGATGCTTGATATAATTTCAATCTTCTTAAATTTATAGAAACTTGTTTTGTGGCCAAGCATGTGATCTGTCCTGGAGAATGTTCATGTGCCCTTGAAAAGAATGTGTAGTACGCTGTTTTAGAATAGAAAGTTTTGCAGATATTTATTAAGTCCATCTGGTCTAATGTCTCATTTAAGGTCAATGTTTTCTTATTGATTTTCTGTCTGGATGATCTATTCACTGACATAGGTGAGGTAATAAAGTCCCCTACTATTACTGTATTACCATCAATTTCTCCCTTTATGTTTGTTAATATGCTGTATGTACGTAGGTGCTCTTATGTTGGGTGCATATATATTACAATGCTTATATCTTCTTGTTGGATTGATCCTTTTATCGTTATGTTATATCAGTCTTTGTCTATTGTTGCAGTATTTGTTTTAAAGTATATTTGTCTAAGTATTTCTACCCTCCAGGTTTTTTGTTTTGTTTTGTTTTCATTTGCATGGAATATCTTTTCCATCCTTTCACTTTCAGTCTGTGTGTGTCTTCAGCTCTGAAGTGAAACTCTTGTAGGCAGCATATATAAATGGGTCTTATTTTTTAGCCACCCTATGTCTCTTGATTAGAGCATTAAGTCTGTTTACATTTAGAGTGATTACTGATAGGTATGTATTTATTGCCATTTTGTCACTTGTTTTTTGGTTGTTTTTGTAGTTCTTCTCTGTTCTTTTCTTCTTCTTTTAGTCTGTGATTTTGTGACTTGTTGATTTTCTTTAGTGTTATTATTGGGTTGCTTTCTCTTTTTTTTTTTTTTTTTTTTTTTTTTTTGCATTATTTTTAGATTTTTGGTTTGTGGTTACCATGAGATAGGTAGATATTTTTAAAGCAGAAAGTTATTTAAGTCCAAAACTTCTAAACTCTCTGCATTTTAAAACTATCCCCCACTTTTAATGTTTCTGACACTGAATTTTACATCATTATGTGGATCCCTTAGCTACTTGTTATGGTTATAGTTGATTTTATGAGTTTTGACTTTTAACTGTGATACTACCTTTTTAAGTTGTTGATCCATGGCTTTACAATATATTTGCCTTGACCATTGAGATTTTTTTTCTCCATATTTTTTCTCATTTCCTGCTATGGCCTTTCTTTTTCACTTAGAGATGGTCCTTTAACATTTCTTATAAGGCTGGTTTAGTGGTGATGAGCTGTTTTAGTTTTTGCTAGTCTGGGAAACTCTATCTCTCCTTTAATTCCTAATGATAACCTGCCAGGTAGAGTAATCTTGGTTATAGGTTTTTTTTGTTTTTTTTGTTTTTTTTTTCTTTCAGCACTTTAAATATGTGATGGCACTCCCTTCTAGCCTGCAAAGTTTCTGCTGAAAAATTAGCTGTAATTTCTTTGTATGTGACTCTGCTTTTCTCTTACTGCCTTTAAAATTCTCTATTTTTAACTTTTATCATTTTAATTACAATATGTCTTGGTGTGGATCTCTTTGAGTTCATCTTGTTTAGGACTCTCTGTGATTCCTGGACCTGGGTAACCATTTTCTTCCCTGGTTGGCTAAGTTTTCAGCTACTATTTTATCAAACAGGTTTTCTGCCTTTTTCTCTCTTACCCTTCTGTGATCCCTATAATGCAAATATTAGTACACTTGATGTTATCCTGGAGGTCCCTTAAACTACCTTCATTTAAAAAAAAAAAAAAAAAAACAACTTTTTTTCTTTTTGCTGCTCTGATTTGGTGATTTCTACTATTCTGTCTTCCAGATCATTTATGCATTCTTCTATATCACTTAATCTGCTGTTGATTTTTCTAGTGTATTTTTCACTTAAGTTATCATATTCTTCAGCTCTGACTGGCTCCTTTTTGTATTTTACAATTCTCTGTTAAAGTTCCCACTATGTTCCTCTATTCTCTTCTGGAGTTTGGTGAACATGACCATTGCTTTGAACTCTTTATCAGGTAAATTACTGATCTCCATTTCATTAGGATTTGTTTTACGGGTTTTACCTTGTTCTTTCATTTGGACCATAATCTTTTGTCTTCTCATTTTGTTGACTTTCTGTTTGTCTCTATGAATTAGGTGAAACAGTTACTTCTTTTGGTCTTGAAGGTTTGTCCTTGTGTGGGAGCATCCCTGTGCAGACTGTGAGCCTGGTGGTTTTGGCAGGAGGGCTGGATCCAGAGACCAGAATGGGCAGGTCTTCTCCCAGGGCTCACTGAGGGCTGCCACCTTGGTGTATAGGGCTGGAGCTGGAGCCCAGCACAGACCAGGGCTTCTCCTGGGGCATGTCAAGGGGTGCTGCCTTGGTGGAGGGATGTGATTGGATCCAGAACCAGACCTTGGCAGGTCAGCTAGAATGCCAGGCACTTTTCAATCTGTTGCGTCTATGCCGGGACTTGGAGTAAATTTGTGAGTGTGCTTTTTAAGAGCAGAGTTTCAGTTTCCTGCAGCCCTTTGTCTCTCCTAGTCATAAGCTCTGCTGGTTTTCAAAACCATTAGGGGGCTTATGTTCCCAGTGCTGGTCCCCAGGGCTGGGGTGCCCAATGTTAGGCTTGAACCCCTTCCTCTTTAGGGAGAGCCTCTGAGTTTCTTACATCCCCTTCCACTACTGAGTCACCCACTGGTGGTGTGGGTCTTGACTAGTTTGTGTTTCTGCCCCTCCTACCTATCTTGATTTGCTTTTTTCTTCATATCCTTAATTGTAGTAGAGCTCTTCTTATAGTTTTTAGGTTGTTCTCAGAGAGAGTTGTTCTATATGTAGCTGTGGTTTTGGTGTGTCCATGGGTGCAAGTAAGCTCAGGGTCTTCCTACTCTGCTATCTTGATCCCCTCTCTGCCCGTAAAATATCTTCTTTCTCTTTATATCCCTAGGCCCAGTACAGTGTATACTGAATGAAAAATCTGTTTAATATTCTCCCTTTCTCCTCTCCTATTATTCTCTATGTTCTACCCCTTTCCACATATATATTCCATTCTGTTGATAAAATCCATGCTTCTTGGTTGACCCTGCTCAGGTTTTGAAAAGAATAAAGCACAGAATACAGCTTATACCAACAACTTTGGCTACTAGGTTATTTTCTCACAATTCAAAGAAAGTGAAAGTTAAATTGGTTTGGACATGAATCTACAAACTTATGCTTTCATGGTGCAATATGAAAGATTGTGTACTGCATTAAAAATAAAATGTCATCTACAAAATGGTAAGTCCCTTTAATAAACCTACTAATTCAACCTGTGCCTTGTATCTGGTATTAAATCTAGGCTAAGTACAAAGTAGAGAGCCTACCAATATGTATCTCAGGATAAAACAAACACAGAGTGTTGGAGGTGGAAAGGATCTTAGAGAGTACTTATTTCAATGTCTTCATTTTACATGTGAGTAAACTGAAGTTCAGGGAGGTTACCTGGTTTATCAAAAATCCCCCAACTGTAGAACATTTATATGTCACCTTATCGTATAAAGAATATGAGGAAGGACAAAAGTAGAATAAAAAAGAATATATAGACAATAGTTTGTGTTAGTGAACTTGACCTTAATGACTCAACCACTAAGATTAGCATCTCCAGGGGGAACTTTGCTGAAGCACTAAGCTTTATAAATATATTAGACAGCAGGGCTAGTTCACTCAAGTATAGAGCATTGCTTACGTGTTATAACTTCAGAGTGCGAAGAGGGTTCCCTCTAAAAATTACTCTGCCACTGAACTTTGAAATTTCTTTAGTGGGCAATACCAATTTTATTCCATAATTAAGGGTTTAAGGTAAAAATATCTTTAGAATGATCCCTGTTGTCTTTTCCTTCTTTGAAAGGGTTATCAGGTGGCAGAGGGAAGCTGAGTAACAAGGATAGCCACAGTGAAATCCAAAGATCGCTGGAGGATTAAGCATGTAAACAAGCCAGGAAGAGAGAGACAAGTCTGCTTTTTACCATGGCCAAATTCTTAGGAGATTTCAGGGTACCCAGGAGTACAGTGAGAGCCAGCAGTGATGACTGGCCGACAGCTCAAGCAGGTACTTCGGAGGCAGGCATGTGTAGTATTCTATCTGGTCTAAGTTTTGTTACTTTAGGAAAATTAATAAACTTTTCTGAGCCTCAGTTTCATAATCTATAAAATGTGAATAACTTCAAAGAATAGGGTAAGGTATTCAAATTAATAAACTACATAACATTTGGAAAGCCAGAGCAAATGCTAAATACATAAAATATTAATACTTCTTTTTTTTCCTTTTTCCTTTTTCATTCCTACTTCCTGCTCCATGTCTGGATACAAAATCCTTAATGACACATGGTATTTCTAAATAGCCACTGGATGTAGGGTGAATAAGTGATCCAACATGTGCATGACTGGGAAGGTAGGGGGAAAGTGAGAAAGCTACGTACATTTGATAACATGGTAAGCAGGTGAGAGGGGAGAGAGTCAGCTGGGGACTGAGCAGAGAACAGTTTGATATAGACTGGTTGGTTCAGCTTTCCTTACTCCCAGCTGTATTCATTTCCTTTTCTTCAGCAAAGTCCCTTCCACTATACTTTCAAGCACTCCCAAATAAAAATGAAAGAGCCTGACAGAAGTGAATGTGTGTAAAAGTGTTATGATTCTTTAAGTGGGACTAATTTAATGTTTGTCCAATGTACATGATAACAATATTCTTATTTTTATTTAATTTTTTTCCTTGCCAGGAAGTATTTCTGAATCCCTAATTAATGCCACATACTTTTTAGAAGTTTTGTTATATTTTCAGGGGTATTACTTATAAATAGTACAGGGAGATAATGGTGAGAAGGTCTACCTCCCCACAAATATTAAAGTAGAAAATAAGGACCTAAGATAATATTGCTTTTTGAGAGTTAAGCTATAAAACAAACATAAATCCAAGCATAGCTATATAAATTCTATACATTGAGCTATATAAATGCATAGCTATGCAAAGCTTTAGCTTAAACAGGTAGACTGGCCTTCAGGCTAAGCCCTACTCTGGGACATAACTGAAGTTATTTACATATATGGAGAGAATGTGTCAATCGGAGGAGTGTTAGCAACAGAAACACAGGATGCTGAGAAACAATCGTTGGTAATGAATTAAGTCTTATCCTACTTAAGGGATTGGCTTCACTAGCTCCAGACCCAGGTATCAAATCCATTCTGCAGCTCTAATCCTTCAGGGCAGGCAGATGCACCCAGAATGCTTATTTTGATAACTCTTACCACATAATGTAGTAGTCCACAAATTAAGGCCTTAGTCCAGCCCACCAGCTTGTTTTTATAAATAAAGTTGTTTGGAACATGGCCTTGGCCATTCATTTATGTACTGTCTATGGCTGCCTTCCGCTACGACAGCAGAAATGAGTGGTCACAGTTGTGACTGATACTGTATGGTCTGCAAAGCTGAAAATATTTACTGTCTGTCTCCTTACAGAAAATGTCTGCTGACCACGGATAGCTCAGCCAACTTCCCTTGATTTCATGTTCAACAACCTTTTGATTCGATGTTGATTGTTTGCTCCTGTACATACTTTGTACTAGGAGAGAGAGACAACTTGTAAAATAGTAATAAACCAATCTGTTTAAAGCTCCATCTATTCATACGTCATGGTAGACCCTCTGGGTAGACTAATATTTATGTATGTGACTGCAAAGCTGGTGGACTGACCCAGTGTCCACCCACAGGGTATTGTAGCCTGGGTCTGTTTGGAGCCCATCTTCTCTGGGTAACTTTGGGAATTACAGTGCATCTTTTCTTTCTGATAGCATGTTTTTCAGTTACTACTTTATAGATGAGGAAGCTAAAATTCAGAGAGAGGAAGAAAGAAAACATTTATTGAACATCTGTTCTGTTCTAGGCTCACAGCTGTTTCCTATGTAATGCCATTTAATCGTTACAAGCCTATATGAGATATAAAACTCAAGTGTGTATATTCACAGATGTGGAACTGTAGGTTGAGAAAGGGGAAGGCCATACTAATTTGTTAGGAAGTCAGGATCTGAAATCCGGTGCTCAGACTCAAATACTTTTACTGTGTTTTCACTTGACCTAGAATGCCTGACAGTCTTCTGTTGCTGGGCTTAAGAGAGCAACACCATATGCCTTGGTCTCTTCCACTGAGGTGTACTGTTGTTCTTTAATAAACACGATGAAGTTAGAAAATCCTAGAGATTTTAAAGGTGTAAAATTTTAAAATAAATCCCGAACATTAATACTGGAGTATAGAATCTTAGCCAACTACTTTACATATTCAAACATGCTCTTGCATAAAGAAATTGGTCCCACCGCAGCCCGATGTTCATAAATAACAGTTCATGACAAAAAATTCTTTTTTCAAAACTGGTTTTGTACTTGAAGTGAATTAAATGTTGTACTCTGAATTCACTGCAGCAAGAACATATTTTAGAATTTCTGAAAGCTGAACAGAGTCGAAGGTTATCTATAACATGGGCATAACCACAGTCATAATATGTGTTCAAAACAAAACACTGAAAAGAATTAAAATGTTCCCTTCAAGCCAAACTCAAAGAAATTTCAACATAAAATGGACTGTAAAAGTGCAGTTAATGTTGCTTGCTGAGACCCATTCTTCAGGAGCTCAGAACCTCTGAAAAGCTTTTGTTTATTATTTTTTCAGCATTAAAGGAAACCAGCCTTTAGAGATAGAGCTGGTTTCACCCTCTCACACAGTGGTTGTGCACTGCTTTGGTTTTGATTTGTAAATGTTCTACCTGAGTGTACTTCTTGTCTTCTTATCTAGATTGAAAACTTTTAGATGGCAAAGTTTATCTCAATGACACTTAATTTACGGCTATGCGGATGGTGGGTGTTTCATAAAAAAAAAAAAAAAAAATTGCCAATGCATCATACTATTGTAAGATAGAATTTTTAACCAATTGATCATAAATGGAAATATATATGAGAATATTCAGAAAGAAAACTCTAATCCATGAAGAATTCATTTTACTAGTTTCTCTCTTCAGTTTTTTAAAAAATAGGGAACCACAACTAAACTCTGAGGAGCCATGAAGTCAAATGAGTAAATACACTGACAACTAGAAGTTATTTGGAAAAGTCTAGTCACACAAAGTTAGCACTGGAAGGCACCTCTGAGACCACTGAATTCAACCCATTATGCAAATGCATTACATAAACCCTAGAAATATTAAGTGACAAGCTCAAGGCCACAGGATTTATTGGTAGCCCAGCTGAGAGGAACAACCAGAGCTCCTGAATCCAAGTTAATCTCCTGCTATAAGAGTTAATCTCAACTGTACTGGCTTTCTAGGAAAAATAAAACTTCACATTTCCTTTAGAATTGTTTGAACAAGAAGTCTCTAAAATGCAAGAAGTTATTCTAGGTCTCCTTAGTGTTGGCAGAAAAGGGACTATATATTTCTTAGAAGGCTGTTAATGTGGACAGAAATCCAATTTATCCTGGCTTATGTATAAAAGGGGGAATTTACTGGCTCACATAACCAAACTACATGTGGTGCCGGCTATGGGTGAGGAGACCTAGAGACTCACACACCCTTAGGATCTGTCTTTCCACATCCTTCATCTATGCTCTTTCAGATGCTGGTTTTATTCTCTGAGGCTGACTGTCTCTGTGAGGCTGGAATCAGAGTGTCAGGTAGATCTAGGCTTCATCTTTACTGCTTCCTAACTAAAGAGGAAACAGAACTCCTCTCTGCCAGTATTAATGAGGAAAATCCTAGGGGAAAATATGGATGGATTCTACTAAGATCAAATGATCATCTCTGGACTGATCACTGTGGTTGAGAGGTTGATTCTTGGACAACTCTAACTGGAATTATTTAACAGGAAGCATCAGGCTAGTAAGACTGAAGCTCATCTCAAACTTACATTTGGGGTGTGAGAGATGCAGGTTCCCTAAGGAATTAGGAGTGATGCTACCTGAGCAAGGAGGAAAGACGTGCTGGGCAATCAGAACAGCAGGTGCCGAGGGAGAAGTTAGAGTCACCGAAGACTTACTCTGGCCCTAGAGAATATACTTAGGCACTTAGCAATTTTTTTAGCTTGCTTATCACCTAGATCTCCTTCCCTCTTTTACAGAAGCATGTATCTTATGAGCCTCAGTGGGAGGCATAAGTTATTTTCTACTACCTATTTTCTAGAGAATTTGAAAATGCCAAATACTTGATTTCCCACCCTCCTTTGAAACTAAGGCACAGGAACATGACCTAGATTCAGCCAATGTCCTGGACTTTGAGTCAGAGGTTAGTGACACCAATATTTAGTTCACAGGCAATAGTGGCCGCAATATCAAGTCCAGAGGAAGCAGCAGACATGGCGGATGCAAGCTGGGCAGCCAGTACTCAGGGGTAGTAACAGTAGTGTTACCAGTAGTGTTACCTGCTACCCAGCTTGAAATGTTCCTGAACATTTCTGAACCTGGTTCTCTAGCCCTCTTGGTGATACCATAAGCTCCCAGTAACTTTACAACAAATTGGTTCTCAGCTTAATCAATCTAGAGTTAGTTTCTGTGCCTCACAGCTAAGAGAAAACAAAAAAGAAATCATATAATCCAGTATCCCAGTACCAGAAAATTCTGGAAATATTTTTATTATTAAAAACATATTATTTTTATTGAGAAACTTAATACCTCTCTTCTGGGATTTCCCTGGTGGTCCAGCAGTTAAGACTCTGCGCTCCCAATGCAGGGCACCCTGGTTTGATCCCTGGTCAGGGAACTAGATCCCGTATGCCGCAACTAAGACCCCGCGTGCCGCAACTAAGTCCCTGCATGCCGCAACTAAAAGATCCTGCCCTCCGCAGTGAAAATTCTGCACGCAGCAACAGAAGATCCCGTGTGCCGCAACTGAAGACCCGGTGCGGCCAAATAAATATTTTTACAAAATACTTCTCTTCTTTGAGAAGTTTGATTAACAACTTGCCCTATATTAAAGGTAGGTTATTTTTAATACGAATGCTAGTTATGTCAATTCATATTAAATAATTCCGAAAGCATATTTGTTAGTCTATGCCATCCACTGGTGGATAGGTATTATCACTGTTAAACACTATGGAATTCAATACTTCTCTTGGATTTCATTGTC
This sequence comes from Delphinus delphis, assembly GCF_949987515.2. Lineage (NCBI taxonomy): Eukaryota > Metazoa > Chordata > Mammalia > Artiodactyla > Delphinidae > Delphinus > Delphinus delphis. The sequence continues at coordinate 58,828,300 of NC_082688.1, forward strand.
AGCATGACTTCAGGGTCACCATAACCTCTGTTTTGCTCCTTCAGTTCTACTAATGCGATGATACCACTAAGTAGTTTACTTTCGACTAAACTCTCAGGCAGAACCTGCCATCCCACCCTTGACAGAAAAATGGCCTGACCCCCAACTCCTTAAAAGCTAAAAGGAAAATCAGCAAGGAGGAAAAACTAAAACTTCAGTGAGAAACTGTTAATGCAGGTTAGTATTTAATTTAAATAAGACTTAATATTATATTTTCATTACGAAGGCTGGTATATTAGTGACATAACTGTGTATCTTAAATTGCCACAAATGAAAAGGACGATTAAAAGTTGTCTTTAATAGGACAGCATGAACTTCCAGTCTTTTTTTTACAGTTTTGGGTGGAAGATAAAATTTAGACAGGAGTTGCTGAGGAACAACAGGAAATTGTTGCTAAGGCTAAGTACCATCTGAAAATATCCAACATGTCACCAAAGGATTTATTAATTTATCTTCTCTCTGGGTTTTGTTTATTTGGAAAAAGAACACATACACATATGGTTGCTACAAATAGATGTCACTGACCCCTGCGAGTGGCCCATGTTAATCAGCCACAAGTATCTAAACATGCTGCTTGGTCTAGGGCTGCTGAGGACACTGTCACAGCAAACGGGGTGATACGTGATTTCTTATTGCCTCCTAGCTGTTCAGGAACTGTAGGTGTGTTTGGCTGTTTGCTCATTTTGTGAACACGAACTAGTTTAGGCATTTCTGTCTTTTCTAGGGCAGCACCAAATGTGGAAAGAGTGACTGTGTAACTTAATAATAACGGCACTGTTAAATAAATGCTGCACTTCAGAGAAGTAGATCTTAACTTGGAGTTTATCAGGAGCTATCAAGTCATTACAAACTGGCCATTACTAGGAACTTCCAATCATTTTCCACCAAGGGAGAATACACAGCAATTGCCTTTTACAACATTTTCTGCCAGCTTCTTCTCCTGCTTTTTTTCTTATTAGTTTTACTGGAAGATAATCACCTTTCAGAAGGAATGACAGATATCTTTGAGCCTCAAGAATACCAATGAAATATTTACTTGAATATATTGCCGTAATAGCTTACTAATAAGCACTACCTAAGACAGCCCCATTTACACCATTTGCTGAGAAGTACCCAGGACAATAATTTTGCTTATAAAACATAATCAAGATAATCAACAGAAACAAGAAATGAATCAAGTGAAGACTCTTGATGACAGAATCTTAGCCAAATCATTCAAAACAATGATGCTCAGGAAACATGACTGTCATTTCCAACCACCTAACTAGACATGTTCTGTTATGGTCCAAATTAGGAGCATGAAATACACTCTACAACCTAGGGGATTTTAGAGCACTTACATGAATCACAAGTGACATATGGGAGCTCATTAAAGGAAGGTGAAGTTATAAGCACCCAGGGGGCTTGCTGGAAATCAGAGCTTTTTAAAAAAAGCATCAGAGGTCAGTCATACAGATTAAAGGATGCTTTTCATGTCCCTTAAAAATAATCCATTTCTCTTTACCCCTTCTCAGCTAACATGCTGCTTGAGTACTGGCCAGTACTACAAAGTTTTGTTGTGTGTGTGTGTGTTGGGAGGGGGTGGCGGTGGAGGCTGGAGGGTCGTGATTTGATTGATTTTGATACGCAAACAATAAAAGCCACGGGAGAGTAAGACCTCAGCGCAGCCTGCTTCAGCCCAACTTGAAGGTAACAGTGGAAGCTGCCCGAAGAAGGACAGCCATAGGCAGCTCTTATGTTACAGAAGTGATGCCTGTAAGCTGAGCTTTGAATGACACATTATTTCCTGTGTGCACCCCAATCTATTTTCTGCCTGACTAAGCTTATAAAACTCTGCATAAATTCTCCCTCTCAGCCTGTTCTATAATCCTGTGAACACACTGTCTTCCTGTTCATTCCTTCAGCCAGCAAGCACCAGCTGTTCGGTCCTGGAAACATTTTACGATAAAGGAAAAAAAAAAAAAAAGCAGATGATCAAAAATCTGTAAAAACTGCAAAATCTTGAGATATGCAGATGTTTTAGGGTGGTGAATATTTGACCTGAGTAAAAGAAATGATTAGGCTTCCACCAATCATTACACTGTTGAATACTCTGCTGAGACCGGTTTATCTGGACACTCCTCAGCTGCCTCAGTTCTGCACAGTCTGTAAACTAAGCCAGTTTTGGTTGTTATGTGCTAAAGAAAGATAAACTCTGAGCTTAAAAATATGAACAAAGAGAATTATTTTAATATAGTAATCATGCTTTTTTCATTGAAAAATGACACAAATTTTGTTAACTATATTTTTCAGCTTCAGAAGGAAAGTGGAAGTCACTTGATAATGTCGCTTTAATTACTTAAATGCACACTTCACGCCTCAAATACACAGGAAAGCTAGTTGTTATAATTAGAAGTTACACAAAGACATAGTTTATATAAATTGCAGCTAATTACTTAAGTAAAATGCCAGTCTTTTGCCATCCTACAAAGAAAGATATCCAAGAATATGTAATTTAAACAATAGGTCGAAGTGGGAGATGTGGTGATTATAATGTGAAATTTTCTTTAAAAAATATAGATGGCTGTTACTGGGAACTGAATGAATCCTGTTTCCATTTGGGCACTTAATTCCAGGTTATCTAGAAAAACAACTCATATCTACAGACCAAATAGTTTGAAGAGAGCATTTATGAACATTCTGTTACTAATGTCTTCCTATTCATTTTATTGATAATTTTAGGGAGGACTTAAAACCAATCAAAGAGATGATAATACTCTACAATAGGGGTCATGAAACTTTTTCTTTCAAGGACTAGATAGTAAATATTTTAGGCTTTGCAGGACATGGGGTATCTTCTGCAACAATGCGAGCGACTTTGCAGTTGTAGTGGGAAAGCAGCCATGGGCAGTACATAAAACATGAGCATGGGTGTTTCAATAAAACTATTTGAAATAAAATAGTTTCAATAAAACTATTTACAAAAATTGGTGGCCTACAGGACATAGTTTGTTATCCCCTGTTCTACACCAAGCATCTAATGACCCGGGAAGCAACACTAGTCATTATTGCTATCCTCAAGACAGTTTGGGGTTTTTGTTTACTTTCAACATCTAAGGTCTAGCAGCCCTTCTCCAGGGACCTGCTTCTAGAGAACAAAGCCTTATTGCTTCAAGGCATCCAGTTACTACATTTGAAAAATCCTCCCTTTCACATTATCTCCTGAAGTAAAACAGTATTCAATATATCAATGAAAACCTAGGGTCTTAACACTGAGATGTATGTTAGTGTAACAGCTTTATTTTAGAAAGGTAGGCAATGAAGTACAAAAATGTTAAGTTATACAGTTAACAGAAAATGATAGGCCCCGACTTGGACCATGGATTTCTCCCTTTTCCAATTCTACTGCATAGTCTCCCAACACTCAAAGGCAACGTGTTCCCTGTCCCTAAACACCAAGGAGGAACTGCGTACCATTTAAAAATATTAAAACAAAAATTGGATCAATTACACAGAATTCATTTATGGGCACAACTTTCAATTTTTTTTCAACATCGAGGACCTAGCCTTCTGATTTCTAACTAGGGCACTTTTTATTCTAGCATACCATCTCCTAGCTATCAAGCTCATTCTTGGTACAAATGCAATATTTAATAAAGAGGCAATAAATAAAAATATTATGAAATAATATTATGATTTTATGAGGCAACAGTCTTGTAGTTTTGTTTGTTTCTGAGCATAAAGGGGATTTATTTAAAATAGGGTCTATTTTATTAAAAGGAATGCTTTCAAATTGCCCAACAAGCACGGACTGAAATGTTTCATTATGCAGTACAGCATGTTTATTCAGGTGAAAATATACAGAATATTGCATATCTCTAAATACATTGATCTAAATGCAAATGCAGTTAAATGTAAAATCCAACCTTGGTGTCATTTGGTTTCACATTCTGCCATCAAAATTTAGAGGTATTCTTTCATTTTTTAACATAGAAATCCAGAAATCAATGGCAATTATAGGTAAAACTTGTAAAAATAGAAGTAGAACATCTGAAATTTATATGCCCAAACCATTCAGAAAACTTTTTGTGGAGGTATAAAGTATAAATTAATGTTTAGGTTGTGTCATGGTCATTAGGAAAAAAAAAAAAGATTGGATTGCTTCTAGAGACCATGATTATAGAGAATTTAAAGATAAGAGAAGGTCAAGTGACTTCAGGTCTTTATTTCATTTAGTTGTAGGGCTGACCAAGGTGTTTTCTATCAAATTCATTTAAACCTAATTGTTTTGGGACAAACAGTACACAGGCACTCAAAAGGTAACAGATCTTCTTTCTCTTCTATTCCTACCCAATCAAAATTATATATTCTCAATCCCACTGCTCTATTGCCACAAAACAATGTCACAGTGAATCTAAGATAAAAGTATCAAATTTGTGATCTCGACATGTGAATTAAATACAACTATCACATTTTATAAATATGAATACTGAAATCCAGTAAGGCAAAATGACTTGTCTTTGACTCTACTGGTAGACTGAATTAAAGATCAAACCCATGCCTTTGGTGCCTACGCCCACTGTCTACTGGAATATACAGTACACATAGAACAAAGCTACAAAATAGTGACTGGCTCTGCATGGGTAACTTTACGCTTCCTTTGGAAGTTGCATTAGCAATTTGATGCCACTGGAGGCATATGTTTCTTTCATGGCACTACAAAATAACCTTATTAGGCAGAATGAAGTAATATTGAAAAGGAATAGGTTCATGCTAGCCAGCTGACTGAGTCTGCCTGCCATCTTCCACTGTCTACAGCAAATCATTTTACTTAATGAAAATTTAAATCTAACTTACTCATGTAATGAGCTAAGTGTCCTTTGAAGCAGTTTTAGATAGTGGATGGCATTTTCCAATTGCAAAAAACGTAGTATCAAAAAGTATTTCCTACTTGCTAAGAGAGTAGATATTAAAAGTTCTCATTACTGGTATAACCATTATGGAGAACAGTATGGAGTTTCCTTAAAAAACTAAAAATAGAACTACTGTATGATCTAGCAATCTCACTCCTGAGCATATATCCAGAGAAAACCATAATTTGAAAAGATACATGCATCTCAATATTCACTGCAGCACTCTACAATATCTAAGGCATGGAAGCAACCTAAATGTCCACTGACAGAGGAATGGATAAAGAAGATGTGGTACATATATACAATAGAATATTACTCAGCCATAAAAAAGAATGAAATAATGCCATTTGCAGCAACATGGATGGACCTAGAGATTATCATACTAAGTGAAGTAAGTCAGACAGAGAAAAACAAATATCATATGATATCACTTATATATGGAATCTAAAAAAATGATACAGATGAACTTATTTATGAAACAGAAACAGACCCACAGACTTTGAAAACAGACCTGTGGTTGCCAAAGGGGAAAGGCGGGGGGGGAGGGATAGACTGGGAGTTTAGGATTAACATATACTCACTACCATATATAAAATGAACAATTAACAGGGACCTGCTGTATAACACAGGGAACTCTACTCAATAATCTTTAATAACCTATATGGGAAAAGAATCTGAAAAAGAATGGATATATGTATATATATAACTGAATCACTTTGCTGTACACCTGAAACTGACACATTGTAAATCAACTGTACCCTATTATAAAATAAAAATTAAATTAAAAAAAGTAATATCACAAAAATTTTTTTTTTAAAGTTCTTATTACACACACAAATGGTAATTCTGGGAGGAGATGGATGTGTTAATTAACTTGATTGTAATCATTTCACAATGTATACATTTGTTAAATCATCACCTTGTACACCATATATATATATAAATTTCCCTATTATACCTTGATAATGCTGAAAACACATAAAAATTATAAAAGCATTTCCTATAGAATAAGCTTTATATCTTAGTATATGTGTACTACCTAAATATATTGATTTTTGTTTCCTGAAGAATAATACCATGTATTAGGTTGAATGTTTCGCAAAATGTCTGAATATTGGCAATTTCATAATGTTTGACATAATAGTATACCAGAGTGGTTCAGATCATGGGACCTCACCAAAGATGAGCTCGAGGTCAAATTCTGGTTTTTCCATTTAGAATTGGTACATGATTAGGGCTGTTAAGAGAGAATACTTATAAAATTCTAATCCTTGTGTTAGTCATATAAGTGCTGAGGAAATGCTAGTTTTATGACAGTTGGTGATGATGATTATGACGATGATGATTGTCTTAGTCAGTCTGGGCTGCTAGAATGAAATACCATAGACAGGGTGGCTTAAACAACAAACATTGACTTCTCACAGTTATGGAAAATGGCAAGTTCAAGATCAAGGCACTGGAAGATTTAGTGTGTGGTAAAGACCTGCTTCCTGCTTCATAGATGACTGTCTTCTTGCTGTGTCCTCACAGGGAGAAACAGAGCTAGAGAGATCTCCGAAGTCTCTTCTATAAGGATACTAATCACGTTCGTGAGGGCTTCTCATGACTTAAGTACCTCACAAAGTAATTAATACTGTCCTCCTAATACTGTCCTCCTAATACTGTCACCTCCTAATACTGTCACATTGGGGGTTAGGATTTTAATATGTGAATCTTGAGGGGACACAAACATTCAGTCTATGACAATGATAACAAATGTAATGGTGGTGATGATGACAATGATGATGATAATGATGTTGATAATGTTTGTTCTACACAACTAATCCATCCTGGTTGAGTCAATGGATTTGAAGGGTTGATGTGTTTAGAATGTCCTGATGCCATGATTACAGAAAAAGGAAAACACATATACACAATTAGCATGGGTTGTGTTGGGAATGAAAATTGGAGGCTACTGAAAATGTTGATTAGTGAACTAGGTTTATTGGAAGATTGGTTTTATAAAGTAACTGGTGTATTCATGGTCTAATCAGTTGTTATGGATTGAAGCCAAGATCTAACTGCTAGCTAGATAATTTTTATAAAGGACATGGGATCAGAAAGGATGCTCTGTTACTTTCCTTATTGAAAGCTCTATATTACTCATAAAGTGAAGGACCAACTTGGAAATATTATGGGCAAGAAAGCACAGTTTTTTTTCTTTTTCTTTTCCCCTTTAAGGTCAAAGTCCAACAACAATAACAATAATTAAAGCTACCAGTTCATGTACTGTGTACCTAGTACACATGCTAAATGTTGCAGACATTGCGTGAAGCATTTAAATACATCATCTCATTTAATTCTGAGAACAATCCTATGAGAGGAGTTCTGTCATTATCACAATTTTACATAATGGACAATTCAGGCTCAGAGGAATTCAATCACATTCCTATTGTCGTGAAACTAATAAATTAGGTATTCAATATACTGAGACAATGATACCCTGCACAACTATGAAGACTTTAGCCAAAGTGTGTATGAAAGTATATGAGGTCTCTTTGGGAACTTTACAGTTTTTTGATAAGATTCAGTAAGTGCTTCTATCTGAAAAATGAAAAATTGAACTAGTAGATGTAAAATTGTTATGGCTTTTACTAGCAGTCTTTTGTGATCCCTCCTGCCCTTGGGCCTCTATGGCTTGCTAGATCATATTCATTACAAGTCCGTGAAAAGAGTTTTTGCTGTGGACAGGAACACACGAGGCCAGGGATCTGATGGCGACTCCTGATGCTCTCTTATCCTCTCATACAGCAGTCTGTATGAAGTATGCTCCAAATCCATTTTGAGTTTGGTTATATTCACTATTACATTTTAGTTCGTTTAAACGTACATTTATTGATTACACACTAATGTGTATGGCATTGTTGTGTTATCTTGTAACTCAAAAGTAAATAAGAATAGACCCCAGTCCATGAAAAGACATAGTCCTATAGGACAGGCAGGAAGGAAGACAGGCAATTTCAAGATACTGTTTTATATACTTTGCTAGAATTGTGCAAGGGAACACAAAGGAGGACACTGGTGAAAGTGTCCTGAAAGAGATGATTCCTGAGCTGAATTTTGATATGTGATTAGGAGGGTGCATACACAACATGATATTCAGCCTCAACTATTAATCAAAAAATAGAAATACTAAGGAGTTGACAATAGCCAGTAAAATTTGACAATATCCAGTAAAATTACTAATGCCAATATGTGATAATAAACTTTTCCAGCTATGTATTTAGACAAACTCTCACTTGAGTATTCAAGAAAACATGTATAACTGTTGGTGGGAATGTAAATGGGTACAACCACTATGGAGAACAGTATGGAGGTTCCTTAAAACTCTATAAATAGAGTTAGCATATTATTCTGCAATCCTACTCTTGGGCATATATCCAGAGAAAACCATAATTCAAAAAGATACATGCACCTCAATGTTCATAGTGGCACTATTTAAAATAGTCAAGACATGGAAGCAACCTATGTGTCCATCAACAGATGAATGGATAAAGAAGATGTGGTATATACACACAATGGAATATTACTCAGCTATAAAAAAGAATGAAATAATGCCATTTGCAGGAACATAGATGGACCTAGAGATTGTCATATTAAGTGAAGTAAGTCAAAAACAAATACCCTATAATATTGCTTGTGTAAAATCTAAAAAAAAAATGATATAAATGAATTTATTTACAAAACAGAAATAGACTTACAGATGTAGAAAACAAACTTATGGTTACCTAAGGGTATAGCGGGGGTGGGGGAAGAGATAAATTAGGAGTCTGGGATTAACACATATATATACAACTATGTATAAAATAGATAAACAACAAGGACCTACTGTATATCATAGGGAACTATATTCAATACCTTGTAATAACCTATAACAGAAAAGAATCTGAAAAACTATATATATATCTATATATATCTATATATAGATATATATCTGAATCACTTTGCTATACATCTGAGACTAACACACATTGTCAATTAACTATACTTCAGTTTTAAAAAAAAGTTTAAAAAAAGAAAACGTATAAAAATATTCATTAGAGAATCATTTACAAGACCTTCGAATTAGAAATAACATCAGTGTTCATCAATAGATAGATAAATTGTGGTATATCCATATGTGGAACACAATACCCAACTTCAAAGTGATGGAGTAGACAGATCTATACATCTCACTATTGATAAATATCCCAAACATAATGTTGAGTAAAACTTTTGCTGAATGATAAACACAGTGTAATACTACTTATCTAAAATAAGCAATGCTGTATGGCAGATACGTACTGTGTATGCACATGTGCATGCACGTGTGTGTGAATAAAAAAATCATCTGTAAGAACAGACAACAACTTTACAGCAGTGGTTGCCTCTCAGGAGGAAGAAGGACTATAGATAAAAGCTAGAGTTTAAAGAGGACTTCAACATTATTTGTAATATTTATTTCCTTTAATAAAAACAAAGAACAAGGATATAAAAAGCTAAAAACTGTCAGGTTTTCAAATCCCAAATTATGTTTATAAATATATCTCAAAATGAAATGAAACAAACAAAAGAAGAGAGTGAGCTAAGAACAGGATGGATGAAGTATTGAGGAGAGCTGAATCTGTGAGAGGGGAGGTATACAGGCAGTGGGAATAGTGTGGGCAAACAGACAAAGGTGTACAAAAGGCTGGTGTATTCAAGGGGCACAAGATTCACTACAGGAGTAGGAAGTGTGAAGTAGGTAGAAAATGGTAGTAGGAAAATATTTGGTAGGTAAGTAGATATATAGACTGTGGTGGGCCTTACAGCCCAAGTTAAGGTACTTGGATTTTATCTGTAAGTATTGGGATGTCTTTGGAGGTTTTGAGGAGGGGAATTATGATTAGATAAATGTTTCTGGCAGATTACATGGATGGTTGTTTGAGGAATTGTTTTGAAAATATAAGAGTTATATTAGGGTTCTCCAGAGAAACAGAACCAATAGGATGGATGTGTTTGTGTGTGTGTTTGGAGACAGAGTGAGAGAGACTGAAACACACACACGGATTAACTGACTGACTGATTGATTTTAAGGAATAGGTTCACATGATTATGGAGGCTGACAAGTCCAAATCTACAGAGTGTCTGCTCAGGCTGGAAGCCCAGGAAAGAGCATCACCAATATTTCAGTTCAAGTCCAAAAGCCATCAGCATGGAAGGTCAGAGAAGAGCCAACACTGCAGTTCAAGGTGGAGGCCTTCTGCTGGCAGACTCTTTCTTGCCCAGGGGAAGTCAACTCTTTTTGTTCTACTCAGGCCTTCAACTGATTAGCCAAGGCCTGTCCACATTATGGGGACAATCTGATTTACTCCAGGTCCACCAATTCAAATGTTAATCCCATGCAAAACAGCATCATGGAAACACCCATAATAATGTTTGATTGAATATCTGGGCACTATAGCCTAACCAAATTGAAAACTAAAATTAACTATCATAAGAGTAGAGACAAGAGACTAGTTACAAAGAATGACTGCAAAAATCCAGGCTGGTAATTCAGAGCCTCAAAACATAGTAAAAGTTGAGTACATACTTGTTGAGTTGATTTAACAGTGATTTTGAAAATCAGACAAATGTGTATGTATGTATATATAGATACATTCACATGCATATACACACACACACACACACACGCGTGCGCGCATACATGCCATGAACGTTAGTGAGGCAGGCTATACATTCTCAGTCAATGAGTGCTCATCAGCATCATTCTGAGAATATTCTGCAAGTTGTTTATTCTGCCGGGCTTCTCCCTGTGTCATTTGTGTTCGTGTACTGGTGAACAGTTCTAATTCATAATATCTGATAAAATGTACTAGGGTGCTGCTAGACCTGCCACAAAGAAGGATTAAATTTTGAGAGTGCCAAGTGGAAATTAGTTATTCTCCATATCTACAGACCTCAGTAATCAGAAAAATCTGCCAAGAAGATAAAACCATCTGTCAAGTCCACCACTGTACTGACCACAGGACAGCTAACTGTTCAAGGAACAACATATATGTGGGAGAAGCTGAAAATCTGTTAATAAGTTTATGGATATTCGGAAATATCATGTGCCTCATCATAAGAAGTACAAAGAGCCTTTTAAACACCATCCTTGAGTGAAGCAAAGGAGACAAAACCTTGAGACAGTTGTGCTTGACTCAGAAATTTGGATTCCATAGTAACTTGCACAGCACAGACATTATCAGTGTAAAATAAGTACTGAAAACCTACCTTGTAACTTGAATTCTTATCTCCTAAAGGGAATTGTTAACATGGTTATTCTCAATGTTCACTCCCTAGTTCCTTCTCAATGTGGATTTTAAATGTCATTTATGGGAAATTTATGTCAATGAGTATATTCCCCTCTTAAGAAGCGGGATGTTTAAAGCTTCTAAGGCTCATTTTACTTTCTTACTGGGCAGTAAGGATCTTGGGATTTTAGGCTGGATGACGTTTATGACTATAAAACATTTACTGGCACCTAGATTTCATTACCACCATGGTCCATTTTTCCATGTTTGAGGTAGTGCTGTGAACTTCACTGAACTTCTTTCTTCATTATTTATCTGACAATGCAAATGCATTTATTAAATCATGTTTATTATATCATTTAAGTAAACAAATGTCTAGTAGGTATGTTGGAAGTAAAAAAGAATATATTACGATGATATTTCCATGGATTGTAAACTGACATTTTTGAGAGAGTTCTGTGGGCACTGACTCCACCATTTACTAACTTGGTGACCTTGGATAGATCATGTAAGCTTTTGCACCCTCATCTTAATATTTTCTCTTTCCTCAGTGGTGTGTGTTACAGAGTGGCTGTAATGATTAAATGTTCATGAAAAACTCTTCATAAACCTTAAAGAACTATACAAATGCAATTAACAGTACAGATAGGAATTTCATTACAGGAAGCAGAGGATCACATATTCTAATATATAAAGATATTTTTTCTCATTATATCAATGAACAAGTTAAAATGCATCAAAATATTATTCTGCCATAGACTTAAAAGTAATCCATTCTTTAGGGATTCTCAGTGTTGGCAATGTTTTTGTCTTTTTCCAGAATCAGAGTATATTTGAGCTGAAAGGAACCTTGGAAAACATCCAATGTAATGTCCTCAATATCTCACCCCCATTTACCATAATGTAAAATTTAATGTGAACATAAAAGAAAACTTTCTAGATGGTTAAAATGGATTTCTCTTTGAAAACTGCATGTTAAAATGTATTTAGATTCTACTAGGACACAAATGAAGCCTGGAATTTTAGATTCAAGAACAAGAATCAAACTTCCTAAGGGATTTCTTGTTAGGTGATAAATGAAAGGATAAAAATAGAAAGTTGTTGGGTATATCTGACATGCTACCATACTAACGTCTGGTAAAGTATGTCCACATAAAAAGGATATATGGCCACTATCAAATAACATCAGAAAGTTATGAAGGTGAATGAAGCTGCAGAGAATGTGGAAAACATCAGTGAAATTCCCAATTCTCTGTTATCTATGAGGTGATTGTTCATATTGCAGATACTTGATTCCACCCTTTTCCCAGGGATACCAAGAATGCTATTCTGAGTAGCTATTTTCTATAATTAGTCAAGGTGTACGCAATGAATGGAAAATAATTATAATATTAGCCTAAGTAAGATGTGATGGGGGGGTATAAATATTTTATAAAAAATAACATAGGCTGAATTCTTGAGAAAAAACCAAATAGCCTCTACTATTCACATCTTCCTTTATTGTAGGATTTCCAAATATTTACAAATATTTCAATTCCCTAACATCTACAAAGAACAACCTAAAATGAAGCTATAAGAAAAAAGAAATTCCTAGGACTCCTTAAACACATATCATCTACTTTACCATGTTCAGAAAGGGAAACAGTGAACATTAAATAAATTTATAAATATTGAGACCAGAACACAAAGGGGAGCTAGGGCTTGCACTCACCAGTATTTTTTTAGCATCATGCTCTCTAATGGAGTCACCACTTCACCTATCAACTAAAAGTAAATTAGAATAAAGCAGTGTTCTATGCAATGCTATGGTCCATGAAGCATTAAAGGAGCGGTGATATTCTTTTTAGGTTCTGATTGGTAAAAACTTGGACTGGACTGGCTAAATCTCCTGGAAAGATAGCTTAGAAGATAATTTCTATATAATACTATGGGTCATGGAAATATTATAAGGAGTTTCCTTTAAAGCAAGGGGAAAGGGAGTAAAAGTTAGAGGAAAAGTTGAAAAAAAAAAAAAAAGTCATGAAGGAATGGATGACAGTGAGGTTAGCCTTGGAAGAAAAAAAAAAAAAAAAGACTGCTTTCCCTGAAGTTAGAACAAAGGAGGAGAGAATGAGGAAGGATAGGTAATATATTTACAGTGGAAATAAACGTGCTTGCCCAAAAATGTTCATTTGGAGTAGAGGGAATTTGGCGGAACTTAGGCCAGAGAATTTTAATCTCTAAGTTAAAGAGTGGGTGAAGAGTGGGTCCTTTGCTGAGGCAGAAGACATGGAGAAAAACTTGGTGGTCCTAAGAGTGTTGAAACGGTTTGGAACAGTGACTGTGAGTTGTACAACATGGAGGAAATATAAGAAGAGTGTAGAAAGGGTGGTGGGGAGCTCTGAGGACCCAGCTGAGGTTAGAAATCAAATGGTATGTTTTCACTAGTCAGAGGTTAAAGAACATATGCGATGCCAGTAGCTCAGGGTAGGCAAACAGCCAACTACAAGGTCCCAAAGTAGGCAGCATTGAAATGATCCATAATCAGGCTCAAACCAGATAAGGAATAAGTGACTCCAGAAAAAGCCTCAGAGCTTATGAGGCCAGTGAGAGGTTTTAAAAGAGATGAGAACCGTCAGGGTGGAGGCCGTTTCAGGATGTGGATATAGTCAGAAAAGAGAGACTCTAGCCACACTAAATTAAGTTAGAAATCAATAACAAAAGGAAAAAAGAAGTAGCCTATGTATAAAGAACACTCAATGAACACATTTAGAAACAGATTGATAATAAAAATACAACATATCAAAACTTGTCAATGCAGCTAAAACCATTCTTATAAAAATTGTGTCCTGGGGCTTCCCAGGTGGCACAGTGGTTGAGAGTCTGCCTGCCAATGCAGGGGACACGGGTTCGTGCCCCAGTCCGGGAAGATCCCACATGCTGCGGAGCGGCTGGGCCGTGAGCCATGGCCGCTGAGCCTGAGCGTCTGGAGCCTGTGCTCCGCAACGGGAAAGGCCACAACAGTGAGAGGCCAGTGTACCGCAAAAAAAAAAAAAAAAAAAAAAAAATTGTGTCCTTAAATATATTTGTTAGAAAAAAAAAGTTGAAAATTAATCATGATAAGGAGGTAGAAAAAATCAGTAAGTTAAACAGAAGAATCTGATGTTATTGGGACTGACATATACACACTACTAAATATAAAATAGATAACTAATAAGAACCTGCTGTATAGCACAGGGAACTCTACTGAATACTCTGTAATGACCTATATGGGAAAATAATCTAAAAAAGAGTGGATATAGGTATACGTATAACTGATTCACTTTGCTGTACACCTGAAACTAACCCAACACTGTAAATCAACTCTACTCCAATAAAAATTTTTAAAAAGATGAAATATCACTTAATAAATGAATTTAACAAGTTTCTTGGATATAAGGTAAATATACAAAAAAAATCAATTATATTTCTAAAAATAGATAATGAAATAATAAAGAAAATATTTATTAAAAGCAGTTTTAAGTGCATAAAAATAACTAATAAAAATGTATTGATCTCTATATAAAGCATAAAATAATTTTGAGAGAAATTTAATACTTAAATAAATGAAGGGGTATACCTTGCTTATGAATCTGAAGATTCAGTATTGTAAAGATGCCAATTCTCTTCAAGCTGTTTTATAAATTTAATGTAAGTCCAGTAAAATATAAGTATTTATTTATTTGTGTGTACTGTTAGAACTTGATAAGTTGACTTTAAAATTCATATGGAAATGCAATGGGCTAAGAATAGCTAAAATATTCCTGAGAAGAATAATGATAGAGGAGGGAATTTCTTGATCAGATATTAAGGGTGATTTTGAAAATACATTAACGAAAACTGGCATTGGTTCATGGATATAAAAATTGACCAATGGAACAAATAGAGGCTGGTGAGAGACCCATGCATGTACAGATACTGGATTTATGAAAAGGTGTGCAGGAGAGCAATGAAAAAAGGAAGGTCTTCATAATAAATACATTTTGACCCCTATCTCACATCATAAAACAATATTTTCAACACGTGTAACAGAATACACAGATCTCCTAGGAATCATTCAGAAAAAGATCATCAATTCAACAGAAAAAAAAAGGGCAAGAAATTTGAACAGGCAATTAGAAGAGGATATCCAAATAGCCAATAAACATATGAAGAGACGCTCAATTCTGTTATTAATCAGAGAAATCACAAAGAGATAACATGACTCACTCATTATAATGGCTAAAATTAAAATCGCTGACATATCATGTGTTTCATGTGTTGGTGACCATATGGAACAACTGAAGTGCTCACCAACAATACAACGGAAAAATCAAATCACACTATAGTTCTACGATGAAATCCTATTCAGCAATTAAAATTAACAAACTACAGCTAATTGCAAAAAATGTGGAATCTTACAAACATAATGCTAAAAAGGCCAAATACTAAATAATGCATACATTTATTAAAGTTCATATCTAAACTCTATGTAACATTCTAAGTCAAGTCTAATGGAAATTTCCTGTAAGAAGTTAGGAGAGTAAACACTTTTAGGGAGGAGGGGAAGAATCATTATTGAAAGAGGACCAAAGAAAGGCTTACAGGGCAGCAGCTATCTTCTATTCCTTGACTAGGATGGTGGTTATATAGATTATTCACTTCGTAAAAATGCCTTCAGCTGTAAATTTGTTTTGTGCACTTTTCTATATGTGTTACACTTCAACAAAAATGGTTAAAAAAAAAAGAACATGAGAATGGAATTTTTGACAGTATATTTCTTCTTACAATGTGATAAATTTCAAATGCTATTTCCCATTTCTACTGCAGTGAATAACCTTTCTCGGACATGTAGACTTAGATTTTAAAATCTTCTTTTATTAAAAACTAAAACAAACACAAAAAAAGAACAAAAAACATGACAATGAGGGCTCATAAAAACCAAAATAACTTGCATATAACTCTTCAGCTTCAGAGCAGCTACTTCAGGTGCTCCCTCCTTTTCCTTTTTGCCCACAGATAACCTGGGCCTACTAATATTTGTAATATGCCCCAAGGCTGTCCATCAGTGGCTCAGATTATTGGTCAGTTTGACTACCCCTAAAATGTAGGTAACGGTCACAGCAGGACAAGATGAAGCCAGGCTCCATTAAAAATATTAAGAAAAGTAGAGCACATATTTATTAAATGAGAAGGCTCTGATCTGTTCACTGCAGCAAACAGCTGTTATTCTGTATCCTACTGAGGGCCTTGGGACCCAGTGACACTAGCAGGTCTGCCTCTGTGCACATTTCTCTCAGCTGGTCAAATAAACAGCTCTTCTCTCCTCCTGTAGACAAGGCAGGGTTGCTCCCCGTTGTCAAACTCAAATAATCCCCTTCAAACAGAATCCCTGGCAAGTTCAAAGGAAACACACGAAACCCCACTGCTTTAGAGGATAATGGACACTGAGAGTCAGCTGCAGGAGCAGAAACAGTAACAGAAAGATGCCTCTGAACATGAAACATTAACAAACCAGGCATTATTACAAATATTTCTCCCCCATCCAATGACCTTTAGCAAAAAATCAACTCCAATCCCTAGTGTTCCAGTCCTTTCTTTTCTTCTGCATTTCATATTCTACTAGCTGAAGTTCAAGTTTACTTAGTAGCATAAAATTATACATACACACACACACACACATCAATAGTTTGAATACGATGTAACCAAATCAAAAGAGAAAGTAGGTAGGATTACATGCCCAAACACAGTTTGATCCTCATTCTAATAATCAGGGAAGATTTTTTTTTTTAATCATTTAAAAAATATTAGGGGCTTCCCTGGTGGCGCAGTGGTTGAGAATCCACCTGTCGGTGCAGGGGACACGGGTTCGAGCCCTGGTCTGGGAAAATCCCACATGCCGCGGAGCAGCTGGGCCCATGAGCCACAACTACTGAGCCTGCGCGTCTGGAGCCTGTGCTCCACAACAAGAGAGGCTGCGATGGTGAGGGGCCCGCGCACCACGATGAAGAGTGGCCCCCGCTTGCCACAACTAGAGAAAGCCCTGACACAGAACCTAAGACCCAACACAGCAAAATAAATAAATAAATAAAAATGTTAAAAAAAAAAAATTAAAGTTGATAATGCACAAATACTGCATGGATGCCCCTGGATGCATTATACGTTTCTATAAATAAAAAAAATTAAACCTTGAAAAAAAATATTGCATGGATACTGTCTAATGAGTAAACAACTAATTATCCATAAATAACCGATATGGCTAATAATTCATTTACATACTTTGTGAATGATAGAAGAAACTGATTTTTTTTAAGATTTGGAAATATGTTTCTCAATCCCTTGTTAGTTATCACAGTCTTTCTCTGTATTCCCATAAACCCCACCTCCAAAGGAAAACTGACATTATCTATCTATCTATCTATCATCTATCTGATTATGCTTGAGAAAATGAGGTCCAATATTTCGCTGATTTAGTAGGCAAGACTGAATATATGTTTCAGTGAATGAATAATGCCAATAGAGAACACAGCATAAGTGATTTAAAATGTCATGCTACTGTGCAAATATCATATGACTGCTTATATCTATCGTTTGATTTCTCCCTTTATCCAGAATGAATTTCCTGACTTGATTTTAATAGGCACCATGTGGCTTATTTCCCAATCCCAGGCAGCTCTTAAATTTCAGAAATAAAAGACTTCTCCTTATTTCACAAGAATGTTTTAAGAATAAATGTGATAAATTGCCAGAAAGCATGTGAGTTTGCTGGAGAAAAGATACTATGTAAAAAGAAATGTGATACTACAATGGCTATGGTTTTCACATGGTGATCCTGAGCCTTACATTCATCTGGGTAGGATGTCTCAGGCTTTCCTTTCACTGGAATGCCATCTTTGACCACTGTGTCCTGTGAGAGAGGGGTATACAAGGATGAATGCTCAACTAGGAGTCAGGAGACTCCAATGTTTATTATGCCTCTACTTCCAACCAGCATGGGTAAATTTCTATAAAACTCTTTACCTCTCTGGGCATCAGGTACTTTATCTTTAAAATGAGGTAGAATTAGACATTACATGAACTCGAAGGTGGCTTCCAGCTTCAGCATTCTGTAATTCTAAGTGTGATCTTTCGTACTCAATAAGGTAAGAAATTGTTTTTAAAAGTAAATAGCAAAATGGTGGTTTAGGAGTTAAGGTTCTACCTTCACTGAAATGCCTACTCCCATCAAATAATCTGAATTTAGCTTTGATGGTGACTCAGGATTTGAGAAAAGCCTTCCCTTATCCTATGCAAGCTGGTTCCCACTTACTCTAGTACATCATCATATTTACTTCCCTCAACTCACCATAATCTGTATCTTTTATTTCATTAAAAAAAAATTTGCCTCCTCAAATAGAATTTAGGCTATCTTGTTTACTGCTGAATGTTTAGTGCTGAGAGCAAAGCTTAGCAAATTGTAGGGCTCAAAAACATGTGTTGAATGAATAACTTACTGCATACCAAGACCATTACAAAAAGTGTAGCATCCGGCTAGATCTCTTTAAGAGAAAGATGTTTAGTGAACACTAGTACATGGAAGACTTTGCTTTCCTTAGACATGTCAAAAGGAAAGATGATGTGCTGGAATTAGATCAATAAAATATATCTGGAAGCTTTCCCAGCCTAAATCACTTCTGCCAGGTCACTGGAGAGGTACATGGTTTAAGTATGATGAGATTTTGCAGTAATACAAGGAGAATAGTCCTCTCATTTATATGACACATATTAATTCAATAGAAGCTTTTATTAATCCTAGAGTAATTACTTTTATCGACTGTGGCATGGCTTTAAAAAAATATACAAGTGAAAAAAAATATATATATATACAAGTGAGATGCAAAGGGCTTCCAAAAAGTTCAGCTGAGTGCTTGAATCAGTTTCATTTTGTGCTAATAACACACCACCATATACAATTGTTATATATTACATTTTAGAAAAATAATTTACATCACTGGGGTTTAAGGCATAAGAAATGGCTTCTGCAAGTTTTCTTAGAATCTGTAGCTTCAACAACATGTGGATCCTATTTGTTACTGCGATTTTTTGTGTGCGTCTATTTTTAAGGATCCCAAGTTTGGCAGAATTAAAAATATGGATATCATCTGCATTGCTCCAGACCACTCTATCACAGCATAGTAATTTGTATATAGGTCATCAGAATTTTTAAAAAGGGAATCTATAGTTATATTTTATATAGTCAGAGAATTCACTGTTCCCTGATGCCTTTCCTCAGGTCATCTTGAAAACTGATTGCCACACAATGATCCAATCAGCTGTTTGACTGATCTGATTCAGTTCATCCATGGCACCTGGACCAACCATTTCAAGGTCAGGTTATTTCTGTATGACATTGATGGACATGGCATGCAACACTGATAAAAAGATAATAAAAAGAGTTTATTATATTCAAAAACTGCCCCACGCCAAATACATTTCCATCCCTTTGCTTAAAGAAAGCTGAGACTACCTAAACTGAATAATGTTAACTCAGTAATTTCATCTGATAGCAGTGTTTGGTATGGAGATGCACAATTAGTGTGGACATTCAGTCAAAGTATTGCAAATCATGAAGGCAATAATGCTTCATTAAAGAACTGCAGTTGTGTGTTCAGAAAAGTGATACGAATAGAGGGTTTGGAAAAATTGTCTAACACAAATGAGCAGATAGCTTATGAATTCAGACTACAAGCAGAGAGATCTAATATAATGCAATGCAATTTCACATGTTTTAAAACAAATGTACATAACTGTGGAGCAGCCTTTGATTGTACTTTGAACAATCAGTTTCAAACTCAGATTTATTTTTTATATGTCAGAACTTTCGGCTGAAGCATTCATGCCACTAATATTCATTGAGCACTTACTACAGAATTGGCACTCTCCTAGGAACTGGAAATACATGTGTATGTATGTGTATACACACACACACACACACACACACACACGTTAAACAGACAAAAATCTCTTTCCTGTTGGAATTGAAATTCTACTGGTCAGAGACAGATAATAAAGATATTAGTGAAATTAATTAAATAGTGTGTTAAGAAGTAATAATGCTATGGAAACAAAGCAGAATAATGTGGATGAGAGTGCCCTGATATTGGAACATTCAATTTTAAATGGAGAGATCATGGTAAACCTTGATAAAAAGTGACAGTGGAAGAGACTGGAAAGGTCCCATTGGACGGAGATCTATGATATCAGTGGGAAACATGTTCATTGCAGACTGAATAGCCAGTGCACAGAGTAGGAGGGTATACTGTATCTGACATGTGTGAAGAACAGTAAAGAGGTCAATGTGTCTGGAGTGCAGTGAAACAGGGAATAGGAGTAACATATAAGATCAATTCTATAGGACCTTGTAGACCATCATAACGACATTGTTTTTTACTCCTAATGCAATGTGAAGCTAATGGGGAGGTTGAGCAGAAGAGTAACAAAATCTGAATTACAGTTTAACAGACTTACTCATCTCAACATGAATGAAAATAAATTATGGGGTTTTAGGTTAGGATGGAAGAAAGGAAGAAGGATATTCAGTTAGGAATGAGATGCTAGTGGCTTGTACCAGAGTTTTAAACCACAAACTGCTCATCCCACAGCCATACTTTCTTCTCCTTGAAATCATACCTTAATGTCTCTGGAAGGCTTCTAGAGTTTTTCTAGTAGTTCTCACCAGTGGAATCCATCAATTGATGTAATTTATAGATGTAATCCATTTAACCTCACTATATCTTAGCTTTCTTGTTTGTTAAATAGGGTTAAAAACAGGGACTAATCCTTATGATAATGGTGTGAATTATATAAGAATATGCATGTATATATACAAAGCTATGGTAATTAAAACAGTATGGCATTGACACAAAAACAGACACACAGATCAATGGAACAGAATAAAAAGCTCAGAAAAAAACCTACACATATATGGTCAAATAATTTATGACAAAGGAGCCAAGAATATACAGCGGGGAAAGGACAGTCTGTTCAATAAATGGTATTGGGAAAACTGGACAGCCACATGCAAAAGAATGAAACTTGACCACTAGTTTACACCATATACAAAAATGAACTCAAAATGGATTAAAGACTTGAACATAAGATCTGAAACAGGGGCAGGACAGGAATAAAGATGCAGACGTAGAGAATGGACTTGAGGACACGGGGAGGGGGAAGGGTAAGCTGGGACAAAGTGAGAGAGTAGCATTGACATATATACACTACCAAATGTAAACTAGATAGCTAGTGGGAAGCAGCTGCATAGCACAGGGAGATAAGCTCAGTGCTTTGTGACCACCTAGAGGTGAGGGATAGGGAGGGGGGGAGGGAGGTGCAAGAGGGAGGGGATATGGTGATATAGGTATGCATATGCCTGACTCACTTTGTTATACAGCATAAATTAACACAACATTATAAAGCAATTATACTCCAATAAAGATGTAAAACAAAACAAAACAAAAAAAAAACTTGTAGATGAAAACATAGGTGGTAAGCTCCTTGATGTAAGTCTTGGTCATAATTTTAAAAAAATATGACACTGAAAGCAAAAGCAACAGAAGCAAAAATAAACAAGTGTGACTCCATCATACAGGAAACCTTCTGCACAGCAAAGGAAACCATCAACAAAATGAAAAGGGAACCTAGTAAATAGAAAAATACTTGCAAATTATAACAGGCTAATATCCAAAATATACAAAGAACTTATACAACATAATAGCAAAAAAACCAAACAATCCAATTAAAAAATGAGCAGATCTGAATAGACATTTTTCGAAAGAATTCATACAGATGGCCAAGAGGTACATTAAAATCTGTTCAAAATCATTAATTCTCAGGGTAATGCAAATCAAAGCCACAATAAGATATCACCTCATACTTGTCAGAATGGCTGTCATCAAAAAAAAAATAATAATAATAACAAGCATTAGCGTGTATGTGGAGAAAAGGGAACCCTTAAGCACTGTTGGTGGGAATGTAGATTGGTGCAGCCACAGTGGAAAACAGTATACAGTTTCCTCAAAAAAATTAAAATATAGTTACTATATGATCCAGTAATTCCACTTTTGGGTATTTATCTGAAGAAAATGAAAACAGTAACTCAAAAAGATATATGCATCCCTATGTTCATTGCAGCATTATTTTCAATAGCCAAAATGGAAACAACCTATGTGTTCATCAATGCATGAATGGATAAATGTAATGTTTAGTAGTTTCATTACAACAGTTTTGCACATTGCACATTTGATTTACATACAATGCTAGTAAATGGTGTCATTTAATTTTTTTAAATTTTCTATCTAGTCATTGCTAATATGTAGAAACATGATTGATTTTCACATGTGGATGATGAATTCAATTACCTTGATAAATTCATTTATACATTTTAGTGATTTCTATGTAGATCCCATGAGTTTTCTACACATACTGTCCTATCTTTTGCAAAAAAAAGTCAGTTTTATTTCTTCATTTACATTTCTTACATTTTTTTCTTGCCTTACTGCACTGGCTAGAGCTTCTTGTGAAATGTTGAATGGAAGGGTGGTAATGGGAACCCATACTGCATTTCTCATCTCAGTGGAAAACAAACTATTTCACCATTGTTACAATGCTTGCTGTAGATGTTTTTGCAGATAACTTTTATCAAAGATGCAACCTTGAAGTGATATATATATATATATATATATATATATATATGTATGTATAAAATTGAAACGATTCAGTTTGCAAATGTTTTGTTTATGATTGCTGCATCTGAATTCATGACAGAAATTGAGATCAATATTCTTACCAGACAAAACAAGGGTCTAGGAACCATTTAACAACATTTATACCCTACTGCTTTCTGTGCTAATATTCTCATGCAGTTTAATCCTACATATATCAATTTTCACAAGATATTCTAAAGGCTCTATGCTTGCTATCATATTATCTGAAAACATCTTCATGACAATTCTTTTGAAAGACATTTTGACTGATTATATAATTTTGGCTTACAGTATTTTATTTTAGCACCTTAGAGATGTCAGCCATTATATTTTGGCTTCCCTTGTTTTGCTAAGATGTTAAGTGTCAGTCTTGTCACTATTTTAAAGGTAGTGTATCTTTTTTTCCCCCTTCAGTTGTTTTGGTTTTATTTTTCTTTGTATTTATATCTTGAGGTTCTTAGTGAACCTTTGACTTGTTATATTTTGACAGTTTCAGAAAATCTTCAGCTTTTATCACTTAAGCTATTGCTTCTTTCCCATTCTTTCTTTACTCTCCTTTCAGTCTCTAATAATACACATACTAGATATTTTCATCCTGTTCCACATACCTGTAGCACGTTTTTTCATTTGAAAATTTTTTTTTCCTGTACTTTAGATATTTTCTATTGTGCTACATTTTAGTTCACTAATTCTCTCTTCTGCTATTTCTAATCGTTAACCTATCTATTGAGTTGTTAATTTTTATTACTATATTTTTCATTTCTAGAATTTCTATTCAATTTTTATTTTCATTATTTTAATATCCTTTCTCTGGCTAAATTCGCCATTTGGTTTATCTATTCCCTGAAACATATTAATCATTTTTAAAGTTTATGACTATTAACCTAATATATATATCATTTGTGGTTCTGTTCCTATTGTCTGTTTCTCTTCAGGTAGCTCTTGGTCATTTGATCCTGGCTTCTGGCATGCCTGGTAATTATTCAATGAATACCAACTATGTACATAAAAATATTTTTGAGCTAATTTGAGGCTATGGCTGATGTTATATTACCCAGAATTTGTTTTTCATATCACTTAGGGATGCTGGCCATTCAAATTTCTGGCCTCAGTTACTCTCTGATCCTTCAACAGAAAATTATTTTTATATTTGTTCAGTGGGAGGTTTAGGCTAAATAAGGTACCTTTCCATTTCACTGATTTTTTTTTTAAATAAAAGAAAGTGAAAACTTAAATTCCATGCATCCACACAAACTCACTTAAATATACCCAAAGTCTGTGCTCAGATTTAATCTTTACTGACTTTTATTAAAGAAACGATTTTAATTATCAACTAAGTAAGATATTTCATATAACATCGAGAAACCATTAATCAGGCTAATGAATCAATTTAGAGTAATTTATTATGTATTAAGGATACCTATTCCTTCATATGCATAATTTAGATATGATTAATACTAAAGAGCCATTGATTCCAGAATTAAGGAGTGTGTCCTGGTAATTCACAAAGCTTTGACATTACTTTAGTTTAATCTTGTAAAGAAAACAAGGAATCATACTTCTCTTTCAAAAGTCTAATTTCCAATGAAAAGTAAATTATTCCATGGTAATCATCATCACAACCTATCATAACACTAAAAGGAGTTCCAACTATATTTTTGCATGTATTTGTATAATATTATGACTAAGTTTTTAAAACATTACTGCTTATGTTTGAATTTGTTGTGTTTTTATGTTTCTTCTCCTCTGAGTCCCTGGCCACCTTTTCATTTTGCTTATTTTTCATGTTGTGTGTATCAAATAGTATACAATGTTCCTTAGGTATGAACTATCTATGAGTTTTATTAGAGTGTATTTTTTCCTGCAATGCTTTTCACCTTTTTTCCTTCTTGGTAGGTACTTATCATATATGTATATAATATATATATTATATATATATTATATATATATATAAAATATATATATAAAGATATATTGTTTCTAGAACACAGTGATTAGGGAAAATTGCCTAGGAGTTGAGGGGGCCAGAGTGGGACCTGTGTGTGTAATACTCTTTTCGCTTCTGGAGCAATTTTAAAATATAAATATTTAAAAATATTTATAGTAACATAATTTTAACATAATGATATATGTTAAATATTGTGGAATTACAAATGTGTTTGGTCTTTGCATTTAAAATATATATATTTATATATATTTACTTCAAGTTTTCAAGGACTTTTTCAATTAGTCCTTTGGTTATTTGCTGAAAACATATTTGGGTTTTTTAAACTAAGCTTTTTATTTTATAAAAATGTAGGTTAACATACAGTTGTAAGAAATAATACAGAGAGGTTTATGTAACCTTTCTTCAGATTCCCTCAATCTAACACCTTGAAGACCTGTAGTATATCACAACCAGATATTGCCAGTGATGCAATCTGCTGATCTCATTTAGATTTTCCCAGTTTTACTTTTACTTTTGTGTGTGTGTGTGTGTGTGTGTTTAGTTTTACACAATTTTATCACATGTGTAGGTTTTTGTATTCATCACTAGAGTGCAGATACAGAACTTTTCCATCACTCACAGATCCCTCATGTTGCCCTTTTTTTTTTTTTTTTTTTGCAGTATGAGTGCCTCTCACTGTTGCGGCCTCTCCCGTCGCGGAGCACAGGCTCCGGACACGCAGGGCCAGCGGCCATGGCTCATGGGCCCAGCTGCTCCGCGGCACGTGGGATCCTCCCGGACCAGGGCACGAACCAGTGTCCCCTGCATCGGCAGGTGGACTCCCAACCACTGAGCCACCAGGGAAGCCCATGTTGCCCTTTTATAACCACATTCATCTCCCTCCTCCCCAGCTGCCCAGCTACCTGTCCCTAGAACTACTATTCTGCTTTTCACCTCTATAGTTTTTCATTTCAATAATCTTATATAAATGGATTCAATGTAACCTTTGGGATTGTGTTTCTTCACTTGGCATAATTCTCTCAAGATTCATCCAAGTTGTTGAGTATATCAATGATTTGTTGCTTTTCATTGCTGCATACTAGTTCATGGTATGGGTATATCACTGTTTGTTTACAATTAACCTGTTGAAGGACATCTAGATTGCTTCTAGCTTTATCATGAATAAAGCTTCTATGAAAATTCCTGCACAGGTTTTTATGTGAACTATAAGTTTTCATTTCCCTGGAATAAATGCCCGTGAGTGCAATTGCTGGATTGTATTCCGATTGTGTGTTTAGTCTTATAAGAAATTGTTATTTTCTTGAGAGGCTGTGCCATTTTACATTCTCACCAGCAATGTTTGAATGATCCTTGGTTTTGTTTTAAAACTTCTCACATTCACTATCATCCAGTATTTTAATAACTGATTTGGTATCACTTTTTACTTTTTATTCATGGGATACTCAGTTAAACTCTTCTTCATCTTTATCTTGCAATTTACAATAAATTTCTTTATGGAAAGCTATTTGTATAATTTTAATAGTTTCAGGAGACAGAAAAATAACTTTATTATTTCTAGTTTTATAATAGGATTTCATATATAAAAGGAAAATAGAAAGCACCTACTTAAAACAATAAATTAAGAATATGCCTTTAGGGCTTCCCTGGTGGTGCAGTGGTTGAGAGTCCGCCTGCCGATGAGAGGGACACGGGTTCGTGCCCCAGTACGGGAAAGTCCCACATGCCGCGGAGCGGCTGGGCCCGTGAGCCATGGCCGCTGAGCCTGCGCGGCCTAAGCTCCTAAGCACCTCCTAAACTTGACTACCATGAAATGAGTTTACAAAGACAGTGTTAGAATGTGAAGATGAAAGAAATGTGTACACCTCTTAATTTAATATAGAAACCTCAGGTATTATCCGCAACTGATCCTGGCAGCACTGAAAGAGAAGCAGTATAAAAATGAGTCCACTCCAGCAGTGACAGAATTCAATCACCCGGCTATTGTGTAATATCAGCTTGAGGATCATCGGTAGCTTGTTATTTCACCATTGGATAAAAAGAATCCCTAAAATTAAATTAAATTTAAAAAAAAAAAGCTTTTCTCCCAATTGTCTGCCAGGGAATACAGTTTTAAGTAAATCAACATTTTATTATAAAATCTTTCTGTAGTTATTTCTTCCATGGACAAAGTCCTTGAGGAGTCAGTCATGTATTTCAAGTATCAGGAGAGCTTAAGAGACCAGCTGAATTGCATAATTCTCAGCATTTTATTTATTCACAAGGATATCTTGACTTAAATTAGCCAGAATCTGCCTTGGCTTCACTTGATTATCTAGATTTACACAGGGGTTGGTGAAGCTATTTTTGCAATTCAAGATGCCAACTTGTCAAAGAAAAAATCAAGGTGATTTTCATAAAGCTAGTTTTACATAACGGGTCCTGTACTGCCACAAGAAATAATATACTATTTTCCTCTCATTCTTTCATAGAGGTATGGAAATACTGTTGCAATACATTATTATACGTTCCTATTCTTAGTTTTCTTTGAGTATAGCTATCTATATCGATCCAAATGATTTAAAAATTTCAGGTTGATCCAGTCAACTTAATCCAAATTCAAAAGGCCCTAAAATTCAAGAAGTTAAAAGTTGAGGGTAAATTCCATTTAGTATATTTTAAAAAGGAACCAGAACCCATCTTGCTCTATACAGTTTTTCTTGATTAGTTTCAATCTCTTTAAAAAACAAATAAAAGCAACAGACTTTTTACTTATTCTTTGGGAATTTCAGTCACAGGGACACACGCCTGCTCTTACTGTCTGACTGAACCTCAGTTTAAGATCCTACAGTCGTTGTGTTTCGGCACTCTATGGAAACTTCAAGACTTTCTTAGTTCAAGATTTGTATTTATGTTTATTTTGGAAGTGAAATTCTTAATGTGCCAAGCAACCAGTCCAGTTTAACCAGCTAATAAGTGGTGGAACTAAGGCTAGAAATCCGAGTACCTTAGTACTGCTGCTTGCTCTCCCACACTAATAATGGTTCTTTAAAAAGACTGGGAACACATATTTAATCCTTTCTGTGGTGGACAGACACTAGAGTGGCTCCCACGGCTTTTTCCTATCTCCTCTCATCCCGTCTGTTCACACCCTGTATGACCCTCTACTCCTAAGTGTACACAAGACGTGGCTTGCTTCTCATCTGTAGACTATGGCAGGGGTCCCCAACCCCCAGGCGGCAGACCAATACCAGCTCATGGCCTGTTAGGAACCAGGCTGCACAGCAGGAGGTGAGCAGCAAGCGAGTGAGCGAAGCTTCTTCTGCCGCTTCCCATCGCTCCCATTACCGCCTGAACTATGCCCCACCCTGCCCCATCCATTGAAAAACTGTCTTCCATGAAACCGGTCCCTGTTGCCAAAAAGGTTGGGGACCACTGGATTATGGCAGAGGTGAAGAGATATTACAGATATGTAACTTAGGTTCCAAATCTGCTTATTTTGAGTTAATCAAAAGGGAGATTTTCCTGATAGTCCTGACAACCAGGCAAAAGCCCTTAAAAGAGGGAGTAGACCCTCCCTGAGTTAGACGCTAAATAAGAGAGAATTTCCTAGCAGGCATGATGAAGCAAATAGTCATGCTGAGGAAGCACAAGTTGGCAAGACACTCGGGCGGCACCTGTGAACTACAGATGGTCTCGAGCATCAGAGGTTGTTCTCTAGCCTATAACAAGCAATAAGTGAGGGCGTTCAGTCGCACAGACAAAAAAAAAAAAAAAAAAAAAAAAGAATTCTGACAAGAATCTGAATGAAACTGAAGCAAATTCTTCCCGTTACACCTACAGATGAAAACACAAAGCCAATACTTTGATTGCAATCTTGTAAAATCTCGAAGAAAGGACCCAGCCAAGCTAAACTTGGACTTGTGACCCACAGAAACTGTGAGATAATAAGTGTGTCTTATTTTAAGCTGCTAAGTTTGTGGTAATTTGTGACTGTGCTATAGTAAACGAATGTGCTTTGAAGCTAGAGCCTTTCCTTCTTTGATTTGAGAGTAAACTATGTTTTTAACCTGCTTGTGTGTAACACATAGAAATTGTCCACTGCTTTGTAGACTTGTTTCCCACATCACAGCTCTTCCTCAACTGTGCTGCACAGTTACCTCAGAACTCTGGCCATACTAGGAAGTGATTGTCTCCTCAGGCAGTGGTTCCCAGACATGGGATTTCATAAACTAGGATAATTTAAGGATATGTTTTGGGGATAGACATAGTGTTGCCAACCTTTAATTTTTCAACCTAATGCCATTTAAAAAACATCAACTAGTATCTAATCATTTCATCATTAAAAAATAAGCTATAACACCATAAAGTTTACTATGGATATGCTCTCAGAATAAAGGAGAGACTTTCCCAAGAAAGGAGGGTTTGCTACTTATGTACACATAACACACACCCCCATATACACACACCCACATGCACATACACTCTCAAACTCACACTCACTCACTCTTTAACTTTCCCATTTACCTTAGACTGGAACAGACATAACACTGCCACAGACTAGAACCAGACTATAGATTGTCATTTGGAAGCTACTGTTATAAGGAAAAGTTTTAAAAACCACTGGACAGAACATAAGGCATCCTCTGCTACTCCTTTCAGGCTCCTTATTATCTTTCTGGATTAAGGGGCTTTTCTTAAGGAGTGAACTGGAAGTATATAAACTGTCTTTTTATATCCCATTAATTATACTCCTATAAAAACATCTCTTCGGGGCTTCCCTGGTGGCACAGTGGTTGAGAGTCCGCCTGCCGATGCAGGGGACACAGGTTCGTGCCCCGGTCCGGGAAGATCCCACATGCCGCGGAGTGGCTGGGCCCGTGAGCCATGGCCGCTGAGCCTGCGCGTCTGGAGCCTGTGCTCCGCAACGGGAGAGGCCACAATAGTGAGAGGCCCGCGTAACGCAAAAAAAAAAAAAAAAAAAAAAATCTCTTCATTTACCTGGTACCTCCTATTTGCCAAGCACTATTCTATATACTCAATGTGTATTACATCACTGAATCTTCACTACAGCCCTAAGATTTATGTTAACATGATTGTCTCCATTTTACAGATCTTAGGAATCTTAGGCTGTGAAGGCTTAAGTAACTTTCCTGAAGTGGTCTTAGGTTACTGAGCTCAAACTTTCAAACACTATGTTAGACTACTGGAGTCAATTTTTGCTTTGCTCAGTCTCCAAACTTTTTTTTTTTTTTTTCTTTTTTCATTTTGCGGTAGACGGGCCTCTCACTGTTGCGGCCTCTCCCGTTGCGGAGCACAGGCTCCGGACGCGCAGGCTCAACGGCCATGGCTCATGGCCGCTCCGCGGCATGTGGGATCCTCCCACACCGAGGCACGCACCCGTGTCCCCTGCATCGGCAGGCGGACTCTCAACCACTGCGCCACCAGGGAAGCCCTCCAAACATTTTTTATACAAAGACTGAACCAGAAAATGGATATTTTATGGGAAAGGAGGACATAAGAAAGATACTCAATGGAGCAAAGATAGAGTCTTTAACAAATAGTGCTGGAACAACTGAACATCCACATGCAAAAAAAGTGGATCTAGACATAGATGTTATACCATTTACAAAAATTAACTCAACCTGGATCACAGACCTAAAACAAAATGCAAAGATATAACACTCCTAGAAAATCACATAGGAGAAACCGTAGATGACCTTGGGCATGATGATTTTTTTTAGATACAATGCCAAAGGCATGATCCATGAAAATATTAATTGATGAGCTGGACTTCATTAAATTTAAAAACTTCTCTGTGAAGGACAATATCGAGAGAATTAGAAGACAGGCCACAGTCTTGGAAAAAAATCTTTGCAAAAGACGTATCTGTTGCTAAATTGATGGACCTAATTTCCTAACATACTAAGTCTTTTCCATTGTTGACTTTGGTAATCTTATGATTGAGCAAATTGAATATAAGAGGTTGGTTGGCTGCTCTTGATTAAATACACACACACACACACACACACAGAGTCTAATATTTTTCTCTATGTGTTTATAGGGGTTCAAAACAACTGGTTTAAAGAGCAAGTTTTCTGAGACTAATAGAAGACAGTGTCACACAAACATTTGTGAATAGACGTGTGTATCTATGCTCTACTTTAACAAGCCATAGTTGGGGAGCCATGTGAAATATCACTTCATTGGAGTAGCCACATGTAACTGGCCATAGATATGGCTATATACACAAGATGAAGCTGAAGGAAATGGGAAAGTCCCTTGGAAACATGAAAGAGAATGACCCTAGCTTAACATGAGTTAGTTATGTGTTCACATGGTATGCCCCTGCACCAAGCCCTGTGTCTTTTTTCTTTTCTCTCAAGCTTGAATGAGCTCTGAAGCAAGCTGTGGAGGATATGCCCACCTGCTTTAACTTAGAAAGAAGAGTTAATAGGAAAAGAGAAAATTTTACATTTTGCCTTTAGAAATGTATACTAGATTTCTGTTCAGATATATTCAAGGGCCTTGAAATTTTCAATGGCCTATGAAATTTTTCAAAGATCATCATACAAAATTTGAGTCTTCATAATTAAATGTAATGACTATAGAAAAACAAAAAAGAAAACTACAAAATCAAAATGAATAAATGTTTAATTAAATGTCTATATAACATAATATTATGTCAACTTCATTAATTACTAAATTTAGTATTCATAAAAGTTTTATTACACTTGAAAAGAGTTTTGTGGGCAAAGTTTTCCCACTTTGCAAGATTTTCCAATTCTGCAGAATGTCAAAAAAAATCATAGCCAACACAACTTATATTAATTATACATAGTTAAATAATTTCATATAACATTTCTTTCCCCAAATTTTATAGTAAATAATTGCTGTTGAATGTGGGTATAGTTTCCTAGGTTTGCTATGATGTACGCTCCGGCTTTTAAAAGTCTGAACAACTTCCACTTTTAATTCAGCCATTGCGTGCTGTGCCACGATAGATAAGAAATAGATATTTGGTCCATGATTTACTACTCTACAACTTTTCAAACTAGGGGAGGCCTTGGACTGTGTTCTCTGGAAGCAGTCTCTTGTCAGAGAGTTGTGGGCAGAAGGTTTATTGTGGAATGTTCCCAGGAAATACACACACAAGGAAGGTGGAAGGCAAACTGGGCAGAAGGAGAAGCTCTCTACACTAGGATTATATGAGATGACTCAGCTAATACTACAATGAGCTCTGGTGCTAGTGTGGCCCTTCAGAGTTGCCCCAAATTGGGGCAGGAAGCAAGGCCTTTGGATCCCTGCATCAGCCAGTTATTGGTCATGTCTCCCCTGGTAGGAGACATAACCTTCGGCAGCTCTAGATAGCTGAGGGAAACACTTCATTGAGGGAATCTGGACATGGAGCATTATAGTAGGTATGTACTTTAGGGAGAATTTGATTACCTCACAGCAAAATTCAGCCCATTTGTTACAGTCACAGACAGAGGTAAATTGGGGGAGAGGTGGGATTTCATCCAGTTGATTAGTTTATCAGATTAATACAATGGCAATGATGTATTCCTGGGCAAGGGTCTCTACTGAAGTTTAATATTTAAGTGGAACCAGTGTGCTAAGTAAAGCTACAAATGCAATATTAAATGATCAAAGACTTCTTGAACACTCTAAATTCTGAACTAGTGGCATATTGTGTAAAATAGACATGTACAATTCTGGATTTAATCTAACTTGGCCAAATCATAATCTGTAGTTATTATCCATTGAGCATCTCTTACTGGGCTAGACCCCTGAGTACGTAATATCACTTATTTCTCAATTTATGCCTCTTACTTTAAAGAACAGGAAACAGATATCGAGAGAGTTGATATAACTTGGCCAAATTCACATAAGGTATAAGACATGAATGACAGATTTTAAAAATCTTTGATCTACAGTCCAGATTTTCCTCTCCAATATACCATGTGGTCACTTTAGTCTGGAATACTTTTTTAAAAAACCCTTTAAAATACATGCAAAATTAATGTAAAATTATGCTCAACAAAGTGAAGAAACGCTATACATGAATACTAAGTTCTTTGCAAATATAGCTCGCTACTCTATGCCACATGCTGTTTGAACTGCTTTACTTGAATAGACACTTCACATCTCTAGAAAGGATATACTATCATTGTATTATTCCCTTGTTTGAGATCAGTAAAATAAGACATAGATGGGGTTAGGTAACTTCCCAAGGTTACACAGCACTAAGCAGTAGAGCTGGCATCAGACTCCTGCAGTCTAACATCAAAAACTCCCACTTAACCACAAAGCTCTACGCCTCTTCGGGTTAAGTGTTAATGTATTATGTTTTAAGTGCTGGTGTACCACATTGCTTTATAAAAAAGTGTTCCCAGTGACACATATTTCTGGGAACCAAAGTCAATGTGTATAACATCTAGAACATTTCAAGGACTGCAAATGAAGAGGATTTGAGAGTGTTATTTTTAACCAGAGGTAATGTGTCAGCCTTTGTCCCTAACAATGGTAGTAAAAGTGGACTTCAAATGACACACAGTACAGCAAAAGCAGGCAAGGCTTTGAAGAAGGCCACTCGATGAAAGAGGAAGAGTAGATAGCACCATAGCTTAAGGATAATTGTTTTGATCTCTCATCAAAAGAGCCATCCAAAAAAAAAAAAAAAACAACAACACTGCATCTTTCTAAATATCAACACTGTACTTTCTTTAAAGCTTATACATTTCTTAGCTACTATCTTATATTTTTTTAAGACTATAGGATGTAGTATACTTTTAACCAACCATTTCTGCACCTACAGGGGAAGGTTATGTTTTCTATGAAAACAATGTTTTTTTAAACTTTCTTTCCTTTTTACTGCATAGTTAAGCACAAAAAGGGGGTACTGATTAAAGTGTATGATTCTACAATTTATAGTTATTTAATTAGAAAACAAAAATTTTTCTGGCTGCTTATCCTCTTAAGAAATATATACTTAGTGATTATTTGATCAACACTTAGTCTAAAGGGACTTTCTCCTACTATAATGGCACTGTGCCAATGATCAAGACTGAGAAAAAAAGGTGGAAACACGTACACATAATCTTTTAAACTATTTTATAACCACATAGTTAGGATTCCTAGAATAAATACCGTACTCTTGCCAGTAAGTGCAAATATTTTACATGATTATTTCGTATATCGCAGAGAAATATTAGCAAAGTAAAAATATAGTGTGCTAATTCTCACTTTGAGACATGCACTATGCATGTGTAAGCTTTGGTGAGTACTAATGGATACTTCTTAGTTTTGACCCTTAGTTTGAAAATAACAGCTTGTTGTTATTTTTTTAGGAAGAATAAGATCCATTTCTAAACATTTTAGAAATCTCAGGGCTTTTTTCTCCTTAGAAATAGACAAATAAATGACCACATTAGCACTTGCACTTCAATGTGAGCCAAGGACATTTTTAAAATGTCAGAACTCAGGGTTAACACTCTCATTTTTGACACTTGGCCTTCAGATTTTTCTCCTTAATTGTCTGTTTGCTGCCTCATTGCCATACACAAGGATTGAAGGTCAAATGTATCTCTTTCCTGCATTGCCATAAAATGTTAAGCTTCAAAGTTTTAAATATTTCATGTACTGTGGGCTACCAGATATTCCCAAGTTCTAAACCAGCGTAAACATCTTGAACATAGGAAGGTCTTCTGCTCAGGCCAAAATTGCTCTCAGTAAGGACTGTCAGTTACTTGATTCCAACTATAAGCTGCTCACTTTTTAGCAGATGCTAGTGGGTTTGTTTTTCTAGACCAATGGAAACATTTTGGGCTAGTCTTACAAAAGCAAATATGAATGCAGTGAACACATGGTAGTATGCTCTTATGTAAGAAATTGAGAGATTGGGTCAAGATGGTGGAGTAGAAGGATGTGCTATCACTCCCTCTTGCAAGAACACCAGAATCACAACTAACTGCTGAACAATCATTGACAGGAAGACACTGGAATTCACCAAAAAAGATACCTAACATCCAAAGACAAAGGAGAAGCCACAATCAGACGGTAGGAGGGGCACAATCACAATAAAATCAAATCCCGTAACTGCTGGGTGGGTGACTCACAAACTGGAGAACACTTATACAAAAGAAGTCCACCCACTGGAGTGAAGGTTCTGAGCCCCACATCAGGCTTCCCAACCTGGGGGTCTGGCAATAGGAGGAGGAACTCCTAGAGAATCAGACTTTGAAGCCTACTGGGAATTGACTGCAGAACTTCGACAGGACTGGTGGAAAAAGAGACTCCACTCTTGGAGGGCATACACAAAGTAGTGTGCACATCAGGATACAGGGGAAGGAGCAGTGACCCCAGGGGCGACTGAACCAGACCTACCTGCTAGTGTTGGAGGGTATCCTGGAGAGGCAGGGGTGGCTGTGTCACAACATGAGGACAAGGACACTGGGAGCAGAAGTTCTGGGCAGTACTCCTTGGCGTGAGCCCTCACAGAGTCCACAATTAGCTCCACCAAAGAGCCCAGGAAGGCTCCAGTGTTGGGTCGCCTCAGGCCAAACAACCAACAGGGAGGGAACCCAGGCCCACCCATCAGCAGACAAGTGGATTAAAGTTTTAATAAGCTCTGCCCTCCAAAGCAACAGCCAGCTCTACCCACCACCAGTCACTCCCATCAGGAAACTTGAACAAGGCTCTTAGATAGCCTCATCCACCAGAGGGCAGACAGCAGAAACAAGAAGAACTACAATCCTGCAGTCTGTGGAACAAAAACCACATTCACAGAAAGATAGACAAGATGAAAAGGCAGAGGGCTATGTACCAGATGAAGGAACAAGATAAAACCCCAGAAAAACAACTAAATGAAGTGGAGATACACAACCATCCAGAAAAGGAATTCAGAATAATGATAGTGAAGATGATCTAGGACCTCGGAAAGAAAATGGAGGCAAAGATCGAGAAGATGCAAGAAATGTTAAACAAGGATCTAGAAGAATTAAACAGAGATGAACAACACAATAACTGAAATGAAAACTACACTAGAAGGAATCAATAGCAGAATATGTGAGGCAGAAGAATGGATAACTGACCAGGAGGACAGAATGGTGGAATTCACTGCTGCAGAACAGAATAAAGAAAGAAGAATGAAAAGAAATGAAGACAGCCTAAGAGACCTCTAGGACAACATTAAATGCAACAACATTTGCATTATAGGGGTCCCAGAAGGAGAAGAGAGAGAGAAAGGACCCGAGAAAATATTTTAAGAGATTATATTCGAAAACTTCCCTAACATTGGAAAGGAAATAGCCACCCAAGTCCAGGAAGTGCAGAAAGTCCCAGATAGGATAAACCCAAGGAGAAACACGCCGAGACATATAGTAATAAAATTGGTAAAAATTAAAGACAAAGAAAAATTATTGAAAGCAGCAAGGGAAAAATGACAAATAACATACAAGGGAACTCCCATAAGGTTAACAGCTGATTTCTCAGCAGAAACTCTACAAGCCAGAAGGGAGTGGCATGATATACTTAAAGTGATGAAAGGGAAGAACCTACAACAAAGATTACTCTAACTGGCAAGGATCTCATTCAGATTTGATGGAGAAATCCAAAGCTTTACACACAAGCAAAAGCTAAGAGAATTCAGCACCACCAAACCAGCTCTACAACAAATGCTAAAGGAACTTCTCCAAGTGGGAAACACAAGAGAAGAAAAGGACCTACAAAAACAAACCCAAAACAATTAAGAAAATGGTCATAGGAACATACATATCAATGATTACCTTAAACGTGAATGGATTAAATGCTTCAACCAAAAGACACAGGCTCACTGAATGGATACGAAAACAAGACCCATATATATGCTGTCTACAAGAGACCGACTTCAGACCTAGGGACACATACAGACTGAAAGTGAAGGGATGGGAAAACATATTCCATGCAATGGAAATCAAAAGAAAGCTGGAGTAGCAATACTCATATCAGATAAAATAGACTTTAAAATAAAGAATGTTACAAGAGACAAGGAAGGACACTACATAATGATCAAGGGATCAGTCCAGGAAGAAGAAATAACAATTTTAAATATTTACACACCCAACAGAGGAGCACCTCAATACATAAGGAAACTGCTATCAGCTATAAAAGAGGATATCGACAGTAACACAATAATAGTGGGGGGACTTTAACACCTCACTTACACCAATAGACAGATCATCCAAACAGAAAATTAATAAGGAAACACAAGCTTTAAATGACAAAATAGACCAGATAGATTTAATTGATATTTATAGGACATTCCATCCAAAAACAGCACATTACACTTTCTTCTAAAGTGCACACGCAACATTCTCCAGTATAGATCACATCTTGGGTCACAAATCAAGCCTCAGTAAATTTCAGAAAATTGAAAGTGTATCAAGCATCTTTTCTGACCACAACGCTATGAGATTAGAAATAAATTACAGGGAAAAAATGTAAAAAACACCAACACATGTATGCTAAGCAATACGTTATTAAATAACCAAGAAATCACTGAAGAAACCGAAGAGGAAATCAAAAAATACCTAGACACAAATGACAATGAAAACATGAGGAAGGAATGCAGCAAAAGCAGTTCTAAGAGGGAAGTTTATAGCTATAAAAGCCTACCTCAAGAAATAGAAAAATCTCAAATAAACAATCTAACCTTACACTTAAAGGACCTAGAGGAAGAAAAACAAAATCCAAAGTTAGCAGAAGGAAAGAAATCATAAAGATCAGAGCAGAAATAAATGAAATAGAAACAAAGAAAACAAGAGCAAAGATCAATAAAACTAAAAGCTGGTTCTTTGAGAAGATAAACAAAATTGATAAACCATTAGCCAGACACATCAAGAAAAAGAGGGAGAGCATTCAAATCAATAAAATTAGAAATGAAAAAGGAGAAGTTACAACAGACACCGCAGAAATACAAAGCATCCTAAGAGATTACTACAAGCAACTCTATGCCAATAAAATGGACAACCTGGAAGAAATGGACAAATTCTTAGAAAGGTATAATCTTCCAAGACTGAACCAGGAAGAAATAGAAAATATGAACACACCAATCACAAGTAATGAAATTGAAACTGTGATTAAAAATCTTCCAACAAACAAAAGTCCAGGACCAGAGAGCTACACAGGTGAATTCTATCAAACATTTAGAGAAGACCTAACACCCATCCTTCTCAAAGTCTTCCAAAAAATTGCAGAGGAAGGAACACTCCCAAACTCATTCTATGAGGCCACCATCACCCTGATATCAAAACCAGACAAAGATACTACAAAAAAAGAAAATTACAGACCAGTATCACTGATGAATATAGATGAAAAAATCCTCAACAAAATACTAGCACACAGAATCCAGCAACACATTAAAAGGATCATGCACCATGATCAAGTGGGATTCATCCCAGCAATGCAAGGATTCTTCAATATACGCAAATCAATCAATGTGATACACCATATTAACAAATTGAAGAAAAACAACATGTGATCATCACAACAGATGCAGAAGAAGCTTTTGAAAAAATTCAACACCCATTATTGATAAAAACTCTCCAAAAAGTGGGCATAGAGGGGACCTACCTCAACATAATAAAGGCCTTATATGACAAACCCACAACAAACATCACACTCAATGGTGAAAAACTGAAAGCATTTCCTCTAAGATCAGAAATAAGACAAGGATGTCCACTCTCACCACTATTGTTCAACATACTTTTGGAAGTCCTAGCCACAGCAATCAGAGAAGAAAAAGAAATAAAAGGAATACAATTGGAAAAGAAGAAGCAGAACTGTGACTGTTTGCAGATGACATGATACTATACATAGAGAATCCTAAAAATGCCACCAGAAAACTACTAGAGCTAATCAATGAATCTGGTAATGTAGCAGGATACAAAATTAATGCACAGAAATCTCTTG
The DNA here is from genome assembly GCF_949987515.2 of Delphinus delphis. NCBI lineage: Eukaryota > Metazoa > Chordata > Mammalia > Artiodactyla > Delphinidae > Delphinus > Delphinus delphis. Next base: position 58,867,136 of record NC_082688.1, read on the forward strand.
CATTCCTATACACTAATGATGAAATATGTGAAAGAGAAATTAAGGAAACAGTCCCGTTTACTTCTGCAACAAAAATAATAAAATACCTAGGAATAAACCTACCTAAGGAGACAAAAGACCTGTATGCAGAAAACTATAAGACACTGTTAAACCTAATTAAAGGTGATATCAACAGATGGAGAGATATACCATGTTCTTGGATTGGAAGATTCAATATTGTGAAAATGACTATACTACCCAAAGGAATCTACAGATTCAATACAATCCCTATCAAATTACCAATGGCCTTTTTTACAGCATTAGAACAAAAAATCTAAAAATTTGTATGGAGACACAAAAGACCCTGAATAGCCAAAGCAGTCTTGAGGGAAAAAAAAAACGGATCTGGACGAACCAGACTCCCTGACTTCAGACTATGCTACAAAGCTACAGCAATCAAGAGAATATGGCACTGGCACAAAAATGTAAACATAGATCAATGGAACAGGATAGAAAGCCCAGAGATAAACCCACACTCCTCTGGTCAACTAATCTATGGCAAAGGAGGCAAGGATCTACAATGGAGAAAAGTCAGTCTCTTCAGTAAGTGGTGCTGGGAAAACTGGATAGCTACATGTAAAAGAATGAAATTAGAACACTCCCTAACACCATACACAAAAATAAACTCAAAATGGATTAGAGACCTAAATGTAAGGCCAGACACTATAAAACTCTTAGAGGAAAACATAGGAAGAACACTCTTTTACATAAATCACAGCAGGATCTTTTTTGATCCACCTCCTAGAGTAACGGAAATAAAAACAAAAATAAACAAATGGGACCTAATGAAACTTAAAAGCTTTTGCACAGCAAAGGAAACTACAAACAATACAAAAAGACAACCCTCAGAATGGGAGAAAATATTTGCAAACAAATCAACAAAGGATTAATCTCCAAAATATATAAACAGCTCATGCAGCTTGATATTAAAAAAAAACAAAGAACCCAATCCAAAAATGGGCAGAAGACCTAAGTAGACATTTCTCCAAAGAGGACATATAGATGGCCAAGAGGCACATGAAAAGCTGCTCAACATCACTAATTATTAGAGAAATGCAAATGAAAACTACAATGAGGTATCAACTCACACCAGTTAGAATGGGTATCATCAGAAAATCTACAAAAAACAAATGCTGGAGAGGGTGTGGAGAAAAGGGAACCCTCTTGCACTGTTGGTGGGAATGTAAATTGATACAGCCACTGTGGAGAGCAGTATGCAGGTTCCTTAAAAATCTAAAAATAAAATTATCAGATGACTCAGCAATCCCACTACTAGGCATATTCCCAGAGAAAACCATAATTCAAAAAGACACATGCACCCCAGTGTTCATTGCAGCACTAATTACAATAGCCAGGTCATGGAAGCCATCTAAATGCCCATTGACAGACGAATGGATAAAGAAGCTGTGGTACATATATACAATGGAATATTACTCAGCCATAAAAGGAACACAATTGGGTCATTTGTAGAGATGTGGATGAATCTAGAGACTGTCATACAGAGTGAAGTGAGTCAGAAAGAGAAAAACAAATATCGTATATTAAAGCATATATGTGGAACCTAGAAAAATGGTACAGATGAACCGGTTTGCAGGGCAGAAATTGAGACACAGATGTAGAGAACAAATGTATGGATACCAAGGAGGGAGAGGGGCAGGGGGGTGGTGGTGGCAGTGGGATGAATTGGGCAATTGGGATTGACATGTATACACTGATGTGTATAAAACGGATGACTAATAAGAACCTGATATTTAAAAAAATAAAGTAAAATTCAAAAAATTTTTTAAAAAATGTCCAAAATGTTATCTATTAAAACTATGCTATGGTCCCACCTTTGAACTCGGCTCCCCTCCTCAGATTTAACCACTATTAACGGATATTTTATGTCCTTACGGAAATTTCCTTTGCATATGCAGCTATGTGTTGGTGTGTGTAAATGCGTGTGTGTATATAGCCTTCAAACAATATTAAATATGTACCTTTAATTTTTGTTTACATAACAATATATCTTAGAGATCTCTTCATATACGCATGTTTGAATTTACCACATTCTGTTTCACAGCTACAGAGTTTCTGGACTGTAAAACTGTAATATATCTCATCAGTTCATTACTGATGAGTAGGTGGTTTCTAGATTTTGGCTATTACAATAGTTCAATAAATAGTTTTAATGCCAAAAAAAAATGAAATTGAATACATTGTCAAGGTGATGCTATTAAAGATTAACTGACTGACATAACTGGGACATTAGTTTTCTTTTTAAATTAGGATCACTTCCAGAATGGCATCAAGTGAACTGAACTGTGGCCTCCACACAAACTCTCCACTTAAGAAGTCTCAAAGACAGAAATATTCTAAATCTATGGGCATGGAATATTGAACTTCTTGCTGGCTCATACCATCCATTGAGAATACTAGAGAATGGAAACGTCATATGATGGTGGTTTTAACATGGAAATGTTCAGTTTAGTCCAGAATTCATACTGCTCATTACACATTCAACAAACATATTGATCATCTCAAGCTAGTTACTAGAGAAAGAAAAAAGTTGCTTCTCTCAAGAAACCTAGGAGCCTAAAGACTGATTTCTGTCTCATATGCCACTCTCTCTAACGATTTGCCTTTATCTCTCCCACTGGATTATTATGACCTGTATAAACTATTATAAGACCCAGAATGCATACTAAATCCTTAAATGCCTTTCCAAGAGTATCCTGTAGTTAAGTGTCAGTCCTCCTGTCCTCACTCCCTACCCCCAGCTATGGATGTGGCCTTAGTCTGTTTTTAGAAAATATAAGTGTCCAAATTCTGTATATCAGGACCCTACCCCCATGCCAACAGCTGAAATGACTAAGGATGAGCGCCTAGCCCAAGGTTGACAATTTGTGAGCTGAATAACAGCACCTGGTGTGGCTTTGAGCAAAAGCTTTGTCCAATATGGACAAGGATGATTGGTTAGGTCACTCACATACTTTCTCTGGGGAATTTGAACCAATGGGGGGGAAAACTGACGGTGGAAAGCAGAAACAAAAAGAGATTGAGGAAAGATAGTACACAGGAACTACAGGGCAGCAGAAGCTCCAAATAAAGACACTATGACAGGGCTTCCCTGGTGGCGCAGTGGTTGAGAGTCCGCCTGCCGATGCAGGGGACACGGGTTCGTGCCCCTGTCCGGGAAGATCCCACATGCCGCGGAGCAGCTGGGCCCGCGAGCCATGGCCGCTGAGCCTGCGCGTCCGGAGCCTGTGCTCCACAACGGCAGAGGCCACAAGAGTGAGAGGCCCGCGTACCGCAAAAAACAAAAACAAAGACACTATGACATAGGAGAGAAGAGAAATAATAAAACACAGTCATTGTGGCTGAAGTGATATACAGAGAGAAAGATAAACTCATTTTTTCCCCTACTCGTATCAGAGCTGCAAATTTCTGAAAAAGCAAAAGAAAAACAAAAACAAAAACAAAAAACCCTGACTTCCATTATCTCTGAGTTGGCTATGCAGCTGCTCCTGGATTTCTGTGGTATTTCTCCACTGTAGTCTTCTAATAAATATCCATTATTTAAGGTGAACTTAGTGAGTCTCTGTCCCTTTCAATTGAAAGAGCCTAAAATATTTCATTATGACAAATGTGCAAAATATTTACAAAGTGCCCTAATTAATTACCAAAGCAGACTTCAGGTCCTTGACCCTGAAGAGTTGGTAATATAACAGTTAGAATGTACCTAAAGGAAAAGATAAATCATAAATAATAAATGTATAGATATACACATAATCCATGTTTGATGATTTTTCAATGATCTGTAGATATACAGACACACATATAAATCCATAGATAAATACAAGAACAAGGATCACTGTGATATGTTCCTAAATGCAGCAGCTATTCTAACCCTGCATGCCTGGTGGGAAATGTTTTCCCATAAGGAAATGTGCATGGTATTTCAAGGAGGAAGAACTCAGAGCCAGCACTGAAATATGAGAAATTATAGATAAAACTTTTCAAGGAAAGTATGAGAGAATTTTAATTGAGTGCCAGCTAAGATGCTGACATTACATCAGAGCTCATCACGTATATGATCTTATGTAATCCTTACAAAAAACTCTGGGAAGTTTTATATTATAAATTATAAAAATAAGAAAATTGAGACTCAGGGAGTTTGAAGTAACTTCTCTAAACTCAAGTTTGAAATTGAAATTCATTACTTTCTGGCTCTAAAGTCCATATTCCTTTCATCTCACCAATATGCCTGCTCTTCATTCAACATAATCATCTGACGTCAAAAAGAACATAATAACCTCATTCCCACTAGAGCCCTTGAGTCCTGATGCTTGTGCCCTTACTCTTTGCCTGAAAGTTCTAGAAAGGAAATTCTTGCTAAATTGTAAGTGTTGTCAAGGAAGGGACTGCCTTCACTTAATAAAGTGGGGTCTGTCATGCAGTAGGTGGTCAACAAATATTTGTTGAACAAATGCTTTAAAAGAACTTTACAAACATTATCACAGATTACCCCAAACCAACCTTGGCTATCCAAACGCACCTTTGCTGGGTTCACTGCGTTTGCAAAAAAAATAAATAAAGGTGGTTTTTATTTTATTTTTTTACTTTTTAATTTTTTAAAAACTCTTTATGGGAGACAAACTCATTTAGAAGTTAAGCCTGTGGGCTTTGGAGACAGTGTCTGTATTTGAAACCTGACTTCCACTTCACAGCGGTATTGCCTTAAGTTCCTTAATCAGTTTCCTAAACTGTAAAGGTTAATAATAGATGATAGGTTTGGTGTGAATATTAAATTAGTTAATACTATGAAATATTTAGAACAGTGCCAGGAAATGGATAAACAGTAAATAAATGTGAGCGATTTTAAGGGACCTCAGGGAGTTTTCATTTAATACCACTTCTATACCTTACCTCCTAGGAAACGGCAGGCCTTTCTCAGATCATTTGTGACTTACCAGGGGAGTTGACAGAATCCTGTAATATGACTGTGTTCATATGTCAGGGGTGGTGGTGTGCGTGAGGGGTATTCCTATCTTGAAGGACCTCACACTAATTAACAAATAGCCTACTTTTGAAAAGGGGCCTTCTGTAAATGGTCTGTTCATTAATTATTTTGACTTTGTGAACCATATAGATTCTGTTGCAACTACTCTACTCTGCTGTTGTACTGTGCAAACAGTCACAGGCAACAGGTAAACAAATGAGTGTGGCTGTGTTCCAATAAAACTTTATTGACAGAAACAGGCAGTGGGCCAGATTTGGCCCAAGAGCCAAAGTTTGCTGACTTCTTCTGTAGACAATGGTGGGTGCAGTGTTCAGAAAATGAGTACACTGCTGGGACAATGGCTTCCCAGATGCACCTTGAATATTACGATTTAATCAGGGGAAGATCATTTAAACTTTATGACAAAAGTTTCTCATTTGTGAGTTGGAATAAATGTCCCATGACACTCCTGTAAGATTAAGACTCTACTAAGTCTTAGTATGCAAAGGCCTGAAATCCCATGTAGCAAAACCAAAATTAAGATTCCTAACTTTTCTACTCATCTTATTCTAAATGGAATCTTGCTTTTCCCACTTAGATTTTCTTTCCCCAACTTGCCTGACAGATGATTTGGAGATTTTATAATGAGATTTAATTAGAAAAGGGGCAAGGCAGGAGGATAAGATGGACATGTTTGCCAGGGCTGGAGAAAATAGTTTTCTGTAAGTTTCAAAGTGAGAAATGAGGGAATATCTATAATATGTAATATAGTATAATATAATATAATATAATATGTGAGAAAAGTAGAAAGGAAATAAAGTAGTGATGCTGTGTGTAAGAGAAAAGTTTATTTTGAATTGTTTTTCAACAGTGAGCTCTGTGTCTTTAACTGGAGCATCATTCTGTGACTGGACCACATGGGTAATGGCTTCTCAAATATTACACACTTGTAGTCAGTCTAGTACAACCCTAGAGTGAGAAGTGAAGATAGATGACAATGTTACTTAGGTTGAAGTGGCTGTCATTGTGATTTTTATAAGCCTGTGTTTTGGTAGAGGGGCAGTAGCTTCACATAGAACAATAATAGTTAGCAGCCTGGCACTTTTATATAAACTCAAAAAACATTTCCATCTTCTTAAGTGGGGTAATAGTAATGATGGCTCTTGAACAAAGACCATATCCTTACTCAAAACATCACTAATTTCAAATTGCATCCTTCCAAGTTGAGTCACTGCATACTTGAAATAGTACTTTATGTGTTTTTGATATCTTATCCCATTGACAATACTGAGAATTTCAATTTTTTTTCTTATTAATATCAGCATATTTTTCTGGAGTTCTACATTTCTGATAGACTACAATCACAATCTAATTAAGTCTTATTAAAACTTTATCCATTAAAAAAATACATTGTTAGTCTTGCATATTATTTCTAAGACTTCAGAAGGCTTCTTGGTAGCTTCAATATGCTCATTTGTCCTACCAAGATTAAAAATGGTTCTTATCTCCAGAGTCTACTCTCAAAACTGCTCTTTATGGTAATAGTCCTATTCAGCATCTATAACAGTGCCTAACATACTTAATAAATATCTGTGGAATGAATAATTAAATGAATAGTCATGGAGAATGACACAGATATACACCTGCATGTGACAAATACTAAACTTGTACAAATTCCCAGTCATAAGAAAACTAAACAAAACCTAACAAAACAAGTCAGTGGAATAATTTATGATCCATTGGAAAACTGAGCTTTCTTTCAGGCTTGGGACAAATGGGATGTTGCTTACTTTCAGGATTAGTCTAGGTATCATTTACCATCACGCTTAAAAATCAGTTGGGTTTTGTGTGAAGTGTGGGAATAAGATTCACTGAAAACCCTAAGTTAAAATATTCTTTTTCTTCCCCCTTATCTAACTAATGCCACCTTCTATCTGCCAGGATTACATAAGGGTTATTGAGTGTCTCTGCAACCTTCTTTTCTCTCAGCTCACCTTTGGAATTCTCCAGTTAGAAAGTAATGATTCTTTAGAACATTTGCTCTTAAATTAAAGTTTTATTTGCCATGGGGAAGGTTAATAGTGTTTTGGGTAAAAAAAAAAAAAAAAAAAAAAAGAAAAACACACTAGGCTCACCATTGTCACAAACATGCTAAAGTTAAACCATTATCATGTTCTCCTGCTTCTCAGAAATAATGCACCTTTTTCAAACACCAATGGTATTGTCTATTGCAGGGCAAAGGTCTTCTCTAAGGTAATACTGCTGGGAACTAAAACAGACACAGATATTGAAATGGTGATACCTTATTCATGACCATATGCTGCTACTGATTTTTGCATCAAGGCATTTATCAATTTATTCCTTTTTTCCTTCTTGCTTCAACAGACTCATACTATTATTATTAAAAGTAAAACATGTAATAGGAAGATGAATAAGTAATCGAATATTCACTGATTGATATACTCAGCAGCTACTATATTACTTTTACCCTGTATAGACATGAGAAATGCATTCATAATAAAATATGATTTAAAAATTAAGTGTAGCTTTTTTCGCGCCACCTGCTCGCCGCATCGCCTTCTGCTCCTCCCGCCGCCGCCCTGAGTCACTGCCTGTGCAGCTCCGGCCGCCTGGCTCCCTGTGCTAGCAACCGATATTTGGCGTTCATACAACATGGCAGACATCGACAACAAAGAACAGTCTGAACTTGATCAAGATTTGGATGATGTTGAAGAAGTTGAAGAAGAAGAAACTGGTGAAGAAACAAAAATCAAAGCGCGTCAGCTGACTGTTCAGATGATGCAAAATCCTCAGATTCTTGCAGCCCTTCAAGAAAGACTTGATGGTCTGGTAGAAACACCAACAGGATACACTGAAAGCTTGCCTCGGGTAGTAAAAGACGCGTGAATGCTCTCAAAAACCTTCAAGCTAAATGTGCACAGATAGAAGCCAAGTTCTATGAGGAAGTTCATGATATTGAAAGAAAGTATGCTGTTCTCTATCAACCTCTATTTGATAAGTGATTTGAGATCATTAATGCCATTTATGAACCTACAGAAGAAGAATGTGAATGGAAACCAGATGAGGAAGATGAAATTCAGAGGAGCTAAAAGAAAAGGCCAAGATTGAAGATGAGAAAAAGGATGAAGAAAAAGAAGACCCCAAAGGAATTCCTGAATTTTGGCTGACCGTTTTTAAGAATGTTGATGTGCTCAGTGATATGGTTCAGGAACATGATGAACCTATTCTGAAGCACTTGAAAGATATTAAAGTGAAGTTCTCAGATGCTGGTCAGCCTATGAGTTTTGTCTTAGAATTTCACTTTGAACCCAATGAATACTTCACAAATGAAGTGTTGACAAAGACATAAAGGATGAGGTCAGAACCAGATGATTCTGATCCTTTTTCTTTTGATGGACCAGAAATTATGGGTTGTACCGGGTGCCAGATAGATTGGAAAAAAGGGAAGAATGTCACTTTGAAAACCATTAAGAAGAAGCAGAAACACAAGGGACGTGGGACAGTTTGTACTGTGACCAAAACAGTTTCTAATGACTCTTTCTTTAATTTTTTTGCCCCTCTTGAAGTTCCTGAGAGTGGAGATCTGGATGATGCTGCTGAAGCTATCCTTGCTGCGGACTTTGAAATTGGTCACTTTTTACGTGAGCGCATAATCCCAAGATCAGTGTTACACTTTACTGGAGAAGCTATTGACGACGATGATGATGATTATGATGAAGAAGATGAAGAAGTGGATGAGGAAGGGGAAGAAGAAGGAGATGAGGAAAATGATCCAGACTATGACCCAAAGAAGGATCAAAACCCAGCAGAGTGCCAGCAGCAGTGAAGCAGGATGTATGTGGCCTTGAGGATAACCTGCACTGTAATAGCCTAAACACAGGTATTATTTACTTATAGCCTTATGTTTTTGTATTTTCTCGGTAGACTCAAGCTTTTTTTTAAAGGAAAGGAACTGATATTTTAAAGACCAAATTTGTTCTACTTAACATTTTAACTAGTTTTTCTGCCAGATACATTGAATGCACAAATTCTCTCACGCATGTTTGTTCATTGCTACATATTTGGTTCTTCGTGGAGTATTTTTATCTTGTAACTATTAGATTACAGTTATGAAAATGAACAGAACTGTGAAATGAACCAGATTTTTTGTCTTGCTAATTTTTTTTCCTGAAGAACCGAAGTATTTTTTCAGCGGGTAGTTGAATGGGTTTAAGTTCGCTTGCACTAGCTGTGCCTTTCATTACTTTGTTACAGAAATACAGTGACTTATACTAAGACAATTCATCATTTAAAAAACAACACTTGTCAAGACAAGTATATGGTTAAGAATTTCCAGTAAGACCACACCTGATAACTTAGATTGTTAATGGATTTTTGTATTTCAGGTGACAGTTACTACAAAGAAATCTTATTAACTAATAGTATGGTTATTGGTTACCACAGGGAGGTGAATAAAACCTAGTACTTTCAGAAAAAAAAAATAAGTGTAATAGCTATTCTATTCACTTATAACTTATATGAAAAAAAATTACTGGAGATACTATATTTAGAACAAGTCAACAGTAGAGTGAAAAAGAATGGATCTGAAAGAAATATAAACTTAATAAACTTATCAAGTTCATATTATGTGCAATGTGCTTCAAATATACATATGGTTAATAATTTAGAATTTACAGAGACAAATTAAAAATTATTACGCTCACTAACCATATCAATAATTCCATCAAATATAAGTGCTCTAAACACACCAATTAAAATATAGACATTTTTAGACTGGATTAAAAAATAGGACTGTACTATATGCTACTGAAAAGAAACTTACTTTAAATATAAGGACATAGCTAGATTAAAAGTGCAGAAAAAGATATATCCTTCAAACACCCAAAAGAAAGTGGCTAGTTTTAATATCAGACAAAGTAGGTTTCAAAACACTGTAAAGAGAGACATTACATAGTGATAAATGGGTCAAACTACCAAGAAAATATAACAATACTAAATGTGTAAGCATCTAATAGAGCTTCAAAATACATGAGGCAAAAACTAATAGAAGTAAAAGGAGAATTAGATAAATCCGCAATTATAGTTGGAGACTTCAACACTCTTTGCTCAACAATTGATAGAACAAGGAGACAGAAATCATCAAGTATACAGGAGATATGAAAAACACTATTAAACAACTTGACCTATAAATTGTTATTTATAGAACACTCCACCAATAACCACAGAATACTTATTATTTTCAAGTGCACAAGAAATTTTAACCACGATTGACTCTATCTTGGGCAATAAAACGAGCCTCAAAAATGTAAAAGAATAGAAATTATGTAAAGAATGTTTTCTTTCTATAATATACTAATGTAGAAATCAATATATATATTTTTTAATCTAGAAAATTCCCCAGTATTTGGAAATTAAGCCACACATTTCCAAGTGAACCCATGGATGAAATAGAAGTCATAAGGGAAATTAGAAGCATTTTGAATTGAATAAAATTGAGAACGCAACAAATCAAAATTTGTTGGGTGTAGTTAAAGAAATATGTAGAAGGAAATTTATATAATTAAATTCTTATATTAGAAGAGAGAAAGATTCAAATCAATTATCTAATCTTATCTTCCATCTTACAAACTGGAAAGAGAAAAGCAAGCAAAAGGAAATAATAAAGATAAGAGCAGAAATAATGTGGAAAACAGGTAAACAATACAGAAATCAATAAAACCAAAAGCTAGTTCTATAAAAAGATCAGTAAAATTGATAAACCTCTAACCAGACTGACCAAAGAGAAAAACAGAAAGAATACAGAAAATCAAGAATGTAAAGGTAGTCATTATCCCAGATCCTACGGACATTAAAAAAATAATAAGAGAATATTAAGCTCAATTTAATGACCATAAATTCAACAACTTAGATGAGACGGACTAATTCTTTTAAAGAGACAAAGCACCAACCATCATTCCAAAAGAAATAAATGATCTGAATAGTTTGATGTCAGTTAAAGAAATAGAAGTTAAAGACTTCAAACTAAGAAAACTCCAGGTGCAGACTGCTACCTTAGTAAATTCAATTAAACATTTAACAACAATAACATCAAAAAATTCCACACAAATTCTTCCAAAATGCAGAAGAGAAGGGAATTCTTCCTAACTTATTTTATGAGGCTAGCATCATGCTGACACCAAAATCAGACAAAGACATCACAGGAAAAGAAAATTATAAAGCAATATCCCTTATGATCCGTAGGTGCAAAAACCCTCAACAAAACAAAAGCAAATCAAATCCAGCAATGTTTTATACATTGTGATAAGACATCAAGATCAAATGGGGATTATCTCAAGAACACGAGGCAGGTTCATTTGGAAGTCAACCTGGGAATGGTGGTTGCATTCATTCATGGTAAAAAACAAAAACAAAAAAATCCACAAAAACCCTGCAAACTGGAATAGGAAGGAATATCATTGCTAATGTATGGTATTTAAAAAACGAAGAAACCAAAACTACAGCTAATAGAACAGAAAGGAAAAGATAAAATGGTCTTTATTCACAGACAACACATAGAAAGACTGCAGAAATCTTTAAAAAGAAATAAGACAACTGCTTGAACTAAGTTCAAACTTGCAAAATACAAGATCAAAGTACAAAAATCAAATGTATTTCTATTTGTAAGATGTCAATTTTTCCCAAACTGATCTATAAGATCAACATACGTGTGGTATAGTAATAAATATATCTGGTCACAGGCAAGGCCCAAGGAAGTCTCCTGGGTCTTTTTGTGGTGAAGAACACTTCTACTGCAGATACCCAGAAGGTTCTGAGATCCTCTTACACGTGGCCTCCAGCTGGGGATGACTTTAAAACTCCCTGTGGTGATGGATGTTAACTAGATTTATTATTGTTTCATTATATATAAATATATATATATATCTATATCAAATCATTATGTTATATACCTAAAACTAATATACTGTTATATCACAATTATATTTTAATTAAAAACATATTCTTAAGGATCCAAGATGGCATCTAAATTCCTTCTGAAAATAATACACAGCAGCAATAATAGGAGAAAAACAAACAAAAAAAACTTCAACAACTCCCCAAGAGACAACTGTGAACCACATGAACTGTGGAATGTGACATTATAGTTAAAATCAAAGTGTTGAAAATTATTTCTGAAGACGACTTTCAACATTGACTAAAAATTTTTGTGTACCATGACACTTTTTATAATTCTGTAAGATTAGATATTAACGTACAAAAAACTATATATAACATATGGATTATATTTGTCAGATGAGACAAATATTGTCTGTTTGGTACGGAGGATTAATCCCAAAGGTTTCAGTTTAATTGCCTCTAGGACAGTAAATATATTTTATCTAAATTGGGCAAAAAAACCCCATAAACTCATGAGCCAATATGACACATTATGGGAGGGGGGTATATAAAATGTTATGGAAGCTTTGTGAACAGGGCCATAATTGAGTATAGGAGGGCATGACACCAATGAGCTCCTAAATGTCAAAGGTACTGTTCTTTACTTATCCTCTACGGTTTCTCTGTTGCATCTCACATTGCTGAAAATATTATTAATCAACTTGAATTAATTCACTCACATTTGAAAATGAGAGGTTTTCACATCATAATACAGATTTTTCCCTTCTCTTGAAACATTGGAATGTAAGGCAACACTTGATTTGCATACATACAGGGCAACAATGAGCTGGATAGGACCAGTAGCTGATTCCTATGCATGAGCAAAATGCTTTCTGATTTGCAAAAACAGGCATTATATTTTGATTCCTGGCATGGTGGCTAAGGACTTGGGAAAAACTGGTTTTCCTGAAAGCAAACACAGTATCAGCACTATAATTAGGAGATTCAGACTGGAGTCAGCAGCAAGAGTTGGGGGGACTGAACCTGATACTCCTGAATTAATCTGGAAAGGGTTTAATGCATCCACAGGTTAGTAGCACACCATGGTTCCCAAAGGAAGCCAGTACAAAACCTCTCTGAAGTAAATTGTTGTGAAATATTTCTTGTGGGTCTCCTATTTCTGCACATCTTGTGAGCAGAAGCCCTAATTGTGTTAGAGACTATCTTTTCAAGAATATTTGTAGAGCGAAAAGCCTTGGAAGACAGAGGCTATATCTCCCTAAGGAGTAAAGGTTATGTTTGTGTATTATCCAACATAATCAAGATAGTATCTCCCTCTGGATCACAGGACAGGCATGCCTAACAACCATCATAAAAGAGTCAGGTTCCCTAAGCTCAAGGTATTCATCACATAAAACAATAACATGTGCAGGTGTCACTTGGCCCTCTTCACTTGGCCCGATGCATATTTGCACCTGAGAAATCTGCACAACAAAATGTGGACCCTTTGGCTGCTACCATTGCTGTCAGTAATAAAGTCCTTTTGTCTCTGACCCAGCAGTGTTGTATCTTCTGCCAGTATCTATGAAACTGTGGTAGGCTAAGTTAATAGCCAGCAAGTAGGGTAAAATGTCAGACCCTTCACAGTTCTAGCCTTTTAAAGGGACATTCGTCTATAACTACTAACATTCAAAATGCAGGGCTTCCCTGGCGGCACCGTGGTTGAGACTCCGCTGCCGATGCAGGGGAAACGGGTTCGTGCCCCGGGCCGGGAAGATCCCACATGCCGCGGAGCAGCTGGGCCCGTGAGCCATGGCCGCTGGGCCTGCGCGTCCGGAGCCTGTGCTCCGCAACGGGAGCGGCCACAACAGTGAGAGGCCCGCGTACCGCAAAAAAACAAAACAAAAAAAAAAAAAACAAAAAAAAACAAAATGCATATGCAATTTGACCAAGGCACTTTACTTCTAGGTTTCTAATTTAGAGCCACATTTTCTTATAGACATAAAGGCACACTAGGATATTTATTGCAACGTTGTTTGGACTTAAATATACACATAGGATAACTCTAGGCTAAATTGTTGGCTCAATTGTAGGACATTCATTGGTTACCTGAAATGACTATATAATGTCCTATTTAGTCACACATATCTATAATGGCTAAATTATAGGACACCCATCGGCTGTATGAAATGAGGTCAAGTTATGTACACTTAGGTGGAAAGATTTTCTGGACATATATTAGGTAAAAAAAGCAAACACAAGTGAAAGTCGCATGATGCTTCTGGTATAATACCATGTACATAAAACTATCCACAATATAATATTTCCATATTTGTAACATATATATAATATCTATAACACATTATAGGTAATATATATACAATATTTATATTATTATAATATATAAATTCTGAAATGTCCGCAAAACTCTCAACAGGTTACTGCTGGAGAGGGGACTGGAATTGGGAAGTGACTGCCTAGTTGTCAAGGGCTTTATTTACCAGAATTGATTGAATTTCTAACAATATCAATATATTTGTTATACTGATATGACATAATTTAATATATTGTCATATTACATCAAATAAATGTATTTATATAGACATTACTCAATCATTACAAAATTAATACTCATTACCCATTAATACCCCAAAGTCACACTCATGATGGTGACTCTCTGTCTGCAAATTACATTCCTTCTCTTCTCCCAATGCCAGTGTGCTCTCTTGCTTCCTGTATCTGGTTTCTGTTCTTTTGTCCCATTAATATGTTTATTATTATCAGTCTCATCATTATTATTTAATCTTTTACAATTATTAACATACTTCTGGATATTTACAGCAAAGTTACTAATGATAAAAATAATTGTCATAACAACTGTATTATGATATCCCAGTGATTTATATAAGCTCATGGCATTGTGCGGATCTTACACACTATTAGAGAAAAATATAACACAATACAACAGTTTTTGGAAACAAATTTGAACATATTTTGTAAACTTAATCACTTGAACATCTTATAAGCCACTGATTCTACTCCTAGACAGACTTTTACACATGGTCACCAGGAGAAATACACAAACACGTTTACGGTGGTATTGTTCACGCTGTTTAAAAGCAGGAAACAACAGAGATGTCTATAGACTAAATAATCAATACATACACTGTGGTATAGTCATACCACAGGGGATTTATGTAATAGTGAAAAAGAACAAAGTTTAATAAAATGGCATGGGTGATTCTCAGAAACATAATATTTAGTAGAAAAAGCAAGTGGGAGATAGTACAGAAAATAATATTTTAATGAAAAAATTTTAAAAATTGTGCATGTATAAACATGTGATAAACCTTTGTAAATGCCAATACAAAGATATGTGATAACACAGCAGATCATGTACATATCTGTTGAGGGCACATGATGGGAGGATTAAGGAGCAGTAAATGCAACCATGTTGGTGATATTTTAGTTCTTCACTTAGGTGCTGGTTCATGACTGTTCATTTTCTTATTTGCTTCATAATTTACAAATATATACAGTGAGAATATGTACATTTTTTCATATATAACAAAATATCACACATCCATGTAAAAATACCTTGCATATCACCAATCATCTTTGCATTGGATAAATGTCCATGGACTATATCTGTCTTAGTTTTTGGAAGTTATTTTGCAAGGAGATAGCTTAGCTTCTGTCTCGTTGGGTTTTGTGTTTTGAAGGTAACTAACCATCTTTTGTGTCAAGCCCATGTGTCCATGTTCAAAGCTCCTCTTGAGTAACGATCAAGCAGGCAGTAGATATATGCTTATAGGATGCATTTTCACAATTGTGAATTATAGTTTAAAAAATAAAAATATTCTATGCTGGGAATAGCATAGGTGCTACTGGAAGTTTCATGCTGTGTAATGGAAGTTAGGATTATTTTTTATGCCCCATGGTTTCTATAAGTAATATTAACCAGACACCAATTATCACTTCATTGAAGGGATAGGTCACTGTGACATGTACAGCTGAGATCAAACTCATTGTTTTTGCAATGCAAATTAATTAGAGTGGGAGAAAGCTATACTGAAGGGTTAGGATACACTGCAAATGTGAAAAACTCTGTATTTTAAGCAACTCAGGGGAAATGTGTTCCAATTAGTGTATAATGTTAATATGCAATGATCTTATTTATATACAGGTTCAGAACTCTGAACATTACCTTCATTACATTACATTCTGAAGGGAACGTTCTTGTCCTACCTCCAGGTATATTAATAAGCAGGTCCACTCCCTCTTTCAATATTTAGTGTTGACAGTCTTAGAGATAAGAATCTGCAGGGAGATCAGCTCCGTGCTTTGTGACCACCTAGAGGGGTGGGATAGGGAGGGTGGGAGGGAGACGCAAGAGGGGGGAGATATGGGGATATATGTGTATGTATACCTGATTCACTATGTTATACAGCAGAAACTAATACACCATTGTAAAGCAATTATACTCCAATAAAGATGTTAAAAAAAAAAGAATCTGTAGTGAACTCACAGTGGTGTAATGTATAGTTCCTACTCTTAAGGACCTGTTGATCTCATATTACGTTACTAACTCTGATTTCCAAATTCTCATTTGCACTGTGTGTATAATCATTCACAGTAATCTGATTGCTTAGTTATTGACAAGGCAGTAGTTGGATTTCACAAAGATATAAACTGCTTGATGTGAAAGCAGGTTTACTTTGTTAATTTTTATTATGACTGTTTTTGTTTAGAAACAATAAAAAAAAATTTAAATCAAAGAGTATCCAAGAAGTTGATATGAAATTTGAACCAACTGGCCAACATAAATGAAGAGAGACAGAATAGAGAGAAGGAAAGCAAGAACTTCAAAAATGAACAATCATGATGCTCAGCAAACAAATAACTAATATTGTAGACATAATAAAATATTTTTCTGAAAGACCTGAGCATAAATAGACACTTGAGAATTCAACTGCTGGGTGAAATTTGGGATATTAGCTAGATACTCATTTCTCATTTTTAAGAAGACATATAGAACATTAATTACAGACAGATGATGTTCTTAAATGAGCAGAAGGATTTTGCTGGCAGCTCTATAAAAATACACCCACACAGATACGATTAGCATCCTCACCTCCCATGAAATCAAGAATGGGGATGGAAGGGGATTCTGAAGGTATTCACGATGCATTAATGAGGCAGCAGAGCAAGGTGTGATGATAAAACCAAGTGTCTGCGTGAGATTGTCATGACTGACATTTACAAAACAGAGAAACTAATAAGATAATTATTATCTTTTGTAGCACTTGGTTTAAAAAAATAATTCTAAAGCATTAAAACCATGCCATTTTTGAAAAACAACTTGTGAAGCTGAAGACTTGAGATGTGACATGTGTCTGTCACTTATGCATGCTACCTCACTCAGTTATTCCTAAATAATCATATGATTAAACCACAGGTAGACTAAGTGAGTATATTTTTACTTTACATCGTTAATAGGGGAGAAAATTATACCTTGACTATACCTACAGAAAATCTTATTTTAATTATTCCAGAATTCTAGAATTAATAGCAATTTTAATATTTTTCTCTAAATCCACTATCTTCAGTAATTGATGTAAATTAAACAATGACACTCTCTGATATGCCAACAAGATTTAAGGCTATATTTGGTATCTGAAAAAAAACCAAAAAACATAAACGAAATCACAACTCTTTCGAGGTAGATTTGATTTAGTGCTTATCATAAATGAGAAAAAAAAATGAACTATCTGTCAAGACAAAATTGTACTGATCAGTGTTTCAAAGGCAGGTATACAGGACCTTCTTTTAAATTTAAATATTTGCCTGGACATTTATATGATTATTAAAGATCACAGCTAGAGTTTTTACTGCATATGTTTTATAAATATCTAGGTTATAGCTGCTACTCTATTTTTAATAGTTTTTTTAATTTTTTTTATTTTTAAAAGTCTTACGATAGATTATTTCCTGTCATTCATAGAGAAGAACAAGAAGTAGCAAGTCCTGATGTACCTCTATTTTCTTTTAAATTGACCTTTCTATGACTACCAACAGGTGGTGCCTGGGTAGGGACAATGCTCTAAACAAAGTAAATGGCCAATTGGAGCCACTGAACCAAAGTCACACTACTGCAACTGTGGCTTCTTCCAAGTCATTCAGAGATAACTGCCGGCAAAGGGGTGTAGAGAGAGGTGGCCTTCAGCCATTTGGCATTCACCAGCATGTAGGCCAGATCTGCTCCAAGAACCTAATCACCATCAATCAGCAAGATAACAACTTACCCTCTCATTGATTCAGAGCTGAAACATTCACTTTCCCACCATGATTGCTCATTACATAGATACTTTAGCCCATGTGGAAAACATTTTCTTAAATATATAGACTACAATAGTTTTACAATATAATCATACATGGAAGTTACCTATCATAAGTGATTCTGATCCCACTGAACAAATTAGTATTTTTAGTGAATTAAGCTGCTGAAGATTTTCCCCTCAATTTTGGGAATGACACTCTGAAAAAAAATAAAAATGGCACAAACAATATAACTACAAAAACAATGTTTGTGAATTGCTGGATTTTTTTATCTGATGGAGTTAGCTAACTTTTTAATCTAATCAATATTATGTTCTAATGGTGTTTTACTCTCTGACACAATTTGAGCAAAAGGGCTTAGGAGAAGTCTTTTAGTCACTTATTTTCATTGGAGGAGAGCTGTTTGTTTCATTGTACCAACTTCATGGACAGCATAATGATACTGTATAAATTGTCTCAAGCCAATGTCTTTTAAAAGAGATTCATCAGACCTCTGCTTAAGTTAGAAGAATCTTGGTTAGTCATTTTGGATTAAAAGAAAGCATGGAATAAATAAATAAATATGTGATTAACTTATAAAAGTTAAATGAAAATGTATTATTTTAAATAAAATGTTCATAATTGTTGTTTTAAATTTCATGAAAATAGCATAAAAAAACTTTGATTCGAGTATTTTCTTTAACACATCCTCTCCACTTCTGCAAAAAAACAAAAACAGAAAAACAAAAAAAAGAATGACAATGAAGCTACTTTAATTTTTGCAGGTGTTGAAACTTTCCATTTGAAAATGTTCTCCACAACACAAAGCCATCTCTGTTCAGAAATCGATTTTGATAGTACAAAAGCAACTCTGACCAACAGAGAGAGCAGGGCTTAGCAAATTGTTTTGTAAAGGGCTAAACAGTAAATATTTTAGGCTTTGCAGGTGAAGGAGAAAAGAATTTGCTACCCCAAAATATGCCTCTTTGGCATAAAGATTATTTTAGGCTGGTTATTTTTAAGAAACTCCAACACAGGAGAACCTTTGAAAACCAGTACAAGTTATCCTTTGGTAAGAGACATTTACATTTATAAAGGAAATCAGCATATGTAAGGGTGTCTCCCTCTCACTACCAAGAAGAGGAAGACCAGATCTCTAGAAACCCTTATCAATGCAGAAGACATTCAGGACTTAAATCTGCATAACAAACATATCATTGTTTACTTTGCCTGAAAACCCCTTAACTTCCACCCCCATACCCATCCCAGCATCTTTCTTTTGTCTTTAGCTGGAGATGGTATTTAAGGTGATGTCTTGGGCCATTTTGGGGAGTTACTCAGTTTTCTTGGATCTCTCCCATATATACAGGAGGTATACATGTTATTAAACTTATGTTTGTTTTTCTCCTGTTAATCTTTTATTACAGGGAGGTCTCAGCCGAGAACCTAGAAGGGTGGAGGGAAAATTATTTTTTTTCCATACTGTGTCTGTCACAAGTACTCAACTCTGCTGTTGTGACATCAAAGCACCCAGATACTAAATAAATTAGCTTGGTTGTGTTCCAATAAAACTTTATTTATGGGCATTGAAATTTGAAATTCATAAAATTTTCATATACCATGATTATTCTTTTGAATTTTCTCCCCAAACATTAAAAAATGTAAAACCCATTCTTAGCTCACAGACTGTACAAACACAGGTGGCAAGGTAGATTTGGCCAATAGACCATAGTGTGCCAATTACAGAGATGGATGATAAAGTCTTTGTTTACATATATATATATACACACACACACACACACACACACACACACATACATACATACACACACACCAATGGAATATATATATATTCCATTCCTACTCAGGTAGGTGTTTTGTGAAGGCTGTTTGGTGGTAATAAGGTAATAAGGTTTGTAAAACAGTTATTTCTAAAGATACTCAAGCCCTCTGTCATTTTCACTGAAGGCCACTGCTGTCAGCTAAAACAAGAACCATTTTGGATAGTATCTTATTAGGGCCTGAAAATAAGAATAGAAACTTGAAGATAATCTTTCATGGTGAATTGCATTGAATGACTTGGTGCTCAGTGTCTCTTTATTTACTTTCTGCCTCACTGACAACGAACCTCAAAGCCCACTTAGTCGTTCCTTTGTTTATTCCATCATTCCCCATTAAATGCCAGGTACTTTCCTAAGCACTGGGGAAACAGTAAGTTAGACACGATTCCCGAAATGAAAGAACTCATAACAGCATTGAGACAAACAAACTAATAGCTGGATTTCACTGTGCCAAGTGTGAGATACAAGAAGAGAATCCCCAGGACACCATGGAAGAAAAAGAATGCCTTGACAAGACAGAAAGTACGCTGGAGACCTCAGAGACACAAATCTGTTTAAGATATTTAAAGAAGAGAACACTTACTGCCAATAGCCTCAGATAACACATGTAATATTTATTATTTATGCAATAGTGTAGCAATTGCCTGCATGTATAATCATGAAATATTAGGAATTTTAGGGTTACATCTTAGTGGTAACTCATTTGGATTCTTATATTTTTTAAAATAAATTTATTTATTTTATTTATTTATTTTTGGCTGCGTTGGGTCTTCATTGCTGTGCGCGGGCTTTCTCTAGTTGCGGCGAGTGGGGGGCTACTCTTCGTTGTGGTGCACGGGCTTCTCACTGTCGTGGCTTCTCTTGTTGCGGAGCACGGGCTCTAGGCACCCGCGCTTCAGTAGCTGTGGCTTGCGGGCTCTAGAGCGCAGGATCAGTGGTTGTGGCACATGGGCTTAGTTGCTCCTTGGCATGTGGGATCTTCTTGGACCAGGGCTCGAATCCGTGTCTCCTGCATTGGCAGGCGGATTCTTAACCACTGCACCACCAGGGAAGCCCTGGATTCTCACATTTAATTAATGAGAAAACAGTGGCCCTGAGAAGTGAGAAGTTCAAGGTCACCCAACTCTTTAGAGGTGGCCTTAATTAAACTTGTAAGTTCTTCGTGCCAATGCAATATTGTTTCTTCTACACTAAGCCTTCTTCACCTCCTCCATAGCTTTTTATTGATTGTTCATTGTTTATTCTCTCTTTTCTATGCAGGTTCTCTAGTCAACTTGCAGAGCTCTTATCTTTTCCCTAATGATTCTTTAATGAGTGTAGTTGATAAAAATTGAGAAAATGAAATTGGAAATGATGCTCAAACAACATTACCTTTTTTGGATTTTCTGCTGATCTGAAGTAAAAATGCAATTACCTCAGCTCTCAGACTCAGCATGTTGTGTTCGTCATTCCAGGTTACTCCATAAATTGCAATTATCGTCATTTGTGACTCTCACAAGATTATAGGTGACTAAGTACTTCATCAGGCAAGATCAGAATTTCCCATGGCACAAAACAAAACACTTGTATAATGATCTAGGAGGGTGGATTAAACATACTGAATGAGAGAGCTACACCCTGAAAATGTTCAGGGGATTATCAGTTTAATTTTTCAAATCCATTCAACTAGAGTGAAATTGATGTGGCTCTTGCTTAAGTGTCAGTACCATTTTGGGGTTTAACTTTTACATTTCTGACTTCCTGCTACTTAAGGTTTTTCCACTTTTAATGCTAAAGAGTAGGATACCAAAAGAATTCAAGTCACTGAGCAAAATCTGTGGTTGGTGGTTTAAATTGTTCATTTAAAAATAGATATATTTAAATACATGATAATGGTTCTCTCCCCTTATTTTGTCTTGAAATCTATGCCTTATCCATCCCCATAGCTCCATAGATTGGAATTTTTGTGTAGTGTTTCTTATTATCCTTGAAAATATTTCTACAGAGACAGTGTGATGTGTGTGTGTGTGTGTGTGTGTGTGTGTGTGTGTGTGTATGTGTATGTGGGTGTGTGAATTTATACCCTATGGGAGGCCAGTTGCCTATTTGAGAGAACATATTCCAGGGATAGCTAGCATTTTAAATCTTCTAATCAAAAGCCCACATTACAAAGGTACGCACATCAGCTACTTTATCGCTAATATTCTTATTTCAGATTTGCATAAGATTAGCATAATGGGTATTAGAAACTATTTTTTGCTACTGATATGAGTGACAGAAACATTATGCAGGCTTTCCTGCCCTTGTAGGAATGAGGTGTAAGAATCCAGAGACCAGGTTATCTGTATCTCTTGGAGCGGGGCCTGAGTCCAGATTCTGAAATGGTCTACTGTATACCCACTGATTCAGAACAAACTTGTTGCCATACTAAATCCTGCTGCTAGGATATCTGTTGCATATGCTTCAAGCAAATCTTTCACACAGGCGGGGTCAAAACACTAAGAAGGAGCTTACAAAATAAGTTGCAGACTTATTTTCTAATAAATGTTTGTATATATAACCAAATTCCTTCTGTTAGCCTTATTTTAGGGTAACCTGGTTATAGAAGACTTAAGACTTTTACCTGCCTCTAATTCTTGGAACTTTTATTTATCATAAGGAACCTACTAATTGTGAATGATCTATTGCCTTAGATCAGTCGGCAAGCAGGAGTTGGTGTGTGCCAGTACATATGAGCCCGTGTGTGCGTGCATACACAGAGATGCATCCACAGGAGAGTGGTGAAGTCGGAGGAATGGAGTAGGAGACAGACTGGAGCTGCCGACTGTTTATATATGGGCTTATTTGCCCTCGTCCCTTAGGTTGGAAAGTTTCTCTTCCACAAATTCTCCTGAATTTCTTACTGGTGAGCAAGTCATTTGTCTTTTGCTCTAGAGATGGTAACACGTGATTTATGACCCACACTGACCTACAGTTGTTCAGATCTCTGTCATCTCCAGGACGGATGGTTAAAATGCAGTCTACTTTAGTCTACCCTCTTCAGCTTTATTTGTTCTTTGAAAGACCGTGCTGTGTATATTTCATGGAAAAAATCTGGTTTAAATGTTCTTCTTTCTACTTTCTATGTGTGACAAATGTTCAAGTTACTTTTCTCCCTCAAAATTTCCATCATTATTGCTTCTTTTCTTCTTCTAATGTTGCCATGCTTCTTCCTCATGTCTTTAAAATAAAAAAGCCATTTAGTAAACAATATAATAAATACTTCTGCAAATGCTTAGGGCTTATACCATCCAACACTATTTCCAAGCCTTTAGAGTCATAGTTTTCTTGAATTATAGGTTTTCATTTGAAATCTATGTTCTTTGCATTTGTCTATATGAATTAAGCATTCTCTACTCAGAATGCTGTTTCTTGAATTTTTTTTCCTTCTCCCCTTTTATTTTTATTTTCTCCTCTAAACTTAGCCATGATCTTTGTCGATTAAGAGTGAAGATATACTGCGGAACCAACTGAAATCTTCGTTTGACCCAGTCCAGAGTAAATAAATTAGTATTAATAAGAGCACTTACATGAGTTTAGATAAGCCATGCTGTGCTACAGTGACAAATAATCCATAGTAACAACAATATTATTTTTCACTCATATAAAGTCCACCCAAGGCTGAAGGACAGTCAAGGATCAATCTCTTCCAACTAGTGACTCAGGGATTGAGGCTGTGTTCAATCTTGTGGTTATGACACTTACAATACTTGGCCTATGTGGTTTCCAAGTCCATGGAAGAGACAGAAGGTGGTCTACTAGATCTTAAGTGCTTTGCCCATAAGCAACATACATTACTTTTCAGAGCACGTGGCTCAAAGCTAGTCACGGATGCCTGCTTAACTGCAAGAGGACTCAGAGAATCAGGTGAGCAGTGACTGTCTCTGCCTGGTGTTTTCGCAGAGGAAGAGCTGTGTGAATATTGCGACCATCTGGTAAGAATGTTACTCAGAGCACTGGAACCCTGATGAATACCTAAGATGAGCATGCATCTGTTACTCAGAGCTATCCTTGTAACTAACTGGCACCTCTGCTTAGAGATATGTATGACTGGCATCTCATCAAACCAAATTCAGTTTCCACTTCCCTACCCCCACTCCTTGAGAAGGGCTAAGAAAAGGGCTCTTCTTTTATGCAGTAGTCAGCGTGTTCCTCTCCTTTCTGCAAGACTCATGACGTGGGGGTGGGGTGGGGAAGTTTTGGTGAGCTCCTTCCTTGGCAGGAAATGATGAGGGAAGTCTTCAACTGGACCTCCTTTTTTATAAGATTGTATCCTGCTCTAGATCAGGATCTTGAGAATTTTAAAATAGTGTCTCAATTTTGAAACCTTGCTAAGCTTGTTATACCTTACCTATATACATGTACAGATTAGCAGCGAGGTCCTTAAAAATGCAGCATCTGTGCATTTTCTTTTGAGGACTGCAGGAAGGATGAAGGAAATCTGGAATGTTGAAGATTGGTCAAGAGGACAGGCTTTTGTGTCAGTCAAGTCTAGGCTTAAATTCTCTCACTGTTGCCTATTAACCATTTGGTCTTGAGAAAGGTAATTTTTAGCCTCTCTGAATCTCTCTGAAATGGACTACAAAAATCTATCTCAGTGGTAGTTGTGAAGATGAAAAAAGAAAGTGTACATTACCAGTACATGTACTTAGCAATGCACTTAGCAGTCAACGAATTGTGGCTATCGATATAATTGTTAACTTAATAACCATAATAGTTATAATGTAGAGTAGAAGGGAAGAACTACAAAAACAAAGGAAGGAAAACAAAGGTGACAGTCTAGGCCTAAGAGATATCCCTGATTTTAGTAGTTGAAAGGTTTGCAAGAAGTTTCCTGCAAATATTAATATTTCATTAATCTTAATGTTAACAAAAATATTAAGTGCAGAGCTTGAAGTTCCAGAGATTGGAGGCCTCCTCTTTTGAATATTTCTCTTGCTTGACATCTTTCCTATATTTTCTTCATCTTACTTTGTTTAATACCAATGTCTATTTTCTCTTTGATTCTCAAAGGGCTATAAATCTTTGCTTCAGGGATGATAGTACGTTTATTGTTCTGTCTATGGTATCCTAACGTTCTGTCCTTGGTCCTTTCTCCATTTCATTCACTCTCCATAATGATAACATCCAAGTCAAAGTCCTGGCACATCTCTCTGGGACAGTTGTTTGCCAAGGATGGTCTCCAGACCAGCATCTTCAAAATCATTTGGGAGCATGAAGGAAAAACAATTCTTGGGCCCCACCCCAGAATCAGAAAGTCTGGAGGTTAGCCGAAGAATCTGTGTTTTCTACAAGCTCTCTAGGTGATTCCAATACACGCTGAAGTTTAAGAGCCATTGTTATAGATCACAGGTTTTCACATTTACTATGCTCCAAACGTAACTCATCTCTTCCTCCCCACTTCTGCTAATATAACCAGTTCCACTCTTTTTAGTTAAATGTCTCCTCCTTAAGACCAGTTACTCAAGCCAGAAATTTGGATTTGTCCTCTTCTCCTTACCCACCCTCCATATCAAATCACCAATCATCCAATAGCTCTCAAATACAGTTAACCCTTGAACATTATGTGGGGTTAGGGGCACCGACCCTTCATGCACTCAAAAATCTGTGTATAACTTATAGTCTGCTATCCATAGCCTTGGTTCTGCATCTGCAGATTCAACCAAC
Source organism: Delphinus delphis (assembly GCF_949987515.2). Lineage (NCBI taxonomy): Eukaryota > Metazoa > Chordata > Mammalia > Artiodactyla > Delphinidae > Delphinus > Delphinus delphis. Next base: position 58,892,894 of record NC_082688.1, read on the forward strand.
CATGGATTTTATAGTACTGTAGTATTTACTATTAAAAAAAAAATTGGGTATAAGTGAACCTGTGCAGTTCAAACCCTTGTTGTTCAAGGATCAACTATACATCCTCTTCTGTCACTCCTCACAGACCACCATCAACTCAGCCTGTATTACTGAAAGGCCTTTTTTGCTGAACCACTAATATATGCCAGGCTTTGTGAGAGGGATAGAGTTGGCAAACTCACAAGTGCAGGATAAATCCAGGACAAGGCTAATTTTTGTAAATAAGACTTTATTAGAATACAGTCACACTCATCCATTTACAAATTGTCTGGATTTCTTTTGCACTATGACAGAGTTGAGTAGTTGCAAAAGAGACTGGACGGTCCACAAAGTCTAAAATGTTCACTATCTGGCCCCATACCTTAGAAAAGGTCTATGACCACTGAGGTAGGCACTGGGCATACATGGAGAGAAAGATGGATATCATGTATGTCCTCACGGAATTTACAGTCCAGCATGGAAAACCTGAAGATAAAGTGAGATATACAGTTATCCATGTCAGGAGCATCTGACCTAGCCTAACGGGAGCGAGAAAGGCTTTCCTGGGAAAGTGTGGTGAAGCCAAGTTTCAAACGATATATGGAAACTCATCAGGCAAAGGAAAAAAGGAGAAAAGTGTCACAATCAGAGGAAACAGCTTGACATATGTACGTATGTATGTATGCATAGGTGGATGTATGTATGTAACATAATTTCTCTCAGTACTTGGTGGTGTCCTCAGTACATTCTGGTTTTCAATGTAGTTGACTATCCAATAATTATTGCTTAAAAGCCCTTGACTTTTAATCTTTACGGCAGAAACCTTCAGATCACTCCCTTCCAGGTGGTTCCCCATTGCACAGGGAGTCCTAGTTCTATAAGTGATTCGACATGACTCAGGGCAGCAGTGGGAACAATTCTGTTGAGCACGGGAGACACTCCATATTAAGACACTAAACAAATTTCTTCCTGAAAGCCCAATATACACTTTGGGAGCTGCCTGAAGTAGTGACTATCAGATTGCATTTTATAGCTGCTACCAAGTGACCTGGATAGAGAAATATTGGCGTAACAATTTTGCCCTAGGAGCTGTGGCAAAATATGTATGCACCACTGGTTTTTCAAGATAAATCTCATGCAAGATCTGAAATGGTTTTGGTTACATGTCCCTCTTTTCCCATTAAATATTCTTTTCCTCTTTGTAGAGACACTAGGGGAAAACATTTAAAAACTCACAAGCTCAAGAAAATATATCTGAAATAATTATAGAGCATTTACTTTTCTTTTTTTAATTGTATGATACTAAATTAAAAAAATCTTTCCTCTCTTCACCAAAGATGGGCACTTTAGACGTACTTTTCCTCTTTCTTCTTGGAGGAAAAAAAAAATGTGCAAAAACGGGGCTCCAGGCCACTGTCACTGAGAGTTGAGACTCCCAACAATTTGAGACCAGCATCATTTTCTCCTCATTTTGCTATAACCTTATCTGCTTTTACTGCTGCTCTACCATCTCAGGTAAAACACATATCTCATTCTCTTTTCTGCCTACAAAGCCAAGCTGGAATAATTCCACCTGTTTTGTGGCTGGCGCTGATCCTTTTTGGCATGAAAAATGGAAACACTGGGACAGTTAAAGCACTGTCTACATTTCCAGCATCTCGCTGGGTGCCCTCCTCTTGCTAATAACCCGCTCCTGTCCAAATGGTACATTTTCACTTTAGGCAGGGATGTCTTGGGATGGTTGTTTTAGAGGTAGAAGTAGTTAGGGGATCTGAGAGACTTCTTAATTTCCCCCTCGTCTCCAACTTCTAGATTCCTCATGAATCAGATCATTGCCTGCTCACTGCCTGCTTGCCTGCACAGCCTGCTTCCTTAATCACTGGCATTACTTTCAATCTTGTTGCAGATGTAGCTGATTAAAAACACTGGTCTTGAGAAAATTCTCTTTCTTGAAAGTCAGTGCTTGCAGGAGATCAGGACTACTTATATTGTAAGGCACTCCCTTCAAAGCCTCTGGTGGCTTTACTCTCTTGACTGCTGCAAACCTCAACTAATTCTCTTTATCCAGATAATCCACTTGCTTCCAGCATTCATCAAATGGCAAAAGGAAAAGCTTTTAAGAAAGAGAATAAATGTGCAGGCTTAAAATCACATAGAGTTTTAGTCTTAATAGAATGGTGAAAAAAGTTTTTTGAGGAAATCAGACGTCTGAATCTTAGGTCCAATGAGATAACTTAAAAGCAGAAAAAATCCAAGAGACCACACCAGATATGTTTTGTACCTCCTGAATTGCTTTAGCAGGTGTTTGGATCACAAACTTTTGATGAGGGAAAAGAAATGTGTTTTTTCTCTCAGGTAAGATGACCGTAAAGCAAACTCCCCCTATCTGAGCCCTGCTTCTTCCCTTAACTTGCGTGGAATTCTCTGTTGCACGAGTTCTCTATTTGATGTTTAAATTGAATTCATTAGATATTCAATGCACAGTGACCACACACAAGGTACTAACAAATACTGACAGGGTTGTTCTGAGTTAGGACCAGAAAACCAAAAGATTCAAAGTCTGTCTTTTCCCTGATTCAATCACTCCTATAGCATAGGGCGAAAGAAAACGTGGTGAGTAAAGGGATGGTTTTGAAGCAGTGACATCCAGGACTCCAGTTCCAAACTTACAGAATTAATAGATTTCCGAGACTATCTATAAGATACATGATTGGGAAGTGGTGTACATCATGCTTTTCCATGTGATACTCTGTGTTAGGGGTGACACGTAGAATGATACTACAAAAGTCTTACTATTGCTGCCAGGATACCACCAGGAATATCAAGTATCTCCCAAGCACATTTAAAAAGTAGCATAGCAACTCTTTCACACTTTGAAAACTTCTGACCAAGAGAGTGAAAACAAAGCTTCAGTTTTCCTTCTGAATGACAGTATACTATGGTTAGGTATCAACTGACTTAGTATTCACCAAAAACAAGGTCTGATATTTGGAGCAAGACAATATGAGAAGAAAAGACTATTCAGGGTGTGAGCTAGCAGGCTTCTTTCCCAGGTTTACACTGTATGAACGGGCTATTTCAGACAAGGGGAATAAAATGGTGAGAATCATTGTAAGAAAGCAAACAGGAGAGCTGTAAGCAACAGCCCACCGGCATGAACTGTCAAAACACAAACCCTCATCTGAAGCTTACTCAATGCAAACCAAATGAGCAGACCACAGGTCAATTATGTTCCCTGTAAGGTCTGATGCAGATGACTGGGGTTTCTACGGACTGGTGTGGGTGCGCACGGGTGGGTATTGATGGCTAACCATTTGAAACGAGTGCCTGCTTGTGTGCCCCGTTATTTGATAGCTTCATAATGAAACAATGAATCTGCTAAGTTATAAAGCGACAAGGGTCGTCTTTATAAGGCTTGGCCTGGGAAAGGCCTCATGCACAGGGAGACTCCTACTCAGGGCTTGTCGGAGATAGAAACCCTCAGGGGGAGCCTTTGGTCCTATAGGTGGGCACACTTCAAAAATATTTGAATAAAGGACGTGGGTAAGCTGATTTCTTCTTGGCGAAATCTTTCTTAGCCACATCAATGGCAGGAGGATTTTCATTTCTCCAAACCGCAATCTAGGATCTATGTATAAGTGTTGGAGCAACAGCTCATCATCCATTCCTGGTGATAAACGATGCTAGACTTGCCTTCCTTCCCCTACGAAGATTACAAGGCACTCCCTGATCAAGAATTTTACCTGCTCCAAAAAAGAATGGAAAATCAATGTAAAACTTCTGCCTTGTTTTCAGTGTAGCTAGGTGGGAGGTTGGCTTTAGGGGGAGATGACTTTGACGTGACTCCCTGTTTTATATCTTGGACACAACCCAAAAGCTGTGCTCTGAATGACCATGTGAAGTGCTACCTTTCTTCTGACTGGAGGCCCTTGTGCAGATTACGGGGCATTTAGTGGAATATTTCCCTCCTGAATTTGAATTTAAACTCTACTAAGCTCAAGGATCAGCGTCGTTCTCAGTAGATTGTGTGGTTACAAAGTGGTCTCTCTACATCTCATGTTGACTTTGGAGAGGACCAGATTTAGGGTGACCAAACCTAGCTTGGATTGCTGTCGTGGGCTGAGGTGTAGAAAGATCGCCTTCCTTACTCATGGTCTGTGATATCGTTTCAGGCTAAATGGCTTTTAGACTTTAGGAAATGCATTGCTGGTGGCTATTCTACTTTGCTGATTCCCTGAAGGGAGGAAGTATGCTGGTGGTGAAGAGTGAAGAAGGAGGTCTTCAGGGGAGGAAAACAAGTATAGAAATTGGGATATATTCCTGTGAGTAGAGGGTGTCATTTGGGATGCTTTTCTCTTTGATTTTGGGAACAATCTTACATTGCAAGTAATTATTTCCATATTTAAACATATTTTAGCAAAGTCTGATGCAGCTAAAAATCTTTTATTGATTTAATTTTTGGAGGAGGGAGGTGATAATCTTCAAGTCATTCTTCTGATTTTACTTTAAAAGTTACTTGTACAGAAGATGCTCTCCTATGCCCAGAGAAGGAGGTTCTTCAATCATGTCTTAAGACTGTGTGCTTTTCATTCATAGCATTTGCCATGAATTATAGTATGTGTTTGTGGTTATATAATTAATCCAGAGGCACAGTCTGATCAATGTTGGCTCCCCAGTACTTAGCGCAACGCCTGATACAGAGTAGAAATTCATTAGATATCTGTCAAATAAATGATTAATGCCCCAGACGGGGAGTCAGAGTGGTGTGAGAAGAGCTTAAGATGGGAGGAACAGGACAGACGTGACAACTGAAAAATGAAGGACAATGCCTGGACACAGAGTAGAAACTTTGAAGTTAATTTTGTTCCTCATGAATTTTTAGCATGTTATAGGTAAGTGGAATCTGATCTAAAATTAGTATCTTTTTTCCGACCAAGAGCTCAGGAAATTGAGGTTTTTTTTTTTTTTTTTTCTTCAGGATGTGCTCAACTTATATTCAAGTAATTAATTCTTGAGTATAAAAGGACTTAAATTTGTAAAACATAGCTCCATTGTGCCTTAATACTTTCCTTAACATCTTGTTTTGATTATTAATTTACCATTTTAATAACTTACAACACACATTGTTCTTAAGCATAATAAAATGATTGAAAGGAAATGATGTACATGAAATAGAGACATCCCACCAAACACTATGCATGGAAGCTATTTAAAATTTATTTTGTAATTGAGAATTGTGCTAAATACGTTGCCCACCCCCACTGCAGAGTTGGTGAGCAAACTGGGCCGCCAAATCTTTTCTTATCCAATTAGCTTTATCTCTGTACATGCCTAGACACACACTGCACCATAGTCATTGAATACAAGTTTCCTGAATAAACAAATAAATGAAAGAAAGGATCCCTAGGTTTTCCTAGAATAAAATGAACTTGAGAGAAAATTGATTTTAGTATTAACGTGTTGAGAAAAAAAAACAAAAGTCTTTTACAGCTTGAAACTAACTGTAATGTCATAGGTAGTGATATTTTCAGAAATAATGAGACTATCATTTGTTCCATTGCCTGATAAACTAGATTGATGTACTACCTTGAATATAACGGTACAGGTAAAGAAAAGAAAGAAACAAGAATGGACACAGGTTTTGTAGCATCTTAAGTTTATACAGTGTGGAGGTCCTTTTGGTTAGAAAAATAATTTTTAAAATTACAACTATAAATTTAGGTACAAGTCCTCTTAGATGAGGCCTTGCAAGAGAGGGACCTTAACTGACTTCAGGCCAAATCTTCCTCTGGCACCTAAACCAGAGAATCATCCACACTTGTGTCTTTTGGTCATTGCAGAAGTCAAACAACAATTGTTACAGCCTTTGACAGTGGCTCTGCAGGATTTGAAAGCTGAAAGACACCATAAAATTATTTAAATATGTTTTCAGCAGAAATAACATAGTAAAAATACTTTCTCAATTATTACCATGACCAAATGATCTCCCTGAGAATACATGGCAAGCTTGATCCCAGAACAACAGGGATTCACAGGTTGAGTGAACAGATGCAATCCAGTTAGCCCCACTTAAATGACCATTTTCTGCAGAAGTTAAAGTGGAAATAGAAAAATCCTGCCTGATCTCACACTGGACGTGCTGTGATTTAGTACCCAGCAACTTTTTAGTCTGGCTTTCTATCTACCTTCCAGGAATGTCCGTTTTTATTCTCTATGTCAAGAATCTAAGCAGCTATCTCTACTGGGCGGCACAATGCAAAGAGACTAGATTCTTCAGCTTTGCTCATATCCTCCCACCTTTAAAAATAAATTGAGAATAAAGCTATTAAATGCGTAAAGATGCAACCTCCTTCTGTTGAGACAACAGAGTTGAGCTGGTGGCCTGAAAGATACTTGCAAACATGGGAAGCTGTTCATTGAATTAATAAGGTGATCAGAAAGCAGTGAGCTCTCAATATACCATGTCCTTTTTATTTTTTTTAAGTTTTCATAATTTTGATTCCAGATGATCAATGAAGGATGACACACTACTTCTACCTTAAAATAAATTATGAGAACACTTTATTTTTTAATAAAACACAAACTCAACACTACATAACTCTTTTTTTTTTTTAATTTTTGGTGCTGGTTATATGTAGTTCTGCTAAATGTCAGAGAATGTTACAATGCAGAACAAAAACAATGCTGAAGCACCAGTTCACTGCCTCTCCCCATGCCCTTAGGAACAAACATGTATTTCAACTTCTGACAAAAGTTATGCACATGAAATCACACTCTATTTTATCCCATAGTTACAAAGGAAAGCCAGTGGGCCTAAAACTGGCATAGTGGATATGGACATTATACCCCTAAGAAAGATATTAAAGTTCACATATTTCTAAGTCACGTGGAAAGACTAAGACACTGAAATTAAATAGTGATGTAAAACCAGACAAATAGAAAAAATGGAATCTATCTAAGCTAAAGCACACCTTGGAAAAAGTAAATTCACTCATGTACAGCTATTGGTTTATGTAGGCATTTTGTCTAAAAGGCAGGGTCAGGGGAGGGATCTACGAAAACTGCCTAAGGAATTATTGATATTATAGCTAGTAAAGAAAGCATAAAGCAGGCATGGGGAAAAGGATATTTTATCTGTGTATCTATGCCTAGGAAGCAAATACATTTAACCATATCAAAGTTAAGTGTGCATCAGGCATGATGAAATATTATGGCGTAGATGCCTCTGATGCAACAGTAGACAGAGGTATTAAATAGTAAATACTTTGAGCAGGTCTAAAAAAGGAGCTAGACTGTTAAAAGCATTCTTATCAGATGTTATTTACATACACCAGTAAGACTACATGTGCACACACACACACACACACACACAAACACACACACACATTTTTGTGTGTTTCCTCGTGCCAAAATAAAAATGTCTGGCTTTCTCTAAATAACAATCTTGAAACAGGTTTTTATAATACCACAATGTAATCAATATATTTACTGATGCATTTCTAATATGGTTGGTCAAATACAGACTGAAATTTAGCCCAGAGCAAAACGACAAAATGGCCATAATTACTTTCAAGACAATTATAAGACTGAAGAAATCAAGCAATTATAGAATCTATGCTCTAAAATTGTCTTTTTTTTAGTAAAAAGAACAAACAAAACCAAACTATTCAGCTCATAACAATCTGATGCATTTGACTCCTGGTGAGTTCAGACCCCGTGGTTGCTATTTCAAGCCTCATTTCTTTTTGACCTCAAATAATAAAGTTGAAGTCAGCCAGTTTCCATTCAGCCTTGTTGCATTGTCTGCCAGTTTATAAGGCTTTATGTTTGCATCAAAAATGTTATAGGAGGAAAACCACAAAGAAACCACAAATCTGGGGAATTTTCCGTTTTATACAGATTTCAAAATTGTTACAAAAGTTGCCAACCACTGGACATACTTGATAGCAGAAAATAACCCAAACACTGAAAATCTCTGTCACGATTTTGTTAACTCCTTAAAATAAGAAACTGCTGTGCTGGGCAACTGGTTCCTCCCTGCCTCCCTCTCTCCCCCCCTTCCTTCCTTTTCCTTCTTTTTTTTTCTTTCCTTCCTTCCTTCTCTTCCTTTCTCTCCCTCCCTTCTCTCTATCCATCTGGCACTTCTTCTAGTTCCTTCTGTGTGCCAGGCTCTCTTAAGCTTCTCAAGTTTAACAGGAAAAGACAGCCCTAAAGAAACATTAAAGTGTATCATTCCCGAGCCTGGGTTTCGGCACAGTGTGGCAGCTGTCATTACCAGAACTGGCTCCTTACTTAGACAAAGTGGGCAGCTCCTAAGCAGCATGGTAGGAAGATGTCACAAAACCATGCTTCACTTTATATTCCACAATCAAACTGCCTGTCATGGAAGCACCTTGCCGCCAGAGAAGGGAAGATACATCTAAATTAGAGCCATTGCTATGTAGCCATTAAGACTCAGCTCAGGAATCATCTTTCATGGAGCATTTTTCTTACTTGCTCTCCTGTTCCATCACCATTCTTGTTTAGTCTGACTCTCTTTCTTCCCATAGCACCTGTGCTTACCTCTAACAGCATTTCCTTCAGTGCTGCAATCATCTGCTAAGAGAGATATCTCCCTTTTAGATGATGAGAGCCTTCAGGGCAGGGACTTTGCCTTTCATTTCAGTCCCCAACACCTAACAAAAATATCGGCACACAGTGAGTGCTCAAGGAATACTTGGTGAATGAATGCATTAGAAAATATATTCGCCAGTTGAGAATCACTAGCAAAACCATTCAACAAATATTACAGAGCATGTACTATGTTCTAAGCACGAGGCACAGACATATAGCAGAAATAAAGAGCCACGTCTAGAACTATACTCCAAGAAAAGACACCAATATCAAAGAAAGGACAAACAAACTATGATAATAGCAATGAATAAAGGGAATAATCAAATAAAGAATGATTGGGGGAGGGCTCTTTTAGATTATGATGTCTTCTCTGAGGAGGTGACATTTGAGCTGAGACCCTGAAATGGAGCAGGACCCTGTGGGGCAGGGCTCCTGGGCACAAAAGCCTTTCTGTGTCCCCCATTTCTTGATTACAGGAAATAGGCTTCATTCAGCCTTCATGACCTTCTGTGAGTTCCAACGTGCAAGTTTAAACAGTTGCTAATCAGCGAAGGAAGGGGATGCAGAGACAAGGGAGGAACAGTTAGGAAACAGTAGTGCAGCCTTGGGGCAGGGTCCTGGTTCCCCCTCAAGCGATACACACAACAATATCTTTGAGCTGTTTTACAGATACTGAAACCCCCACCAGGTGGGAGAAGTTAAAGGTATGCAGTTCACAAGCACGCAGACTCCAGACCGGTTGGAACCAGAAGGTTGATGATGCTGACTCCCACTTGCCTCACCATCAACCAGTCAGAAGAATGTCCAGGAGCTGATCACGCCCTCTCTGAACCATTACTATAAAACTCCTCACTGCCCCCTCCAGGTCAGGACACACAGCTTTGAGGACATTAGCCCACTGTGGCCCCCTTTGCCTGGCAAAGCAATAAAGTTATTCTTTTCTACTTCACCTAAATCTTGTCTCCGAGATTTAATTTGGTGTCGGGGTACAGAGACTGGATTCGGCTTCAACCTGAAGGACAAGACGGAGCTAGTCAAGTGAACAGAAAGCTGAAAATGGTCCAGGCAGAAGACACAGTCAGGATAATGATGAATAACATCTTGAAGTGTTGCAGGCATCGTAAAATGTGTATTGTGCCTGGAGCACTGTGAATTAGGGAAGAATAATAAGAGATGAGATTTATAGGAAGTGCCAGATTATACAGGGCTTTTAAACCAAAGCTAGAAGTTGGGATTTTATTCTGTAAGCAATGGGAAGCCTTTGTAAGGTTTTAAGCAGGAGAGTGATATAAGCCATTATATATTTTAAATAGATAATGCCTTCATCAGTGATGTAGAAAATAGATCGGGGGGGTAACAAGAGAGGAAGCAGGGTAAACAATTAGACAGGAATGAGATTCAAAACATTTAATAACTTCTATAGCCTTTGACACCTATCAGTCAGAAAAGTCACCAACAAATAAGACAGACACTGGCCAATAGGCCATGATATCTGAAGAGAAGCAGAATAGTTGGCTAACCTTGTAGGATGTAGTGAGAGAGAATTTTGGCATGAACTAGGTGTGTAGTGTAAGCATGAAGTGTAGTGAATTGAGACAAAATATATCTAGAAGGTATAACTGAAAGGACATTCAGATAGATGGGATGTAAAGGATCCTGAGACAAGGGAGGGATCTTTGGTCAATCAAATTGAAAGGTCTGGCCTGAGCAATCAGTAGTATGAATATCTATTCCATTTTAATGAAGAACAGTCAAAAGTTCTGTTTTGGACCTGATAAATTTAGATGTCTTTATGCCATTTCAAATGAATATGTTAAGTAAGTGGCTGGGCTTCCACACTTGAGCTGAGGGTAGTGGCCAAGGTTGGAAATGTACATTTAAGAGTAATCAGTATTTAGTCAAGCTTCTGGATGAGAACAGCTCAAGAGAGAGTATAGAAAATAAGCTCAGAGAAAATAAACCAATGAAGATAAGTAGAAGGAATGCTTTGCGGGCAGGAATGCAGCAAGAGAAAGCACCCTGGTTAAACTTCATCCGTCTCCTAACTTTGCCAGAGTTTGGTCCTGCCGGAACACCTGCTTAAAAACGTACCCCAAGCTCTTCATTCACCTTGGCACCTTCCAGATTGGCTGCCCACTTTATTCCAGATCTAAGAATACATCCATAAACTCATCAATATACTGTATTACTGAAATATGTGGGCATGCCAAAGATTTTATATTTGTTTATTTAACTCTAGATGTTTTTACTTTACAGACAAAATAGATGCTGGATCATAAGCTTAAAGCATGTACTTGACCATAATGCTTTGGCTATTTCAATTTTTCATGAAACTCACAAATGAAGACCACGGTTAATAGGTCCTTCTGAATATGAGATATATCTATAATTCAAAATATTTCAACTAATTGGCCTTCTTTTTACCTTCACAATTCATACATCTATGAACAGAGACCTTCAGAAAGGTAACTGTAATGCCCCAACAAAGGTAGGAGAGATTATACTTCTAACAAATACCCTATCTCAAGGTCAATTGTTTGATTTAGTTATTAGCCACATTCTATTCCCTTCTATCACATAACTGAGATGTGCTATTTTACTACATTCTACGTTCATGTTAAGGCTGCATTTATTGGTCCAGTCCACAAATATTTATTATGGTTTCATTTATACTCAAAGGACGATTGCAGAGTGTTTAGGAGTATAGATTCCCTAGTCTGCAATATCAGCATTGTCACTTAACTAGTTTAACTCTGGGCAAGTTACGTAAGTTCTCTCTGCTTCGGATCATTCATTTGTAAAATTGGTATAACAATAGCGTCTGAGGATAAGTATAATTTAAGATACTTTAAGCACTTAAAAAAGTATCTGGCACATGTTAGGCTCTTAATGTTATATATTGCTACGATTTTAATTATTATTATTTAGATGTGCTTGAGTATCTTATATTAAGTGCTAGGTAGGGATACATTTCTGAAAAAAGACAATCCTGCACTGAAGATATTTTCAGGCTGGCTGGGGAAATGCATGAATGATACAGATTTTCAAAATAATGTGTACTTTTGTAGGAGTCCAAATCTTGGAATATTCACTCTAAATATAGAAAAGTGGTTTAATGATGAAAGCTGACAGGAAATGATTACTATAAAAAGCAGCATTTACTTCTCATCTGTTTATAATGAAACATCAAAATTTCGATAAAAATAAGAGTTTCTCCAGATAATTTTCACCGGAATTTCGAGAAATCATGTGAACAGAATCATTTCAATTCTTTAAGAGCTCCGTCTTCCTGTTTCAGGGTTTTGCTAATTTAATGGTCTACACTTTAAGCAAAAATAGGGGTCATATATTCCTTGTGGAGACAAGATATTCTAGCAAATTCCAGAAAAATCAATATCTAGGAAACAAAGTAGGGATACTGCAAAGTCTTTATGGATTCTCATTCATCTGTTTATTTTTCTCTTATTCAGACTTACCCTAAAGTGAGAGGTAAACTTTTCAGGGATCGGAAAAAAAAAAAAACAAAACATGTATATACATACATACATACATACATACATACATATTTATTCTCTCTCTCCCTCTCTGTACATGTATATACATACACATATACATTTGTAGAACTATATGCTTCTACATGTCTTTCCTACTGACCACACTGCATTGTGATTACCTGAGTTTCTTGTATTGAAAACAACTGAAAGTAAATGTTTGCTTGCTGACAAAGGGTTAGTCATTTAACTGAGCTGGCCTCAGCAGGTGCCAGTTTTATGATGATGGACTTACACTCTACTTTATGCATCAGGAATAGGCTATGAAATTGCATATAAATCAAATATCCATTTAAAAGTTGTGTTTTTAATGGGCCCTCTGATAAATACCTCATGCTTTTTTCATTTATCTTTGAAAATTTGAATTTTGTAACTTGGATTTTTTTAATGCAAGATAAGTCTTTTATTTAACAACTAATCCAGTGGTTTTCTAGGATGGAAAAATCTGAAAAAGAGTAGGAACGGAAAAGGGAAATAGAAAGTCTGAGATAAGAAATAAGCTGAGTCAATAAAAACTGATACTGAGGGCAAACCCTACATATATGGACCTTTTCAATGCCTTATTTCCTTTGCATCTGCCTGTACTATTTACATTTGGATACAATTTAAATCATTTCAGGTAGTCTTTTTTCTTTTAGATTTTCCTTTTTCTGAAAGAACAAACATATCTTTTTGAAGAAAGCTCATCGAGTAGCCATAGGTATCCTGTAACTAGAAACAATTGCCTGTTTATGGCCCATATAAATGTGTTATCAGTGAATCAGCAGATATGTCAGAAATATTGTTTATAAACAGATGAGTTCAAACAACAAAATCACATGGAACACATCTTAGGGGTGTGTCATTACCATTGTGAATGTATACACATATTCACAATAGACTCTAGGGGGACATTACCATTTTTCAGAGATGCATTTGCTAATCGTTATTTAGACTTTGCTTAAGTATGGGGAAACATGTACTGCTATTTGAAATTAACTGAAGTAACAGTATATGCCCAAAAAGTTTCTTCGTAAACCAATTTTTTCTAATGTAAATATCACATATGAATAGTCAATTCAGATATTTGCTGGGACACATGAGTGACTTAACTATGAGACTTAGGTAGGGTTGGGTATGTATGTAGATAGTGGTTCAGGCAGTAAAATGTATTTCTTGCTATGACATCAAAGATGGTAAAAACATAGCCAAGTTTTCAGTGAAATAAAGGTTTTGTGAATTTTGCTTTAATTAATTGGAAAGGCAGCTATACAGCTTCTCTCATTTGAGCAGGACTTCTTTAGTCTACTGAGCTTAAGAAAGGGCTGATCATTTAGAAGGTTGTGAATTTTCCTAAATCCTTCATGGTATGGGTAAGATACATTTGTACCATCCGTAAGTGTGCAAATTACTACATAAACTATGAGTAACAACAATAATTTGTATAACATTTCATGCTTTGGCAGTCTTTGTTCAGAAAACATTAAACTGGATGAGACATGGGTCAAACTCAAGCTTACAGACAACGCATCTGGATAGAAGTATCTTTATTTCACAGAAATTATGATACCTTCTTTGGAGACATAGTATTCTCACTCTATTAATGAAAATAAACAATATCTAAGATGAAGTCAGTCTCTTTTCCAGTTTAATTAAAGGGATGTTTGATTTTAATGCCTCATTGAATTTACTTTGTCCCTAACCAAATATGCAATCGTAATTAAATGAACTGTAGGCAATGCTGCAGATTCCAAATCCTCTTCTTCCCACACTTCAGGGAATGAATGCGCTACAGAACATTAATATATAAGACTAAATAATCACTTTCTTCACCAAAAAGTGACGTGTTATTTAAAAATATGATGCAAAAAAATGAGAATTCATTGACGGTGAGAACGGATTGCATATACAATATAAATTTAGTTATATTCATTTTTTTGTATCAAATAAAGCCTGATACATGAAATAAAACACACTAGTTTTTGTTTTGTGTTGTTTTTGCTTTTGTTTTTAAGCTACTCTAAGAGTAATGATGTCCACAAAAGATTTTTTACTAATTAATTTTATTCCTGGTCCATTTCATATCATGCTATCAAGTTAATTTTTAGAGGCATTACAGGGATTCTTTGTCTAGTGGTGTCTGCATGTGGCTGACCAGAACATATGAAAGAGTATGTGTAAAGTACAGAGTGGGGAATAGAATCTGAATATTTGAAGATTTCTCCCCAGGTTAGTCTGATGATGTTCCAGACTTGGCAAGTGTTTTTTACATTTATTTCACTAACAACCTGCTCCCCAGGGACACTGACTTTGCATAACATGGAGACATCTAAATATTAATCACCGTGATCTTCCAATGAATAACACTGATCTAGTGTTAATTTAATATACGGTGATCAATTCATTCTAAGGAATTCAGAATTCGAGTGTATGTACTGAAATAAAAACAAATGGAGTTTCATGAAAGATTTCACAAACAAAAAAGAGTAGTGTGTGGGTGATGGGAAGCTTTTTAAATCAAGAGAGTTACTATAAGAAAACTCATTTTGAAGACATGGATATATAAGTACTTAAGATGTGAGTACTGGGTTAAAATCACTGTTGGATATGTAGGCATGTGAGAATCATCATTATGTTACTGGACAATAGTGGTCATATATGGCCACTGAGTCTGTGATATATAGCACAGACTTTCCAGTTGCTTATTATCAGTAGAAATACAGTGCAGGGCTTTAAGGCACAGGGGCTGAGCTGCCCATGCAGAATGAAGAAGGGTCCTACTCCAACCTCCTGAGGGCTTAGCACAGGCCCGATTCATCCAAAACACACAGTGCTGAAGAGAACGAGTCTGTGGGCAAGCGGGAGTTTTGGGCAAGCGGGAGATTTTCCGGTTCCAATAGGACTGCCAACAACATTTCCAAAGCCCTACTTCTATGCCCAAATCCTGCTAGCGCTACAATCTTAATGGCAACTACAACTTCCAGTAGGCCATACAGAGTCATGTTGACTCCTCCCTTCTTCATTTCAGTCAGTCAATCTATCAGTAATTCTTTTTTTTTTTTTTTTTTTTTTTTTGCGGTATGCGGGCCTCTCCCTGTTGTGGCCTCCCCCGTTGCTTGCGGAGCACAGGCTCCGGACACGCAGGCTCAGCGGCCATGGCTCACGGGCCCAGCCGCTCCGCGGCATGTGGGATCCTCCCGGACCGGGGCACGAACCCGTGTCCCCTGCATCGGCAGGGGGACTCTCAACCACTGCGCCACCAGGGAAGCCCACTTTGTTTTTATTCATACCACTTTTTATCATCTGACTTGCTTTGTCTTTTACTTACTTATTTCTTTATTTTTCGGTTCCTCTCAACAAACTAGAGGCTCCATGCGATCAGGAATTTTTATATACAGGATATTGTGTGTGCAGTGTGTGTGTATGTTTGTGTATGTGAGTGTATTTACTCTTTATCCCTGGCCCCTGGATAGCAGTGATGGCACTTGCATAAGCCTTATGTTTCACCTTGAATATTATAAATTTGAGATAACATGTCTATGTTAACCAGATTGTAAATCCTTTGAGGGCATGGGTGTCATATCTGGAACTATAACTTTACATAAGATTAAAGAAATGTAGTGTTTTACCCAAATTCTCAGGAGAGCTAAGAAGGGGATTTCATGTCTGTCTACTCTGCTTTTATACTTTTGACTCAGAAGATTTTACACTTCACATTATCCCTCCAGCACCTAGTACAATGCTTTGTACATAGTAGAAAAAGACATTAATATTTCTTGATTTATTGCTTCCTATGTAATCTTTTGGTTCAGAGAAACAAATGACTTCCTTAGTTCTGGATTGAATTGTTTGAGCGTAACAGCTAAAATCGATGTGTGTATACACAGTGTCCAGAGATATTCAAGTTGATGGGATCATTTTCCCTGCTCTGGCTGCCACCATGAGATCGTCACATTGCTGCTGACTAATTCTTATTGCAAGAGACAGTACGAGAGAGAAAGAAAAAAGCTTCCAATGCTTTATTTCTCTGCTACATGCCCAGAAGGATGCTAAACATAGTAAAGGACACTAAAGAGGGAAACAATTGGGTTTGAAACTAATTACCAGGGAAATGCTGACATGAATTCAACACTGAACTCACTTTATGCAGTACTGTTTAGATCAAAATATTGTAAATGTATGTCATATTTTAGAAATCGGCTATTAATAACAAGTTATAAGAAATTATTTTGTTAAATAATTTTTTAAAGTTTAACGATAGATTGCTAATTGTACCTGGTCATAGTTAGGAGGAATATTCAGATTGAAAAAAATGCTGTGATAGTTTTCCATACATTTTACTTTTAATAAATGTCTTAACTTTTTTTATAAAAATGCCTTAACTTTTTTAAAGTTACAGTGTATTCACTGTGCTAAGGGAAGATGGGATCTGTGTTTGTGTGGAAGGGAAAGATGGAGATCCAAAGATTTAAAGGTATGGTCCTTAGCCTGCTTTTCATCAGCTGAGCATCTTGAGAAACAATTGAGTTTATGCTACACATTTTAATATGGAACCATATTAAACAGTTCTATATTTTAATATGGAACTATTAATCTAGAATAATATCTGCCAACAATAATCACTGATAAATATTCTTCTTAAAAATAAACAAATTATGCCCTTTCATGCTTAACATAATGCTACTATTCTAGGCTGAAGTTATAGTTCTTACATATGCAATAGAATACTTGGCTATTATAAGTACACTAGGCATTCAGTAGTGGCATAATGATAATAATAATAACAATACTTAGCTTCATTATGTTATTATCTTTATTAAGTTACTTGCTCAAGAACATATAGTCAGTAAATATGAGAGTTAGGACAGGCACCCACAGAATCTCAAATCCAAATTCAGTTCTCTCTCACTTTACCAGACTATACTGCCAAAAGTAGCTTTCTATGAGGTCTTGATGAACTATTCTAAACTTAGAGAGATGCATATTTGATAATTCAGGCTAATTCATGTAAAAGAATGAAAAGGATACATTTGTAGGGTCCTAATACATTCACTGTCTTATGATTTTCATTTGTTAAAGAAATGGTAGGAATATCTGGTTCGATTTATGCATATCTCCTGCCGTTCTTGATGAAGAGAAAAGATTATTTTTTAAAAAATTACAGTTATGAAACCAAAGTCACTGAGCCATTTGTAATACTGAATAAGAGTCTAACATTTCTAGAATGCAGTACTATTAGAAGCTAGTGAAGAGAGTCCCTTAATAGGAGTTGAGTCACTGTGTAATAATATATTTGCAAAAAAAAAAAAAAAAAAAAAAGGCCTCCTCTGCTATTTCCCAGCAGGTGACTAAAAGTTTTTTCTTGATAGACCACACCTCACCTTACTTCCTGCAGTACTGCTAAATGCTCAGGATCTACGCACACAGCACACACTAACACCCCTACTAAGAACCTGTAAAACACACGGTTCAGTTGTTAACCAAATATTGCTGCTGTCTGGACTACTGAGCTTTTGAATCTAGAAGACTCAGACATTTTTCAAAGGTTGTGCCTGTCATTCTTTACTACTTTTCTGATTGTGTAACACAGAATATATGTACAAAAAATAATGTCCTGAAAGCCATTGTGACAGAGACAGGGCCACATGTTCAACAACCCCCATTTCCCTTTCTGTCTGGGCAGGGAGCTGGATATATTATTCAACCTCCCCTGAAGTTAGATGGGGCCATATGACTGAGTGCCAATGAAATGTAAGCACAAATGAAATATAATTCAGATCTGGTGCTTAAATTCCCTGAATACGCCATTCATTCATCTTCTCTTCTTTCATTTTCCCTCCGCTCCCCTTTCCTCCTTCCTCTGCTCTTGCTCTCTCCCTTCAAGGGAAGTCTATGGGACACTTAGGCATGGCAGAACCTATGTCCCTGAATGACCTGGAACAGAGCGCTTGTGAAACTTGCTCTGGACTATAACATGAGTAAGTGAGAAACACTTGTTGTGTTAATCCAGTAAAATTTGGGGGTCATTCACTACACCAGTTATCCAACTCTGACTTACTCTAGAATGATGGTTTCTCTTTTATAGAAAACCTTGCCAGTACTGAAAATAATAAGCCACAAACTTAATTATTTTTCTACTATATTAAAACATGGGGCTTCCCTGGTGGCGCAGTGGTTGAGAGTCCACCTGCTGATGCAGGGGACATGGGTTCGTGCCCCGGTCTGGGAAGATCCCACATGCCGTGGAGCGGCTGGGCCCGTGAGCCATGGCCGCTGGGCCTGTGCGTCCGGAGCCTGTGCTCCGCAACGGGAGAGGCCACAACAGTGAGAGGCCCACGTACCGCAAAACAAAACAAAACAAACAAACAAACAAAAAACATGGTTTCACGTATCGGATAAAATTCAATATGTTCTACGATTTCCCTTAGCCACTTATGTTTGGTCTTTATGTAATTTAAGGAACAAATCTCCTATTTTGACAAATATGGAACAGTGCACAAAATCAAGAATGAAGAAGCACTTTCTGCTATGTGTGTGTATGTGTGTGTACACATTATAATATATAAATATATACAAATTTAGTTTAGTTAACAAAGTTTCTGCGAAAGCACAATTATTTAGCTTGAAATATCTGCTCGGTGATTGAAGATGGGCCATGGGTATCGTGAGAGTTCATCATTAATAGCTGCTCTTCTCATGTGTCCTTTAACCCAGGGAGCAATAATAGTTTCTCCTGGTAACGCCTGCAAAGCATGTGGTTTGGTTGCTACGCACACACATCCATCTTATAGTGATCAGCTCAGTGGTAGCTCCATTAGGAAATTAAAATGGGGTGCTGATGAAACTGAGGGATGCAATGCTCCAGCCTTTTCCTTGTGCTTGTGGGGACCACCTGCAGTTCCACAAAGCAAGTGCAGGCTTTGGACAGGTGCTGTTTGAATGCAGGCTCATTACAATTTAAGCTCCTTAGAGGCAAAGCTCAAGAAGCCCTGGAAGACCAGCACAGCAGGTGTTCTGGTGCCACCTCCAGAGAGCTCTGAGGCCTCCATCGTCAGGGACTCAGAATCAGGACCACTAGAATGACTGTCATAAGGGACAGGATAGGAGGGTTAACGGGCATTGAATTATAGCTTATCTAGTTAAGGTGTTATAATGAATTTGAGTCTCAATCTTAAAAATGTTTTCTTCATAACTCCTTTAAGTTGGTAATCTTACTGAAGCCATGATGGGTATGTGGTTGCCATCCATAACTTCAAAATGTACTTACTCCTTTTGCTATGAAATCAGTGCCCAGCAATTTTGCTTAAGTTAGCAAGGACGTTTCTACACCTGGTAGCCTCTAAACTGACCACAGTATTTTAAGATTTTCTAATAATATTTGTTGCATGTTTTAAGCTTAACCAAAGAGGCGTGTACCCTCTACAGACCACTTGATACGAAAAGTAACTACAACGTTTATCTGAAGTTACACAGTAGCAGAGGAAAGGAGAGGGTTCAGAATCTCTGATTTCTATTACTAAATTCTACTTCTCAGGTGGTTTATATTTTCAGCGTTTTTTGTTATATTTGTTTGTTTGTTTGTTTTTTCCACGCCCTCTTTGTCCTACAGGTATATTCCATTTGCTCCTCTAACTCCACTCTTTCCATTCTGTACCCTGCTCTAGTCCTGGGAGGCTGACCTAGAGGGGCCCCATTGTTGCTATTCCTAGCCTCTGGCTTTCTGTTACTCAACCACTAGAGAGCGCTGGCGAGAACAGAGGGAGGGACACTCTCCAGGGACTGGCTGTATCCCTCCAAGAAATGCTGGAGCTCCTGGGAATTTCCTCTCTCCGCACAGCTCTTTCTGTCTCTGGGTTCCAGTACCCACTCCTTCCCCTCATGCCTTCAGGTGGTAACACTTCACTACCTTTTGGTCCCTATTCCTCTCCTTTGCGAATAGTTGCTTTATTACATTCCCATCAAATCCTGATAGGTGTGAGGTGATAATCACATATACACACTACTATATCTAAAATAGATAACCAAAAAGGACCTACTGTATAGCACAGGGAACTCTACCCAATATTCTGTAATAACCTAAATGAGAAAAGAATTTGAAAAAGAACAGATACACGTATACGTATAACTGAACCACGTCGCTGTACACCTGAAACTAACAAAACATTGTTAATCAACTATGCTCCTATATAGAATAAAAATTGAAAAAAGAAAAAGAAAAAAACATCCTGATGGGATCATGCCATTTGTTTGCCTCTGAGACACTGCCATGTCAATCATCTAATTTGATGTTTATGTCAATTTTATAAAAGATTTGCCCCATTTTAAAATAGAAGTATTTGATACATAGAAAAAGAAAATGATTTGCCCAAGGTCACAAAGCTAGTCAGTGGTTGGAATTCAGTAAGTTTGACTATTATTACAATGTTTCTTCTACACTTCTGCAATGCCTCCATTTACTACAATTATTTAATCATGTTAACCACGTTCTACTGAATAAACGTTGAACTAGTTATCACCTTCTATTATATTTTTCAAGTAAAGATCAGGCATTGAAAGAGAGCTCTTTTAAATGAAAATCACTGATGCAAATCTTTTATGGTAATGTGGATGTTAAATCACAGTAATTTTTAAAAGAGTGAATGTTTTATAATGGCATAATTAACAATCATAGGAGATCACAACATGAATCTCTTCAAAATCTTTAATATTAAAAGTTTAGTATACCAGGCATTCACAAACATCGTTTGTGATGGGAAAATAATCTGCCCAATAATTTGGTCATGAATTTTGAATGAACATTTGACCCATCTTCAGAGGATGGAAGATTGGATACAGCCAGTCCTTGTGTGAAAAATCATTAGGGTTTGAACAGTACCATGTTCAATTACAAAACAAAACAAAAAACTTGGCTAGGTGTACCAAGTGATCTGAAATGAACCAAAAAAAAATTATTCCATTTAATATTGTAGTACAGGTTTTGTGGGTTTTCTTATGTCATTCATCATTCATCAAGAGGTATTAAGAATTTTGTTATTATTCCTTCTAGCAGCAGATGTTCTGTGAATGGAGAGAGATGGCACACGTTTTCTAAGGTCAACTCTGTCACTATGACAGTGATATTTGGCAACCCAGACAAATGTCTGATAAATGAATGTAGGGGGTATTTCCTTTCCTATATTACAGATCCATCTAATGTGTCAACATTAAAATAAATGTTAAGTAAAGTGAAGTATTAGGAAAGGGAACATCCCACCCTGACAGCTTTTTGCTATTTCTGCTCTATGATAAAACTGAGTTGATATGTGATCTTCTCTGATTTACAAATCCCTTGCATTCCACCTTGTAATGGCTGCAGTGGTGTTGAGCTGCCTTGAGATGATTTACTGCAATTTGTCACTTTTTGAAACTGTTCCAAAATAGTCTGCTGACATGTACTAAAGAGCTTTCAATGAAATCTGAAATGGTTCATTTGTTATGTCAACTGGAAACATTAAGTGATATCTGAAAATCACTTTAAGATTTATCAAAGTGATTTAAAATATCCTTTAATGATAATTTGGTATATCACAAAAGCAATATTGTTATGAAAAGGATGAGAAAATCTTTTCATCACATCTTAAAAGTATTTATATTATGTTCTGATTATAACTGCACCACTTTACCACTTGGGAAATCTATCACTTTAAAGATATTCTGAAAGTTTAACAAGCAACTTCTTAACAAATAATTGTAAGTGGAAATGGATTACTATGATTTGCCTAATTTAATATCATTGAAAATCACAGGCCTGATAGCTTACATTCCAGAACATATTACTAATGTAGTTTAAAGACGTAGCTCACATTCTGTTTTTCCTTAAGAATCTAAGCATGTGTTGCTATGGAACATATCTATGCTGGTCACTATGAATCATCTTCCAATTTACCGAACACACAACTTAAGTAAACCACATAATTCATGTGCCTGTTAGTAGAGATTTCTCAAAGTTCTCTTTGAGACCACTGTCTCTGGAAAAACGAGACCAAGATAGTAGGCGACAAGCTGCCTACAGAGAATTTCCTATGATTATTGCTCATGATAAAATTCCTTTGGGAAAAGGGTATACTAAATGTCTTTAGGTTTAGAAAATAAGTGTTTTATTAAGTTAGAATATGTAATCATCAAGAATACCTTTGCATTAGTCAACAGTACCTGGTCATCAAAACACTTTCATTTCTAAGCTAAATATAAGTAAAATAAGAATGAAATAAGAATGAAAATTTAACTCTTTCCCCCGAATTGGCTGCTGGAGCAATAATAATGGGAATCTGTCTTAGAGTAGACCTCAGGAGGAAATAAAGTAGAGAGAGATGTGTTTTCATGTCTCAGCTAGGTTGTGATGATTTAGCTATTTGGCTTGAGTGAGTACAATAAAATAGAAGTGAGTTCTAGTCAAATAATGGGACTATGCCCATGTGCTCCTTCCTTGTTCTAGTTTATAGGATGTTCTGGTACCTGTGATTTCTCTTGGTGAACAAGCACTTAACGATAGATCCCAGCAACAATCAAGGAAAGGTAATGAATGTAGGCATGCATCACTAACCAATGCAACTCAAGGAAAAGCACCCTAAGGATATCCTGCTCTGAGATCAGCACAGAGAATAAGGTGACAGGGCTTGATACCACCCTCACCTAACTCGCTCTTATGAGTGCTCCGTTGTATCAGACCATGAATGTGGCTTAAAGAGGTGGTTTTAAAATGTGGGTTTTTTTTTTTTGGGGGGGGTACACAGGCCTCTCACCGTTGTGGCCTCTCCCGTTGCGGAGCACAGGCTCCAGACGCGCAGGCTCAGCAGCCATGGCTCACGGGCCCAGCCGCTCCGCGGCATGTGGGATCTTCCCGGACCGGGGCACGAACCCGCGTCCCCTGCATTGGCAGGCGGACTCTCAACCACTGTGCCACCAGGGAAGCCCTAAAATGCGGCTGGTGGCAATTTCCACCAGTCATAATTCATCAAGCTGAACAGAAGTGACCCAGAACCACATGCCTGTTGAATCCTGTGATTGAGATTATTTATTCTGTTGTCGCTATATGAGACCACTGCTGTGCATGGCCAAAAGCAAATTTGTTAATTTTCCTTTTATTTAATTCCACTGTCAAGTTCAATTATATATTTGGTTGTAGTAAGTCAGTGTTTCTCAAAGTATGATTTATGGGCCAGCTACATGAGAATTACCCAGGGTATTGTTTTAAGTGCAATATTTGGAGCCCTAGACCCATCAAATTAGAACCTATAGGGTGACGCTCAGGAGTCTGCATTTTTAATAAGAACCCCAGGTGATTCTTATGCACGCTGAAATCTGAGCACCATTGTAATAAGACATTTTCCTTTGATAAGGGTTTATAGTCACAACGAACAGATCTTCACAAGTAATTTATTTTAGAGCTCAAAGGGACCTTGGGGATCACCTCATTCAGCATCCACATGATTAAATAAAGATGTGTTTGAAATTCCAAAAATATTTGGTTATTTGAATGAGAAGCCAGCATTACACACTATTTCTGACCTAGTAAAAGTATCAATAATAAGTACCATTCACAAGAGACTGACAATACACTTGGCACGTAGTATGGCTATTAAAAATGATCCTCAGACAGGAGGGTGATTTAGGAAGCATAATTTATAAACTGGTGGACATTTCTACTACTCTGGTCACTTACTCCAGGCAGTTTTTAGGGCAAAAACAACTAAACAACTGAACATTCTATTGTGATAATAGGGTCATTCAAAAAATATTCTGACTTAGGGGGTTTTTTTTGTATGTTTTTGATTGATTTTTAAAAATTGATAGATTTTGAAATTCTTGAACCCAATGTATATGAAAAGATATATATTTAACTACTATCAACTGGAATGTTAAACTAGTACACAGTGAGTTTGAGATTAGACCTTCTCAACAGGAATGATCCTTATTTTCTGTCATTTGACTCTATAAATTTCAATCCTAGTTCCCCATCCAGGAGGTACTTTTAGACTATTATTTATAGGTATCTGGAAACTTGAATAATGATAAATGACCCAATATATCAATTGGAAAAATTATTCTTTAGAGTAATCACTGTCACTTTGGAACTTCCTTTGTTTATTTATTTTGTAGTAGAAAAGAGCCTGCTGGGGGTATGAAACTGTTATCAATCTCTTTTTAGTATGAGGTCCTTATTTGTCATGTGCCATGAATTTTGATACTGAAGGTTCTACTCATTCTCTCCTTCTTGTACCAGTATTGGAAAGCTACGGTCTGAGGATAATATCCATCACATGGCCAGATTTTGCACTGCCTACAAGCTAAGCATGTTTTTTTCTTTATTTTTTTCGTTTTTTTTAAATTTTAGTTAACATGTTTTAAATGGTTGCAAATAATCAAAGGGATCTGTTTTGTCATGTGAAAACTGTATGTAATTCAAATTTTAGTGCCCATAAATGAAGTTTTATTGGAACATCATCATGTTCATTTGCTTTGCTTATCTGTTGTCTAGGTCTGCTTTTATGCTACAACCACAGAGCTGAGCAGGAGCTTACACCAGAGACCATATATCCCACAAAGTCTAAAATATTTACTATCTGTCTCCTTAGAGAAAAAGTTTATAGACTCCTCTTTTTTTTTTTTTTTTTTTTTTTTTTTTTGCTGTACGCGGGCCTCTCACTGTTGTGGCCTCTCCCGTTGCGGAGCACAGGCTCCAGATGCGCAGGCTCAGCGGCCATGGCTCACGGGCCCAGCCGCTCCGCGGCATGTGGGATCCTCCCGGACCGGGGCACGAACCCGTGTCCCCTGCATCGGCAGGCGGACTCTCAACCACTGCACCACCAGGGAAGCCCTATAGACTCCTCTTTTAAAGTAGTGGTTTTCAAAGTGTATTCCTTGGATCAGCAGCATAAACATCACAAGGAAATCCGTTGTTAGAAATTCAGGCCCCATCCCAGACACGCTGAATCAGAGATAGTGGAAGGAAGGTGGGTATGGGCAGATGGACTCAGCAATCTGTGCATTAATAAAGTTTCTAGTTGATTCTGAGGCATACTATAGTTTGAACCACTATCACTCAGGGATGGTTTCAAGGATGCAATAAGCAAAAATCATTTAAAATGATAAGTTAATATACATAAGAGTTATGATTCATTTAGCTCTTATGTTGCATTTGCAAGGAAAACATACAAAAATATAGAAGAAAATGATAAGCACTGGTAAACACTCTTCATTGCCAGAGAAATCGCAGTGTGTAGAGAAAAAAAATTGCCTATCTTACTTTAGGGGTTACTTTGATTTTAACAGGCTTTATGAAATTACCTCAGAGTAGCTTTGATAAATCGGAAAAATGAGACAGCAACCTTTCTAGTAGCTGAATCTCAGTGGTACTTAAAGGGCTTATCATTTGGTTTATAAAGAAGAAAATATAATATGCTTCAATTATTTACATGTGAAGTTAAAGAACCCAACCTGAAATTATATGTGGAAATCAAATTGACTTCAATAGAAGAGAGGGGAAAGAACACAGCTTCTTTTTGCAAAAGAACCTGGTCCTGATGTCCTGTCATTTGAAGCACACGTGCCATGAACACCAAGTGCTCACCCCCATATGGCTGGCATTTTTTGCATCCACTATTGAAGAAGAGACTGCTTGGTCCCAATCTGAACTGAAACTGTTGCGACAGATGAGGATGAAAGGAGGCATGAAGACTAATCATTTAAAAATATATATAAGAAAATAATCCAGTCTAAGTGAGGCTATTGCTTTGGAAAGCATTGGCAAGGTCCAAAACTAGCCTCCGTCTCAGTTTTCTAGGCAGTGAAGAGGATAACACTATCTACCTCATAGAGATACTGTGAGGATGAGATATGTATATAAAGCCCTTAGCCCACGTTTGACACACAGTGACCATTCAAGAGTGTTAGCTACTGTTACTGTCATTGTTAAGTGTTGATCACTTATTTGCAAGGCGGTGGTGGTAATAAGCAAGGAGAGATATGCCGTGAAAGATTATTCAGTTTGCCAACAAACTCAGAGCTCTCTCATTAATCAGATCACTAGAGTTGCTCTCTGGATCAGCTTTGAAACAATTTAGAGGTCCCCTTCCACAGAAGCTGTTTTGGCAACCAGTACATGGTGACTCCAGAGAGAAAACTCATAGCTATCCATGGCAATCAGCTTCAGCAGCAACATGCATCAAATACTGAAGTCATCCAGGTAAAAAAAAATCCAGGCTCTATCCCAATCCAAGTGGATGATAACAACTTTCACATTTATACGAGAAGGAAAGTTCTCAGATACTTTGCTAAAATTTGCAAACGGGAACATGCTCAGTGAAGGCAAGAGGCCTTAGGCCTACTCTTGACCTTAGGGCTTGACCTGTAAATTCCAAATCCGTTTTCACCTTGGGGTGAGTGACACCTGGATGCTGCCTCTGCCCTGCTGTGCTGTTCTGTCCTAAGGGTGTGTTGCTGTGGCAGCTCTAATGCCTGACCTCAGTACACATGCACGACAGGGAATTTCTGTTTCAGAGTCTGAGGACATAAGGCTTACTATAAAGAGTAAATACCGGCAAAACTTTATATACAGGCAGGCCGCCATACACGAAGACCTATTTTATAGACACCGTGATAACACGTTGCTTCGAACTAGTTTTGCTGCCCATCACCAGAGCAATTGCCACTTAATCCCCATATTCAAGGCTCCATTGAGTGACAGATCCAGACAGTCCCTTGTTTTTGGAAAACATAAAAAGGTTGCTTTCTATTATACCTAAGCAGAAGTTATTGTGACCACAGATACGTCCTATCATCTATTTCTTATCATCAGAAGGTACAACTGGTGTTTTAAGGAATACACACGAGAAAACCCAGGAGGACCATTCCATACCTTCCTAGAGTCCTAACATACACACATCAAATATTTACTACGGATATATACTTGGTGCTAGGCTAGGTTTGGGGGCTACAGTGGTATAGGAGATAAGCTGGTTTCTCATGTATCAGAGCTTAATCATCTAATTAAAACATATTTTATATTAAAACAAACACTGGCAGATATGCTACAGCTTAAAATGGACATTTTGAATGTGTGTTTCCAATAAAAGAAGGAAGCCCAGTTAAATTCTCCCTGGCAAACCTGTTCATGCCCTTTTGCCATGGGGATATTTTAGTGGAAAAAACTGAAAAGCAGAAATTTACTGAGTTAGACGTACCTGCTAATACATTTTGAAAACAAGATCACACGTAACTACATTTTAAATGTCACCACCAGGCTAATCCTTCACCTCTACACACCCATTATCAGTAAACATTGCCTACCAAGTCAAAGACAGTTACGCTCCTTTAGGTACCATAACGGCTCTAGTCCCCATTCCCATCATCCTCTTCAAATGTTTTACTCTCTCTCATACTTTCTTGGATCTCAATGAATTCTAGTCCTTCAGAGTCATGACTGCTTTGGAGTGTCCGGGGATTTTGAGCATCTCCTATGCTACTGCATCTCTACTTTCCTTTCCTCACCCCTGAACTTAGCAGCTCAAAAGCAGATGATGATTCACACGCATTAACCTCCAAGGCTTTCTAGACCCCAGGACCTTGCCTGGCAGAGGTTTGAAGCCCCTGTTCCTGGGTGGGAGTGGCCACATGATATACTGCCAAGGCCTGCAGGCAGGCTTCTAGGGAGGGGTGCAGAATGTCTTCCTAGTCAGTTGGGCTTAAACTTCATTCAGAAGAATTTGGGATCAAGGGGTAAACGTGTGTTTTATTTAAATGAGACAGCCTTCCAAAATTTGAGGGTCAAATATCAACTATCAAAATCTCTGAAAATATTCTCTCTTTATTTTTATTTTCCTTTGAGGAAACCATCCTGGAAGATTAATTTTAGAGGCTAGTAGAGAATATATTTTAATGTAAAATGCTTTGGCTGTTGATGAGACAAGGTTTGTTTTTCAGTTCATCAGCAAGACGGCACTTTGATAGATCACAGATTGCTCAATGCCTAAAGAGGCACACTGTGACAGTTTTCATCACAATGTGATATAAAGAGGCAAATGAAGCAGTACTTCAGATCACAGCGGGGCCAGTTTGGTGATGGCAGGCCCTGTGTCGCTAAGAATTAGGAGGGGCTGTCGCTAACAACGTGTTCATTGTTCTCTGATCCACCTGTGAGAGTAACTTCTTGATCCATCACGTAAGGACTGAATTTACTTTGGATCTTATTGCTTGCAAATAACTGAACGAACCAGAGGTAAAACAGCCAGCCAGAAGACGTCTTTAAAAGGAAATGTACCATGCAACTTTCTTTTCTGTCTTGATGACTTCGGCTGAGTCCTTCTATGTGATAACAATGGGTGTGAATGAAGAGTTGGTCGCTGATTTACTCTTATACTCATTTGCATACACCAGTGAGTACCAACTAGTACCATGTCTAATCCTTTAGCCAAGCTTTCTGGCAAATCAGAGTCACGGCATCATCTACGAATATTTGATGATGTGAAGGCACATGTAAAGACAGCACCTCTGACTTCAAATTTCTCTTTATGATATGCTATTTAATCTTCATTGTAACATGCGTAACCCAGTATTGTCCTATATATCTAGGCAAAATTATGTCCCATTTCATCACTGAAAGTGCATTCTAAAGTAAATATTGAGCACTTTCACTCATCGATTTGCTTTTAAATCTTAAGGGGAAATTATGATGTCCACATACTGGTTCTGGCAGACTGTAGGATCCTAAGGGGAGAGATGAATGCTAAAGACAAATATTCAAACAAATAATTCAGCAAAAAATAAAAAAAAAACGAAAGTTATCAACCAACTTCATCACTGGGTGGTGGTGGTAGGGATATAAATGGTGCCAAATGAATGGCATAACTGCCGTTTTCACCTTTCAAATAGTTCTGTGGTACTATGGAGACTACTCCGAAAGAGACTGATTTCATTTGTCTCATCCTGGTTTCTTCTGGGCCTTGGACAAACAGGCCAACACTTATTTTCAAGGCTGACCTCATCTTTTCTGGCTGTTCAGGAGACTTTGCACTTCAGTTGATGAGGGCATAAGAGAAATGAACCAGATAAATTGCTTGATTAGAATCTCCATGAACCAGAACTGATGAGAGGGACACACATTTACTTGTGAATTAAGAACCAAATACATCTTTCTGGGGCCCAATGCTGACACGCAGATTTACATCCTCCCCGCAGTGTGCCGTTCACTAATTGTAAACCCTGCGTTATTTGGCATTGCAGAATTTTTCCACCACTATGCAGCACTGGAATACTGACCATGCTTTTCTTGCAAGCCACATGTTAGTCCACAGGTGGCATTCTGATTAGGGGAACCCTGGCCTTCCTCCTGCGCTTTTAAAAAGTTTGAAGACGAGTCCCAAACCTGTAACTCAGCCAGTTTTGAAGTCAGCTTCTATGGCCACAATAAACTAACAACTAAATATAAATTTTCCTTAATTGATAGATGGGATGAACAAAAACAGACATACTTTTTTTTTTTTTTTAATAAAGATGAAGTTCAATTTAGCCAGAATGGAAGAAGCTTACATTCTTTGCACTATACACAGTGCAACAGGTCTGTGTGTGAGTGAGTGTATGTTAGTGTGAGTGTGTGTGCATATCTGTGTGGGTGTGAATGTATGTTTTGAGGTTGATAAAGTGAGAAATAACATTATTTTCTTCCCGTGTCACACAGCTGAGAACTAAAACTGCATATAAAAATTATCAAAATTTTAAAGTGTGGGATGTTAGTTTCTCAAAATGCTGTAAGGTAGAAAAATTAATATCAATTAATTTTGGCAGATTAATGTGATCTATTTAATTTATTAATGGTAAACAGTGGTATCAGAAGCACATTTAAAGATCTGTATTTTGTTAATATTAACAAAACTGTCTAGGTCTCCACAAAACTCTTCTTTCTAATATAGAATGCATTTACTAAATAGCTACCAGAGTTTTAATAACTTCTATAGCCAATTATCTTGCAAAAAATCAAGATTCATTTACTACTGTGTTCCGAAGTCAAAATTCAATAAAATTAGGGATAAAGAAGATAAAAATCTGTCTCCTCAGACCATACTCTCTCATGAAATTTTAAGGGACCAACAACTATTAGAAAACAAATTCTTATCTGATTTAAGTTGTTGACTATTGAGGCAGATAGTATTATTGTTCAGCAAATATACACTGCTTGCACTCCCATCCTCCCTGAAGGAGTATACTGCCCTGCCTCACTGATATTGAATTTAGGACATCATTTGCTTTTATCAATGGAATGTGTGTAGACATGACATAGACACATCTGAGTAGAATTTTGGGAGCTTGATTTTACTGCTTGCACACTTGTCATGAGCCATAAGAAGAACATAATCCTGGTAGCTGCTGCTACATTAGACCATCAGAAAGACCCAAGACTGATCTTGAACTTGGAACAAATCTGTCACAATGGATCACTGACATGTCAATAATAACTAATATTTTTATTGTAATTAACTGAGATTGTTTGGAATTGGTTGTTACTGTCTGTCTGCTTGGGTTGCCATAACAAAATACCAAAGACTGGGTGGCTTAAACAGTATAAATTTACCTTCTCACATTTCTAGAGACTGGAAAATGCAAGATCAAGTTTCCAGCATGGTTTGTTTCCTGGTGAGAAATATCTTTGCGGCTTGCAGATGACCATCTTCTTGCTGTATTCTTAAATGGTGAGAGAGAGAAAGCTAGCTCTCTGGTGTCCCTTTGTATAAGGACAATTATCCTGTTGGATTGGACCTCTCCCCTTATGACCTCATTTAACCTTAATTACCTCTATAAAGGCCTTATCTCCACATTCAGTCACATTGGGTGCTGGGGCTTCCACTTATAAATTTTATAGGGACAGAATCATTCAAACCATAATAGTTACACAATATTATTACAGCATAACCTGAATCACATTAAAAGTTAAAAGCTTGTCCTAGGTCTTTGCGTCAGTTTTCTTCTAAAACAGCAAAAATTAAACCAGAAAAATAAAAGGAGCATGCAGTATTCTTGTGTGGACAATCAAAACAACAAACCCACTCTGGTTTATGTGGCCAGTTCTGGTTTTATACCATTTTTTAATATTTTATACCAATATAAAGAATTTTTGCCAGTAGAGAATATTTTGTATCAAATTCACTCCATTTGGATGCACATATTATATATTTTACTGTTGAAAAAAAGACTGATCTCACTTTCTGTCTTGTGTGTGTATGTGTGTGTGGACCTTTGTAATACGAGATTGTACAGAGTTTTAAAAAAAGTCTTCCCTGTTGGGTACAGCCTGATGAATGGAGAAATGCAACAGGGTAATAGTCAAAATCAAATAACCAGGGGCTTCCCTGGTGGTGCAGTGGTTGAGAGTCCGCCTGCCGATGCAGGGGACGCAGGTTCGTGCCCCGGTCCGGGAGGATCCCACATGCCGCGGAGCGGCTGGGCCCGTGAGCCATGGCCGCTGAGCCTGTGCATCCGGAGCCTGTGCTCCGCAACGGGAGAGGCCACAACAGTGAGAGGCCCGCGTACCGCAAAAAAATAAAAAATCAAATAACGAGATCAAGAAACATAGGAATAATATCAGTTTATTAGTGTCTACTCTAAGATACACTGAGGGGTGTGTTTCTCTTTTGATTTTAGGAGTGGGTAATATATTGGCCTTTTTATTTTTAAATGTACAACAAATCTAGTAACTAGAGTGCTTTTTTTAAAAAAAATTGAAATTGTGTGTTTCCATTACATTGTCCTCTTTGTGCAGGGATTAGATCTCAATATGATGAAGCACATCAGGCAGACATGTCATCTAAATAGGCAGAGAAACCCTAAAATACAAGAGTTAAGGGGATACTCACACTTGTTGAATAAGGGTCAGGTGAAGGCAAAAGAAGGCCCACTGGAAGATAATGTTTTCAGAAATAATTCTGTGGCCCACCAAGGTGGTACATGTTGGCAGGCAGAATCATGAAATTGATTCATTTGACTGAGAAATCAACCTAGAGTCATGGTCAGGATTGCTTCTCAATGTAGGACCTTTCAGTATGATTGTGCGTTTCTAGCCTGACACTCCAAGCTAAGGCAGTACTCTTAGGTCTGCATTCATCCTGAGAAGAAACCATCCTCTGTTTCACGTAAAGGTGTGATGTGAACCAATGGTGGCTCTGCATCCGTGGATAATCCCGGACAGGTATCAAAAGCCTGTTGTAAGGGCAAGAGGTTACACTGCAGTCCTGGTGATATCCCTTGCATATAGTTTGAAAACCACTAATTTATCTGAACAAGTATAACCTGAACTGATTCATTCACAACCCTCTAAAATGTGGACATTTCCTTCCAGTACCATGATGCAGAAACTCAGTTCCCTGACCCTTGCCTTTTTCTTTGCTCTTGCTTCCACTTCCTTGAGTAAAGGTGTCAGGATGATCTTCTACCTCAGACCTTGTTACTTGGCTGTTCTTACTTTTCGAAACTCTCAAATAGCTTCCTTACAAATTGATGAGGGATATGTTTCCAGCCTTAAATTTCTTTTTCTGAACTCGACAGAATTTTTCTAGCGTTCCTGTTTATTTACTCGTAAAATAGATATCCCTTTTACTTGAGGCACTATGAGAATCAAATACCTCATTTTGAAAGGTCTCTGAGAAAAGCAATCCTTCTTTCAGATATGCATATGTCCTAAAGTAGTTTTGACAAACTATTATGGTTATATTCTCAAGCTTCTAGACTAGTTCCAAATAAAAACTACCTCCAGTCCATTTTTTCTTGTCAAAATTCCATTCTCTACCTTCTGAGGTATTTACATTTATCTTCACATTTTTTATGGTAAAGACCCCAGAATAGTTTTAAAGTGAGTAAATTTATGTCTGCCAGAAAGAAAACACTTACATAAGTATGTATTCATTAAGAAGCACCCAGAACTTAGAAATGAATTAAGCTTTGGAAAAATGGTTATAACCAACACATAACTGATTAGAGCAAGTTGTCTGTAGGAATAACCAAGAGATTATCAGTAAATGTATGGCTGAAGAGATCTGGGGTAGGCATTTTAACAATTCCCAGGGGCTTGACATATTTCTGCTCACATCAAAATCCATAGCAGGTATTCCAGATGGGGTCACCTTTTACTTGGACTCCTTCCATCTTGTGACTATCTCGTCAACAATCTCAGTGTCTTTCTTCAGTTGATGGATCAGGAAGGAAATCAGAGGAAAAGCATACCTGATTCTTAACCTTTTTGTCCAGGAAATGTCATTCATCATTACCATTCATATTCCATTGGCGCAAGTAAGTAACATAACTTCATCTAGAGGTAAAGGAGCTGGAAAATATATATCCCCTGCCCAGGCAGGTGCTTCTCAGGAACAACTCCACATTCACTCTCTGCCACATGTTGGTTAACCAAAGCCTCTCTGCATATTTTCTTATTTTTTGATGAGAATAAGTAGCAAAGATATTCATCTATTAACCTCTTCTCTATAAGAGCATAAAGAGTGGTCATAAGATATAATCGGAGATCTAACTCTTCCTTTTCTTACGTAGGACACTTTTCTTTTTATTTATATTTAATTAGCTAAAGTGATCAGGAGATGAAGAGAGGATACTGCGGGGTTCTTATTTGGGCTCCAAGCCAGGTGGCTTAGCAGTAGAGATTTAATTTTTAAATCTAATTTTAATTAAAAGGGGAGGCTAGAGATGTAACCAAATTCAAGAAATGGAAATTGAAAAGTAAGATCAAATCCTGGGGGAGCACACCCGTAAAGATTCATGCAGGCTTCTGATTGAGAATATCAGCATTTCACATTATTCTCCCCATGTCTGTTGGTGATAAAGACACAGGGGTACACTGACATCTGTGGTAAAATTATAGGTACATTTAAAATATGTTTAAGATAAAATGTATCTATACTTGTGTATCATACTACACTTTTATTTCTAAATGGCAAACTATGTAATGCATTCTATAATAGCAATGGTAACATTACTGCATAAGCTACACACATACATATATATCATAATTAGTTCAATTTTTCAATTTTCCTATACCTTCAGGAAACAGGACTCAGCTTATTAATTTATAGTAGAGTCTTAAAAGACATTTTATTTTGAGATTCTTGGTCTTGAATTCTAAAAGAGCAGCAAGATAACATAAAAAGGGACTCAGCATTGTCAAAGGAGGATATATGAAGGCCAGACTTTAGAAGATCTTCAACTACTTTCTTGTCAATATCTGAGCATCCAGTGCTATACTGGCCTTGGTCACTTTGCACGGAAAGTTGTCTAGTAGACAATGACATTTTTTTCCTATGCATGCACCAAAGCAGCACAGCTCTGCTGAACACTGCTAAAGAATGTCACACAAAGGGGCAGATTGGTGCCTACATACACCCATGACTGCTAATCTTAGCCAGGCTCTCAACAGTATCTGGGAACCCTATTAGCTTCCTTTATACAATGTAATTCCCTGCAGATACTATTTCAAAACTTCCCAACTCTCCTCAAATCTTCAGCTTATCCATCTCCTCCCTCAAATCCAGAAGATTACTTAAAACCACTGGGGGGAAACTCTTGGACTTCTCAATGTCCAGGATACAACTTACATCCATATTTCCCTTCCTCCTGTTGGGCTGAGGAAGAATTGACTTTCCATCTGCATAACTGATCTACCATCTCTCTGTACTCTGGAACCCTTCCCCTTTGGATTCCTTAGAAATATAGTAAATTCTTCACCCTCCATCTGCTTGTATCTTGAATTTTTCATATACTTCTGGATGCGTCACATCAGAATTTCATAATGTATGGTTTTACAGCATTAAAAAAAGAAACTTTCTTCAATCCAAATTACCTCTGCAAATCCTACTCTCTCTTGTCTCCCCTTCAGTCAAAATTCTTCAAGGTGTTATCTATATTTTCTGTATAAATTTCCTAAACTCATCCAGTGTTATTTCTTCTTGCAACATACCAATAACCTGGCCGTCATACAGACTATCAATGCGTACATATTGCACAATATGGACACTTTTCAGCTACTTTGCTTGACTCCTTGGCAGCATTAAACACTGTTGGAATCTTTTCTTCATGAACCCCTATCTCCTTGCCTCCTAAGGTATGACTCTCTTCCTGGTTTGCCTCCTTCCTCTTTGGCCTCTCATTTTCTTTTGAAGGTTCCTCTTGTTCTGCTTGCACTTTAAATACTGATGACCATCAAGGCTCAGTTCCTGATTTTTCTTCCACCTCATCATTAAGAACTTATTAAGCTAATCCAGGAACCCCCTGGTAAATTCATCTTAGTAGAAGGAGGTTAAGGAATATGCTAAAGGTCACATTGTTGATAAATAGTGGACCAGAAATTCAAAACAAGGGAGTCCAAATCCAGAACTCATGTCTCCTCATATCACAACATTGGTCACAATTTTTTTTTTAATAGATCTTTATTGGAGTATAATTTCTTCACAATACTGTGTTAGTTTCTGTTGTACACCAAAGTGAATCAGCCATATGCATACATATGTCCCATATTGTCTCCCTTTTGAGCCTCCCTCCCATCCTCCCTATCCCACCCATCTAGGTCATCGCAAAGCACCGAGCCGATCTCCCTGTGCTATGCTGCTGCTTCCCACTAGCTAACTATTTTACATTTGGTAGTGTATATATGTTGATGCCACTCTCACTTCGCCCCAGCTTCCCCCTCCCACCCTGTGTCCTCAGGTCCACTCTCTGTGTCTACATCTTTATTCCTGCCCTGCAACTAAGTTCATCAGTATCATTTTTTTTTTTTTTTACATTCCATATATATGCGTTAGCATAAGGTATTTGTTTTTTTTCTTTCTGACTTACTTCACTCTGTATGACAGACCCTAGTTCCATCTACCTCATTACAAATAACTCAATTGCATTTCCTTTTACAGCTGAGTAATATTCCATTGTATATATGTGCCACATCTTCTTTATCCATTCATCCGTTGATGGACACTTAGGTTGCTTCCATGTCTTGGCTATTGTAAATAGTGCTGCAATGAACATTGTGGTGCATGTCTCTTTTTGAATTATGTTTTTTTCAGAGTATATGCCCAGTAGTAGGATTGCTGGGTCATATGGTATCTGTCACACTTTTTAAAAATTTAAATGCCCATCTTCCCTATCAGGTTGTAACTTCTTTCCTATTTCCTTCACTAACCCCATAGTAATGCTCACCCATGTTTTAACACTGATGTTCTCAGCTTTTTAAATTCAATGCAAGATGGTATATTGCTTCCCATGCCATGTAGGGGGAGTTATCTTTCCATTTGATAACAGTGACAAAAAAAAGAAACAAAGTGAAGTAAACTTAAGAAGAATAAAGATCCCAAATCATAAGATGCTGTCATTACAATATCCAATTGAAAAATAAAGAGAACAGTCCATTATTTTTGTCTACAAAAGACCAAAAATTGAATTTTATACTAACTTCACAGATGTTCTTGGGCTGTAACCAGATGCTGCATGAAACATGCTATTTTAATTACTGTAGTGATGGAACAGACAATTCTCATGGTCAAACGTCCCTTACTGAGTTTCATCTCATATTTTGGGGTTAAGGAAAGCAACCCTTCCTTGGAGAAGACTTTTATCTTAAACTCAGCTAACTGACTCTACCTTTGCTTTAGTCTCTAGAAGAAGACTGGGAAAACCACAGTCCATGGGCTAACTCTGGCCTACTACTTGTTTTTGTAAACAGTTTTATTGTTACACAGTCCTGTCTATTCATTTACATTTTTTACATGACCATTTGCATATAAAATGGCAGAGTTGACGACTTGCTGCAGAGTCTGTATGGCCTACAAAGTCTTAAAA
Organism: Delphinus delphis; assembly: GCF_949987515.2. Taxonomy (NCBI): domain Eukaryota; kingdom Metazoa; phylum Chordata; class Mammalia; order Artiodactyla; family Delphinidae; genus Delphinus; species Delphinus delphis. Next base: position 58,929,913 of record NC_082688.1, read on the forward strand.
TATTTACTTACTATGTGGCTCTTTAAATACAAAAGAGGTGACTAAGGCTTGTTCTAGAAAGCTTAGACTGGCATTTACTTTTAGAGAATACCCTCTAAAAAGTACTGCTGCATACTACATTGCCCCGATTATTTATCAGATGAACAACAGTCACTTTTTAACATCATCCATTATTATTATTACTATTATTTTTTTTGCGGTACGCGGGCCTCTCACTGTTGTGGCCTCTCCCATTGCGGAGCACAGGCTCCGGACGCGCAGGCTCAGCTGCCATGGCTCACGGGCCTAGCTGCTCCGCGGCATGTGGGATCTTCCTGGACCGGGGCACGAACCCGTGTCCCCTGCATTGGCAGTCGGACTCTCAACCACTGCACCACCAGGGAAGCCCTATCCATTATTTTTTATCTCCCATATTTTACCTTAGTTTCTTTACGATTTTTTCTTTACATTTTTAGCAATTTAAAATTTATTTTATTTTGCTGTATTGCATGAATCTTCAAAGGCTACCTTAAGTTCTTTTGGACATAAAATGGCATAAAAATAAAATAAAATATCCCATTTTATTATACAAATTTTTTTTTCAAGTTGGCTCAAAGCATTTTTTTCTGAAAATGAAGTTGAATATAAATAAATGAATAAGTAAACAAGAAACTATAAAAAAAACTGTTCTTTTTACAGTGACTTAAATATTTCATTATTTTGTTTTTATGAGATACCTCCATATATGTTTTTCAACTTGATAAGCTTTAGAGGCATTAGTTTATTTTTTTCTTAACAGAAAAAGACCAAGAAGATACAATAGTTCATTTTTAATTTTATGCTTTACTTTGTGAGAGGAAGACAGCAATGCATTTACTATAAAGTTGAATAAGATGCAAAATCACTTACCTATTGAAAGTATTAAGTATCACATTTTTAAATTAAAATTTTATTTATTTTTTAGTTCTTTATTGATCTTGTGTAGGCAAACAGAATGAAAATTAATGCTTTCCTGTGTCTCTCCATAATAAAAAATGATATATTAAATTGGACATGTGCTCCATTTCATAAAATGTCATTTATTTAGAATATATGCTTCTATTATGGAAACAATGGCTGGATGTTATATGTTACATATATGTGTGTGTGTGTGTGTGTGTGTGTGCATATATATATACATACACATACATATATATGAATTCATGTAAGTGGAAACCAATATGGATAATATTATATTGACCTAATTGAATGCTCCCATTTTGCCTAATACACTATTCTCTTAGCAAATCTTAGACCCCTCTTTTTCTTTAATTGTTCTCAATCCAAAACTTTCAATATTTCTAAAAAATTATTTCATTTATAGGATTAAAAAATATACCACAGATAATATATTAACAGGTCACATTAAAAAGAATACTAGAGAGGGCAGACAGCAGAAGCAAGAAGAACTACAATCCTGCAGCCTGTGGAACAAAAACCACATTCACAGAAAGATAGACAAGATGGAAAGGCAGAGGGCTATGTACCAGATGAAGGAACAAGATAAAACCCCAGGAAAACATCTAAATGAAGTGGAGATAGGCAACCTTCCAGAAAAAGAATTCAGAATAATGACAGTGAAGATGATCCAGGACCTCAGAAAAAGAAAGCAGGCAAAGACCAAGAAGATGCAAGAAATGTTTAACAAAGATCTAGAAGAATTAAAGAACAAACAAACAGAGATGAACAATGCAAAAACTGAAATGAAAACTACACTAGAAGGAATGAATAGCAGAATAACTGAGACAGAAGAACAGATAAGTGACCTGGAAGACAGAATGGTGGAATTCACTGCTTCAGAACAGAATAAAGAAAAAAGAGTGAAAAGAAATGAAGACAGCCTAAGAGACCTCTGGACAACATTAAACGCAACAACATTCGCATTACAGGGGTCCCAGAAGGAGAAGAGAGAGAGAAAGGATGAGAGAAAACATTTGAAGAGATTTTAGTTGAAAACTTCCCTAACACTGGAAAGGAAATAGCCACCCCAGTCCAAGAAGGGCAAAGAGTCCCATACAGGATAAACCCAAGGAGAAACACGTCAAGACACATAGTAATCAAATTAGCAAAAATTAAAGACGAAGAAAAATTATTGAAAGCAGCAAGGGAAAAATGACAAATAACATACAAGTGAACTCCCATAAGGTTAACAACTGATTTCTCAGCAGAAACTCTACAAGCCAGAAGGGAGTGGCATGATATACTTAAAGTTATGAAAGGAAAGAACGTACAACCAAGATTACTCTACCTGGCAAGGATCTATTCAGATTTGATGGAGAAATCAAAAGTTTTACAGACAACCGAAAGCTAAGAGAATTCAGCACCACCACACCAGCTCTACAACAAATGCTAAAGGAACTTCTCTCAGTGGGAAACACAAGAGAAGAAAAGGAACTACAAAACAAACCCAAAACAATTAAGAAAATGGTCATAGGAAGATACATTAAATGCTCCAACCAAAAGACACAGGCTTGCTGAATGGATACAGAAACAAGACCCATATATATGCTGTCTACAAGAGACATATTTCAGACCTAGGGACACATGCAGACTGAAAGTGAGGGGATGGGAAAACATATTCCATGCAATGGAAATCAAATGAAAGCTGGAGCCGCAATACTCATATCAGATAAAATAGACTTTAAAATGAAGAATGTTACAAGAGACAAGGAAGGACACTACATAATAATGATCAAAGGATCAATCCAAGAAGAAGATATAACAATTTTGAATATATATGCACCCAACATAGGAGCACCTCAATACATAAGGAAACTGCTAACAGCTATAAAAGAGGAAATTGACAGTAACACAATAATAGTGGGGGAATTTAACACCTCACTTACACCAATGGACAGATCATCCAAACAGAAAATTAATAAGGAAACATAAGCTTTAAATGACACAATAGAACAAATAGATTTAATTGACATTTATAGGACATTCCATCCAAAAACAGCAGATTACACTTTCTTCCTAAGTGCACATGCAATATTCTCCAGGATAAATTACATCCTGGGTCACAAATTAAGGCTCAGTAAATTTAAGAAAACTGAAATCATATCAGGCATCTTTTCTGACCACAACGCTATGAGATAAGAAATCAGTTACAGGGGGAAAAAAACGTAAAAAAACACAAACATAAAGCGGCTAAAAAATATGTTACTAAATAACCAAGAGATCACTGAGGAATTAAATAGGAAATAAAAAAATACCTAGAGACAAATGGCAATGAAAACACAATGACTCAAAACCTATGGGATGCAGCAAAAGCAGTTCTAACAGGGAAGTTTATAGCAATAGAAGTCTACCTCAAGAAACAAGAAAAATCTCAAATAAGCAACCTAATCTTACACTTAAAGGAACTAGAGAAAGAAGAACAAACAAAATCCAAAGTTAGTAGAAGGAAAGAAATCATGAAGATCAGAGCGGAAGTAAATGAAATAGAAACAAAGTAAACAATAGCAAAGATCAATACAACTAAAAGCTGGTTCTTTGAGAAGATAAATAAAATTGATAAACCATTAGCCAGACTCATCAAGAAAAAGAGGGAGAGGACTCAAATCAACAGAATTAGAAATGAAAAAGGAGAAGTCACGACAGTGCAGAAATACAAAGCTACCTAAGAGACTACTACAAGCAACTCCATGCCAATAAAATGGACAACCTGGAAGAAATGGACAAATTCTTAGAAAGGTATAACCTTCCAAGAGTGAACCATGAAGAAATAGAAAATAGGAACCGACCAATCACAAGTAATGAAATTGAAACCGTGATTAAAAATGTTCCAACAAACAAAAGTCCAGGACCTGAAGACCTTCACAGGTGCATTCTATCAAACATTTAGAGAAGAGCTAACACCCATCCTTCTCAAAGTCTTCCAAAAAATTGCAGAGGAAGGAACACTCCCAAACTCATTCTATGAGGCCACCATCACCCTGATATCAAAACCAAATATACTACAAAAAAAAAGAAAAATTACAGACCAATATCACTGATGAATATAGATGCAAAAATCCTCAACAAAATACTAGCAAATAGAATCCACCAACATATTAAAAGGATTATACACCATGATCAAGTGGGATTTATCCCAGTGATGCAAGGATTCTTCAATATACACAAATCAATCAATGTGATACACCATATTAACAAATTGAAGAAAAAAAACCATATGGTCATCTCAATAGATGAAGAAAAAGCTTTTGACAAAATTCAACACCCATTATTGATAAAATCTCTCCAAAAAGTGGGCATAGAGGGAACCTACCTCAACATAATGAAGGCCATATACGACAAACCCACAGCAAACATCATTCTCAATGGTGAAAAACTGAAAGTAATTCCTCTAAGATCAGGAACAAGACAAGGATGTCCAGTCTCACCATGAGTATTCAACATAGTTTTGGAAGTCCTAGCCATGGCAATCAGAAAAGAAAAAGAAATAAAATGAATACAAATTGGAAAAGAAGAAGTAAAACTGTGACTGTTTGCAGATGACATGATATTATACATAGAGAATCCTAAAGATGCCACCAGAAAACTACCACTGCTAACCAATGAATCTGGTAAAATTGCAAGATACAAAATCAATGCACAGAAATCTCTTGCATCCCTATACACTAATGATGAAAAATCTGAAAGAGAAATTAAGGAAATACTCCCATTTACCATGCAACAAAAAGAATAAAATACCTAGGAATAAACCTACCTAGGGAGACAAAAGACCTGTATGCAGAAAACTATAAGATACTGATGAAAGAAATTAAAGATGATACCAACAGATGGAGAGATATACCATGTTCTTGGATTGGAAGAATCAATATTGTGAAAATGACTATACTACCCAAAGCAAGCTACAGATTCAATGCAATCCCTATCAAATTGCCAATGGCATTTTTTATAGAACTAGAACAAAAAATCTTAAAATTTGTATGGAGATGCAAAAGACCTCGAATAGCCAAAGCAGTCTTGAGGGAAAAAAATGGAGCTGGACGAATCAGATTCCCTGACTTCAGACTATACTACAAAGCTACAGTAATCAAGACAATATGGTACTGGCACAAAAACAGAAATACAGATCAATGGAACAGGATACAAAGCCCAGAGATAAACCCACGCACCTATGGTCAACTAATCTATGACAAAGGAGGCGAGGATATACAATGAAGAAAAGACAGTCTCTTCAATAAGTGGTGCTTGGAGAACTGGACAGCTACATGTAAAAGAATGAAATTAGAACACTCCCTAACAGCATACATAAACATAAACTCAAAATGGATTAGAGACCTAAAGGTAAGACCGGGCACTATAAAACTCTTAGAGGAAAACATAGGAAGAACACTCTTTGATATAAATCGCAGAAAGATCTTTTTTGATCCACCTCCTAGAGTAATGGAAATAAAAACAAAAATAAACAAATGGGACCTAATGAAACTTCAAAGCTTTTGCACTGCCACGGAAACCGTAAACAAGATGAAAAGACAATCCTCAGAATAGAAGAAAATATTTGCAAACAAATCAATAAACAAATGATTAATTCCAAAATATTTAAATAGCTCATGCAGCTCAATATTAAAAAAAAAAAAAAATCTAATCCAAAAATGGGCAGAAGACCTAAATAGACATTTCTCCAAAGAAGATATACAGATTGCCAAGAAGCACATGAAAAGCTGCTCAACATCACTAATTATTAGAGAAATGCAAATCAAAACTACAATGAGGTATCACCTCACACCAGTTAGAATGGGCATCATCAGAAAATCCACAAACAACAAATACTGGAGAGGGTGTGGAGAAAAGGGAACCCTCCTGCACTGTTGGTGGGAATGTAAATTGATACAGCCACTATGGGGAACAGTATGCAGGTTCCTTAAAAAACTAAAAATATCATATGACTCAGCAATCCCACTACTAGGCATATACTCAAAGAAAACCATAATTCAAAAAGACACATGCACCCCTATGTTCATTGCAGCACTATTTACAATAGCCGGGTCATGGAAACAACCTAAATGCCCATCGACAGAGTAATGGATAAAGAAGCTGTGGTACATATATACAATGGAACATTACTCAGCCATAAAAAGGAATGAAACTGGGTCATTTGTAGAGACGTGGATGAATCTAGAGACTGTCATACAGAGTGAAGTAAGTCAGAAAGAGAAAAACAAATATCGTATATTAACGCATATATGTGGAACCTAGAAAAATGGTACAGATGAACTGGTTTGCAGGGCAGAAATTGAGACACAGTTGTAGAGAACAAACGTATGGACACCAAGGAGGGAAAGTGGTGGGGGTGGGGATGGTGGTGTGATGAATTGGGAGATTGGGATTGACATGTATACACTGATGTGTATAAAATGGATGACTAATCAGAACCTGCTGTATAAAAAAATAAAATTAAAAAAAAAATTTCTATCTTAACTTTTAAGCAACTCTAGGCCATATGCTCTCTGACTCTATACTAAGAGACCTTTTAGAATTTTTTCAGTGACCTTTTGGTTATTAATATATGGCAAGTATTTGGAAAGAAAATATAAATGCCAGGACTATATTCCACGTACTTTTCTTCAGTTTGGAGCTTAAAGTCGGATAATTCTATACTGCATTTTCCAATTAAAAAAATGAACTAGACTTACTGTGGTGATAATTTTGCAATACATACCAATATTGACTCATTATGTTGTATGCCTGAAATTAATATATGTCAATTATAATTTTATTTAAAAAGTGGAGCATCTGTCTATATGGATTTTGTTATGTTGCCAGTCAAATCATATCCCTCAGATATATGATGTTATAAAATGTACAGCTATGTCTCCCCTCCTTCCTGTTTTCTGCCAGATTTAATGGAGATTCTTTTGTATTTTGCTTTTGAATTGAAAAACAAAAATTACCACACTTAAACGCCCAGGGGCTAGCTTTTGAGAGTCCACATTTAGAGACATTGTAAAAAGTTACTTTTACTCTGTGGGCTCAGAGCCTAGGTATGCCTGATTCAAAGAAAACTGAAACAACAACAAAGGCTCACAACAACAAAGGCTCAATCTTCCTGGTTAGTTTAATAACATATCATTATAAATACTCAGTCAGTGGCTTTAGGGAAACCCTTGTCTTGTCAACAGGAGCTGCAAGATTTGATGGCTCTGCCAGAAAGTACTGGGAGGAGTTGGTGTTTGTTGTTATTCTGCACACACCACGGATCCTGTGTGTTTTTATATATTTACTTATTTATGGCACTGAGGGATTAAAACAGAGTGAACCATAAAGGTTTTCTGGAAATTATTTTAAAGTTTTGCAGTTTAAAAGATGGTTATTTATTTATCCAAATAATAAATATGCCAAGCTCTAGTTATACAAGATTGGACCAAGGAATGCCCAAATAACATCAAAAACTAATTTTAAGTCATGTTTTTAGATTGTTCAGAAGAGTCTAACATTGAACTGAATTATGTTCCTGAAATCCATACCTAAAATGTTCATTAATGTTCTTGTTCAACATCACTGTAATGGATAAGATTCTTTGTCCTTCAAATTCTTACTTACATTAGACTTCACTGTGGCATCAATAAATAAGAAAAAAATAACAAAATAGAGTGGGCGGTTTGATTTAAGGGGAAAAGTCTTTAAACGAATCTTTGGTTTGCCTGCTCTTGCTACCTCATTAATTCTAAATGGTGTCAGTCAGTTGAGTCTAATAGCTGTGAGTGTTACTACCATGGTCAGTTCCAAATTATAGTATTGATTAATTGATTGTCTTCTTCCAGTTTTGAATTATATGAGTGCTGGCTCAGGCAGCTTGGCTTAGGGCCCAAACCTTATTTTCAACGGAAGGCAACAAGGAATTTCACTGTTTCACTGCTGTGGTTAAGTGGATGCTCAGAAAACCAAAAGCTTTGGAAAGGCAATTGGACAAAAAAGGAATGTACTAAATATAAAAATATGTACTTATTGATGGTCTTTCTCCAACCTAGAGAAACAAGCAGGAAGAGAGTAAGTCAAAAATTCATCATTTCTCAACCTCAGAGTTCCCAAACAGTCTTGAAACAACTGACTGGGGGATGAGAGTAAGAGGGTAGAAAGATGGTCAAGAATGATCATGAGCCAGCATTTGCACCTGCGGAATTAAGTCCATTCAGGAGAAGTGTGGTGATTGTGGTACTTTCAAACCAAGTACAACTTCAAGTGGATTATGGGCTTGGCTACATCATAGGTACAGCTATCCAGGAAAGCCTGCCACATTGTGGCACCAGCAGGGCAGTGGTGCCATGTTCTTAGAATAATATAAACATTACCAAGTTGAAAGACAATACATGAGGCACTCATCTTGCGTTAACTTTCTGCTTTAATGAGAAACATAAAATGGATGGGTGTATTTGTCATTGATTCTTGTGGAAAGGGAAAAGCTAAATGGGGCACTGAGAAGTTAATAACTTTCACAGATCCATAGCTTTGCGTTTGTTTGCTGCCAGATCAATTCCCTTTCCCTACAAAATCTGAAGGGAAAATTGGTATGGAATGGAGTATCTCTGATTATAAAATTATATTCACATTAAAATGTATTTATAATCATTATTGGTCTTTCTTTTCAATATGAACACAATTATACTTGATTTCACAGAGAATTAGAAAGAAGAACCTTCATGGACATATATACACTACCAAATGTAAAATAGATAGCTAGTGGGAAGCAGCCGCATAGCATAGGGAGATCAGCTCAGTGCTTTGTGACCACCTAGAGGGGTGGGATAGGGAGGGTGGGAGGGAGACGCAAGAGGGCGGAGATATGGGGATATATGTATATGTATAGCTGATTCACTTTGTTGTACAGCAGAAACTAACACACCATTGTAAAGCAATTATACTCCAATAAAGATGTTAAAAAATAAATTAAGTAAAAAGAAAAAAAAAAAAAGGAAAAGAAAGAAGAACATTTCTTCCTCAAGTAAAGGGAGTGATCCTGAAAAGAAAGGAAAATGATTCCAGGGGTCCTAAATTGTAAAGCTTTAAAATCAATGTTTAGACAAGACTGATAAATGGAAATTTATAAGTAGAGAAACAATTGTGAATATATGGAAAGCATGTATCACAAAGTCAAATATGCTGATGAAAATTAGAATTTTGTGGAAGCATTTGCTATAAGAAAGGGGAGAGAGACTGCAAGTAAATGTGTCAATGAGGAGAAATTAATCTTCTATGAGTGGTGCTAAATTCAAGATTATTAATGATTATACATATATGAAAAAATCCTTAGTAGAAGCAATGATGTAAGAGTCTCTTGGCATAGATCCTATAATGAAAGTTCATAGAATAAATATGCATAAAATATAAAAGTATATTAACTTTTCATGGCTGTCTCAATGATCTGTAGCAAAAATAGGTCTAGAGCTGGGAAAGTCATATATTCTTTACTTAACAAATATTATTATAGGTTACACCATTTGATAGGTGCTAAGGATACTTTTCAGTGGGGATAAAAACAAACAGCATGCTTTTAGGGTGAACTCACACCATGTATGATATTATAAATCTAGTGTATTAGCAACTTGAAACAATAAATGCATATCTTAGTAAACTTAAGTATTTAGGTGTTAACTTAAGTATAAAACTATATCCTTAGCCCCTTGTGGGCAGGATTCAAATATAATTCATCCTGGTATACTTCTTAGCACCCAGCACAGAAACCCTAACACAAAATGGGTAGTCCACAGATATTTTTTGAAAGAAAGAATGCATTAGAATATAGCCTTTGAAATAACTTCCTCTCCAAAGCAATAAATAGTTTCCTTAAAGAAACATAGCAATAGTCACTAATAAAATATTATCAAATTTCAAGTGCTTGTGATCCAAAGCACATAAATATAGCTACTTTTCCCTCTCCCCCATGTCCTTTCCTCACCTGAATAAATTTGATTCACCCTTAGACTCAGACATCATGTTACTTCCTGAATAAGTGGTTCCTCACCTATCTGGACTAGATTAAGCAACCTTAACATGATCTCCAGTACTTCCCATATTTGGGAACTCTCCTGTAACTGTTTATTTAATTGACTATCCATCTTAGATAATGTCTGTCTTATCCCCCATTTGTGTCCCCTAGGCTCTAGCAAAGAGTTTCATACAGACAACTATTTGTTTTTTTCCAGATAGTATCATTCCTGACCTTTCTTTTCCATACCCCACATCTGGTTCGCTGGCAAATCCAAGTAGCTCTAATTTCAAAGCAATGCCTATCTAGAATTCAACCATTCCTCCCACTCCCAAAGCCTAACTTGGTCCAACTCTTGCCTGCATTATTGCAAGAGACTCTGTGCTAGTATACCCGCCACTTCCCCTGTTTCAATTAGTTAGTTCTCAACCCAGAAGCCAGAAAGATCATCTTAAAATATAAGACTAAACATGTCATTTTTCTGTTCAAAACCTTCAGTGAGATATCATCTCATATAGAACAAAAGTTAAAGTTCTTACTAGGAGATATGAGGGTCTTCCTTTCTTATCACTTCAGCTATGCTGGCCTTCTTGCTGTTGCTCAGTTCAAGTAAGCTTCCCCCCAGCAAGCAGGTATAGCAGGTGTAGCCATTATACCTCCTATTTCCCCTGTCTAGAATGGTCTCCCGCCAGTATCTACATGACTAACTCTTCTACTTTCTTGAGAGTTTTACTCAGAAATCATCTCTCAGTCCAAAATTTCTAAAATTTCAATATTCTCCTAACCTGATACTTTAATTTTCCTTCCCTGCTTTTGTTTCCTATTAGTGCTGATTCTGAGTCTGATATTCAGCAGGTAGAGTAAACTTCCCTTCTGAGAGGCCTCATATCAATTTGATGAGTAGGTACTCATTTATGCTGGTTGTTAAATATTTTAAACCTCACCCCTGCTCTTCACTATCTAATATACTCTATACCTCAATTATTTCTCTTTACCATCTACCTCCCCTACTCTAACATAAAATATTTTTGTTCAACACTGTATCACCAGCATCTGTGGAGCACCCGGTCTACTGTAAGGTACTCTAGCTGTATGCCCCAATTTTCGCCTATGCATGTTTCTACCTTAAAAGGTACTATAAAACATTGTTACACTTATTTCTTTCATGTTGTCTCTGCAGTAAGTCGTAAACTGCTTGAGGGCAGGTTTCACTTTTTCTTTTCATCTTTGTATTTCAATCATCTAGGGCACTGACTGGTTAATAAATATTCAGTGAATAGAAGAAAGAAGAAATGACTTTGTGCATACCCACAATTACTCATGTAAGATAAATTATTACAACTGTTATTATGCCTACCTACTTTTTAAAAAATAAATTTATTTTTATTTATTTACTTTTGGCTGTGTTGGGTCTTTGTTGCTGTGTGCGGGCTTTCTCTAGTTGCGGGGAGCGGGGGCTACTCTTCATTGTGGTGCACGGGCTTCTCATTGTGGTGGTTTCTCTTGCTGTGGTGCACAGGCTCTAGGCACGTGGGCTTCAGTAGTTGTGGCTCGCAAGCTCTAGAGTACAGGCTCAGTAGTTGTGGCACACGGGCTTAGTTGCTCCGTGGCATGTGGCATCTTCCCGGACCAGGGCTCAAACCCGTGTCCCCTGCACTGGCAGGCAGATTCTTAACGACTGTGCCACTGGGGAAGTCCCATGCCTACCTACTTTCAATGAAGATAAAATTAACTTAGATTGGTACAAATATAACCTTGTAAATTTTATAGGTCTAATGTATAAAAATTTATCTGTCTCAAGGATTTTTAGGAGCATAATCCTGTGCTCGAGGAGAAAACATTATATAGACAATCTTTTTTTGACATTTCTATGGTTTTAAATTGCAGTAATATGAAAATCTCAAGTAAACTGTAGACAGCTGTCTCAAACCAAAGATATTACATAGGAAATTTCATAATTCCATTCTATAACTACAGGCGATTTCTGATCTTTTAAAATATGATTTAAAAAATATGATTCTGCATAGGAAAATCTGGGATCAGATTCAAAAGTCTTTTTTTTTTTTTAAGTTTGGAACCCCTTCATGTGCTCAAGATTTAAAAAAAAATGAGATTTTTATAAAAAGTATCTTTAGGCCATCCACCACCAAAACAATTAACCCCTAAAATATTTTTAATAAATTATATAAGATCATACAAGGCATGTTTATCAAATGTACAAAAGATTGTCTTAACAATTCTTATAAACTTAGGACCCAAAACGATACTTACTGCCCATTTTACAGAACACTCCCCTCCTTATATGACCCTGTTTTGTTACTTCCCTTCCTATACATTGCCCCTGACCCAGGCAACTATCCCCCTGTTCAACGTAGTCCATTCTAGGCACTCCTGTCTTCATCCCATTGAATGTTTGAGAAATAGGTCAGGTACTAGCACAAACTTGCATAATTTAGAAATACAGAGCCAAATGCAATGGGTATAGTTTAGTTCCCAGATCCTGGAGATCTCAAAAAAAAAAACAGAAACCACAAAACAAACAAACAAAACAACCTCACAGCCTTTTATACATCCTTCTTGAACTTAACTTCTGGGTAATCCTTTATAACTGAGTCTCCAAGCCCATTCCTTTGGACAGCAGATGTCAGCTATCAGGCACCAAAATTTAGTATTTCAGACAACCTCAAAATGCTACCCTGATATTTCATTACCCATCTTTCTACAGCCTATAAATAGGAAAATAGTGGAAGAAAATGAGACAGTTAAATGTGAACACAGGGATTTGACACCTAAGAAGTTTCTCAGTGTACTACTGTGATTGTTCTAGTTCTACACTTGAACACCTATGATTGAATTTGATTAAAATTATTCATTCAGTCATTTATTTCTAGAGAGGGACATCTAAATTTGCATAAATATAATGTTGGACGATTTGACCATTAAGTTCACTGGGAGTTACAGGTCAACTTCTATTTACAGCTCTACTCAGCTGTTAAATACCATTCATTTTCTCCTAACCTTCTTTACTTAGGGAATTTTTTCTTTCTTGTCTTGATTTAAATATATATATTCTCCTAAAGACCACCCTCATTTAGAGAAAAAAAATGTAAGGCAGGATTTTTTTTTTTTTTTAATTAAGACTTTATCTTCTTTTTTTTTTTTTTTTTTTTTTTTGCGGTACGCACAGGCTCAGCGGCCATGGCTGACGGGCCCAGGTGCTCCACGGCATGTGGGATCTTTCTGGACCGGGGCACGAACCCGTGTCCCCTGCATCGGCAGGTGGACTCTCAACCACTGTGCCACCAGGGAAGCCCAAGACTTTATCTTCTAAGAGCAACTTAAAGTTCACAGCAAAATTGAAGGGACCTAACCATTTTCAGCTTCTATTTCTAGAAGAGAATTGATGAATATGACCAAAACTAGAAGATGTATACTTTATATTGATTAATATATAGCATTTTTAGGGAGAAATATGCTATAATCTGTATAACTATCTTACAATTTATTTTATACTACTTGTTTTATTTTTAGTCATTATGAACTAAATTTAGACTTAAAATCTTTTTTTTTAATCATCATCACTTTCTTGAGCAACTCAAATAACCCAAACTAGTAATGTTTTTGATGTTTATGGTGATGATGATAGCAAATATGTTTAATCCTGTCAATCTTGACTTAAACATGATAAAAATAATCCAATTTAAAAACAGGTGTGAACCCCTTATTTACAGTAGTCCATGTGAAAATCAGCATTAGGCTTTAGTTGTTTCATAAGGGCAACTGAAATCATGCAAAAGGCACAGTTAATTTAAAAAGCCAAAAGCACAATGGTCAGATCAAGAGATAATAGTGTTTCCACGTACTTATGGTAGCACCCAGGTAACATGTGTCACACTGTGTTTAATTCTAGGCATCAACCTGAAACATTTTATTGATATGCTAGGAGAAGGTATCACAGGATGAAATATCTGAAACTCACGTCGTAAAAAGAATGGATGAAGTAGGCATGGATATTTTACACAGAAAACAGAAGACTAAAGGAAGAAATAAAGACAGGTATATTTTTGCATCGATATGAAGAAGACTTTTCTTGCAGTTGGAGCTACCCAGTAATGAAAATGAGGTTTATGTATAGTTTTAATCACTGACTGGCTGACGGTGTGTCATGGGGAAGTTTCCTATGGAGTAGGAGACTGAATTATGTGAACTTCCCTCGTCTTTGTCTCAATTTTTCTTTCCTTTTCTTTTTTTTCTTTTTAATTCAAAAGATAATATGGTTTTCAATGCATAGTTAAAAAAACAAAACAAAACAAAAAAGAACCTGAGTCACAGATATTCTACCAAATATCTTTTTGATCTTGGGCAGCCCATTTTTCTTCTCTGGGTCTAAATTTATCATGTACAAAGCATGGCCTGGAGTCTTTAAAGTATATTTTAGTTCTGATGTTCTCTAACCATACAAATGTAGACATTGAATTAAACTCTAAGTCTATTCATGGTGCAGAATCACTACAATTATGGAGCTGGAAAGCAGTTAGAGCTAGAAAGCATTTAGTCAACCCCCATACACACCATTAGATTATACATATCATAGTTCCTAAATTGTCTTGCTAGTAAATCCTTGGAATAAGTCTTTCTTTTTAATGCTATGTGTATAATATGAACATTTTGGTTATTACCGCTGAATAAAAAAAGTAACTCTCTCAAGCAGAAATGCCCAGAAAACATCCTGCTGAGCTTTCTTCTTCTGGCCATACAGTCTGCATACACAATTAACCTTCCCTTAATTAGATTAACTTGTTCTCTATCTGAGACTGTCAAGTTAATACTGTAATCAAAAAACTATAATAGAGACCTGAATATGTCCCTGCTGTGTATAATGTTAATTACTTCTTCACTCAGAATAACTGAAATCAGGCTCACTTAATGGGATGCCTTAGTTAGCAGATCTGCTTTATTTCTCTAAAATAGTGCTAGTCAGAACTTTATAAACAACTCTTAAAATCACCTAAAAAAAAACATAGTATTTCTGACTTTCTTAACTGATGCAATTCCAAGAATTGACTAAAATTGCAGAAGGTTACTATTAGTTATATGAAAATATTTATAGGCATTGGCATTGGTCCTTATATTAAAACATGATACGGCACGGCAAATATTCAAATGTTATCATTAAAGAAACTAAATTGCACTTGCCAAAATTAGCACAACATTTGGATATAGAACCCACAGTAATATCAGGTTCACCCCACATATCTGTGAATTTCCAAATTCAGACATTTTAACAGTTTCTTGCTAGCGTTAGCTTAATCCAACTATGAAAAGTGACACAATTACATGAAGAAGAAAGCTCATTTAACCAAATTGACTAAACTTGGTCAATGGCCCTAAGGCAAAGTGTTTTAAACCTTTAATTACAGAATAGTGTATTTATCATTAACAGTATTTTATATATCTCATAATGTTCTCAATCAATCACTTATTAAGTATCCATGATGTCAAGGCAGTCTTTCAGCCACTGTGACGAGTATAAACATGAGTAAAAAGACACAGACGCTCCTTTCAAAAAGTTTACAACCCAGGCACTTAAGGAGGAACTGGCAGGAGAGTGGAAGCCTCGTGCTTTTGCCATCTAGTAAGATGGTTTTAGTTCTCTCAACTCAGGGCAATCAAGGACCATGTCAAAACATAGTGGCCTTGTTGTCTCTGGAGTTCTACTGGGTTAGAATTCTGATACTACTACCACTTGTATGACATTGGGTAAGATATTTAGTTTCTCCAATTCTCAGGTCCTTCATCCTAACGGGGAGATAATTAGAGTACTAACCTCAGAAGTATAATGTGAAAAGTAAATGAAATAGGTGTGCAAATTGCTTTGCACATAATATGCACAGCAAAAACAAAGGTTAAGTATATTTAAGAGATACATTAAATAAGAAAGCTGTCTTTTCTTTGGCAAGATTAAGAAGTTAAATATTTTGCAAAGTATTGGATTTAGATGCCTGCAATCAAGACTGATTATATAACATTCACAGACTAGAAAGGGAAATAAGAATTTCTAACACAGTGCCCTGAAACAACACTGTGAGTGAGCTGGTGGTCTTAGATAAATGAAGGGGAAGACAATTTGGTAAATACTGATCAAATATAATGCCCTAAAGAAAGTGTACTGGGCTTCACCTTATAATAGAATTGATTTGTCCTGAAGAAGCAATGTCATAAATGGAGGTATATTTGAAATACTTCGGTCGGCACTAGATCAGACAGCAGTAGAACTTAAAAGAAAATAGGAACATCACTTCTATTATTAGTTTTATGAGAATAAGTAACTTGGATTTCCAAACAACTGGTTTTTAAATTAACTCTGGAATATAACATGCTCAGAAGATGGGAACTGATCTATACAAATTGCTGAACCATAAAAGCAGAATTATTAGTATCATAAGAGAGTCATGAACAAAGACACATGGGAGTTCAGAAGAAGAATAAGACATCATTTTGACGAGGAGTATCCAAGAAAGCTTTAGGGTAAAAGTGAGCTGAATCTTAATGTATAAAATAGAAACCAAAGGGGAAACAGGCTGAAAGCCTGAAATTAAATTTCCTACAATCTCCATCTCTCATTTGTTTGTTTAATCCTCATCTTATTTGACTTCAATGGCATCTTGGTTTCTGAAGGATCTTTGTGTACCTTTTCTATATACAGATACATACTTTACCTTAGAGTCATAAGAAGTATCAACCCCAAAATGAAGTTAAAAGGAAATATGGGACGTGGCATCCTGTCCTTTAAATTGGGAATACAACATTTTTAGCAGATAAGAGTATTTGAGCATGCTAAGGAACTTCTAAACTTTGTAAACTTCATTTAAAAAATTTGCATTTAGAAACAACAATTAAAAACCATTAAGTTTATTTTATAAGTCATAACATATTTATACTAGATAATAGTTTTAAGTGGTGAGCCAACAGATCAAATATCTTAGCAAGCATAGGAATTATTTATTTCAAAGAATTATAATTTTAAGATTAGACACACACTGTGAAGCTGCAATGAAAAAAGGTACTTGGTAGAGAATTTTATCAAAAAGTATGAGAGATGAATGATTATATTAGAGAGAGGATATGTAAGGTAACAAAGCTGTGTTAATAGCAAAGTTTTGTTGGAAGGTAGTGAAAATTGATAACCTGCAGTTGTTTAACAGAGATTAGACAGTTAAAATTTTGTTAATCTATTTGCTAATTTGTTTTCTCACTTTATTCCCTCATTAACAATAAATAGCTTTGTAGCTCCAGAAGAACCAAAATAAAGTATATAGGCGAGACCACTGCCAAGGGCTAATAATTTCATGGCAGCAGCAGCTAAATTCAATCAACATTTAAATCTTATAGGCATCTGCTGCTCCAGATCAAAACATTAACCCATTGTTAGATTTCTCACATACTCATGACTAACACCATCTATAATTCAGAACTGAAAAATAAATCTGTCATTGACAGATTTTTTCCTAGTTGTTCCACTGTTTTGAGTGTGTTGTAATTTTATTTATAAAAGAAAAAAAAAACAACTCAGTCTTAGTATATTTTATAAGAGGAATATCAAGTGAATAAAATATAATGTTTGAATATTTCATCCAACCAAACCAATATTTGTTGAGTGCCAACTACATATCAGGCATTTTATCAGGGTGCTACGACCCTAGGAAGAAAAGGAGTTAAGATGTGTTGTAGACTTACCTTGTGTTAGCCACTGTATGTGTTTTCAGACACAGTCCTTGGCCTCAAGAAGCTCAAAACCTAATTAGAAAAATAGAAATAAAAATTATTTAAAAAAATATTTCAAACACTAAGTTGTCTTCAACATATCATATTTTCACCATTCTTTTTTTTTTTAGGGGGGATTGAGATAGAGGAGAAAAAACAAGAGGGTTAATGAGAAGCTGGTATCAATTTTATGTCATACAAACTTTAACTGAAAGAGTGAAATACCAACTCAATATGGAATGTTCTTTTGTCCACATGATGGAAAGCAAAGGATATTGAACATTCCTTACAATTCTGAATTGGGATTATAATGTCTAACATAAAATGGTTAAATTAGCTTCTTACAACATCTATTTCATCAAGTCTAATGAATGTCATAGCTTGTTGCTTCCTGAAATTACATAATACTTTCAAATTTCCCATCCTCTGGTCTTTGTGGAGCTGGATGCTGCCAAAGTTCTTAAGGGGATCACTTAAACCATAGCAGCCAAGATAAAGCAAATCCTTGTCTCCCTATTGATCCTGGGACTAACTCACATGGAAGAATTCTAAATCTTATCAGAATTACATTTATGGAAAATAATCTCATTATTAATTTTTCAAAACTCATACTCTGAAACATGTAAAAAAGCACTTTGTCTTAATTCCTTAGTAGAATTTAGAATATCTTAATTATTCCTGTTTGTTTTTAGAATTATTTCCTTCTGTCCAGACAACCTTCTTCTCAACTCTTTTTCACACGTTCAACTCTTGTTTCTCCTTCAATTCCCAGGGAAGTTGTCATCTCATGCAGAAAGCCTTCCTTGACATCGTGCTTCCTCCAAGTTTCACTTCAATGTATTTTTTAGATGCTCCAACAGCTCTGTGTACTTCCTTATCACGTTACCTTGTGTCACAGAAACTGGCTAGTTGTTTAGAAAACTGTTTGCCTTTTCCTCTTGTTACAGAGCCGGGCTATGTTCTTTCAGATAGATGTGAGATGTGACTGAATTCTTCACAAGGGAATACAGCCAAATATAAATCATGCCACAATCAGTCCTGGCCTTAAAACATCTCATACATGATCCATTATTCTGTGTTCCTATCTGCAGGTAGAATCCCTGAGGACCTACAGAAGAAAGATCCCTAAGAAGGAAAGAGCCTTGTCCTTCAGTCACATCTTTCAGGATCACCTCTCACCTCCGCTAATAAAGTCTATTCACACTAAGAGTGTTACAAAAATGACTATCCATCACCTGGCCCTGACTAGAAACATCTAATGGCACTGGAGTTTCAGGTAAATGAGAATCAAACTTTGGTTCTTTTTTTATTGAAGTTTAGTTGATATACAATGTTATATAAGTTATAGGTGTACAATGTAGTGATTCACAATTTTTAAAGGTTAGATTCCATTCATAGTTATTATGGAATATTGGCTATATTCCTGTGTTGTACAATATCTCCTTGTAGCTTATTTTATACTTAATAGTTTGTACCTCTTAATCCCCTACCCCTATAGTGTCCCTCTCCCACTTCCTCTCCCCACTGGTAAACACTAATTTGTTCTCTATATCTGTGAGTCTATTTCTTTTTTGCTATCTGCATTAGTTTGTTGTAGTTTTTAGATTTCACATATAAAGTGATATCATGCAGTATTTGTCTTTGTCTGTCTGACTTATTCCACTCAGCATAATACCTTCAAAGTCCATCCCTGTTGTTGCAAATGGCAAAATTTCCTTCTTTTTTATGATTGAGTAGTAGTCCATTGTGTGTGTGTGTGTGTGTGTGTGTGTGTGTATACCACATCTTAACAAATAACTTAAAATTTTATATGGAAACACAAAAGACCCAAAATGGCCAAGACAAAATTGAGAAAGAAGACAGAGCTGAAGGAATCATGTTCCCTGACTTCAGACTATACTACAAAGCTATAGTCCTCAAAACAGTATGGTACTTGCACACAAACAGATCAATGGAACCAAATAGAGAGCTCAGAAATACATGCACACACTATGGTCAATTAATCTATGACAAAGGAGGCAAGAATATAAAATGGAGAAAAGACAGTCTCTTCAATAAATGGTGTTCGGAAAACTGGACAGCTACATGTAAAAGAAAAAAAATAGAACATTCTCTAATGCCATATACAAAAACAAACTCAAAATGGATTAAAGATGTAAATGTAAGACAAGATGTTATAAAAATTTACAGGAAAACATAGGCAGAACACTCTGACATAAATCACAGAAAAAAAATTTTTTTTGATCTCTCTCCTAAAGCAAAGGAAATAAAAGCAAAAATAAACAAACGGGACCTAATTAAATTTAAAAGCTTTTTGCATATCAAAGGAAACCACTGACAAATGAATAGACAACCTACTGAATGGGAGAAAATATTTGCAAATGATACGATCGAAAAGTGGTTAATATCCAAAATATAGAAACAGCTCATACAATTCAACATCAAAAAATAAAAACAAACAAACCAAAACCCTGATCAAAAAAGGGGGCAAAAGACTGGAATAGACATTTTTCCAAAAGAGGACATGCAGATACCCAACAGGCACATGAAAAGATGCTCAACATCAATAATCATCAGGGAAATGCAATCAAAACCACAATGAGATATCATCTCACACCTGTCAGATCGGCTGCCATCAAAAAGAACACAAGTGGGACTTCCCTGGTGGTCCAGTGGTTAGGACTCTGCCTTTCCACTGCAGCGGGCACAGGTTTGATCCCTGGTCAGGGAACCAAGATCCCACAAGCCACGCAGTACTGCCAAAAAAAAAAAAAAAAAACTGTTGGTGGGAATGTAAATTGGTGCAGCCACTGTGGAAAACAGTATGAAGGCTTCTCAAAAGACTAAAAATAGAAGTAACTGTCATCCAGCAATTCTAATCAAAAGTGTATAACCAAAAGAAACAAAAACAATAATTCAAAAAGATATATGCACCCCAATGTACATAACAGCATTATTTACAATTGCCAAGATACGGAAGCAACCTAAATGTTCATCAACAGATGGATAAATTTTAGTTCTCTGAGCGATTAAAATGGTGGGTATTACAGCACTTAGCCTACAAAGACTGTGATTATTTAATCTGTTTGACCTCCCCCATTGGATTATAAGCTATAGTACTCCCACAGAAACTGGTTTTGTTTTGTTCTAGGTTGCAGCTGGAACATAGTATATGGCACATGATGACCATCTCTCTCTATTTTTTTAATAACTTCAATTTTATATGATAAAATGTACCATGAAGATTTCATAGGAAATATTATTGCAAATACAGTTTTCCCTTTGGGCGTGGGGGGATGCAAGGCTTCTTTTGGCACAGTCTTCAAAGTACCTTTTGGTAAAAACCTTAAAGGTAGAATCTGATTTTGGTTTGGAGTTCAAAGCAAGTGACAACATTGAAACATTTTTTGCAAAACTGCTTTTGTAGGCTTCTATTTGCAGTTTTGGGTAGAATGGTGAGAGCATTTGCAAAACGTTAGTCAGAAATAACAGACTCAAAAACTCCCTACTGTAGTTGCAGTGATTTGGAATGTCCTTCAAACTGCCACTGGGGATTTATCGCCAATGGAGAGAAAATGAAAGATAATTTTCTTTCTTTTTCAAAACAATAACCAATCACAGCACCCAAGACCTTCTGCTCTTCTCATAGTACAATGAAATAGCTTTTGAATTTCAGACAAAAATAGACACACCTGACAAGCAATATCAAGCCTTACTCAGCAAGCAACCATGTACTTATTGCCAACCCATCTCTTTCTCACCTTTCTTCTACATTTAAAAACACTATATACACTGACTCCTTTCGGGAAGCCACCTGTTTGAGGCCACTTCCCAAAGGGCTCTCCATAAATTTCACCCATCTGTCTCTTTACTATTGTCCACTTACAGGTTAAATTTAGTCCTGTTTGGCAGAACCTAACTTTCAGACGCATACTTCCTTTACTTTCAGCCCTGTTTAAGTGAGGAAAATATAGAGATGGTCAGATCTCCCTGCTTCTTTTCTGAAGAATTAAGAGGAAGCTTTTCCTGCTAGACATGCAACTGCATTGCCTTTTAACCTGAAGTAAAAATCCTCAGGCACTATTCTGCAACTCACTTAGATTATTGCTTAACGGCACTGTTAGGCTATATTTTATGATAGCTTTAATACATTTGTAGTTCACTCACATCAATGTTAATATATCATTTACCTTGGTAAAGCACTTGTCTCTTGAGTGTCAGGCAAATGCACCATTGGATCTGCCAACTGAAGCCATTTCTTAGGGATTTTATAGACATGAATGCAACTCTTCTTCTTCTCAGACCACTCCAAAGCTACCTTTCCTTTCTGACTACAAATATCAACCTAATCACCAGTTGATCTAGTAGAGGAGACAACAGAAAGTATGTAACGCCAGCCCAGAATAGAAAACATTCAATTCTTTCTAAGTCATGCTTCATGTTTAGGTCAACTGAATTTCCTACATGTGGCCAAAGTGCAAATTATTAAGTCTCAATTTTGTTTCTTTTCTGAAGACTAAGGATAAGATGGATCATAAATTCCTCTAAGTGGGAGAAAATGGATTTTTGGCAGTTGATTTCACCAAGTAAGCACACCCTCCAGCTCACAGAACATGCCTGATACGGGTGAGAGGATGAAGCACACAAGAAGAGAACTGGTGTAAAGGCATGGATTCTTTCATCTCTATGCTCTCTGCCAAAGTTCTAACTAATTGTTGCAGCTGAGGAAGCTGTAAGAGCTAAAGTCAATAACTTTCAATAGCAGAACTGTCCATGGTGAGGTATAATCTCGGCTGATATACTTTTAGTAGTTACAGATGTTCACTGGAAATTGTTCTAAGAACTTTTGAAGGTTTCCATTTACTTTGGACATAACCCCAGTTTTTTGTTCCCCCCACAGAAATAAGAAACATCTCATAAATAGCCTTTCCTCTAGTGTGTTTCACATTGGAAGAATATCATCTTTTATTTTTTAAACAGAGTTAGCTAAAGTCAAATCATGTTATTTTACATTCTGACACATAAAAAAATACTTTGGATTTCCTCACTGTAATTTTTATCTTTGCTATATGGCATCCCTTCTGTTATAATGTGAAAATTCCAAGTTTCATTAATGACTCATGACTCTATCTTATGTAATAGGCATATTTTAATTAAAATACTTCAAACTTTAAAAAGGCATTTTAACAGAAAGATGGAGTTGAATTTATATGCTCTTTTTACAACTCTATTTAAATTTTCAAAAAGTTTACTTCATATGAAGATCTTTTCTTCTGTCAATTCTATCCTAAAACACCAAAAAAATCCTGATTATCAAAATAGCATGCCATTTTAAAACAGTTCCTACATTAGCACAAGTAGCTGTGACCCTTTAAAGTGGTTTAAAATTACATATTAAAGAGATTTCAATTGGAGTTTTCATTCACTTTTATTTTGAATCGCTTGCACTTGTTTTTCTTTAGTCCCATTTTTCATGGATTCAAGTTTGTATTAGATAAGCAATACTAGGTAAGCAAACAGCCAGAAAAAAAATAAAATTTGAAATACCTAAAGGTAACTGTTCAAAATTATCAAATTTGTTTTTTCACATGCAGACTGTAGAATAGAAAATCAGTTTAGATCAGGAAGAGAGTATGTTTTAAAGTTTTGTTTTGTCAAACATGTCAGACACCCTAAGTAACATATTTTTGACCCTTCCTCCTCTCCTTCTCTTTTTTATTTTGTTCCCTTTCTACTGTAAATATTTAGTAGATTGAGTGATTTGGAACTTTGTTAATTGAACAGAAAAATCCTACCTTAAACCACATTGCAATTAACATAGAAACTTAGGAAAAATATTCTACAATAAAGAAGGTTACTGGAGTATAAGATTTTCATAACACATATGGCAGGATATACAAACTGGGATAACAAATGTGCATCTCATCACTAAAGAATGAGAGGTTTTTTTTCTTTTTTAACATCTTTATTGGAGTATGATTGCTTTACAATGGTGTGTTAATTTCTGCTTTATAACAAAGTGAATCAGTTATACATACCACATATGTTCCCATATCTCTTCCCTCTTGCGTCTCCCTCCCTCCCACCCTCCCTATCCCACCCCTCTAGGTGGTCACAAAGCACCGAGCTAATCTCGCTGTGCTATGCAGCTGCTTCCCACTAGCTATCTATTTTATGCTTGGTAGTGTATATATGTCCATGCCACTCTCTCACTTTGTCACAGCTTACCTTTCCCCCTCCCCATATCCTCAAGTCCATTCTCTAGTAGGTCTGTGTCTTTATTCCCGTCTTACCCCTAGGTTTTACATGACCTTTTTTTTTTTTCTTAGATTCCATATATATGTGTTCGCATACAGTATTTTTTTTTCTCTTTCTGACTTACTTCACTCTGTATGACAGACTCTAGGTCCATCCACCTCACTACAAATATCTCAATTTTGTTTCTTTTTATTGCTGAGTAATATTCCATTGTATATATGTGCCACATTTTCTTTATCCATTCATCCGATGATGGACACTTAGGTTGCTTCCATGTCCTGGCTATTGTAAATAGAGCTGCAATGAACATTTTGGGACATGACTCTTTTTGAATTATGGTTTTCTCAGTGTATACGCCCAGTAGTGGGATTGCTGGGTTGTATGGTAGTTCTGTTTTTAGTTTTTTTAGGAACCTCCATACTGTTCTCCATAGTGGCTGTATCAATTAACATTCCCACCAACAGTGCAAGAGTGTTCCCTTTTCTCCACACCCTCTCCAGCATTTATTATTTCTAGATTTTTTGATGATGGCCATTCTGACTGGTGTGAGATGATATCTCATTGTAGTTTTGATTTGCATTTCTCTAATGATTAATGATGTTGAGCATTCTTTCATGTGTTTGTTGGCAATCTGTATATCTTCTTTGGAGAAATGTCTATTTAGGTCTTCTGCCCATTTTTGGATTGGGTTGTTTGTTTTGTTAATATTGAGCTGCATGAGCTGTTTATATTTTTGGAGATTAATCCTTTGTCCATTGATTCGTTTGCAAATATTTTCTCCCATTCTGAGGGTTGTCTTTTCATCTTGTTTGTAGTTTCCTTTGCTGTGCAAAAACTTTTAAGCTTCATTAGATCCCGTTTGTTTATTTTTGTTTTTATTTCCATTACTCTAGGAGGTGGATCAAAAAAGATCTTTCTGTGATTTATGTCAAAGAGTGTTCTTCCTACGTTTTCCTCTAAGAGTTTTATAGTGTCCAGTCTTAACATTTATGTCTCTAATCCATTTTGAATTTATTTTTGTGTATGGTGTTAGGGAGTGTTCTAATTTCATTCTTTTACATGTAGCTGTCCAGTTTTCCCAGCACCACTTATTGAAGAGGCTGTCTTTTCTCCACTGTATGTTCTTGCCTCCTTTATCAAAGATAAGGTGACCATATGTGCATGGGTTTATGTCTGGGCTTTCTATCCTGTTCCATTGATCTATATTTCTGTTTTTGTGCCAGTACCATACTGTCTTGATTACTGTAGCTTTGTAGTATAGTCTGAAGTCAGGGAGACTGATTCCTCCAGCTCCAGTTCTCAAGATTGCTTTGGTTAAGAATGAGAGTTTTTTTGACTGTGCGTTTCCACATGGTCTCTTTAAAAAAACACGCAGGAGTTTTTGAAAGCCCAAGTACTTTCTAAATTATTATTTTTTAACTCAAGGTACAGTGCACTTATAGAAAAGTGCATAAGGAATGAATCATACAAAAGCTAACACCAGGTAAACACCACCTGGCTCAAAATATAGAACATTTCTACGGCTACAGCAACCTCATGCTCCCTCACAATCCCATTTCCCCCTCTTCATCAAAGGTAAACAAACATTATCTTGATTTCTAACCCTATAGTTTAGAGCTGCCTTGAACATTATATAAATATAATCATATATTACATATTGCTTTGTGTCTGGCTTCTTTATTCACCATTATGCTCATTGGTTTCATTCATGTTGCAATTTGTCAAAAATCATTTGAATGTACCACACTTTCTATATCCATTCTATTGTTATTGAACATTGGGTCATTTCTAGTTTAGAGCAATTATAATTAATGCTGCAATAAACATCCTTGTAAAATATTTCTTGGTACACATGTTGTATATAATGAGGAGTGGAACTGCTGGATCATCTGGTACATACATGTTCAACTTCAGTAGATAATGCCAAACTGTTTCCCAAAGTGGATGTAGCAATTATACTCCCCTGAAATACATGTATGTGTTCCTGTTGTATCACGTCTTTGCCAATACCTGGTAGGGGTACTTGCTTTGAATGTCTAGGTTAGATCAGTGAAAGAGGAGAGAGAGAATGAAGGCTTGAGGTGGAAGCAGGAAGGCTCCTGACCCAGAGTCTAGTTGACTAGTAGGAGAACAATGATTGTTCTGTGAGTGGTGAAGATTTGAACGTCACTGCCAAGGATTTTTCTTTGAAGTCGGAGAATCCATGAAGTGTTGGTGAGCCAAGTGAAAAGCATGGTATTCTGTAGAATTATGAGGGTGCAAATTAATCTGGCAACGGAATTTTGGTGCATAATAAATTGTGTGTGTAGGGGAGGGAGGGCTTGAGTCCTTTCACAGGCAAATAGACAAATCCAATACATAAAATAGGAAGAGTCTACGTAGGAGAATCATTAGAAATATCTAGAGTGGTAGATTAAGGATGAAAAGTATCACAAGAGTAAAAGTTTGCTACGAAGAACTACTTTATATCATTCTATCCTGAACAACATCTTATTCTTCTTGTGATCAATTTTGAACACAGTGTGTCTCAGAAGGGATGGGAAAACAATTCCACTATTTTCTGATATGGGAATTTCCCATCAGTGTTTACTGAACTGTTTTAGTAAGTGATTGCTTTATAAGGTAATTATTTTATAATTATCCTATAAAGCCTACTTTAAAAAATGTCCTCTAGAGCCAGAAACAATCATACAATTTTATAGTTGGAAGAGGTCTTGGACAACATCTAATTAAACCTTCTCATTTCACAGATGAGGAGGTATAGATGCACAGTTGCCCAGTTACTTGATCAGGCTAAGGCACTAGTTAATGCAAATGCAGAAGAATCCAGGCCTTTTGACCTAGAAGATAATCATCATAAATTCACTTTATTAAAGCAACACTGAAAAATGTCTTTCTTGATTTTCCTTACGTGGCCTATTTCTACACATCTATCAGAACTCACCAGAGTTCATCTACTTTAAGACCTTTTGATCTCCTCTTTACTTTCATCTACTTTAAGATCTCTGATCTCCTCACTCTTTAAGTCTGAGTTACATGTCTTACTATGTCTTAAATGACATTTTATAACGACTTCTATTCTGAAATTATCTATATACTTATCTCTTTGCCCAATATATTGAGGAACCAGAAGGTAGGGACTGCTTTTTTCTCTGCTTAGGCCTTAGCATTTTGCAAAAACTTAATGTACAACAGTACTTGTTAAATATTTGTAGAATGAGTTAAATGTGTCAAAATTTGGTCCATAATCATTTTGGTATGTATGTAGGTAGAGGTGAAATATGTGACTTTACCCATCATGTTAGTCTTTTGGGCTGTTCATTGATACTTCTATTTCTCTTCTTTTCAGGCACATGGTAGAAATGTAGTTCCTTATACCTTTGAAATTAGTGTGGCTCTGTTATTTGAGCAGAAGTAACACATGTCACTTCCATGAAGAAGCCTTTAATTAGTCATCAATTTGCTCTTCCCTCCCTCCAGCTTCAATGATCTTGGAGACTGAGTGAGGAAAACAATCCTTAACCAACCCATAATAGACATGTAGGATGATAGAGAAGTAATCTCTATTGTTTTAAATCAACAGGATTTTAGAGTTGCTACTGCAGTATAACCTAGCATGCCCTCGCTTAATTGTAATGAGATGAGACTGGGGACTCCGGGAGAGAATGAGTCTTTGTATGTGGGAGGGACATGAACCATCAGGGGCCAAAGGGTGGACTGCGGCAGACAGTTTCTAAAATGGATCTTGAAGATCTCCATCTCCCGGCATTTGTGTGCTGTGTAAGTCCCTCTCCTTTGAATGTGAGTTAGACCTAAGATTTGTTTCTACAAAAAAAAAACAAAAAAAAAACAAAAAAAAAACAAACAAAAGTGATAGGATGTTGCTTATGAAATTAGATTTTTAAAAGACTGTGGCTTCCTTCTTGATCATCCCTCTGACTTTTTCTTTCTTGGAGCCCTTGGTCTGGAGAAAGTGAGCTGCCATGTGGTGAGTAAACCTATTGAAAAACCTACATGGCAAGGGATTAACGTCACTGGTTTATATCAGGGAAGTGTGTAAGGTTTGTAAACAGTCAATGAATGAGCTTGAAAGTGGATCTCCTGTGCTTTGCCAAAATCATGTTAGTATACTTGGAAGTGGATCATCTTCCATTTGGGCCTTGAAATGACCCCAGTCCTGGCTGATACCTTGACTGCAATCTTGTGAGAGATCCTGAGTCAGAGGCACCCAGCTATACAACCCTAATTCATAACTCACAGAAACTACGAGATAATGAAAACTTGTTGTTTCAAACTGCTATGTTTTGGGATAATCTGCTACCCTGCAAGAGATAACTAACACATTTTGTGAGTAATTCCCTGTGTAAATATGTTGTAACAATAGGGCAGACACATTCACTTCATGTCAGACATGCCTGATGATGACTATATCTGAAGTTAAATGTACTCTTTTAATTCTTTATTTATGGAAGCATTGTAATATAGTTATAGCCCATTGGTGGATATAGGAACCCAAAGCCATATAAGAAGCAAATTCATACTTTAGTTATTTGAATCAGTTAATTATATCAAAACTTTATAGATATGAACAAGGATTTCTGAATCTAAGTAATGGTGATCAGTATTTAGCATACTAGGAAGTCAGGTATTTTGGACCTCTTTGATTTTCCCAGATAACAGAAAACATGATTTGTACATTAAGGAGAAGCATGGGTTACATTAGACCATTTTCCTGTAGCTCCAATATAAGCTGACATTTACATAAATAGCTATGCCAATTCTTGTATTGTTTCTGAAAAATTTATCAAAATATGGTCAAAAGAGTGAAAGGACAGTATGAGATGAGGGCTCTCAGGCTATTTTGAGTCATCTGACTCTAAAAATGAGGGCATGACACCTACACGTTTTCCCATAGCTGTTCAATATCAGGAATCCAGGACAGTGTCTGTTCAGTAAATCAGAGAGTTAATGTTAAATTCTATATAGCAAAGATGAAAAAAATAAGTTGTAAGAAAAAAATTACAAAGTATGTGGGAGAAAGCAAGACAGCAGGTCTCATAGGAAAAAATAAACTCTTATGCTGAAAAATTTTCTGCTAGCAACCTTAGGACAATACAATAAGGCTTGAGCCCCACAGAGGGATGCTGCTTAGCTATTAAGCTAACAAGAGACTTGGAAGACAGGTATTCTAGCTATTAAAAGGTTTTTCATAGGTGAGTACAATTGTTTTCACATGTTTGAAATCTACCCTGTTTCAATCCCACCAGGCATTCCTGATGAATACTGCATTTTCCACGGAAACAACCATTTATAATTTCCTTTTATTCTTGTTTGTTATTACAAAAGACTCGGTCTCAGGGGGCTTTGATTAAGATGAGACAAAGAATGAAACAAATAAGAGTCTGTTAAATGTCTGCCTGAAACCAGAGCTGCACCACTAAATATGAAAGACTCTTCAAAACCAATAATAAAATAATCACCCTTTTTGCAAGACTGATAAGAAAACGAAGGCGAGATGTACATTTGGGGAAACTAATTTACACTGTAGGAGGAAAGAGGAGGAAGAAGAGCAATGACAGAAAATCAACTGTTAATAAATATCAGAGAGTGCCGAGAAATCACAAGATAAGCTGTAGCATATGTTCCTCCAGCTAGAATATGGCAATCATTTCTCTGAGAAGAGAAGCTCATAGGCTCCCCCACCCCCTCCAACAGGCAATCATTTTGCATTTTACATTATTTGAAAAGAGCTTGATTATTTTCCTTTGAAAGAAACCGGACTGATTCACATTTACCTGTCAACAGAATGTTCTATTCCTCTGTTTTGCCTGTCTATTTAAAGGCATATGACCTGACTATGAAATCCCATAGACAAATAGTTCATCAGATGTAAATAAATAATAGTGAGTGACCAGCTCATGTTTTTATGTGGTTTTTTTTGGCTAAATTATAATCCATAGCCTGATAAATATGACTGATAATTGCAGTAATATGTTGAGATAATGAATATTGCTTTATTCAAGGTCAGATACAATCTTTAAAAATCATATCCAGAGGGAAAAGTTCCACATGAAAATGATAATTATGTTATTTGAAGTCTAGTTTAAAAGGAGCAACATAATATATAATCTCTTCTGGCTTTGTAAACCTGTATATTTAAACGTTGCTCTATCAAGAAGGGATCAACAAGAGAAATGTGTAAAGACAAACAAGAAGTGGGCAGCTTGTCAACTGACTTATATGGGTTTGATTTTATTTATTGAAGTAGGGTTCTAGGATCCAGTGCCTTAGTGAGACAGTGGTTCTAGAAGCATTTATGTAGCATTTCTAAATATTATACATATATTGCATATTATTGAAGGGGGATAGGGAACAAAATCCTTCACTGAGCATCTAAAAACTTGGGTTCTAGTATGAGTTCTGCAGCTTATCAAATAGGTATCTTCAGTAAATCAGCGAAACATTTTTAGCTTTAGTTTTCTCATTGCACCAAATGAAAGATATGAAAGATATAAATCAATCAATAACATTATCAAGGATCAATCTAACACAATGAACCTTATGTATCACAATTATACTACATATTTATATATAATATCTATGTATTTGTATATGTGTATGTGTGCATATAGGTATGTATATGTATGTGTGTGTGTGTGTGTGTGTGTGTATATATATATATATATATATATATATATATATATATATATACACACACACACACACATACACAGACTTCTCAAATAAACATATCATTAGGCTGTCATTGTGACAGCACTCAAAGCTATGAAAACTTTACCAAAATTCTGAGATAAAGAAAGATAATTCACACTGAAGCTCAATTTCACAATGCTACTCAAGTAATTCACAAAGACATTCAGTTTAACATTTGGTTTTGCAAAATGAATCGGAATATTCTGTGTGTGGAATGCAAAGATGATCCTTTGAAAATGGAAGATCTTTGGGTGATTGGAGCTCAGTGTCCATTATCAATAAACTATCAAATTCAACCTAACTACAGGCCTACAGGAAGGCCTATTCCTACCAGGCCAACAGGAAGACATATTTCTAGATTACACAAGAATTATGGCAGCCTCTGTTTCAGTATGTTCCTCAGCAAGTTGATATTAATATGAACTTTTGCGGTCTTCAGGTTTTTTATTAAAATATTGTCTTGTTTTGTTTTTTTTCTTCAGTTCATCACACAGCTTAAGATCTTTCATCTGAATGGAGCATTCACCTCCTTCAAAGAGTCTGTAGCATTGTTGCTTTTAGTCAGATATTAGCAGTTTTCCTTAATCATAAACATTATTTAAATGCAAAAAAAAAATGTGTGCACACAAAGATAAATTTTTTACATGGACTATAGATTTTTCACAATGCTGAGGAACTGAAAGAGCTATAGGCTGTCAAGGGCAAGAGAGAACAAATTACCTAAAACGTAGTGCTGGAAGCAGAATTGTGGGCAGGTCATAGATTCATCATGACTAATTAAGTAGAAACGTTTCATAAATGCTAATGTTTAGAAATTGTGAGAAAAACATTTTATGCAATCTGAAATTCCATCCTGTACCTAAATTATTTTGGGAAATTATAAGGAAAAATGTTCTACAGTTTGTAGGATAGTTCATGGGATCGAAAGTTGGGGAGGCGAGGAGTTCAGCCCATGTTTGGCCACTTGGCAGCTCTGAGATTTTGGGTGAGGATTTAACATACCTGAACTTTCACTTTCTCATGTGGAAAATAAGATAATGGTCTACCTTAACATCTGCATGGCATTGTATGGTAAAAATCACATGCAATCAGAAAGCTGAATAATTGCTACCACCAACAGTTTAAGGTTTCTTCCTACTGCCTGGGACACAGAGTGAAATTATATCAAACAGTCATGACCCTGATCAAGTGTGAACTTTTGATTCCATCCATCACCCATCTAACCGATCATTCAATATTTATTAAGCACCACTGTAGGCAAGTCACTGGTTGAACTAGAAAATTCAAAAATGAAAAATGTAATATCTCTGCCCTCAAGTGCCCTATAGTTTAATGGAGAAGCTTATCTCTTAATACGCCAATGTTGTGTTCTTATGCACTTTCTTCTATAAAGCAGTGATTAAGCACATTGGCTCTGAAGTCAGGTCTAGGATTCTAATCCCAACTTTTTAAAGGTGGTGCCGTCTTAAGCAAGTATATTTATTTCTCTAAGCCTTATTTTCTTTACTGGCAAACGTGTACTAAAATAGTACTTAATTCATTGGACTGTTGTGAATATTAAATTAAATCACGCACATGAAGCATTTAGTGTCATGCCTGGCATATAATATGTGCTCAATAAAAAAATATTAACTATATTTATTAGCACTTTTTCTTACTCTGATCCTCGTATGCTTCCTCCTAGGAAAGAGAAAACCAACACCTCCTATCTAGGAGCCAGCCTGCTCCCATCATTGAGTCCTTGGGGTCCACCTGGTCCCCACAGCTAAGTCTCAGAATTCTCCTGTTGAACATAAATATTTTCAGAGCACATCAACATCAGACAGTTTCACTCTTTGGCCATGGTGGAGCTGGACAAAAACAAGGCCACTCCATTATCATGTCTGAAAATAGATAAAAACCTGAACATTGTGAAAAGTATAAAACGATCAAACATCCCTCATCCTGGCTCATATGAGTGACTGGACTGTTGCTTCTTTTCCAGTAATAGATTTTGTTTGGTTTTTCCTCCTTCTAGGTAAGATAAAGATACCCAGTTGTAGAGTTACTGGCAGCATTTCATGAAGAGCGAAGCCCCATTTCCTTATACTCTCCTCAAAAGCATTTAACACAGCCAAAATCCTATCACCCTCTTACTGAAGTTCCCTGTAACTCTCCATGGTATATGGTCTCCAAGGCTGCAACAAGCAATAAGTCCAGCTCTTCAACTACAGGTGTGTCCCTGGAGGTCACCGGCTGGACTGACGGCACACCTGTGTGCCATTTCTCTTGCCTCCACATGTCATTATTTTTCTACCCTGTTGCACAAGTCTTTCATTATACTTTGACTTCCTTTTCCTGATAACCACTCCTTTCATGTTAAATGGTTACTGAAAGAAAGAATGTTCCTTTTCTGTGTATCTAATTGTTATGGTTCTTCTTTTTTATAGCCCCAGTCCTGGCTATGGAAAAATTACCTCAGGAAAAAATTGGCTCACCCTTGGGCTTCCCTGGTGGCGCAGTGGTTGAGAGTCCGCCTGCCGATGCAGGGGACACGGGTTCGTGCCCTGGTCCGGGAAGATCCCACATGCTGCGGAGCGGCTGGGCCCGTGAGCCATGGCCGCTGATCCTGTGCGTCCGGAGCCTGTGCTCCGCAACGGGAGAGGCCACAACAGTGAGAGGCCCGTGTATCACAAAAAAAAAAAAAAAAAAATTGGCTCACCCTTTTGTCAGACAAGGAGATTACACAGCATCAAGATTTCTGACACTGATATCTCTTAAAACTCAGGCAAGGACTAATCTAGGGAAAGAAT
The DNA here is from genome assembly GCF_949987515.2 of Delphinus delphis. NCBI lineage: Eukaryota > Metazoa > Chordata > Mammalia > Artiodactyla > Delphinidae > Delphinus > Delphinus delphis. Next base: position 58,963,393 of record NC_082688.1, read on the forward strand.
AATTTTGACTGGGTGTTGAGCAGTGAAAGAACATAGGAAGACTGCTAGGAATTCTGACTTTCTACAAGGGAGTAAAAGCATGCATATAGTTTGGCTCATACTTTTAGTTATAAATCTTGTTTTTCTTATATTTACTTGAGTTCAGTTATTATTTTAATTTCACTTAGATCTGTGGCTTTGTATTTCTTTAATCTTTCATAGTTTCCAGTGGGTGATTTTGGGACTATAAATACATTTGCTATTAACTGGGTTGAAAACATGCATCATAAAATCGAAGCAAACTTAAAATGTAAATTTTGTTCATTCTTCTACTCTACCCTAAGTATCCAATTAAAATTTCACTAGAAATTAGCTCTCCTGTGGGGAGTTTGTAGCCCGTTGTCAGATAGGTTTAAATCATTTTTTTCTGTTGATTTTTCCTTTATCCATTTAGTAAACATGAAACCACTTAGAAGTTAAAGATGTTTTAGGATAAACAAAGCTGCTGGTAGACACATGAGATGTGGAAGCATACCACTTTAGTTTTCTCTTGCTCTGAATAAAGTCAGTCTTGTGAATTTTAGGTAATATCTTCTCCATAAATATTTTTAGTAACTCAAGTTGGAATGCCTAAGATTTTATATTTCAATGGGATAGTGTTACTGAGGGAAATGGGCCCAAATGCAAACATATGGAGTCAGTTTTAACCTAAACTTAAATTCCTACATGTTCTAAAATAAAAATGAACTGGACAGAAACCTTATTATTCCACTGGCTGAGGGTGTCTAGAAGCAGTGTCTTGTCTTAATGAAAAGCATCTGATTTTCGCCTCTGGATAGATGGCTATACAGTATAGCTTCAAAAGACTGGCGGTAGTGGAGCGGACTCCTTAATTGGTCCCTACCTGAATTCCATTATGTGAGGTCGGCCTTTGATTCTAAGGTCAGGCCTCTGGCTTCCAAATTCATCATAGCTTGGGTGTTTTTTAGAGAACTTCTCAGTCACAGAAGGAGGACACAACTCATGATTAATTATGTATATAACACCAAAGATATCCATTGGACAGGAGATCAAGTGTTATCTAGAAGGTACAGAGTGAAAGTTGGTTAAGACCTGAAGGGCTTCACTGACAATGAGTGCAAAAGGAAACACAATCTCATCGTTCTAGGTAAGAAGACAAAGAAGAGGGGATGGTTGGCTGTTGTATCTAGAGTACTTTGCAATATACATAAAACTAAGCTGATCCCTCAAGGAAGGATTCTGGGTGCTGTGCACATATTACTGCTGGGATAGGAATTGACTTTAGAAAACAAAGAAGACCTTTTAAGCACATTCCCTTTTTCAGGGACCTAGTACAAAACTAGGAAAGGTGAATGTAAACGAGTTAAATGGCATTTGAAAAAAAAATATTTCAGAAATATGCCAAGACTAAAGAATTCCCAAACGTTTAAGCTATGCAGGTCAACTTCTTCTTTTTTTTAAAAAATACATTTATTTATTTTATTTATTTCTGGCTGCTTTGGTTCTTCATTGCTATGTGCTGCTTTCTCTAGTTGCAGTGAGCAGGTGCTGCTATTCGTTGTGGTGCGCGGGTTTCTCATTGCGGTAGCTTCTCTTGTTGCGGCGCACGGGTTCTAGGCGCGCGGGTTTCAGTAGTTGGGGTACATGGGCTCAGTAGTTGTGTCTTGCAGGCTCTAGAGCGCAGCCTCGGTAGTTGTGGCGCACGGGCTTAGTTGCTCCACGGCATGTGGGATCTTCCTGGACCAGGGCTTGAAACCGTGTCCCCTGCATTGGCAGGCGGATTCTTAACCACTGAGCCACCAGGGAAGCCCAGGTCAACTTCTTAAGAAAAGGTAAAACAATTTAAAATGTAACATAAGGTCTCAAAAATAATTTTATGAAAACAGATTATAAAGTAGTTTATATACATACAATACATTTATAGGTATGTATGTATGTATTTCTAATCCTAGTGATAAACCTGAATGGCCCTGCTGTGGTCACTGGACTTGGCATTAGAAACTTGCATTCTGATTCCAGCTCTCCTCTTTTTTGCAGTGTGGTCTAGCAAGTCTTTGAACTTCTGACTGAAAATTGGCAATACCTATTTACCTACACAAGGTTGTTATCGGTCCAGTGGTGGGCACAAGATCTGATGACCTAATTAGATCAAAGGGGCAGTTTAACAGGCCACGGTTGAGGAACAGTTTTGACCATCACTGCTTGTGAGCAACGAAGTGAGTGGTCCTTCTATCTGGCAGCTATCTTGGGACTAGGAGGGAGGAAACTTGGCAAAAAAGCCGAGGTGAGGAAGAGGATAGAAGGGAGGAATCACTGTGAATTTGAGCAGAAACCATGATATCCTACACGGGGAGTCTTTCTGATCTCTGGACTTTTTGTTACATAAAACGAAATATTTCCTTATCACTTAATCTAGTATGAATATAATCCACTTTATTGGTAGTTTCTCCTTACGTTTCCAAAATGAGCACTCTCTCTCCTCTTTATCTGGATCAAGCAAGTATTCAATCTCTGAGAATGAAGACAGTCTATACTTGTTAGATCCATTTATGAGTTAAGCACTAGTTGATATTTTACATATGTAATCTTATTTAACTTTACAGTCCCCTCACTTTACAGATAAGGGAACCAAAGGCAAAGTTAGTGAAATGATTTGACTAAGGTACACGGGATTCCAACCCAAACTGTCTGGTTACAGATCTCTCTCTCTTTTTTTTTTTTTTTTTTTTTTTTTTCATTATACCACTGTGCAAAGCGATTGTAAATCTTTATTAAAGATATCCCTATTTGGTAGAGGTCTGCTGAAAATTGATTCTTTAAAAGGTATCAATATATACCCTGGATAATCACTAATGCTTTTGCAGTGAATAAAATAATGGCTGGATAGTGGTGGCAGTTCCCTTACCCTTCTAACCAAAAACTGCAAAAAGCTTCAGAACAAAGAAATTATCAATGTCTGCATAAAACCATCATAGATTACATTCCCCTATGTGGTTTCCCTCTCTATTGTAGAAATTCTTTCTGAATTCAAAAGAAGCTATTATTAAAAAGCTAATCTCCTCTTACATGAAGAACAGTATATGCTGCAAATATCTCAAAATATGTACTAAACATGGTTTCACTGAAGGGTTAGAATAGCAGGACTATTATCAAGACATAAGGGAAAAAGAATAGAAACCTCTGAATAATATAAGGGAATTCTTATTATGAAAAGTGGCTCATCTAACTACAAACAGTGACATCTTCAAGAAAGCATTCTTCTCTTTTTGTAAACAACATATAAAATTGTCAGATTTTACCACATATGTCAGAAGCAAGAGGAAAACTAAAATAAATGTTGAAAATAGGGAGCATTAAAAAGCAATGCTGAGCTGAGTAGAAGGAAACAGGAAAATAGGAAATGGAAAGAAACTCTTGTGTTAGCATTTGGTGTCAAGGTCCTTCCTATTTTTATCATAGTGAAGAAAAGCATGGAATATGTTTGTCTAGACAACTTATATTTGGTAAAGGTGAGCACAGCAAGCTGCAAAATCAATAATTCTACTGATTCTAAGTTTATTTTGCTCAGTTGTCTTAAGAATAATGCAAATATTAACTAGTATGTCTTTAAGTAGTAAGGCAATAGTATAGAAAACCCAGTGGTGAATAGAGTACAATGTTGGAGGCTTTGTGATTTAAAAAAAAAACAAAAAAGCACTGATTTGTTTTCATAGGATTATGATTAGGCCTAGATGTCAAACTTCTCGAAGAGACTTATAAAAAAATCTTTCCAATAAAAGCAATTTAAAAATGTCTCATGATGTTAACAATGCATTTAAAAGGTGAAAATAATGTTCTATAGACAGCAAAATACTATACAAAATAATTCTGACTAATTTAATTTAAATAAACTGATTATTTGGATTAATTTTGAGGTGATAATCATAGCACAATTCTTAAATTATTTTAAGGATAGTCACCAAATTTTTACTCAACATCAACTTGTAGAAAACACAGGTCTGGGAGCTGTGGCACAGAGCAAAAAGACGATAATGAGGAACAGTCTACCTTCAAGGACTTTGTTGAGTATGAAACACAAAAAGAAGCAGAATGTGTTGAATGCACTGTGAGAGACATACACAAATTTTTGGTGGATTCTGGTGCAAAAGGTGCTCATTTTCAATTGGAAGGTGAGAAAAGGCCCCATGTTAGTGATGGCATCTGGATGAACTTGGATAGTGTGCTGCAGAAGGACATGCAGATGTTGGGAACATGCTAGCAGAGAGACCAGGGCTCAGAAATCCCAGTTTTCCAGCAAGAGTAATTAATATTGGTGGAATCTCTTCACTCTACTGAATTTGTACTCTATTGCAACACAGATCTTATTGTTTGATCCATTGCTCTCTTCCATTTCTACAGATTATTGAGAAGGTTTGATGTAAGCTGGTTAGACATTAATTATATGCTTCCCTTTAACACCCCTATGTATTTAAAAGCTTTCCATTTTCTTCTGGACATCTTTAGTATTGGGTAGAAGAGATTAAAGCTATCCCTAAGAGCTGTTTTTCAGTCTTCTACTACTGTTAAACCAAGATGAAAATTTTTCTTAATACAAAATTCCCCAAAGGAAACTATCACAAGTTACTAAATCCAGACTTTGAAGAAGCCACATTATATCAGATCCAAGTTTGATCAACAGTCTCCTCTTTTATCAGAATCCTGTCTAATTGGGGAGGAAAGACTGGTATATCATTAGCTGTTGCCTTGAGACTTCAGTCTTACAGGTGTGAAGTAGCAGCATGACGGACATGTGTATAGAGGCAATATGCTCCAAAAAGTGATCATCTGAACTGCAGCCCATATCATGACCTTCTCAGAAAGACAGGAACAGTTAGCACAGAGCACAACTGCACACACAGGGACTTTATGGCCCCTCTGGTCTTGACCTTTGAAGACTGGCTTTCTTACCTCTATTTAATTGAGTCCTTTTCTGACTCTTCTTTCACGTGCCCCTTAAATTTTGATGTTTCTTCACATCTCCCATCTTCATCCTCCTCTTGAGACCTAGACATCTGTTTCTAGCTGCCTACCTGCCATCTCAATCTAGAAACAACAATCATACTAACAGCTATGAGCTACTGAGAACATACTATGTGCCTGGGCACTTAAGGTATTTCATCCAGTTTAAGACTTCAAAGTCTTCTGAAAAATCAGATTTTTTTTCTCTTTTATCTGAAACTTAGAAAGGCTCGGTCATGCGCTCAAGGTCACACAGCTGGTATATGGTAAAACTTGGATGTGAGTCTATTCTAAAACCTGATCCACTGAAACCCATGCATTTTCCATTACGCTTTACCATACCTCCCATAGGAATTTCAATGTCTCTCTGTTTTTCACATCATTACCATCTATTGATTCTCTCAAACTAGAAAACTTGAAATTATTTCTTCTTATCCCTCTATAAGTCATTCATTCAGTCTCTTAAATATCATTTTAATCCTCCTCTCGATCTCACTGTTACACTCAGGTTCTTATTCCATCTTTCCTGAGCTAATATGAAAGCCTTTCAGCCATTTTTCCTATCCTCAAACTTTCCTCCCTTTAATCCATTCTCTCCATCTCTGCCACAGTCATATTCCCCAAAGTATCCAAATTGGATTACAGGTAATTTACACTTTCTTTTTTGCATGCTTTATCATTATTATTATTTTTTCAGTTTCTGATGTATCAAGTACGTGTTTTTACAAACTCAAACAAATTATGCTTTAAAACACAGAAGAAGGGCTTCCCTGGTGGCGCAGTGGTTGAGAGTCCGCCTGCCGATGCAGGGGACAGGGGTTCGTGCTCCAGTCCGGGAGGATCCTACATGCCACGGAGCGGCTGGGCCTGTGAGCCATGGCCGCTGAGCCTGCGTGTCCGGAGCCTGTGTTCCGCAGCGGGAGAGGCCACAACAGTGAGAGGCCCGTGTACCGCAACAAAACAAAACAAAACACATAGAAGAAAGTCCTTCAATTTTTACATAGAAGAAAATGACTGTTTCAGAGAAGTGCTCTAGAAAGATTAATTTGGCAGTAGAGTAAAAGAGGGATTGGAAAAAGAAGAAAATGAAGCTATAGAACCTAGCTTTCTCTGTTCAGTCAACTCTTCGTCTTTACAGTGTGGATAAAGACAGGGACGATATGTCTCTGATTTGGGGAGCAGATTAAATTGGGAAAGCTGAGAATTTTGTCCTGAGCGATCCAGTGCCTTTCTAGGTCAACTCAGATTAATACTGGTTGCATTACTGCTAAAATTAATGCTGTACACCAGGGAACAGATGTGAGTTTATCATGCGAGTTCAAGAATTGGGACTTCTGATTTCTAATACAGCCTGATACCCTCTTTAGCTTTGCGGAATTGAGTTGGTAAATCTGCTTTGCAGAAACGTGGTTAGTAAATATGCACAGGCCCTGTTTCATTAGTTAATATGCCTGATGCTTCCAGTGACCACATTTTTCACTGCAAGCATGTCTCTCTATAAACAGTTACTATATTTTTTCCTCTTTCTTTGGAGTTCCCTTAATTATCATCACAAAATCAAATTCATAAATTTATTGATAGTGCTAATATGCTATTAAAACTTTGTCAGCTAGTTTAATCCATTTACGTTTGGACAAAGCCTAGCTTAGACACTTTAGAAAGTTTCCGGACTTCCCTGGTGGTGTAGTGGTTAAGAATCCACCTGCCAATGCAGGGGACATGGGTTCGATCCCTGGTCCGGGAAGATCCCACTTGCCATGGAGCAACTAAGCCCGTTCTCCACAACTGCTGAGCCTGCGCTCTAGAGCCCGCAAGCCACAACTACTGAGCCCGTGTGCCACAACTACTAAAGCCCACATGCCTAGAGCCTGTGCTCCGCAACAAGAGAAGCCACCGCAATGAGAAGCCCGCACACCGCAACGAAGAGTAGTCCCTGCTCGCTGCAAGTAGAGAAAAGCCCATGCACAGTAACAAAGAACCAATGCAGCCAAAATAAATAAATAAATAAATAAAATTTAAAATAAATAGTTTCCTCACTTCTAAGCATTATTGGGAACTCAAGTTCTGTAGGCAATACCCACAAACCCCTTTATTCCAGTTATAGAGTAGGTACACCCTACATAGATCTGGCTCAATTTTGATAAAATGTACAGATGAATTGTTTAGATTGTACATATTTATGCAAGACATTGCAATCAAATATTAAATCAGCCAATTAGAAGGCGGTTCTAAATTGATGGCTTTGAAAAGTTGGAAAAAGTGTAAACAGTCAATGTACTTTTGGCCCTGTTGCAGCTTCGTGAACATGGATTTGGACATGGATTACCTGGAAACTGTGCCTATATATACATACATACATGTATATATTTATATATATGAAGAACCAAAAAAACTTCAAGAACCATTATTATTATAAAACAATATACAGAACTAGGAATTTCAGCGTTCATAAGATGACTAATTGTTCTTGGAGGAGCATGTTAGGATATACACCCTAAAGTATCCGTGGCATTTAATAAAAGGTGAAGTGTGTGGCTATTACAGAATGTAAATTAATTCAGAGTAGCTTTGCGGATCTCTAGGGGTGGTAATTTAGTCTAATGGGAACTTAATAACTCATATTAAACACATTACTAACCTGATGCTTTGCTTACAGTAAATTAGAACCAGTGAAATTATAAATCACTTATTAAAGAAAAGAAGAGTATCTTCTTGAATTGCATTTGAATCTTCTCTTAAGTAAGAAACAGCAGGTAGGAAGAATTCTTGTTGTTTCCAAATGACTTCCAATCAAGTTTCATATTCATGTTAGAACGCTAAGTAAACATGTCTAATTCAGACAACTGAAACCAGTGCCTCTCATGTAATCACATAATACTGTAAATATCAACTAGGTTCTTTACCAGTTCATATTGAACTATACACTGATCTCCCTCCTCTTGATGAGTGGGGATCATGTGTGTAATTCTAAGTACTTAGTGATACATTGCTCAGGATTCATGCTCAGTTACTTCTAATAATGACAATAAAAATAATAATGATGATGATGATGATTACGGTACAAAAAAATCTATAAAGGTATTCCAAAATTTAGATTCTGTACAAAACATCATTCCATAGAATTCTATAAAACAAAGCATCATTAAGAGATTTTTCTTTTCTTTGCATTATCCAAGGTGATACTGACCACGGTTTTCCTAAAACCAAGTATTGATTTTTAGACCTTTCTTATAGGCTTTAGTTTTTGTCATTATGCTAGTTTGCAGTTATTTCTGCCTGGTGTAATTGCAAAGTCAATAAAATATAACTTTATATTCATCTGTTCTTTTATTCATTCATTCACTCATGTATAAAAAATTTACAGAGTTCCTACTTTGTGCCAGGCACTCTTCCAGAAGCTTCGGACACAGCAGTGAACTAGACAAAGTGCATGTCCTCATGGTTACTCTCCAGCGGGGGAACCAAACAACACAATAAACAAATCATTATGTCAGTTGGTCGTAAGTGTCTCGATGGGAAGAGCATGATAAAGGGGATAAAGTATAGGCTTATTATTTTGGGGGGTGGAGAGCTTTCATGAAAGTACTTATGGATGTGGAACATTACAAGCACCAATTAAAAGAAAATGAAAGGGTGAGCCATGGAGATACCTTGGGAGAAAAGCATTCCAGTTACAGGGGTTGGCAAAGGTTAAAAGGCTTGTGGCTAGCATAAGATGAGTTTGCTCCAAGGACAAGAGGCCAGTGTTGCTGAAACTGAGTGCTAGGGAAGGAAGCAGGAGCTAGGGAGTGATAGAAGATGGTGGACCAGATGACATATAGCTTCACAGAGCATTCAAAGGACTTTTGATTTTATGATGGGGGGACACTGGAGACTTGTGAGCAGAGGAAGGGCATGATCTTACGTGTTTTTAAAGGGACACTCTGGCAAGTATCATACTGGGGATAGGGGAGGGAGAGGCAAAAGAGATCCGCAGGGAGGCTACTGCAATAATCCAGCTGTGAGATAACAGCTCAGATCAGAGTTGAACAGATTTGAAGAGAAGTAGTAAGATTTTGGATATATTATGAAAGTAGAATCAACCCAGATTGTTGATGGAATCACTGTGCAAACTGAAAATGAGGACAGTCAGGGATGACTCTAAGCTTCTTGGCCCGAAAAACCTAGAATGACGGCGCTGCTTTACTGAGTGGGAGAAGACTAGAGAGAAGACTTAGCATGTGGTGAGAAATCAGGATTTCCATCCTGAACTTGTTAAATTTTAGATGCATAATAGATAACCACGTGAAGATGTGGAGTAGAGAGTTGGACACAGGAATCTTGAGTTTCATGTAGAAGTCAGTGCTGGGGATATTAATTTTGGAGGTGTCAGTAAATAGATTATATTTTCCTAAAATATAAAGGGCTCCTAAAATTAGAAAAAAAAATCCTACAGAAAAATAGATTGGAGAACTAAACAATTCACAGAAAAAGAAATGCAAATGGCTCTGTACCGGGGCTTCCCTGGTGGTGCAGTGGTTGGGGGTCCGCCTGCCGATGCAGGGGACATGGGTTCGTGCCCCGGTCTGGGAGGATCTCACATGCTGCGGAGCAGCTGGGCCCGTGGGCCGTGGCCGCTGGGCCTGCGCGTCTGGAGACTGTGCTCCGCAGCGGGAGAGGCCGCAACAGTGAGAGGCCCGCGTACCACAAAAAAAAAAAAAAAAAAAAAGATGTCTCTGTACCATATGTAAAGATGTTTGAATCTTGCTCATAATAAGGAATATACACTAAAGCTATTGGATAAAAAATTCAAAAGTTTAACACCATACGATGTTGGTGGAACCTCGTGAAGACTTGCTTTGTAGAGAGATGGTCTCTGTTACATTGCTGGGGGTAATGCAAAATGTTACAACTACTATTCAGGAAAATTTGGCAACATCTAGCCAAACTGACCCAGAAATCCCAATTCTAGACCTCTATCCCAAAAGTACACTGGCAGAAATATCTAATGGTATATACACAAAATTATTCATTGTAAGACTATTTGTAATAGCAAACTACTTGAAACAACTTGAATGTCCATCAGTAGCAGACTGGTATAATAAATTATGGTGTGTCCATGTAATGGAGAGCTATGTAACTGTGAAAGGAATGAGGGATATCTCTATATACTGCTATGGAATAATCTTCATGGTATACTGTTGAGTGAAAAAGGGAAGGAAGAGACAAGTACATTGCGTGCTATTAAGAATTTCGTGTTCTTAGCAATGTTCTTTATTGGTTAAAATATTCTATTAGCACATATGTAGAAGAATAAAATTAACAACTGCCATAAAATTATTGCCAAAGACTAAGGAAAATCAGAGCAATTTCATTAGTACACAGAGAATGTCCCCTGCCACCTGTAGACTTCCTTGTGATTTTTCCGCATAGGCTAAAACAGTTATTTTATGCTAGTTCTTATTTTTTTTCCAGCCATCCTTTACATTTTCCTATTTTACCTTCCCATGATTTAGTTTGTTTGTTTACAATTTGTGATTTTAAATCTATCAATAGTATATTCCTACAAGAGTACTTGGGTCAAATCAATTGAGCAGCAAAGCAAATGCTTATTTTAACTGCTTGCTAGCTCATTCCATTTTAAAAATGCCCTACATAGCCAATCAATAGAAAGTTGGGAGAAAAATGTAAGAGGGAGCAAGAAATCTGGCATGTTGAGATAGAAGTATTTTGCAGACACAGACAAGGCCACTCAGACTCCATGAGCATGATCTGACTACCAGGTAAAGAAGTGATACACAGATGAGCTCTGTGTACTGATATGAATACTGCACTCCATATCAATCCTACTAAGAGAGCAGTTGGTGTGTCACTCTCATGTGATGCAATCTTTCAACTGTTACAGTCTGACCTAGTTTTTCCTTTGCTTTTAGGGAGTGGATGTGGTAAAAAGAACACTGCAGCAGGAGCTAGGTCTGGCTTTCCTCCTGTACCATGTGTCTTGATATAAGTCACTTGGCCTTTGCCTTTGAATTCTCACCTCTAAAATGAGGGATGAGCCTGGAGATCTATAAGATTCTATAGGCTCTAACTTCTGAGAGTGTGAACTATCTTTTTAGGTCAGGTTAAGAGTAAGACGCTGAGGGCTTCCCTGGTGGTGCAGTGGTTGAGAATCTGCCTGCTAATGCAGGGAACACGGGTTGGAGCCCTGGTCTGGGAGGATCCCACATGCCACGGAACAACTGGGCACGTGAGCCACAACTACTGAGCCTGCGTGTCTGGAGCCTGTGCTCCGCAACAAGAGAGGCCGCGACAGTGAGAGGCCCACGCACCGTGATGAAGAGTGGCCCCCACTTGCCACAACTAGAGAAAGCCCTCGCACAGAAACGAAGACCCAACACAGCAAAATAAATAAATAAAAACTCCTACCCCCAACATCTAAAAAAAAAAAAAAGAGTAAGATGCTGATTAAAATTTTAACTATTATTACACAATTATTTATTCAATGAAGATAAAATAATCACACAAAATCCCAAAGTAGGCTCTTAAGTGAAAATTCCAAAACTTACTTTCTCAAGATGGTTTAATAAACTACTGTACACAGTGGTTCAAGATTCTGTTAGAGATCTTAATAAAGAGGATTAACTTTACATCTCTTTAGCTGAACTCATTAACTGAGAGAAGGAAATAAGTATCATTAACTAGGAAGCAGCTGGTAGGGGTATGGGGAAGTCTGAGAAACCTGGTGCTTTTGAGACAACAGGGAAGACTTCTCCATATTTATGCAGATATATGGACAAAAGTTAACACAAGACACAATACTGCCCTATTATTTGTACATAGTCATGGGCATTTGAAAGTACTCTATGCTAAATTAAATGCATTATGTTTGTAATTACACTTAAAATAATTTAAAACTATGCTTGAAAAACCAAATGCTATTGTTTTCCTCTCTTGATTTGTAAGAGATCACCATTGATTAGGTCCAAATGACTTGGGTGATTAAGTTGCATTTATTACAAACATATTGTAAAGGTACAGATTTTAGTCCCTCTGTATTCAGATGTACTGACACATCATGCCAAAAGGCACAATTAGCATCCAACAGCGTGTCCCGAATGTTCCTGAATATGGGTCCTTTTTCAAGTGAGATGGGTAGATGAAAGTGAAGTGCGAGGCCAGAGGAAACTAAAGAACAGCTGATCATCCTTCTCTTCACTGCACATCTTATGATTAAAACAACGTACACTGGGCTTCCCTGGTGGTGCAGTGGTTGAGAGTCCGTCTGCCGATGCAGGGGACACGGGTTCGTGCCCCGGTCTGGGAAGATCCCACATGCCGCAGAGTGGCTGGGCCCGTTGAGCCATGGCCGCTAAGCCTGCGCGTCCGGAGCCTGTGCTCCGCAATGGGAGAGGCCACAGCAGTGAGAGGCCCGCATACCGCAAAAAAAAACAAAAAACAAAAAAATAACATACACGTAAAAGGCAATACAGGAGCAGGAAAAATGCAACAGATCCCAAGGGCTTCCTTTCCCTTTTCCATAGCAAAGCTTGTCCCTTGTTTAGTTTTATTTTTTGAATACGTATAGTTGTATGTATGCTTTTGTTTGCTAAAGGCCTTGTCATGTTCCTGGTACATTTCATCTTCCTTTATTTCTTACCTATTTTTATAATAAGAATGACAGCGAATATCTGACAAACAGATGAACATAAACAAATTCTAGTGCCTACCACCCTGCAGACAAAATGGCAACCACAAAAGAAGTCTCATTCCCAAACCAACAGAGTGCTGCCTGTCTCCTCGTAGCTAAGGAGAAGTGCAAGGTATCCAGGATATTTGCTGATGGACATCAGGCCTGCTCCAGCTGTCAAAAACACAGCTGTTGGGTTTCCTTCCGAGTGATCAGTGCTACCGATGCCCTCCAGCTAGTGTGTTCCCTGATAAGGTCCAGTGGAGAGCTGCAAAAGAGCTGAACACTTGGCTTCTAATAGCAAATGCAAAAACAAATTTCCCAACAAATTGCATTTTCAGCACTGCCTGATGCCATACGATTAAATGGGCTGAATTTGTTCTAGTCCACTAACTCGGAAGACACCATGATGGAACAGTTTCTCTTGGTGACTGTTAAATGTTAAACCAGTTAAGGGAAGAATCTTTTTTTTTTTTTTTTTATACTTTTACAAAGCAGGGAGGTGGGGGAGGGAAAGCTGATCAAGCTTATTAGAGCTGCTCAATTAGGAGAAAGTAAGTAAGGCCATTTAACATCTTCGCCAGGGTGAAGTCTGTCAAGGAAACCTCCTCATGAGGCTTTTTTGTGCACATTTACAAAATTTTAAACTGGGAAATGGGAGAAGGAAAATCCAATATTTTTATCAAGTACTTCCATTTTTTCCCCACAGCTCTTTAAAAATACACTATAGGCAGAAATATTGATAGATACATTTGCATAATGCCTCCTGTGTGGTCAGCACTATAGATATATGTTAACTCATTTAATCCTCTCAGCAAGCCTCTGTGATGCGTACTAACACTACTACTTTTTACAGACGAAGGAACTAAGGGCCAGCGAGGTTATGTAACTTAACCAAGACCACAGACTTATAAATGGCAGGACCGCACTTTGAACCAGACCTTCTGGGTTCAGTCTGTGCTGCTAATCACTATATTCTGCTACCTCTTGAACTCACAGTACTTTGATATTTGTTCAAATACAGCACTATTGTTGGGGTCACTTGTGGGGAATAATAGCTTTAGTACAGAATCAGTTTGATGATTTATTTGTGTATTAATGATAGGTGCAAACCACAACCTGGTGAAACTTGCCCATTCATTTTGGGGAAGGAAGTTCCTTTAAAAATCATCCACTGGTGGGAAGTGTTTAATGCCTGCTTACTCATGTCTCTTCATTGACTCATTACTTGTGGAAGTCATGCCTGGTAGTAGTTCTAACCAGGGCATGCAATGGAGTAGTTGCATACATACACGTATTCAGTGGGAAAGTTATGAAGCTACAGGAGAACTGGATTTGCCATCCTGCCACTTACTGCCAATCTCTTCCCTGAGTTCTAGAGAAAAGTAAAAATATGCTGTCTGCTGCACAGAGTTGCTACATGAATCGAATGTGATAACGTATGTGAAAATATATGACAAAATGTGAGGTTTTACAATGGGTAGAAAACTGAACTGCTCCATGGCTCAATGGATCAGGCAGGCTGAGACAGACAGGAGGAATTTCCCCCACTGCTGTAGGAACTAGATGCCCGAATATGGAGCAGAGACTACGGGTAGAGAGTTGGGATGAAGGAGGCAGCTCCTCAGGGGCTTGTAGAAGCCACCAGGTTAATTTCAAACAGTTGGATTAAAACACATGTAGTTGCTCACGGCTTTCTTCATTCAATCATTCATTGATTCATTCAAGAACCATTTATGTAGTCTTCTAGATAACAAGAATCATGCTAAGAGGTCGGACCATCACAGCAGTATAATAGCACAGTATCTGCCCTGGTGCAGCCAACTGTAGAGTGGAGAAGGAAGATTAGTAAACAGACAAGTACACCCTGCTAGGTTAGGGGCAAGTACTTCTACAGACATTCATGTGAGGCTCTTTCTTCTGCCTTGACTGTTACTTGTATCACATATTATTGGTAATACATGGTGGAGTGATTACCAGCGTGCACTCTGCTGTCAGCCTGCCTGGATTAGAATCCAGATTCCATGCCTTGCTAGCTATGTGACCTTGGGAGAGTTGCTAAACTTCTAAGTCTCAGCTTATTTACCTTTTCAATGGGGATTATAATAGGGCCTACCTCACAGAGTTGTGAAAATCACATATGCTTATGCATGTAAAGAGCTCAGTGCAATACTTGGAAAGTAGTAGTTTTCAACAAATGTTAACTGTTATGATGCTGATGCCAATGCTGACAGCCACGTGCTGCCAAGCCCTAGCCATTTCTCTCTCTCAACCTCAGTTTCCTCCTCTGTAATATGGGCTGATAATAATACCTACCTCACAGGGCTACAAGGAAGAAGTAGGATCAAATATGTAATCCTGGGTTTAGGAATTTAAAATTTCAAATCCTATGCAGAACCACCTTCCAACTTGCCCCTTCTTGCTTCATCTCTTTTTTTCCCCCATCACCCCAAAAGACTAATCCTAATTATCCACACTGCCATCAACTTCCACATTCAGAGTGATGCTTGAATAAGTAAGAGTGAAAGGTAAAGGAAGCTGAGAACAATGCAACAGGATTGAGAGCAAGCCCAAAAGTAAACCTGGAAATTATGGGAGTTCTTATAAAACTTTAGCTTCATTTCTGACTTAGATCTAGAAAAGAACTTTTTTTTTTCTATTTTGTGCCTTTCTTTTTCTTCTGATTTTCTTACTTTATAACGAAGCAACCCTCTCTTCTTTACTGAAAATATATTAAGAAGAGTATAAATGTTGATATAATCAAATGACTATATAATCTATAATTGTGTTGATATAATAACATTATAATAAAAAATAACTTAAAATAGAATAATTAAGGGAATTTTGGTTACCAACATTTATTGCTTTCTACTTCTGAATTATTTCTCTTCTTCTATTATTTCCTAAACTGAGTTCCATGGGGCATTAGTACTATGGGACTTTAAAAAATGAAAAAAAAAAAATTCTTAGAAAAGCACAACCTTCTGAGACGGAACCAGGAAGAAATAGAAAATATTAACAGACCAATCACAAGCACTGAAATTGAAACTGTGATTAAAAATCTTCCAACAAACAAAAGCCCAGGACCAGATGGCTTCACAGGCGAATCCTATCAAACATTTACAGAAGAGCTAACACCTATCCTTCTCAAACTCTTCCAAAATACAGCAGAGGCAGGAACACTCCCAAACTCATTCTACAAGGCCACTAACATCCTGATACCAAAACCAGACAAAGATGTCACAAAGAAAGAAAACTAGAGGCCAATATCACTGATGAACATAGATGCAAAAATCCTCAACAAAATACTGGCAAACAGAATCCAACAGCACATTAAAAGGATCATACACCATGATCAAGTGGGGTTTATCCCAGGGATGCAAGGATTCTTCAATAAACGCAAATCAATCAATGTGATATACCATATTACAAGTTGAAGAATAAAATCCATATGATCATCTCAGTATATGCAGAAAAAGCTTTCAACAAAATTCAACACCGGTTTATGATAAAAATCCTCCAGAAAGTAGGCATAGAGTGAACTTATCTCAACATAATAAAGGCCATATATGAAAAACCCACAGCCAACATCACCCTCAATGGTGAAAAACTGAAACCATTTCCATTAAGATCAGGAACAGGACAAGGTTGCCCACTCTCAACACTATTATTCAACAGTTTTGGAACTTTTAGCCACAGCAATAGAGAAGGAAAAGAAATAAAAGGAATCCAAATTGGAAAAGAAGAAGTAAAGCTGTCACTGTTTGCAGATGATATGATACTATACATAGAGAATCCTAAAGATGCTACCAGAAAACTACTAGAGCTAAGCAATGAATTTGGTAAAGTAGAGGGATACAAAATTAATGCACAGTAATCTCTGGCATTCCTATACACTAATGATGAAAAATCTGAAAGAGAAATTAAGGAAACACTCCCTTTTACCATTGCAACAAAAAGAATAAAATACATAGGAATAAACCTACCTAAGGAGACAAAAGACCTGTATGCAGAAAACTATAAGACACTGATGAAAAAAATTAAAGATGATAAAAACAGATGGAGAGATATACCATGTTCTTGGACTGGAAGAACCAACGTTGTGAAAATGACTATACTACCCAAAGCAATCTACAGATGCAATGCAATCCCTATCAAACTACCACTGGCATTCTTCACAGAGCTAGAACAAAACACTTCACAATTTGTATGGAAACACAAAAGACTCTGAATAGCCAAAGCAATCTTGAGAAACAAAAATGGAGCTGGAGAAATAAGGCTCCTGGACTTCAGACTATACTACAAAGTTACAGTAATCAAGATAGTATGGTACTGGCACAAAAACAGAAAGACAGATCAATGGAACAGGATAGAAAGCCCAGAGATACACCCACACACATATGGTCACCTTATTTTTGATAAAGAGGCAAAAATATACAATGGAGAAAAGACAGCCTCTTCAATAAGTGCTGCTGGGAAAACTGGACAGCTACATGTAAAAGAATGAAATTAGAACACTCCCTAACACCATACACAAAAATAAACTCAAAATGGATTAAAGACCTAAATGTAAGGCCAGACACTATCAAACTCTTAGAGGAAAACATAGGCAGAACACTCTATGACATAAATCACAGCAAGATCCTTTTTGACCCACCTCCTAGAGAAATGGAAATAAAAACAAATATAAATAAATAGGACCTAATGGAACTTAAAAGCTTTTGTACAGCAAAGGAACCCATAAACAAGACAAAAAGACAACCCTCAGAATGGGAGAAAATATTTGCAAATGAAGCAACTGACAAAGGATTAATCTCCAAGATTTACAAGCAGCTCATGCAGCTCAATGTCAAAAAGAAAACCAACCCAATCCAAAGATGGGCAGAAGACCTAAATAGACATTTCTCCAAAGAAGATATACAGATTGCCAACAAACACATGAAAGGATGCTCAACATCACTAATCATTAGAGAAATGCAAATCAAAACTACAATACAGTATCACCCCACACCAGTCAGAATGGCCATCATCAAAAAAATCTACAAACAATAAATGCTGGAGAGTGTGTGGAGAAAAGGGAACGACGCTCTTGCACTGTTGGTGGGAATGTAAATTGATACAGCCACTATGGAGAGCAGTATGGAGGTTCCTTAAAAAACTAAAAATAGAACTACCATGCGACCCAGCAATCCCACTATTGGGCATATACCCTGAGAAAACCGTAATTCAAAAAGAGTCATGTACCACAATGTTCATTGCAGCTCTATTTACAATAGCCAGGACATGGAAGCAACCTAAGTGTCCACTGACAGACGAATGGATAAAGAAGATGTGGCACATATATACAATGGAATATTATTCAACCATAAACAGAAATGAAATTGAGTTATTTGTAGTGAGGGGGATGGACCTAGAGTCTGTCATACAGAGTGAAGTAAGTCAGAAAGAGAAAGACAAATACCATATGCTAACACATATATATGGAATCTAAAAAAAAAAAAAGGTTATGAAGAACCTAGGGGCAGGATGGGAATAAAGACACAGACCTGCTAGAGAATGGACTTGAGGACATGGAGAGGGGGAAGGGTAAACTGGGACAAAGTGAGAGAGTGGCATGGACATATATACACTACCAAATGTAAAACAGATAGCTAGTGGGAAGCAGCCGCATGGCACAGGGAGATCAGCTCTGTGCTTTGTGACCATCTAGAGTGGTGGGATAGGGACGGGAGTGGTGGGGGCGGGAGGGAGACGCAAGAGCGACGAGGTATGGGGACAAATGTATATGTATAACTGATTCACTTGTTATAAAGCAGAAACTAACACACCATTGTAAAGCAATTATACTCCAATAAAGATGTTTAAAAATAAATTAAAATAAAAACCAAAAAATGGAAAAAGAAAGTTGCTGTGAAAAAATGTTTTTAGGAAATGATAGAATTAGTAAAGTTTTTGTTTTAATCTTTAATTCCATTCTGATGCATTAATATGCAAATCAGAACTGATAGTCCCCTTGGCCAAAGGGCTTCTATTACAAGGCTGCAGGCCTAGTAGTTTAGAGCCATTATTTCCCACCCCAGCTCTGCCTCTTTCTAAGGTGGAATTCTAGGTAGGCATGATGTTTTTCATCTGCAAAATGGGGATGAGAATAGGTCCTACCTCATAAGGTTTTAGCATGAGAATTAAATGAGTCAATATTTGTAGTTACTTAGGAAGAGTAACTGGTACCTAGTGTTTTATGTGGACTGTAAATAAAATAAAATGTGATCCAGTATTTCCCAAACTTATTAATTTTCCAAATCTCCTTTCAAGGTGTATCTCTCTGGACCAGTAATATTTGGAATAAAATAAATAAACCCTCATTCATTATTGTCTCTTCAATATCACAGCCTTTGCCTTAGCTCAGCCATTATCCTCTCATCTGGGAATGTGTTGGCTACTTCTGATCTTTCTCTTATTATTCCCCTCCTAAAAAACTATCTTTCAGGATCTTATAAAGGTCCGTTTCCAAGGGCTTTATGAAATCCAAACCCCTTCTTATAATAGTCAAGGCTCTTCAAAATCTAGCCCCAGCCAATATTAACATCACCTTATTGGAGCCATTTCCACTCCTCTGTTAAACCTCATTTCCATCAAAACACCACACTAGCATTTCAGCCAAATTCCTCTTTGCTTTTGTTTGGCCTGTACTGTTTTCTCCAGATGTTTTCTGACAAAATACTTCAGAAACAGCTTCCTTTCGGAAGCATT
Source organism: Delphinus delphis (assembly GCF_949987515.2). Lineage (NCBI taxonomy): Eukaryota > Metazoa > Chordata > Mammalia > Artiodactyla > Delphinidae > Delphinus > Delphinus delphis. Next base: position 58,982,810 of record NC_082688.1, read on the forward strand.
CTCTGGGCCCATCCTCTCTTACAGAAGACATACATTTATTCTTCTCTCTTGAGTGCAATAGCTCTTTCTTCCTGTTGCTAACAAAGTATGCATTCCATTGTATGACAGTTTTTCCCTGCATGTTCACTCGGTTCCTATCTAAATCCTCCAGGGTCAGTGGAGGAAACATACACCTACTTGTTTATAGAACACCTGACTTCAGGCCTGGAACACAGCAAGAGCTTAATAAGTTCTTGTTGCACTGTACTGACTAAAGAAAATAAAATATCTCTGGGAAACTGCTTCTTTCAGTTTCCAGTGTTATTGGCCCTTCTCCATATTCTCAAAATGTCAATTTTTTGTCATCTTTTGCTTTCAATTTATTCATATATATTTTTTAATCACTCCTATGTGACTCATAGATCCAGGTGTAGATGGGCCTTGAACATTGCTTGATGCTCAGTTTAACTTCTTTCTCTGTGTCATACTTCATTTTTAAAAGATGTTTCAATACTAAGACAAGAGTAGTGGTAATCAGCTTAAAATATCATCATTGCATTGAATCCTGCACCTCTCTTCTTGGGTAACAAAATATATTTGTCTCATTCTGACAAGAAAGATCAAGTGAAGTGCATTTCCAATGTGAACACACCTGCTGTAATCTTAGGTACGAAAAAGGACATTTGTGTTTTTCTTCCTCTGTGGAAGGCTGCTAAATCAGACAAACTAAGGCCAAGCTCTCTGGTCACATGTATAATGGGACAGGCATGGCAGGTGAGCATTGTAAATAAATCCAGGACTTTTGTCTGTGGTGGTATCATCAGCATTATTCTTCTGGTCTGGGAATACGAGCAAAGAGTATCTTTCTCCACTGTCCTGAATGCTGGCCAATTGCAGCTGCAGTGGTAAGAAACCCCACAACAATATCCCACCCCACATTCTCCAGAGGAAACACTGCAACTTCCCTGGGGCATCATCTTGGCATTCCCTGAATTATAGGAAGCCAAATAGGCCTCTTAGCTATGTTTCATTTGAGTAGCCCAGCTGTTAAGTAGCAAAAAAGCATAAAATTTTTCTGATGAAAATACCAAAAGGAAGGGGTATTTTGGTACAAAGTTTCTCCATTAAACTGATTTCTCTTTTTATATATTATGTGCCACTTAAAATATAACATTATTACATATGCATAAGTGTGAGTGGATATACTCTTTAGATTTCAATTTAGAGATATTTATAAGTGAAAATATTAGAAAAATAGAATTGTTAAAATAAAGCTGCTGGGTGAAAAAAAGCACTTAAAAACTTATAGATTTTAAAATACTGTTCAAAAATATTTTTAGAAAAATAAGTCTCAAGATGTACAGATTGACATTGTACAGCTGATTTTCTTTTCAGAGATTACTCTGGTTTAAAAAGAAATTAAAAGGATTATATTTCAGAAACTGTTTCGTTCAAAATATCAAATTTCACAGATGATTTATTCTGTAATGATAATGCATCTCCTGATGTTTATTAAATTAAAGAACTTGATACCCAGGAAACTAATATCAAAAACATGTCCTTAAACATTGGGCCAATTGCCTATAATTCCTTAAAAGTTTAAAGCAGCTGTTCAGTTTGTATTCAGGAAAAATCATAGAGATAAATTAAAAATTCTTCCCAATGATTTTTTCACTATAGAAAAACTCTGTTTACAATGAACTAGGCAAAACATATGCACTATCAAGCAAAGGAAAACGATCTGAATGTATTAAGCATAAAACCTATATCAATACTGAATTTGACTCTGATAGGAGGATTGAATACTGGGCACAACTAAACCTTTGGAGGAATTTTCTGTGGCGTGAGGGTGGAAGGTGGATCAAAATTCTAACCTCTACCCCATGGGATGTAACAGTTCTGCATATGGCAGAGGGTCAAAACTGGCAGCTGCATGTTCCAGGTCTACAATTCTCTGCAGGAAATGGGCATCAGCCCCATTTTCAGCAAGAGACTGGGACTATGAGAAAGGCAAGATTTCTGTTCTGTATTAGTTCAACAGGATATGCATTTTGTAATTTTTTCATCCTTTTCAAGCAGACTTTTCAAAGTGATATACAAACTCATGTTTAAGTGGGAAGAATCATATTTGAAATACTCTTGGAAAAGCTTAGAATTTGAAGAACTTAGCTGTAAGAAATTTTAGTAGGGGAAAATGGGAGAAAATCATGCTTTGTACCCTTTCCTTTAGTTCACTTAAATTCAATATTTGGATAAAGATAGATCAGTGGCGTGCTACCTAAGCTCAAGTCTATGACTTTTTTATAATTATAAGAAATACTCATATGCAAATAATTTCTGTACTTATTGTTGACAGCACTATTCATGAGGCTTCATATTCCAAAATAACAATTTGGGGGTAGGTTACTGCTAGGGGGACAAAAAAAAGCTGTGGATAAAGCTTGCCAAGTGGAGGCCAATACAGCAACTACATTAGCCCTTGTGGTTAGCATATTTGGTCTCAGTGACCCTGTTTTAACTTTCCTGCTTTGTGCCTTGTGCATATGTTTCTAATAAAGCTGTTTCTGAAACTTTCTGGAAATAGATGGGAGTTTTTAAAAAGAGGAAAGTACTCCACGATAGCATACAATAGTAGGTCTTTCTGCAGTCTAAAAGACATGTTTTGAATCAGGCGTTCACTTACATGTTTGGTTAAATTCAGATATTGATGTATTTAATGCTCCCAGAACAGAGTCAACTACATTAGACATACACTGCAAAATAATCACAGTTTGACCGTATCCAACACGGGTAATTTAGGCAAATTTCTATTTCACAAAATAAGTTTGTTCCCATGGACATTTTGCACCTTCATAACTCATAAGATATTTAGAGCCATGTTATTTAACAGATCCCTCCAGCTTTCTCTGAGGAGGTACCTTAGTTTATTTCCCTGACACTTGCAGATTGATGTCCTGGTTTATGGGTGGGAAAGTAGGGGGAGGTTAACTGATTGGCAGCAGCCAGGATGGCTGCCTCTACATTGCAAGAGGTGAAAAAGCCGTGAAGACAGCCTCTAGTTCTGTTCCTCTCTCTGGTCAAAATATGGGGTGGGAGGACATGGCAGAGGCTGTTGCCCTCAAATTAACCAGGTGGAACTCTTCAACTAATCAGTTTGTAATCTCCACTCTAGGGCTGTAGGAAGGTGTCTCAAATATTTACTTTGACAACGTGAGTAATGTAGTAGCTAAAGAAAATTAAATGCTCTCTTTGGTAAGGTATAAAATGAATCGTGTTTCATTTTCAATCCAACTGATGTTGATGCATGATATAGACAGGATAGAATTTGGAGCAACAGTTGAAACCTTGCTTCTGCCCTGCTTACACCAGCTTCCTAATCTGGTTAATTTTATTTCTTCAGGGGATATGTGGGAGTGAGGAAAACAATAAGCAAAAACAACAACTGTATTAGTCTGCTCGGGCTCCAATAACAGACTATCACAGACTGGGTGGCTTAAACAATAAATATTTATTTCCCACAGTTCTGGAGGCTAGGAATTCTAAGATCAAGGTGACAGCAGATCCAGTTCAGAGAGCTCTCTCCCTAGCTTGAAGATAGCCACCTTCTTGCTGTGTCCTCAATGGCAGAGAAAAAGAGTAAGAGCTAGTTCTCTGGGCTGTCTTCTTACAAGAAGGCTAATCCTATCATATATCATGACTGCACCTTTATGACCTAATTTAACCTTAATTACCTCCATAATGGCCCTATCTCCAAATACAGTCATATTGGGGGTTATGGCTTCAATATACACATTGTAGAAGGACACAATTCAGTCCAAAGTAACAACCAAAACCTGTAAGAAATCTGTTATGTGCATGATCAGAAGGCAAATCAAAGGAATGAAGGGAGATTATGTATTGTAACAATGTAAATACTCTCAGGAAAAACTTGGTCAGAAAATTCATTAGCATTATTTTTGCTATTGTAGGTAAAAGTAATCTATTGACTGAATTTCAAACACTGACATTTTGTGAATATAGTTTGCAATAGACCATTAGATTCCTTGCCCAGAACGTTTAGAAAAAAACCTGTTAAGCCCGGCCATAAACTAAAACTTTGGTTAATTGTACCATTAGCTTAAAAACATGCTATTCATCTTTTACAAGTGCTCTATGATTTTAAATGGCATTATTTGTGAAATAAATAAAACTTTAAACTAGGCATATATTTTGTATAACACAGGGAGTGTGATATTACTTATAATGGAATTTTCAGTTATGTAGTATTTCAAAGCAACTCTTAAAAATTTATTCTATAATGTCAAAAATGTAGAATTATGTCCAAAAAGCTTAATATTTTGGCCCACTCCTAGAAAAGTGTTTAATAAATCAAAAACCCTTCTTATAATTGACATTTATAGGTCCCTACCATATATTTCCTTAATATTCTGCCTAAGCACTAAAATGCATGAAATATGTAAGAGAATACAACTTTCTCTGCCAATGAGAAATAAAAGATACAGCCAAATATCATTCTTCAAAATATTAAAATTAAGAGATCACTGAAAATATCAATATATGTCTTTTAGATTCTACTTTGAGTTGAACAGCAAATAAAAGTGACATACTTCTCATGTAATAATTTATAAGAATTTGAAGAAATATATTTTAATATTAGCATACATTCTGGGTTATAGTACAATATTCAAATTTATTCCTGAACTCGTAATGAATGCTTCATGGAAAAAGCAATGCACGTTAGTAAGGGTATGACTTGCATAATTATCAGCCAAGCTTCAAAAAGTATACAGTCCATGTTGCTAAACCATGACTTTTTCTAAATTCGACTGTACTTCTGGTTGGTTGGTTTGTTTTACATCAGAGCTACAGTGCAAAGCTACAGTAATTTGTATTCATAAGAGCCGTAAAGAATATTGTGATGTGATAAAGTATTAATACTGTGTTAGATCTCCTAGCTTATTTATAATATAGCTCTAAGTAGGCAGGTAATTTTGGAAGGTCCCATTGAGTAACTGAGCAATAGAGCTGTGAGGAAGAGAAGGCATCAACATGACATCATATACTTCGGAGGACTGTATAGCACAAGGCAGAAGTGTGATGATTTCATGAAAACCACACCTCACTGAGCCACCTTATTGCTGTTATAAAAAATCTTTATTATAGGAAGCTCTTTTGTGTCGTAAGAAGATGAATTCCACACTTTAGAATGTTAAACAGAAGTTTCAGCAGAGTTCTGTAGTTCACACAGATTAATCTACCCCTTTGGAATATTCATGATTCAATCAGAATGCTGTCTAAGTCTCGGCAATTTTACCATTGTAAAATAAACTAGGTACAATCTGATGAAACAGCCTGTGCCTAGAAAATGCCTTCATTATTTTTTTTTATTTTATGGATTCTGTCACTATCAAAGAACATCTCTCTGTGAAAGCAGACTCAATCCCACTAAAGCAAAATTGGTATTATTGAAAAAGTTGGTACTTGAGAAAAACAGAATAAAACCCAAAGACTATGAGGCAAAGTACATTGACAATGCAAATGAAATGCACACGGTTCAATTATAATTGTGGATTAACTGAAGAACTAGAGATTAGAAATGATGTGCCTCTGGTGAAGGGTTTGGCTGAGTACATTACATATTCATTAGCTTTCCATTTTTGTTCACTAAATGTCCAGTCCTCTCTCTGACACACCTGGCATTGTGCCTCCATGACTGAAATGAATATTTTGAATTCAAAAGATCATGTTTATATATATAAAAAGGAAACAAAATGAAGTCTTAAATACAAAAACAAAAAAAAATTCTACTAATCTACTCATCTTCATCTGATTAGCAGACTGTTGGTTTTGTACAATGCCAGAACATTCTATAATGACTATTCAAAGATTAGATTTGGAAAGGGTTGAAAGAAAAGCTAAAAATGGGGGCAAAAAAAAATATCTGCTCTGGTTCAGATGTTCCAATAGTCTATAGTGAAATTTGGGAATTCTGACTAAGTAATTACTAATGATTAAGATACATGTATTATAGATGAACCAGTTTGCAGGGCAGAAATAGAGACACAGATGTAGAGAACAAACGTATGGACACCAAGAGAGGAAAGTGGCTTGGGGGTGGGGGGGGGCGTGTGATGAATTGGGAGATTGGGAATGACATATATACACTAATATGTATAAAATGGATAATTAATAAGAACCTGCTGAATAAAAAATAAATAAAATAAAATTCAAAAAAAAAGATACATGTGTTAATTATGATTAGGTTTATACTTACGACTAAAAACAACATATTTAAACTGGCTTACCTAATTTATTACATTCATTAATAGCTATTTTAACAGATATGGCAGTTAAATTTTCTAAGTATTTGCTGACTTTCCTATGTCTTCTAAAGAAAACTTGACATTGTTTTATAGCATGATAATTTTTGGGAATGTATAAGCTCTTTCTTAACCTAAAAGGTGATTATCCTTCACAATAAAATAACAATAGCAAGATTTAAATTAATACATTTGCTAGTTGCTGATCCCTGTGTACTAGCTATGAACTGAATTCCCTCATTGTTTTATCTTTTTTTTCTAGGAAAGGTCATGATTAAGATAATGAACCTTCTTTATATAAAATACATAGCTTTATATATTATCAGACAGCAAAAGAAGAAAAAAGCTGGACTGAGATAGAGATTTGTGAAACTCTTCTAAATGATTTCATTTCTTCCTTAAGTTTGTGATTAGCTTATCTGATTTATTTATACATTAGCTTTAGAGAACAGTTAAGTATATCGTGAAAAACAACCACAGAGAAATCACCTGACCAGGTAAAGTAAATCACACACGGACTAGCCTTTGTACCCTTATCAAACACTTAAAGACATATGAAGTCTTTTTTTACAAGGGACACTATATAAGAGGATGAACAAGATTAGTGAAAATTTCTTCACATCTAGGAGAAAAACAACTCATGCTGGTTGCTCATGGCAAATAAAATGATGCAAGAGCTTGGTTTCCTGTACCATTTTTCCCTATGGGGCCCACGTCCCTGTACATCATCCAATGTCGTCAGTGTCCTGCACCGAATGTGGTCCTTTGGCAAACCAAAGCCCTTACTGAGATATTACTAGTTCAGAAACTTACTTTGAGAAGTCATCTTCCTGTTTAGGTGATAGAGCAATTAAGAATTCTAGATTCTGAGATTTGAATTGTTTTCATGAAAGGAAGATGGAAAAAAGGACAGCCCACAGGAAAACCAACAGAGAATTCTGTGCTGTGAATGCAGATTACAAGAAGAGAAGGAGAAGAAAGAACTAGAAGGTTTTAATTGTGTTTATTCCAGACAAAGACAGATTGCCTTGGGTATTTAGGAAAGTCAGTATACAGCAGCATATTGGTGTGCCTCACACAGACCTGCCATCTTAAAATGGGCATTAACACCTCCTCTTCTTCACAGGCCCAGACAGCAGCAGGCATTCCTGACACTTCCTTCTACCTTAGGGGCTTGTTGCTGAGAAAAATTTATGGTTCCCTCTTCTGGAATTCTAGGATCCTACCCTACATAGGAAAATGATAAGCCAGGTGGGTGAAATTTATCTACATCTAAAAATGAATTGACATTAGCTCTACAGGACATTATACATATATTTGATGGTTTCTCTATATGAGATGAAGTGGGGGAAGAATGCTGGTCATTTCAGGTACCTAAACTGCTCCATTTTGGAATTAGGAGATATCTTGAGAGAAATCTAGCCGACAGCAGTCTGTTTCTCTGTGCAAAGGGCTAGTCTTGTAGGAAATGCTTATTGGCCTTAGTTCAAAGCTATGATTTGAATGAAAAATCTAATGACAGGGCATTCGGGCAATTTTTACTCTTACTTAAGACCTGCCTACTTGCTATCAATAACTCTTTTGGAATCCCTAGCTGTCTCAAAAGACTTACCTTTGCTTTACTATTATTATTATTTGGCTCACAAATAGTTACTTTTACATTATTGATGATACCAAATCAATCACGGTGATAAAACTCAGCAGAAAGAGTTAAGTGGGAAGTAAGGGATGTGGGGTGGGGGAGTTGAATAAGAAGGGAGATAAAAATGGAGGAAGTCTGGGAAAGAGGAGAGAACACAGTACAATTCCTAGGTTTAGTGGGGTAGTTAGATCTTGGATTTTGGTTGAGGCACTTGGAAAGAGCCTCAGTTTCCTCAACTATGGAGATAATAAGAACAGAACAGCTAAACTGTAAACACCATGATGGACATGACCTCTTTATCTGTGCTATTTATCAGTATATCCTCACTTAACATGGATATCATATTTTAGGCACTTGATAAGTGTTTACTGAATTAAAGACACATTTCCCAATCAACTGATGATAGAGCTATCATCTAGTTTGAATTGAAAGCTACACCAGATAATAAATATATCTAAATTTTGCCTCCAAGATACTAAAAGAGGACTTCCCTTGACAGTAAGATAAGCTTGACCCTCTTAGACATTTCTTTTACTTCATATTTATATAGAATTTTATGTTTTTCCAAAGTAGCATTGTCATAATTTCCTTTTACTTTTATAATACCTCTGTGAAATAGATTAGAAAACTAATGTTATCTCTATTTTACAGGAAATGAGGTAAAATAATTTGATTAAAGACCCTTTATACCACCCCCCACACACACCTGAGAACAACCATGGTCATAGTGCATGCTTCCTTGCATACTCAACGGGCTCTTGAGTAATGTTTTCTATTCCTATTTTTATATATGTCATAATCCTTCTAAGATCCCGGTTTTATGTAGTGGGGTCAGTGGTGGTATTTGCATGGCATGGGAAAAGACTGAAGTTGGTTGGTTTATTTTTCCTGCAATGTGAAAATTAAAACCTCAGCCTCCAGCCTAAGGCTATACATCCTCATCAGAAATCCCACTGGCTCTGTCTCTAGCTTCCCCCTAGTGATCTGACTTTTTACTTTTTCGTGGTAATTGTGGTGGTTTGAAAACATGACGTCCACATCTCTTTGACATTCCTCCCTTCAAGAGATGGAGGCTTGAGTGTGGGCTGAACTTAGGGACTTTCTTCTAATGAATAAAGTACACAGCATTATGTGACTTTGGGGAGAATAGGTTGTGAAAATACACTATGACTTCCGTCTTGGTCATTCTCTCTTTCCTGAGTTATTTGCTTCGGCAGAAGCTAGCTTACCAATGGAGACACTTACATGACAAGAAACTGAGGCCTCCTGCCAATAGCCATGTGAATAAGCCATCTTGGTAGTGGATCCTGCAGCCCTAGCCAAGACTTGATTGCAACCCAATGAGAGACTCAGAGTCAGAACCACCCAACTAGGCTCTTCTCAAATTCTAGGTCCATGAAATGAGATAATATATGCGGGCAATTCATTACTCAGCAATAGATAATTAATGAAATATTTTTTCAAGCATTTATTTTTCTGTAGTGGGAGAATGCAGGCTGTCTAAAGCATGCCATTTGGTCATTCTGATTGAACTTTCTGGGTACAACAGACTACACAGTAAAATGTGCAAATCATAAATGCATAGCTGAATTCTTTTTTACAATATATACGTATAAACATGTACCTATATTTTTAATGTGTCATTTGCTTATCTGTTTGCTCAATTGTTTAAATAACTGCTATTCATACAACCCTGAATGCTTAAAAGAATAAGTTGATATTCATAAGTATTGAATTCAATTAAATATGATATAATCATGTTTCTTTCAAAGTGGTACTGGAGAAGTTCCCAGATGAAATAAACGTCAAGAAAAAATTTTAAACTCATGCTTCTTTCTAAAAATATATTATTGAATTATTTAATTACACACACGCATATGTGCATGTATGTATGTTGATACTTAGTGTGTGTGTGTGTGTATCAGCTATATGATCTTTTTAAATATTAATTAATTAATTATTGAAAACAACTTAATTGGAGTATAATTGCTTTACAATAGTGTGTTTGTTTCTGCTTTATAACAGTGAATCAGCTATACATATACATATATCCCCATATCTCCTCCCTCTGCGTCTCCCTCCCACCCTCCTTATCTCACTCCTCTAGGTGGTCACATAGCACCGAGCTGATCTCCCTGTGCTATATGGCTGCTTCCCACTACCTATCTGTTTTAATTTTGTAGTGTATATATGTCTGTGCCACTCTCTCACTTCATCCCAGTTTACCCTTCCCACTCTCTGTGTCCTCAAGTCCATTCTCTACATCTGCGTCTTTATTTCCTGTCCTGCCCCTAGGTTCTTCAGAACCATTTTTTTTTTTTAGACTCCATATATATGTGTTAGCATACGGTATTTGCTTTTCTCTTTCTGACTTACTTCACTCTGTATGACAGTCTCTAGGTCTATCCACCTCACTACAAATAACTCAATTTCGTTTCTTTTTATGGCTGAGTAATATTCCATTGTACATATGTGCCACATCTTCTTTATCCATTCATCTGTCGATGGACACTTAGGTTGCTTCCATGTCCTGGCTGTTGTAAATAGAGCTGCAATGAACATTGTGGTACATGACTCTTTTTGTATTACGGTTTTCTCAGGGTATATGACCAGTAGTGGGATTGCTGGGTCATATGGTATCCGTCACACTTTTTTTTAAATTTAAATGCCCATCTTCCCTATCAGGTTGTAATTTCTTTCCTATTTCCAGCCATATGATCTTTTAAAAAGTTACTTGATCACAAGTTCCATGACTCCTATATTACCGTGCAATTGAGTTACTATGAAAATTAAATGTCATTATGTATCTCAAATGCCTAGCAGAGCAACTTGTTCATAGATATCAGTCATAAGGTATAAATTTCCTTTTCTTTTCCCTTTTCCTACCTTTCTTTTTTGTTTCTTATTTATAGTTAATTAATCCTACATAACTAATCAAAAAGGAAGAGTTCTAATATGCAGTCTCCACAAACAGTATTTGAAAAGCATACAAAGGGAAGATAGTTTTATGTGTATAAATTATCACACATGTTTTTTCAGGAGATAGCATGAAGGGTTTTATCTTTAAATGCAATAGTGGTCTTTAACCACGTATTATTCCTTCTTGATAGAAATAATTCTGTAATGTAGGTGGTCAAGCCTAGAAATAAAATGTTAACGTGGGTTGACTCTTGTTTTCCTGTAATATTCATATTCCACACAATTGTTCCAGTGGAACTATACCACATTTCATTGCTATATTCTTGGTTGAAATATAACAGTTTTTAAAAATTGATAATATTCAACTTGAAGGGGCTTTCTTTTTCTTTTCTTTTTTTTTTTAGGTTCAATTTAAACTCTTCATTGTTTTTCTGATAAAATTTGAATATTTCTGCCAGACATGTAGTTTTCAGAAGTGGCTATCCTTTTATTTTTAAAACTTATGTTTACTTAAATTTGATAAAGCAAAGAAACAGCCTATAACTGATAAGTTATAGTCCTATAACTGACTCTTGCTTGAAATGCAAGCAAGAGTCTCTCTGATTTAAGCCAAAGACAAATTATTGGAAGGCTACTGAGGGTTCAGAGAATTACTGGAGATAGGAGACCATGCGAGATGAGAACAGGAAGAACAGCAATGGCTCAGAGAAGAAAGTCTGGTCAGCCTGTTCCCACTGTGACAAATAATCTGTAATCCTTCCTTCTGTTACTGCACCTCTCACCTAAAGTACAAAGCCCAATGAACAATATTTGATTGGCCAACCTTAGGCCACATGTCCTCTCTTGGCTGTATGAGAATGGAGAGAGAAAGAATATGGCTCCTTTGGCTACTAGCATGGTTAGCAAATACTTGGGTTTACTCTTACACCAAAATTATACCTGACAGAGAGAAGCAGTTCCCCCAAAGCAAATGACACTACATTAAGAGAGACAAAGGTAGCTGGACTGGCAAAAAATGACTTAAGTCTTTAACTAGTCATGTATTGGCTGACTCATTTGAAAGGAACAGAAGTTACACATGCCAATAAGGCTAGAGAAATGGAAAGGGAGCATAATGAGATGTGGGGGGAAAATTTTATAATTATATTAATATTGATACTTCATGTTTGATTAAAACACCGATAATAACGTTAAATATAAAAATTACAGACATATTTGAATTAAGATAATGAGAATGGCGAACAATTAGAAAATGTCAGAATCTTTGAGACCTACTTTAGTTTATTAAAAATAATGCCCTTGTAAATAAAGGTATCATTTAAGCAACAGTAATATATTTATCTCTTTTGTATGTTAAATCATAATTAAGAGATGCTACAGTCAACTGGCTAAAAATACTAAAGGGATAAATCTGTATCTTTTCTTTTAAAAAAAGATTCTGACCTGGGAAATTAGCCTGAGATTACCGTCTTTTGTTGGATAATCTAATTAAAAACAACCCACTTCCAAACAATTAATCTTGGGAGCTAAGGCAAACAGATGTTTATCACTTTATACTGTTCAGCCCAACATGTGAATACTTCAAATAGCCAGTCTCACAGTTGCTTAATCTACTAGGTGAGCTGAAGTTTGAAAATCCTTATCTCCTTGATTCTTATCAATGAGGTAGTGGGTGGTGATCTAACAAGTTAGGGACATAGTTAAAATGCCTGGTTTTCTTGTTGTTTTGGTGACAGGCTTATATCTCTACTCTCTGTTAAATACGGTAGAGAGAATGAGTAAAAACGATAGTTTGAGTACAGATGTTTGAGTTGTACTTAAACACACAGACAGAATTCCATCCCTCTGCCCACCCACACCCCCAAAGTATCTTGAACTCTCTGGCTGGAAGAGCCAAATTAGAAATGTAATACATTCTAATGATTGACTACTTAGTATATTACTGATTGCAAAGTAGATTTTTTATATATCCAGGAATTTTACAAGTGGAACTCCTGGAAGTGATACAATAAATGGGAGAATAAAGAGCTTAAAACATCTGTATTTCAGTATTTATATATTCAAATCATGTATTTTAATGTATTTATATATACAATTTATAAAATTATATATAATTAAAATAGTAAGACTTCCCATCTAATTACTACTTAGCATTTTGAAAATTATCTACTTTCCCAAACAGTAATACTCTATACAGTATATACAATTAGGTATGTACCCAAGTGGGCTGTTCTGTTGATTCTCTGTACCATTTTTGTTACTTGTTATCTCTATTAAGTTTAGAAAAGAATAACATGTATGAAACTTAAAGAAATATCTAAAAATACTTCCTTTTTCTGAAAGTCAGGCCATTACCACTCTCTTCTCTCTCTTTTGTCACTGTCTCTGTCAAGAAGAATGGTAATACACAGAATAACATGACTGCCCAAAGATGTACCTTCTTTTGCGTTATTTCACACTCTTTACAATTCTATTTCACACTTTTTTTTTTAAAAAGTATATTGTCCTGCCAATGCCACTATTTACTTGTACTTTACTGTGCAGTGGAACAAAAGTTGCTGTATAGAATAAATAAGTTGAGACCCTTTTGTATGTTGAGCTTGCAAAACTACATTCTCTAGCACAGACAGTACATTATGGCCACTTGCTCTTAAAGCTACTGAAAAGAGTTTTTAGTAGAGTTGCACAAAATCAACTATTAAAAGTAAACTTGTGGAACATCAACTGTTGTTCTTTTATCATATACAGTGAGAACTATCAAGTATTAGGATACTCAAGTACTAGAGAACTATGAGTCTTCTGCTATGTACCATCATCACAAACTTTTCTACTCAGGCTAACAATATTCTATTAGCTAACATGTAAATCTAGTTCAATTTTATTAAAGTCTAACCAATTCACTATTACAAAGCCTACAATTACAGGTTTCTATCAATTGTCAAAAGATCACTGTGGTAAAATATGAAACATTTTGCTATCATTTATAAGGTGTATTCTGGAAGTTTCATAATAAGTTCTTTTTGAACAAATAAATAATATAGATACACTAGGAAATGAATTGCATTTTTCATATGTGTTTTCACAAGGCCCTTTGTATAGTTTCACATTTTTATTATCAGTATACAGTTGTCCCTTGGTAACTGCAGGGGATTGATTCCAGAAGCCTCTTCAGATACCAAAATCCACAGATGCTCAAGTCCCTTATATAAAATGGCATAGTACAATCAATATAGTTGGCGTTCAGTATCTGTGAATACGGATCAACCAAAATGAAGTTTTTATTTCTTTCTATATAGCTCCTAATCTCTCTGCCTAGAATGCCCCTTCTTTAACTCTACATGGCCAAGTTCTCTCCAGTGTAAGGCCGGACTCAAAACATGTCTCTTCTAAGAAGTCTTCTGTTCTCTAGCTGGAAGTCAGCTCTACTGATTCTTAAATCCCACACATTGGTTAAAAATATAGATTTCTCCATCATTGGCTAAAAATATAGATTTCCCAGATACATTATGGGTCTACTTAATCACAGTAAGTGAGGGCAGCTAAATTTTTATAAGTTACTAAACTGATCCTTCTGTAAATTGAAATTTGAGAACCATTGCCATACATTTTATTTGCATCTCTGCTATCTCACTTATTCCTCTTTGCTTTGTCTTACAATTATTTATATTATCTATCTTTGATCTCCTATTAAAGGTAGCTCTTGAGGGTGGGATCTGTGTTCTTTATTACCTTTATATCCCTTGCAGTACACAGTAGATGTTGAATGAGGGTGTTGAGTATACTGGGGAATGAATGAGCTCTTGGGTGATTTTCAACACATCAGAGTTACATTTCATAACATTTTAAATTATCCTGTTAACAATGATCTTACAAGTTGCCTAGAATTTTTCTAATATTAAGGCAACAGCTAGTAAGCAATGGAGGAGACAGATGTTCGTTAATATCCACCTGATGGCCAATGCTAATATTTTAATTTGGTTCTATAGCCAAGATAACACATAGAGTTAATCTTATGTTCATCTCTGATGATTAGTGGCTATCTGACGATCTGTTTTGAGAAGGATTCTGGGGCTGTATAGATTCAGCATCAAATAGTCCTGTGCACCATGATGCAGGCATGCTTTGGCTAAGGAAAAGAGAAGTTGTGGCATGTATACTGAGAATGTGCCATCCCTTATCATCTTTAAAAGATAAGAGTGACCTTTGGGTGCTGTAAATAAACAGACACAATTCCTTCAGATATCACAAATTCAAATGCCTGTAAGGAGCATGTAGGTAAACACATGCAAATAAAATAGCTCAGGAGGGGACTAGGCTAATGGGAGAGAAATTCTAAAGAGCAATGAAGCACTCAGCCCTGGCTGGCCTCTTGTATTGCAAATTCACAGATTCAGTATTATCAGATAGTGAGCCCAAAAGCAAGATTTCTCTGGGTAAATTTCCTGATTTCCAAATGTTGACAACCAATTCAATTAAAAAAAAAAAAAAAAAGAAAGAAATATTGTCCAGATCAAAGAAAAAAATGTCTGATTTTACACCTCATAAATTTATTCGGATTGTTTCTCTGTCTCTGTCCACCTCCAGCTCTCCCTTCCTCTCTCATTCCTGCATTGTCCAAATTGATTTGAACAGTTAGAATAATTGCTAAAATTTCAATTCTGCATTCTGCATACAGGGATCCTCCATGGTGGACTCCTGTCAGTGGCTTGGCCCCAGAAAAGGCAGCTTCAAATAGCCCTTTGTTGGCTGTTTTATTTGAAGGTGATGAATATCCGTGCCTTCTTAAGGTAGAAGAATGAACTGGAGCATCACCGGAAAGGATCAAGTGTTCTTTTAAACTTCCATAGTCTCAGGTAATTGAATTACAGTTCTTCTGCATTTAAAGCATTTGTGTGTGTGTGTGTGTGTGTCTTAATGAAAGTGGGTAAGCAAATAGGAAGATTGGGGGAAAAAACATATTTAAAAGAAACCCTCTAAATGATCTGGATTCACTTTAAATTAAATATTATTTGAACAACAATAGTTCAGTCAAGGGAAATCATTTTTATCATGACAAGTATAGGCAAAAACCTGCATGCCTTGCAACTTGCCTCCTCTCAGAAGAACTCCCAAGCACACTGTTAACAGCTGTACAAACAGATTCTTTAATACATGGTCACAGTGCTGAGTTGACATCCTTACAATTACAGCAAGCTCTAGGGCATTGGTGACAAGCGTGTGCATGTGTGGCTTCATATTCTTCTCTTCCCTGAGGGCTGTTTTCACCCATCATGTATTAGTACTAATAGAGCTTGCTGACCCCAAAGCAAGAACACCTCACCTGTGAAGGAGTGTAGGTGTTACTTGAATGGTTTGCATGTAAATACTAATACCTGTCCAACCTTATTTAGCCCAGTAAATCTCTCAGAGGGTATAACTCAGGCAGTCTGACCACAAGCTGTTATAATTAGGTCAGACGAGGAATGCAAACACTCTGCCATGAACCATGTGTCTCAGCTCTCCAGATTTTAACAAATACCCCCAACTGACCAAAGGTTAACATTCATGACCCAGCGTCTCTTCAAACAGCAGGTGGAGACATTATTTTCATTTTCCTTGAGTTTATTTAAAGTCTAATATGCACTAAACTGGTAACATGATTTGCATTTCAAAGTCAGAAAATTAGGTCTTCCTCTTGGATTGGCTCACGAGCCCCTGTTTTTTTGGGAATTCTGCATTTAGGGATATGTAAACTTAAAAAACAACAACAACAACAACAAAGCTAAAAATAACAATAACAGCAACAAACACATCACTGGCAATAAAACAAGTCCCCAGATGATCATTATCCAGTGCATTCCAATGCAGCAGCCCTGTAAATAGTCTGTCTGCCTATCTATCTATCTATCCATCTATCTATATCTATCTATCTATCATCTATCTATCTATCTATTTATTTCAATCATTGATTTTTATTTTTGGATCACATGTGGAGGTAAACTCAGCGAAGTAGGAGAGAAACCAGCCCTCCTGTTCAGGAGGTCTGGGTCAGCTTAAGAGATGAACTTCATTTGAAACTGATCTCCTCTATTCCCTTACCATGTCTAAAGACTTCTGATGTCCTATTTCATCCTTTATACTATTTGTGATAGGAAAAGAAATAGAAATTCAGAATCAAAACCTAAATGCCAGATTTGTGTTTGAGGGCTAAGATGCAGAGCACTGTAACAAGGATATATCAAAATTCAGCCTGGATGCTGTCAACTGTAGATTCCAGGGTTGTGACTCCATTTCAGATCCATACCAGGCAGCCCTGCTAAGCATCTTCCCGAGAGGGATGTGCACCCGAACCTAGCAGCATGTAAAGGGACCTCCAGTGACTCCCTATTACTCACAAGATGAAGTTAAAATTTTTTCCATGGTATAAAATTCTCTCGTGATTTTGCCTACTTTCCTAGCAACATCTCCCCTACTACCCTTGTACGTGTTCACACATCTTCAGGCATAAACAGATACTTGCTAGGAAGTTTCACAGCTCTATGGCTTGACACATGCTGTTCTTACTATCTGGTAACTCCTTTTCTTCCTTCTTCATTTTGAGAATGGCTACTATTAATTTTCAAGAGCCAGCTCGAGGACCTGTTTCCGTGTGAACTGAACTGTAGGTGAATGCATTTTCTTTTGGGAAAATATTGTATCTTGTGCATTCTGTCATTATAGATTTTGTCACACCATATTGCTATATTTATTTTTCTTGTCTTTTTCCACACAAGGCTCAGAGTTCTTTGAGGTAAGAACTGTGTCTACTTCCTCTATATCTCGATAAATAGCATAATGGGGTACTTCATACATTTTAAATGCTCAAAAAGTAATTGTTGGATAAACTGTTTAAATAAATAATTTGAGAGATAACTTTTCCAGAAATATCGTTTATCATGTCTTTGGAATATCTTAGATCTAGATGCTGCTATAGCATGTCTTGAGCCACCTTGATGCCATTCATTGTCTTCTTTTCCTCAGCAAAATACAAAGTTCTACAAAGAATGTCTTCACCAGAAACAACCAATCTAACCTGCCTTTTGCCTTTACAAGCTGTACAATGCTTTTCACCCTCTACTTTAACTGAACGTTTTTTCTTAGCAGCTAATTTTGCCATGGGAGTCCTTGCTTGCCTCAAAATCTGGATCCCAGGGTATTTTACATGGTGTCACATTTCTCTTAGGGGACCCTATCTTTTAAAAAGAGAACGGCATAAACAAATCTGAAATCATTTAGAATATAAATATAAAAACATTCAATCAAAATAAGAATTTTTGGAATAATATGCTTATCAAGGAAAACTGGACTTGGGGAACAGAAAAGAAGTAGAAGAACTATGAAATTTCTAAAAAGGAACTATCATGAAATTTGCAAAGTAAGGCCAACAGAGATTCAGGAATGTCCAGCAGCAACGTCCCAGAACTCATACTTCTTATCTCAATTTTTGAATTACACACTGATTTACTGATATTTAGTTGTGCTTTCTCCCAGGGGAAATGCTTTTAGAGAGCCAAAGGCATGACATCTGACATTTCCCCTAAGGATACAAAGTATCTATGAATTCCATGAGCTTTCAATATAAACTTAATAATTAATAAAATTTAAGTCTTCTCCATTGACTACTTTTTTAAGTTCTGAGTTGCTGCCATTGAGTCTAGGAATTATTGATGAAATGTTATTTTATTAATTAATACATAATAATTCCTCATTAAAATTAGTTACAAAAGTTAGCATATTCATTATCTGTTTTAATGGCTCATATTGTTGAGCTTGACTGTATGTGTTTTTGAATAAAATGTGTATGTACACACCCTTATTTATTTCTTTCCTTACCTAAATCCCTCCGACCGCTTTAGTTTGAGTGATTTTGATATGCTTGAAATTTCATTTAGGTTTACAGTCTACTGGAGCCCCAACTTATGCCAAAACAATAAGAAATTGTTTGAGTGATTTTAAATGAGAAACTGCAATTTTAATAGTCCTCTTTCCTTTTGGTGAAATGGTTCTACTCTTACTGAGCTTCAGTGATTGATAGAAGTCATGCTGTATTTATTTTTTAGGACTGCCATAAAAAATTACCACAAATTTGCTGCCTTAACAAACAGAAATTATTTCACAGCTCTGAAGGTCAGAAGTCAAAAATCAAGGTGTCGGCAGGACCACATTCCCTATAGAGGCTTTAGGGGAGAATTTGTTACATGCATTTTCTAGCTTCTAGTGGTTGCTACCGGCCTTGATTTGTGGCCACATCACTCTAATCTCTCCTTCTGTCTTCACATCAACTTCTCCTCTGTGTGTCTCTTATGTGTCATTGAAATTTGGGCACATCTGGATAGCCCAGGATAATTTCCTTATCTCAGGATCTTTAATTACCTCTGCAAAGACCCCTTTTACAATAAAGGTAGCATTCACAGGTTCTAGGGATTAGGATGTTGACATATCATTTTTGGGACAATCATTCAGCCACTACAGTCGTCTTTCTTTAGGAATTCCCAAAAACAAAAGAATCCTTTTCAAATAAAGTAACTGTCTATTTTCTACTTCCTTCCTATTTCTTTTTGGGCTCTGTAGTTATGTTATTTGGGTACACTTTTAGACTATAATTGAGATTGGTTGTAGAAGTAAATTCATTTTAGTGAGGAACTTTTTTCTTTTTTTTTTTGCGGTATGCGGGCCTCTCACTGCTGTGGCCTCTCCCGTTGTGGAGCACAGGCTCCGGACGCGCAGGCTCAGCGGCCATGGCTCACAGGCCCAGCCGCTCCGCGGCATGTGGAATCTTCCCGGACCGGGGCACGAACCCGTGTCCCCTGCATCGGCGGGCGGACTCTCAATCGCTGCGCCACCAGGGAAGCCCAGTGAGGAACTTTTTTTGCTGTTTTTTTGCTGTCCTTTTGGTTGCTACCTAAGGAAGTGCTATAGTTTTATTTACAATTAAGTGTATTATTTGTAGATAGACATTTTTTTTAACATGTAAGGATGGCCAAATGGAAGATACTCTTTCATCTCTGCCATAAATTATGTGTCAGTTTACATACTATAACTTTCAATAGTGAAAGGAAAGAATCCCAGAGATGAAGAGGATTTGGAGTTGGTTTCACTAGCATTCATGATGAACATCTGGAAGCCTTAGAAGTGATTTAGGAGAAATATCAGCAAATGTTTCTTTTTGGATAAATCTCAATGGAAGAGGCATACAAGCACTTGAAAATAGTTCACTTTTTTTTTTTTAACAGTCTTGTAAAACCCTACACACTGTTACTCCTTTTACTCTTTGTTCATTTATACAGGTCCTAGATCTGAATTCCTCTAACTGTAGACTCCCTAGCCACCAAGTATTCCCATGAATATGATGTCCCATTTTCCATGGCTGTTGTTAGAATATTTCTGACTTACTGCAGTTTCATATCTACTCTACAATATTCATTATTTAGAAATTGGTTGTAAAATTCTGACAGAGATCTCCTTCTGATGCTTCCATGATATAAATGAGCTCTTCTGGCTCCATAAACAAGAAGATTCAAGTCAGTTAACTAATGACTGCACTAAGTAAATAAACAAAGCCCAAGTCAAATATAGACGAGGTTTGCTGTGTGCAAACAGACACAGAAGAAAAACAATGAACATCTGTAGTTCAACGCCATTGGAGCATTAATTTGCTTTTAGGTGTTCAAGGAGAATAAAACTATATTTGCTTTGATTACAATGATGACTTTATTTAAATTTAGATCTCATTAGTGTTGCTGATTTATTTCAACTCATCCCAAGAGCTGACTTTGTTTTATTTCAAGCATTTATCTTAAAAGCCATTTGCCTTTTAAGCTGACCAGAAGATACTCATTTTTTTCTCCTACTTATAACCTCAACTGAGGAGAGGTAAGAATAATGAAAATCTCTTTGTATATCCAAAGGTTAAGATCTATTTTCAATAAATTGACAATGAGCCCACCTAACAACATCTCACTAACACTGAAAACTCACAAAGTGATTCTAACAAAGAGAACATATGTAACATCAGATGACTGTCTCTCCTGTCCTGCAAGCAGTCACATAAATGTAGTGGTTGGATCACAAAGCCTCCTAGCACTGATAGGTTTATAAAGATAAGGTAGAATAATTAGTCCAAAGGGCTTTGTTGGCACAAATACTAAAAAACATTCTAAACCACCACCGAGTTAAAGTTTTATAATAGGGGAAACATCATGGTTGACTGTAAAATGTAACCCAGTTGTCTACTATTAGAAGAAAAATGCCCATGAGGGCACAGACTTTGTTCCACTTTGTTCATTACTATAAACCCAGTACTGAGAACAATTCCTAGCATATGAAACATGTGAAACATGCTCTCCAAATATTTTGTTAAATTAACATTTAAAAGTGTTACACATGAGAGTAATGAGATGTACACATTTACTCTACAGTGAAAGTTATTGTTTTGGGCAGAAGGTAGACTGTTTCTAGGAAATAGTTCAGTTTCCTATTAACAATCTTCAGTTAGAAAAGCTAACACCCCACTTGTCTGGCCCAAAACTTTCTTTGTTGGTCTGGAGCCCCTTGTTTGACTCCATGCTTCAGAGAGCAAGTCCAAACCCCTGTTTTAAAGACCTCTGTACCTAAGCTTCCAGGAAGGTGGCTCAGCTCCTTTAGTCTTTGGATTGCAGAGCCTTTAAGAGGTTCTTGCCAGGAGCAAAGTCCCCCAAGGCAAAAACACAACATCCTTGAACTTTAGAGCAGTGGGAAGGCATCTCAGACTTCACCCAATTAACATCTTCATTGTTGACAGTGAGAAAAAATTCGATTAGGAGAAGAAAGACAACTTGTGCCGAGTGACCCTGGGAATGAATCACAGAGCCAAAGACTGAAATCCAACTCCCTTGCTTCTCAGTTCTTAGACCACAAAAAAGAGTGACAATAACATTGACGGCCTTTGAAATTATAAAGATCTCAAGATTTTCAGATTCTGTGACTGAACAAATGGTACTGAAGGACACTGTGAAAATATAACCCAAATCATATTATCCTTCCTCTCGCTTCCCTCACATACATCTCTTCCTTTCTCTTCTGAGAGCATCTGCCCTCAGGCTCTTACCTTTTCCTTTTCCTTGTTTTTCTATTTTTGGTTTGTTTTTGTCTGTTTCTTTGTTTCTGAAGATGATTCTAACGTTCTTGACTAAGAAATTCATGCTCTTCTATCCAATCCCAAACACGGACCTAATAAAAATTCCTCATTTTTCTCAAGAGAATGAGAATGAAAATGACTTGCAAAAATGTTTCAACCAATGACTGACAGTCCTGGGACTAGAGCCTAGATTTCTTGTGTCCCAGTCTGGGTTTATTTTTGTTATAAGACACTATGAGAGAAATAACAATGTTCTGATTAATTCCAAGTATCCCAAAGATGGATAAAATGACACTATCAAATTTCATCCCCTTATACAAAAATTGACAATTTTCCTGTCCCCTTACAAAGGTGAAAGCCTGAACACAGAAGACCTAACTGCCTTTCCATTTATAGGATAAATCCTCAATTTTTTTTGTCTAACTTTTGTTGACTTCCAGATTCAGTGGATCTGCTATATTTCCCTTTCAGGACCAAGCTGTTTTAGTTACGATCTTAAGAACAAACAAAGCTCCTTACTCTTGCCCCCGCTCTCCAAGATAACTCAATTCAATTCATTCTTAGTCAGTCTCTCTCTCTCTCTCCCACACTTGTAATATATTGAATATATAAAATATCCAATAAGAAATGTATTGCTATCTCAACTGTGGACCATATGTTGTCATAATAAAAGGACACCTGGAGATGATCTAGTAAAATCTCCTCTTTTGTTGGGTCATAAAACAAAATTCTGGAGGAGTTAAGTGATTTTGTCAAGGCTTCCAGGTACTGGGGAGAGCTCTGAGAAGGAAGAAAGAGAAAATAAATGTTTCTTTATATGGCTAGAAAATTATAGATAATATGTAGTTGTATTTCTATTTTACATATTGAGGATATGCTAGTTATATAAACTGTAAGAGAAACGATTTGGTAAGGGAAGATTTGGTTTTCATTTTTTCAAGCCCAAGCTCTTATTCATTAAACCCATTGCTCCTTAATTTGAAGAGTGATAGAAAGCTAAAAAAAAAAAGAAAAAAAAAATCAGAATTTTTATACATGATATTTAATAATCTCTGTGCCAGGGAAAAGAAGGTGTCAAGTCTATTCAAACTAGTGGGGGCATTCAAGACAGGTGGTCTCAACACAGCCAAAACTAAACTAAAAAAAAAAAAAAAGTCAACCTCCTCCCAAGGCTGTGTATACTGATTCAAGTCTCAAGTGCCCCCCAAGTCCACCCCACCTCCCTACCCCCATCATTGTATCCCATTATCCTGTAGTATGTTCTTCATTACACTTATCAGTATATAAATGTATCTTACATATCAAAAAAATAAATAAAAGGTGGTCTTAAGAAGAGTTTTTCTGAATCAATCCTTTTTGAAATAGGGACTTCTGTATTGAAAAAAGCACATACAACGCTAGTACAGGAGCATTTATTCTCACCCTTAAAATAACTTGGCTTTTGGCAATAGTGGCTATGAAAGAATCTAAAGAGTACAGCAGGGTATGAGATAAACTAATATATAATTTTTACTTAAATATATACACACACATATGTGTATATATATATATATATATATGTATATATATTTAAAAATAATAGCTATACCACTCTTCTAGATAAACAAAACAGCCATAAACATTACAATGTCTGACAGCTGCAAAAATAAGAACTGAAAGTGACAGTAGCCCATACTACACAAGGCTGAAGCATGTAATTTACATCCTAGTGAAATTAAACATACTATAATAGCTTAGCTTCCAGGCAACAACACTATTAAATTTGTAGTAGTAGTTTATGACATCATCTGAAACCCCAGGATACACATTTGAAGCTGGCTATTATGGTTAGTAATCAGTATTGCTGTTCTGGTTAGTTTTTCATTTAATTCATTGCAGGCTTCTATTAAAAAAAAAAGGCAAAGAGCAGCAGTTGAGGATGCTGTTTTTTGCAAAAGCTGTTAAGCCTCAGGCTGAAGTGATGTCACACTTTAGAATAAGTTATAATAGCTTATATTTGAGTAGCATTAAGAGGTCAGAATTACATTGAAAAATATAATAATTTAAGCATTTTTTATGGTCAATAAGTATAATTTGGGGATGTTTTCTAACTCGCATTTTCTAAAATGTTTCTTAGCAAACTAAGACTGTACAATGGTAGAATAACAATAAAACCTATGGCTTTAAGTAATGGTTTTATATTATACAGCAGCAATCTCAACCAAATATATTGTAATACGACCACTAGAAGTTCAGACACTTGGGGCGAAAGGGAGATGCTAAGTATCTGTGAATTTTAAAACGTTTTTTAAAATGTTTCCAATTTTTGGTGTGTAAATGAACTTCTCTGGAGATGGAGTTTATAAGTCACATATATAATTTTTCAAAAGGTCCCATTTTCCACAAAGGTTATGGACTCTGTTAATTGTAACAGTGATTCTCAAGGGTTAAGGCAAAGCTTTTTAGAATCTCTTGTGGTAGGTATGAGAAAGGACCATATAGTTTGATAAATCCCATCTTTATCCACTAGATGATTCTAATGTTCTTGTTTTCCAAGGGTGTTGTGCCCTTCTTACCCAATCTCGAGCACTGAACTGTTAAAAATTCCTCATTTATTGCAAGAGGACATTTGAGGACCAGGGACATGAAAATGACTCGGTGAAAATTCGTTCACCAATGATTACAAGTTCTGGGACCAGACCGAATATTTTTCTGGAGATTCTTTGCCTTTATCATGGCCCAGTTTTTTCTCGCCCTCACTCAAAGAATGAACTTACATGTATAAGTGAGAAGCCTCAGAAAACTGGAAGTTATAAGTGGAAATGTTGGATCACATATTCAGAATTAATCTATCATGAAGCAGATGACCCCCTCACATAACCAAACTGAAAGAAGTCCGCCTGACCTCAAGTATCTCACTGAACAATGCAAAGCTCCAACTCCCTTAGGAAATTATCACCTTCATTATTAAGCTTTTGGGAAAAAATGATTCTGCCATTAGTGCTTCCCTCTTTGAGTCAAGTTATATAAACTCCGATGATTATCAGCAATAAGCACCCAGCACCCAGAAATAGTAAGTTTAGATCAGGTGGAGAGGAGGAAAAAAATGTTTGGAGAACTGTATACTGACTAGCACTTTCAGGTTCTAGAGATCTGGGAATAACGACTATAGGGGAACAAAACTTGGCAAAATGTCTGTAGGGGGGCACAACTTGCCACCCCTAAAATGTTTCTTTCGCATGCAGATTATTTTGAGCTGAAAACAATCAAGGCCCAAAAGACTCAGGAAGAAATATTGACCTTTCCCCTAACTGCCTTAAGAATGTAGAGGACCAACTCCAGTAAGGGAGCTATCACCACAGAAGTACAGAATGAACTAGGTGTGGTAGGCAGGAACTAGCAAAGTCTGTGTGTTAAAATTCCTTTCTGAATCCCATTGTCTCTGCAAGGCCCAGCAAACCTTTGCTTTTCCATCTCACTGTCAATTGCTTTCCTCCCCTTTTAGGTTCCAAAACACTACCCCCAACATCCTGTATTGTCTTTCGCTGAACATGGTATTTAAGGTGAGGATTTTGGCCATTTTGGTGAATTATTTAGTTTTTCTGCATCTCTCCCATGTATACATTTAACTTATGTTTGATTTTCTCCTATTAATCTGTCTCATATCAATTTAATTCTCAGACCAGCCAGAAGAATTTAGCAGGGTAGAAGGAAATTTCTTCCTCCCTCACATGTCCCAAAGGAGGGCAGTCAATCTGTCACTGAATGTCTATGGAAGATGGACATATGAAAAGTGATGTGAGGAGAGTTTAAGGTAAAACATCATAGACCAGGCCTTAGCAACTTTCAAAGAGAAGGCCTCAAGTGACAAATAGTCCCCCGATATTCACCCTAAATACTCGGAATTTAACAGAGAATGGAAGGAATACCAGAAGAGACGTCTGCAAGATAAACTATTTTCTGACCTTGATATGATACTGTAAAATATATTTTTAATAAATGTTATACATGCAAATTAGGCGAGTAGATAAAATCATCTGCCTCTTGACTCTCAAAAGTGAAAGAGGGTAAAAGAAACCAGTAATTCAACCCAGAACATTGGTCTGAATAAAAGCAGACTCCAACAGCTAAAGCCCTGAACTTGAAATATGAGAACATTAAGAACATGAGACTGAGGCACATGGTCTTGACTCTAGAAGCTGCTGTAAAGGGAATATACTGAAACCCATGATTCCAACAGAAGAAGAAAATCACGTTTACTAAAACTACCTATTTCTTCCTCTAGGAATGCAATTTCTTTCATCTCTTGCATGAGGGGGAAAAACAGTTTAGGATAGTTAGCCAAAAATGCCAATATGTACAGGCACACTTAGGGGAAAACTTTTGTCATTTTAATTCTTGTCTTTCTAGGCCAGATTTCCTGTGCTCTTTCCCATGACCTTGTTTTTCTTTCTCCCAATTCTCTTGTTTCCTTATTTGTATCTGAAAAGATGAGGTAAAGTATGGTGCAAAGATGTTGTTGGAACTTGCAAAGACTTGGTTTAATAGCACTGTGAAGTGCTAACCCTAAATATTATAGACAAAGGAAATGTATTGGAAATGTCAATGAATAGAATAGACTAACATGGGTGAGACTAGATGGTACCCTACAGTTTTCACATACTCAGTGATAATCTCTTTTTTTCCCCTGTTCTCCTTTAGAATGAACAGTGGAGAGATACTGGGCATGATGCTCGTAAGGCTGTCCTCAAGGGGGCCTATGATTATACTGCCCCATACTGCAATCAGGAGAAACTCAGAAGCAGCACGCAGATGAATCACTTAGCTAATTCTTTGGTATTTTCTCACAATTCTCTTTTCCATGAAGAATTTATTCTTTAATCGTCATCGGTACTGAAACTTATGTTTGCAAAAGCGAGTGAGTTGATTAATAGGTATGTTATACAACTGGTATTTTCTCATAAAAGACTGGAAAACTTATTTCAATTATCATACCACCAACAAGGATGCAATCTGTTCACAAGACCTATTTACGAGTGGGTGCTTTGGGTAATGGCTGTTTTCTTAGCATGGGAAATGAAATATAATATTATTAAACAGAGATATGCAGAATGAGATGTCAACTTATCCATCTTCCTGATGTTTATAGACTTCATCTTTTAGAATGTTTATTTCATTTTATGGGACCGCACGTTAAAATATCTATTTGAAAGGATCTAATTTATTTTATTCTGGTTTTAATGTTCTTGAATATTAACATTTTCAAACTTGTAAGCAATCAGCTAAGAAAACCTGTGGTAGGTACTTTATTAATTCCATTTAGATACCTATGCCATAATGAGAGAGACAATAAAAGTGAACATTTTCTCTATGCATGAGAATAAGAACTGGTCTTTGCCAGGAAGATAAATGATTTTCATTTTTAGAGACCACCTGTGACAATATGGAGGGAATGGGTAAGGGTTGGTGGGAGAAAAACCTCAAACAAGGAGTCTGTGTGTGTGTGTGTGTGTGTGTGTGTGTGTGTGTGTTTCTGGAGGAATGGGGCATCAATATACTGAAATGGAAGTAATCTAACTCAATTTTTAAGAGCATTAGCAAAATCATTGGAAGAGTCTAGATGTATCTATTTTGAGCTAAGTGTGGCTCTTTAATCCTTTCACTGACTTTCAATTACCAATTTGAGGGGTGGAAACAAGAAAGAATGAACTTTTAAAAAAATATAAATATCACTGCTCATTAAATTATAATTACTTCTATTATTTTCCTAAGAAGGCATGCTACTAAGAAGTAGACCTACTTGTAGATAAAGGAAAGCAAATCCTACACTAAAGGAAAGAAACAAATTCAGACAACACAGATTGCAGAACTTTACAAAGGCTTCTCACAGAAGATATAAACTTCCCTTACATGGAAAAGGAATATTAAGACTGTCAAGAGCTATACCGTAGTATCCCATAGTGTAATTCCTTGATAATGATCTAATGTATACTCAAGCAATGACTGGGCCATGGAAATAATTTTAAGATAAGAAAAGACTGCTTCTAGGTAAGTGTTGTCCAATACAAATATAATAAGAGTCACAGACGTGGTTTACATTTTTCTACTAGCCGCATTAGAAAGTAAAATGATAGGATAATCAATTTTAATAATATATTAATTTAACTTAGCATACTAAAAATAGTATTGACAAGTAATAAATATAAAATTATTGATATAATATTTTACATGCTTCTTTTCATACCAAGTCTTCAAAATCTGGTGTTTATTTTCTACTTATATCACGTTTCAACTTGCGTTAGTCAAATTTCAAGTGCACGATAGTCACATGTAACTAGTAGCTACCATATTGGGCAGTGCAGCTCTACATCGTCTAAAATACTTCTTTTTGTAGAGAAATGAGCTGTGAAATGGGCCTTGACATATATAAGTTAAAAATTGCACTAGTGTAGAAATCAGTGAATCTTTGGCATTATGACTCACTTAGTCAATGTCTCTCAGAGCTAAGATATACACAGAAACATCAGAGGAACTTTACAGCAGAATTTAAATATTTGTTTGTTTGTTTTTAATGGCATATTTCTTATTGCAACCTTACTTCATATAAGAACACACAAAAATCCATTTTTGGCTCTGATCTGGATAGCTACCCATTTGAATTACTGAAATGAAACCTGTCCATTGGTTAATTTCTGCCTTCTGCATGGATATTAGTTTACTTTAAAAAAATTGTCCAGCTTGGAGTTCTTAACAATTTTGAAGTCATAGACTTAAAACTATTTATCCTTTCCCCAGAGAATGCAAATACATGGGATACCTATAAAATTTGATATGTAACTTCACTTTCACACAATTTCATGGGGTTCACTGAAACTCTGATGTTTGGATTAAGAGAAATGATTTATCCTGAAGTATTTGTGGAAGAAAAAGATGAATTTTTATCTATTGAAAACCGAACTTAGATAACATACAGTGAAAAGTTCTGTGAGCTCTGTAATATTTTGATAGACACATAAAATCACATTCTCTTAAATGACTCCAAGAAATCATTGCAATTAATTATCATTAGAATATTACCCTTCTTTGATTCTGTTTTGTAAGTATATATTCTTTTCACTGTTTTTCTACTCCTTTTTTTTGGTATATGTATCTTCCATAAGAGACTTGAGGTAACGGAGCACATTTCTTCTCACCTTAAACACACAGCACAGAACCTCATTAATTTAGGTAGACTGAATGAATGATTGGATGGATATATAAAAAATTGTAGTACATTTCTCTGTCTTCAGTCAATAGTGTAACATTTTGAACATATAATTGCATATTCCATTTCCAAGTAACCTTTGGAAAGACTCTGTGTAGTTTTTTGTTTGTTTTAATAAGAGTTTTTCTTTTAAATTAATTAATTATTTTTATTTTTGGCTGCATTGGGTCTTCATTGCTGCACATGGGCTTTCTCTAGTTGCGGCAAGCAGGGCCTACTCTTGGTTGCGGTGTGCAGGCTTCTCACTGCGTTGGCTTCTCTTGTTGCAGAGCATGGGCTCTAGGCATGCAGGTTTCAGTAGTTGTGGCTCATGGGCTCTAGAGCACAGGCTCAGTAGTTGTGGCTCACGGGCTTTGTTGCTCCACGGCATGTGGGATCTTCCCACGGCATGTGGGATCTTCCCACGGCATGTGGGACCAGGGATCAAACCCGTGTCCCCTGCATTGTCAGGTGGATTCTTAACCACTGCACCACCTGGGAAGTCCTGTTGTTGTTTTTTTTAATACACTGTAACTTCTTCATGAAAGCATCATACTCTTGGTACTTAGCATGCTGTCTAGCTCACAATAAATATGCATTTTTTTCTGAATTAATTAATATGTACCACCCTTCAAATGTATCCATTTCTGTTTAAAGCTGCTATATTGAGCATCTCATCTACCAGTTACAGTTCTGTTATTTTGTGGCTTATTTGTCCCAAGAACCCACTCTGGTTCACTTTGTCAAAAATTCATTCAGCAAGTATCAACTCCTTGCCTACCATTTTTCAATCTTTGTTTAGGTAATGGAAATACAATGGTGAAGCTATCAGTTAAAACTCTGCCTATGGATATTTATATTCTAGTAGAAGAAATATGTCATAAACAAGGAAATAAATAAACAAGGTAACTACAAATTGCGATAACTACTGTGAGGGAAATACTCATTAATGAGATAGGAAGTAATCAGGGATAGGACAGTGAAAATACTTATATGAGATGCCATGGTATACCTCTCTGAAAAGGTGGCATATAAGCTGTATATATGGGGGATAATAACAAGTGCTGGAAAGAAGAGCAGGAAGAGTGTTCCAGGCAGTGAGAAGAGCAAATATAAAAGTCCTCAGGTGGCTAACAGCTTGAAACATTCAAGGAAACAACAGAAGGTCAGTAGCTGGACTGTAGTGAACTACACAGAGTGTAATGTGCTGATGGTGGGTGGTTAGGAAAGGCCAGGTCAGGGCAAAGACTGATGAAGAATTTGATTCTACGAGCAAAGGGAAGCCACAGAAGGGATTTAGGCAGAGGGACGTCATGATCTTATTTATATTGTATAAAAATTTCATAGCCACTAAGTATAGGATGAAAGATACATGGATTCAAAGAGACCACTTTGAGATGAGAGCGTCTTGGTCTAGGTAGGTGGCAGAAAAGATGAAGAGAAGTTAACAGATTGGAGATATATTTTGGAGGTAATACCAAAAGAACCCATTAGTGGAATAAATACAGGGCATGCAATCTAACTTGTTTAATTTGTTCAACTCAGACTTTCCTCAAACCAATTGGAACATCAAAGCTTCTTTGGTTCACTAGATATACCTATTAACAGTACATGCTCTGCAAAACTGAATTTGGGAAGTGACTCCTCTTAATCTTTGATTTGACGGATTTCAAATAGCGAGGATCAGTTGGAAGACAGTCTCAGGTTAAAACTTCTATGATAAAATGTGGGGTGTGCGTGTGTGTGTGTGTGTGTGTGTGTGTGTGCATTCCTCTTAAGAATGGCTCAGAGTTACCTGCATTCAGTGACAGAGGCACTATGAGACTGAAAACATCTCTGGACCCACAATGAAGAGGATGAAGCTATTCTTTTGCTCTTAGGTGTCTCAGCCTTTAAACCCATGTCTGCCTGTTCTGCATCAGGTTCCACTGGTCAGCAGGTTGTTAAGAGCCTAGATTACTGTGCCTAGGCTGGGTTAGTCTAGGTCATCACCCTGAATAGTAGAATGGATTTGGTCCCCAAGATAAGAGCCACTAGCCCTGGGAATATTGTCTTCCTTCCTCTGGGTATGCTGCCATTCGAAGGTCAATCCTAATATGTAATCAAATGACCCATCTGTGTCCTCTCTAAAGTGTGAACTAGTGTACGCACTCATTACTCACCTCCTTCCCTTTAGAACAAATTGCATCTGGTAACAGTGAATGAAACAGCTGTGTCTATGTGTGAGTGTATGTGTGTTTCTATAAAAGGAGGATTCTCCTACTATACCAGGATGTCCCCAGGCCGTGAAGGAGATTGAGCTGCGTAAACCAACCGTGCCTTATGCTCTATGGGGAAAAAAAGCAATGAGGAAGAGAACACCTCAACTGAATTTATTATAACAAATTTCTTGGGATAATAAAAGACATCAGCTCAGTCCTAGAGGGAAAGTAGATTACAGCTCAGCGAAATGTCCTTGTCTAATGTTGCTTGACCCTAGCTAACATTTCAAGCTTAAGTAAAGTCCTGTCACTGATACATTTTGGCCTGTTCAGTAATTTCATCAGGGGCATTGATTGAAATGTCTTTTTGAACTTATCTGACAAACACTCACAGCAGTCATTTTCAGATCACATGCCCATAACGTGCTGGTCTCTCCTTTAAGGCATGTTCTCTTCCATGACATAAGGGGAATAGGATGTGTTCTTCTGAAATCCCTAATTCTGTATTTTGCTAACTAGATAAGGAAAAATCAGTCACACCAATATTTTACAGCCATTTTAAGGAAGAAGAGACTGCTTCCAAGTTTCTGGATGTGTTGCACTCTGTGTCTCTGCACATGTAGTTCCTTTTGCTTGTAATGGTCTTCCTTCATTCCCATATGCCAGGAGAGCATTTTCAGCATCTCTGCATCTGTGGACATTTTTATAATATCCAAGGAGAGCTGAGCCTCTGCTTTAGCCACGACTGTACCTAGGACAAGCTTCTTTTACCTCATCCATTAAACTAGGATTCAATATATTACCTGCATTTCTCTCTCTCCTCCTAAACTCTTATTTACATTTTATATATTTCATATTTATTTTTAGTACCTATGGCATTACCTGGCTTAAAATAAGCATTCCCAATGCAATTAAATTGAACAAATTTCCAAATAATTGATTCTATATGTTTATGAATGTTTTCCTTCTCTACCAATTAATTCATCATGGCTGTTTTATAAACACCAATTTGTAAGAATTAAACTCTTTAGGAAGCTTTATATATCATACTCAGGATGTTACATCTCATAATGTGATATTGATGAAGTTGCCAAAGCAAAAGAAAAAACTGTAGAGTTTTTAAAATACAATCACATTTGTTGAAATTTTTACAATGTACATATTCCTGAATCATAATCGAATACCTCTGTGTGTAGGAAACAGTATCAGGAATGTTATTCTATCTACATGTGGATAAATTTACACTGTGAGTTTGTAAATTTAGATTTTAGAGTTTGATTAATATTTTTAAATATTGTGAACTATAATTAGATTGAGGTAGAACAGCTTTAAATAATACTAAAAATTAAGTTTTGCAAATAAAAGACAAAAGTCTGTGTTAACTCAGACTCATCAGAAATATGATAGTCCTTATTTTTTTTATATGTGGTTGTATATGTAGTTTTACAAAAGGATCTCTTGAATGAATATTAAACAACAATGTTGCTTTATTTATTGTACACATCTATCTGCAACCGTCCCCATATGAAACTATACCTATAATAAACCATGAAAAATGATGGGTGGTAATGAAAGTTTCCCAACTGGAAAAGACCATGGTCCAGATGGATTTGCTAATGAATTTTATAAGATGTTTAACCAACCTTTGAAGAATATCCCAGACATGTTTGATTACTTTAAATTACCAACATTTTTGGAACTAGTGCTTTGGGTTCTCAAACTAATCTTTATAAACTGCCAAGAAATGCTAAAATCCAGAAACTGTGTTTCTTAAGAACTTACATCTTTCACAAAAATGCTAAAAAAAAAAAAAATTTCAGTCCAGTGACAAAATGTTTTCTCTTTGAAAGGATATATTTAGGTCAAAAGATGGGGAGAATATCTTAGCCCCAAATCATAAAATTTGCATTAATTTTCATTTAGTGTTAATGAGACTTTTTAACATTTATTTTGCTAGGCTATATGTCAATAAAGGTGGTTTTAAGCTTTCCATTTTTTTGTCACAGAATTTGGTGTTTTATACAAATAAATAAATAAGTGATAAATAATAAAGTATTAACCAATATACTATAATTCAAGGGCAACCAAATAAGATAGCATGTTCTAAATGATTTATCTAGCCAGTTTACTCCCATGCCTAAAATCTTGCAGTTAGGTATTTATCCCTTCCAATAAGGCTTTGGCTTCTTTAGAACGTCGTTGTTATTACTATCATATCTATTAAATGGAATAGTATGCTAATTATAGAGATGCAGCTGCTCATGCTCTTAAATATGGTGGGGAATTCACTATACTGCCTATTCAAATTTCAAGGTATTATGAAACATAAAATTACTCTAGAATGACAGCAGGAGAATAATATATTATTTGTAAGATCCTCTCAGAAATTTATTTTGTAAAAAATTAGCACTCAGTAGGATATTGCACCAAATCAAGGGAATGCATGTTTTAATGTAGGATGATGGGTTTGGGGAGTTGAGAGCATGGATAAGCAGGACCCCACTAGGGGTTGAGAGGTGAAATGTGAGCAGTTAAAGGGCAGCATGAGTTACATTGGTCGCCCTGCAGAAGCCTACTGATACCAGAACTTTCAAGGGTCCGGAAAGGTCCGGACATTTTTAATGTCAATCATACCTGGCTTCTCTGAGTTCCCATTTTCTCATTTATAACATGGACATTTTAATATTTACCTTAAAGTGTTATTAAATGAATTAAATAACTTCCTGGGGGGATGTAGAAGGTACATCTAATGGTTTTTTCTCCATCACTCTTACATATCTTAGATACACACACACACACACACACACACACACACACACACACACACACAGAGCATTTTGATTAGAGCAGAGAAGGGTTTTTACAAAACAGACTGCCAGGTCAGATACCCTTTGCTACAGATTTTGTCCTCTTCATTGTTTGTATGCCCCCAAAACATTCCAGTTTGTACTTGAACAATAGTATGGCAGGAAAAATATATATTCACTCATTTATAAAGTCAAGGGGATATATCATACAAGATGGTTGCCTAAGAAGTTAATATTTAATGCAAAACTTTACCTTTTGACAATATTTTGGGGGGCACAATCATAAAGGCACCAAGAAATTCCGTTTTCAGATAATAGGCCAGTATTAAGATCACTTCATACATATACATATATGTGTATATGATTAAACACACACATACATGTATAGCTAGCAGTAGCAATTTATACTGAATAATGCATTTTATTCCACTGATATGACCATAGAAGATAATGCAAGTTACATATCCTTCTTTTCTCTTTATTAATGATTAGGAAACACAAAAACAATTTAAAAGGCATAACATGCTCATAAACTTAATTTAAACATTCTTTTTGTTAGTTTCCTTTGGTAAACATCAGTACTTCTGTTGAAGACAACATTACAAAGAATGGGATTTCACTAAACGGTAAATGAAAGGACCACTATTTTTTTTCTTCTTACAAAAAGAAGATAGATATAAAAAAACACAATAGCTACCATCTTGTATAACAGTGAAAATTCTCTTCATCTCTCCATTTGTCCTCTGCCTACTCCTCTTTAACTCTGAAGGAGTCATATTTAACAGCATGTCCTACTACTCTCCAGATATATTTTTTTCTATGTAGTTTAATATATGTTAATATATGACTTTTTTCTTTCCAAAATCTGGTCAAAGTATACATTCAGTATAAGAGTTACAATTCACGTTTTTCTTTTTGTAATTCCACTTTTAAATAATACACAGAATACATAGATTTGCCTTTTTTTGGTAACAATTTTACATTTTGTGAATGTTCAAGGATTTAATTGGATGGCTCTATATTGGTACAGTTGGGGTGTATCCAATATGCCGCCATTACAAACAATGCTTTAACATGGCAGGAAAGCTTTTAGGAAGGGTGTTAGGGGCTGAGAGGATCTACGCTCTCACTTGGAATCTGAGGAACCTTTTACATTTTTTTTGCAAGGAGAGAAAAATCCCATCCTAAAATTCATATGAACTCTCAAGGGACCCTGAAGAACCAAAACAATCTTGTAAATAAGAAGAAAACTAGAGGAATAACACTTGCTGATTTCAAAACTTACTACAAAACTAGAATAATCCAAACACTGTGGTACTGGTACAAAAACAGACACATAGACCAATGAAATAGAACAGAGAGCCTAGAAATAAACCCTCACATATATGGTCAAATGATGTTTAATGAGGGTGCCAAGACCATTCAATGGGAAATGGATATATGGTGCTGGAAAGGCTGAATATTCACAGGGCTTGCAAAAGAATGAAGT
Source organism: Delphinus delphis (assembly GCF_949987515.2). Taxonomy (NCBI): domain Eukaryota; kingdom Metazoa; phylum Chordata; class Mammalia; order Artiodactyla; family Delphinidae; genus Delphinus; species Delphinus delphis. Next base: position 59,018,523 of record NC_082688.1, read on the forward strand.
TGGGCCCTTACCAAACACCATGTACAAGTATTAACATGGACCAAAAACCTCAAGGTAAACATAAAACAATAACATATTTAGAAGTAAACCTAGGGCAAAAGCTGCACAACATTGGATTTGGCAATGATTTCTTGCATGTGACATGAAAGGCATAGATAACACAAGAAAAACAGACAAATTGGACTTCATGAAAATTAGAACATTTTGTCCATTAGAGTATACTATCAACAGAGTAAAAAGGCAACCCACAGAATGGGAGAAAAAATTTGCAAATCATGTATCTGTTAAGGAATTAATATCCAGAATATATAGAAAGCTAAAACTCGGTAACAAAAGGAATCAAACAACTCAATCCAAAAATGGGGCAAAGAACGTGAATAAATATCTTTCCCAAAAGAGGTATAAAAATGTCCAATAAGCACATGAAAAGATGTTCAACATAACTAGTCATAAGGGAAATGTAGGTCAAAACTATAATGAGATACCATCTCATACCCATTAGTATGGCTACTATAAAAATAAATAAATAAAACAAAAACAAAAACAGAAAACAACAAATGTTGACAGTGATATGGAGAAATTGGAGCCCTTGTCCACTGTTGGTAGGAATTCAAATTGTACAAATGGTGTGAAAAACAGTATAGAGGTTCCTTAAAAAATTAAAAATAAAATTCCCATATGATCCAGCAATCCTTTTCTGGGTTTATATCCACAAGAACTGAAAGTAGGAACTCACTGTGATAATATCACATGATATGATATTCTAGGAGTTTTAATTTTCAGTATATAATAGTCAATTTGTTTTTTTACTCACAATGAACGAGTGTATCTGTCTCATTGCCTTTTAACTAGATTCTAAAATTACTATTTTGAAATTACTGTACTTTTCATTTGTGAAAATTGATGATGCACAATAATATTACCAAATTTAAAAAAGAAAGAAAGTGGAATCTCAAGGAGATATTTGTACACCCATTTCCATAGCAGCATTATTCATAATTCAAAACATGGAAGCAACTCACATGTCCATTGTTAGATGGATGGGTAAATAAATTATGGTATATACATACAATAGAATATTATTTGGCCTTATAAAGGAAGGAGATTCTGCAATATGCTACAACATGGAGCAACCTTGAAGATATTATGCTAAATGAAACAAACCAGTCACAAAAAGACAAACACTATATGATTCCACTTACATTAGGTACTCAGAGTAATCAAAATCATAGAGACAGAATGTCGAATGGTGGTTGCCAGGGGATGGGATGAGGTGGAATGGGGAGTTATTGTTTAATAGATATAGAATTTCAGTTTTACAAGATGAAGAGTTATGGAGATGGATGGTGGTGCTTTTTGCACAAACTTGTAAATGCATTCAACATCATTAAACTGCACAATTAAAATTGTTAAATGGTAAATGTTATGTTATATGTATTTTACCATAATAAAAATAATTGGGAAAAAAATGGGTCAAAGATCTGAATAGACACCTCACCAAAGAAGACATGTAGATGCAAATAAGTATATGAAAATTTGATCCACATCATATGTCACCAGGAAATATGGATTAAAACAACGAGATACCACTACACACCAATTAGAATGGCTAAAATCTGGAATACTGACAACACAAAATGCTGGAGAGAATTTGTAGCAACAGGAACACTCATTCATTGCTGGAAGTAATGCAAAATGGTACAACCATGTGGAAAGACAGTTCTGCAGTTTCTTACAACACTACACATAATCTAACCACATGATCCAACAGTCATGCTCCTTTGTATTTACCCAGAGGACTTATAAACTTATGTCTACACTGAAACCTGCATGTGGATGTTTATAGCAGCATTATTTATAACTGCCAAAACTTGGAAACAACCAAGATGTCCCTCAGTAGGTGAATGGATGAACAAACTGTGGTATATCCAGACAATGGAGTACTATTCAGTGCTAAAACAAAGTGAGTTACCAGGCCATGAAAAGTCACGGAGGAACCTAGAATGCATATTGCTAAGTTAAAGAAGCCAGCTCTGAAAAGGCTGCATATTGTATGATTCCAACTATATGACATTCTGAGAGGCAGAACTATGGTGATAATAAAAATCAGTTGTTACCAGGGATTAGGGAATAGAGGGATGACTGGTCAGAGCACAGACTTTTAGAACAGTGAAACGCTCTGTATGATAGTATAATGGTGTATGCATGTCATTGTACTTTTGTCTAAATCCATAGAATGTATAATACCAAGAGCGAGAATTGTAAACTATGGACTTGGGTGGCAGTGATGTGTCAATGTAGGGTGATCGGTAGTAACAAATGTACCACTCTGGTATGCTCAATTTTCCTATGGAAATAAAACTGCTCTAAAACATGGAGTCCATAAAATTTTTTTAAAGGATGCAAACTGATAATTTAAAGTTCAGAAATTATTCTACTGAAATTAAATCTCATGTATTTGAAAACATTCAGATGGTTTATGCTTTTCTGCTTTTATGTGACTATTTGAATTTGTGTAAATTCAGTCCCTATATTTGATTCTGACTATGTAAGTGATCCCAGAATTTGTTCTCCTGAATACATAGTATTGACTGCATGAAGTTATAAATTTCTCCTTAAACCTGATTCTAGCATTGTAATTAAACTAATTTACCACTTAGCAGTTTAAAGAGATAATAAACATGGCCAGTTAATTGTTTTCCTTTAGAAGTAGCTGAAGACTGAATGTGGACGCTGAATTCTGCAACCTTGGTACAGTCAATAATTATGGTTAAAGATCAAATAAACTGTCTGAGATTAAGTAACACAGAAATTCAAGTAAGGAGATTCCAACATTTCTGTTAGGAACACATTATAATTGTCATTTCAGTAGAGGCAAATATGTGTACTTTTCAACATTGTTGACTATTCCATTCCAAAACTGGGTATGAAGAAACATTCTTTCACATGGGACAATATCTACTCTCATCTGACTCTTGAGGTTAGAATTAATGGAGTGAAGGTATTCAATCTTTCTCTAGGTGTGATTTCCAACAAAACTTGTGTCATGGAAGAATACATAGGAAAGCTGTTCCTTCCTTGCTTCATTTCCCCTTTATAATTGGACCTCTGGGCAGTGAAATAAGACAGGATGGCTTGATCTATGATTTCAATGTGAAGATGAGGTACAAAACTTCACTTTCTGCTAAGGTTATGTTAATTTTACTTTCAAGGCCCTGATAATTCAGTTGTACAGTTCATCTTCTATAGTGAGCAATGTGGTAGATACCCCACATTCAGAATTAATTACCATAAATCAGAAGTATATTCATTGAATTGCTGTGAGATCTTTCATTTCCCAGGAGGAAATGTCCCAGCTACAAATGAACCCTTTACAGGTTCAATTATGTTTTCTCATTTCTTTTCTCTCTCAGGCCCAGCATAACCTCTGTAATTTAGTTTTATATTTTCTCTTATACAGAAAGTATCCAACTGCTAGAAAGTAAGCCCAATTGTTACTAGTGATAGAACAAATAGAAAAAGGACTGTTCCTCAAAACTATCTGCTTAGTTATAAGTTTGCAGCTGCCTTTTCCTTATGACCATTTGGGTCAATTAAGTGAACATCGTTTGAAATTTGTAAGTGAACAAAGAAAAAAGTTAGACTGAGGCTAGAAAAAAATAAAAAATGGTTTCTCTTTACCATAAAATGAGTCTAGCCTCTGCCTAAACATACATCTCTCTAATTGTACTGCATTAATCACAGTGGATATACTGTAAGAATATTGACACTGTATGATAAATAGCCCATACTGAAGAATTCTGAATACCTCATGAGTCCTTGTTCAATATACTTATACAGAGGGAAACTGATAAGCAAGCAATAATTATAATTTCCTCCACTATAATTTGTGACTTTTCATAAACAACTAGGTTTTGTGTCTGGAAAAATAACTCAACCATGATACAACATTACTGGCACGCCCTACCAGATTCTTTGGTATTTTAAAACGAATGCAATATCTCCAAAAGAAATTAACCTAAACATGGTTGATGTTCCTACTTTTGCAAGTAATGCCCAGGATTAGTCATAGGAACATAATATTCAATACAAGTAAACCTAAAATAATCTTCTTGATCTTGATTTCAAAGCATCTTTGAAATCAATGATTTCAAAGCATCTTTGAAATCAATGATCTTTATTTCAAAGCATCTTTAAAACTTTTTTGGGGCTTCCCTGGTGGCGCAGTGGTTGAGAATCTGCCTGCTAATGCAGGGGACACGGATTCAAGCCCTGGTCTGGGAGGATCCCACATGGCGCGTAGCAACTGGGCCCGTGAGCCACAACTACTGAGCCTGCGCAACTGGAGCCTGTGCTCCACAATGAGAGGACGCCATAGTGAGACCCCCGTGCACTGCGATGAAGAGTGGCCCCCGCTTGCCACAACTAGAGAAAGCCCTCGCATAGAAATGAAGACGCAACACAGCAAAAATAAATAAATTAATAAACTCCTACCTGCAACATCTTTAAAAAAAACAAAACAAAAAAAAAAACCTTTTTTTTTTTTTTTTTGGGCCACACTGTGGGATCTCAGTTCCCCGACCAGGGATTGAACCTGGGCTGTGGCAGTGAGAGCCTGGAATCCTAACCATTAGGCCACCAGGGAACTCCCAATGCATCTTTAAAACTTTTTGATCTTAACATGATTCTAGAGTCATAAATAGGCTCCCGCCATTGTTACAAGTTTAATTTTTACCGTCCTCTATCCCCCTTAATGCCCCTGGTTGTTTGGTAGTCAGATGTCTCCAGAACTGATCAACTTGAGAAGGTAAATGAAACAATATTTACATTACCCAAATTTGCTAGCTGTCTGCTCCTACCAGTGAAGAAATGTCACATATCCATTTCTCCAACATCTTCAATATTCTCCATCAGTCCAAGACAAGTTTTTCAAGATAAAAATCTTGAACTGACACTTTTAGTCATTCCTCATGAATATATTTTCTAAAATTTTAACTTAAAGGTAATATTGAAAATGCAGACAGCCCTACAGAGAAAAGTACCCTGGTGTAATGGGAAGCTCACAGATGCTAGTGATGGCATCTTGGTTCTGTTACTAACTAGTTATGTGACCACTTAACTTTAACCTCTCTGAGCCTTGATTTCATTTTTCTGCTAATATGGACAATACTTTTATCAAAGGGCTTTTGGAAAACATGACAAATAGTATGTGGTGCAGAACAGAATCTCAACAGGCATCAGTTTTTTAACCTGGTCTTTGTTACAGCAAATATTAGACAATTTCAAGCTAAGATAGAATAATACCTTTCCAACCTGATAGCTATCATCCTTGGGCAGATGAGAAAATAAATTTTCACTGATGGCCATAAAAGAAATATTTCACTTCCATTTCTCACTACTTAAAACTTAATATAAAGCTTTACATATTTACCATGGATAGTTTTGAATTATTTTACTGAATTACGAATATCATTGTTTAATTGTACTCTTTTACAATGGAAATATTTCAACTTTTTTATCTTCTCTTCTCTTTTCCTCTTTGTGTTCTGAAAACAGTACCTGTCTTGAAATTTTCTCTCCAGCCTTAAAGGAAGACATGTCTCACTTTTTGTCAAAGTTAAATCCCATCCCACCTGCCTCACCTGTTGCTCCACCAAATATCCCTCTATTTCCTGTAATGCTAATCATTTTGTCTCCTCTGACTTCTCTTTGGTTTATAAAGAATGACCAAGACTCACCTATCTTAATTTCTTTTTTTCAAACTGCTACTCAATCTTTCTTCCTCTCTTCATTGTCAACTAATTGGAAGCATAATCACTTGATGGCTGCACTTGCTTGCTATCTCCAGACATTCCCTAACGCCAGTGTATTCTGATTTCTGCCTCAACTACTCTATTGCATCTGCCCTGGGTAAATCCCTAGTAACTGTTAAAGAGCTAAATCCATTGGTCACTTTTACTCAGACCTCACCCTATTTATCTCTGAAAGACTTGACTCTTGACTATTCTTTAGTTCTTTCTGTCCTTGTCTTCCAGGGCAGCCGACTTTGCTAATTCTCTTCCTCACTCTGGTCATTCCCTCTTCTGTCTTGATCACGGGCTTCTCCTTCAATGGAGAACTATTAGATGTTGGTGTTTCTTATGACACCAACTTCAGTCCTCTTTTTTTTCTCTACATCAGTAACCTTATCTCTTTGCATGGCTTCAACTACTCTTTGTACGGAGATAACTATGAACATACTAAATTCCTGTAAATTAACCTCTCTTCTCAGGGCACAGTGTATCTGCAAATTCCTGGTCTACTACAGGCATGTCACACTTGACATGCTCAAAATTGAACTCACTGTACAGCCTAATTTCCATTCCAATCCCCCACCCAATACTTCCCCTCCCACAGAATTCTCTCTCCTAAATAAGGCTGTCACTATACACACATTCTCTGCAGTAAATTCTTTTGAGACAGTCCAGACATTCTCTCCCTTCTTCCCTCCCACTCCACATTTAATTGATGACATTAGCATTTCAATTCTACTTCAGATATATCTCTTGAATGTTTCCTTACCTTCTCCATTGCTACTGACTTAACGTCATTACTGCAACTATTAGAGCAGGGTCACAAAGGGTTTTTATTCTATTTCCCCTTCTTATTACTATGAGCATTTTCAAAATAAATAAGCAGATCGAATTATGTTCTTGCCCCACCTAAAAACTTCTTGCTCTCTCTTGTGTAGGTGAGCACATACTCTGGTTTGTTCACAACAGTCTTGCTGTAAGCCTGTTGTCTCAGCTAGTGTACTCCCTTTGTCATCAGATGAGTCCCAGTTGGGCTATAAATTATACCTTAGTATCATCCACATGACCGTCCCTTTACAACTTTGCCACCACCGTGCTGCAATCTCATCTCTATATCTTGTTTCCACTGTTCATCCCAACCTCCAGTCCTACTGGGATTATCACAGACCTTACAATGCCCATTCACAATTCTGAGTCTTTGCATGCTTTACTTCTTCTGATAGACATCCTTTTTTTTTCTAATTTTTTTTCAATTGAAAGATTCTTATTTTTTTAATGTCATTTAAAAGAATCAAGTTCTGTAGGCCCTTTGACCCAGGCCAAGTAAGATGTTCACTTCTATGAGATCCACTGGCTCCTTGTTCATTTCCTTATTTTAGTCCTAATCATATTATAATGTCATTATCTTTTTTTACCTCTACATCCCTTACTGAAATGTGAAATCCTTAAGATCATTGATCATTGATCTCTCTGTGCCTAGCACAGCGCCTGGCAAATAAATGGTCAAAAAATTATGAATGAATGCATGAACAAAGGGGCTGAACATAGTCTTGAGGGTACTACAAGTTTTCTGGTATTTTAAAAGCTTTTTAGTAGTATAGAAACTTTGGCAGAAATTTTTATGTACCATTCCCATTTAAAAATGACCCAGTCACCGTTCATCTATTTACTGTTTCAACGCCACTTTTTCCTCCTCAGTGCTATAATATTTATAATCAGCACTATACAATTGTAGTGTTAAATTATACAATGTATCTCAAGTTTGCAGCTTGCCAGATTGTAGGCTACGTTATAATTTCTCCATCCAGCCAAACTTCATGAGGACTAGTTATACTGGACATACAGGGGGATGTTATTTAGTACTTTACCATTTGTGGCAGAGTTATGTTTAAAACTCAAGGCTCTGAAAGTTTTCTCAGTCATTTTGAGAGCTTAAATGATCATGGACAGATACAGTGGCTAAGCTTAAATTATATTAATGAAATGGGTAATCAAAGGGCCTAGTGAAAACAAATTTATATCAAAAGGGATTGTTATTTATAATAATTTTGAGAGCATTAATAAAATAATGTGTAGTGTGGAAGACACTCCTGAGAAACATATCTGTAAAAATCTGTTTTTCACATCAAGATGCGGCTAAAATAAATATATCATATTCAGCCAGTAAACAGAGTTTAGGAAACAACCTTGACATGTCTCTCTAATAAGAAGGTGTCAGTGTATCAGCAAAAAATGAATCCATGTTTTTGTTCTCAGATGCCTTTGAAAGCATGGTTTTATTTTTATGATTATTATATTTTTTTCTTTTTCAATTTTTGCTTTCCCATCTGCTTTCCAAACTCTGAAGTAAAATATTGGGAAGCAAAGTGAGGCTGCCTAGTAGGGACCTACAATGGCTAAATAAAGCACAAGATTTCCCATTAGGATTTTCCTGCTATTTCTCAGCAACTTTTGGCTTTATATGGGAAAACACAAGAAATGAAGAGCTAGGTCAGATAAATTTGTTTCTTCTCATTCCAGTATTTTACCTTACAAAAGGAACGTTCCATGAAGTTATATTATATTTTTTCCACTGTATCTTAAAAGATTGTACATCGCCACATAAATAGTTTGGGATGTAAAAAAAAAAAAAAAAAAGATTGTACATCTCCAAACTTTGATTGCTTAAAGCGCAAATTTGTTACCCTCTGATCTGAATTCTTCCACTGGTTTCTTCCATTGGTTCTGTATCTATGTGGTAATTCAAAATCAAGGTTTATTTACTATAATTACCTTTTCCAAATGTCAGGAATATTCTTTGTTTGGGAAAATTATAAATTTATAGATTTTTATACTATTCCCCACAGTTTTTATCTTTTTACACTGCTTTATGGAAAAATCCTATCTTGAAGATATGTGTGCAAGTACATGATTTATATACAAATGCAATTATATCATGCAAAATATGTGATATTATGCTATGCTATATTATATATAAAAAATCACTCTAACCTCCCGCATTTTGGACCTTCTCCAATCACATTATCTCTATTCTTATGCTTTCTTAAAAAATTGATATAAAATTTCCCAGTACAACTATCATAAAAAATACTTTAAAACCATGTGTAAACCTGAGTGACTCCCCAGTCATTAACTAGCATTTGGTCTTTACTATATCAGATAAAACTTGAAACGATACTTATAAACAAGAAACTTATCAATAGTATAGTAGTTTCCCTTTTATTGTTAATTTAAATGGAATTAAGAGGTCTTTCGTTGATTATTAAAATTACTGCCTGACAAAAACACATAATGTGCTTATGTTTCATAGGTTAAATGGATGCTTTGTATTTCCTGGCAGTCACTGTCATGCAAGCAGTGTTCACCGAAAAGTGCCCCAGGCTAGCGAATAGTTACTCTCTAGAACGCAAATTCAAATGGAATTTTAGTTTGCAAATGGTACGTATTTCCCGTTAATGATTAGTCTAACACCTTACATTAGAAATGTATAAAATTGCCATGCAAATATATACCCAGACACATATGCATGGTAAAGATAACTTGGTTGATAACATAAGCTAAATAATTAGCAACCTATTTTTATGTGTTAGGCAGAAAAACTACTAGATCTTTATTAACCATTTATAAATGATCTTTATGAACCATTTATTAACGACTTGCATTTTATAATTATGCTTAACCACTACAAACCTTAATTTTCATGTTAGGGAGCCAAACTGATTTAATGATTTTGTATGAAAACTCCTTGAATCAAAGCATTATGATTAGTATGAACAAGTAATGCTAACTCTGGAGTTGACATTTGGAAATGATTTATAAACATGGGAGATTAGTTTGATAACATTTTTCCAGTGATGGACATTATAACATCATTTAAAGTAAAAAAATATTTATTTTGTGTGCCAAGTACTCCTCTATGCTGTAGCAATAAGGCATGCTCTTTGCTACCAGTGAGCTTACATTATAAAATGTTAAAATATTAAATGGTCCTAGAAATCATCTAGTGCTTTTGCTATGTTTCATAGTCTAGAAAACTGAAAACCAGGAGGGTCTTATTATCTAAGATCACACAAATAGTAGCTAAGATGATTCAACATGATATGTTAATTAATATCTCTTTAGCTACAAAATATATATTCCTTCCTAAAATTTGGTGGGTATCATTTTCTTTTCAAAAATTAACAAATAACATGAAAAGATGATAAATAACTGTCAATAATGTTTCTGAGGCATATGCATTAACTTTTGAGTATATATAATCACTTCTTGTGACAGTATTTCCATAACACTGAATCATGAGTAGTGGTGAGTAGTGGTGATTTTTTATTACACAGTAACAGCCTTTAGGAATAAAACCTTATATTTTTTTCAAAACGTGGAGCTTCTCATAGGATGGTCCTTTTAAATGGGAAATTTAAGTGACTTATTTCCTTACAATTAAATGCAGACATAAAGAAATGTCAGGATTTCACATCCTTTGAAGAAGATGCCACCAATAGAAGGTAGAAGTAACTCGGTTTCTTAAATAATTAATGGAGAGCATTTTAACTTTTTGCTCTGGAAATTCATTAGAGGTTTTGATTAGATTTTAACATATCAATAACATAAACCAGCATTTCCCAACAGTGTTCTTTGAAAGACCTGATTTTACAGTATGCTATTAATTTGTTAATATTATGTTATAAAATTTGGAATGCACTACAGTAAATTGGTATCAAAATTTATCTACTATAATTATCTTTTTCAACATCAGAAAATGTCTTCTCCTTGGAAAAATTCATAAAATTAAAGATTTTTATAATGCCCTCATTTTTTATCTTTTTAGATAAAATCCTATCCCAAAGTGGGGGGAGGGGGGAGAGGGGGAGGGAAAATGTAATGTATGTACACATATAAAATTAAGTCAAGTATCATAAATTTCTTGATTTTAAATTTATTTACTTAACCTAATCTATCCTCTACAATTACTTTCTATATTAATGTGTTTTATTTTCTGTAGAGGCTTCTCAATCCATCAGGTAAAGTAAATAAAGTGAAATGTGTAACTAATGTCCCTAGTCCATATCCATGGAAGACTCATGAATCTTTGTGTTACCCATGAGATGAGAAGCCTATTCCCATGCCAGAACAGAATGAAGGAACATGATGATATGGAAACATTTTTAAAAACATTTCCTGCTATTTAGATAGCTAGTAATGATCATATAATACTTTCCTCTTTTCTGCATTTTACGTCTCTCACTCAACCTCATCTTATTCACTTGAAATACCTCCAAGTTAATTGAGGCATATTTGTTTTTTTATCTCTATGCTGTAATAGAAGGCTTTAAGGTCAAGAAATTAAAACTATTTGTCCAGGGTGATCTCTGCCATTTTCCCCCGGATGTAGGAAGCTTTACAATTTACCATTAGGTGACTGAGAAGAAACATATAATAGGTTTTCTTTCTTTGATTTTACTGAGGGAGTATTTTTTAAAAAATAATCTTTTACTTTTAGAATAGTTTTAGATTTACAGAAAAATTACAAAGATAGTACAAAGAGTTCCTATATATTCCACATCTACCTTCTCCTATCCATTTTACATTAGCATGGTACACTTGCCGCAATTAATGAACCGATGTTGATGCATTATTATTAACTGAAGTCCATACTTCATTCAAATTGCCTTAGTTTTTACCTAATGTCCTTTTCCTGTTCCAGGATTCCATCCAAGATATCCCATTACACTTAGTAGTCCTATCTCCTTAGGCTCCCCTTGGCCATGAGTTTCTCAGACTAACCTTGTTTTAGAAGACCTTGACAGTTTTGAGGGGTATTGACCAGGTGTAATGTAGGATGCCTCTCTATTGAAATTCATCCAATTTTTCCACTACACAGTTACTCTTTTCCTCCCTTTGCATAATGCACACTTTGGAAGGAAGTCTCTAGGAGCAGCCCACACTGAAGGAGTGGGGAGTTCTGCTTTACTTCCTTGAAAGTGCTGTATCTATATAAATTATTTAGAATTCTTCTACATGGGAGATTATTCTCTTCCATGTATTTGTTTATTCATTCAATCATTTATGCATATTGGCATGGATTCATAAATATTTATTTTACACTTTGGGTTATAAATTAATATTATGTTATTTATTTTGTTGAACAGATTGTTCCAGCTTTGGGTATTGGGAGCTCTTTCAATTTTATTGAGAGCTCTTTCAATTTTATCCTTTGGCATATCCCCATCACTGTGGGTTTTTCTGAGTGCTTCCTTACTTCCACACGCTATAAGATGCACTATAAGGTTCACCCTGTATATTTCTTGCCCTAGTCCTAGAGTCACACATTTCTCCAAGGAAATCTTTTTATTGGAAAATTCTTTGAGAAACAAGAGCTGGTATCTAGGTGTGCTCATTGTTACTGGGGCTTGCTTTTTCTAGGTCCTATCAGTTGACAGAGAAAGATAATATACATGTATATATGAACATGTGTATATACACATAACTATGAATATTTCTATATGTAAACACCTGTATTTATATTAAAGTAAACATGAGTTCATACTTGAAGAGGTAATTTTTATGTGGACTCCTATGCTTTATTGAGTAAGTATCACTTCAGAATTATGCTAAAATAAGGCAGTCATGAATCTGAATAGTTGTTTTTAAGATTCATCAAAAAATGTAAATGAAATATTAGTCATTGAAGAAAAGCTAATGTCTAATTAGTAAGTACTTGTATCAGTGAACCTTAAGAAGGTAAATAATGTATTATTCAAATCAAATTTGATTTATTATCCTAATCAAAAACAGTGATCAAGAATTTTGATTTCCTAAATGTGAGCTTTGTGATTCACAGTGTTCCACTGAGTGGGCAGGAAAAGAAAAAACATCCTTCAAAGCACATTTTAGAAGGGAAGCTTCTAAGTTTCATTTAAACAAATAAGGCAAAGGTTGCCCTTCTTCAAATTCTAATTAACACCTTCTATTGAAAACACCCATTTTTTCATATCTATAAAGTTGAAAGTGTAGTTATGTCAGAATAAAAGTGTGTATTCTAAAAATAACATAAGTAAAATGAGTGAACCTTTCAAGCCTACTGTATTTTTTCTGTACTATTTTCTCCTGAAAATAAAATTCAGCTATCAGTTCTCTCAACACAAGAATTTACTCTATCACTGTCACTTAGAGAAATATACAACATAGTTCTAGGTATATTAAAATGGTACTTGTTGAGGAGAAAACCATTGTTTTAGAAGTATATCAACAACCAAATAACTATTAGATATATGTACTTTTATAAGAGTAGCTATGCTCCAATAACAAAGGTGGATTTCAAAAAACTATTGGAGGAATCTTTATCTCTCTTGGATTCTTCTGAAAGGAAAAACTGACTTTTCTCTCAGGAGTAGTTATATTTTATTGTATAAGCACAAAATATTGTGTGTCATGAGAAAAAGTATAAAAACACTAGGTTTACTTTAGATGGAGGCTGATTCTTCGAATCATTTCCTCACAAGGGCAGTTTGAAGTACCTAGGCTTATGGGTGGCTCTCATGCATGATACAACTTTGACCTTGGCCCCAGAGGTAACTCAAAGACAATGCTCTTCTCTAGGCCCTGCTCATAACACCATTTTCATGTTGTAAAGCCTCTGTTATTAGCATATTAAAGTTATGGCTTTACTACTCACGAGACTGGATTGAGAGTCTAGAAATTAAACTTAAAATAGCTTCCTAACATTACATGGAACCTCAGGTTTTGTTTTTTTATTTTTTGTTTGTTTTTGATTTGTTTGTTTTGTTGTAATAAGTTCTTGGATGATCTCATCAGGCACATTCTCAGCTTCAAGCTCAATTCCTAGAGTATTAGACTACCAATCATGGCCAGTTAATGCGGTTTAGAGTTATGAAAGAAAATAAATTCTATGATTAACACAAGGGCTATAAAAATCTCTAGACTGCTCGTTCTGCACCATGAACTTGTACTCATATTAGACTTCAGGTTTATATTCTGAGTTTACCATTTTGACTTTATGTCTCCTTGGGACAAATGTTCTCACATGACCTTTAATTATTGTACTGCCAGTGGAACCTAGGAAACAGACATCATTAGCAATCTTGCCTGGATAATTAAGAAATAAGTTCAGAGGGATAATTGCTCCATCATTATTTCTCTTTACCTTCTGACAAATTAACTTTTTTTTTTTAATAATTGAGTTGAGCATATATTCAAATCTACACAATTAACAATGCATTATTTTAAATTAAAAATTTATACACACACAAACTATGGTTATTCCCTCCTTCTACTCTTATACTTTGGGCAGGTGATGGGGATGGGGTGAGGGTAGAGTTTAAGTCAGTTTCAGTCAGTGCTAGGGATCTATTTTGCATTCATCACCTGGGAGTTATGGCTATGTCAGTGAGTAGGGAGAATGGACTGGAGAAGACAGCCTTTTAAACGTGGCTCTGATTGCTTTTGACATTTTAAATAAAGAAGTTTCTGTGTTATCCTACTGCTCCCTAACAGACTCATGCAGATGAATCAAGACAATACAGAAATGAATTTGAACGAATTTTACAGTGCCTTTGATTGTCCTAGTGGGAGTCCTAAAGCAAAGCCTACACTAAGTGATGTGGGAGGTTCTAGAAGATATTAAAGTGTAGCATGAGACAGCTCTGTCTAAAGCAATTAGTATTAAAATCTTAAATTGGTGGCAGGATTTAAGACTTTTAAAAAGGTTCAAACGTCTGCATTTTAAGCATACTGACTTTGAGAATGGATTTGTTCCTGAAATAGTTCTTCAAGAGTTAAAATGCAGTGCATGTTTTAGTAGTTCCTTCTGGCTACAATGACACAGATAAGAGTCAGTGGCCATAGTCTCTCCATGTTTGTCCAGAAGTTACCCCTTCACCTCCAGAACTTCCTGGTCTCTTAACTATGACTCAAAAATTCATTGTTAATTTCAAGTCTGGAGTCAGACGAAGATTTTTGGTGAGGAACAAATAATAATAATAAAAAAATGTTTCCATCTTTTTTTTTTGCGGAGCACAGGCTCCGGATGCACAGGCTCAGCGGCCATGGCTCATGGGCCCAGCCACTCCACGGCATGTGGGATCTTCCCGGACCGGGGCACGAACCCGTTGTCCCCTGCATCGGCAGGCGGACTCTCAACCACTGTGCCACCAGGGAAGCCCTGTTTCCATCTTTTTGCCATCTTTATAAGAGAGAAAATAGAGATAGGCTTATGGTTTGGGGTTTTATGAGTACAATGAAGAACCGGAATGAGATGAATGAAAAAAATCCAAAGAGTGGTGAGATTTTGCCTTCTCACCATTTCAGAATGAGCACTATTCAGTCCATGGCATGAGTTAAAAAGGTGGAAAAATAGATTATAAAAATCCAAACACATACAACCAAAACTAATTAACTATTTGTACCTACTACATTTAATTGTGTATCTACCAAAAAGGCTTATAGATTGGAAGACAGAGTTATTTCAGCTAGTTTCCCCAGAAATATATAAAAATAATTAACTCTAATAATAGAAGTTTTAAGTAAGAGTTATATATTTATTATTGCTAACTAAAAATCACCAGAATACTTCCTTATCATAAATATAATAAAACTCAGTACTGATGGTCGGGTGGGGAATTTTAGAAAGTGTCTTCATCAGTAGGTAGAATAGGAAGATACACTGGAAAATTGAAAGTAGGGAAATGGGAATAAGGGATTAATATAAGGGTTGGATCATTAAGGTTAACTTAGGGTATTGGCACTGAGAGAGAGAGAGCTAACTGCTGTCAGTTACAGTTTTAAGAGATTTACATATACTAAGTGATATAACCTGGCACAGGCCTATAAGTACTCTTTTATTTTATAGAAGTTAAGAACCTATTTTAAGGTTGGCATGGATAGATCCTAGCACAATGCTTGGCACATAGTAGATGCTCAGTGAAATGATTAAATAAATTAGTGACTAAGAATGTGAGAGGCAATGAATAAGAAACAACTCCAAGTTTTTAATCTTGGGGAACTGGGAGAGTAGTAGTATTACCAATAGAAAAACTGAAAAAAGTTGGAACTTGGGAAATTGATACATTTGGTATTAAACAAATGGTTAACCTAAAGGGTGCAGAAACAGAGTTTTAAGAAAAACATATGTGAGCAGAGTTTTAACTTTTAAGTTTTTTGGTTCTCCATGGCATCTCATAAAATGTTAAATATCCCTCATGGATGAGAAGATTGGGATATATGCTGATTACTGGGACTGCTTCTTTCTGTTCCTCAGAAACTTTTGCTTTATAACCTTTTCTTTTATAAACTGGATTTAATTTTGTCTGTACATTTTCACTTTTATGGAGGATAGACTACAGAGAGAAAAAGTCAAAAGTTGTAAGAGTGCAAGATGCCGGCTTAAATGAGACAGGAAAGCTAAAGTAATATTTAATTGTAAGATGTCTAATAGCCATTTTCATTGACTTTTTTGGAAGGTTACAGAGGCAACTTGAAGTGTTTTGCAGTGCTGCAAAGATTATGATAACCAAATCAGTAGAGGAGCAATAAAAAAGTTGAAGCAAAAGGGAAAAGATAAGGATTATTGAAGGGAATACATAAGCATGCAAGAGACAATTCCTTAGCAATGAGCTATCTATATTTAATTCCTCTCTTTCTCCAAATTGTCCCGAATTATTTACATATTGAATAATTAGAAGCTAAACCATCAGCTGTGCAATAGAAGTCCATTATAAACTTGTATATAATAAAAACTTATAAAATATGATTAGATGGGAAGGCAGTTATTAATCCTGCCAGCAATACCAGCTTAAAATGTTTCCCTTAAAATGAACATGAAATAGAAAGGAGCCTATTTTTCTTAATATAAAAGACTTAGATGTGTTTGCTAATTAATATACTTTGACTAAGCTTCACAGTTTCTGTGCCAATTTCATTATTACACTAGTTATTTCAGGTTCTATTATAATTATAATGTAGATCGTGACTACTGGCAGATGAAGGTTATGGGTGGTGGGAAAAACTAATTGTGTCACCAGCAAATATAGGGAGGTAAGCAGTAAATCCAATTAGAATAGCAAATTGATTTATCAACTATATTGTGTATTAATTTTGATAATCAACCCAAGATTTTATTATTTCAATATGAGTTAATGGTTGAAATAGCAAATATGCAGAAAGGTAGATTTACAGCACCACTTAAAAACCAAGGGTGATTTTGACCCCAGGAGACCTTTGCCAATGTCTGGAGACATTTGTGATAATTGTTATGATTTGGGGAATGGGTGTTGCTACCAGCATCTAGTGGATGCAATAAGGCACAGGTCAGCCTCCATAAGAAAGAATTATTTAGTACAAAATGGTAACAGTGCTGGAGCTGAGAAACCCTAATTTCCAGCATGTATTTGTTATGGTCGTTTGTCCTCAAATTTTCCTTATTTGGGATTATTTATATATTGCCATGGACTTCAGATTATCTATAATTACTCTCAAAAGAACTTGTTTATCTTTGTAAAGGTCACATGGGCAAGACCATCCTTATATGTCTTAATGATCATAAAATGATGACAACAGTGACTTGATGTCTAAAATATTTTTGCTCCAAGGCGAATTTTCATTACTTTAACCTAATTATTTTCTCCATTTTATGTCAACAACAAAATAGGATGGTGTCTGGGAAAGATATAGATATGTAGTGAGGACAACCTATGTCTTCATGTCCTTGAAGGACATGTCCTTCATGTCCTCATTCATTAACCTAACTGGAAAACCCAAACCTGAACATTTTTATTCATTCTCATTTTGTTTGACAACTATAGGTCTAAATATTATAAATATTCCTCCACAATAAATATTGAACTACAGATGTTTTCTGCATGTAGGTTAAACTGTGATTTAAAAAAGTGTCTTATTGTCTTTTTTTAACTGATATACAATTCACTTTAAAAATAAAACTTGTTTATTTATGAATCTGTTCAATTCTGATTGCCTCTACAGCCACTGTGAAATGTCATCCCAACAAGACTTGTTCTGCCTAGTCTTTCTTGCCTTTCTCCAATCCATGGATCATGTAACATTTAGAATGCGTTTAACACTACTTGTGTGCTGCGCTAGACTTTGATTCCTCTAGCGATTCCCATTGTACTTAAGATAAAATTCAAGATGCTTAAAATTATCTACAGGGGTGCTAATGATTTGGCCCCAGCTTCTCTATTTTATGTCTCAAGTTCCTTGTCAGATGAATGTGTTCTGATGACATCAACTTTGCTCTTCCTGCATTAGGGACTTTGAATATGCTGAATGCTCTCTCTAGCATGCTCTTCTTAATCATTATGATCTCTCTCTAGATGTCATTTCCTCACACAAGCCTTGCATAACTTTGCTCATTTAAAATTAGGGACTCTCTCCTTTAATATCTCATTTTGTTATTCATAGCATAATCAGAGTATGTAATTATCCATCTATTATATTTTATAAGTGTTTGAGTAATATACCTCTCCAACTAGACAGTAAACTCATCAAGGCACCAATATATCTCAGTATTGTTCATCCATGGCTTAACAAATCCCAACAAAGTACTTGACAGAAAACAGACACTCAATAAACCTAGAATGCTTCAGTGTAATTTAAGACTATTGTGGTTAACTAATTAACGTTTTATCATTCAGAATAAGTAACGTAATTTTTAGTCTTATCATATGCCTGATTTTACAAATATGTTTAGAACTACAGTAAAAAAAAAAAAAAATTCCTTTGACCATACAAGATATAGTTTTTGAGGATTTGCTGAATTTGGATGACATAATCAAAAGCTGTCAAAGCACAAATCATGACAACTTTTAGCCTGAGACTGCCAGTCAAGATGTATTCCATCTAAAACAATCATGAGGTGAGAAGCAAGAAGAACTACAATCCTGCAGCCTGTGGAACAAAAACCACATTCACAGAAAGATAGAAAAGATGAAAAGGCAGAGGGCTATGTACCAGATGAAGGAACAAGATAAAACCTGAGAAAAAACAGCTAAATGAAGTAGAGATAGGCAACCTTCCAGAAAAAGAATTCAAAATAATGTTAGTGAAGATGATCCAGGACCTCAGAAAAAGAATGGAGGCAAAGATCGAGAAGATGCAAGAAATGTTTAACAAAGATCTAGAAGAATTAAAGAACAAACAAACAGAGATGAACAATACAATAACTGAAATGAAAACTACACTAGAAGGAATCAATAGCAGAATAACTGAGGCAGATGAACGGACAAGTGACCTGGAAGACAGAATGGTGGAATTCACTGCTGCAGAACAGAATAAAGAAAAAAGAATGAGAAGAAATGAAGACAGCCTAAGAGACCTCTGGGACAACATTAAACGTAACAACATTCACATTATAGGGGTCCCAGAAGGAGAAGAGAGAGAGAAAGGACCCGAGAAAATATGTGAAGAGATTATAGTCGAAAACTTCCCTGACATGGGAAAGGAAATAGCCACCCAAGTCCAGGAAGCACAGTGAGTCCCATACAGGATAAACCCAAGGACAAACACTCAAAGAAACATAGTAATCAAATTGGTAAAAGTTAAAGACAAAGAAAAATTATTGAAAGCAGCAAGGGAAAAACACCAAGTGACATACAAGGGAACTCCCATAAGGTTAACAGCTGATTTCTCAGCAGAAACTCTACAAGCCAGAAGGGAGTGGCATGACATATTTAAAGTGATGAAAGGGAAGAACCTACAACCAAGATTACTGTACCCCTCAAGGATCTCATTCAGATTTGATGGAGAAATCAAAAGCTTTACAGACAAGCAAAAGCTAAGATAATTCAGCACAACCAAACCAGCTCTACAACAAATGCTAAAGGAACTTCTCTCAGTGGGAAACACAAGAGAAGAAAAGGACCTACAAAAGCAAACCCAAAACAATTAAGAAAATGGTCATAGGAACATACATATCAATAATTACCTAAAACGTGAGTGGATTAAATAATCCAACCAAAAGACACAGACTCGCTGAATGGATACAAAAACAAGACCCATATATATGCTGTCTATAAGAGACCCACTTCAGACCTAGGGACACATGCAGACTGAAAGTGAGGGGATGGAAAAAGATATTCCATGCAAATGGAAATCAAAAGGAAGCTGGAGTAGCAATACTCATATCAGATAAAATAGACCTTAAAATAAAGAATGTTACAAGAGACAAGGAAGGACACTACATAATGAACAAAGGATCAATCCAAGAAGAAGACATAACAATTTTAAATATATATCCACCCAACATAGGAGCATCTCAATAAATAAGGCAATTCTAACAGCTATAAAAGAGGAAATCAAGAGTAAAACAATAATAGTGGGGGACTTTAACACCTCACTTACACCAATGGACAGATCATCCAAACAGAAAATTAATAAGGAAACACAAGCTTTAAATGACACAATAGAACAAATAGATTTAATTGATATTTATAGGACATTCCATCCAAAAACAGCAGATTACACTTTCTTCTCAAGGGTGCATGGAACATTCTCCAGGATTGATCACATCTTGGGTCACAAATCAAGCCTCAGCAAATTTAAGAAAATTGAAATCATATCAAGCATCTTTTCTGATCACGATGCTATGAGATTAGAAATCAATCACAGGGAAAAGAACATAAAAAACATGGAGGCTAAACCTCACGTTACTAAATAACTAAGACATCACTGAGAAATCAAAAAATACCTAGAGACAAATGACAATGAAAACATGACGATACAAAACCAAAAGCAGTTCTAAGAGGGAAGTGTATAGTAATACAAGCCTACCTCAAGAAACAAGAAAAATCTCAAATAAACAATCTAACCTTACACCTAAAAGAACTAGAGAAAGAAGAACAAACAAAACCTAAAGTTAGTAGAAGGAAAGAAATCATAAAGATCAGAGCAGATATAAATGAAATAGAAACAAAGAAAACAATAACAAAGATTAATAAAAGTAAAAGCTGGTTCTTTGAGAAGATAAACAAAATTGATAAACCATTAGCCAGACTCATCAAGAAAAAGAGGGAGAGGACTCAAATCAATAAAATTAGAAATGAAAAAGGAGAAGTTACAACAGACAGACACTGCAGAAATACAAAGCCTCCTGAGAGACTACTACAAGCAACCTTATGCCAATAAAATGGACAACCTGGAAGAAATGGAAAAATTCTTAGAAAGGTATAACCTTCCAAGACTGAACCAGGAAGAAATAGAAAATATGAACAGACCAATCACAAGTAATAAAATTGAAACTGTGATTAAAAATCTTCCAACAAACAAAGTCCAGGACGAGATGGCTTCAGAGGTGAATTGTATCAAACATTTAGAGAAGAGCTAAGACCCATCCTTGTCAAAGTCTTCCAAAAAATGGCAGAGGAAGGAACACTCCCAAACTCATTCTATGAGGCCACCATCACCCTGATACCAAAACCAGACAAAGATACTACAAAAAAAGAAAATTACAGACCAGTATCACTGATGAATATAGATGCAAAAATCCTCAACAAAATACTAGCAAACAGAATCCAACAACACATTAAAAGGATTATACACCATTATCAAGTGGGATTTATCCCAGAGATGCAAGGATTCTTCAATATATGGAAATCCATCAATGTGATATACCACATTAACAAATTGAAGAAGAAAAAACATATGATCATTTCAATATATGAAGAAAAAGCTTTTGACAAAATTCAACACCCATTTATGATAAAAAACTCTCTAGAAAGTGGGCATAGAGGGCACCTACCTCAACATAATAAAGGCCATATATGACAAGCCCACAGCGAACATCATTATCAATGGTGAAAAACTGAAAGCATTTCCTCTGAGATCAGGAACAAGACAAGGATGTCCAGTCTCACCATGAGTATTCAACATAGTTTTGGAAGTCCTAGCCACGGCCATCAGAGAAGGAAAAGAAACAAATGGAATACAAATTGGAAAAGAAGAAGTAAAACTGTGACTGTTTGTAGATGACATGATACTATACAAAGAGAATCCTAAAGAGGCCACCAGAAATCTACTAGAGCTAAGCAATGAATTTGGTAAAGTTGCAGGATACAAAATTAATGCACAGTAATCTCTTGCATTCCTATACACTAATGATGAAAATCTGAAAGAGAAATTAAGGAAACACTCCCATTTACCATTGCAACAAAAAGAATAAAATCCCTAGGAATAAACCTACCTAGGGAGAGAAAAGACTTGTATGCAGAAAACTATAAGACACTGATGAAAGAAATTAAAGATGATACAAATAGTTGGAGAGATATACCATGTTCTTGGATTGGAAGAATCAATATTTTAAAAATGACTATACTACCCAAAGCAATCTACAGATTCAATGCAATCCCTATCAAATTACCAATGGCCTTTTTTACAGAACTGGAACAAAAAATCTTAAAATTTGTATGGAGACACAGAAGACCCCAAATAGCCAAAGCAGTCTTGAGGGAAAAAAACGGAGCTGGATGAATCAGGCTTCCAGACTTAAGACTATACTGCAAAGCGACAGTAATCAAGACAATAGGGTACTGGCACAAAAACAGAAACATAGATCGATGGAACAGGATAGAAAGCCCAGAGATAAACCCACACACCTATGGTCAACTAATCTATGACAAAGCAGGCAAGGATATACAATGGAGAAAAGACATTCTCTTCAATAAGTGGAGCTGGGAAAACTGGACAGCTACATGTAAAAGAATGAAATTAGAACACTCCCTAACACCATACACAAAAATAAATTCAAAACGGATTAGAGACATAAATGTTAAGACCAGACACTATAAAACTCTTAGAGGAAAACATAGGAAGAACACTCTTTGACATAAATCACAGAAAGATCTTTTTTGATCCACCTCCTAGAGTAATGGAAATAAAAACAAAAATAAACAAATGGGATCTAATGAAGCTTAAAAGTTTTTGCACAGCAAAGGAAACTACAAATGAAAAGACAACCCGCAGAATGGGAGAAAATATTTGCAAACAAATCAACAGACAAAGGATTAATCTCCAAAAATATAAACAGCTCATGCAGCTCAATATTAAAAAAACAAACAATCCAATCCAAAAATGGGCAGAAGACCTAAATAGACATTTCTCCAAAGAAGACATACAGATGTGCAGTAAGCACATAAAAAGCTGCTCAACATCACTAATTATTAGAGAAATGCAAATCAAAACTACAATGAGGTATCACCTCACACCAGTTAGAATGGGCATCATCAGAAAATCTACAAACAAATGCTGGAGAGGGTGTGGAGAAAAGGAACCCTCTTGCACTGTTGGTGGGGATGTAAATTGATACAGCCACTATGGAGAGCAGTATGGAAGTTTCTTAAAAAACTAAAAATAGAATTACCATATGACCCAGCAATCCCACTACCTGGCATACACCAGAGAAATCCATAATTCAAAAAGATACATGCACCCTAATGTTCATTTCATTACTATTTACAATAGCCAGGACATGGAAGCAACCTTAATGCCCACTGACAAATGAATGGATAAAGAAGATGTGGTACATATATACAATGGAATATTACTCAGTCATATAAAGGGACAAAATTGGGTCATTATTAGAGACGTGGATGGATCTAGAGACTGCATAGAGAGTGAAGTAAGTCAGAAAGAGAAAAACAAATATCGTATATTAACGCATATATGTAGAACCTAGAAAAATGGTACAGATGAACAGGTTTGCAGGGCAGAAATTGAGACACACATGCACAGAATAAACGTATGGACACCAAGGGGGGAAAGTGGCGCGGGGGGTGGTGATGGTCATGATGAACTGGGAGATTGGGATTGACATGTATACACTAATATGTATCAAATGGATAACTAAAAAGAACCTGTTGTATAAAAAAATAAATTAAATTAAATTAAAAAATAAAACAATCATAAGGCAATTTGCTTATAATATTTAAGATGGTTAGTGAGAAAACATACCTAGTTCTATAATAACAAGATACATTGTAAAGATGGAAGACAACTAGACTGAAGTAGAACTAGTCAATGAGAAGTACAGAAGTAAGGGTATTTTTTGTTATTTTGGAAATTTTCTGGGATTGCATCAAACTGCTATTTCATATTCACCTATGGTTTCTGTTCTATATTTACAGAACTGGTCACTTTGAATCTTATGCTCATCATTTTCTGTTTTTTGAAAACTATGTTAATTAAATCTCACTTTTGATTGAACACTAATCTAATATGTCTCAATTGTTTATGCATTAAGAAACAGGGTTTACTAAAGATAGAACTTACATCTAGTTATAAAATTTTATTACGCTAATCATGGGCTTATCAGTAATCATGAAGAAAGAAACTGCTGTTATGGATCCAGTAGACCATGTTCACTTGTAAGAGATACGTCCTAAGAACTTTCCTAAATCCCTAATTTTTGTGAATACAAGAAAAAATTCATCCGTAGGGTCATGTTTTCCTATTTTTATGTATTAGTTTATACTAACAATAATAATGAAAATAAAAATGAGACAGTGTAACATATGGATTGGAACTGAGATTGTAAAGGAAACAGAAGAGTGCAAAGCCGGAAGTACATATTCATGTATACTTAGCACAGGGTACCTGACAGAATCCCAAAGTAAATCATAGATATAGGGATCATTCACACGGTCTCAGATGGAAAGTGAGAATGCTGTCGTCAATGATAACACAAGCAAAGGAACAAACATTAGCTACTTCATTGCCCTTGTTTGTGATCATCTACTAAACATAAAATTCAATTTTTATTTTGACTTGAAGTTTCAGTTTAATTTTCCTATGAGGAATACTTGTAAATGGTTTAAAAGACAGATAATACAAAAGATCTTATAGCAATCACATCTGGTCCCACTTTTTTCCACTCTCCAGTTGGCCTCAAGGTGCCAACTCCTTTCAGTTCTTTTAGCTACTGCGTCCATGTTTTAAAAGTAATTAATGCAATTCAACCATTCAATAAATAGTTACTGCCTCCAACATGCCAGGCACTGTTCTAGGCACTTGGGACAAATGAGCAAAGAAAGAAAGACACCTGCCCTCATGGAGCTTGTAATCTAAAGGGGAGGGGCACAAAAATAGATTTGATAAATTAGTAGAACTTAGTAACTTATATAGTATAGTAGAGAATAACTGCTATGGAAAAGGAAAAAGAATAGGGCAAGATGGGTGGAAAGTACTGGAGGGAAAAGTAGTCAGCAATTTTGAATAAAGTGATCAGGGTAACCTTTCAAAGAATGTGACATTTGAGCAAAGACTTGACAGAGAGGGAGTTGCCATATGGATGTTTCCTTAGAGTTCCTGTACTCTATGCATTTGCTACTTTTATTCTCTGTTTTTCCTATTTTAGACATTCCTGAAATATCTGTTGATCCTTGAAGATTCATTTGGATTTAACAGTAAGGGATTTAAAGCATTTTATATGCTCTGTGTACATGGGTAGGGCTTGTTGATTGTAGACTTCATTTTAGGGTGATAGAATTTTAGGGTGTAGAATTCATTTTAGGGTGATAAAGCAACAAATCATCATTTCTATTGGAAAACGCCAAATATTAGTATCTTACTTATTTTCTCTAGGAGGGGTCAGTTTCTCTAGAGAAAAAATTCTCTCTCTGTGTATATATATATATATATATATATATATATATATATATATATATATATAGTTCCTGGTCTTGGAGCATAAGTATGACTGCTGGCCTTGTAATGGATTAGGGAATAAAGGTGAGGGTCTTACTATTCACTTAGAGAATTTTATTTAGTTTCCATCCTTCAATATTCTTGGTGTTTTGCATTCAGGAACTTCCTCAATAATTTCTCTCTGAGAGAAGGAGATAATCTACTGGCTCTTGTAGATCTGAGTAGGGGTTGTCACTGGCTACCTGGAAAAGGAAGGTATATCCTAAGAGTCTAAGTGTGCCTTCAATAGATTTGTCCACTAGTTCTCTTATTTTCAAGCCCATCTTTTACTCTCACCTTCCAGGGTCCCTGGTCTCTTAAATTCCTAAGGCTTTCTGGGAATCTGCTGGAAAATCACCTTGCTTCTTATCTTTACCCTTTCTCTCTGCACATTTTAGCATTTTCTGTTTCACTAATTCAGTTAACATATCTCAGACCAAGTTCCATTTTCCAAAATTGCGTTTATATCTTGTCCAGCTGCAGTTTCATTTTCTATTCTGTCATTATAGATACCTACATTTTTAATTCTTTTTTAGTACTATTGGTAGAGTTCCTGAGGGCACAGCAATAGATATGAAGCCAATTGACCATGTTTAACCAGAAGTCAGTACAATTCAGTTAAATAAATATTTATCTGGGCTCTATCTAGTGAGAGGCACTGTGCAAGGTGTTATTGGGAACACACAAATTATTAGAACAAGATTTCTAGGCTGCAAAGGCTCAAAGGTTTGTGTGGGAGACAGATACAACCTTACACAGCCCTAACTCAAACCAGATTGATAAATACCATATGCTGAATTGAATCGTGCCCTCCAAGAATGCACGTTCACCAAGAACCCCAGAACATAGCCTTATTTGGAAATAGGTTTTTGCAATTGTAGTCAAGTTAAGATGAGGTTATACTGGATTAGGACCCAATGGCTGGCATCTTTATATGAGAAAGGAGAGGGACATCTGGATACAGAGACACAGCGGAGACATGGGGAAAAAGGCCGTATGATGATGAAGTCAAAGGTTGAAGTGAGGCAGCTGCAAAATAAGGAACTCCTGGGGCCACTAGAAGCTGAAAAAAGCAAGGAAGGAGTCTTCTCTAGAGGAAACATGGCCCTGCTGAGACCCTGATTTCAGATTTCTAGCTTCCAGCATTTGAGAGAGTAAGTTTCCTTTGTTTTAAGACGCCAAGTTTGTGGTACTCTGTTATGGCAGCTCTAGGAAATTGGAACATGTTATAATAGCAGTACAAAGTGTAATAGGAGAACACAAGCAGAACACAGCCCACCACATGTAACATAGGAGAGACGAGAACCTCTGCATTTACCTTTGATCAAACGGAAATTCTACAAGTGAAGATGCGTTTGACATTATAAAATTATATGAAGCTCTTGATTATTTGACTGCTTTTTCAGTGATAATTGCTAAAATGAAGATTTTTTACCACATCTTCACATTTACACTTTAAAATCACATCTTTTCTCAAAAATAATACCTTCTGAATATATCTGAGAAAATAAAAGCACACACAGTTAACATCATGTAGTCATTATTTCTGAAAGAAAGTTGAATTGCGATTACAAGGCATTGTTGGCTCATGAATTTCTTTTCTATCAATAGCCATGCTTTCTAACTTCATTAACATTGAGAGTAACTTTTAAAGAAATATTCTATTTTATTATTATAATTCAAGTTGTTACCTAGATTATCTCAGATAAAGCAAGAGTAATACTTTTTGGCATATATATTTGAATGTCTTGGAAGTGCAGATGAATGTTTAAAAAATTGAAGTCTAGGAAGAGATAAATCTTGTTTGACAAATTCTAAAGACATCTGAAGAAAGTGAGAAGTGCTGGTGATGTAAGGTTCAAATTGTTAACATTTGTTCAGCAATTACGTATGAATTAACCAACCAATCGTTATAGAATTGATGCTCCTGAGACATTTCCAGTAAGCTTTGCAATCTAATTTTTAAAAGTTAACCAAAATCTTTAGGGAAGCTGAACTGGTGAAACAAGCTATGGTTGTAAGTGCACTGCAGCTATCTGAAAATTGTTTAGATAGAGAGGAAAAAGACTTCATTCATCATTTGTAAGATCAAACATTTCCACTTGAGTAACTCACAATATATAATAAAATAGTTTGGTCCAGTTTCTCTCTTGGAGGCCAAGCACATACTAGCAATGCTGTTTTTTCAAGCTTAAAAAGTTAAGAGTCTTTATTTTCTTCTAAAATCCTATAGCCTCATCCAAAACAAAATTGTAGCTTGTCTCCAGGCCTATGCCTCCCTGTATTCCCTTTATTGATAAACTGAAGCATGCAATTGTCAAGAGAGAAAACTGAGTCTTCCTAAGCTATTATTCAGCTCTAACATCCAATCAGTTGCTGAGTTCTTAAACCACTAATCTCATGCCTTGGCCTCTTTTCTATTCTCTCCACCACTGCTCCAGGTAGGATCCCATTACTTCTTGACTAAATTACCCTAGTGGTCTCCCAGGTGGTTTCTCCTAGACAATTTTCTACACCATTGCCAGAATGATCGTTCTGAATTACAAATCTGGTCAACTTAATCCTTGCTTAAAATCCTTCAATGCTCCTTGTAATTTTCAGAATAAAATTCATACTCCTTAGCTTAGCACAAAAAGCCTTTTATGATCTTTCATGTTAATAGTTCAGCATGATTTCCCAAGACCTCATTACGTTGTTTGCTCTAGCCGCACTAAACCATCAGATCAAAACCTTGGGGCACATTCTGTTCATCTCCACCATGCCCTTGCCCATATTCTCCTCTTAAAGTGGGGCTACCCCTCCCCACCATTTATGATAAGCTGATGATACGTTATCCTGCAAAGTTCCTTTCAAATGCCACCTCCTTGGTGGGTTTGTCAACCATTAAGTTATAGTATAACCGGGTAACCAGCTTAATATTTGAGCTTTCAGCCTGGAAACAAATAAAGAAAATAGGGCATTTATAACTATGGTATTTTTAAGTAAGTTTTACTCTTACCGTATGTGATCTAATTTGTGACAGACTATTTTTTAATGTAATCCCTAATGCATAATAGCTAAGAACAGTGTTTAAGAGCATGGCCTCTGGAATTAGTCATCCTGTGTTCAAACTCTGGCACTATCATTTGCTAGCTGTGTAATTTTGGGCAAATACTCCTCTAAGCATCAAATTGCAACAAAGTAATACCACTAACTGATGGCACAGAGCTCATGTTCATTTGCAGATCGTTCATGATTTCATCATACAAATCCTAGAACTGTATTTTATTTTATTTTACTTTTTTAACTTCTTTATCGGAGTATAATTGCTTTACAATGGTGTGTTAGTTTCTGCTTTATAACAAAGTGAATCAGTTATACATATACGTATGTCCCCATATCTCTTCCCTCTTGCGTCTCCCTCCCTCCCACCTTATTCCATCCCTCTAGGTGGTCACAAAGAACCGAGGTGATCTCCCTGTGCTATGCGGCTGCTTCCCACTGGCTATCTACTTTACATTTGGTAGTGTATATATGTCCATGCCACTGTCTCACTTTGTCCCAGCTTCCCCTTCCCCCTCCCCATACCCTCAAGTCCATTCTCTAGTAGGTCTGTGTCTTTATTCCCGTCTTGCCCTAGAACTGTATTTTAAAAGGAATAGGTTTATAGGTACTTATAATCAGTCTAGATCCTAAATGATGTGAGTGGAAAGAATATTGCTGTAATATGTTAAATACCTGCTACAATAATCTTTGGACAGCCAAAATACTAATAGAACTCAGCACCGTCTAAAGTTATGTTGCTTATTGAAGCACTATTTCTTGAGAATAAATCATTGGAAAGAGAAGCAAGAGATGGACGTTGTGTTGAGATACTCTTTTTGTAATTCCTCACCTGTTCTTACTAGGAATAGAGCCAATCTACTAGAAACTGGTATTTGCTACCCAGGGTTGCTATTTACTGCCTCAGCTTTATCAACAGAGAGAATCCAAATAATGAATTCAGAGTGGTTTTATCTTCTATTTAACTGTACCCGATTAAAATACACATATAATTAGAAGTTTATTTTTGTAGATTAAAGTTATTAAAATGGATATTTTGATGCAATTTAAACATAATTTATTCTACAGAAGAAATAATATTTTTGCGTTAAATTTTCATCACATGTATTTATTTAAACTACAAAATTCTCAAACACTGTGAAGCATGCTGGGTTCATTAGCATTAGAGAGCAAAAATATCATTGCATGTTATTTACAGTAGAATCTTCAAGCTCTTTAGGCGAGATTCATGTTCTGGCACATTTTCCAGAAATATCATTTAATAGTGCTACATGATATAAGTGATATAAATTAAGGTGAATCATGAAATGAGGCACTTATTTTTCTTCTCAGCATTTCTGAACAGTATAAGAGAAAGAAACAGTAATTTATTTGAAAGTCTTTGTTCCTTTTTTTTTTAAATGAAAAATATTATTTTCACATGAAGTTCATGTTTTTGAGATGTAGCCCTAGGACAACTTGGTGCCCTGCTCTTGCCTGACCTGTAATTTTGTATCTCTGCTGTAGTTTTTTCTGCTCACCCCAAATGGCATCCCAACACAAACGCTTGAATTTACTTTCCTAAATGGTGTAGGTAAACTCTTAAGAAACTTGCTTTAAATGAAACAAAACAACTTTCAGCTTTCAAGAGAATGTCACAAATCAACATTAGGTGGTAGGAATAAAGCAAAAGCTATCCAGCTGATAGAATCATCTACTTTACCTTACCTCATAGGTCCACATGCCTGCCTCTAAAATCAATACTTCTTGGGGCTGACAAAGACTCCTTCCTCTTTGACCTAACTTTAATCAGGTTCCCCGAACTCTCTGCTGGACAAGGTCTGACTTCAAGCTTCCCCCACTGTACCTCAAGAATCCAGTTTGGGTAAGAATACTGATGAGTCAGCTTAGTGAAAATTTCCTACCCTTGGTATTTGCCCATTCTAGATATCTGATTTGAATTCCTTATCCCCCAAACTCAAAATCTTATCACCCTGGCCTGCCTTCAGCAAGAAATCTATTGAGCATGTGTAGCAAGAATCTCCCTTACCCCGGATATTTCCTCTTAGTAATGTTATATCCACTGATCCTTACCCTGCTCCATAGTTACAAATACCTGCTTGTCCTCATTGGGGTTGGAGTTTAGTCCCCCTTCTTTCCCTGACTACAAAACCTCACTGTAGTAGCTCCCTTTGAATGAAGTCTGCTTTACCATCTTTAACAAGTATCATGAATAATTTTTCTCCTTAACAAGTCCTCAGACCAAATATTTCCTCTTTTCTGGTCTCATAGAACCAGGACACATTTCTTTGAGGCTACAGAATTACAGAAAACTCTCTCTTAGTACATCAAAGAGGGCTTCTTAAAGAATACTACTCCACCACAGAGTAGAATCTTTGATACTTTATATTGTCTATGCTGTTCCATAAATTTTTTACATAGAATCTTTGAAGACAAAACATGGCACAAAATTTATTCAGTTCATCTATCCTCTCATTTGTACTGCCATAATCTTACATGGTAAGTGATCAAAAATACTGATTGAATGAATTTCAGTTGTATATTTGTAAAGAGTAGAATTTTCCAACTTATTCTTGTTCTCCATTTGGGAATAGAGGTTTCTATTCTGAATTCAGCTCAATTTGAATATGTAATAATTTAAATAGGAATCTCTCTTCCTGAGATGGATCATGAGTTTCCCCCTTAGAATGGTGTGAAGATGCTTGTTTCTTTTTTTTTTTTTCCTACCTAGGATTTAATTTAGAATCATGTTATGGGAGTTGGACACTTATCTGAGAACTTTCTCTACTATCCCAGCATTCTGCAAATTGATTGGGGAAATAAAATACTACCCTGAAAAGAAACTCTCATTCAGGATTCCCTATGGGTCTCATTTATTCCAAACTGGATATACCAAGGCAGCAACTTCATACAGGTGGTTACTGTTTTGGTTCTGCTGATGTTTGTGTAGTGGTGCTTGAAAAAAGAGTAGGAGGATAGAGAAACCATTTGAGGATTTAATGACCAAGCATGGTGCGACACGCCATAGAGAGGGAAGGTTTCAAAACAGCATTACTACACACAGATGTACACCTTGCACTACTGAGTCCTTATCTAGTTTTCAAACCTGTCCTATCAAGTTGCACACTCTCAGCATGAGGTCTTGTCTGTTGCTTCTCTCCTTGCTTCTTTTTTCTTTTAAATAAATTTATTTATTTATTTGTTTATTTATTTTTGGCTGCATTGTGTCTTCGTTGCTGCGTGCGGGCTTTCTCTAGTTGCAGCAAGCAGGGGCTACTCTTCGTTGCGGCGCACGGGCTTCTCATTGCGGTGGCTTCTCTTGTTGTGGAGCACAGGCTCTAGGTGCGTGGGCTTCAGTAGTTGTGGCTCACGGGCTCTAGAGCGCAGGCTCAGTAGTTGTGGCTCGTGGGCTCTAGAGCTCAGGCTCAGTAGTTGTGGCGCACGGGCTTAGTTGCTCCGTGGCATGTGGGATCTTCCCGGACCAGGGCTCGAACCCGTGTCCCCTGCATTGCCAGGCAGACTCTCAACCACTGCACCACCAGTGAAGGCCTCTCCTTGCTTCTTAACCTTTCTCCCTTCTCTGGCCTATATTATCTGCAAGTGAAATGTGCTGAAGGTAATTGATACACTGAGGGCCAACTTCCTTTAAAAGAAATCAGCAGATCTGACTTGACAACCATGTCTTTAGCAAAAAAAGGCAGACACACAAAAAATGCCCTAATTTGTAGTCTATTTAATGAATAGTTATTGCATGCCTACTATGTGTAAAGCACTTTCACATGTGGTATCACATTTAATGCTGGGTGGTAGAACCATGTTTGATATGTAAATGAACACTCCAAGGGAGTAAATAATCAGTAACCATAGCAAATAAACATTACTACCAGGATTCAAACTCTTGTCTATTTGAGTCAAAGTTTGCACAGGGCACAATAGGAAAAGGCAAATGTCAGTAGGTCATTACTAGCATTTATAGCATGTTTTAGTTGCTTTCATTAAATTATCTCAAAACAACACTATGAAGTAGATTTTTTCATTTCCAATTCCAAAGAGAAACTAAAGGTTCACATAGATTAAATAACCTGTGTGAGGTCACAAAGCCAGAAGGTGGTTGAGCAGGCATTTAATCCATTTCAAACACTTAATTGGTGTGCTATGATGGTATGTGGCCATATAACAAGAGATGTACAGAACTTCAGGAGAGGTCCGAATATTATGTACAGCTACCACCAAATTGAAAAGAAAATTGATAACAAACTGGACAAAATCACCAAAAGACTTCAGAAACAAGGCATTGCTCCAGTGTCTTTCTATTTGATTAGTTTGGGACACTCTCTAATCCTGAATTACATTAACAAGATACTCCCAAAATCCTGTTGCAGAGAAAATAAGTAAAGGTTATTATCATTTTACTTAAGAAGAATTTAGAAGAAGAAAGTTCTTTCTTGCATGTGATTTTCTAAACTTACCCCATAATTAGCTGTGAAAATGAGATTAGAAACTCCTAGCTCTGACAACCAAATCGTTCCTTAATCTAAGCTGCAATCATTATAGAAATTTAAGGCTTGGAGATCCACCATTGTTTTAAACAGAATACAGAATCAAAACTCTCATTCTCCATTTGAAAAATCACTGAAACCAACTGACCTGTACTTTGCAAGAAATTGTGTTCATTGACTGTATCCTAGGTAGATAAAAATAGAATGTATAAAGCAATTAATTAAACTATAATCAGTAAACAATAATCCTAACCTTGAACATTAACTTTTTATCCCAGTGTCAATAATAGGTTTTAAGAGACATTATGAATTACAGATAAATGTGGTCAAATATATTGCAATTTAAATTTGCTAGTCCTGTTTATTCTCAACAAAGGAAGCATACATGTAATACCCTGAAAATGTGTTTTCTAATTAAACATTTCTTTTGTTTAATTAGTGCCTCATGTCACAAACATTAAATCTGACTTCATTTGAATCAAAAGATTCCATTTGATCCTTAAAAAAGCTAAATAAAATATGAAGGACCAGCTTTACTATACCCATTTAAAAACTGTAGAAACTGAGGATAAGAGAATGTAAATAATCAAGCTAGAATGTTAGAGCACTTTGAATTGCAATTGGAGTCTAACTCCAAAACCATGGGGAATAAATGTGAATTAGATCAAAAAAAAAAAAAATCCAAATTAGAGAGGATTTTAGAAGTTGCTTAGTCAGCATAGAGATTGGTTTCTACATTGTATATGAGAAAAGAGAAATAAGATTCTTTCAGTGTATTGAAGTGTGTATAGAAGATCTATGTTTGAGCACTTGTGGGTGAAGGTAGAGCAAGAAAACTTCTGGGAGGTTATAACATTGTACCTGTAAAATAGGTCTTATACCTGGAAAGAAAGCACTAGTATAAATAGCAGGTACAGAAGAGGAAAGCTGACCTCTGATTTTTCCCAGCGAAAGGTGGAGAGACTCTGCAGGATCAGTCAGCAATCTAGCCTTCTAGCTGCTTCTGCTTCAAGTTGTGTTTGAGAGAATCCTAAATCTAGCTCTGCAAAGCACAACGCAACCTTCTCGTCTCTCTTAGGGGGAGTGAAGGTAGGTACTTATGAGTTGTAGTAATCAGGAAATAAATGTTTTACTAGTAGAAGCACAGGTCTGGGATGTGTTCAGGTTACTTATCTCTGAAAGGGCCTTCAATAAAAATGCACTCAAACTGGTGGGTCAATCCATGGATTATTAGCTGTTTAATCAATTCAAATGGTGTTCATGACACCGATGGAAGATTATCTCTATCTCTCTGATCCAAAATCTGTTAAGATTTGATTTTATGTGTTGAGTTCTTTACGTGTGCAGGCACCCAAACATGCATGTGTGGAAACAAGATACCTATCAGTGTCTCTCTATAGACGTTTTCGACATACTCAGTACCTCTGAATGTTCAAAACCTAGGCATCTTTTAGCTAGTTAAATGCATAGGAAGCTGTTTTACTATAAGAAATAAGAGGGAAATAGTTTATTTCTCAGTATTTCCTAGCTATTGTCAGTGCTAGCATAATTTTCACCATTATTTGTTTCTTTGAAGGTGGGAGAGATATCGGCATGTGCATTATTAAGATAGTCTGAATATGGTAATTTTAATAATGAGATTTATTGTATATGCCTCCTGGAATAAAAAAGAGGACTGCTCTATTCTAAAGCATTTAAATGGCTGTAGGATAGTTACATTCTATTATTTTTAATGGAACGAAATTCGTATTCTGTTTATTAGAATGCTGAATGAGTTGAAGAAACAATCTCTGTTCTTATATCACTCATGTAATGAGGTAGTGTATAGAAAATTCAGTTTTGTGGTGTCACACACATGGATGGAATTTAAATAAATATAAATTAATAGCAAATACCCCATCAAAGAATGCAGATGATTTTTTTTTTCTGTTTTTGGTAGTTCATGATTTCATGGCACACACCCCAGCTCAACAAAATTTTATCAAATGTATGTAATGCTGCAGCTAACATCTGAAAGATTTAAAAGTCTTCCTATTTTTTACTCACTTCTCTCATGCCTGGTGCAGTGTTTTGTTTATGGTAGAAATGTAATGAATGCTTGTTCAATTAAAGCAAAAGAATTTAAGATGCAATGGGATTGAGTTACAATGTGACTGAACAATTTGTCCATAAACTCTGAACCAGTGTCAAAATGAATGGTTTGTATTTTCATTCCCTAATTCACCAAAATGAATCTAAAATATCTCTGGGGCAATTTATTTTGTTTTATTTATTTATTTCTAAATATGTTTGAAATAACTGATGAGATACAGTAAGCACAAAGGGCCATGACAATCTTCCATTTTGTTTCTATAGTTCTCCAGACACTAATCACATTTATTAGGGTAATTTACTTTGTCAATTTCAGTTTCCTGATCTTTCCTTTTTGCTCATTCCAGCTCCCATGTAAATCTTACCACTAAATATTTATAATATAACTCATCTAGATTTTACTTATTTATCTTTACTACTAAATTTTAGCAAAGGCCAGATAAACTTAAGTTGACTTTTAGAGTTTTGTTGATCTTACAACAAATTATTCTACAGTGAACATGATCTTTCCCTTTTTTTTCTTCTTTGTATTGCTTTTTAGCAGCAAAAGACATAGAAGCTGGACGTCACCAAGCTTGCCTAATTATAAGATATAGCTCTTGAAACTCCTTGTATCTTTACCCACAGTATTTTCTGCTTTTAGATATACAGCTAAATTAGAGTGGGAACTACAATTTATTGAATCTGTTGAATGCTACTATATCACAGTGGTTACATATATATTTCACAATATCTCTGTGAGGTAGATATTACTATCCTAGAAAATTAAACTATGTTAAATATTGATACTTGTCTAGAATCACTAGATTAAAAAAGATGTAGAAATGGAATTTTAGGAGCTTCCCTATTCAATTCAAAAGTCTGTATTCTTTCTACCATACCAGATAATAACTTGAAATATAGTTTTGAAATAAGGCTGAATGGAAACCTAGCCTGGTGAAATCCATTTTTTGATCAGTATACTTGCAATTCCCCAAACACACTAATTTTGCTAACTTACAGGTAATACTAGATATATTTTACTTCCACCGTTTTGTAATCATAAACATATTTATTACTGTAGAATATTGCTTCCCAGTCCTCAGCTGTCTAAAAACAAGGGAAGGAAAAGAAAATCTCTAAGAGCACCCTGAATTTGGGGTGGAATCCTTATGTTATTCATTCTCCTTAAGATAATTTTCTGTATTATATTAACAGTCACCCATTGCTTGCTACCTGCGAGCTACTCAAAATCACACAGAGTCATACAGAGAGAGAACTTAAGATGTTGAGAGTTTTTCTTGTGAATTTCCTCAGTAAATATTCTAATTAATTGACATTTATGTATATGTGCCCATGTGAACCTTATGGATATTCTCATAAACAAAATAAGGCTTACCAGCATACAGTTTACACCACAAAACTTTGTTTGACGCACACTCCTAAGTCCATAAGAATCCTCAAAAAACTTTACATGCTGACAATTAGGATATGTTTACTTAGAAATATCCTTCACTTATCATTTTATATCACTATGAAGCACATTTTTGTATGAAATTGTCAGTCCATGAGATTCTAACATGAATAAATCTTGCTCTCGCACTTTCTCTCTCCCTCTCTCCCTCCCTCCCTCTCTCTCCCCCTCTCTCTCATACTGTTTTCACCCTAGTATAACATCTGACAAGGAAACAGTTCCCCAAATATCAACTGACTGGATTCCAGGTTAGGAAGCTTTGAAACTCTGCTATTAGAAAATCTTTTTTTTTTTAATATATGTAGAGCTTCTGCAACTGACAAAGGATTAATCTCCAAAATATACAAGCAGCTCACTATCAAAAAAGCAAACAACACAATCAAAGAATGGGCAGAAGACCTAAATAGACATTTCTCCAAAGAAGACATACACATGAAAAGATGTTCAACATCACTAATTATAAGAGAAATGCAAATCAAAACTAAAATGAGGTATCACCTCACACTGGTCATAATGGCCATCATCAAAAAATCTGCAAACAAATGCTGGGGACGGTGTGGAGAAAAGAGAACCCTCATTCACTGTTGGTGGGAATGTAAATTGATACGCTCACTATGAAAACAGTATGGAGGTTCCTTAAAAAACTAAAAATAGAACTACGTATGACCCAGCAATCCCACTACCAGGCATATACCCAGAAAAGACCATAACTCAAAAAGATAACATGTACCCCAATGTTCATTGCAGCACTATTCACTATAGCCAGGACATGGAAGCAACCTAAATGTCCATCAACAGAGGAATGGATAAAGAAGATGTGGTATATATACACAATGGAATATTACTAAGCCATAGAAAGGAATGAAATTGGGTCATTTGTAGAGACATGAATGGACCTAGAGAGTATCACTCAGAGTGAAGTAAGTCAGAAAGAGAAAAACAAATATCATATATTAACATATATATGTGGAATCTAGAAAAATGGTGTAGATGATCTTATTTGCAAAGCAGAAATAGAAACACAGGTGTAGAGAACAAATGTACGGATACAAAGGGGGAAGGGTGGTGGTGGGAGGAACTGAGAGATTGGGATTGACACATATACACTATTGATACTACGTATAAAATAGGCAATTAATGAGAATATACTGTATAGCACAAGGAACTCTACTCAATGCACTGTGGTGACCTAAATGGGAAGGAAATCCAAAAAAGAGGGGATATATGTATATGTATAGCTGATTCATTTTGCTTCACAGTAGAAACTAACACAACATTGTAAATCAACTATACTCCAATAATAATTATATATATACGTAGAGCTTCTGAAACAAAATTATTCTCAAGTTAAAAAAAAATAGACTCTGATTAAGGTGATTTATAGATAAGTTAAACAAGACGCAGCTTGACCCAAATAAAAAACTGAGGACATTATTAGCCAAATAACTCTTTATAACATGTACATACAAGACCAGTTTTTACCCTTTCGTGAATCACCCAATGTGGTTTTGTAGGGGAAGAATGAGTTAAGAGTAAAATAACAGAATCAACTATGTCAGTTATCTCCCAAGAGAAATATAGCATGGAACTAAGTGAGCAAAGAAGGATGTGTGACATGATGCTCAGCCTGGTATCTATCAATACGTAAAATTATATTAAACAAAATCAATCACAGATACATTTACCAAATTACCGCCACTTTATGGTCAACCATTTTCCCAGAACTCTCAGGGAACACACAACAATCCTTTTACGAGTCTTTGGTGAGTGACCTCTGTGATTGTGCAAATATTCTTATTTTTACTGAGCTTATTGAAGTCTCAAAAACAAACTCTCTGCCTCTAAAATTACCAACTCATTGACATCCGGATTTGCCTTCATCTCCTCCTCTACAACGCTGATAAAACAGATGGCCATTCTCTCTTTTAAGATGAATCTCTCCACTGTTCTTGGTTCCTTCTCATTTACATATGTTAATCTAGAACCTTGGTCCAATGTTTATTTTCTATCTTGATGATAATTTAAATGCCTTCCTCTCTATAGTCCATTTCTTTCTTTAGTAAATAAGATTTTTTACTCCTCCAAAAGTGGTACTATTTCAAGTTCTGTGCTCTGTTCACTCTATAGACTTTCAAAGGATGTACCTTTGAAAGTACATCCTTTGTACTTGTGTATCAGTAGAGAGGTACATCAGTACCTCTTCCCATCCAGTAGTTGAGCTAAAGACCTCTTCCGTCAACCACCTCTTGAATATCTCCTTTCTCTTGGAAGACTCACAGGCATGTCAAACTCAAAATACAACTGATTACTCTTCTCTAAAACTCTGTTTTTCCTTCTGAATTTTTTATGTTGGTAAATGCAATCCCCCAAGCTTTAAACAACGAGGTAATTCTCCATGTGTCTTTTTTTTTTTCACCTCCTTTCCATAATTAGGAATGAAGTTCTGTCCATCCTACCCCTAAGCTTCACGTCTGTTTCCCCCTCATAACCCACTGCTATTTCCTTTATCATCTGCAGTAATTAGTCTTCTAACTGGTCTCTCTACATCTAATCTTGACCTCTGAGAGTTTATGCTCCACATTGCAGCTACGATTGTATTTAGAAAAACTGCAGTTCTGATTGCCTTATTACCGATTCTTAACCCTATGATACCTCCTCATTTTCTACAGGATAAATTGTAAACTTATTCACCTGATGCACAAGGCTCTATACAATCTGGTCTCTGCCTCAGTCTCTAGCTTATTTTTCAAGGATGACTTGTAGACCCCCCAAGAACTAAGCTATTTCATGCCTTCTGGCTAATTTTCCAGCAATTCTTGGCAAAAAAACCCCACATTCAACCAACATTCAAAAAGCTACATGCTACACTGAACAAAATGTGGCAGAAACAGCAAATAGGCTATCAAAATATGTGCCTTCACTTCCCTATCATAGAGCCATTATTAGAAAATCACCTTGCATTTACTTTGACCATGCCACAGGTCTTACCAATGGACTGGAAGCGAAATTGGCCTGGGTCACTTTTTTTTTTTTTTTTTTATGCAGTACGCAGGCCTCTCACTGTTGTGGCCTCTCCCGTTGCGGAGCACAGGCTCCGGACGCGCAGGCTCAGCGGCCGTGGCTCACAGGCCCAGACGCTCCGCGGCATGTGGGATCTTCCCGGACCAGGGCACGAACCCGTGTCCCCTGCATCGGCAGGTGGACTCTCAACCACTGAGCCACCAGGGAAGCCCGGTCTGGGTCACTTTTGAGTCAAGTTATTCAAGGATCATTGTACCTTCTCTATCCTCTTTCTTTTCCCCTTTTTGTTGACCAGATTCAGAGAACAATGAGTTATTAGGGGAAGGCAAAGCCATAAGATGAAAGAAGTCTGAATTCCTGAGACACTGCATGAAGCAAAGCTATCTGCTAATAAGAATCATCCACATTGCACTGTTAATTGAGGGAGACATAAACTTCTCTTGTGGTAGTCTACTAACATTGTGGGCTATATTTTTTGCAACAGCTAATGTAACCCTAGATAATACAAGAGACAAAAATGAGTCAAGTAACATGGAATCTCTGTTGTTTAGAAGCCTTCAGTTTAGTTGTGTCATATTTTTCTACAATGTTAGTCAATATAATTTTTAACAGCTGTATAATATTATACTCAGAGAACAGATCATTTGCTCATTCTCTTATTATCAGACATTTCATTTCTAACTTTTCACAGTGACGCAAAACAATGATTAATAGCTTAGGGATTGTAATCTGTTTCTTTTTCTATGGTATTTCCATAGTCTAACTCGGGGTCCCCAACCCCCTGGCCACCGGTCCACAGCCTGTTAGGAACTGGGCTGCACAGCAGGAGGTGAGCGCCGGGTGAGCGAGTGAAGCTTCCTCTGCTGCTCCCCAGCGCTCAGGTTACCGCCTGAACCATTGTTTGCTTTACCACCTGAACAATTGCCCCCCCTACCCAGCCCCCTGCACCATTCCATCCATGGAAAAATTGTCTTCCACAAAACCGGTCCCTGGTGCCAAAAAAGGTTGGGGACTGTTGGTCTACCTCCCTTGAATAAGACCACTGATCAAAGGTTAAAAGATTTAGATGAATCTTGATACTATGGTTTGATTCACTATAGAAGCCTGATAACAAACATCTCTGAGTTGGAAGGTTGTCTGATTCTAAAAGGTTGACTTTTAAAGCTTATGACACTGATACACAACATTGCAGAAACATTTAATTACATGAAGACACTTTATGGCATCTTTATTTTTTTCTAAAAAATACCTTTTATTTACTGAAACACACTCAAGTCACTTTCATAAGAATCATGTTTTAGGTAAGAAAAAAATATTAAGCTTAGTAATCTTGATCAATTAAATGTTATATCTGAGGTGATCTATGGTTGGGGTTAAAGAAAAGTGATTTTACATTAATACTTGTTAGAAGAGGTTTGAAACAAAGTATACAAATACGGAACAGCTTTCCAATGTGCCATTTAGAGTCTAGGGAATAATAAACTTCCTTGTAATCATGATACTCACTAAAGTCAAATAAAGCTGACAAGTGAAATTCTAAAATCCTAAGAAACAATCATAGTTTAGTGAAGTAACATTACTTTGTCTCTTCTCATTTCCAAGCACTAATCTGTGCAAAGAGACCAAGGCATTACAGAAATGGAATAATACTATCATGCAAATATTTCATATCTGTCTTGAAAAATACTGCATTTTGACTTTTTTTTTTTTTTTTTTTGCTGGCAGACAAGTTTTAAGGACATGAAGTAGAATCACTTTTCTCTTTATAAACACAGACTTAGGATTTAAGATTTAATGAAAATAGTTTGATCTCTGATTATGGTCTACTGTTTTAAGGCAACATCGATAATATCAAGATAGTTTTATTTTTAATCTCATCTACTTTTTTATGATAATATAAGATAAAATCGTGAACAACGGTTAGATGTGAGTAGAAGTTCACGATGGAGGGCTCCTCATTGACTTTCAAATGCAATGATAATTAAGGTGGATAAACTCTGCTCTTCATCCCACCTTCAGGCTCCTGGACTGAGCTGATTTATGCCAGCTCAATCTTCTGACTTTTCATCAAGGTGTTCAATACACAGTACCTTCATTATAAGCTATAGTTTTCTCTATCATTAGAAGAAACACAAGTTAAGTAAGCTTTCCTCAAACAGCAGTGATTGCTTTCAAGTTCCTGAACATGCTGCTGGAGGCTTGACGAGAATGATTGATTTATCACTTTTTAAATAGATTCTTAATCTGCAAATCAATAAAAATGTTTCACTTCAGCAGTGGCACAGGGTGAATGACTCACCCTTGAAAGCAAAATGAACTAATGCTGCCTTTCTTCCTTTCTCTAATACGCCCAGATTGCAACTGTGCTTTTCCTTTGCTTGGATTGCTTGCTAAACTCCAGTGCTTGGGAGTGCATAAGGTTTCAGCCCGGTTTCTCCATAAATCAAGTCAGGGATTAAATGTTAATCGGCTATGACTGTTATTTCAACACTGTTGTTCTCTTCGTTATGTAACGAGAAGGTTAAAACTGAAACATTCTTTAGCTGGACAAAATAAAAATAAAAGGTTGAAACACACAGGATATGGCCATTACCTCAGGATGTGGAGAACATTGTACCAAAGTGACACACAGTGCTTGCTGGGTTCAGAATTTGTAGAAATTATGGAAATTTAAATAATGGGTGATTAGCTTTATGAAGTCTATCAAGGAGTGAAATTAAAACACATAAGTTCAATGTTCCACATGCCACCTACTCTTCATACTTTACTAGGACACAGTAAATTCTAAACACTTTTTTTTTGTGATTGAAATATAATGATGTACATCATCATGGTTCAGTATTTATATATATTTTGAAATGGTCACCATACAAAGTTATCACAATATTACTATGTTCCCTGTACTGTATGTTATATCCCCATGATTTACTTATTTTATAACTGGTAGTTTCTACCCATAAATCCCCTTCAATTTCACCCATCCCCAATACCCTTACCTTTTAGCAACTACTAGTTTGTTTTCTGTATCTGTGAGTCTGTTGCTGTTTTGTTTTTTAGATACCACATATAAGTGAAATCATATGGTAACTGTTTTTCTCGATCTGACTTATTGCACTTAGCCTAATACCCATTAGGTCTAACCATGTTGCTGCAAATGGCAAGATTTCACTCTTTTTTATGGCTGAACAATATTCTACTGTAAATATATATATATATATATATATATATATATATATATATATATATAAAATCACATTTTCTTTATCAATTCGTCTATCAATGGACACTTAGGTTGTTTTCATATCTTGGCTATTGTAAATAATGCTGCAATGAACAAAGGGGTGCACATATCTTTTTGAGCTGGTGTTTTTGTTTTCTTAGGATAAATACCCAGAAGTGAAACTGCTATATCATATGGCAGTGTGAATTTTTAGGAACCACCATACTGTTTTCCATAGTTGCTACACCAATTTACATTTCTACCAACAGGGCATAAGGGTTCCCTTTTCTCCACATCCTTGCCAACATTTATTATTTCTTGTCTTTTGAATAAGAGTCATTCTAACAAATGTGAGGTGATACCCCATTGTGGTTCTGATTTGCATTCCCTGATGATTTGTGATGTTGAGCATCTTTTCATGTACCTGTTAGCCATCTGTATGTCTTCTCTATAAACATGTCTATTCAGATCCTCTGCACATTTTTTAATTGGGTTGTATGTTTTTTGATATTAAGGTGTATAAGTTCTTTATATATTTTAGATATTAACCCCTTATCAGATATATCATTTGCAAATACCTTCTCCCATTAGGTAGAACGCTTTTTATTTGTTGATGGCTTCCTTCACTGTGCAAAGCTTTTTAGTTTGATGTAGCCCCATTTGTTTATTTCTGCTTTTGTTGCCCTTGCCTGAGGAGACATATCCAAAAAAAAAAAAAAAAAAAAAAAACTCTTACACTGCTGTCAAATAGCTTACAGCCTATGTTTTCTTCTAAGAGCTTTATGGTTTCATGTCTTACATTTGAGACTTTATAATCCATTTTGAATTTATTTTTGTGTATTGTGTAAGCTAGTGGTCCAATTACATTCTTTTTCATGTGTCTGTAAAATTTTCCCAGCACCATATATTGAAGAGGCAGCCTTTCTTCATTGTATCTTCTTACCTCCTTTGTCATAAATTAATTGACCATCTATATGTGGGCTTATTTCTGTGTTTTCCATTCTGTTTTATTGATCCATGTGTCTGTTTTTGTGTCAGTACCATACTGTTTTGATTAGTATAGCTTTGTACTATAGCTTGAAATCAGGGCACATGATATGTCCAGCTTTGTTCTTTCTCAAGATTGTTTTGGCTATTTGGGCTCTTTTGTGGTTTCAAATAAATTCTATTTCTGTGAAAAATGCCATTGTTATTTCGATAGGGATTGCGTTGAGCCTGTAAACTA
The DNA here is from genome assembly GCF_949987515.2 of Delphinus delphis. Lineage (NCBI taxonomy): Eukaryota > Metazoa > Chordata > Mammalia > Artiodactyla > Delphinidae > Delphinus > Delphinus delphis. The sequence continues at coordinate 59,062,570 of NC_082688.1, forward strand.
CTTTGGGCGTTATGGACATTTTAACAATATTAATTCTTCCAATCCATGAGCACAGTATATCTTTATATTTGTTTGTGTTATCTTTAATTATCTCATCAATGTCTTATAGTTTTCAGAGTACAAGTCTTTTACCTCTTTGGATAGATTTATTCCTAGGTATTTTACTGTTTTTGATATAATTATAAATGAAATTTTTAAAATTTCTCTTTCTGATGGTTTGTTGTTGGTGTACAGAAATGCAACAGGTTTCTGTATATTAATTTTGTATCATGCAATGTTACTGAATTCATTTATTAGTTCTAATAGTTTTTTGGTAGCCTCTTTAAGATTTTCTATATATAGTATTGTTTCATCTTCAAACAGTGACAATTTTATATCTTCCTTTCCCAAAAGGATGTCCTTTCTTCCTTCCTTCCTTCCTCCCTCCCTCCATTTTATTTTTTTTAATTTTTTTGCCTGACTCCTGGGGCTAGGCCTTCCAATACTGTAATATTATGTTGAATAAAAGTGGCAAGAGTGGGCATCCTTGTTTTGTTCCTGATCTTAGAGGAAAAGCTTTTGGCTATCACCATTGAGTAGGATGTTACTGGGGGGTTTATCATATATGACTTTTATTGCATTGAGGTACTTTCCCTGTACACCCACTTTGCTGAGAGTTTTTTGTTTGTTTCGGGTTTTTTTTTTTGGCCACACTGAACAGCTTTTGGGATCTTAGTTAACCTACCAGGGATTGAGCCTGGGTCCTTGGCAGTGAAAGTGCAGAATCCTAATCACTGGACAGCCAGGGAATTCCTTGCTGAGAGTTTTTTCATAAACATGTTGAATTTTGTAAAATGCTTTTCCTGAATCTATTGGTATGATTTTACCCTTCATTTTGTTAATGTGATGTATCACTTTGATTGATTTATGGATATTGAACCATCTTTGCATTCCTGAGATAAACCCCACTTGATCATGGTGTATGATCCTTTTAAAGTATTACTGAATTTGGTTTGCTAATATTTTGTTGAGGATTTTTCCATTTATGTTCATCAAGGATATTGGCCTGTAATTTTCTTGTTTTGTGGTGTTTTTGTCTGGATTTGATATCAGGGTAATGCTGGCCTTGTACAATGAGTTTGGAAGTGTTTTCTCGTCTTTATTTTTTGGGAATGATTTGAGAAGTATAGGTATTAACTCTTCTTTAAATGGTTGGTAGAATTCACCTGTGAAGCTGTCCAATCCTTGATTTTTACTCGTTGGAGATTTTTAAATTACTGATATAATTTCATTACTAGTAATTGGTCTATTCGGATTTTCTTTTCCCTCATGATTCAATATTGGAAGATTTTGTGTTTCCAGGATTTTTTCCATTTCCTCCAGACTGTTCAAGTTATTGGTGCATAATTGTTCATAGTAGTATTTTATGATCCTTTGAATTTCTATGGTATCAGTTTTACTTTCTCCTCTTCATTTTTGATTTCATTGATTTGGGTCCTCTTTTTTTTCATGATAAAATTGATAAACCTTTACCCAGACTTGTTTATCTTTTCAAAGTACCCTTAGTTTCATTGATTGTTTTCTTTCTTTTTTTGTTTCTATTTTATTTATCTCCACTCTAGTTCCTTTAGGTGTAAAGTTGGAATGCTTATTTGAGATTTTTCTTGTTTCTTGAGGTAGGGCTTATCACTATGAACTTTCCTCTCAGAATGGCTTTTGCTGCATCACATAGATTTGGGAAAGCTGGGTTTCTGTTTTCATCTGTCTCAAGGTATATATATTTTTTAATCTCCCCTTTGATTTTTTGTTGACCTATTGACTTTTTAGTAGCATGTTGTTTTGCCTCCATGTGCTTGTGGTTTGTCTAGTTTTCTTCTTGTAATTGATTTTGAGTTTCATACCATTATGGACAGAAAACATGGTTGATATGCTGAAAAATCTGCTTCTGCTGAAAAATTCAATGAAAATCCTTTGGGGCTTCTCTTATACATAACTAGCTGTTTTTCTCTTGCTGCTTTAAAATTTTTCTTTTTATCTTTAACTTTTGACATTTTTTTTAAAGATTTAAATAAACTTTTCTTTGTATAATTCTTCTAACTTTTATCTAGAATCAGTGTCTACCCTCTTAGCAAGCTTTTGAGTACATAGTACAGCATTATTAACCATGGGCACTAGGTTATACAGTAGATCTCTAGGACTTATTCATCTTTTTTTTTTTTTACTATTTTATTTTATTTTTTAAATTTATTTTTTAAACTTCTTTATTGTAGTATAATTGCTTTACAATGGTGTGTTAGTTTCTGCTGTATAACAAAGTGAATCAGCTATATATATACATATATCCCCATATCTCCTCCCTCCTGCATCTCCCTCCCACCCTCCCTATCCCACCCCTCTAGGTGGTCACAAAGCAATGAGCTGATCTCCCTGTGCTATGCAGCTGCTTCCCACGAGCTATTGATTTTACATTTGGTGGTGTATATGTGTCCATGTCACTCTCTCACTTCATCCCAGCTTACCCCTCCCACACCCTGTGTCCTCAAGTCCATTCTCTATGTAACTTTTGACATTTTAATTATAATGTGTCTTGGTGTGGATCTCTTTGGTTTCATCTTTTTTGGGACACTGTGATTCCTGGACCTGGATGTCTGTTTCCTTCCCCAGGTTAGGGAAATTTTCAGCCATTATTTCTTCAAATATGTTTTCTACCCCTTTCTTTTTCTTCTTCTTTTAGGATCCATATAATGCAAATGTTAGTATGCTTGATGCTGTCCCAGAAGTCCCTTACCCTATCCTCATTTTTTAATAATTCTTTTTTTTTTCTATTCTATTTTCCACTACACTTTCTTCCAAACCACTAATCTGTTCTTTTGTATCATTTAAATCTGCTGTTGATTCCCCCTAGTGTATTTTTCATTTCAGCTATTATATTCTTCACCTCTGATGGGTTCTTCCTCAGTTTCTCTAAATCTTTGTTGAAGTTTTCAATGTGTTCTTCCATTCTTCTCCCAAGCTCAACCATTAGAACCATTACTTTGAATTCTTTATCTTCACTTTATCTTCACTTTTTCTGAGGTTTTGTCTCATTCTTTCATTTGAAACATATTTTTTCTGTTTTCTTATTTTGCTTGGTTCTCTGTGTTTGATTCTATGTATTAGGCAAAACTGCTACCTCTCTTAATCTTGAATGAGTGGCCTTGTGTAGGTGATGATCCTTCTTTTTCAATCCTGCTGTAGCTTTTCCTTGTCTCTTGGATCTTTGTGATTGTCTGTACTGCCTGATTGATTCTAGATATGCCTGTTTTTGTGGGTGTGCCGAGACCGGTCAGTGTTTCAAGGGGAAGAATCTCATTTAGGACCTAGTCAGGCTGATTGAATGCCAGGCCCTCAGGCAGCATATATTAAAGTACACAGATATATACATCCAGCTGGACTACAATTGTAATCCCTGCTGTTCTCCAGACCAGGAGATCTGGAGGTGTCCCATGGGTGACAATTGCAAAAATCAACACACCTGATGAGTGTATAAGTTCATTTCTAGGGAGTCTTGTCAAGCTGTAGAAAGGCCAAGGGAGTGGACTAGGATGGTGTCTCCCTGCTTACATTCCCTGGGAGTGTCTCCTTAGACTCAAGATATCTGGGAAACCTACAGCCTGCCCCTCAGGGTGAAGTGCCAAGCTAAGTAAATAGACCTTTCTCTATTCACAGGAAGACTGGGGTTGTGTTTTAGTCTGCAGTCTGTGCAGTGCTCTGGGGGTGGGGGCCTGTCTAGAACTGTCATTCCAATCATTATTTTCTCATGGAGCTCAGGAACACCAGCTCCCTTAGCCACCAGGGCCAGACCATCAAGGGGTTTCCCCTGTGTGGATTATATGCACACACTTCCTGTAGCTAGGCAGCTGGAGTGTGTAGGATGCAGGCTTGCTCTCTTGCTTCAGGAATACAGAGGAGAAGATGACTGTGCCTGCCTGTGGGTTTCAGCAATGCAGCATGAGAGTGCCTTGTGCATTGGTTTTAGGCTGGGAGTGGGAGATTACCAAGAATGCTCATGCTCAACAGCCCCAGCTAGGGGGCAGGGGAGTGTTAAGTGGCCTTGGGCTAAGAAATAACAAGACCACTAGCACTGACCAGCTCCAGTCAGGAGGTGGAGGAGTGCTGCACCCATCCATACTCCCTGACTTTATCTAGGGAGCAGGAGAATGCCACAACTATTTATGCCCACCGCACCCCACCCAGGGAGCAAGGTAGTGCTGCAACTGCTGTAGCTTTCCAGCAATGCAGTGGGATAGTGCCAGAATCATGTCCCCAAGTCCAAGCTCACCCCTGTGCTAGCGGGTTAGGTGGGGAGTGCAATAATGGTGCCTGCCAGTGCCTGCATTTCCGGGGAGCATTTCTATTGTCCCATGTTCTTCCAGCTAATGATTTTAGATTTGTAAATATCTGTCCTTCACAGCTCTCTTCAGACTGCTGTTATTTCACAGGATCTCAGGGTGAGGTGAGTGAAAGGTGAGTGAAACCATACATGAGCTCTTTAGGAGGGGAGACTCAGTTTTCTTGAACATCAGCCCCATTGTTTTTCTAAGCCAAACACTTAGGGGGCTAGTTTCTCAGATGTAGATCCCAGGGGTCAGAAGCCTGAGGTGGGGGGTACCAACCCCTTGCTCCTCTGGAAGATCCCACCATGTACCACTGGACCAGAGGTGGGGTTTTTGGAGAAAGCATTTCTCTGCTTCTCCTACCATCTTGATGTGGTCCTTTTTATCCTTTGTTGTAGAGCAAGTGTTCAGTTAGTACTCAGGTTCTTTTCAGAGGGAACTGATCCAAATGTAGTTGTATATTTATTGGGCTCATGGTAGGAGATAAGTTCAGGCTCTTCCCATGTCACCTTCTTGAACCACCCCCTAAATACCTCTTCTTACAAGAAACTTTTAGGCAGTTCAGAAGCTGTCCTACATACTTGAGAATTCCAGAAAGAAGGCACATCACCCTTATAATTGTCAAATGTTTCTTACAATTTTTCTAGCATTAGTGATAATTAAGAGAATAAAACTCAAAGAACCCATTACAACCTTCAGGTTTGATATAAGATTTTGTAACAGTTTACATTTAATTGGAAAAAGTCTTGGTAACAAATATTTTTTTCTGAAACACTTTGAAGTAACTGCATGGCTTTGTAAAGTCCTTAAAAAATTTGTAGTGGCATTTTCACTTCAATTATATCACTGATACTAAAAAGAAAACCATCAAAAATATATTACATGAGAAGTCTAGCTTTAACTTTTGAAAACTTTCGAGAAACAATCTCATTATTTTATCCAGACAATAGTTTCCTTTGAAAGAGAATAGAAATTGACTCAAATTAGTAAGATTTCCTTTTTTTAATCTTAAAAAAATATTTTATTTAGGCTGGATTTAAAGAAACCATATTTTTCCCCTTTATTCTCTTTCTTCTTATTTTTTCCCAATTCCTGCTTACCTACTTTTCTTCACCCACATATCAGCATCCATAGACAGTGTGGGAAAGAAAGGAGGTGAGACTGGGTATTTTGTCCTTATTTAAAAGCTGTGTTTGTTGAGAACCCAGTCCAGTGGGAATAGAACTTATATTTATAGAGCTATATCTATTTATAAGAATCCCCATTTAAAAATATATCACCCATCTAGTTATCAAAATAAAATAGGGAGGAAAGCAGGACAGAAAATCAAACACTGCTACAAATGTTTTGTCTGTCTTCCTAGCCCCTGGCTATATTTGAGTGGCATTTCAAATACACCTTGGCCCTTTATACTGGCCCTCTGAGGGATGCCACTGTTATCAGCCTTCACGAATGACCTGTCTGATTTTATTACACTGCATGGATTGGGTAGACCTTCCTGGTGGGCAGTGACCAAGTATAATTCAAGATCATACAAGACCATCCTCATATACTCAGGCTGCAGCAGGGTGGTGGATATGTGGTGGTTATTAAGCACAGGGCTTTTAAGTAAACTTATAGTGCAAAATCTTTATTGACCATATTTTCAAAGTGTGGGAGAGTAAATGTTCATATATATTCACACAATGCATAAGCTTGAAGATATACCACAAACAGTTTACTATAAGGCCTTTGAAGGAGGAATTTATGCCACAGGGTGACCCTAACAAAACAGCCAAAGCATAGAGACCTAAACTTTTTATATTGTATTCTTCTTCTTCTTAGTCCAACAAGCATCTCAGGCAAATATTTTCATGCGACACCATATCATCTGCTTCTAAGATTATCTACTCTTATGTTACCTTCACATCACATTCATCAGGGGACATGGGAAGGCTCCTATTTCTCTTCAACTACCCATATTTTAATTAGACTGAGAAGTTTTATTTTGTTCGAAAGCCAGATATATTCTGAATAAGACTTTGATCCATCAAAATTACCTAAACAGGCTTTACCTTTAACCAAGAAAGTGAAGAGACACTCCCTGCCTTCAATACCTGCCTTTTGAACAAAATAAAACTTCTCAGCTTTACAAAAGCTATGTATAATAAGAAACTATAAAATTCAAACTATATTTTCTTATTTGGTTTTTCTCATGATTCTCACTATAGGTGACACATACACTACTTTGACCCTGAAGAAATTTAAAACATCTCTAAAGCCTAGAACTCACTGAAACAAGGATCCTGTTTGTATTAAAATGCAGGCTATCAAATATAATATGATATCGCTTATATGTGGAATCTAAAAACAATGGTACAAATGAAATTATTTACAAAACAAATAGAATCAGAGGTGTAGAAAACAAACTTATGGTTACCAGTGGGGCACGGGGGGGGGGGTAAATTGGGAGATTGGGATTGATATATACACACTACTATATATAAAATACATAACTAATAAGGACCTACTGGATAGCACAGGGAATTCAACTCAATACTCTGTAATGACCTATACGGGAAAAGAATCTATATATATATATATATATATATATATATATATATATATATATATATATACACACACACAACTGATTCACTTGAGTGAATAGTACACCTGAAACTAACACAACATTGTAAATCAACTATGCTCCAATAAAAATTATTTGAAAAAGGCAGTTTATGAGTATCTGATTCTTCTGTAAAATCATAGTTAGAAATAAAATACAGTTGTTAAAATCTTTACTTCCAGAGACGGGCCATTTGCATTCACATTCTAATTTTCCAATATTCATAGCTATATGATATTAGCAAAGTAATTTATTTTCTCTCATTCTAAGTTTATGCATTTGTACAATGGGAATAATAGTAGGGTCTACCTCATATGGTTGTTGAGTGGATTAAATGAGATAATTCATGTAACGTGTTTGGCACACAGTAAATGCATAATATATGCCATCTATTTTACTAACGTTATGGTAATCATTAACTTGACTTTGATTGAGGCACTTTATTGCCCTCATTAAAATATACATTAATCCATCACCTAATATTTATTGGCAAGGCACACTGGCACATTCTTAAAAGTATTTGCCATAGATAATTACAAAATCATTGGAAATTCTGGCTTCTCAAGGCCTGAATAGTTAAGCCGTTACTCAAATTATGCAAGGCTCCAAGTGTACAGGGGAACTCATGACATGGAAAATGAACACGCTTTTGAGTTCAGTCAACAAAATGGTATGAAAGATACTATAACTTAAAAATCTTTTAAAATATCACACCAGTAAAGAGTCCTATGACTTTCATCAGTGAAATATGTTGTCCTCATACTATTCTAAAATTTGAAGTAATAAAAGCTGCCAGTCATTAAGCATTTACTTTTGGGCCATGGATCATATTAATGTTTTATATACATAGCTGAATTTAATTAACAATTTTTCTATAAGAAGAGTATAACAGTCATTTTACAAATAAGAAAGCAAAAGACCAGAGAATTTAAATAATATATTTCCAAGTCACACACCGGTGGCAGAAGCTGGAATTTGATCGGAGTTTACATTAGACACGTCACTGTACCATGCTACCTCACAAATGCCTATTCCTTATTTAAGAGACCATTTTGGTGTCATCTTACAGAACTGGCATACATATATAGCAGCAAAGGTCTCTGAGAAACATAAGCAGGCAGAAGGACCTCAGTCATGTGACCTGGATCACTGCACTGTTTTATTAAATAAGTCATTGCAACACAAAATGAACACTACATGTCCTTGGTGTTAGAGAATTTGGCACTTATGGTTTCAACTTTTTGTAGAGATTTCAAGAGTCCATGGAGTCTAATAAATTTGTGATTTTGTTGAGGTTCACTAAAAGAATTAGTGAAACTTTTCAGTTACTCTTTCCTGTATTTCAAAAAATAAATAATTAAGATCTTTTGAATATATCAGGATGTACCATTCTTGAGAAGCTGCTGTTATATTGTAGATCAAGATTTGAGTACGACTCTCCTAATTATACCATTCAAATGGTTACTCTGTGCATTAACTAAATGAAAAAAAAAAAAGATAAGGTGTTTTATAAAAAAAGAGGAAGAGAAAACCTTATATGGTGAGTTAAATCAGTAATAAAATGTTTACGAACTGTACTGAGATTTAATTTACCCAGATATTTTTCATTTACCATTATTTTCATTCTTGAAACAACCCTGTGAGGTAGGTGAAATTACAATTATCCTAACTTTAAATGTGGGAAAATTGAGATTCAACAGAGTTAAGTAACATGCCCAATGCTAATAAATTAAATCTGACTCAGATCAGGTCCTCTAACCCTCAATTCTGTGCTTCCATCTTAACAATCTACCTTGCTAAGAATAATTTAAAAAATTTTAACCAGTTTTCATACCTGAAACCAATTAAAAAACTATTGTACTACTCTTATTCCCCCAAATCTATTTCTCTAGTACTAATTATGTCACTAATGGTGACCATGGGGGCAATTAATTTCACTTTGGCAATTCTATACACACTTTGTTAAGTGAACCCCACAATAACTAATGTTATTATTAGGGCTGAGGAAAATTAAGCACAGAGTGTGTGTCCTCACGAAGGGAAAGAGAGGAGCCTATTCAGGAAGTCTTATCTTTTAGCTTTGGATAATATGATCTTTCCACTCAAAGCACCTCTTTATCGACATTGGTAATATCTAATAAGTCATTCGGATAACAGAGAATGCGTAAGGTTATATAATTCTAAAATTATTTGTGTACTGACAGATCATGTTTTTGAGATGGTACTGAATTTAAGAAAAACTTAAAATATAAAGAAATCTTCAAAATAATGAGATTTGTCATGCATATAGCTCTACCTTTATGCTCATTTTATCAATTAGGAAGCTGAGATTCAGAAAGATTGATGGATTTTCCTAAGACTGCAGAGCTAATAAGTAGGAAAAATTCAAGAGTAGAAACCAGATATTTGGACCTTTAATCTTTTAAATATGAAGTCAAGAAAAATAATGAAAATAAACAAATTTTATTATAGAAACAAATTTTGAATAAAAAGGAAAACTATGAAAGAATCAGAAGTATTAAAAAAATGAGAAGGTAAGGTAAACACAAAATAAAGTGAATAGGGGAATAAATGTCAGGGGAAGAAAGCAGGAGAACCTAAAAGAAAATATGCAAGTATTCCAAAAGGTAGAAGAAAGAACAAAATTATTTTTTTATAAATGACTTATTTAAGGTCATGGTTTCATCATAAAAAGACATAACAACATTCAGCCTTTGGTTTAGGCGTTAATAGCCATGAGCAGCCCACCTCTCTCATCCAAGAAGCTAATTACTTTTGCATCAAGACCCATTACCAAGTAGCAGTGGCTTAGGCAATACTAGGCTGGGTGGGTCCATGGCTTCAAAAATAAGTCACAAAGCTAACCAGACAAAGTAAAAGGGACTGGGCCTGTGTTTACTGAAAAGGTTAACTAAATTCAAATAATGAAATTGTTCTATAGTTTATCAAGAACAGTTTTACATAGATTCCCCGGCAGAAAGTGCTACCATTTACTGAAATTCATGGTAAATTTTTAAACCCTTGGCACAGACTCACTTATATTGAGTAAAAGCAAAAAGATTAAAAAAGAAGCCCTACATGTAAATGACAAGAATGTAAGTTAAATCCGCCTCTAGCCAAGTCTTTCAATGCTGCTGCTGCTTCTGGAATACTTCCTGTTCTGGTCAATGTTTTTTGATAAGCAATCAAAGTATTAAATATGCTTGCCATAGAATCTAAAGTAATCAAAATGGAAACTGTTATTTGATTTGTGCTTCAGTAATTTTTTTCCATCTTGCTTTTTCTCATTAAAAACCTTTCAATTGTAGGGACGACTCAAGATAATAAATGGTAAGCCTATGAATGATTTCACAGAAATTTGGGAGAATTATATGAAAATACATGTATCAAAGCTCAGAACATGAAAGAAAACACTTTAAAACAGCCATATACATGAGAGACAGTAGTAATACATTGTATCTATTCTAATTTAGTTTCTACAGCAAGAGGCTTACCTTAAGACAAGGCAGAAAATGAGAAACTTGGGTAGTGGTAATAATAATAATAATCTTTTATGTGGCTTGGTAATTCAAGAATATAGTTCAAGAGTACTCTTATTTTTTTAACCAGATATTATATTTTAGTCAAGTCTATATACAGCATAGAATGTAGGTTAGTATGCACACGGTGTTTGTAGTTTATGTTGAGTCAAATAATGTTATTTTTGGTGATCCCATTTAATGTTACTCAAAAGCATGTGAATTTTTAGACCAAGTGAATGTGAATCCAACATGACCAGATAAAAGTGAAGAAATTAGAAAAAAAGATAGTTTTTTTTGTTTGTTTGTTTTTTGGTTTTTTTTTGCTGTACGCAGGCCTCTCACCGCTGTGGCCTCTCCCGTTGCGGAGCACAGGATCCGGACGTGCAGGCCCAGCAGCCATGGCTCACGGGCCTAGCCGCTCCGCGGCATGTGGGATCTTCCCAGACCGGGGCACGAACCCGTGTCCCCTGCATCGGCAGGCGGACTCTCAACCACTGCGCCACCAGGGAAGCCCGATAGTTGTTTTTAAAACTTTTTTTTTTATATTCTATTTACTAGAGCTAATTATAAATAGGTTAAGTGATAAAATTTTGAAAAAGGAGAGATGCTACCAAAGGGCAGGATGTAGGATCGTACATATGACGTCTTCTCTATGAAGACAAGGAGCAAGGAATATGTTCCACTTACATGATCCATCCTCAGATATATTGTGTGTCTGCTGCTCTTCATCAGGCTCTTTAGGGTAAGTTTGTCAACTTAGGGTGTGCATTCATATTGAAATATCAGGGAAACTGTGAGCAAAACAACTTGATCAAATTTTCTTTTTCATCACTTTGGCTAAAGTGTTGAGAGGTGAAGGTTGAAGGTATGGTAAAACTGACACTATGAGGAGAACACTTTTTTCTCTCTGTTTTTTGAGACCATCCCTCAGGTAAAAATAAACTGTGGCTCAGGGAAACAACAGTTGTCCTCTTCTCAAAATCTCCCTGAACTGTGTAAGAAAAATATCTCAGGAAAACCTGATAACAACAGGAGAAATTCTCCCAGTTGGAAGCAGAGAGGCAGGGTCATACAGCTGGCTACTTATTCTTTGTAAGTTCATACCAAGAAAAATATGTGGACAATCTTTATTTCCCAAAGGAAAGATTTATTCATTGATGGCAGCCTGCATTTCCTCATCTCATCTTTTCAGAAACATGAATTGTTTTTGTTGGTTTTTTACTTTACTAATGTTAGAAGAATATATAATCCATGTCCTTCTACCTAACAGTAGATAGTAGATTATACCCATAAAAAACCTTTTGGATGATGACACTGAGTTTTAATTAAGTTTAATACAGTTATATTTGTTGCTATTCTTGGGTTGGATATACACAAGCCAAGAAGTAGGGATAATTAAAGCAACCTCCATTAGCCCAGCCCCACAGCCTGTTATCCAGCTTTAAAAAGAATCCTCCTATTTTGTTAGAAAATGATCAAGAATTGAGCAAGAGGGAGTGTGACAGAATGATACTGATTTCTATAACAAACTAGGTAAATGTCCAGTATTCCACTGTGGTTTAGAGACTCAGTCCTCAGTAGCTGTTAGTTTCGTTTTCAGAAATGACTTCATATTTGAGCTTCAAGCTGTATTAATACAAATGGGTTGTCAGCTAATTTTTCTGTGGCCTCTGAGACTTAAATACCATTTGTGAACCTATTAATTCATGTTCTGTATAATCCCTTCACTGAGAATCCCTAGGGCCTACATTCCCAGAGTCACCTCTAGCTACTAATTCTTGTTGTGTATAGCAGAAAGGTGAATTTTCCTTGATTTTTCCCACCATCTCCCACAAAGAGCTTTTGTGTACTAAGCGGACTTTACTGAAGATTTAGGATGATGGAGTGGGTTTATACCACAGAAGCAAACAACCTACAAATGAACATCATATTTCCATGTCACTAAAGCCCTTTAGCCATTATGCTATTTGGGATTACTCAATGACCAGCTTTTGCAAGCTCCACATTCTGCCATGTTGTCTGACTGACTTCTTCACTACCTTCTCTTCCTCTCTTTCCTGAGCTCCTGACATTCAAAATATACATGTTCAATCATTATGTAGATCAGTTTTCTCACTGTTTCCTTCAAAATCACTTGTTCAAGGTCTACCTTCTATTTTCAAACTATTTTTCCTTTAAAAAAAAAAAAGTGTTCTAAGAGGAACTCTTGATAGTAGCTATATAAAAAGAAATGTATATATATATATCTATATATGTATATAGATATATATATATATCTTCTCACCCACTCCATACATTTTTTTTCAAAGTTTTTCTTCAATGAAATCAAGTACAATAACCTTCTGTGATTTATATTCTCTACATATCATTGGAATTACGACTTTGCAGCAAGCAATTTTAATGTACGGCCACATTAAGGAGGAAACATGTATTCAATATGAAAACTAATAGTCAAATAGTAAATACAATATAATATTATTAAAAACCTGGTCGGTACATCTTTACTCTTTAATTGTATAAATGAGTGATGAGACTATTAATAATAAATATTGATCCATTTTTATTAAATTTTGACAAGGAATTAATTTTGCCCTAGTATAATCAATACCCTTAAATGGAACCAAACTCACATATGGTATTGATTTCTAGGGAGGGAAAAGTCATTAAATTTTTGCTTAGGGGAAAAAGTACAATTAGACATAACCTGCATTTTGAAAGTGCTAATTCACATTTTTCCAGAAAGAAAGAGACATGGGGAATTTCCAGTAATATCGATTTATAGAAAATCTCACACAGAAAAGAAGTACTTTCACAAAACCTTTGATTTCTTTGTAGCGAGTAGAAGAAAGCTTTGTCTGTACTAGGTGCTAAATAGAATACATTGGGTCATTTGGTTGCATGGGATAGATAACCTGGCCAACCTAGCTAAGATAACAGTCTAAGGAAACATGAAGACCAGTATTTAGGCTGGAATACTATCATGCATGAGACAGCTCCAGAAACAAATTACTCTATTCATCTCTTCCATGGGCCATGTATCGCTTCGCATGTATTCTGTTCATGTTTCTCCAAAACCAGCTTCCATATAGTTGCTACTCCCTTACATAGTTTGCACATGGCTTAGGTTTACTAGTATCTCTCAGGCTCCATATCTTACAGCAGTCTTGATGTATCCTGACCTCTTCTCCTGTTTTCAACTGACTAAATTTTCTATTTTCTAAGTAAAATTTTCTTAAATAGTAATATGATTGCCTACCTTTTTTTCACAGGTGGCTCATCATTGGCAGAACTATGTATAGATTGATTTGCTTGGATTAGATGCTTGCCTAACCCCATCAGTTGAGACTGGAGGAGTAGAGCACATGCTTTGTTAGAAAATTTCCCCTTAAAAGAGGGTGTTGTCAGAACATGCAGCACGACATCTCTCAGGAGAGCAAATAACAAGGGATTGACCTCTGATCAATAAAAGGGGTATGCTTTACAAATCAAAACCCAAAGGACACTGTCTTCCTCAGATTCTTAAACTGAACCAAATAACCAGGACTATGTAACAGATACTAACAACCACAGAATAGAATTCTCATCTTGTTCCTTACCTCCCACCTTTTTCACACTTACTGTCAGCCATTGAATCAAATTGTCTCAAATAAGTAGGTGCAGAGACACAGTAGAAGTGGGGCATGCACAACAGGGGCTGTGCTGGGGTTCGGGAGATCATCCGTCAAGTTGGACACGCATAGTAATTAGTTCATTTTGATATGCTTGACATCATAGCAAATTCTCCTGGGGAAACCAGAGGGGTAGTTTAGGGAAAATTAATATGACCTTTAGTTGTCGCTTAGGGAACACCTCCCCTTCTTTTTTTTCCTATCAGTGGAGGGGACAAAAGGTTATGCTAATTACATATTTGTTCCCTCTCTATGGGGTTTGCCTGACAGCTAGTCTGTTCGCATGCAGAGATCAGGAGCTGCACTAAGGAAAATGACAGAGAGCAAGATGCAGAGGATAAGTTCCTGCTAAAAACACCAAATGGTGAGAGTGTGGGTATCTCAAATATATATTTATCAGCCATTTATTTGATTTTTCTCTCTCTGAGATGGTGGAAGCCAACTGGGCAGGTGGGGAGAAGTTCAGAGTGTAATTAATTCCAGAAAGGGCAAGAAAAGCATGCATATTTGTTTTTTTGCGTTCATACACATACACTCACAATGCAGATAGCTTGAGAAAGTATTTATTCCTCAGACAAACAGATTGATCTTTATGCCACAGAGTGTATGTCCCTTTTATCTAGTTGCTATCAATAACTAAAAAAACAACCACATCATGTATTCAAATGAGTATGCAAAACTGATACCTATTATCACTCTGTACCAAATATAGAAAATAAAAGAGATAGTAGAGGAAAGAAAGTGTGTCTCATTTGTGCTTGATATGGAAACAAAATAAGAAAGAAGAAAAAAATGTCTTTGTACTGAGCCTGGGAATCTCTCCCCAGGACGAGGCTCAACATTTTCCACTGAAGCTAAGGATAGAAACAACCAGCTCTTGAACTTTGAAGTAATTGGTTCACAGCTGTGCTTATACTGAGATGGAAATATGGAAATACATTTGTACAGAGGAAGGATTCTTTTTTTTTGGTAGTTGTAATGAGAGAGTTGTCAAATTAAACCCAAACTGCTGTAAGTAAAATAAATTACATGTGGAAATTCAATTCCTGATACTTTCATTGGGTGGGTGCATGTGCTATGATATCTAAAAACAACTCTTAATGTTATTCAAAAGTTTAGTGTTAAGGAAGCAAAAGTGACCTAAAGTAGCTTTTAGATATGTTTGTAGCAAAAGCATGAGTAGGACACTGTATCAGTACAACATGGTGCTGCTCAAGTGTTTACTAAATGCCTGAGCTCCTGACAAGGGACACAAAAGAAGTAAAGATCACATTTATGACTGCAAAGATATGTGAAACATACTTGGGAAGGCAAGATTAGCACATCTGAAAGAGGAACTATATATAAAACACAGATAATCAAAAGAAAAAAGCTCAGTGGGGGCTGAAATAATAAGAAAAGGCTGTATAGGCAAGATAAAATAAGGGCCTGAAGTGGTAGATATAAAGTAACACAAGGCAGAAGACAGGCATTTTAGGGGGCATATGTGAACAGGTGAACAGGTGTGTGACAAGGGGAGAGAATGTAGTAAAGACAGGGAACACATGGATTGTTTAGGGGAGACTAAGAAGTCTGATCTGCCAGAAACTGAGGTGTCCCTTTGGATTGTGCTTGGAGAAAGCTATAGAGATTTGGTTCTATATGTTCCACTTGGAAACCAGGAGATGTGTATAAGCTTCTGCAATGCAATCATAAATGGACACATGGTGGGGGGAGAAACCTGGACTTGGCGCACAATTAAAAAACCTGGAAATATGAAGAAGACCTGGCCCTTGATTCCCGCTGTCTGACTGATGTTGTATCATCTTGAACATGTCATCTGATTTCTTCTTCTTTTTTTCTTTTTGGCAATGTTGTGCAGCTTGCATGATCTTATTTCCCCGACCACAGATCAAAACTGGGCCCTGGCAGTGAAAGCACCAAGTCCTAACCACTGGAACTCCAGGGAATTCCTGTCACTTAGCTTACATGTAAACCCATCTAACATTGTTCAAAATAGAGTAGCACCTGTCAAGGGCCACTATCAAGTCTCTTTCAGACACCCAAGGGAAATTACTGAAGACAAGAACTTACAGATTCTCAAAAATACCACATCCTGTAGAAGCACAGCCAGCTCGGACACTACTGTGGACCAAAATAGATATGAAACCACCCTCTCTTTCTTACACCTTGCCCTTTGAGGCCTAATAAAAGACTCAAACTCCTACCCTTCGGGGCCCATGTCACTCTTCGCGTCTGGCCCCTTTCTTCCCTTGGAAAGTGAATAAAAACTTTATTTTCTTCCCTGTTAATACTTCTGTGAATCCTTTCACTACCCATGTTGGCTCACCTAACATTACAGACAGCTTAGGAAAATTCTCATTCTAATATATACAACTATTTTATTATACGTTCACTTGATGTCACAAACAATACATTTATACTTAAGAAAAGCACTATTTTTTTGATGTGGTTAGAAAATAATTATGGTAATTAAGATAACTGGGAAATTCAATGCATTTGCTCTCTGAATCTTTTAAGAGCAATAGTACATAGTTAAGTACCTGAGCATCTAATGATGAAGGGGACAAAGTGCTGATGAACTAGAATATTTCAAAGTCCTTCAATTCTCCAAGTTGTTCATTCCCCCAGAACCTCTGTGAGAGGGACAAACTCTGGCTAACCTACCCAAGTCTTCTCATAGTGCCTGGTGCACAGAAAGTGCTTAACTTAGTAAGTGCTGAAAGAATATGCCAGATTGGTTCAAGATGGCAGAGTAGAAGGATGTGTGCTTACTCCCTCTTGCAACAGCAATGGAATCACAACTAACTGCTGAACAATTATTGACAGGAAGAGACTGGAACTCACCAAAAAAGATACTCCCAACATCCAAAGACAAAGGAGGAGCTGCAATGAGATGGTAGGAGGGGTACAATCACAATAAAATCAAATCCCATAACCACTGGGTGGGTGACTCACAAACTGGAGAACACTTATACCACAGAAGTCCACCCACTGGAATGAAAGTTCTGACACCCATGCCAGGCTTCCCAACCTGGCAGTCCGGCAACAGGAGGAGGAATTCTCAGAGAATCAGATTTTAAAGGCTAGTGGGATTTGACGGCAGGACTTCAACAGGAGTGGGGGAAACAGAGACTCCACTCCTGGAGGGTACACACAAAGTAGTGTGCACATCAGGACTCAGGGGAAGGAGTAGTGACCCCATAGGAGACTGAACCAGACCTCCCTGCTGGTGTTGGAGGGTCTCCTGCAGAGGTAGGGGGTGGCTGTGACTCATCGCAGGGACAAGGGAACTGGCAGCAGAAGTTCTGGAAAGTGCTCCTTGGCGTGAACCCTCCCAGAGTTGTCATTAGTCCCACCAAAGAGCTGGGTAGGCTCCAGTGTTGGGTCGCCTCAGGCCAAACAACCAACAGGGAGGGCACCCAGCCCCGCTCATCAGCAGACAAGCAGATTAAAGTTTTACTGAGCTCTGCACACCAGAACAACACCCAGCTCTACTCACCACCAGTTTCTCCCATAAGGAAGCTTGCACAAGCCTCTTAGATAGCCTCATCCACCAGAGGGCAGACAGCAGAAGCAAGAAGAACTACAATCCTGTAGGCTGTGGAACAAAAAACACATTCACAGAAAGAGAGACAAAATGAAAAAGCAGAGGACAATGTACCAGATGAAAGAACAAGATAAAACCCCAGAAAAAAAACTAAATGAAGTGGAGATAGGCAACCTTCCAGAAAAAGAATTCAGAATAATGATAGTGAAGATAATCCAGGACCTCGGAAAAAGAATGGAGGCAAAGATCGAGAAGATGCACAAAATGTTTAACAAAGATCTAGAAGAATTAAAGAACAAACAGAGATGAACAAGACAATAACTGAAATGAAAAATACATTAGAAGGAATCAATAGCAGAATAACTGAGGCAGAAGAACGGATAAGTGACTTGGAAGACAGAATGGTGGAATTCACTGCTGCAGAACAGAGTAAAGAAAAAAGAATGAAAAGAAATGAAGACAGCCTAAGAGACCTCTGGACAACATTAAACGCAACAACATTCGCATTACAGGGGTCCCAGAAGGAGAAGAGAGAGAGAAAGGATGAGAGAAAATATTTGAAGAGATTATAGTCAAAAACTTCCCTAACATGGGAAAGGTAAGAGCCACCCAAGTCCAGGAGGCACAGAGAGTCCCAGACAGGATAAACCCAAGGAAAAACAAACCAAGACACAGAGTAATCAAACTGACAAAAATTAAAGACAAAGAAAAATTATTAAAAGCAACAAGGGAAAAAATGACAAATAACATACTAGGGAGCTCCCCTTAAGGTTAACAGCTGATTTCTCAGCAGAAACTATATAAGCCAGAAGGGAGTGGCATGATATATTTAAAGTGATGAAAGGGAAGAACCTACAACCAAGATTACTCTACCCAGCAAGGATCTCATTCAGATTCAACAGAGAAATCAGAAGTTTACAGACAAGCAAAAGCTAAAAGAATTCAGCACCACCGAACCAGCTCTACAACAAATGCTAAAGGAACTGCTTTAAGTGGGAAACACAAGAGAAGAAAAGGACATGCAAAAACAAACGCAAAACAATTAAGAAAATGGTAATAGGAACATACATATCGATAATTACCTTAAATGTGAATGGATTAAATGTTCCAACAAAAGGCACATGCTCGCTGAATGGATACAAAAACAAGACCCACATATATGCTGTCTACAAGGGACCCACTTCAGACCTAGGGACACGTACAGTCTGAAAGTGAGGGGATGGAAAAAGATATTCCATGCAAATGGAAATCAAAAGAAAGCTGGAGTAGTAATACTCATATCAGATAAAATAGGCTTTAAAATAAAGAACGTTACAAGAGACAAGGAAAGACACTACATAATGATCAAGGGATCAATCCAAGAAGATATAACAACTGTAAATGTATATGCACCCAATATAGGAGAATCTGAATACATACGGCAACTGCTAACAGCTATGAAAGAGGAAATCAACAGTAACACAATAATAGTGAGGGACTTTTAACATCTCACTTACACCAATGGACAGATCATCCAGACAGCAAATTAATAAGGAAATAGAGGCTTTAAATGACACAACAGACCGGATAAATTTAATCGATATTTATAGGACATTGCATCTGAAAACAGCAGATTACACTTTCTTCTCAAGTGCACACAGCACATTCTCCAGGATAGATCACATCTTAGGTCACCTATCAAGCCTCGGTAAATTTAAGAAAATTGAAATCATATCAAGCATCTTTTCTGTCCACAACACTATGAGATTAGAAATAAATTACAGGGGAAAAAAACATTAAAAACACAAACGGATGGAGGCTAAACAATAAGTTACTAAATAACCAAGAGATCACAGAAGAAATCAAAGAGGAAATCAAAAAATACCGAGAGAGAAATGACAACGAAAACACGATGATCCAAAACCTATGGGACGCAGAAAAAGCAGTTCTAGGAGGGAAGTTTATAGCAATCCAATCCTACCTCAGGAAGCAAGAAAAATCTCAAATAAAAAATCTAACCTTACACCTAAAGGAACTAGAGAAAGAAGAAAACCCAAAGTTAGTAGAAGGAAATAAATCATAAAGATCAGAGGAGAAATAAATGAAATAGAAACAAAGAAAACAAGAGCAAAGATCAATAAAACTAAAAGCTGGTTCTTTGAGAAGGTAAACCTTTAGCCAGACTCATCAAGAAAAAGAGGGACAGGGCTCAAATCAATAAAATTAGAAATGAAAAAGAAGTTACAGTGGACACCGCAGAAATACAAAGCATCATAAGAGACTACTACAAGCAACTCTATGACAATAAAATGGACAACCTGGAAAAACTGACTAATTCTTAGCAAGGTATAACCTTCCAAGACTGAATCAGGAAGAAATAGAAAATATGAAGAGACCAATCACAAGTAATAAAATTGAAACTGTGATTAAAAATCTTCTAACCAACAAAAATCCAGGACCAGATGGCTTCACAGGTGAATTCTATCAAACACTTAGAGAAGAGCTAACACCCATCCTTCTCAAAGTCTTCCAAAAAACTGCAGAGGAAGGAACACTCTCAAACTCATTCTATGAGGTCACCATCTCCCTGATATCAAAACGAGAGCTACTACAAAAAAAGAGAAAATTACAGACCAATATCACTGGTGAATACAGATGCAAAACTCCTCAACAAAATAGTAGCAAACAGAATCCAACAACACATGAAAACGATCATACACCATGATCAAGTGGGATTATCCCAGGGATGCAAGGATTCTTCAATATACACAAATAAATCAATGTGATACACCGTATTAACAAATTGAAGAATAAAAAACATACGATCATCTCAATAGATGAAGAAAAAGCTTCTGACAAAATTCAACACCAATTTATGATAAAAAACTCTCTAGAAAGTGGATATAGAGGGAACCTACCTCAACATAATAAAGGCCATAAATGACAAACCTACAGCAAACATCATTCTCAATGGTGAAAAACTGAAAGCATTTCCTCTAAGATCAGGAACAAGACAAGGACGTCCACACTCACCACTATTATTCAACATAGTTTGGAAGTCCTAGTCACGGCAATCAGAGAAGAAAAAGAAATAAAAGGAATACAAATTGGAAAAGAAGAAGTACAACTGTGACTGTTTGCAGATCACATGATACTATACATAGAGAATCCTAAAGATGCCACCAGAAAACTACTAGAGCTAATCAATGAATCTGGTAAAGTTGCAGGGTACAAAATTAATGCACAGAAATCTCTTGCATTCCTATACACTAATGATGAAAAATCTGAAAGAGAAATTAAGGACACACTCCCTTTTACCATTGCAACAAAAAGAATAAAATATATAGGAATAAACCTACCTAGGGAGACAAAAGACCTGTATGCAGAAAACTATAAGACACTGTTGAAAGAAATTAAAGATGATACCAACAGATGGAGAGATATACCATGTTCTTGGATTGGAAGAATCAATATTGTGAAAATGACTAGACTACCCAAGGCAATCTACAGATTCAATGCAATCCCTATCAAATTGCCAATGGCCTTTTTTACAGCATTAGAACAAAAAATCTTAAAATTTGTATGGAGACACAAAAGACCCCGAATAGCCAAAGCAATCTTGAGGGAAAAAAAACGGACCTGGAGGAATCAGACTCCCTGATTTCAAAGTATACTACAAAGCTACAGTAATGAAGACAATATGGTACTGGCACAAAAACAGAAATATAGATCAATGGAACAGGATAGAAAGCCCAGAGATAAACCCACGCACCAATGGTCATCTAATCTACGACAAAGGAGGCAAGGATATACAATGGAGAAAAGACAGTCTCTTCAATAAGTGGTGATGGGAAAACTGGACCGCTACATGTAAAAGAATGAAATTAGAACACTCCCTAACACCATACACAAAAAGTAAACTGAAAATGGATTAAAGACCTAAATGTAAGACCAAACACTATAAAACTCTTAGAGGAAAACTTAGGAAGAACACTCTTTGACATAAATCATAGCAAGGTCTTTTTTTGACCCACCTCCTACAGAAAGGGAAATAAAAACAAAAATAAACAAATGAAACTTAAAAGCTTTTGCACAGTAAAGGAAACTATAAAGAAGACGAAAAGACAACCCTCAGAATGGGAGAAAATATTTGCTAACGAATCAAAGGACAAAGGATTAATCTCCAAAATATATAAACAGCTCATGCAGCTCAATATTTAAGAAAACAAAGAACCCAACCAAAAAATGGGCAGAAGACCTAAATAGACATCTCTCCAAAGAAGACATAAAGATGGCCAAGAGGCACATGAAAAGCTACTCAACATCACTAATTATTAGAGAAATGCAAATCAAAATTACAATGAGGTATCAACTCACACCAGTTAGAATGGACATCATCAGAAAATCTACTAACAACAAATCTGGAGACCGTGTGGAGAAGAGGGAACTCTCTTGCACTGTTGATGGGAATGTAAGTTGATTGTTCTCCACTATGGAGTACAGTATGGAGGTTCTTTACTTTTTACTTTAAAAAAGTAAAAATACAACTACCACATGACCCAGCAATCCCACTACTGGGCATATACCCAGAGAAAACAATAATTCAAAAAGACATATCCACCCCAATGTTCATTGCAGCACCATTTACAATAGCAAGCTTATGGAAGCAACATAAATGCCCATTGACCATCGAATGGATAAAGATGTGGTACATATACAATGGAATATTACTCAGCCATAAAAAAGGAACTAAATTGGGTCATTTGTAGAGACGTGGATGGACCTGGAGACTGTCATACAGAGTGAAGTATGTCAGAACGAGAAAAACAAACATTATACATTAACGCATATATGTGGAATCTAGAAAAACAGTACAGATGAACCAGTTTGCAGGGCAGAAATACAGACACAGATGTAGAGAACAAACGTACAGACACCAAGGGGGGAACGTCTGGGGGGAAGGTGGTGGTGGGATTAATTGGGAGATTGGGATTGACATATATACACTAATACGTCTAAAATAGATAACTGATAAGAACCTGCTGTATAAATAAATAAATTAATAATAAAAAAAAATTAACACACAATAAGATACTCCCTCACATCAGCCAGTACAGCTATTAGCAAAAAACTAACAAATAACAAGTGTTGGTGAGGATGTGGAGAAAAAGAAATCCTCATACACTCTTCTAGTTTTTGTTTTTGTTTTGCAGTACGCGGGCCTCTCACTGTTGTGGCCTCTCCCGTTGCAGAGCACAGGCTCCAGACGCGCAGGCTTACCGGCCATGGCTCATGGGCCCAGCCGCTCCGCGGCATGTGGGATCTTCCCGGACCAGGGCACGAACCCGTGTCCCCTGCATTGGCAGGCGGACTCTCAACCACTGCACCACCAGGGAAGCCCCCTCATACACTCTTGGTGTGGATTGTGAATTAGTGCAGTCAGTGTGAAAAACAATACGCAGGTCCCTCAAAAAAATAAATAAAACTGCCATTATTAAAAAAACAAACAACAACAACAAAAAATACAAGAATATATGCCCAAGTGTATATGCCCATAATATATAGTACCTTCTTTATGGGTAAATCTAATCATAGTACCTTGTTTATGGGTATATATCAGAGACAATATATGCAAATCTGAGCACCTGCCTGACACACAGAAATCATTCAAAACATAATAGCTTCTGTTGTCATCATCATCATCATTATCTTCCCAACCACACTGCTTTGTTCAGAATTGCAGAGAAAATGCAGATTCTCTGAGATGACTTTAGGACCAGTAAATGATACTAAGTGAGAAATCAATATTAGATGCCTACCAGTATGGGCATACGAGTCCAAAGGTAGTAATAATAATTTTAAAAGAAACCCTTGTGAAGGCAGAGTAATTGTAAATGTGATCTTATGTTTCAGCTTACATAATGAGTAAAAGGCATTGGTTTCAAATGTAATGACTCCATTTGTCTATATGCTTTTAATATATGCTCATCTTGTAGTCAACTGCAGTTACTAGACTAATACTAATATTCCCCAAATGACAAAATTGCATCAACTGAAAATTTGGTTTCTGCCTGATATTCTGTGTTAGTTTTGCTATTTTAGACTCAAATAAGCAGTCTGAAAAAGCCTTAAAAAGTCATTGTCATTCCTGATCGCAGTTCATATTACATTACCTGTAGAATTTCATCCCCGGTTGAATTACTCATCATCAATTTGATCATTCTTCCATAATTAGACTCTTTTGGTAAAGGATAAACTCTGAATATTAATACCAGAAAACTAAATTTAGAACAAAGAACAGGATGGAAGGCCAATTTGGAGAACAGCATTAGGGTTTTTAGCTTTATAGTCATAGAAATTATCCCTCTCTGTGTATTTTTCATGGGCAAACAGTCTACAATAGATAGAAACAAATTCATCTTTTCATTTATTACATTCAGTTAAGACATTTTCCTACTGTCTTCTTGAATTGGTCTTCCCTGGAATAGTCTCTTAAATGCAGCATTTATTTTAAAAAGATACCCCAGGAATTTAACATAGTTAAAGTAAAATAAATAATAATTTTCAGCAAATGTTACACCCAGCAATCACGTTTTCAGTGTTTCTTTCTTTTACTTTCTTATCTTTTCCTTGTTCATTTTTAGCACAAGAAGCATAGACATGAATTGGACCTTGGAGACAACTTAATCCAATCCTCTCTTCTCACAAATGAGGCCCCAGAAACTTAAATAAAAAGAATATCCTTAAATGTGAAGGCAAATTGGACATTGTTACAAAAGATACACCTCAGCGTCCAATAAAATCCAGTGTGTCTGAATCCATATTGAAAAGAGTATGATAACATAATATTTGATTGTAATAATAGGGGAGCCTATAAACTTGGGCAAAATTCCTTTCATAAAAAAGAATGAGAAATCAAATTATTTGGAAATTTGGGAAAAATTACACAAACTCAAAAATTCATGTTAAAGAGAAGACACACAAACGTAACTCTAGAGGGCCACTTGGAATCCAGGTTGAAATTTCAAGGTCTAAAGTGAATTCCAGAAAAGGTATAAATGCCACAGTAATTTTATCTTCTAAATTTTTACTGTCAAAGTGGCTATCATCAAAAAGAACACAAATAACAAATGTTGATGAGGATGTAGAGAAAAGGGAACACTCAGACACTGTTTGCGGGGATGTAAATTGGTGTAACCACTGTGGAAAACAGTATGAAGGTTTCCCAAGAAACTAAACATAGAACTACGATATGACCCAGTAATTCCACTCCTGGGCATATATCCAAAAACAAAAATAAGCAAAACAAAACAAAAACAAAAACACTTATTTGAAAAGATATATACACCCCAATGTTCATAGCAGTATTATCTACAATTGCCAAGATATGGAAGCAACCTAAGTGTCCAACAACAGAGGAATGGATAAAGAAGATGTGGTGTACACACACACACACACACACACACACACACACACTCTGCAATACTACTCAGCCATTAAAAAGAATGAAGTTTTGCCTTTTGCAGCAACATGGATGGACCTGAAGAGTATTATGCTACGTGAAATAAGGCAGACAGAGAAAGATAAATACTGTATATATCTAAAAAAAAATAACAAACTAGTGAATATAACAAAAAAGAAACAGAGTCACGCATATAGAGAACAAAGATTACCGGTGGAGAGAGGGAAGGGGAGAGGGATAATATAGGAGTAGAGGATTAAGAGATACCAACTATTATGTATAAAATAAATAAGCTACAGGGATATATTGTATAACACAGGGAACATAGCCAATATTTTAAAATAACTATAAATGGAGTATAACTTTTAAAGATTGTAAATCACTATATTGTACACCTGTAACATATAAGATTGTACATCAACAATACTTCAATAAAAGATTTTTAGTAAGAGAATATATATATAGAAAACACAGCTAAGCAATAACACACACATATACATCTTGTATGGCTTTTATTATTAAAGGAGAAACGTGAAAATTAAACTGTCTTCATCTTAAGAAAAACTAAGCAAGGATTTTGATCCACCTTTCCAAAACTACTTCCTCCAGAGAGTTTTACAGACATTAGGCTTTAATGCATTTTTGGAAAGAATGTAAGGATGTTGGTTATATGGATATGAGAATAACATACATATTTTTTCAAGGGTAGAAACCTTTATGCATATGCTGTGGCATTCCAGAAGGATGTTACTCTAGTAATGTTTGAACTCCTAATGAGAAACTGTGAATCATAAACTGTTCATGGGAATATGGCCTGAGTTGTTGCACATTGACCTTGCTGTCCAACCAGGCAATGACTGTGGACAGGCTACCTGCATAGTTCTTTACTTCAGAACTATGGCCTATGTTAAACAACCTATACTATACACTCTCAAGCAGTTAATACCTGTTGGTGGATGAGGATAATCATGCTGTACACATAGAAAGCATATCTGATTCAGATAGCAATATGACATTTTACAACTAATAAATACCTATGAGATATTGTATAATATAATAATTGCTTTACCTTATATATGGCTGCTAACTTTAAAAGTAAGCTCTCTTTCAAAATGCCCCTGAAATATACATTTCAATAATTGTTATGTCATAAATTATTATTACATTACTTGAGCATGGGCCTCATTTTATGGTTGTTTATATTTGTGAAACATTTTTCAGTAATAGCTCCCTACTGGTAACTACTATAGCTATTATTATAGTGTTTGTTGATATTTAGAATACATTATAAGAGCTATATTTTAATTTTTTTAAATAAATATCTTTATATAAACTAATAGTTCTTTGATGGAAAGATCTATCTATGAGTCATTTTAGTATAGTTTTTTTTAAATAAAATACATTGCCAAAAACATCTATTAAATGGAATATAAAGGCAGTCCTGCGGGTCATTGGTGCTCTCCCCTTGCCTTTTCCCAAACTACTTGGAAATAGGGAAAGGGAAATGCTTTGTGAGAATGAAACTATGAAACAAATAAATAAGGGACTGGTACAGAAATGTGTGATACCACCATTGAGAAAATATGACATCATCCCCCACGAACATACCTAGAGAAACAATGTGTCTATCAAAGTTTGGTCAGCAGTGGAAGCAGAGAAAAGGGAAAGTCTGAGGCAGGTGGTGACAGTGTGTTTTCTCCTCCTGACGGTAGAGGGCGCTCTGCCCCAGGCCTGTCTTCAGAAAGAGGTTTCATAGACCAGTAAGAGAAGCCACTCAGATCATCTAATTCCTCTGGTTCTAATTTCATCCACACACAGAAAACTCACATATATTTTTCTTCTCAGGTAGCCAGAAATGGTTTTCTTACAGTTATAGCTCTTATTTTAAATTAATAAAGTATTAGTTTTATATACTAGTCTGTGAATTTGCTTAATATAAATCTACCCATAACTGATGGACAACCTGATAAATAAATATCCAGACCTGAAAACTTAAGGGCCAGGACTTGCCCTGTGGTGACTTCTCAAAAAATAAAACTAAATAGTGGCACTTTATGGGGAACTTTCTAGGCAGCCAACTGGTTTTCTTTAAGGACAAACAACTTCCTGGACAATGTTCCTTTCCATTCATGTTATTCCATATATGACATCTGTCAGCAAGTACATTACAAGCTTTTCCATCAAAGGTGGAGATTGCCTCATAATTTGTGTCTCTGTCCCTAACAAGTACAATACTAAATAAATAGCCAGGAATTGTTTTGATGTAATAAAATGTAACCATAAGAAATTCTAAAGCTGCAGGATTTTACTTTCTTCATATGTTATTTTCCTTGCTGCAGAAACACATGCATTAAGAGCAGATAACTTTGATCAAAATAATATCCTATGCATTTATTCAGGAGACTATTTTGTTTCATGCAAAAATTGCTCTATTCAAATAAAAATGTACATAGGAAAAAATACCCTTATATAATAACGAAGAGTCATTAAAGAAAAGCTACTAATTTCCCGTTTATTTAGTATTCATCAAAGCTTCTAGAATAATGCTCAGAACTAGTGTATTGGATTACTGTTATATTTCTTGCTGCCTCATATTCAGAAGACAAAGTTCAATACCATATGTAGTCTTCACTGTCTTATTCTTTATTAAGAATTCCATTCTTAAGAATATGTTGTCTCTCTGGCACTATGTTCTAATTCAGATTGTAGAAGATGTATATTTAAAAGAGACATTGATTAAATTTGCATATTAATGTCCAACCACTAAAATTAAACTATTTTAGGATTTTAAGAAAAAGGATTTAGTTTTTTCACTCTCAATTTTGAAAGGTATTCTCCTTTTGGCAGAAACTTGTAGAACATATAGAAAAATGAAATTACCCAAAGATTCCCAGCAAAACTATTGGTATAAAATTATATTTCCAAGCTTTTCAGCATTTCTTTCAAATTTTTAAAATATGAAACTTCCTCCTTATTTGAATATGTATTTTTAAAACTTCCTATTCAATGGTGTTCTTTCAAAAATCTTAAATTTTAAAAAATGGCATGATTTCTTTCACTTCATATGTGGACTCTAAAAAAACAAATTAACAAAACAGAAATGGACTCAAAGATACAGAGAACAAACTAGTGGTTACCATGGGGGATAGGGATGAAGGGGATGGGCAAAATAGGTTAAGGGGATTAAGAGGTACAAACTACCAGTTATAAAATAAATAAGTTACAAGGATGTAATGTACAGCACGGGGAATATAGTCAATATTTTATAATTACTTTGTATGGAATATAATGTATAAAAATGTTGAATTACCATGTTGTACACCTGAAACTAGTAATATTTTAAGTCAACTCTACTTCAAAAAAAAGAAAAAAAGATGACATATTGTGCTGAGAAACTTAACCACAGGTGATCACCTCTCCTTTGAGCTATGCATACTCAGCCACTGATATCTCATTTAGCTCTTGACATGTTGCCTGCACCAACAAAACACCTTCTTTTCAGTTTATGTTCAGCTACACATTGTCATGTTGTTCGTGTCCATGGAAAGCACCTCCCAATGGCACTAGTAAATTGGCAGAATTAAAGTATATGTATTTTTCATTTATAGCTCAAGAGCAGAAGTGATCATTTGTCCACCACCACCACATCTTCCTTCTCATTCTTCTTTTGAACACATGCTTTCCCTTACTTAGGCTGGAGTTAACTTAAGGAATAGCACTGTGTCTTATGCATTTCTACATCCTACAATAAATGTCCAGCATAGTCCTGCCACATACTTGTTGCTCAATACATGTTTATTGGATAAATAATATGATCAAATGGTCTAACAGTTTTACTTATTTATAATAAGTGAATTGCTAGGAAGCACTTCAGATACCTAATGAATATTTGCTTACTTCAGTAATTGCATGGTGGTTCCCCCAAATCTTAAGATCATTGCTTGTCACCCCCAATTAACTACTTCAGAATGAAAAATGCCAACCACTTTGAGGCAATACCAATGGAATATCTTCATAGAAGATTTTAGTACCAAAGTGAAGTATAGTGAATATAATAGTATTATTTGTTTTAGGTCAGTATATATCAATATATATAATCATAAATATGAAGATTTTAAAAAATTGCTAATCTATTTTGACAGCACTTTATCATTCAGCAATAGCATGCATTAATAAACTATATGTAAATTTATTTCAAGATGAGAGTATCTGTGAGAAGTCATTAATAATACAGAGTCTCAGTAAGAAAGATAGATAAACAACACTCTAGGAAGGAGGAAAAAGTAACCGATTTCATTTGAGCTAAAGCACTCCGAAAAATCACTAAAGATAGTTAAAGTGATACTGACCAACCAGGATGATTGATAAAGATGGAGGAAAATTAACAGCCAATAATCAATGAAATGTCTCCCATTCAAGAGAGGAAAACAGGTGTTAGAGCAGAGAGCCTATGATACTACATTTAAGTAAGAAAAAGAATGAAAAACTAAGAATATAAGAATAAACTTTTCTCAGAATATTGAAGATTGCTGTGGTAGGGTGTTATATTATTCTGTGACTGTATAAATCTTCTTTTAACCTTTCAATTATACTCATTATGCATCACAAAGAAAAGATTCAGATGCAGGAATGCCACAGGATGCTGCAAGTAGTAGTTAACCCGAAAAACATTATTCGAAGTTGTTCACTTAAATAGGATCTAACCTCACGTAATATATTAATTACTGCTAGAAACTTGGTGGGCGTCCGATCACACTGTGAGTGAATATATAGTATAGTATTCAAAATCTGTTAGGACCAAAGAGCTGTGAACTAAATACGGTTGGTCTCAGCTGGAAAGCTATTAGACATACCGTGGGAAAACAATTATATTTCCTTACTAACAGGAATTAATACTAACAGAATTCAAAGTAGAAAGGAAATATTAAAGATAAATATCAATTTCTTTTGTAAATGATTTTTCTTGAGCTAGCAGATTACTGGACAAAAATATAGTTCTCTTCGTAAATTATGAGAGTAAATCACTAGTGATGAAAATGGTGACATTCAGAGCAAATTTTGAGGCTAAATGCATTCAACTCTTCTAGCAATATATAGTTTAGAAGTTTCCTTATGTTCAATATAAAATGAGGCACATATATGAAATCTTTTCCTATAAAGAGATGTATATAACATTTTTTAAAAGAAAGTATAAAATTCTTTGTTTCTTGTTTTTTGAATCAAGAAAAGGACAGTAAAACTACAGTAAATAAATATATCACAAAGCATATATTACAGTTGAAGATGGTAGTCATTTCAGGACATGACGGTGTTTCTTCCTGATCCCACAGACCTTTCACCTTTGCAGCTGTTCCATTTAACCTCCATCTGGGGGGTTAGATTGACCCAAAGCCCTGAGATGAGTGTTGCTTTAGGCAGATGGGCCCTGAAAGAAGCCCTTTGTCAGAAATCCTTGACTCAGTTGCTGCTCCACTGTGACCTCGGTATTCCTCCAGGGCCCAGGCGTCAGCTAGTATTTCATTTCCCTTGTGAACCCCAATTCCCACTGACTGAATTTCCATTCAGTGTCTGTGCTCCAGAACAGCCACGAGCAGACTGGTTTTCTGATACTTGGTCTGCTGATGTCAGATGGGCATTTGTCAGTTTCAGGGGTTTGACTTCCGCTTACTGCTCTGCTGACCCACTTGAATTGACATCCTGGTTTTAGACTTTGAGTTTAAACCTTGGATAATAGTGCCTGTGCCCAACCTGACTTTGGGCTGATATGATTTCGAAACTGATTTCGAGAATGATCACTAGCTGTACCCTTTCCTGGATTAAGGGATAGTTGCTTGTATTTATACAATAATAATAATAATAATTGTTATTATACTCTCAGAATTCTTAAGGAAACACTTCAAAATTTGAGAATGACAGTCTTTCAGTAGCATGAAGATGACAGGAATATTGAAAAATATTCTTGTTAATACTGAAAAGATTGGGAGATATCATAGTCAAGTGGCAGTCAAGGAATACTATGTTGCCTTTTAGAACTCAGACACTTAGCTTATTGTAACATACTTCTATGTATGTTATGCCATTTTACTTGAAACTTAGAAAGAGAGGAGCAAGACAGTGAAAATGAATTTGTAAACATTTTTAAAAAGATGATTAAAAATCATTGAAAGAAAAAGCAGGGAGAAAAATGCAAACAGGATTAATATTAATAAATAAATTCCATCCCAGAGGAGTTTGATGCATAGTTTAGCTCTGTGCTTTCAAATTTGTTCAAAGAAATGGAAGAAATGTGATTCATTACATATATCCTGCAGGAAGTATTAAACTGTTGGTCAAGGAAAAGGCACCGTGTTTTGGAGATACGGAGTCCTATGGAAAACACTTCAGGAATCTTGACATAGTATTTATTATTCAACAAATTTTGGTCACCTTAGTAACCACTAAAGTAGCTCTCACAAACTACATGTTTCTGACTTTTCCCCAAATGATGTTAGAGTCTAACATCATCCTAACAAAATAAGTAATTGTAAATATCAAAGTCTGATGCAATGAAGAATCTATTTTTCCAGAGTCAACAACATCAGATAAAACATTACCTTAAACAAGTAATGCTATGAAAAAAATTCCAGTGGAAAATCATAAACAGGAGAGCCTTTTTTTTTTCGGTCCTTTGAGGATTACAGGTCTACTCCCACAGTGAAATGAAGTGAAATAAATATGCTCCCTTTAAAAATAGAGATGAAATTAAAGGGGGAAGAATGTTTCTCTTTTCTTCAAATTTCCAGCTAATGCTTATTTCCTGTGTTAAGTTATTTATGTCCCAATACCAATGAGAAGAGATAGGTTATCTAAATTGCTGAGAGAGTATCCCAACTTTCTCTTGGAAATGAAACGTCTTACTTTTCTTTCTAATTGAGCTTGTACACATCAATGATATGTATCTTAATGTGCTATAAATATCTCCTAGATAACCAAGCATAAAAATGCTCACCTCTCAGTTGAGCAAGTGCATTAACTTTATGAAGAATATTTTATCACATTGGCAACAGATCTTAACAACCTGTAAGAAGAAAGTTAACTCACTTTAATGAAAAAAATATGTATATATACATATGATATGTGTATATGTGTGTCTGTGTATATATACATATATATATATATATATATACACATACACACACATAGATATACATATACACACTTTATTCATTGTTTTTCTGGCACTTTGCCTGCTGGTATGTGTGTGTGTGTGTGTGTGTGTGTGTGTGTGTAGAGAGAGAAAGAGAGAGGGAGAGAGCATTGTGATGCTTGTATTCCATTTGTATTCATCCCTAAAATTCACAAAAGTAGAGAGAAAAAGATATCTGAAAGTCTCCATACAACAGTTTTTATATCCTGAAAACCAGCTTAACTTTTAAAAAACGAAGAAGTTAAATATTTCATATGGTAGGTACAACCCAAAATAGGGATAATGATCTGAATACATCCAATATTTTTTAAACTGATAAAGTTTTACATTTTATTCAAGAAGCAAAATATTATTTAACAAAAAATTTTTGAAACACATCCTAATTAGGAAAAAGATGAGGTGCACATGTGATAATTATTTATAAGGAACAATGAATGTATTGATATTTTGTTAATTTTATCAATGAGAAAAATCTTTGTAAGAATTATCAAGAAAGCCGGTGGATATTCTATAAAAATTCCTTTATTACTAATAACAGTACTTGGGGGACTGGTGGGGAATGCATGATAAGGGACAAAATTATGTTCTAGGATTCATATATTTGGAGCTGGTAAATTGAGCAGCCACCCACCAGGAATTGCAAGCATCTACCGATTTCCCAGAGAGGAAAGTAGTTCATCAAGGAAGTCTCTTGAGACTTTGATTTACAAAGTGGAATTTTACAACAGCTAATTTAAGGTCAGAATATTCATGTGGGCTACCATATGGATATTTTTCAGTAATGATAAGAGCTTGCATTTAGAGATACATTTTCTTCTTAAACATTTGAATACTGAATTCAATTATTTCAGTAATGATATATTATCTAATCCAAAGCTACCTTCCTGAGTTCAATCCCCCTACTCTGCACGTGTCATTGCTGCTCTAGTTCTGTGGTTGCTGCTCCAGTTCTTTGTAAAGCTGGGCATGTGAGTCTTGGGCAGAACGGCATGGAGGCAAATGCTTAAGTCTAAGTCATGGCCAGGAGGTCATTCACCAGGAATGCACCTTGCACTGTGATGCTGACTTCCAAATTTCCTCACAAAATTTATTTTTAATACTTTTATTATATGATTTTTAAAAAGTGTTTCCTTAGAAGTTGCTGCTCTATTTTAGAATTTGCACCATAACTTATCATCCCCAGAGTCATTCCATCTGGCTAGATTAGTACTGAGGCTAAAATCATCATAGATTCTGGAGGCACATTATTCTAGATACAAATCCCAATCCTGATACTTATCAGTTGTAGAATCTTGGTAAGTTAATGAAACTCTTGGTCCCTCTGTTTTCTCCTCTATAAAATGGGAATAATAATGATACCAACCTCAGAAGTTTCTTGTAAGTTAATAAATATGAAGTATCTGGTACATAAAACATTACATAAGTATTTCTACTATTTCTCTAAATAGCAGCTTTATACTATTTCAGTGTATTTCTGTATTCATTAATCCATCAATAATATTATCAATGGAACACCTTCTTGAAGTATACTTTTAGATGAAAGTTCAACATGCAAAGGAAGTTCTGCTCTTGAAAAGGCTAGAATAGGGGCTATGTTCTGGAAGCTCCCTCATGTATTGCCATGGACTACTCTAACTCCCCAGAGCAGAGGTAGAAAATAAATCCCTTAAAAATGAATCTGAAATGTAGACTCTATCTCCTTACTTACAATCTCCTGAGGTGGCTAAAAGAGTCCAATGTTCTACTAACATGGTGACTATGTACATTACATTTTAAAAAATTGAAATATAGTTGATTTACAATATTGTGTTAATACAATATTGTGTTAGTTTCAGGTGTACAGCAAAGTGATTTGGTTTATATATATATATATATATATATATATATATGTATGTATGTATATATATATATTCTATGTAGATGAAAATTTTAATGAAAGAAAAGGTTCCTCCATTCAAAAAAGAATATTACATAGCAGACGTAAGCTTACAATAAAATAGCAATATGGGAGAGGCAATAATCACATGACTCACATATAATAAAGTTCGATCTTGAAAAGAAGTAATTTAAAGGAAAACAACTAAAAATTAATTAGAGAGGTATAAAAACTGTACAAAGTTATTACCATAATAATTACAAAAATAATTACTAACACCATTAAACAAGTCTATAATATACTTTTAAGTACTTATTAATTAGTAATACTTATTTCTAAAATCTGAAAAGATGGAAGACTTCTTTAAGACTTCTTCACTTAAAATGCACAGTTAAAGTGTATAACTCTCTGGTGGTTCTTAAGTATATATGGACACATATAAAGAACTCCATGCTCCTTAACTGTGCCTACTGATGTTCTTTATTTATAGTATTTTACTATTTATTTTTTATCCTTTAATATGGACATATGTGCCCTTCATGAATGGGTCAAAAATGATCAGGATTTTATTGTACAAATGAACTCCTGTTACATATATTATTTATGCATCTGCCTCTCTGTAAACCTTACACTTTTTATGCTTCAGAGGAATTTATTCTCTTCATATATATATATATATATGTGTGTGTGTGTGTGTGTGTGTGTGTGTGTGTGTGTGTGTTTTACATATATACGCATTTTATATATGTGCGTGTGTTTATTCTAGATGGCATTCTCATAACACAATCTTTAAAATGAAGAATACCAATTCTACTACTTCAACATTACATTAAATTATGTTTTTATTTTCTTTTTCATCCCTCAGGGTAAAACCATTTGCTGAGTGGCCCTTACTGTTTACATTGATGCAGAGGTTGTGTTTCTGTTCTGCCTGTTTCAGCTATACATTTTCATTTTTCTTTAGCTATTACAGAGAAAGAAAAAAAAACAGGTAATATCTATGGAGTTACTTTATATCACCAGACTGTTAAATATATAGCATCAGGTATTGGGGAAGAGGGTGAGGATGTGATTCATGGCATATCTAAATTCCATTAATAACTAGTCAGGTTACAATGGTATCTTTTTGAACTTTAACACTGAGGACAGCGTGTGCAGTGTTTGTTGAAATTTACTTATCATGCTCTTACTCTATGAAGACACTCCACAGTGACTAGAAGAGTCAAAATCATCATTACCTTGGATCCCAGCTCATTAGCAATGCTGCTCAAAGCTCCCTAAATTACTGCTTAGGTGCCTTTCAAACACATAATAAGGATATCAGCAACCATTCCTGCCTATAAAGTGGCAAAACATTTTTCAATAATGCATCACAAAATTTTATACTCTGTTTCAGCATGCATATTCAAATCTACTTGGTTTAAAAAAGCAAAATCCAAGTCTGTACAATCAAGCTGGAGAGTTGATTGAATATATTGTTAATGCACTCTTGCATTGGTCCCCACCAAACAAATAGCATAGCTGAATTGGATTTGGTATCTGTAGAAAAGAAACCAGAATGTCACCTGTTATATAGGTGAGAACAAATTAGGTATTCTGTTGCTCTCTTTGGGTGATCTCAATTTACTTAAAAAATCATTTGGCAAGATAGCTATAATGTCTCTGGCAGTGAAAGTTGTGACTAGAAAATAGTTTTCTATTTAAAAAATAAATGTCTTGGCTTCATTCCAACATTTATTTTCAATAAATGCCTAAGCATTTATCTTGCAGCAGGAGACCATTATCCAGTCACAATGTTCAATTCCTTTGACATTATCTCTTAAGTAAAACAGTAA
The DNA here is from genome assembly GCF_949987515.2 of Delphinus delphis. NCBI lineage: Eukaryota > Metazoa > Chordata > Mammalia > Artiodactyla > Delphinidae > Delphinus > Delphinus delphis. The sequence goes on from NC_082688.1 coordinate 59,098,610, forward strand.
CGTTAAGAATAAAGGACTTGCTGATTGAAAGAGTATGTTAGTATGCTGGGTGGGTGAACAAATACTGTGGGTGAAAATCATCCCTTTAATAGTCATTTGAAGTAGAAAAAGCACGGCTTCCTTCTCTTCAGATACACTGCGTATTGGGGCTTGTGCTAAGGACCTTGACCAAGTGAGCCTAAAAAGTGAATATTCCAGCATTTTCTAGATTAAATGACATCTCTCATATCATTTAATCTCTGACATAATTGGTTTACATGATCTCTCTTGAACATTTGTGTGTAATGCACATTCACGTGGTTTATACTAGCTCTGAAGATCCAGGCTTACCCTACTTAAGGTACTGTTTTTGTGAAGGTCCTTCTCTAAGATGACAAGCCTATGTGTGGCTTCTCTTCTTCCAACAGTCAGTGGAAATTTTAGTCTCCCTGAATTATAATCAGTTAGGGAGTCTAAACCTATTTTGATAGGAAGTGGTTTCTAAGGTGATCAATGTCTAAGCATAGATGTTCATTATCAGATTTATGGTCTTTGTTTTAGAGCCAATCACTATTAAAGTGTGGGTGTGGGTGGAGGGAGGTACATCACGGTACCCTGGAGAAGGATTCCCCATTCTGAAAAATCAGTACATCAGTGCGCATATTTAGGAAAAAAAAATTCTGGACACAGATCTGATAATATCACTCCTCTGCCTAAATATTTTACTTTAAGGAACACCCTTCCATCTGTTAAATAACTTCTCAACTCCTGAATACAGAAGGACAAGGCACTTACCACAGAATAAGAAGTGTCAAGGACTAGCTTAAATTTTCCACTGTACTCCTTCTTTGGCAAAGCATCATCAGACTGTCAGTCACCTCACTCTCACATCTCATCTTGGACATAGACCATAAGCTGACATTTTTTTCTGTCTAATAGGTAATACTGTAAACAAGCTTTAAGCAAGTCCCCTTGCCTTCCAATAAGACTGCTGCCACTGTTAGAGCAGCATAGAAGTGTCATCTAAATCATTTATAGTTGTGACTTTGGAACCTCAGTCAAAGTAGAGTAAATGTGACTTTCTGTGGGTGGCGGATTGAAATTGGATTTTTTTCTTCATTTCCATAATTGATTTTGTCTTTTGCATATTAAAGTTTGTGAATAACTGCCTCATGGCTCTGTTAAATTCTTCTTCCTTCATGGCGACTACACTTATCACTTTCAGTGATAATCTTTTTCTTCTCAATGTCTACATCAATTTGTTTATACCAGTTAAGTGACACCTATCCCATACTTCTCTGTGCTTCATTTATTTGCAGCTATGTCTGATCATCTTTGGAGATGGGATCTGTATCTTTCATGTATTACCATTTCTTCAGTACTCAGTCTAGAGCCTGGCTCATTGTAGAAAGCTATCTCACAATCACACACACACAAATAAAATGGTAGCGCTCTCTGTATTCAACATTCAAACTACAAGGATACACTGAGGTCAAGGCTACCCAGCATCAGTGTAGGTGTCACCTTAGTCCCTGCAATTCCTTTTTCAGCAGGCTCCTTTCAGCCATACAAATGCATAAGAAGGTGGGGATGAAAAGGGGCCCAGGATCTATGCTGCAGAATGGATGTGAATGCTGTGTTGATCTAAAATAAATCCACGCTCATCGTTATAGTCACAATAGTAGCGCTCAGGCTTCTGTATTTCCAGGACAGGTCATTACAGAAACACTTTGAGAAACTCAATGAGAAGCAAACCAAAGCTGTGTGTTCTCAGGTGCTATCTAACACCCCTGATTCTGCAGACGGTTCAGTGTAGGGAGTTAGTAAACCAAGATTGGCCATACAAGATGACAAATATTTTTCTGTTTAAAAACTCTTGGTGGTACAATAAGACATGAAGCAATGTTCTGATGAAAGCTGTCATAACCATCATCACAAAAGAGGAAATACTGTTTGCCAAAACATAGGCTTATACTGAAATATAAGACTCAGCCATATGAAACTTGTTAGGTATCACTGTAAAGATGCTTCTATGGAAAATGTCCACCATACAAAGCTTAAGGGTTTCTTACAAGAGCCCTAGGCAAACATCTCTTTTTGGGCTTAGCATAATGAAAGCAGTTAATTTTTTTATGGAAATAATAAATCTCAGACCGGTATCTAAGATCTTATGGTCTTTTTTTGGACAATTAGAAAGCTCAGAAGCAAGTGGGCAGCCTAACTCTTATAAGTGCAGAGGTATATGAAATGGATTTCTATATACTAATTTTATTTCTGACTTTATTTTTGTACTTTATGGCCTTGTACTTTGACTTTCTCAGTAGTTTTATACAACCTTTTTTTACTGCATGAACTCTTTTGTGTAATCACCTGGTATTCAAATAAACAACATAATCCCAAATTATTTGCTCCTTCCTTTGTGTCAATAGTCTAATTTCTTCTGACTGCTAAACAAAGTGTCATGGTCTCATTCTCCTATTTTAATTCCAATATGAATATCTTTGGTGATTAAAAAAACAAAAAAACTCATATTTTTCTAAAACGCATGTGCCCCAGAGGAAGACCAGAAAGCCATCTGCTCTGTGCTTCACCCTGATTATTACTCTTATTTTGAATGTGGAACTGAAAATATGAGATTTGAAAAGAAACTTGAAATGAAACACTACAGTATTACCTCATTGAGCAGAAATCATCAACTTAACAATAATAAATCTCATACTAAAAAAAGCAAAAGGAAATTATCCTTCAGATGATGAGGTCAGCTAATCTCAATCTTAAAATCCTCTTTTTCTGAGATTGTCCAGCTGTCATCAAAAATGAACTCTGATGATTTTTCAATTTTAGTGTTCTGTACATTTTTTTTTTTTTTTTTAGATTGCAAAGTTACTTCTGTGAAAACTCACAGGATGACTGGTACCCTAAAGTCAATTCTTAATCACCTTTGGCATGGGAGATAGGATTATATGGACATTTGTTGACAATTTCCAGACATCCCTCAATCACAGTTCTCTCAATATCTCCCATCACCAAGCTTTTCTTAGAAGGTCTGCAAACAAGAAGCAAAACGTACAGATTTGAGTTGTACCTCATTTCACTTCTGCAAGCTTACTGAGGAAACTGAAATTTCTAAAGATATCTTGTAGGAAACAGAATATGAAGAGAGGAGACAAAGGTAAACCAGACACAGAATAGCTGCCACTTGAATTTCTGAGTATAGCCTGCACTGGGACATGCACTAGAATAATCCAAGTTGATCAATAAACATTTGTTGAGCTTGCCTGGGAAGGAAAGGAGGAAAAGAAAACAACGTTCAGCAAAGAGAACCGTAACAATGAATTCTAGATCTTCGAATCACAGAGGACTCACTATCTGAAGCTTTCAGGTATTCAGGTGAACCTCACTAGAGGAGAGACATTATCAATCAGGGAGACTACAGAGCCTAAGAGCATTGACACAAAAACTATTAGCAGAGAAAACCAAGCAACCCTGGAAAGACACATGTTAGCTGGAGGTTAAAGAGCACTGAAGAGCTTGTCTTATTTTCTGTTTTCAATTCAAAGAGAACTTGTGGCCTGCTAATGTCTCAAAAATATATTCTAATGTATGTATGTACAATAGATTGTAAGGATTAAAAGTGTAGACTATGGAGTTGGTCAGCTGGGTTCTTGATATGATTTCACCTGTGATTTTGGGCTCATTGCTTAAATTCTCTGTGCCTCCATTTCTGTATCTGTCAAATGGAGATAGTGTAAATTCTCACATAGCCTCATTGGGCTATGTGGGGATTAAATGAGTTAGCCTGGCATATAATAAGAGTTCAATAAATGAGTGCCATATTATTTATATTAGAAAACTATCTTAATGATGATATACAAAAAAGAGAAAATTTAGAATAATTCTATTGGCAAGATAATCCTTGATAACAAGTAAAAACACACCTAAAACCATCAAACAAAATACCTTAGTATATACACTCAGTATAAAAATGCAAACCACATTGTAAAATAAATAGGGGAAGTGAAAAACATCTTTTCATCTTTTACCTCTTTTGTCAAGAGTTTCTTATGAGGTATTTCAGAAAAATGTATAAATAGCTATTACACATTTTTTAAACTATTTACACAAAAGTGATCATACCACCCATTATACACATTTTTCTGCACCTTGTTTTTTTTGTCCCCCACATAGTAATATATCTTTGGGAGCCTCCCCTATCGGTACATGCAGTACACTCCCACTTTTTTATCGGTTGCATAGTAGTCCATGGTATAGATGCAAAATAATTTATCTAACCACCTCTATTTTTGGAAATTTTGGTTGTTTTGGTAGCTGATAAACACATAATATTGCAAAAATATCTATAACATCTATTCATACATTAGAGTATTTCTTTGAGAAATTCTTAGGCATATTCCTAGCAGTGGGATTTCCAGATCAAGAATATGGACTTCTTAAAATCTGACATTGTGAAAGTGAAAATGCTCTCCAAAGGGTTAATATCAATTAACAACCCCCCCCCCCCATATATTCTCTCAACAGCATCTGAGGAGTCTTGCCCTGGAAATTGTCTAAACTTTAAATTTTGCCAATGTTAAAGTTTATTAAAGTCTGATTAACATTCTAACTTGATTTTTCTCTGCTAAGAGAAAACAATGCCTTGATTATAAAACATTTTGTGTTATTGTCATTTTTATAAAAATATAAGTATAGTCAAAATAGTTATTAAAAAACTAGGTGTGGGCTTCCCTGGTGGTGCAGTGGTTGAGAGTCCGCCTGCCGGTGCAGGGGACACGGGTTCGTGCACCGGTCCGGGAAGATCCCACATGCTGTGGAGCGGCTGGGCCCGTGAGCCATGGCCGCTGAGCCTGCGCGTCCGGAGCCTGTGCTCTGCAACGGGAGAGGCCACAACAGTGAGAGGCCCACGTACCGCAAAAAAAAAAAAAAAAAAAAAAAACCTAGGTGTTTTTGTTTCACCTCATGGAAGGATTTTCAAATACCATTCTCCTATGAGATTTTTATGGTCAAAAATTATTAACAACCTGAATGCAGAAACTTCTCTCTCTCTCACTTTCAACATATTTCTTTCTTTGTAGGGTTATTATACACACACAGAGACACAATTACACAATTACACACAGAGAGGCACCCCGGAAGCTCTCTACTATCAAAAACAGAGCACAGCTACTTCAGGGCCTAATACCCCTAGAGTTACTATTTATCAATAAAAGAAACCTAATAGATTAAGGATTTAGTAAAGTTAAATCACAAATTTGTCTGAAGGGTGTTAAGCCGTTACAAATGTAAGATATAAGTCAATATACATATAAGTGACACTTTATGTGTTTCTTTCAACGGATCAAACATATTTCTCAAATTTGAGGTTAACCGTTAAATTTCCCCAGGAATCTATATTTAATACATCTAAGGAAAATCTATTAAATTTTTCTCCTGAAAATTAAAGAAAGGGACATAATTTGTTTTCATGAAATTCTATACTCATTCAGTTTCTCAAATCAGTCAGGAATCACTCTTCACTCTGTTGCCTTCATGCAAAATGGCTGGTTACTTGTTATTTGTAAATCTCAGTGGGTTTCTAACACATTCCAAGAAAAAAAATATAGCCAACTTGGGATAATTTACCAAGTGTAAATGTAGGGACTTTCTTATGAGCACGGCAGATTAATGATTACTGTGAATCATGCCAATATATTTCATATTAGAGTACCATAGTCTATAGAAATATCTTGACTTTCCTCCATGTTTTAATAATGGTAAATGTCTGGGAGAAGAATCTCTCTTTAAATCTGTAGGAAAGAGATTGAGAATAAGTCATGCATGCCAAGGGTAGAAGTGATTCTCTGTTGCTTTATGATTTAAGTCTTTACTCGATGATTTTATACAAAATAATTTTTCTACAAAATAAATTATAATTATAATGTACTCAAAAAAGAAAATGCTCCTTGTTATTTATATTGCTTGGTGATATATTATTGTATCCTCAATATTCTAATTTCCAATTATAAAATTTAAATAATTCTTCAAAATTTTAATACAAGGATAAATCATGTGGGAGCCCTCTGGTGGCCAAAACAATGCTATTAGATTTTCACTAGAGAAGTTCAGGCTTGGTGATAGGAAGATTCTCCTTGGAATTCTAAATCTTTATTTGGAAACTACCTCATATTGATATATTTATAGTATATTGATTCACATTATAGGTTACAAAGTTCTAGCATATTTTAATATCTTTCTCCAACCTCATAAAGTAATATTTTATGTACAGAATTCAATATTTAAGTTGTATGGAAAAATATATTTCTATATGCATGTAGAGACTCATAGATCATCTTAGACTCACAGTATTATTGAATCATAGAATTTTACTGTAGGAATAAATCTTAGAGTTAATTTAGTGAAATTCCCTCATTTAATGAGTAAGGAAAATAAGGTCAAGGTAGGTTAAATGTCTTACATATATGGTCATGGAGTAATTACTGGGAGTGCTGGGATTAGAGTCCATTTCTATATGTTGCAACATCAAGTTCTCTGGAAAAATGTGGTCATTTAACTTTGCTTCAAATTATCTCTATTCTCTTTACATGGGATTTTTACTTATGGTTAATTTAATCTTGTTTCTTCCTTTCAAAAAAAAAGTTCTTGCTTAGGAAAAGTTTTCCAGGTTAAGACATGAGCATCAAGTGATTTGCAATTTAAAAGTAAAACAGAGGAATAAAAAGCAGAAACAAAACAACAAGGAATATATTAGTTTCCTATTGCTGTGCCATAGATTACCACAAAATTAGCAGCTTAAGACAATACACATTTATGAGCTCACATCCTACAGGTCAGAAGTTCAGGCACAGAGTGGCTGGGTTCTCTGCTCAGGGTATCACAGGACTGAAATAAAGGTGTTGGCTGGGCTTTGTGTTTTCTGGAGGCTGTGGGGAGGAATCTCCTTACAAACTCATTCAGCTTATTGACAGAGATTAGTTCCCATGGTTATAGGACTCAGGTCATTCTTTCTTGCTGGTTTTGGCTAAGGGTTGCTCTCAGCTCCCAGTTCCCTGCCACATGGCCCCTCCATTTACAAAGCCAGCAGTAGAGAATCCCCTTTTGTTGAATCCTTCTCACACTTCAACTCTCATGTTTAGGAAGTGCCTATATTCCAATATAAAATAAAATTTAAAAAAAAGATTAAACAATAAATGAAAACATGCCTGAATAGGAGACTGTGAGGATAAGGAAATGAGAATGGTCTGGATCTTTACATTGTTCAGAATAATAAACAGCTTAAATGCAAAAAAAAAAAAAAAAAAAAAGGTTACTGTTTAAATTCAGGCTAGAGATACAACAGTCTGGACCAGAGCTTTAGGAGTGAAGGTGATAGGAATTGGAATCTGAATATATGTTGAAAGTAGAGCCAGTAGTATTTCTATTGTGTTCAATGTGACATATGAGATTAAAAAAAAAAGGAGTTAAGAATGACTTCAAGATTTTCAGTCTGAGTGGCTATTAGACGGAACTGCTGTCATCTGAAGAAGATGATGGAGTAGGTGAGAAAAGTCAGGGACTTCATTTTTGGACATCTTGCATTTGAGATATGCAAGTGAATACACTAATGGATAAGGAGGCAGCTGATATATATCTCTGGAGTTCATGAGAGAGATCTAACTTGAAGTCACAAACTCAGAAGTCATTTTGAAGACTCACAAAGAAGGTATTTTAAAGCCAGGAGACATGATAAAAACACAAGGGAGTGTGTCAAGGCAGAAAATAAAAGAGAACTAATGACTGAGCCCTGGAGTACATCAACATTAAGAGGTCAGAAGGTGAAAAACAAGTAAAGGAGATGGCAAAAGAGAAACCAGTGAAAGGGAAGGAAAGTCAAAGCATGTGGTACCACAGAAGGCAAGAAAAAAAACTGTATCAAGGAAGGAGTGATCAACTTTGTCAAATGCCCCAAATAAGAGTAAATGAAGTGGGCTCTGAGACCGGATCATTGGATTTAGCAATTTGGAGACCACTGGTGACACTGCCAAGTGTCAGTGTCACCAATGGGGCAGTTTTAAGAAAGAACATGAGAAGAGGAATGGCAGACAATGAATACAACAATTTCAGGGAATTTTACTGCAAAAAGGAGACAAGAAATGGGAAGGGTGCAGTTGGCAGAACAAATGGATCAACGGAAGGTTTGTATTTGTTTTTTTTTTTTTTTAATCTTTGTTACTTCTCTACAATCTAGTAGAAATGAAAATTTGATATAGGACAGAGAAGAGAAACGTTAGAGCAATAGAAGTCTTTAACCACGTGGTCAAGAAGCATGTAATGTAGATTATTCTTGTTGGATAATAACAATGGGCTTATTGTTTTTCATGTCTACCAAAGCCTATGCCATAATAAACCAATTTAAATATGAACACACATTTAAAAATCCTCACAGCAATTTCATTATGAATCACATGGGTGATGGCCACCCTTTGCTTATAGATTTTACTAAATATCACCGATTACAAGATATCATTTTCTTTTTTTTTTTTTTTTTTTTTTTTTTTTTTTTTTTTTTTTTTGCGGTATGCGGGCCTCTCACTGTTGTGGCCTCTCCCGTTGCGGAGCACAGGCTCCGGACGCGCAGGCTCAGCGGCCATGGCTCACGGGTCCAGCCGCTCCGCGGCATGTGGGATCTTCCCGTATCGGGGCACGAACCCATGTCCCCTGCATCGGCAGGCGGACTCTCAACCACTGCGCCACCAGGGAAGCCCTCATTTTCTTTTTTTTTTTTTTTTTTTTTTTCAATCACATTTAGAGACAGTGAGTTATGTTGAGAGGAGTAGTGAGGGGGCAAAGAAGCATGAATATTAGGAGAACTAATCAGGTTAATCAGTGCATGCATATCAAAGAAGCATAGCTTAAGAGTCAGAAAACTCAGTTTTGGGTCCCAAATAACAATGACCAGCTCAACTATATTTGCTAAAACAATTCTCCCCCTAGATTCCCCTTTCTTTATTTAAAAAATAAATACATTGTGCTGGATGATCTCTAAGGTCCATTCTAGTAAATCTAATACAAAAACATTTCCTGAATTTGTATTATGTATACGAAATAAGATATAAAGCTGGCTCCTTGCAGCTAGTGACAAAGGTGAAGTTATAGTCAACTGACAGAGTGAGGCAAATAAATCTATAAAATAGTGCCAAGTAACAGGTAGAAGGCTTCCCAAGGGCATGTGGCTCTTAAATGCAATATGCACTCATATGATCTCTCTCATTCCTCCTCATTTGCTAACCCATCAGCAGACTTCAATTCTCTTGTGCCTGGATTCCTTTCTCATTATATATTTGAGAGTTTTGGAATTAGGAGTTTTCTTATTTTAACTGTTTTCCAACAAATGGCTGACTTAGACACTAGCAAAATCTGGTTCTATAAATACTGTGAGAATATATGGGTAACTGGAATAGAGGCTGATGTGAAGTGTTTTCTTTCCGTGGGAATTTGTGAGATGTCAGATATTAATCTTACATTGAAATTTAAGTTCTTGCAGATCTGAATTTAGACCAGATAAAATTCTTTTCAGTTTGTCTTTTTTTTTTTTTTTTTCCCTAAAAGTTTGTGGACTTCCATCAACCTCATGTTACAGAGAGAAGAAACATGAATGTTATCGTTAGATCTGAAAGGAGCTAAGATTTAGGGCCTGGCGAATGCTTCAGATAGCTTTAGGTCTCATGCCTGGGGAATCATATATGGGTCCCTCTGCAGCTTCCAGAAGATCTAAAATGTAGCCAACAATCTTAAAAGACAGCAGAAGAATCACAGAAAGGTTCTAAGTAGCAAATGAATGAGGGAGAGAAACAAAGTAGTTACATACAGTTCTTTTGGCCAAAGATACTGCAATATCACTATTAAATCAGAGAGTGTGCTGCTCAACAGCTTTTAAAATTAAAAAAAAAAAAAAACAAAACTCACAGTTAAGAGAGCAATACTGCAGACTATTTTAGGATGACCCTGTCTCAAGCAATTGCAATGTATTTGACATTATAAAGGTAGTATAAATATATTTATAGATTGAACTTGAGAGTTATGTCTTTCTCATTTTTTTTTTTTTTTTCAGATGACATCTTTACCTACCACAACTATTTCTCTCTTCTGTCTACTGTTAAATTTCTATTCTGTGATTCTCTGGAATTTTCACGTTACTCCTAACAGATAAACTACTGCTTTGGTGTTAAGCTGAACTGACTTCTCCCTTCATCTTGTGAACAGATGATACAGAGAAGAATAAGATTTTCTATATAGATGTATTTTTGCCATTTTATAAATAAGGCATCAAACATGTTTTAATGTTTAATTAAACATTAAAACACGTTTCTGACCACATCTACTAGAAGATCTGTTGTCCAAAGAGCTTTCTGAAAGAGTATATACTAATATTCCTTGCATTGTTGTTCAAAGGCATTTAAACATTTTGAAAAATATTCAAATATTTGAAAAAATAGGCACGTTTACTGTTTTCTTCCATTTAGTTTTGAACTGGTTATATTCAGTTTGGTGTCTATTTAGAAATACAGATCAAAATCATATTTTACCATGTGCTTATTACTTTTCCAGATATTAAAATGATTTTATTTCAAATAGCATCTGTTACTTTTGTTGGTTAAAATATATATTTGCTTGACATAATGAAATCATAGGAGTGTACACAGACATGTTTACATGTGCATGTGTATGTATATCTATAATATTTTAATAAATATTCCTAGAAACACTTCAGCTTCAGTTCATCCATAAAGAATTTGGAAAGGCAGCTTTTTAAGGAGTTCAGGACTAAAATAAATGTCAACTTTTTGCCTGCACAGAGAACCTTTCTAGTTGCGACCTGAGTATGTATTTGCTAACCATGCCAATGTTCACAGAGGAACTGACTGGCTCCTGTGCTCCAGAAAGCAGTTTGTCCACAAGCTCAGTCATTCTACATCTCAGGAGTCACTGCAAAGACCCAGTGAGACTGGAAGAAATAAAAAGCATATATTGAGAAAGGCCTGCGCCTGAATCAGATTAAGACTTTCTGATTAATCCAACACCTATATGTTCGGAGTACCCGTCGTTAATGTCATTAAGCTGCTTGTTTCTTAATTGCATTCTAGTGTAGGGGACTCAAGGCAAAAACGAACCAGCTCTGAGGAGCCCACAGTCAAAGTTGATTGCGTCCAACCTTACTATTGCATCTCTATTAACCTACAAGCTGTGTGGGCAGGACTTACAACAAGCACTTTGGGAGAAAAAACGTCTCCTTCAGATTTTGCTACACTTCCATTTATTATGAATTTTCTGGAAATTATGAGGTAGAATTGCTAATGACCCCTGTCAGAGACAGTCATTATCTCAAACTGTGAATACTGGTTGTCATTTGCAGAGTCAACAGATGTTGACCTTAGAGTGGCAACTTTTCCTTCATTGTATGAACCTAATCAACATTATATCCTTCAGTTTTCTATAAAATGCACTATCCAATTAGAAAGTAAGCTTTTTAAAAAGAAAGGTCTAGGGTTAAAATCTCATTTAAGCTGCATTAGGCTAAATGTGGCTTTGGGCTATTTGTATTAGCTGAAGCTATTTATGATTTCTCTAAAGGAGAGGAAAGGACACTTTGGGGACTACAAAGAAAGTGATTTAATGGTATGCATGACTTCACATTCTATTTCTATAAAACTGGCTCTTCGTAAGAGGTTGTGAAGATTTTTAACAATATCCCCCTTCGCATTTTTGTCCTGATCTTCATAAAAACACTGTTTATAAATTGGCAAAGACACAGCTAAAGAACAGTTCTGCAGTATAGATGGGATGCAGCAATTATTACTTCCACAAATTAAACTGCTTGAAATCCACTAAATCTAGTCACTATTGAGGTAGAAGTATGCTATGAATTCCCAAGCCCAGTCAGCTTTTTGTGGAATTATATACCGTCTTCCAAATTGCTTCTAAGCTCGTTTTCTTCATGACTTTCCCAATCAGACTCCATTTGATACTGATAATGGCTTAAATGGCATTTGACTCAGTTTAATTTTCATATATCCCTTCATTCATTTATTCAGCAAGTATACTGAGTGTCTACCATACAGAGGCAGGAAGTTGGGCTCTGGTAAAACAATGAAAGGGGAATCAAAGACCCTTACTTTCACAGCTCTTACAGACTAGGGGAAATACAGATGAGAATTCCATTTCAAAATGTAAGCATAACTTTCGAAAAACATTTTTCCTATCTTTGCAGATAGTCTCTAGCAAGAATGCTTTAGTGATTTGGTTACAGTACATTATATGAACTAAAAATTCTATGTGTTTTCCTTGGAGGAGTCAGTTTTTGTAACAAAACTCATTATGTTTTCAAATTTAATATTTATGGTACCTATGCTGTGTTTAGATATTAAATTACCCTTAAATGGAAGTGAGTCTAAAAATCTGACCATTTGATATTTTTCATTTTGGGCACTAGACAGCCAAAGAAGACTATTTCCTGTAGAATGACAGTTGCATGAAGGGGCAGGGTGGGGGAGATGATTGGCAAAGCCATAAGAGAGAAAAGGTAAAAACTGGGCAGTCCTTTATCTCACTCTAACAACTACAAATAAAAATATCTGAATCTATGAAAAATTTTTGCTTGGAATTAGGCAAGATGAGGCAAATAAAATTTTATTTTCCAAGGGGAGGTTTTTGGAAAAATTATATGTCAAACATTTTTTCCTAAAAATTACTATTTGAGGAACTAATCATTGATTTGACAAGGGCAAGATTGTGTCTGGGACATTGGGAGGGTGGATGCAAGTTTGTTTGCATCTCTGAAACAGGTAAATTAGGAAATGATCTTGAAAGTAAAATGAATAGTGGGAAAAATGTTATGAAAAATTATCAATTTGAATGTATAAGATGTAAAATAAGTATAATGGAATAAGCTAGGACACTACAGAAAAAATCTGGCTAAGATAACAAAATTAATATAAAAATTGTTATTTAGCAACTGCAGGTCCTTTTTATTAGTCTGTAGATTTTTGTAAATAATGGCAAATTACTTCTTGATCATGGATATATTTATAATTTTTAATAATAGGTACAGTAATAGGAAAGATGCCTAGTCATGTTATGCGAGGAATTAGATTTGATAAGCTATTACTTGTTGATATCTCTCACAGAGAAATACAAATTAAGGCAAAGAAGCACTAAAGTCAGATGTGTAAATCATTGCTAGAAATTACCTTAAATTCTACTAAAATGAAGTAACTATAAAGAATGTCTGTGCAAAATAGGGATGAGTGGGTTGCTATTCTAATATATGACCAAATATTATTTTTAGTCCTGAGGTTCTCAATTTATTTTATATAAAGCCATCATTTCCAGGAAAAAAAAATAGCAAATTATGGTATGTTTACATGAATTGTATTTTCTTTCACTGGAAGGACAGATCATTTCAGGGCCACATTGTGTGTCAGATTTATAACTAAATTTTGGTGGAAACGTAAATGCTTACAAGCATTCCTTTTTAATATAATCCTTATATTTTAAAAAAACTCAGTTTTCCTTCCTTTCAATTTATCTTCTATATTATCACCAGAGATATCTTTCAAAATATCCATCTGGTCAAGTCATACTGCTACTTATTAATATTCAGTGATTCCTTATCATAATAGTTAAAGCTACTTATAATTTGATCCTGGATTAATACTTTTACAAGCCCTATATTTTGCCCTTTCCTGGCATTTCTCAATTTTATATCTGATTCCTTCTTTTTCTTTTCATAGTATTTTCTAAAATGCACCTAATTTCTTCACTTTTGGATTCAGTCCCAGTGTTGATCTTTTAAGGTTGAGCTTAAGTGTGAAATTTTCTCATATCTGCATGAAAGATTAGATTTTTCTCTCTTGTATTTTGTTTATAATGACTATGTCAACTATATATGTTACACAACCATTTTTTGAGTGAGAATGTGTGAGACATTCTTCTTGAAACTGGTAGACAGGAATGACAAAGAGTCAAAACCCTCTACTCTTCTGCATCTTCTTCATGTATGTTGAATACTTACACATTCATCATAACAATGTATAAACTCCTTTTAAAATAGCCAACATTAATCATTCTTGAGTTCAATCACAGAGAATTTAGGTGAGCACATAGAACATGCTCATGTGTTGGCTATATTTTTAAAAGATTGAGTGGAATTAAACATTTATTTTTTAATCATTTGGAAAATTGTCTTCCTTTTATATCACAAACATATGAAGAACGGGCAAGTATATGATAGAGAAGTAAAGATATATTAAATATTTATATAGCATTTCTATAGATTTTCCTTGAAAGCTTCCTTAGTCATGCATTTTAGAGAAGTAGTACCAGTCTTCCTTTATCATAAATAAATATATAGACAAATACAACACAAATAAGCGTATACTGGCTCCTAGAAAACTTATTTATGTTTTTTCTTTATGCTCGATAAAGAGCAAAGACTATATTTAAAAATATCAACCAACTGCAAACAATAACACAGTGTGATATCTACAGTTCAAGGGTGATACACCTCAAGAATGACATGTGAGAAAGCAAGAATGGGGTCCCTCGTGGTACTATATTATCAACAGTGTCAGGGAAACACCAAGTAATGTGTCTTGTATAACTTCATTTCTAAAAGATGTATCTGTCCCAGATGGATAAAAAAAGGGCATATTTTCTGTTCTTGAAGTTCACTTACCACCAGGAACAATTTTTAGCTGACTCCCAATGGGTCAGTATGTGTTCACAGCTTGTCAATATCATCTCCATCCATTATTTAAAAAATCTATGATACTTTTCAAATCCATAAATTAGGATTTTCTTGATACAATAACAATAACAAATTATCACACTTGTCGTACTGCATTTTAAAAGGAATTGTATAAACCACCTTAAATTCTATGAAGGAAAAGTGGTCAGTGGTGTAAAGTATATTCTTGGTAAGACTTTTTAATCAAATGTTTAAGAAATTATCAAATTAAGAAGAAGCAAAAAAAAAAAAAAGAAGAAGAAGCTCTAGTTTACTAAATGCTATTCAATCTCCTAATTTACTACACTTTCCTTGGGACTTTTGGGCTGTAGGGAAAAATAATCATCAGTAATTACTTTTTTTGTTACTGTGCCATAGCCATATTCAAAGTGGATATAAAACATGTATTTTTTTGTTTCTTTTTTTTTGTCATTCAAAATGGGGAATCACAAGGTCACAATAGCAATTACTAGTCCATACCTCAAAAAGGCATCATAAATACCTTTGAAAATCATAACAAGTCTTGACATTGTAGAAAATGGTAATGGACCTGGACTTAGAAATTCTCATATAAGAGCTGATTTTGTACTCCTTGTACTTGAACAGAATCACAAATTAGGACACCTGGAACAAATGGCCTCTCAAAAGTTCCTATTATACTTAGGAGGCAACTTTATTTTTCTTACAGTTATAAATTTTCATTTTTAAGGGTTGTGAAGGAAGTACTATACCAATCATAGATTGCTAGAGCATTGGTGTAGTTTCAACTAATTTTTTGGAAAGTGGAGCTTGGCTCTCTTTGCTCAAACAAACTCTTATGTGTCAGTGCAATAGGTGAAACTCACAGATACAGAGCTTTTCTAGTTGAAGGGGGTGTTATTTGTACAAAGACAATGTCTGGGGTCTTAGGCTTAGATACTCAGCAGCCTTTCCTAGTTGATCACTCTAAGTTCTTTAACAGGATTTTAAAGAGATTCTTTAAGGGCCTGTAAAATCTCAATAAGCAAAATCATAAAAACCACTGATTTTTTTCTAGCAAATACATCTTACAGCTGAGGGAACCAAGGTCCAGTGAGAATAAGCGACTTGTCTGGTGTCAATATTTAATTGTTCATTATGCATCATAGTTTTAAGCACTTTTTCTGTATTATTAATTAATTATAAAGAGAATCCATCCTCTGTAGTTCATTAAATCCCCAGACTGTCTAGCATAGGACCTTTTGTAATAAGTATTCATCAACAGATGATTTTATTTTATGCCTTAACTCACGTCAATATAGTTTTACAACATTTTCATGTGCTGAACTTCAGGTAAAGGCCTATGGCCTCTCCTAAATTGTGTTCAACTAGCTTTGAGAATAGAAATATAGATCTGAAGCTAACAAGCTGATTATTTTTCTCCGTTGTGAAGTCAGGTGCCTAATATACTTCCACATGTATTAATATATAAAGTCTGTGTAGAAGTACATCCCAGTCACAATTCATATACCAGACATTGTTTTTTTTTTGTACTGACTTACAGCAGTAAACAAACAAAAACAAACAAAAACTGTCCCTAAAGGTGCTTACATTCTAATGGAAGGAGTCAGACACATACACAAGCATCAAGGAGAA
The DNA here is from genome assembly GCF_949987515.2 of Delphinus delphis. Taxonomy (NCBI): domain Eukaryota; kingdom Metazoa; phylum Chordata; class Mammalia; order Artiodactyla; family Delphinidae; genus Delphinus; species Delphinus delphis. The sequence goes on from NC_082688.1 coordinate 59,114,982, forward strand.
AGTATGTCAGATATTGGTAAGTATTAGAGAAGGGAAGGCATTTTAGCCATGGGCGGTTACCGTTTTAAAGCAGGTAGTTGGAAAAGCCACACTATATGATGACATTTTAGAAAATTCCTGAAAGAGGTGAGGGAGCCTGCCATGTGGATAAATAAGGGAAGAACAGTTTGGCAGTTGGAAGAGGAAGGGCAGAGGCACATTGAGCAGGGTGGTGGGAGTGGAGAGAACAAGTGAAGTCATTGCAGTGAGAGGAGCAGGAAAGGAGTGTAAGGAAGGAAGAATGAGGGATAAAAGGTTCTACTTAGGTGGGTGCTCTAGGTTTCATCCTTAGTGAGATGTGAAGCAGAGACTTTGAGATGAGGAGTGATGTGATTTGACTTCATTTTCGAAAGTTCAGTCTGTGCTGTGAGCAGCATGCAGTGTGGATGATAGGGAGACAAAAGCAGAAAGATTCGGTAGGAGGCACTTTCAATAATCCAGACGAGACCTCATGGTGGCTTAGACCAGAGTGGCAGCAGTGAGAGAGTAAGAAGCAGTTCTAGGTATATTTTGAGCCTATAACTCACAGGATTCACTGATGGATTAGATAAGACCACATTGGAGAGAGGAGTCAAGGACGACTCCTACCTGACTGGAGAGACTTTAAGAGTGCCATTGCTGTATACTGAGTTGGAGAAAACTGTATACTCTATGCTAAAGCTCAGACAGAGGTTCTACCCATAGCAGAGAACAAATAAGAAAACTACTGAAACACAGTTTTATTTATAGTTCTATGGCATAGGGCCACTCAACTTTAAATCACGTGTCTCTACTGCATGACTGAAGGTACTTACTGGGCCTCACGTCCATTATTTTAAATGTGTAAATTCAAATACATCATCATTCACATACAGTTGGCATTAGCCTTAACAAAGACTGATACATTTTTTATACAACCAAAGAAATAATGTCTTCATAATATTATGAAGATGAAAAGAATTGTCTGATTCATGACCTCCCTAAGTGTTCTCTCCTGCTGAAGATGTTTACCTGCTTTCTATCTTTAGCTGAGGCAACCCTGTAAAATTCCATTTATTAAAATGTAGTATGGCCAAGACAACCAAATCGACAGCTGTTCACACTGGGTTAAAGGACATTATAATCAAAAGCTCTTTGTAGCTGTCTATGTTTGCTCAAAACAAAGATTATAAACTATTGCCTGGGTTTAAATAGATAGGTGAGGAAAGGATGAGCCAATGATTTTACCTCCTTCCTTGTGTGATGCTGACCTATAAACTTAACCCAGTCTTATTGTGGGTTTCTCAAACAGGCATTTTGAGAGGCTGCATTCCCAAACCCATACCCCCTAGAACGTTTAAACACTAGAGACATATAATACAGTATTTTTAAAGTAATGAATATAACCAAATATATTCATTCATTAGAATCATGATAAATGAACATAGTTATAATAATAAAATAGTTATAACTGATACAAATACAGTGTGGATCTGTGAAGATATTAAAATATAATCTTATAAGTCTTTGAAATATATTCTACATAAGGTTCTGTCACTGAAGTTATCAATATCCTGAGGATATACTAATTCCTGGGAATAAGCCTATTGCATGTGAATTCAAATAGATACCTTATCCATATATTAACCATTAACTTATTTATGGAATGAATTACTCAAAAATAATTAGCAACTGAACAATTTTATCATCAAACTAAAAAGTAACTTAGATTTCATTGTCCATACAACTGACTATATGGCTTAAATCTCAAGTGTTGGGATTTTTTTAGAACAAGGATCTTTTTGGTGAAGATTTATGAGATATTTTATTTTCTCCTTGAAAAGTACTGATTTTGAAAACCTTCTAAATAAATGGCACTGATCTATCTATTCTTGAGTCATTGAGAGTAGGTCACCTGTGGAGAGCAAATGATTTTTATTTCCTAGAGGTATAGTTTACTGAAGAGAAAGCAAAAACAAGAGAAAGCTTAATTTATAATGCCACGTGAAATTACTGGAATTCAGCATTTAAGAATTTATGCTGTATAGAGTAAGAGAAAACACTAACTCCTGGACTGAAACAAGTAGGCTGGTTCTGTTTTAGTCAGGCAGAAATATTGTAAAATGAGCCATGAACAGAACAATGAAAAAAAATTCTATGAAACAGAGATATTTCATCCATGATCATACCAGCTACATTTCTTATTCAGTAATGATTTAAAAAATTAAAATACACAATTTAAAATAATGAATCATTAAGGATATGGGAATATTTCTTCTAAGTGAGTAAAAATAGATTACAAAAAGGACAAATAAAATAAGGTCTTTGTTTTTGGTAAATATACGTATAATAAAAATGTATAGCACTAAATACATAAAAGGCAAAACAAAGGTCAACAGATCTTTGGGTACAGTGATATTTATTTATCTATTTATTTATATACTTTGTGTATTTCTCAAATTCATCGCTTGAGTGTGTATTACTAATGATGAGAAAAAAATTTCTGATACTTTTAAAATAAAGGCTAGATCCAGAATTTGTTCAAAAGTTTATTTAATAACATGTCATAAAAATTCTTTCCCAATCTCCCTAGAAATACGGTAAGTAAACTATCCCTCACAAAATTTTACCAAATAAAATAAAGCTCAGAATAGCATAAACCTTCAACAATAAATTTTAAGAAAATATATTTTTGAAAAAATAAAAGCCTTTATGCAACAGAAAATGATTATTTGGCTTATAAATGAATAGAAAAATTGATATAACCAACATTACTGTGATATTCTGCTTTTTATGTTTCTTTATGCAAAATTGTTTCTTCTGATAAAATGTTGTTGAAAGTTTCCACAAGTGAAAACTAGAAAGAGTTTGCATAATTGTAGTGGGGGAAAAGTTAACTAGAAGGAAAACAACTTCAAGTACAGGCCAAAAAATAAATAAATAAATAAATAATTTCAAGAATACTATATTTTAATATCTTTCAGTAAAGGAAAAAGATGTTTTGAAAAAATGTAAAAGATTGCTAAAGGTCAAGAGAGGAAAATAGTCATGTTTAACTTCATAGACATTTTAGCCTAAAATTTTATCCTCTCTAGTTCAATAAGCTCTCAATTATAAATAAGTTACCTATGAAATAACAACTTTAGAAAATTGTGATAGCACTTTTAGAAAATTTTCTACACTGTATTACCTGGTACAGGTTCTGTATCATTAAATGAAAGTCTAACATTTAATACTTTTGAATGAGTACCTGCCACTGAAACTTTTGGCATTAGGAGGACACAGTAGATAGAGAGAAGTTGAATCCCTGGACTTCCCTTGGTAAACAGATGGGAGCTGTTCCTAGCAAAATGTCCAGAGAAGAGTTCAGACGAAAGAATAACTCCAATTTTTCAGGTGCGGAGAGGATATCATGGGTTCACATATCACAAGCTAACGCTAATTTACAAAGCAATCTGAAAAACATCAAATTGCACTAATAAGAAAAGGTGACATTTGTACGATTTCACAGTCCTGTTATGCATTCTGTTCCTAAAGTAGGATAGGAAGATTTTGTGTCTCTCTAAGCTCTGTCCTAAGAGAGAACTACTAGCTTGCCTGAATGCCCAACAGGCCATATGGGAAACAACTGGGTGGTCACTCATGTTGACCTATGGAGAGCTCAGCCTGGCATGATTATACCACTGTGCACTTACTAGTGATCTTCATTTAGGACTTGAAACCTATTCAGTATGGATCCTGTTTCATTTGTGCACTTTATTTGCAAAACGTTTTGCCAGTTTTGACTTTAATATTTCAAAAACTGATGAAGGTCCATGCAGCGAAAACTCAGATCTGGATTTATATCCTACCTCTCCCATTTGCTGACTGTGTGACACTCATAAATTTGTTTAATATTATGGAGTCTTAGCATACTCAGTTTTACAGTGGAAGATAGGGCTTCAACTTCCTGGGATTTTATGAAGCTTAAATACCCTAATGTGTGAAATGTACTAGCACAAATCTGGCACACACAGAAAAGCCACAGAAGATAATAAATATTAGTCCTTTTATTCCTTGTTGACCATCCTTTCATCTACTATAACTCTCTAAAGGATGGAGCATTTCCCTGTTGGACTGAGCCACTAACTGTAGCAGAGATTCTTACAGTGAGAGCTAAGAACTCATGTTCCTGATGAGGAAGAGGGAGAGTACCTGGACAAATAAAAATGGTACTTTGAAAAATGCTCCAAAGATTATTCTTACATGTCTCACTTGGGGTGTGGGTACTAAAAATCATACTAGTGGACTAGCTTAAGTGCAAGGAAATAACATCATATTTATAAATTAAGTATAATTAATGTCAGCTTAAAAAAAAATTCACATGTTTAGAGTATTAGAAACAGTACCCCAATGGATTTATCAGTATGCGGAAGTGCTTGGCTAGAGAGTAATGCACACTATTCATTAGGATAAACCTTTTAAAAGTGCCCATCATCACCACCACCGCCACCACCAAAAGGAACACCAGTTTACAGCCCCTTCCACATAACATGAAGACTTTTTTTCTTCTACATCTTTGCCGACACTCAATGTTATCTGTCTTTAATTGCCACCACCTGCTCTCTCTCAATCTGACCCCTTATGTCCCTTGGCCATCAACTTGTTTCTGGAATTGACAGTCCCTAGAAAGCCTGTATAGTACAATGGATAAAATATGGTCTCAGGACCTAGACTGCCTCAGTTCAAATCCCTGCATTACCACTTACTTAAGTATGACATCTTGAACAAGCTGCCTTAATTCCTGGTGCTTCAGAATCCTGCTAAGGTTGGTGTGACAGTTACTTTATTTTAAATGAGTTTATGTAATTTATATGCATAGAAGAGTGCCTAAAAATAATTACAGAAATGCTTATTAGTAGTATTTATATTAGTTTCCTATTTCTGCTATAACAGACTACCACACAATTAGCGGCTTAAAACAACAGAAATGTATTGTTACAGTTCTGGAGGCCAGAAGTATGAAATGAGTCCATGAGGGGTAAATCAAGGTGTCAGCAGGGGTAGCTCCTTCCTGAGACTCCAGGAGAGAATTTGTTCTTTGCCTCTTCCAACCTCGGGTGACAGCCAGCATTCCTTGGTTTATGGCCTCAGCGGTCTAATCTCTGCTTCTGTGCCACATTGCCTTCTCTTCTGTAATCAAACTACTCTCTGCCTGACTCCTATGAGGACTCCTGTGATTACACACGCAGCCCACTAGAATAATGAAGAAAATCTCTCCATCTCAAGATGTTTAACTTTAATCACATCTGCTAAGACTTTTTGGCCATATAAGGTAACATTTACAGACTCCAGGGATTAAAACTTGGATAACTTTGGGAGTTTTATTTAGCTTAGCACACTACTTTTAAAAAAAGTTTATATGGGAATGCTTGCATATTTATCATCTATTTGTTGACTCTTTATATATTTTGGACACTATATTCTATCAGTTAGACAGAATACAAATATTTTCTCCCAATTTGTCTTTTGCCTTTTAACTTTGCTCATGATGACTTTCATAATACAGGAATTTTAATGAGCACATGATTTATGACTTTTAACATTTTTGTCAGAAGGAAATAAAGAAAAATGGCACAACCATAACATAGAATGGTATGCAAACACTGAAAAAAGTAAGTGGATCTATATATGAAGCAAGAAAAATATCTCATAAATATTGCTCAGTGATGAAGGATAGTCATAGATTTTATGGAAAGTATAATTCCATTTTACATATGAAAGCTTTTGAATGAGCACTCCAAACTTCTTAGTAACTGCTAATGAGACAGGATTAGAAAGCAAGGTAAATAAATTATTACTTTTTAGTTAATGTTAATTCTGTTTAAATTGTTAAACAATAACTATAGTTATATTTCATTTATATAATCAAATCTGAAATGAGAATACTAAAGTCCAAAGAGAAGTACATTTAAATTGCTATAGAATTTCAGAGGAAGTAGATAATTACTTATATCCGGGAGAAATGAAGGAAGCAACACTTGAGAAAGGAAAAACAGATTTGACCACAGAGCACAGATTAATAGTGTGCTTTAGAAGGTAATTTAATTTAATAGGAACAAAGCTGAGTGAGGGTGTGAAGGTTAATTTTATGTGTCAACCTGACTGGGCTAAAGGATGCCCAGATAGCTAGTAAAACATTATTTCCAGGTGTGTCTGTGTGAGTGTTGCAGAAAGCACTTGAATTAGTAGATGGAGTAAAGATTTGCCCTCATCAATGTGGGAAGGCATAATCCAACTTTTTGAGGGCCTGAATGAAACAAAAAGGTGGAGGAAGGGCAAATTTTCTATCTTCTTTAAGCTGGGATATCCATCTTCTGCCCTTGGACATGGCAGCTCCTGGGTCTTGGACCCTCAGACTCTGAGATGTACACTAGTGGTCCCTCTGGTTCTCAGGCATTAGGATCAGACTGAATTATACCATAGGCTTTCCTGGTTCTCTGGCTTGCAGATGGCAGACAGTGAGACTGCTAGGCTGGCATAACCACGTGAGCTAATTTCTATAATAAATCTCCACTATATATATATATATATATATATATATATATAAAACCTTCCATATTAGTCAGCAGGATTCTCCACAGAAAAGAACCAATTGGTTCTTTTGATAAGGAGATTAGGTAAGTAAGAGGAAATAATGATAAAATGTTTCATTTGGATTAAATCTTAGAGGCTTTAATATAAGAGAAAGTTTATATTCACTCCTCCCAGGTTAAGAACCTCAAAGCATAGTAACTAGTGGATAGTCACTGACCATTGAGAGTACAGTCAAGTTTACCTAAGTTATTTTAAGGCAATAAGACAATCCATGCATAAAAAACAAACAAACAAGACACATGCAGGCGAGGGTACACCTGGGGTAATTTTCATCTTACATTGGGCATGGTCTTATGTATCATCATTCTTCCAAGTCTCTTAAATGCTTTCAGTGTCTTAAAACCCACCATGAACAAAAATAATGTTATAGATATGCTGACTGGCTGTCAAAGAAAAAACAATGATAAAGGAGACATTAAAGAAAATTTAATCTGTCATGATAGAAAATATTTCTTAAAGAAATTGATGTCATGAGCAAAAGTATCATATACAGAGAGATATATAGTCATGCTCTCAATTGCTAGAAATTTAAAAAGATAATAGCACAAGTTAAATACAGGCCTATGATCAAACTTAACCCTGTAGTGTGTGTGTGTATGTGTGTGTGTGTTTGGCCAGTATCAGAAGTCCACTATATCACACTCAAAAAATTTTTAAATGCCTGGTATACCAATGCTCATAGTAGCATGAGTCACAATAGTCAAAAGGTGGAAACAAACCAAATGCCCATTGATCAGTGAATAGATGTGGAATACTATTCAGTTTTAAACATAAATAAAATTCTGACACTACAACATAGATGAACCTTCAAAACATTATGCAAAGTGGAATTAGCCAGACAGTAAAGGACAAATATTCTATGATTCCACTTACTTGACATACATAGAATAGTCAAATTCACAGAGGCAGAAAGAATATTAGTCGGGGCTGGGAGTAGGGAGTGATGAATAGGGAGCTGTTTCACTTGCATGGAATTCAGTTTGCATGAAAAAGTTCTGGAGTTGCACAGTTATAATAACTGCACAACAATGTGAATGTACATAATGTCACTGTATTATACACTTAAAAATGGAGAAAATAGTAAATTGTATGTTATATCTATTTTACCACAATGAAAACAAAATAAAATGTCTGCGAGGATTGAGAGGAGCTTCTTCTTGTAAAGGAAGTGGTATAAAATCATTTTCATAATGTAGCATGAGGAAGAAAAAATTACTCAAAGATTTTATCATTATTAGATATTAACATTTTATTATACTGTGATTCCTCTTGATTGTAATTCATATTTCACTGTTGAAAACCTTTAAATAATCTCTACTGAGTGCACATGCTTGGAAAAAAGTCTACGCTAAAAATTCTTTTTCTAACATAATTTATATGTATAAGACATGTAAGACTTTTCTTACCAGCAATCAAATGGCTAGATAACCACGGTTGCAGGAGAATTTTCTGAGGTTTGAGCTGCCTCAGTTTCACCCTGTTGTAAAACTTAACTTCAGGTAAAACAACTTAATCTGTGATTACTAAAAAGCAAACCTTCCTCCATTAATCAAATCATCTTTTTAATTACAATATGTATGTAATTATTCCATGAAATGTATTGACTTAAATAATGTGTAGGACTTTGAATTAAATTTCACCTATGAGCCCAAATCCATTAACTCAGCTTAAAAGAAATTTGACAGTAGGTATTTAATTACTGATATCCTACTGAAATTGGCATTTAATAAAGAGAAACATTTCCTAAATACTAAAGAGCTTTAAGATATGAAATGAAATAGTCTATGTCTTGAAAATGAATCTAGTCTTAAAAGGAAGAAAAATTAATAGAGTCATGTCCAAAAGCCTTTAATAGGCCTGTAAGACTGAAATAGAACCCCTTGGGTCTCTCATTATGAAGTAACATTTTGCTCATAGACTTGGGGATGAAAAAAGAAAGCCAGTCTCCAGTGAAAGATCACATTATACACAGAACACAATGTGCAGAATATACATTCTTTAGTATTCAGTAATGATCTTAGCAATCTCATCTCAACAGATACTAAGAACATTTCAAAAAACGGGCAAGGAGACCAAATTTCAGGTCTACAAACTAGAAAGAACTCAATATAGCATTTTTTCCCCTAAAACTCATGCTAAAGGAAGAGTTTGGCCAGAAAGTTGAGGCTGTGCTATGTCAACATGGCTCTTTAATTCTGAAAGGAAATAGAACACATAGAAATCTGATCCAATTATACATTTTTACTGAGTAATCATACACACATAAGATACACTTCTATGTGCACCTATATATGAAGTCAGTGTCTTTGTGCATTCTTTATAGATGGTGGAAGTGCTATATGAGTAATAAAGTAGAAATTCTCCATAAAAGAAAAATACTCATCTTGTTAATTTTTCCTGCTATCAAAAATGCCACAGTTGTTTTCCTGTAATTCTCAACAAATTATTTTCATCAAGCAAGAACCATATATTAAAATGTATGTATTTGTCAGCTAGTGAAGATCAGAGAAAAAAAAAATAATGTAAGCTAATTTACTGAGGACTTATTATGTGCTAAATACCTTTCATACATCATCTTGTTTCAAAATACAACTCCATAAGCATGGCACTATTATTGACCCTATTACATTAATAGGGAAAGAGAAGTTCAGAGATACAACAATGTTTGCTTATGGTCACATGGCCAGCAGAGTCAGGATTCATATTCCAGCTTTCTGTGACTCCAGAGCCTTTGGAATCAATCAGTATGCAAAATATCTTCAGATACTGCCTCACCACTGATCAACAGTGATAGAGTTAAAGGAACAAATATCAGGGGCAGATGAAGCAGAGAGATGATGAAGGGAGCAAACTAACTACAGGTGACAGAAGTGGTTATGGATGAGAGACAGTGGGAGTGCCTACTGAGCAAAATTTTTAAAATAATATTGTAACTTTCATGAAGAGTGCACCCCCTTCGTTTGAAATAGAAATGTGCTCAGAAGTCATCATGCCCAGTACCCCTTGATAGTCAAGTATATTCTTAAATTTCCCTGCCATATCATCACCAGAACATTTTTATATTTCCATAGTCTGAGAATTGCATTTCAGATCAAAATAACTTTTTTGCAATGATAATATGTGTCTTTTATGGTTTGGCATGATTCAGATTCTTGTACTATTCTGTAACTTTCGTACATTTCTGGCATGATTCCCCAACTAGATTATACACTCTCTGAAGACAAAGCAAATGCCTTAATTTTCTTTATACAGTTGACCCTTGAACAACATGGGTTTGAGCTGCGTGGGTCCACTTATCCTTGGATTTTTTCAGTAATAAATATCACAGTACCACACGATCTGCAGTTGATTGAATCCGTGGATCCAGTACCACGGATTTGGAGGAACTGCATATATGGAGGGCAGACTATAAATTATACTCAACTGTGCGGAGGGTAAGCACTTCTAACCCCCCACATTATGCAAGGGTTGACTGTATTTCCCAATGAACCAAATCCTTTACATACATTTAGTAACTGATAAATATTTGAGATTCTGATTACAAAATAATTAAACAGATGGAAAAAAGTTACAAGAGCCTAAAGATTCATCTCAAACCGAGGGTGTACACTGAAGATACAAGTTCACCATTTTATATTCTCAAAAGAATTTGGATGAAATGATTTAAAAAATACTAACACAACTAAGCAAATTTAGGATAAGAAGATGAGAGAACTTAAATAACTTGCTCTTAAACATCCTGAGTATTTGAAGGAGGCATTGCCATGCTTGAGAGTTTCTTAATGCCTTAAGTAATACATTGTTAAAGTCAAATGACTTGGCCAAGGAGAAATTGCAAATTGAGATATTAACACATTTTATGCTTACTTTTATTTCTATGAAGGAGTTATAAGCTTTTAGGAGGGACCTTAATGTATTTCTAATGATAGGCTAAGTTATGCTACAGTAACAATCAGGTCCAAATCTCAAACATTTATTTCTTCCTTGTGCTTACAATTTCAGAGTCAAAGGTGTTCGGCTCACCATGGCCACTCAAGAACCAGGAATGATAGAGCTTAGTTGCTGTCAATGACTTGACAATCATGTTCCAAAGAAAAGAAAGCATACTGTGGGGTCCAGCAACAACAATTAAATATTTGTCCCCAAGGTGATATTTCACTCTGTTCACAGTATATTGGCCAGAACTAATATAAGGCCCCATTCACTCACAAAAAGTTAAATAAGTATAAACCTGCATAGTGGATATATTTGGCAAACAACCACATTGTAGTCAGAGCACAATGAATTCAAAGTATAAGGCATTTTACCAACTTTTTATATACATTATTTTGATCATAGACATATACATTTTGCAGATAAAGAACATACATCTCAGTAGTTTACTTGTCCAAGGTCACTTATGTAGTTGGCATAGAAGATGATAACTAAACCTAGATTTATCAGGATTTTTCAACTTCCCATGTTGCATATTATAAGAATCTGTGTCCCGTTTACCTTGGGTATGAAAAGATGATATGTGAACAAAAGACTAGGCATTTCTCTGGGTCAAACGGCTCCAACCAAAGAGCTTATTCAATGTAGAAACATCAACTGTGTATGACTCTGACACTGATCACCTAGTATGTTGAAGCTAGTCTTTGAGTTCTTGCAATAAGAATCTAGCACATTTCCATTTAACTTATAAAATATGTTCCTTCCAGGGTTTTGGCACTTATAACAACTTTTCTAATTAAACTAACTCCTAGAAAATAAATAAATAGTTTTCTTGACATTTCAAAATTGATTGCTTTTTCACCCTGGTTGTTACTATCTCTTGTAACTTTTAGTTATCAGTTGTCTGCCAATACTATACAATAAAATGAACTCCTTGATCACTAAGTACTACTATTGTGACTTTCCAATATGATGCATTTTCTCATCACTAATTGGTTCATGCTTCACTATTGGTTCCAGATTCTCAGTGGTGTCTCTATTTGATGAGTGTTGAAAAAAAAATTTTCACATTGGATGTGACATTAAAAAATAAAGTTCCTCTGAAACAACTGTGCATCCTGAAACTCTCAAATAGTTTAAAAAGCTGCTCACAGTAACCCTCACAATTTACTGAACATGTATGCATGTTCAATATATCACTTTTTCTAAACAAAGTATTTCAAAGTTTGAAGTATTTACATTTTTTTTTCTCTAAGGTGCTATCTGAGTGATAGGAATTTTATTTCCTGACTCAAGCTATTTCGTAGGTTGAACAAATGCATATCTTCTAACACAATGCCATAATGTAGACATGTTATCGACATAAAAAAGAATAATGAATCAACATGTTCTGTCTTCATTTAACAAGCATCCCCATGTCTGAAAGCCTTTAAAATTGTTTAGTGTTTTCACCCATTTTCATTTGGACTCACAAGCACTGTGGAGACAGCCAGAGGCTTCAGTCAAACATTTTTTCTACACAATTTTCCCCCCAATTATATAGTTTTTTTTTTCCTCCTTTTGATAAAACAGTCTTCAGACATAGGCGCACAGAGTAAGGTAAATGAGAGGAAAGTGAAGTTCTAGACAATCTTATACAAGTAGCTCAAAATGTTTACAGATTCTGCCTTTGCTCTAAGCCTAACCTAGGTCAGTAATCACAGTAAACCAATCCTTTCGTACATATTTTCAAGAAAGCAGTGAAATAAGATTACTGGTTCTTTCAGTGAGCACATATTTCACCCCAGAGGGCTTCAAGCTACCCGGTAGCATGACTGTGCGTGTGTGTGTGTGTGTGTGTGTGTGTGTGTGTGTGTGTGCGCGCGCGCACTCAGACTTCACAAAACTTAGTGAAGGTGAATATGGGCAAGGAGAATGATTATTCCCAGTATGCTGGGTGAGGGAACAGTCAATAAACCAGGCACCTTCCTATGCATATACTTTACATTAACCCATTTAATATACACAAATTTGGCCGTGAATGCCACTTTTGATTTGCATTTTTCATTTAAAGACACAACCTTCTAATTAAAGTGTATAGTCCAGATACACAGAAAGCAAATGGCAGAGGGGCAATCTGAACCTATAATTTCAATCATATGTTCTTTTAAAGTATGCTGTCTCATAAAACAATTATGACCACCCATGAGGGGCCTCATTTGCATATATATACTTTTGCTTCTGGGACAACTGTCTTAAGAAATTTCAGAAGCCCCATGTGGCCTTCTTTGCCTTATGAAAAATACTTATCTCAGGTAAAATTTTAGATTTCCAGGTGAAAAAAAATTGGAAAGTACTTGTCTATCTTGATCTTTGATGAAAGTGACTTACATGAGCCCAAGTTTATAGGTGTATTACAAAGATAACTTCCGCTGTACATTTGCAATGCCAATTACCTTGTATGTTTCCCTGATCCTAAGTGACCACTATGAAGTTTGTGAACCTCTGGCAGGCACATAGAGGCTCAGGCACCATACAACTTATCACCTAGGGCTACCAAACTCCTAGTCTGCCTCACAGCGAAACAAAGAAGTATAGCACTTAGCCAGGGTCTCCAAATCTCCCTGGCAGATCTAGTGATACATTTTAGTAGAGAAGATCCTAGCAAATAAAACTGAAAGATGACTGAGGGTGTGTGTGGGGAAAATGAATGGTGGTTTCAACAGCCTTACTGGGGGCTTCACAGAGGTGGTGAGATTCTTGGAGGTGATTCAATCATCTGAGAAAGTAGTCAACCAATATGAAGACTAACAAACATTTTATAGCAGTGGACATAGCAAGAATCTGAGGAGGAATAGAAGAAAGAATAGCAGTAAAATGTATTTTAAATAGCAAAATAATAAGAAAAATGAAAACCTTTTCTCAAATGATACAATTAAAAAATTTGCATGTAAAAATACACAAATATTGTGATTAACGTTTCTGTGTTCATTTCTTAATTAGGCGCTCTGAATTAAAGAAAAAATAATGAAGGCGAGAAGTAGGTTATAGGTCTGAGGCTTCATGAACAGTTGGCTATATTCTTCAGAATATTATAAAATATAAGGGAACTGAGTGGCTGTCTCAGGCTCCTGAGCCCCAGTACAGAAAAGATTTCCTTCTTCTAAAAGGAGAAAAGAAAAAAAAACTCTTCATGTGAAATCTACAGGCTGGGCCTTCCAAGAATTTGTGTCTCAATAGAGCTAAACTGGGAAATAGCAGAAGACATTCTGGCTATGTGCTTATTCAATGCCAGGAGGTGCTAAGGACTTTGGATATGAGTCTAGGTGCTGAGGATGATTGGGAATTTGATTTTTCCCTTTGTACAAGCCAGCATGGCCAAAGAAGAGGCTTACATTTGAATGAATTTCGTGGAACAGTAAATGGAACACAATATTTCAGCTAATGCTTTCAGTATGCGTTTACGTGAAATCTAGTAAAGACCTAGAGCAATAAAGTTAACGCTTTATCCTTTCTAGCAAAGATTAATTCTTTTAATAATTCAGATTGTTTGATCAGATTTGTTGACGGAATTTCTACTGAGCAAGTAGAAGAACAGTCCAGGCCTAGTGTGTCTCATTTTGGTGAGCATGCATTATTCCCCCCCACCCCGGATTTTAATTTAGTGATTACTTTTGAAATTAAAATAAATTTATTGAGGATACGTAATCATCCCCCCCTTTTTTTTTTACCCCCAGGATAAAGACTTTTGGTAATATCACATATCTGCTTTAAATAGGTGAACATAAAATTTGTTGTCTGTGCTAGACATTTTGGAGACACTTTCGAAAGTGAAAGTACATGCAATTATTAATAACTATCTATCTATCTATATATATATGGTTACACTTGTAAAATAGACATGAACTGGGATGGTTCGAGCAAACTAGTACATAAAGTTACCTTAGTTTTAAGCATCAATCCAATTAGGTATTAAAGAAAGGTGACTGTAAATAATTCTATGGCTTCACTGCAAAACTAGCTTTCAATCACAGGCTTGTTCTCATTTACAGGTTTATGGAGAAACATGATTCAACAAATGCATTTTAACATGAAAGGCTTAAATGTGATAGGCTAAAACTGCCATAAGAGAAGATAAAATGAAATATTTTATTGCTGTAATTATAGGTATTAATCCAGGAAAGTGTGTAGCATGTGTATATTAATATATTTGTTAATTCATCCAAGATAGTTTCTGAGACATTAGAAAGAATCAATTAAAAACAGGCTTTCTTAGACAAAGTGTATAAAGGGATGTGATAATATTGCTACTCTTGGTGGAAAAGAAAATATTTGAAAGTGGGAAACTTAATCCGGATCATTAGGGAGAGTTATTATTGAACAATCAATTGCAATGTGAAAATACTGTTATGTGAAGCTATACAATTCTCTGTGACTTTGGTCAAGTTACTTAAACTCTCAGTACTGCAGCTTTCTCATCTGTGAAATGGATTAATAATAGTATTTCCATTGTAAGGTTGTTGTGAGGATTAAATTTATATGTATAACATGTAAAATAGGGCTGATACATAGTAAGCAGTATAACGTCTAGCTATTGATTTTATGGTGCTCCCTAAAATAATAAAACTTTGATCATATTTTGTAATCATTTATCATGACTTGCAATAACTTTCTGTTCCACCTTCTTTTGCTTGTTTCATGTAACACGACATAGGAACCATTGACAAACACGTCTTTATGTGTATTACTGCTGTAAAGAAAATTATTTTGTGTTGCACCTCTCATGCATTCATTCTGAAAACAGCTAAGTAGGGAATCCTCGCATAAGAAAACTATGCAACTATTAGTTTGTGCAACAATTAGTTACTGAGCATTTACTCTGTACCAGGGTTAGGGTATACAACAGGGAACATTCCATCCAAAGCCACTGTCTTATACTTTCTATAGATTGTAGTAGGAAAAGTTAGACAAGTAAACACCTTTATAATAGATGTGGTGGGTAGGTGCTCTGGAAGCAAAAGAAACTAGATTAAGTGAGATAAGAAGAGGCAGAGGTGAGGGAGAAGAGCATTGTGATAAGATGACATTCGAGCAGTGACTTAACGGTCACAAGGGGAAACCACCTTCTGTACATTGGGAAAGCATTCCAAGAAGGGAAACAAGTACATAGGACCTCAGCCTTGACATTGCTTACCAGGTTCCAGGAAGAGCAGGGAAGCGGGATTAGCTTGAACAAGTAACAAAGGGGGACAGAGACAGAAGACCAGGTCTGAGAGGAGACCAGATCATGAGTAACTCTTAAGGCCCTTGTAAGGACTTTAGCTTTCAACCTAAGTAAGATTAAGGAGAAGCTGGAGGGTTTTGAGCAAAGGCCATGTGAAACTGGAATACAGCATGCTTAGATTTTTGCTTTTAATATGGTGATCAAGAGACACAGGGAAACAAATTCCTGAGCTCCCTGAAACACTGGCCTGCAACCAGTCAATGGGAGATTCTGTCCTCCAGTTCTCCAGGTTCTCTACTGTCCTAGGGTCTTTAGAGGAGAGATGAAAGAGAAGTAAGAAAGTGAGAGAAAAGAAAAGAAGAAAGAGAGAAGAGAAAGGAGAGATCATTCCTGTGCAAGTAGGGCTCATTGCAACTTCTCAGACAGTCACGACTGCCTTAAAGGAGCAACTGAAGCAGAGTTCGTGCTGCTTTTAAGGAGGACAGCAGCCACACTCTTCCCGGGTTCTGAATTTCCTAGCTTTGCCATGTAGTTGCTTTGTGACCCTGAGAGAGTCATGCGATTTATGTAGCAGTTTCCTCATCCTTAAAATACGCTAAATCTGCTTCTCAGGCTGGCTGTGAAAGGTAAGTGCCTGACATATAATATGAGAATATCAGTGTGTGTTGCTACTGTTTATGATAACAAAATGAGATTTGTGATAAGGTGGTATGGATTGCAAGATGGTGCTTATCAAAATATCTTTATTATAAGATGTTCTTTACTGTAAAATGCACCATTAAGTTGAGGGCTACTGTAAGGCTAAATAAGAGACTACATTAAATGTTCTAATTGATTTTTAAATCTATCTAATTTTCAGAAATGTTAAAGTGCTATTGATACAAGGAGAAATGTCACTTTAAAATGACAGTAATATGATTACCAAAAAGGAAGAAAAAATTTAAAAAGCAGTATTTGGCTAATACGTAAAACGTGAGATCCAATAGGTAAGACTATTTCTGCCATGAAACTACCTTAAATTAGAAACCACAAATTATGGATGCATGTGTCAAAATATGACTGCTTCAGCAAGTGGTGAATTTGCATATACAATGATTTTAATCAAAATCACCTATTGGATTGCACAATTATCTATTTTGCATACACAAAATTTGAATTCTGTACATGTGAATCCTCATTTGTACATGCACCCAATTATTTTGTTGGTGCAACTTAGAAATCCCTACTTAATATATTAGGGTGTTAGTTATCTTCCATTTATAGCAATATGGATTCAGTTTTTACTGACTAGTAAAACAGAACTCCTGGAAGAACATGGGAATGGATCCTACTTCTACTTATGACAGAGGGGGATGCTACTACACTTGCATTTTGTGCCAAGAAAAAGTAAAAAACATGTTTTCTCACACATGCTTTTGCTTCTTTTTGCCTTCTTATTTAGAAGTTATTTCAAAATTTAAAGAAGACTTTAGTTCACAGGGAGAAGCCTTGAGTGGTGATCATATTGAGTTCACTCAGTTTTGCACATTACTTGTCTCTAAATGATGGGAGTAGGCTGTTGATCCAACTACTCTTAAGCATTAGAGAAAATTTAGAGCTGGTAAAAAGTACCAAATTTATAATCCTAAAGACAGATGCTCTCTATGGAGCTCCTAAACAACAACAACAGAACAGCTTGAAAGCAGTGAGGCAAAACACTCTATATTATTCTGGTCTTGCTGCACATTCAAGAATCTCCTTGGCCCTAAGTGAGGAAAGTGTGGTACAATAGGTTGGGAAAATTAATGACCACAATAATAAGATTCTAGATAAGCAGGATGTCTGTTTTTTTAACTAATTCGTCCGGACAGGCGCACTGGGACACAAGCCTGTTCAAAATCCAAAGTTATTCACAACCTCACGTTAAGAGGTTGCTCTGCATTATAGATGGGCCATTGGTAACAGCAGGTGTCTTTTGCCATCTGACTCTTTCAGACTCAGGTCTTTTCTGCATGCTTTTGGGATCACCCTTGAGGATTCAACTAAGATCCTATTTGGTAACCTAAGTAGACACAATATTATCGCTGTTCCTCCTTTTGTTTACTCAAATGCAGAAGTGTACTTGTGACAATGAGATTCTACATTAGGGTAAGAGTAGAAATCCAGTTTGGAAATATTCACAATTTTGCCAACTACGTCATGATCCTATTTGGTAATCAGACTTTCAAAAGCTCTGAATTCTCAAACTTTGAACCTTGCCATCCAGCTCAAAATTGAGTGTTGTATAATAAATTTCCTCTTGAATAATTAAATTTACTCATTATTGTTGGAATCCCAGGTCAAGTCTACCTATGGTGATTCTTCAACAATACTATGTGGTCTGTTTTTTTCCAATGTTCACTTTCAATATCTCCAGGGAGGAAACACGCTATAGTAATTAAAAGCACAGTGGGTCTTGGAGTCAGCCATATCTGGTATGGGAGACTGAACCATGTCTCAAGGTATTTGTGCACTGGTTTTATTCCTTCCTACAGTGACTTTGGGTTTGGACATTTGTTTTGACCAATGAGAATTTAGCAAGCATGCTGCAAAGTGAGGCACTTGCAGTGTGGCTTTTTCCTTGGAACACTTCTTGGAATTGAGCTGCATGCTATGTGAAAGTATAAGCTATTCTACTAGAGATGAAGGTCATGTGGAGAGCGTCTGGAGGATGACTCATCATGTAGAAAGAGGAGACACATGAAAAACAGACCTCCTGTTAAGTGCCTACTTGAATGTAGCCACATAAGTGACCCCAGCCAACTTCAGACAGAGCAGAATAACTGCCCAGTAAACCTACAGAATCATGAGGAATACCAAATGGTTATTTTAAGCCACTGAGATTTAGGGTGGTTTGTTACACAGAAATAGATAATTGACATATCTTGGATCAAATTCATGTTCCATTACTTGTTTAGCTATGCAACTTGGGCTAGTTGTTGAAGCTTTCTAATCCTCACATTTTCCAGCTCTACATTATAACAATAATTATATGACCTCATAAGATTGTGAAATAGAAAAAAATAAAGTAATAAAAATAAAGAATTTAGTGCAATGCCTTAGCCATTGTAAGCGCTTAATGAACAGCAATTTTTATGATCAATTTAATCACCTCAACCATCACCACCACTATGACGATCATCACCACTAACACCGATGCCAATACCAACATCACTAACATTGCCACAAACACCTTCCTGCTATCTAATGCTTTCACAATGCTCTTTGTGTCTACTGACATAATAAAAATCAATCTTTCCCAACTAAGACATTTTTTAAGCCTCATATACAGGCAAAATTTCTTTCTTTACGGTCAGTGATGATGCAAAGCAATGAAAGTAACTCATTTAGATATCCCTTCACATTATTTCATTAGTTTACTACAGAGATAAAGAGATTTAGCAAGATCACTCAGAAAGTAAATGGAATGGTCACATTTGAACCCATGTCTTTTTGCCAGGAATACTGTCTTTTAAAGAATTCTGGCTATTCTAAAAACAAGAGCCTCCCATGAAAAAGGAATTTTCATAAAGACATACATTTTGTAGTGCTTACTGCTCTATTCCTACCACCTCGTGCTTAGAATCTGCTCTAGAAACACTTGTTAAATACATTAATCAATTGACAGTTGATAAGTAGTTTAGCAGAGCATGGGTTCTGGAGCCAGAATATCTTACACCGGAAAATCCCAGTTCTACCATTTACCAGCTATGTGAACTTGGGAAATTTAACATTTTTGTTCCCCACTTTCCTTAGATGTAAAGTGGGTAACAATAGTACATATTATCTAAGACTTTTTAGGGCATATGAAACTCTCAGATCAGTACCTGACTAATAGTAAGCATCGTATAATACCTAGTATTGATCATTATTATTTTGTTGTTATGTTGAGCTCTATTGTTATGCAGAATAGTACATATAAAATATTAATTTAAAGAAGAGGAATATGTTTACATATTGAAAGAAAGCCAGGAAAGAATGCAGTGTGTGGTCTAAAACAATGGCTTCCAAGTTCTGTTCTCAATTAGAACCATAGGATGATTAATAAAATTCCGATTCCTGCCCAATTCACTCTCTTCCTCAATTCTCTATATTTATAACAATTGTACCAAAGGATAATGTTTGCACAGTTAAGTTAGGAAAGCACTAAAATCAAATTAATTTTAATAGTGCAAGTTTAAGCACGCTATGATATGATTAGGTAAGATATTTTGGAGTACAGGGATTTTTTCCTTTGCCCTTCAAATCCGATCAGGTGAGGAGTTGAATATTCTACCCAGGGTTCACACCACATGCCATTTGGATGTCTCTTCTCTTCTTTTGCTTCTCCCTTCTCTCCCCTCATACTTAGAGAGAAGGCAACTACTCCTCAGTCAGTGATACTGCCTCTCCTGAATGTGAGGAAAAACTTATGGGGGTCGGTAGGCCCTTGCTACTCAAAGTGTGGTCCATGGAGCAGTAACATTGACAGTGTGTTAAAAATACAAATCTCGGGGCTTCCCTGGTGGCGCAGTGGTTGAGCGTCTGCCTGCCGATGCAGGGGACACGGGTTCGTGCCCCGGTCCGGGAAGATCCCACATGCCGCGGAGCGGCTGGGCCCGTGAGCCATGGCCGTCGAGCCTGTGCTCCGCGACGGGAGAGGCCACAACAGTGAGAGGCCCGCGTACCGCAAAAAAAAAAAAAAAAAAAAATACAAATCTCAGGTCTTAATGTAGGGCATTGGTTCTCAACTCCAGTTCCCCATGGAATCACCAGGAAGCTGGACCATTAATCTTTGGATGCCAGGCTCCACCCAGGAAACTCTGCGTTAATTGTTCTGAGGTGGGCCCCGGTGGTAACTATTTTTTCTCAAATCCTCGGGTGGTTCTGACATGTAGTTGGGGTGGAGACACACTCATTTCGAGGAAAGAGAGCAGAAAACTTCAGATTGATTTTAGAACTTCTCCTTCCATGGTCTTCTCCAGGCTCCTAGGAGAATCCAGGTTCTAGAATGTCCTTTAGATTTCCTTACACCACTGGACAAGGAATTCTTGGCTTATTATTCAGGGCTACTGACCCACCTTGCCTAGTCTGATTTCTATCCTGCTTTCTTGATAATCTCCATGGAATCTGAATAAGCTTAACTATTAGACTAGCTAACATTCATAATATCAATAGAACACCGTACTGCATTTTCAATGCAAAAGTCAAGTACTTTCAAGCACAGCAATGCTGGTAAATTTTACTTATATTATGGTTAGGACTCCAACCCCCATGACCATCGTTGCTTTTTATAATTTTACTGTTGCAGGGTGATGACATTATGGCCTCTGAATGGACTGCAATGTTTTAAAAATGCATCTTGTTTTGTAACATCTTATACTTCATGCACTTGAAAATTATTTAACTCAAACAAAATGACTTTCTTTAATCCTTCACAGTTTACCATGGATTAAACAGTTAATGAGAGGGAAGCTAGACTTTGGGGGCTAGCAAGATCCAGTTCTCTTTGTGGGTGGCTGAACTAAAACTGGCAATTTTCTCTAATCTTAAGAATGATCTTTACAAAGTGAAATAAGAGCACTAAAAATCAAATCCGAATCAAATGCTTGAAAAGTCACCCCTCAACTGAATTCCTTGAATAGGGAGTAGAAGAAGAGAATTATTTATATAATATCTTGCCATTTCTTGAACCAGCACCTTTAGCATTACTTGAGAACTTATAGAAATACATATTCTTGAGCTTTAGTGTAGTCCTACTGGATTAGAATCTACATTTTAACAAGACAGCCCAGGTGGTTCCTAGGCACATGGAAGTTTGAGAAACATTAGTATAGTATACATTGGACTCACATACTTTTTTTCCTCCAACATTTGTTCTTCCCTAAATCAAACCCCATACAGCTTCCCATACCTTTGCCCGTTCCTCTTTTTTATCCAAGCTCTTTATGAACTTTTCTTTCATCTCCAAATTTCTTGTTATCCCTCCCCCAATTGCCTGCCTCTCTGGCCATGTCTTATAGGCAGCGGCAGGATGATATACAAAGGCACACTTTCATTAATTTTTTTCTTTATTGCAGTTGAATAAGAGAGGAAATAGTGAAACTTTTTCTCCCTCTACTCTAAACCAATAAACTCTCAAAGAAGTAAAATGGGTAATGTCCTGATGCAAAGTCTTCTCCTTGTAAGTCTGAAAATGCAGAGAGTCCATGAAAATACCAGTTTCCCAGTATTGTAAAAACATACAAATATGTTCAGTTTGTTCCTCCAAGATAGAGATAAAAGGGTACCAACTTCTTCAGAGATGAATTAGATTGATACAAACCACACCCACTCATCTTAGTTTTCAATGACCAATCATGATAATCCAAGGCAATTATGTAAGTTAAGATACAAATTCCTTTTCTACTTTCACTTCTTTTAAGAATAATAGCAAAAAAACAAAAATAATTATCTGTGCCAGTAAGTGTTGGGTGTTTCACTATCGATATAAACACTATAAAAATTCCTTCTAAATACTTAAACAGTAACTAACAACAAGATACTATTTTTATAATTGATTGAGAGATTTTGATTGAGAGTGTGAATAAGTGAAGCATCTGTGAAAACAAACATCTCCATTGACATAATGTGGTTGAAAACTAAATTCTTTGTTTTAATTGAAAGAGAAGAGAAGAAACAAAACATCTTTAAAAATCTGATGTATTGCCAGAGAAAACCTCTTTCAAGTTTCCTTTCTTGAGGGCACACCATTGCAGCATATATTTTATTATCATTATTATCTTTCACAACATGCAGTACCATGTTTCATTCTCCCACATGTAATATTACCCAATAGAAATCCCCAAAAGGAGCCACAGTACATTCATAACAAAGACAACTGTCTTTCAACTTCTGCTTTCCAATATGATTTAATCAAGTATGAAACCGGAAAAATGAGAATCAGCCTGTCCATCATGGCCATGATCATTAATACCTCCATGAAATGAGGGGAGAAAAGAGAAACATCTGCTTCTTCTTACCAAACTTCCAGATAATTTAAAACTACTCAAAAATTATTTCTTTAAAAGACATTCTACTGCCTCTGATAGCGTGAACACTTGTATGTTTTCTCAGGGTCAACCCTGGGCAAGCAGATGGGACAAGTGAAATGGAAAACATTTGGAAAACAGTAGCCATTCCTAGGCTCCTGGTATATGTGTACAGGAGGCTCTCTGATTTCCAATTTTGGCTCAGATCAGAAGAAAAAAGGTAAGGGTAACATCCCTGAAAAAAAGCTCAGTCTACTCTAGGGCACGCCTGACTTTCAATCCATTTAAGTGCTCACATTTTTATGGGTTTTAAAGGTGACATAAATCCCTTTGAATCTTAGAACGGAAAACATTCAATGCAGATTGAAAAGAGAAAAACCAACTTACCACAGTAGTTCAGTTAATTGACAGGCACCATCATCTGAAACAACAAAAACATATTTTGATATTACAACCATAAAAACTACCAAACTTTTCAAAGTGTCTTAAAGCACATACTGTGAATTTATATACAGAAGCAAAACTAAGTAAGCAATGAAAATACCTTATCTGATCTAAATCATTTAGTTTTTTTCAGATGAAAGTGTTTCATCCCCACTATATTAGGTCCAAATTAGATAACTGGTTGTTTTTCAAAATCTTTTGAATACACACACTGGCATATGTATATTTCACAACATTTTCTTCTGGTGTTCAAGTTTAAAAGGTAGGCAGAAATACAGAGTCTCCTGTATAATACAATCTTGGTTCTGACATGAGTGCAATCATGACACACTTATCCAAATACACAGCTCTGATAACGCCATATAAATTAGTTCACTGAACTCAAAAATTATCTCTATTGTCTATACAGAAAAAAGCTATAGTATTTATCACAGTGCTCAGCAGCTTTAGTCAGCTTCTCCTATTCTCCCTAAGATTCTCTCCCCAAATTCTCCACTACACCCTCCTTCTACTTTTCAGGTTGATCTCCCACTATTTTCCCTTGTGCCGTGTCCTCACACCCTACATTAAACATGTACTTTCTTTTCTTTAACAATATTTTAATTTGCCCCTTTTCTTTGGCCTCAATATTCTTTCTACCCAATCTTTAGGTCCACCCCAAATAACGTCTCTCAGTGAAGCTTGTCTTGATGCCCAAAGAAGGAATGCGTCTTCTTTTTCTAGGTTTTCCCACCATATGTTGTACCTTATAACCATCTTCTGTCATTTAAAAGAATAGTTGCATGGCACCTGTTTCTGCCAATAAAGCTTTAATTTTAAAGGACTATTAATATCTATTATGAATGAAACACTTTAGTTTCATGAAAAAACAAATTAAGGAATTGAAGAAAATTTCCTCTCTTGATAAATGACTTTTTAGGCAAGTTCTTTAATACTTTTTATACCATATGGGAATGCATTTTCTCTTTTGTTGTAATATTTTTAAAAAAGCATTTTTTTTTTGCAGGCTTGAATTTTGTATGGAAAGGTGATAAAACTTACTAGACTTCTAATTAGCACTGCATATGTCTGAAATTAGTGTTTTGAAGAACAGTGACACATTTGCCTTCAACCATGAACATGGTCACCCCAGCAGCAAGGCTGACATTAGTAGCATAATCTTAGAAAAAAAAAAAAAATCTCTTTATGTAGAATGAAATGATAACATTGCCTTGTTGGTAATTTTTTTTTTACTTCTGGCCAATTAATTATGTCAGATCAGACTGCCTATGTGAAGCATGCAGGTGTATTACACATTCACAATATCTCATCCTTCATTCTCCTTATAGGCCCACAATCACTTTGGGCTTCAAAATGTTGGCAAAGAATTCTGTGCAATTGCTCATATCAGGTTTCTTTTTTTTTTTTTTTTTTGGTAGTATGCGGGCCTCTCACTGCTGTGGCCTCTCCCGTTGCGAGCCACAGGCTCCGGACGTGCAGGCTCAGCGGCCATGGCTCATGGGCCTAGCCGCTCCGTGGCATGTGGGATCTTCCCGGACCGGGGCACGAACCCGTGTCCCCTGCATCGGCAGACGGACTCTCAACCACTGTGCCACCAGGGAAGCCCCTGGGTTTCTTTTCTTTTTTCCCTAGATGATTATAACTTGGCTATCCATCTATTTTATTAAAGACTTTCTTATTGTTTTCATATAACATATTAAATATCCAGAAAACGTACCACTGAACTGAATAATTAAATTTTAAATTACAGATGTAAACATTTTAATGTGGATATTTAAAATAAGAGCAATGTTTCTTCATTTGGTGAGAGGGAGAACTTTATTAGATTCTTTGTGCCTAAACCTAGAATGTGATATTTCATCTTCAGAATTATGTGTTCTTTATTCCAACCCTCTACAGTTCTTTTCACAGGAAGAACAACGGTATAACACATAATTAAGAAAAATATATATATATATTTAAATTGTGATTCAGGGAAGCTCCTAAAGTAAAATAATACTCAGTAATGGAACAGTGTTGATCGTTGAGTCTACAACCAGGTCATTAGTGGACACTTTCCCCTACAAGGGTCAAAGTTACCAAAGTGTTTTAGCATGAGTAAATAAGATATCATTATGGAAGTACCTTCAGAAATACTGATAAAAATGAATTTGTATTTAATTGAGTTTAGATATAATTATTAATATCTGGCAACCTATATGACTTTGATTTCCTTAAAAAATAGAGTGTGGACTTTACATACTGATTGGTTGAGGCTGGCACTTGTAGATAAGGAAGCAAAAAAATGTCAGTGGTAAGCACCCTGGAATTTATTGTTGCCTTGCTCTTCTGTGCCAGACATAATGCAAATATAGCTGGGCTAGGAACTTCAGGGATGGATGGCTTCTTGAGAATAATGATCTGATGGTAGTCTCCTGTTTCATTCAAAAGACAACCAAAATTTAACAAAGAAAATCCCATTAGAAGAAAATGTTTAGCAGGGAATGTTCTCATTGATATCTGTTCCAGGGATATGTCAACAAAGATTTTCTTTCACTTGAGTGGAATTGCCAAAGAACAGGACCAACCAAAATCTCTAATTCTATTGAATAGTACCAGAAATATTTTCAATTATCTGTAATTTCTAACATTTTCATCTAATTCACTAACTTTGTTTATCCATATTTTCTATCTTTCTTTCCTCCCTCCCTTCCTTTTTGTCAAATATATTTTCCATTCGCTTTTTTTCTTCTGCATTCTGATCAGGTCCTGAGAATGGCATCCACAAAACATGGAAATCCTTCCACATAAAACAGATAACTAAGTGTATACTAAGTGTATAATTGACGGAGAAGAAAGAAGGTCCTATCAAAAACTTTAGAACTTTTGTTTTGACTCTGGAGTTGCTGGCGCAAGTGTGAGAATAGAGTCATCCCAAATAAAATGGTTTATGGGTAGCACATGCACCTATATGTATTTTTTTCTTAAAAGAAGTTTTCTGAAGACTTTTCATATGCAAATTTATTCAAATAGCATCTACAATTAGCCATCCACCTCTCTATATCTGACCATTTAATTCTCATAAAGGGCATCTATTTTCTAAAAAATAATCCCAGTGTTTGAATGCAGGAACAGAATACTAAATTGGATATAATTCCAGTATTGTGATCATATTATTTGTTAGAAAATGAAATGAAGAATAAA
This sequence comes from Delphinus delphis, assembly GCF_949987515.2. Classification (NCBI taxonomy): domain Eukaryota; kingdom Metazoa; phylum Chordata; class Mammalia; order Artiodactyla; family Delphinidae; genus Delphinus; species Delphinus delphis. The sequence continues at coordinate 59,141,406 of NC_082688.1, forward strand.
TTAGATATGTATTACTGCCTTCTCTGTATATCTCTATAAGCAGGTGGTAGGAATAAGCCAGCTATTTCTGTATTTACTTGTAGAACCAATTATAGAAATAATTATGAAAACAAATGCAAGTAGGTACCGACTCCGGGCACAGAAAATTATTTTAGCAATGAAATTCCTGAGTTCCCATAACATCACTGAAACACATGCCTGCATATATAATACATACATATCATATGTATCTCTATCTATCTCTGACATACATATACACACACGCATATATATATATAGATACAGATATATACGTAGGTGGCCAGAGGAATTCTCCTTTCTAATTTTATTAGATTTTCTCTTAGCATTTCCTTTTCTTCATACCAAAACTCCAGTCCTCATTTTTCATATCATGCATGAGCAAGTGCAGGACTTGAGCAGAAGTGACAGAAAATGATGGTAACAGGGAAAGGAACCAAGAGTGAAAGGGAATTGGTATGACTAAGCCTCACTACATATATTTCATAAACAGCCTCTGATCCAAAGCCCAGAATACACTTCTTTATTAAAAAACAAAAAAGGTTAAACATTAGGTTTTACTTTTTTCTCCCGAAGTACAAATTACTCTTATTTTGGTCATAATTAATTGTGAATTATTTATCTTTACTTACAGAGCTGGGTAAAAATACAAATTAAAGTAGCTCCATTTTGGTCAAAAAGATGCATCAGATATTGTAAACAATCTCACTACAAAAAACTTTAGAAAACCGGATAAAATATAACAAATATTCTTTGAATCATATAACTGAGCAAAATATATTAAGGAGATCTTCAGTGGCCAAAATTAAAGAAAGAAGTAGAAATGACTGGTATGGAGTTACTGATCTTTTGGCTCTCTGGGACATTTACCAGTCTTAGCCAAGAGCCTTGGGATTTCACGGACAAGATATTAAAATGTCTCTTATGAAAATTTCCCACACAGGTGTGGGGTTTGAAATGGTACTATTGACAAGACAGAGAAATTCCACAGACAGAATTTAACAAAAAACTATTCCCAGGCTTGTACCTGAGAATAAAACTTAAAGCTAAAAAAGAACTTAAGCTAGAAGGTATAAGATCCAAATTTATTAAGAAGAAAAAACAAAAACTACCAAAAAAAAAAAGAAATATTATGTATAGAAATAACTGAGTAAATTAAAAGCTCAAAACAAAATGATATAAATAAATACAAATATATCAGTAACCATAATAAATGTATTGGTTTACAACCTTCAGAGTTCCAGGTGAAATTTGACATTGGCCTCCATACACAGAGGGCAGGGACAGACCAAGAAAGAGACAGGCCACTTCAGAGTGGCAGGTGGCAGTTTTAATACACAAGGGAACTTACTTACCAGGCTTGTCTTGGGTGGCCACAAGATGAGTAGATCTCCACACCAACCCTACAGAATCTTAAGTTTATATAGAGGCCTTCCTGGGGTTCAGTCACATGTACAGTCCAGATGGTCTCAACAGCACAGTACTATTTCAAGGTTGTGTCCTTGAAATGCAAATGAATTTAAATGCTAATTGAACACAGAAATTCTCTTACTCTCCTTTCCTTCTTCCCAGGATTGTATTACCCTTCATCATCACCTCTTATCACCACCAGTAGTATCTACTTGCTCTTCTCCCAGTTCTACCAAAGAACAGATTAGTCTCAAAGGTTCTCCTCTGTCTAATGTTTTCCAAACAAACAAAGCTATTTTATAAATTTTTAAGGGCTTTTACTTCTAGAAGTAGATACGAAAGAAATAAAAGGGAAGATTATCAAATATATAAGTAGCAAGGGAAAAAGCTCTTAGTTTCATCTAGGGTGACCAACTTGTCCTGATTTTAAAACTGAAAGTCTCAAGTCCAAGTCCCAGATGCAAGGAATCCGCCCTTCATAATAGTCCCAGTAAACTAGGATTGTTGGTTTCTCTAGATTTTTAGCTAGCCTCTGGTATGTGTCATGTCCTTAGAATATAAAGGACTAGGGCTTCCCTGGTGTCTCAGTGGTTGAGAGTCCACCTGCCGATGCAGGGGACATGGGTTCGTGCCCCTCCAGGAAGATCCCACATGCCGCGGAGTGGCTAGGCCCATGAGCCATGGCTGCTGAGCCTGCGCGTCTGGAGCCTGTGCTCCGCAACGGGAGAGGCCACAACAGTGAGAGGCCCGCGTACCGCAAAAAAAAAAAAAAAAAAGAATATAAAGGACTATAGATTTTTACTTTTTTGTCCCCTCTTTTTGCCCTTTCTTTCAGCTTTTGAGGCCCCTGCCTTTTCACTGTACACACCTCCAGGCATTTCCATGAAAAGACTGGCCTTCTCGCCACTCTTATTCAACATAATTTTGGAAGTCCTAGCCATAGCAATCAGAGAAGAAAAAGAAATAAAAGGAATACAAATTGGAAAAGAAGAAGTAAAACTGTCACTGTTCGCCGATGACATGACACTATACATAGAAAATCCTAAAGATGCCACTAGAAAACTACTAGAACTAATCAATGAATGTGGTAAGGTTTCAGGATACAAAATTAATTGACAGAAATCTCTGGCATTCCTATACAGCAACAATGAAAAATCAGAAAGAGAAATTAAGGAAACACTCCCATTTACCATAGCAACAAAAAGAATAAAATACCTAGGAATAAACCTGCCTAAGGAGGCAAAAGACTTGTACTCAGAAAACTATAAAACACTGATGAAAGAAACAAAGATGACATAAACAGATGGAGAAATATACCATGTTCTTGGATTTGAAGAATCAATATTGTGAAAATGACTATACTACCCAAAGCAATCTACAGATTCAATGCAATCCCTATCAAACTACCAGTGGCATTCTTCACAAAATTAGAACAAAAAATTTTACAATTTGTATGGAAACACAAAAGACCCCAAATAGCCAAAGCAATCTTGAGAAAGAAATACAGAGTTGGAGGAATCACGCTCCCCAACTTCAAACTATACCACAAAGCTACAGTAACCAAGAAAGTATGATTCTGGCACAAAAACAGAAATATAGGTCAATGGTACAAGACAGAATGCCCAGAGATAAACCCACACACATATGGGCACCTAATGTATGACAAAGGAGGCAAGAACATACAATGGAGAAAAGACAGCCTCTTCAATAAGTGATTCCGGGAAAACTGGACAGCTACAGGTAAAAGAGTGAAATTAGAACACTCCCTAACACCATACACAAAAATAAGCTCAAAATGGATTAAAGACTTAAATGTAAGACCAGACACTATAAAACTCTTACAGGAAAACATAGGAAAAACACTCTTTAACATAAACCACAGCAAGATCTTTTTTGACCGACCTCCTAGGGAAACGGAAATAAAAATAAACAAATGGGACTTAATTAAACTTAAAAGCTTTTGCACAGCAAAGGAAACCATAAACAAGACGAAAAGACAACCTTCAGAATAGGAGAAAATATTTGCAAATGAAACAACAAAGGTTTAATCTCCAAAATATACAAACAGCTCATGGAGCTCAATATCAAAAAAACAAACAATCCAGTTAAAAAATTGGTGGACGACCTAAATAGACATTTCACCAAGGAAGACATACAGATGGCCAAGAGGCACATGAAAAGATGCTCAACATCACTAACTATTAGAGAAATGCAAATCAAAACTACAATGAGGTATCACCTCATGCCAGTCAGAATGGCCATTATCAAAAAAATCTAGAAACAATAAATGCTGGAAAGGGTGTGGTGAAAAGGGAACCCTCCTACACTGTTGGTGGGAATGTAGACTGATACAACCACTATGGAGAACAGTATGGAGGTTCCTTAAAAAACTAAAAATAGAACTACCATATGATCCAGCAATCCCACTACTGGGCATATACCGTAAGAAAACCATAATTCAAAACAAGACATGTACCACGATGTTCATTGCAGCACTATTTACAATAGCCAGGACATGGAACCAACCTAAATGTCCATCGACAGGTGAATGGATAAAGAAGATGTGGCACATGTATACATTGAAATATTACTCATCCATAAAAAGATACAAAATTGAGTTATTTGTAGTGAGGTGGATGGACCTAGAGTCTATCACACAGAGTGAAGTAAGTCAGAAAGAGAAAAACAAATATTGTATGCTAACACATATATATGGAATCAAAAAAAAAAAGGAACTGATGAACCTAGTTGCAGGGCAGGAATAAAGAGACAGACATCAAAAATAGACTTGAGGACATGGGGTGGGAGGGGCAAAGTGACAGTAGCATCGCATTAACATACATATACTACCGAATGTAAAATAGTTGGCTGGTGGGAAGCAGCAGCATAGCACAGGGAGAATGGCTCCGTGCTTCGTGATGGACCTAGAGGTGTGGGATAGGGAGGATGGGAGGGAGGCTGAAGACGGAGGGGATACGGGGCCAGGTGTATGCATATGGTTGATTCGCTTTGTTACTCAACAGAAACTAACACCATTATGTGAAGTAACTATACTCCAATAAAGATCTATTAAAAATAAAGACTGTCCTGTGGCTCCCTGTTCCCTTATTTAAATACTTTACATTATAAAAAATACTTCAACCATGTGATAAATCCAGTAAGTCAACAATTGTGTAGTAACAAGCCAATGTCAAAATAGTGGGTTAAAATGAGTAAGGAACAATTTATTCGTTAAGTTTTTCTTTACTCATTCACTCAAGAAATATTTTTAACACTTATTAAAAATATTGGTAGCATCTACTGTATGTTGTGCACTGTTCTAGGCACTAGGGATATGGTGGTAACCACATGGACATGTTCCCTACGTACATTTTTGCAGCATAGAGAGGCAAGGGGGAGAAAGACTAGAAGCCAGATGACAAATAAAAGAGGGAAGTAATTTAAAACAATGAGCAAAATGAAGACCATGAAACAAGTGATATGGTTCAGAGGAGGAATTATTTAATTATTTATTTAAATTCTGGCTGTGTTGGATCTTCGTTGCTGCGCGAGGGCTTTCTCTAGTTGCAGTGAGCAGGGGCTACTATTCATTGCGGTGCACGGGCTTCTCATTGCGTTGGCTTCTCTTGTTGCAGAGCACAGGCACTAGGCACACAGGTTTCAGTAGTTGTGGCACGCGGGCTCTAAAGCGCAGGCTTAATAGTTGTGGCACACGGGCTTAGTTGCTCCGCGGCATGTGGGATCTGCCCGGGCCAGGGCTGGAACCCATGTCCCCTGCATTGGCAGGCGGATTCCCAACCACTGTGCCACCAGGGAAGCCCCAGAGGAGAAATACTTTAGATTAGATGGTCCGGCCTGACTAACACAGAGCAAGACAGCAGATAAGAGGATACACTATTTATATAAAGGAATAATGAACACATAAGCCTTGTGTGAACTTATAGTCAAGAAACAGGAAGAAAGTCAATATAACTGCAGTCTCAAAAGTAAGAAAAGAGGTGAAAGCTAAAGTTAGAGATGTGGGTGGGAGCCAGATCATGGACTGCATGGTAGGTCATTGCTAAGAGGTTTGGATTATACTTTCAGGGCGATGGGAAGTCACTGGAGGGGTTTAAGCAAGTAGAGTGACATTATCTGATTTTGTTTTACACATGCCTAGGGCTACTCTGAAAACATGGAAAGCAGAGGCATAAGTAAAAACTGAGAGATCAGTTTTGAAACTTGCCAGGCAAGAGCTTGTGGTGATTTAGACTAAAGTATACGCAGGGATGGAGAAAATTGGATAGATCTGGGATCTATTTTGGAGGTAGAGTCAACGGATTGGATTTGGATAGTGAGTAAAAGAAAGAGGTAATGGATGATTGCTGGTTTGGGATTTTAGTAACTGAGTGTTTATGCTATTTATTGAGAAAGGCAAGACTGGTGGAGAATACAGGTTTAGGGATGTGTGTATGAGCTGTGATGCTTCTATTTCAGACAGTAGGCTGAGGTTTTTCTTAGTTATGTGAGTATAAATGTCAAGCAGGAAGTTGGATGTGGAAGTCTGTAGTTCAGCGGGAAGGTTATGGCTAGAGATGCACGTTGGGAATCATAGAGATGGCATCTAAGGTATGGAAATTAGAGAGTGTGTCAGAGCAAAGAGTAGAAGGCTTAGGCCAGAGCCTAGGGAACTCCAACATTACGAGTGAGAACTGAAGACAGATTACAATCAAGTTCTGTAGGGTTTAGCTAGAGAGGAGGATTTAATTGAGTCTTTACCAAGTCTCTACTTAATGCCACATTATGTGCTAGGCATCCTAATGAACAAAACTGACTCCTGTCTCATCTGCCTTATGGTTTAGAGTCCATAAAACTATGTTTCTTCCTCTATATTTCTGTATTCGCAAAATAATCCCAGTGGCACTCTAATGGTTTGTCAATTTCAACCAACTCTTTATCATTCAAGTACCAAGCATTTCTTACAACAATCACTCCCCTTCATTTCTTCCCAATTCCTCTCAAAGTCTAAAACCCACAGATTAGTTCTGTAGGAAAAAAAAAATGGCACTATGTATTGTTTTTCCTTGAACTACACATTTCAGGAAAAGGAGATACAACAAATTCACAATCTGGTTGTGACATAATATTATTCTATTCAATTTATTTGATCCTATGTTTTTCCTAAATCATAACTGAGCAACATGGGGAATTGCAATAACTTCTTCAAGAAGAATGATTTATGTGTTGGACTCTCAGATTTCTTGAGTGTTATCAATCATCAGAGAAGCTGATGATCAGGCAAAGCAACAATGGACACCTAACACCAGTAGAAGAAATAAAGAAAATCATTAGAAGTCCTTTAATCCTAAAGAAACTACTCAGATAGACAAGACTGGAAACAAATTTCACAGGCAGTGTCTTGCTCCAGGGCATGTTTTATAACATTAGCCTGGGTAAATATGCTTCAGTTTCAATTAATAAAATTGTAAATTCAGGATCTATGCTTTAGCAAAGCTGCAGTTTGGGTTTATGCAACGTTAAACTATTATTTGCTAAGGCTAAATAAAGCTGTAAATTAACATACTCTCTGAAAGACTTTAACATGGTTGGTGCAAAATTGAATTTTTATCCTGTAACTCTGGGAAGACAGTTGCTAAACAAAAGGCATTTTCAACCATTTTCATCATTGTCTTCATCTAATTATTTTTTTTCTTCCAATACTGAAATCATTTTTAATGTAGCTTTTGGAAATTATATTGATGTTTGTTCTTTGGCTTTTCTCTTTCTTGAGATAATTCTTAATTTGCTAATACATTGTTAACACTACAGCTTTGCATATTTTCTATGTGTTTAATCTGTCCTAAAAAAAAGTAGCAAATTTGCTATCTAATTTTGCTATTCTTTCCATGTACATTAAAAATTCATTCTTTGGATAACTTTGGTTTGGAATATGAAGTGCTAATGTAAAATTTACTTTTGCACTCTACTTAGAGGAGTAAAATATATTGAGAAGGTTGAATAATGAAAACAGGATTTCAAGGAGAATGCTCACACACCTAAGAAGGCAGATATTTTTAAAACGTATTAAAATTGCTCTCTGAAAATTGCCACTGCCAAGAAAGGACCAATCATCGTTCAGGCCATTGCCTTGATTCGGGGCTGGGACAGCTGAAACCAGACATTTTATTGTCTCTTACTCTGAAGTAGGAGTCTTAGAACATCAAACTTAAATAAACACTGAGCTTTGGTACCATTCAATGAAGTAAATAAACTGAATGAATAGAAGAAGGAAGAGGTGGAAGGAGAAAGTTTTGTGGTTGAAAAATGAGCCTTTAAATAGTATTAAGAAAACTATGATTCTATATAACAAGAAAAATCCATAATGTATAAATTAATGTTTTTCAAATATGTACATTCCGGGTATCCTGCATCCCTGGCTGTTTCTTCAGTTTCCCTGTATTAGAGCTATAGAATCTGGTAGCTTGATGGGAACTTGAGGAAGTGGTACTAACATGTAAATATTTAAACTGCAATCTCTCTTCACTCTTCATATCTATTTCCCCACAATGAGCCCCACAATTAATATATAATTTCCTCTAAGAACAAACTCTGTCCTCTTTACCTCTTCTTTCCCTGATTTCTACTCAAGGGCAGTTGCCAGTATGTAGTTCAAAGTTCCCCATAAAATTTACTGTGTTTTCTTGAAATACCCTGTTCTACAGTGAATGAACTCAACTTTTCTATTCAATATAAAGTTATACCTTTTCACTAAAATCAAGGCTTCTACTCACAATATTCACTCATTTTTTTCAATGGAGCCCACCTCCCTCCCACAACAATTCCAAATCCTCCTCCCTCCTAGGAGAAGGATTTGATACACGCTTGAGTTTTCAATACCACTCCCCAAAGTAAGGGGATTAAAGCAAGTCTGTGAGACCATGAAGCAGGTAGTAAAATTACAAAAGAATGTTTCAGTATAAAAGAGACTTTGCCAAAGCTGGACAATTATGGAAGTAGTCTACAGGGAGGGAGAATGATTAATGTGTAAGTTTCTAGGGGAGATAAGAGGGGATAGGGTTGAGGAACAGTAACCTTGAAAAAATATCTGACATGAACTCTTTCCTCTCCATTTCAAAATATTCCCATTATCATTCACTTGTTCTCTTTCTTACATCTGTTGCAGAGGAAGCCTGAGGTCAATTTGGTGATTATCAAACACAAGATTGCAAAGTCTCAAGTAATGTAACTTGTTTTTGTAATTGCTTAATAATTGAAAATACTTTCTTTTATTAACTCTTCTCTTTACTGCCTTCCAAAGCAATGGTATTTTTCTGCTTTTTCTTTGTTGTAATGCTAAATAAAAACTTGAGCTCTGGAGCTAGAGAACTTAGATTTAAATCAAGAATTTGTCACTAGCTAACTCTGTGCTCTTGAGAAAACTAGCAAATTAATCTTAATCTCTCTGGACCTCAATTCTCTCACCTATAAATGGGAATAATAATGGCACTTATTTCATAAAATACTATTTTTGTGCAGATTAGATAAGCTTAGCACAGAATGGGCTTGAGAATATTGTAATGAACTTTGCACAATGCCATTCCTCAGTCAAACACTCCTCCTCATGTAACTTCTTTCCCTTCTTCCATTTATTATGTCTAACATTTCTCTAACATCTCTTCTATTCCCCTTTTCGTACCTCTTTATTCCTCCCAAAATAAGAATTGTCCAAGACCTTGGATTCATCTTATTATTTTAACAGCCTTTTCTTTGGCAGATGTATCCATTACCATGGCTTCAACGTTCAGAGGGGCTTCTCATCCAGACATTCCACTGTCACCACTGAGTCACATCACTCAAGCCAATACTCGTACCCTATGTGCAGCCTTTCACGTGGTTTTCCCTACTTTTACTATTCCTGTTTCCCTCCAACTTAAAATTGCAGTCAATCTTTGCTTCATCTTTCTCTTTCATCACCACATACAAGTATTTTCATGTTTTTGTTTAACCTTTACTATCTCTCCTCTTTATTCTCACCACCACCATTTTAGTTCATGCCCTTATTACTTGACTTCAAACACCATAAATTGACTTGTTTATTTCTGAAATTTAAATAAATGAATCATGGAGGATGTCTGATCTTGTGTCTGGCTTTTCCTATTCAATATTATGTTTGAGAATCAACCATGATGATGTGTATGGCAGTAGTTTATCTTCATTACTGTGTAGGATTCCAGTATATGAATATACAATGACTTATTCATCCATTCAACTGTTGATGATATTTAGGCTGCTTCCACTTTAAGGTGATTATGAATAATGGTTCTATAAACACACTTATACATGTTTTGTGGTGACACACAATTCTGTTGGATATATGCACAGAGAAGGCATAAGCATCAGATACACAGAAAAGATATTCCATGAAATAAAAGTGGCTACCTCTGGGTGGTGGTGGGATACGAGGAATTTTTTGCCTTATTCTAAGTTTTCTACAATAAAGAAATTTAGAAATTGGTATACCAAAGTTACTCAGAATATGAGTTCTGGCATCAAAAAGCCTGATTCAAACACTAGTGCCCCTACTTATCTCCTCTTATTTTATTAATTTTGTTACTATTTTATTTCAAGTTACTTAACCCTGCTGAAGTTCAGTTCTTCACTTGCTCATGTGTAAAACTGGGGAATCAGAGCATCTCTTTCCTATAATTGTTGTAAGGAATAAAATACCTAACCCACGAACACTCAGTCCAGTTCATGGAAAAAGTAATCATCCAGTAAGGGACTGCATTATTCATAGGGATTGTATTATTATATTTAATACAATATTTTATCAATATAATAATATTTAAATATAAATATTATTATACTTATAAAAAGAGAACACTGTTTTCCCTTTCATAATTTTTGTCTTGTGAAATTTGGGTTAGATATATAGAAAAATTTATAGTGTAGTAATTTAAGTACTGGAGGAATCAGAAGAATATTTATTTTTATTGACATAAGTATAGAGTAGCAAACTATCTGTAGATTAAACTACCTAGAGGTGGGGCCGTAAATCTATGAACCAAAACCACCAGAGTAACACTGGCAGTAGAGAGAGAAAAAAAACAAAACAAAACAGGGAATTTATGGTATCAGTGTACTGATTGAATCATTACTGATGCTTCTCATGTTTCTTTTTATATATATATATATAAATATTCTGACAGCAAAGGAAATGATTATACGTGCAAATTGGGTATCCCTTTCTTAAAATTTTAGATCAGCTGGGACTACACTCAACTGAACCAGCAAAATCTAAAACAAATAAAACATCGTTTGTAAGAAAGCACTTAAGAAAATCACAAGTATGACAAGCAATTTTTGCCAACTCATATTGCTCATCTATGATTCTAAAATGTATGTGTTGCGTTTACAAATGTGTTCTTATTGAGATTCATACCTGCATTACTTGTTTGTTCAGAGTCCTAGAAAATTATAATAAAATGGAATCTTACCACCACTCTCAATTTGGGGATTCATTTCAATTAAAAAGAGAAAATGAAAGAATAATTTTAATCAGCTTCTGCTTATTTCTCAGTAAACGCTGTGATAAAATGTAAAAAAAAAATAAAAAAATAAAAAACAAAGAAAAACTAGTAGAGATCTTCCTAGATTTATGATGAGGTTACAACCTAATAAAGCCTCATTAAGTTGAAAATACTGCAAATGAAAAAGGCATTTACTACACCTAACCTCTCAAACATCAAAGCTAAGCCTGGTCTGCCTTAAGCATACTCAGAACACTTACATCAGCCTATAGTTGGACAACGTCATCTAACACAAAGGCTGTTTTATAATAAAGTGTTGAGTATCTCAGGTAATTTATTGAATACTGTAATGAAAGTAAAAAACAGAACGGTTGTATGGGAACAGAACGCTTGTTAAGTGTATTGATGGTTTCCCCTCATGATTGCTTGGCTAATTGGGAGCTGAGGCTGGCTGCCCTGCACAGCATCATGAGAGAGTATCATACTGCATATTGCTAGCCCGGGAAAAGCTCAAAATTTAAGGCATGCTTCCACTAAACACATACCACTTTCACACCATCGTAAAGTGGAAAAATCATAAGTCAAACCATCATCATTTGGGGACCGTCTGTATTATACTGAAAAACATTACATTAAGGAAAAACAGAGATTTGGGGTTTTAGAAAGAGCCCAGTTTGAAAATCAACACCACTGTTTATTGATATTTGACTTTGGGTTAGTTTCCTCATTTGTAGAAAGGAATGATTGTGAGGATTAAAGAAAAAAAAAAAAAGGAACATAAAATATCCTCACACTGCTTGACACAAAATAGGTGTTCAGGAATATTATGTTTCCTGTCCCTTATCACTCTATTTTAAAGTATTTCCTTCTAAGTAATAGAAATTTCCCAATTTTGGTATTTTATCTGACTCATTAGAGACTTCTTATTTTTGATACCACTCATTATATCCCAAAATATATTAGGGTCTTTTTTATCAAGAAAGTCAGAGACTATATAATTCCTTAGACCAAAACTTAGACATAGCTTTTATAAGTATACATTTTCTGAAATGTATCTCTACTCCACTCTAGAATATATTTATCTAACAAGATAAGTGTGCATGATTATCATATCAGGCTTTCTGATTTTAATACAAAGGTGAATATACACATACTGAACTTGTCTCAGTATATTATTCCCAAGTATTTTTTCTGAAGTCAGTATTAGTTTACCTATGATATTATATTATGTACTTGTCCACTCCTGCCACAGATACAGTCATCTAAAACAATATCCAATAGCAATTTTTAAGTTGTATTTTTTCAAAGAACCTATCATTTTTTAACTTGAGGTAATATTTTATGCGTCTGAATCATATTTGAGCTTCTCCAAGTCTGTGTTCTTGGGACACTACTAGCAGTATGATCCATTGAGCTAAGATGGAAATCCTTTATCAATAGAAATATAAGGCAGTAATGATACAATCCTTTTTAGAAGTCAGAAAAAGCCATATTAAACTAATTCAAGACCAGTAACACATCTCGTGAGTTAACAGAAGCAAATTCCAGAAAGATGTGAGAGTGTCACAACTAACTGAGAGCACATTAACACTTCTATAAAGCCCCCTCCCCCGCCCAGTAGAAATGAACTCACAATATAAAAATTACAAACCAAAGGAGCAAAGGAACCAACCATAAGGCAGAAATCAGTAGATGCAGGAAGTAAAAAATTTACATTCCAAGAAAATAATAGAAAAGCCCAGGACTGATTATCTCAAATCCTAATAGACTCCTAGGGAAGCAGTTGATTTTCAAATTTAACAGATGACTGGCTCTCAAACATTTTATTCCACATATAAACGTATATTTCAGGTTAAAAAAATCCTAAGGTTTCAAATATTTCATTTTTTGGCATACATAATATAGTCAAAAAATAGGAAAAACTTCTGTCTAATATTGGTTCCAAATCAAAGATTTTCTATAAAAGCATATGAACGATTGAAATGTAATGTCTTGGCCTTCCTGACTCCCATCTTTTGCTACCTGCAAGAGGAAAATATGAAAATAGAAAAGACTCATTTAAAAAAATCTGTTGTCAAACACATTTGTGACACATTGTGTAGTACAGCACAATGAAAATTACAGTAAGGTTCACTAAGCAGCCTTATACAAATTCAGTAAGTGCTAGATTTCTTTAGAGAGAGCGTCAGTTGTTTAGATAAATGAAGTGGCTTCTAGATGAGAGGTTACTGGCACAAATCAATACACTGAAATATGTATTCAGTCCATATGGTATTTCAGTAATGGGTGCTTAGAATTCAGTACATAGCACTGCTATAAATCACAAGCAGAAATTATATTAAAAGAAAGTTAGTTCTGTGATCTGAACTCAGAAATCAATGGAAATGTATACCAAAAATAAGAGGCTTTTAGATATGTATGTCAAAAGAAAAATGATTTGTGTCACTGCCATTCATAATTCATATTTTTGTTTCCTATGTCTAGTTGAAGTTGGATTTTTTCCATGTCTCCATTTCCTTACACAGACCACCTTTAAAGTATGTAAGAATTCCACATGGGGAAGAAATCCACACATCCTTATTAAACATATAGGAAGTGCAAAATTCAGAGTCACCAGAACCTGGATAAGAAAATCCTTGACTTTCTGGAGGGGTATTTTGGGATGGGGCAACCATAGCTGCAGGTACATAGTGGGCAGAATACGATTAAGTTAGGATGAAACTGGGTAAGAGAGGAGCTAAATGGTCAAGTATAAGAGTTTAGAAGTCATAGGGTAAGAAGAAAACAGGGAGCTCTAGGGATCACTGATGGGGCAAAAGACACCATAAAACAACCATTGATCCTTGTTAATTGAAGTTGTACTTTTACATCTATCTATCTATCTGCATACACACATTCACTCTAGACTTGAATCATTACCAATATTTTACTATTGTCTTTTAGAACTATGTTTACCACACATCAGGGGACCCCAAATGCATGCTTGCATAGACGTGAATGTTCATAAACAAAAGAAGCATATTCAGCATAGTTCTGTAACCACAATCATGCTATGAGCATAGCTGCTGTGATAAGCTGACTGATAATGTTCAGTGACCTAAACTGGAGCTTAGAATAAGTGTAGGTGCATGCATGCCTTAATCAAATGAAAAGTAGGCCAGATATATGTGTTTACTTTTTTTTTAACCACAGCTGAGAAACCTTTTTTTGTGTGTGTGTGCGTGCATATGTGTGTGATTGTAAAAATAAATAAACCATTACCCTGAAAAAGAAACCATAAGGTTGGTTTCTATCAAAATAGACATGAAATGGATTAAAAATTAAACTCCAGACTGGGACATATTTTGTGTTTCTTTTCAATTCCCAATAATGCATTAGGATATACAGTAAAATCCCTGAGAATATATGACACTGCCTGTCCTTTTCTTGATAATCAGTGCAGGGTTGAGAACAAAAACTTGTCTCATGGAATTATGCCTTCTAAGATTAACACACAAATACAAAATAATTTCTAAGCTAGCAAACATATGTTATTTTCTTCAGAATTTTGACCATTTTCTGTGGGTTTGTGTAGAAATAATCCCCATAAATATCAATATCTAGAACTGTGCAAACGAAAGCAGCCAATTATACTATTTCTCTAAAGTTTGGTAGAATATCATACAATGCTACTCACTACACGAGCATCACTGAGATCATTAAACCTGAAGCAGAAATGCCTTTTGCTAATGTTTTTAAAATAAGAGCAAAATCATCATGTGTAGCCAAGTTGAAATGGGGTAATTGCCTTCTGATGCCTAAGGAAAGGAGTGAAGCCCATGGACATCTGAATGGAGGGGGATGGAAGCCCTGTGTGTCAGACTGACAATGTTCAGTATTTTAAATTAACAGAAGAATTCACAACACAAAAGAATGTCAACACTGTGCAGAAAATGATCCCTAGGGAATGAAATGTGAGTGTTTGAAAAGGTTCTCTAGGTAAGGAAATAAAATACTAAATTTATAATGAGCCGATGTCACTGCAGGGAAAATGGACAAAAGAAATCTCTTAAAGCAACCCTGTCATTTTACAGGTGAAGAAACAGAGGCCAGGAGAAGGTAAGTGAACTATAACAGGGCTGCCTAGTGAATCCATGTCTTCTGAACATAATTCACTGGTTCTTTCTTCTGGACCTGAGTGTCCCCACAAGCAAAGAATACAGTCAAAGGGAGATTATACAGCCAAATTTCAGATATAACTCAATTTTATCCCCAAATCATGTAGGTACTAGGTTCTTTTCTTTTTCTTTCTTTTTATTTTTTTTGGCTAGAATTATCTACATCTATTTCTGTTTTGCAAATAGAAATTTCACTCACTTTTGTACCTTAGTAAATAAGCCTTATTTCATATTATAACATATTCATTTTTTCTAAATTTGATATTTGTGGCTTTGTAGCAAGGGACAAGGATCATATGAGCACCTCAAACACCCTGACCCATTGCAACTATTGCTTAATTTTCTACATCACTATCACTTTATTTCCCTTTGCCAAGACTGCAGCTGCTGCGGCTGTCTTCTCAGCATCCAACCCTCAAAGGTCTGGGCTTGGGTACAGACTCTCATCTCCCTAATGAAAGTATTACTATTTCGATCTTGCCTTTCTTTAGTCAACTCCCTTTCATGTTTCCCACAGTTTTGGGCCACTCTTGTTGAAGCTCCTGTCACATGCTAGTCACTTCAGGAAGATGCTTTAGGCTCTCTCACTCTACCCTCAAATTTATCTTCATCCGTACCTATCTTCACCCTCTTAAATATGATTTTTCTTACATTTATTCCTCTCAGAGAACCTCACAGACTTCTCTGTTCTTATGTGCCATTCCCCAAGAGAACCTATATTTTCCCACATACCTTCAAGTTTTTGATAAGGTAATCTAATAAACTGATGGGCTCTGATGGACAAAAGTGTTAGCAATCTCTGGGACCATTTTTGCACTCTCTCAAAACCTTCTGGACGTAGCACTTTCAAACAGAGGAATGAACCTCACTGAGGATATTTCAGGAGAGGAAAGAGCAGTTGAGGAATTTCAGTTTCAGCAGTGTAGCATAACAATGTACTTCGTATGCTACCAACATGCATCAGATACTCCATCCTGATGTAGCATGATAATTTCGTGCAGCCATTTGTGATGGGAAGGTCATTTTGAGCAAACAAGTTATAAAATACCTTGAAGTATTTGGCTTTAATTCATGTTTCCACATTTGGCTGGTTACTAATTAAAAAAAGAAACAATCAGCACAAATAAAATAAAACAGAACCTTAGTTATTTTAGTTATGGCAAGGCTATTCATCACTCTGAAAAATAAGGCAAAATTAGAAATTATCACAGATATAAATTATCTGTTCAGATAAAAGCTGTGATAGTCATATGACATGTTTGCTTTCCAACTCAAATTTGGCTGTAATCTTGGCTTTTCTTTTTTACTTGTGACCTTGGTCAAAGTATTTAATTTCTTTGAGTTTTGATTTCTTTATATGTAAAATGGGGGAGGGAGGGAGGGAGGGAGGATATCTACCTCTAAGATTGTTATGAGGATTAAATTAGATAACATTTTTAAAGTAGTTAAGCACACTGTGTTGCACATCATGGACCCTTAACAAATGACAGGTTTTCTTATTATATTTTAGTAGATTGTTCTTTACAAGTAGTTATATAATCACTAATATCAATGTGATTCTGGACTTCAGGAGACTAATCCACATTTATAAAACTGAAAGATAAAGTTTTAAGGGAAATAATGGAATTTTCCCTTAAAATATTTTTCCCACCTGTTCTAGAAATGGGTATTGCATAGCTCTATTGAGAATTCACCTATTATTTAAAACAATGTTTGATTGGATTCAAACTACCTTCCAACATCTTCTCAAAGGTCAATCCAAACTCTTCAATTATCTTTTTCACATACATCTCAAAAAGTATTTTGAGTACCTGAAAGCCTATAATTCTTTTTCCCTAAAGTTTTGAATTCCATCTGATGAAGATATTACACTACGTGAAGTACCACCATGTCACAGCAACAATAGTTTAAATTAACCTCTTACTGCCTTCAGTCAGGTTCTTTCTCTTCTTCATAAAAGTTAATTTAATGCTTTTGAAAGAAGCAAGATTGGCAGGAATGGAGAATTAAGGCATTTACGTCACAAAATAGGCACTGACTGGAATGAGTAGCAATATTCTTAAAATTGTTGGCTATTACAGAACCTCAAATACATTTAGAGAAGAAGTGCCTTAAGGGAGTGATGGTAATTGAGTCTTGCTGGGCCATTCAGTCCATGGACACATCCTAGTGATGATAATTAGAGCTATTCAACATGGTAAGTGTTGGATTTTAATTTAAAAAATCATGACTGTCATCATCTCTTTGATACATTATGTAGCAGAGATCAGAACCACGGTGTAAGATTACATAGTGGAAAGGGTTTTGTCTGGACAACTGCCCTCAAAAGTTTCAAAATGCGAAAGTCTAATCTAAAGCTATTCTTTTATTAAACAGATACTAATTAGGTAGTACCATCTGCCAGTTTCTTTTTTCGTCTAGGCATTGGGTATAAGACAGGTGTGGTCGCTGCTTTCCTGGAGTTTAATGGAAAGGGGGAAAGATTTGAAACAAAAAATATATGAAAATTTAAAAGATAATTTCAGATTCAGGGCTGGCCTCATGGGCCGATAACCTGTGCAGTCACATAGGGCCCTGCCTTTAAAAGGGCCTCAAACTTAGTTTAATTAGTGCCAATTGCCTTCCTGAAATTCTTAGTAATTTTTAACAAGGGGCCTGCATTTGCATTTTGTCCTGGACTCTGCCAATTTTGTAGCCAGTCTTGTTCAGATAGTAACAAGTGTTATAAAGGAAATAAAGTAATGAGATAGAGAAAGGGGGCATGAGTCACAAAACTACTTTAGATAGGAGTCCAAAAATACCTTTCTGATGGGGGGACTGAAGAGCCATGAATTACAATATTTACCAAATTAATGGATCTCACACACTGAGAAACGCCTGTATTGAATCAAATTCAACAGATACTAATTTAACACCTATTCTGTGCAAGAAGCCATCAGATTACTCTTTAAAGAACAGGGGGACAGAGTTTGTGTTCCTGGTACATTTGAAATGAAAGAAAAAAGTACACAGGGAGTTCTCAATAAGCTCTTCAAGAGATGCTGAGATATATGAGGATTCCAGAAGTGGAAGATATCACTAAAGTTTGGGACAATAAGAGAAGTCTTTTAAAAGGGGAGGGGGTAGGATTTCTTTGTCACAGTTAGTAGGGTGGGTGGAGTAGGGAGACTTCTTCACCAGCTAGAAGAAATAGCAAAATTGAAGGCTCAGAGGCAAGCAGAGTGACTATGAGGTAATAGTAAATAGTGCTTAAAAGCATAGCTATGGTATAGAATGGATGGAGGAAAATGTTTACAAAAAAACAACTCTGGATGCATTCTTATGTTTTATCTTTTTCTTTTTATTTTCACTTAATAAACTGCTAAGTCCTATTGATTCTATTTTCTAAATATCTCTTGAGTGCATTGCCTCTACTTCTGACCATCATCTCATTTCGACATGACTGCATCAGCTTTACCACTGGTCTGTCTCCAGTTAGGCCTCTTCCCCAGATCAGTTCTCTTCCTCCCAGTCAGAGGACACTTTCTTAAAAGAAAATCTGATCATGTCACTCTTGGGTTTGATACCTTTCAAAGCAGAGTTATGAGTGGATAAGCCCTGATTCTGAAATCAGGCAAAACAGGATTTGAATCTTGCCTCTAACACTTACCAGTTGTGCTATATGTACATGAGTTTTTTAGCTTCTCTGGTCCTCAGTATCCTCACAGGGTGTGCTGATTAGATAAAATAATGTATGCAAAGTGATAACATTGCCTGGTTAACACGGAGAACACTCAGTAATTGTAATTGCTCTCAGGATGAAGTCAAATTCCTTTGTGTGGCGTTTAAGGTCCTAAATCAACCAACTTCTGTCATTCCTCGCCTTATTCTACACGTCCATGTCCACAGCACTCAGCTACATGATATGCTCTCCCTTTTCCCCACGATGTTTACATGCTGGGCCTTCTTCCAGGAATGCTTCTTTTCTGCTAGCTATTTGTCTCATTCTTTCAATCTATTGTTGTCATTCCCATTTGATAAGCAGGAAAACTCATACCCTGATTAGTCCAGTGACTTTTCAAAGTCACACAGTAAGTAGCAGAACAAAGCCCTAAACCAGTTCAAATTAGTACAAATCCTGTGCTCCTTTCCCTGTATTTTTTGTCTCACAAGTTTCAGATATTCTCTGGGAAAAGGTTTACTTTTTAAAAAAAATAAAATTGTTCCCCAAATATGTACTTTGTCTGCTGCCCTTACAGTTTCCTGTCTTTTTCCCTTCATTGAGAATTAATACGGGTTTCCACGGACAGCTTCCTTATGTCAAGTAAGATCAGAAAGCAAGCAAATAAACAAAACTCTGACATGCCCTACCGCCACCAAGAATAACCTTCAATTTGGGGATGAATGGGTCTATTAGCCTATTCTTTGGGGGAACGTGAGGCAGCCATTTTCCAGTAGCACTTGCTTCAACCATAAAAAACTACTGCCATTTTGAAGGCATTTAGGGAAAGCTGTCACATATAAAAATTCTAATGGGATGCTAATCTGCTTGGTAAAATTAAAGTTTTAATCTTAAAATCTGAGCTAAAGTAAATTTAGATGGATATAGATTCATTTCACAAACATCAATAGTTTTTCATTATGTTAAAATCAATCCCAATTTTACATGCAAACAGCAGATTCGAGTAAAAACCTCAGAGGTTGGTATTCCACCAAAAACATACTTATTTTGGATCTCTGTAAAAACAGCTGCATGTTCTTACTAAGAAGAGCACCGTTTAGCTTTGACACCTCCATTCCTAGAAAAATCCAGTTCATACTTTCTAGCCATCACAAGTGGTTTGCTGTTAGACAGTCACGGGGGAGAAAAAAAAAAAAAAAAAGAAAATCAAAAGAATCCCGAGGGACAATTGGATTTAAAAAGTTATGCTCACTATAAAACTGAATTAAAAGCACATGAAACTATCTGGAAGTGGCATACATTTATAGTGCTATATAATATGCTTCTCTATCTTCGAGAACAGTTGAATTTAGAAAGTTGTTTAACCTCTGCAGAACTCTAGTTTCCTCATCTATAAAATGAGAACAACGTCAGCCTTGCCCACTCTTCAGAAATTGTGTGAGGATTAAATGAAATAGTCAATATGAAAACACTTTGAATATATACATACTTATCAACTATAAGTGATATCACTTCACACTGGGAAAGGGACATACATCCTTCAACTCTCTTTCCAACTGGTTAAAAAAAAAAAAACCTCTTAGGTCCTCTGATTGTCAGTTAAATTGTTTGCCTTACCTGGAATGTTACTTTTTTCCCTCTCCAACAAAATCTTTTAAAAAATTAATTTCCTCCATGAAAAGTTCTCTGAGACCTAGAGCCTTTGCTTATCCCCCCTCAACAAAAAATCCTTATCTTAAATGTGTACAAGTGAATCTTTTCAAGTCCATGCTTGTTAGTCTTGTCACTCGTATCCAGTTTGCAAGCCCTTCAGAACAGAATGGCTTTCACGGTGCCTCCTGGTACAGGGCACAGCGCTGAACACAAAGGAAATGCTCAAGAGTGAATCGCTAAATGGATTCATTCACCCCTTGGGAAGGCTGACTGGCTTTTCTGTTTAGCCATCCTGATGGTTACTCATAGAATAAAATTTGTTCTGTCCAAAATTAATCTGTACCAAAGTTAGATATGTGGAGACCAACCAATATCAGAGAAAACAGCCATATCTCGCTGGTTGTGTAACTGTTCAACTTTCTTTTGCAGTTTCTATTTTTAACAATAAGAGCATTTATCTGACGATCAATCCGCAATGACAGACATTCATAAATGTGGAGACTCTGACATTAGACTGACCATGGTTAATATCTGACATTTTCTAGTTATAAGCCATGCAGCTTTTCAAAGTTAGTTAGCTATTTTGTGTCACAATTTCCTTATCTGTAAAACAGGGATTCTATTACAAATGAGATAGTGCATATCCTATTGGCTATATGTTATTAAGGTCTACATCAAAGCGTACTTGAGCGACTCATTCATTCACCCACTTGCTGGGTGTACATACACGGATTAAATATAGTCCTTGCTTTTGAGGACTCAAAGTGAAATCAAGTCTATAATTTGATTAGCAGTAATGAAGGTATCTTTGAACCAGACTGGTGTAGGAGTACAAGGAAAGAAATTATTAATTCTGCATGGAGCTTTAAAGGGAGATATGACAGAAGAGCCATTTAATTTGGGCTTTTACTTGGTGAGTGAGATTGTTCCAGTAAGTGGAAAAATGTTGTGGAGAATAAAAACACTTTCTAGGTAAGCAATTAATGAGCAGTAGGGTTTGACTTTGTAGAATGTTTTCTGCACAAATCTAATTAGAACACACATATGAAGATACTGCAAGAGGATTCTATTGTAAAACTGGGTAAGCACAGCTTTATGAATTCTAAAAAAATGGCCCCTTATCTCACACATATGGTATATATATATATATATATATATATATGTACTATATATACACACATATATAAAATACATATATATATATACACACATAAATATATGTACGTGTATATACATATATGATGTATAGTACATATATATCCAAATATTGTCGTTATCATCCATCTCTAACATGACATACACCTTGAAAATGAAGACTTAGTCTCATTTTAAAAACGAGTAATATATTCAGATAACCAAAAGCTCTATAAAATTTAATCTATCAAGCTATTCCTAAATAATAAAATAGAAGCAATAGTTAGTTTTTAAAATAGGTTATGACCTAATTATCTATTCATATTTAATAGAAATTCTGTAGAGTTATTTTGAGGACACTTCAATAGTAATTTGAGTTCCTTGATAAGTGAAATTAATATGATCTATTTCAGAAATAAAAATCAATGTAAAATCAAGCCTATAAAACTTGGAAAGTTCAAGAATCCTGCAATTCTGCTTAGAAATGAATAGACTTTGGAAAAAAAAAAAACGGACAAGTATATTGTTTAGAAACTTTAAAAACAGAAGTATATTATCCTTTCTCTCTTCATGGTTTTGGTGGTATAACAAATATAAAACCCAGTTTATTTTATTTATTCTTTTCTTTTCTGGCAGCGCGGCTTGAGGGATCTCAGTTCCCCAACCAGGGATTGAAGTGCAGGCCACAGCAGTGAAAGTGCCGAATCCTAACCACTAGACCACCAGGGAACCCCCTAAAACCCAGTTTATTAATGATTGGAATTTGCCAAGGATTTTTCATGAATAGATGTATATCAACACAGAAACGAAAATGACAGCTTGTTGTCGCAGATGAGTTCACTCACAGCAAAGCGCAATTTATAAATATGACTGGAAGATAAAAAAAACAACTTTCAGAGATGTTTGTATTTGAAAGCTAGGAAACAATTTAATTTTAAGAAAAATGTTTTATGGGTAGAGAAAGCATTTTGCTTTATCAACAAAAAACTTTATAAATACCACTGAAGACCATATAGTATTAAAATACTCCTGATTCTGTGTGATCCAGCAAAGATATAAGGCATTCATATGTAATATTTAAATGTTGATGGTAAGCGAAGGTTGTTACTGAAAAAAACAAAGATTTTTCTTGTAATAATTTGAAATACAACCAGGTTAAATTGGTCTTTTAAAATATACATAGTTTAATGACTATAAAACCCTATAATAAAGATTCTGAATTTACATATATGAGATCCAAGAGTAGTAAAATGTTCCTCACCCATTCTTAGCCAAAAGTGATCAACAGTTTAATCACTATTTATTTAATAATATTTTATAAAATAACTGTAATTGTTATTTGTTACAAATATAATAAAATATCAATTGATATTTCTTAGATCTGTGAACTAGTTTAGTATACAGCACTATTAGTTTTATTTAGTGAATGAAAAAATATTTGGTAAAGTCTTTTAACAAAAGCATTTTTCTTTATTGTTGAAAATAAGGAATAAGATTTCAATTTTGTGGGCAACTATCCAGAACTACATCCTATATATATATTAACATCTTTATTGGAGTATAATTGCTTTACTATGTTGTGTTAGTTTCTGCTGGATAACAAAGTGAATCAGCTATATGTATACATATATCCCCACATCTCCTCCCTCTTGCGTCTCTCTCCCACCCTCCCTATCCCACCCCTCTACGTGGTCACAAAGCCCCGAGCTGATCTCCCTGTGCTATGCAGCTGCTTCCCACTAGCTATTTTACATTTGGTAGTGTATATATGTCCATGCCACTCTCTCACTTTGTCCCAGCTTACCCTTCCCCCTCCCCATGTCCTGAAGTCCATTCTCTACGTCTGCATCTTTATTCCTGTCCTGCCCCTAGGTTCATCAGAACCATTTTTTTTTTTTTTAAGATTCCATATATATGTGTTAGCATATGGTATTTGTTTTTCTCTTTCTGACTTACTTCACTCTGTATGATAGACTCTAGGTCCATCCACCTCACTACAAATAACTAAATTTCGTTTCTTTTTATGGCTGAGTAATATTCCATTGTATATATGTGCCACATCTTCTTTATCCATTCATCTGTCGATGGACATTTAGGTTGGTTCCATGTCCTGGCTATTGTAAATAGTGCTGCAATGAACATTGTGGTACATGACTCTTTGAATTATGGTTTTCTCAGGGTATATGCCCAGTAGTGGGATTGCTGGGTCATATGGTAGTTTTATGTTTAGTTTTTTAAGGAACCTCCATACTGTTCTCCATAGTGGCTGTATCAATTTACATTCCCACCAACAGTGCAAGAGGGCTCCCTTTTCTCCACTACTGACACTGAATATTGGCAATACACAACAGAAATCTTATATATGTGAATAACTTTGGATCTAATGATTTTATTAGGAAGTAACCATATAATTATGGAAATACGTGCATACACTGATGTTCAGTGCAAGGTTATTTATATTACTAAGAGTTGGAAAAAAAACAAATATCTATCAATGGGAGATTGAGCAAATAAAGTTCACAACTCTGCATGCATATGATGACATGCAACATAACCACTAAAATTATGACGCAGCTCAATATTTATGACATGGAAAAATATTTATAACACATTCGTGAAAAAAATCAGTATATTGTATTGCAGTGATTTTATTTATGTATTTATACATTTGTACCTGAAAATACTCTTCCATATATACACATAGTTTTGTGAAATAGGTAACCAATCCTTGACAGTGATTTTTTTCCTCAGTGATGTGATTTTTGTGATATCTCTTTACTATTTTATGCTTAGTGCTAAGGCTGATATTTGATAATACAAGTGTTTGTCCATGTTAGAAAAAAGCACAACTTCTTCAAACACTTTACTTCCATATATCAGAAAACTGTCATATTTAATGAACAACTATTTGTAAATGCACAATTTATGAAGTCTCCACAGTTGATGATACTGCCCATGCATAATCTCCAAAGCCATACACAGTAGCGCAGCATTTATATTTTGTCTTTAAAAAGTAATAAGCCTATTTTTCTTTAATAGAAACACTTTCATTCTTTAAAAAATCCTTAAGTAGTAGATAACTGTATTTTCTTTGGCAGTATGTTTATATCAGTTATATATAGGCTACAAACAGATAATAAACATGTCAATAATGTTACAGTAACAATAATAAAGCATTAAATATATAATTCTGAAACTTTTTCTTCTCCCTTTCTCTTAGGAATCAGGAGAAAGAGTATAAGATTGGGCAAGCCATAAAATACTTCTGAACATGAGTAGCTAAAACTTGAATTTCTTGAAATGTTATTGTGTGCTTCACCTGTCGTACTATCAATTTCAAATGCCACAAAAGTGTTTTCCCATTCTTTTTGTTCTGGACAAAAGATAATCTGAGCTCAGGAATACAACCCACGCCTCTGGCTCAGCAATATACCACTTGGGATTTAATGTCCTTTTTCATACAGGTTTTCTCACAACATTTTACAGTGAACATTGAACTTGCCAAAAGGTGAAAATTACACTAACCGAAAGAAAACGTTCATAAAACACAATCAGTTGTACTCTTATTAAATGGTTCACTTGCTACTTTAGCTAATAGGATTTGATTCTGGCCAACCAGCCACGTTGGGACATTCTCGGCACATGTTTGATCCAGGTGTACAGGAAACAACACCAGAGTTAAAGCAAAAGAAAACAGTGGACAATGTGAAAGAATAATGAAAGCTTTTTGACAATTAAGAACAAACATTTAAATTGCCTATTTGAGTTTGACACTGTACTAATAGCTTTGTATCTACTGTTTTATTCAGTATTTGCAAGTATGCGAGATAAGTACACTTACAATCTTTATTTTATAGAAGAGAAAACTGAGGCACTAAGAGGGTAATTGTGGCTTGCCCCAGGCCACATAGCTAAGCTCCCAGTTCTACAGAATTACCGATTCTTGACTGTTAGCCATTACATTATTTTGAAGAAAGGGTGGCAGAATATAAGTTAAATTGTTTCAGTGGCAGAGTAGCTTGTAACAGAGCCAATCTCCTGCTTAAAACTCCTAGAAAACCCATATAAAAAATACACATAGACAAGAAGGTGTGTTCTTACAGGCACTGAAGAGCTCTGAGTTTGCTAGGATTTTAGGGCCAAAATCTTAGAGAGAAGAGAAGCTCATTGGAGGTTAAAACGCACATACCTCAGGACCTTTGCTAATTTCTCAAGTAGTTACCAGCATCAGGCAGAAGCTGCAAACAACAGAAGCTGGCAGAGTGTTCAACAGTGGCAAACAGCTAAGGCAATGAAAATTAGGGTTTATATAAGCCAAGGTAGCTATAAATGCAGGAACCAAGATCTTGAAAGAACGGAGGACTAGAGGAGTGAACCCAGCACTCTGAGTCAGCCTTCCTTTAGAGGTCTTTGCAATTCTTAACAAGGCAGAAGACTAAGAAGCCAAACAAATAAGGAACTGAAAAGATGCATGGGACCCTTGGCAGCTTTATATTACTAAGGAGGTAAAAATTGGATTTGAGAAAATATTAGGAAGGAGAGGACTTGAGAAACACGCCAGACTCTAGTTGGGTCTTTTAGGTTTTACTCCAAAGTGACGAAAAACAGAAGGAAGTTAAGCTCCCTAAACTCCAGTTGGGGTCTCTTAGGGTTTATTCCAGAGTGAGGAAAAACCAGAGGGAAACTGAGACTTATCATTTCTGAACCCCATCCGCTAGTCTGTACAGCCCCTGTTTGGATTAAAGTGTTTTGTTCCTAATCTAGCTGCGTGCTAGAAGATAGAATTTTCTCTGCAGCTTCTATAATTTTTCATACAATGTCCAGTGTTATGGACTGAATGTTTGTGTCTCCCATAAATTCACATGTTGAAGCCCTAAGCCCCAATGTAATGGGTGGAAGTAGGACCTTCAGGAAGTAATTAGGTTTAAATTAGTCATGAGGGTGGAGTCCCCGTGATGAGACTAGGGTCCTTGTGAGGAGAGGAAGAGAGACAGGAGCCCTCTTTCTCTCTGCTGTGTGAGGACACCACAAGAAAACAGTCCTCTGGGGAAGAAAGTGGGGAAGTAAATCAGCTCACACCTTGATCTTGGATCTCCAGCCTCCAGAACTGTGAGAAATAAACTCCTCTTGTTTCAGCCACCCAGTCTATGATATTTTGTTATGTATGGCAGTCCAAGCTAATATGCTGTATAAAATAAAACATCACTGGGCATATCAAGGAAAAGTAGCATAAAAATAACACAGGCAACAAAAACAGACTCATAGATCATCCAGATATTGGAATTTTTAGACATGTACTTAAACTAAATGTGATTAAAATGTTCAAAATGACAATAAGAGAATTGTACCAGAGAAATGAAAACTAAGAAAGACTATCAAGTAGAAGTCTAAAATATAAAATATGCCGTAACTAAAATTGAGAGCTCACTATATAAGTTGAATAACAAGTTGGACAGAATAGAAGGGATTGGTGACTTAAAAAAATATGTCAGAAAAAAAAAAATCCTGATTTATTTACAAAGGAAAAAGGATGAAAAAACACAGAGAAGAGTATAAGAGACATATGAGACACAATGAAAAAGTCTAACATCATTGTAATTGCAACCCAAGGGTAGTGGGTGCCACGTGGACATCTCAGTTCTCCCCCTCAGTACTAACCCACTCACTTTCTTAGGTGCTGGAAACATTGGCAAGACAAGCCTCTTAGCTAAGTCCTGCTCCAGGAATTCCCCGAGCCAAAGAGACAACCTGCCCAAGGTCACTTCTCTGCTCTGAAGGCTGCCTACATCCAATGACTGGCTGATGCAAAGTCATCAATGTCTGGCCCATGTGAAGGGACATCCCAGTCCCAGAGCTCCCCATGGCATTAGCTGAGGCCTTTGTTGCCACTCATCACAGCTCTACACCTTCCTCTGCCCATCTTACTTCCTCTACTCCCCACACAGATGCTGATCCAGAGGGCACCCCCCAATACTCATGTCAGAGTCTATTTCCTAGGGAATTTGTTCTAACATGCTCGGTACTAGGAATATTCCAGGAAAACAGACAGCAAAATGTTACTGTGGAGTTGTGTCTCCTACCAGTTGGCTGGCAATGAGAAATCCATTGCTGGTAGAAGGAAAAGTTTAGAACAGCCTGTGGCAAGTTGTAACAGTGTTTACCAGGGTGAACCATGCTACTATAGTATCTCAGGCTTTTGAAACTTTGGAGGAACTACCAATTATAAAAATGATAGAGTCACAAGGCTCTTGCTAAGTGCTGATGATGCAATGGAGAAAAATAAAGGCTGAGGGTGATTAATCACCAATTGACCAAAGGTAAATGTCAGATGCCTATTAAACACATAAAGATTGATGATTGTCTATCTAGTGTAAAGAATCTGCTAACAAAGTATGATAATTAAATAGTAATTTTAGCAAGGTCACGAGATACAGTCAACATAAAAATTTGTATTTCTACATACCAGCAAAAAGAAAACATTTAGGATATAAAATACACTTATTGTACACATACCAGTGCATATATATATATATATATATATATATACACACACACACACACATACACACACACACACACACACACATACATACACACATATACATATACATATAAATGTATGATGGTAGATTGGTTGCAAAGATGGCTACCGACAATTTCTTCATCTCTGTATACATATTCCACTCTGCCCATCAAGAAGTAGATTGTTTTTTCTCTCCACTTGAATCTGGGCTGGGTCTATGACTTGTTTTAACCACTAAAATGCTGAGGAAGTATCGTTAAGATGACTTTGAGCTTAAGTCTTACAAGGCCTTACGCTGCTGTAGTCATTCTTAAATCTAAGCTACCAAGTATAAAAATTATTCTAAACTGCCTAATGGTGATACATTTCATGGAGAGAGTGAGAGGTCACACATAGGAGAATCTATGTACCCCAGAGGACAGCCAGCATCTAGGCCCTCTGTGAGATCATCCTGGATCCCGGAAGAAACACAGCAGCTGATATCTGGAGAAGAGACAAACCAAATGCGCTGAGCCCAGGCATAAGCCCTGACCTACAAAACCCTGAGCAATAAAATGGCTATTTTATAAAACAGCCACTAAGTTTTCATGTGTGTGTGCATGAATGTAAGTATATATATGACGTCAGTGGAACAAAATAGGGAGTTCAGAACTTCATCCTCACAATGTGAAAGCAAGTACAGGTAAGAGTACATCACAGAATGGACTTATATTACTAAATTTTGTATTTAAAATTATATTTAACAGTAATGAAGATATGATGTTCATCCAAGAAAGCTTCCTGGGGTATTTCTCCATATAAATTCAATTACATTTGTTTAGAAAAGGCATTATCTTGAACCACTAAAAAAAATTAAAATTTCTTTACTACTAATTTTAGATGCAGATTTATAAAGAATGGGATGGATTTGTCTTCTATGTAATACTAATAGAAAGAAAAAAATGAACACATCAATAAAACTAAAACAGAAAGAAAGCTTAAAACAAATAAAGGGCAAGTGATATGTATCATGTATAGTCTGAACTACTTTAATCATGAAGGAGTGTTAATTGAATAAATTCTGAATCAAAGTAGAGGGTGAATGGGAGTGGAAATCTAGCAAACCAGCATTAGAAAGGAGACTTTCACAGACAGATACTGACTTACCATTTCTGGGGCAGCTCAGTTTCCAATTTATACAGTCTTAATTGACCAAGAGTTGGGCCACTTTTCCTTTAAGGTTAAAATGTAGTTTGCTTGCCTAGTTAACACGGCAAACCAAAGGAGATAAAAGACAAACTTACGATGTTTTAAAACGTGATTCCCTAAACACTTGGATGAATATGTTATTATTTGTAGTCCAATACCTCAATTTGAAAAAGGGCAATATTGATCCTACAAGATAGAGCATAATTTTGTGATTTACTGAAGAGCTTTTTTTATTTATTTTGCAGCTCTCCATGAGGCTCTTCTGTTCTTTTGAAAAATGCTGAAAAATAAACCCAGCAGTGCAGACCTATGTCTCTACCTAGGGGGGGATAATGCTTTGTTCAAATAGAAATCAGCTATCATATTTAGGATTTCACAATGCTAGGTAATACATATGGAATTTCAAAAGTATCCTTTAATGAAGCATGAAGCCACTCTAATACCTAAGAAAAGAATAAGCCTTCAAACATTTCAAAGAAACAATTGGATTTCTTATATTTCCTGTGGTATAACAAATAAAGGATTACAGCTAACACTGAAGAGAGAAAGTGGAGTTTTAGTGTGATCAGAAAATCACTATAAATCCACAGTTGTAGATAATGCTTTGCTTTCAAATATTCACTATGGGCATCTCTCAGATTCAGAGGCAACTGGAATAGTCACCAGAGTAGAATCAGAGGCACATATTGTGTGTGTGTATGTGTGTGTGTGTGTGTGTGTGTGTGCCTGACAAAAAGTATGCGTATGTGAGTGAGTGTGTGTGTGCGTGCTAGAGATTGTACCCAGAAGATAGGATGAGGTAGATTGGGGTAAGAGGGGAAAACAAAGAAAGAAAAGGAGAACTTCCAAAGCAAACACACTTTATCCTGGCATACTTTGCATTGCCAGGCATTCTACTGACATGCTTTTTGAAGGACTTAAGATGCCTGTTTGCTTAAAACAAGTTTGAATCTCAGCAGGCACAAGCTTATTGAAGCTTACTGAATTGTTGATCCTAGATCTGTAGCAAATCAGTTTTCTTTTCAACACTGAAATGACACACGTGAAGTTGGATCAGAATTATGTTGAGGGTTTACAGGGGTAAAGCAGAACCACTTTCCAGGACACTGGTTAAATTTAATCTGGTTTTATTAAGAAGGCTTATGCACATAGGCTACTCATTCAAAGGAATTTGAAAGGGACCTTTATAAAATGTGCTTGGTTTTACTTTTTATTTATTTTTATTTTTAAAATTTATTTGTTTTATTTATTTATTTTTGGCTGCATTGGATCTTCATTGCTGCATGCGGGCTTTCTCTGTTACGGCGAGTGGGGGCTACTCTTCGTTGCAGTGTGCAGGCTTCTCATTGCAGTGGCTTCTCTTGCTGTGGAGCACGGGCTCTAGGCACACGGGCTTCAGCAGTTATAGCACGCGGACTCAGTAGCTGTAGCTTGCGGGCTCCAGAGCACAGGCTCGGTAGTTGTGGCACATGGGCTTAGTTGCTCCACGGCCTGTGGGATCTTCCCGGACCAGGGATTGAACTCGTGTCCCCTGCACTGGCAGGCGGATTCTTAACCACTGCGCCACCAGGGAAGCCCCTGGTTTTACTTTTTAAAAAACAGTAGGTAATCAAGTAAAAAGTGGGAAATTTACATAAGTAAAAATATGATTTTGATTTGAAAGATTTGTGCTAATCCATGGGAAATTAGGAATGCCAAAGCAAGCTTTTTTGTTTTAATTATCAAACATTGTACCTGTCATATCTCCCCTATATTACCCATTGAGGCTGAGAGTTAGTAATAATTGAAAGTACCATGTACCTTATTCTTTGAGAGTCACAATGATGTAGAAGAAAAAATATCTTCAAACTCAGAAAAATTTCTTCTTGATTATTACTGAAAATTTACTATAGGTAAAAGAAAATGATGTCTTTTTAATTTTAGTACTACAATGGCCACTGCATTTGAGGCCAACTCATCAAGTCACCAAATTGAAAAATTCTTCCTGAAAATTGTAGTGTCCAAGTTGGATCTGGTGTAGGCCAGCTTCTGACCTTCTTCTCAACAATCTTATTTGGCAAAGGGTTTGGTTACTTTTTTTTCCAATAAGCTCAGAAAAGTAGTTTACATTCCTTTGTGACATGGGTCAGTTCAATAGTGAGAAATCACTGGAATTATTTAGCTAGACAAAGTAAATTATAATTGCAAAAGTCCTAGAATATTGTTTTTGGCATTGTGATAGTCTTTGACTCTGCATATACTCAAACTATACTCTCCAGAATATGGTGAACAGTTGGTTTTGTATATTGTAATATAGGTCCTAAAGTAAGAACTGAATCAACAAAAACTAGCATTAAGCATTCCAAATTAACGTTTACATAAATATTACCAAGACTTCCGTGAGTAGTTTAAAAAAAAATAATGTGAGGGGCCTCTGCTTTCAAAATAGTTTCTTTAAAAGCTATGTTAATCATCAGCATTTTATTTAGGTTACTCAACTGACTTTGGTCTTGGTAACTTTCATTGTTGTCATCTAAATGCAGATTATGTGTTTCATTGTACAGCTCTGATTTAGACTAGCCCCTATTCTCATTAGACTTTGATAAAAAAAAAAAAGCTTCTCCATAGAAAAAAATAAAACATTAAAAGACAAAGAATATTTATGGATATTTAGTTTAAGTTATGGGGTAGTGTAAACGCATACTTAGGTCTAGAGAATTTTGACTCTATTAAATTATCTCCTGGAAATCTGACAAATTTTGGACGTTGCTTTATATGATTGCTTTATTGCTTATTTGCTTGCTTGCTTGCTTGATTTAGCAGGCTTCAAGGGCTAAGCATTTGGTTCATGACATTTTGTCATCTTTGGTCAATGTATGGACTACTTTTATTAAACTTTTCAAGTGTCTTTTATAATTATTGTCCAGCAAGTACATATAAGTAAAAACTGCATATAAGAAGTCATGAAGAACCTAGGGGTAAAACAGCAATAAAGACACAGACCTACTAGAGAATGGACTTGAGGATATGGGGAGGGGGAAGGGTAAGCTGTGACAAAGAGAGAGAGAGGAATGGACATATATACACTACCAAACGTAAGGTAGATAGCTAGTGGGAAGCAGCCACATAGCACAGGGAGATCAGCTCAGTGCTTTGTGACTGCCTGGAGGGGTGCGATAGGGAGGGTGGGAGGGAGGGAGACGCAAGAGGGAAGAGATATGGGAACATATGTATATATATATAACTGATTCATTTTGTTGTAAAGCAGAAACTAACACACCATTGTAAAGCAATTATACTCCAATAAAGATGTTAAAAAAAACAAAACAAAACAAAAAAAAAAGAAGTCATGATTTTGTTTGAAATATTGGGAATAAAATATGAATTAAATTAAACAGTTAAATTTTTAATACTAATATTCAGTTTCTAGTACATAGAATTTATAATGAATAATTAAACTTGGTGTCAATGCTTAGCAACCTACGGGTGATTACCAGCTTGAAAATTATTTTTTCTTTTAAGATTAAATACTGAAATTTCTCATTAAATTCATATTTTGCTTTTCCTAAAAATCAGATAATGTGACAATACAAAGGCCAGTGTCTTTAACTAGCTAAGAAGGGCAGGAGCTGAGAAGCCAACAACACCCTTAGACAGGGCATATGCTTTTTGATTTGTCACCGTTTTCACCGGTCCCTTGTGGTCTTAGTTTCCTGTCCACCTCACATTACCTACCTGACCCTAGAACATTTTTGAGTATGATAAATATGATGCAAAAATCATGCTTGCAAAATCTAGTCACACTTTACCTCTGATATAATAAACTAACATCTTAAGTGACATTTAATTATAATCTTTTTATTTTACTTATCACAAAAAAGGTTTAGTATTACTGTTGAAAACAAAGCAATAGAAGTCAGATGTCGGAATGATCAATATTTGTACAAAAAATAACTTTGTATATGTTAGAAACCTCTTTAGCACTGTTTCCCATTTAATCAGCCCACATTTTACTCCATTTCTGCACAATTAGCTTCCTGCAGGTACATATCCTGACAGCATTTGCTCAGCCATATTTCTGCCCCAGACTTCCTAATCCTTTTATCACATACCCACACATAATCTAGAAGTGCAAAGGAATAAAAAGTCCACGGGATGACCATTGGTTAACAAAGACAGTAGTTGGTAAACAAAACTTTCCTCTCCTGTTCCTTAGGTGAACAACTGTGAGGTATGTTTCACCTTTCAAAGGTCTCAGTGTGATGAGGCCCAGTTGTCCCAAGCATTGGCTCAGTTAACTCACCTTTCAATAGCCTTTCATTCCTTCCCAGTTTCACGCCTTCCAATCCCATACCACCTGTACTCTGGGGACCACTCCCAAAAATAAACTACCTGTACTGGAGCCCGTTCTCAGGCTCTGTTTTTCAAGGTGAAGAAACTAAGACACTGGATATATTGAATCCATTAATTAGGGTTTTAAATACAGACTCACTGGTAAGAATGAAACCCTCTTAAATTTCACCCCTGATCTTTGGATGGAGTTTACAGAAGCATTCTAAAAGAATTTCACTTAATTCTCTTGGTGAGACACAAATACTTTAATAAATGTTATACTTATTCATGTATGTTAATAAGAACTCTTGTAAGAAAGCATATGTGTAAATTGTCCCCTAGTTCAAAATACTGGATTTTAGGAATTTAAAAAAAATTCTATATGAAGGAAGCAGATGTTGAAATATTTTATGAACATTTAAATATTTAGCAGAGTCATTAATTTTACACAGCACATGTGCATACATTTCAGTCAAGCAAATTTATGCAGCAGAATTTTCCATGCCGGTTCCCATAGACTTTGGGTTGGTGAACCTACCCCTTGCTGCCCGTATACCCAATACATGAACTAACACAAGAAAAGCCTGTCTATGACACCTAAATCATGGCAATTGCACAGAAAAAGAAAGAATGACCAGAAATCTGCTACCCTCCCCCGACTTTTTCTTCATTCCTTTCTCTATTCTTTACACTATACATAGTATGATGTAGATTTTTTTCTTTCATTCGAAAATACTGTCCCCCTTTCTTAAAGCAATATAATCAATTCTAATATTTTTTTTAGGGTAGCCAGAGTCACTGAAGTTCTGTATCCTTGTGCACATTCTGCACATTTATTCGGCAGATGGCTGAAAGGGCAGTGTTAAAAGTGGAAGACAAACCTTGAAATTTCAGGGAATGAGCTCTTCCACAAAACAGCTTTTGTAACAAAACTAAGTGCTACGTCTTGAAAATCTAGATTTTTATTTTTGTCTACTCTTATCAGAAATCTTTCCAAAATGTACTATTACTTATTTTACCAATGTCTTCCACAAAATAAGTTGAATACAATTTACAATATTTGATGGTATGTCACTAGAAATTATTGCCTGGATGGTTGTAATCACAATGATGCCTTCAGGAACTAAAGAGGTGTGTCATGTTTTTTATCCTTCTGTCAAAGAGTCTGAGACTGTCAGGCTTTTTTAGTAGATAAGTTTCAAATTTTCATAAATCCATTCTTTTCTTTATCATCAGACAGCTTTTTAAGAGTCCTGTTGGAATTTTCTTCCATCTTAGGGATTAGACTATCACACCTTTGAGAATCGGCTGAACCTCTTTTAAAATGTATATCATTCACCAACTTATGACTCATATTTTTAATAAAAGTATATCCTGATATCACTTGCAATCCATGATAACATGGCAGTATGATGTGGTACAGGATTGAGACCTGCTACTCTAGGTGCAAACTTGAGGTAGGATGCTGCTCCTCTAACTTGGCAATGCCTATCAGTCAACAAGACTTGATTATTAATTTACCCATTTCAAGTGTTTTTTTCTGCATTTTACAGTGCTATTAGTTTGGTACAGAAGTTGTAACAAAGCACCACTAACTGGGAGGCTTACCCAACAGAAATTCATTGCTTCACAGGTTTGGAAGCTAGAAGTCCAAAATCAAGGTGCCCACAGAGTTCATTCCTTGTGAGGGTGGGAGAGAAGGATCTATCCCAGGTCTCTCTGTGTTGGCTTATCAATGGCTATCTTCCCTTTTACATGGCATTCATCCTATACGTGTGTCTCTATATCCAAACTTCCTCTTTTTATAAGTCATCAGTGATACTAGAGTAGGGTCCACCCTAATGAATTCCTTTTAATTTGATCACCTCTGTAAAGACCTTACCTCCAAATAAGGTCACATTCTGAGGTCCTAGGAGTTAGGACTTCAACATATCAGTTTTAGGGGGACACAGTTCAACCCAAAACAAATGCCTACAGCCAAAGACTACTATTCATTTAACAAGTATTTCTGAAAGGTAATTTATTCAGTTATCATGCTAGAACCAGAGACAGACACAGCCTTAAATATGACATGGTCTATGTCACTGAGGAACAAACAATTTCATTCATATAGAATATTTACTTGAATAAAATTCCTTCTGCCTTCTTTCTAAATTTGCACTACATAAGGATCATGATATTCTCTATGGAGCTTTACTATTATGATAATAATTAATATAGGTGCAGTCAATTCACAAACAAATCTAAATAAAGGTGTTAGCAAATTGTATTCATCAGTTAGTTTGTGGTGTACTTGGTCAGCCGAAGCGTGTCTACTTCTGAGCCTCTGGAAATGTGACGCATGGCTTTATTGAAATGGTCTTTCATTGTCCATTATGGTCACTACTGGGTATTTTAAATATATTTAAAGAGTTCAGCTTTATCCTTTGGATCTTCCTAAATTGCAATTTGAGCAGAAAGTTAGTAATATTGGCATCAAAACTCTTGTACTCTTAAGTATGGTGTATGTAATAATTCCTTTCAAATTGTAGGTGCAATATTCTTTATTATGAATAAAATGCATGATATACATATAAATGTAAGTTTATACAAACTTCCCCATGTGTCAAATATGAGATGGAAGTGCTATAGGGTAGTATTTCAATTTCAGCTCCATGATTATTAGTCTTCATTGTTAAGTAAATATGGAACTAAGTTAACATCTTATATGAAATTATACACTCAAATAAAATATAAAAATACTCCTTTAAGACATTCCATGATCATTTCATAAACCACATCTCCTTTTCTTCTTTTCTCCAAAAAGAACACATGGAGGAATATAAATGAGCCCTAAAATATATATGGCTCCGGAACAGGAAATAATATGATTAGTCTAAAAATAAAGAAGACCTGTAAAGACATTAGAATTTTCACATCAGTGGAAATGGGAAGCATAAGAAAGAAGCTAGTGAGCATCACTCCACAAATGTAATCATTTTTCAGGGCACTCCATTTATTGGTAGGTTCAAGCAAAAAATAGTGCACCCTGATGAGGCAACTTTGATTTTAGAGGCAAGCACACACAGCCAAAGGAGAATGAGACCTGAGAGTCTTGCCTGCTTTCACTCACAAACAATTTATCAGGTGGGACAACTTATAAGGTGGAACAACATGATAAACTTCTCGGTATCAGTTTCTGCTTTCATTTCAACATAGGACAACCTACTGAACAGAGATTGCTGGAAATAAACCCTCTTTAACAAGCTCTGCAATAGCATGTGAGTAAACACAACAGGAGACTCTTTTCATCATTCTTTGCAGCTCCTCAAATTAGGAATGCTTGCATTCCATTAGAAAGCAAGCAAAGCTAAATGCACTCAGATCATTTGCTTCAGCGTCTGATAATGTCAACCTCTGCATAGAGACACTGGCAAAACAGCAGAGATGCTTTCACTACCCAGAGGCTATAACTATGAAGGTGAAGAGATTTAATGGTAATCACAGATACCACTACTTTGTTTATATAATTTCAGTTTATTATCCCAATAATTCTAGGAGTTGGTACAGTTATTCGCCCATTTATAGATAAGGAAATTAAGTCCCAGTAATTACTATGTAATTTGTCCCAAATTATTCAGCTATTAAGTGGCAGAGAAGGATTCAAATTCAAGTAGTTTGATATCAGAACCCAGCCTGTTGACCACAGTGTTCAAGACAAAGTCACTACAAACAGAAGTCCATACTTCCAAACTCTCACAAGTAAAGAGTTATCATATCATGCAGTCTAAGAATCATGCCATTCCTTCAAATTCATCTTACTGAATTCTGCACTTCAATATAGCTCAATGACAATATCATTATATACACATATTAGATCAGAATCATCAGTCCGACCTCCCAGAAAGTAGAAGTAATATTATTCCTCTAATTCCTAACATAACTTCAGCTTGACTTGTAAATATTCAGCTTGGAATCTTCATTCAAGTTATATACATGCACAACTTTAAAATTTTTTATTTATTTATTTTTTTAGTTTGTTCATTTGTTTTGCTTTGTTTTGTTTTTGTTTTCTTCTCTACAATTCAGGCTTATTTACAAACAGTAAATTGCCACATAGGGAAGTAGAAAGGAGCAATTAATTTGCATGGTAAGGAAAGAGAGTCAATGGCTTAGGTTCAAAGATGGTGGGCAGGAGTGTCAATGGAATTTGCAGAAAAGCAAGGTCAATATTTCATACTTATCTCTTAGGTACTAAGTGTGATACAGGACAGCAATTGCCATTGATAAGATAACTTCAGATAGTTGTTTAGAAAGTCAACAGGGAATAATGAATTCAGCAACATGTACCTATCAGTGATAGAAAATTACTCTTCTTTACAACAATTTTATCCTAAAAATCTATCTTCAAGAAACTCATTTGTGCATTAATTCACCCATGAATTCATTCAGTATTTACTGAGCACATATTATGTGCTGGTTTTCTTGAACCTCATCATCTAGTAGGAAGTAAAGACAGAGGGATGATCATAATAGTGTTTTTAATGGCAATAACACGGCAAGAACAAGGTAAAATGATTCATTAATATGTTTTAGCACTTTGGTTTTTCTGAGTCAGAGGTTAGAGTGCAGAATATTTATTAGGGAGCACCCTGGGGATCAGTACCTGTGGATAGGAGAAAAGGAAGTAGGATTGGGCAGAGGGTGAAGTCCAGCTGTTTGGCCTGCCTGACATCAGCCTCAGTCAACTGTACAGGGAGCTCTGGAGCTAAAATGTCCTGTCATACTCATCCTCACTGGACCAAAACGGCTAGACCTGTATACCCACACCCTCAGTCATTACACATGGGGCACCTCACCCTGGGAAGTGTGAACTTGAATGAGATGGCTCTCTGGAGCTAAAGTGATACTGAAGATGCTGTCAGCTGAAGGCTTCCTGCTGATAGGACTTCAAGCATCTGGCAACAAGTCTTTCCTTGATGGGGGTCTGGGTGACACATTACTGTGTCTGTCACAACAGTTTCTAAAAGGGCTAAATGTAGGAGGCTGTGAGTTAGGAAATAAATTCTTCTTAGAGGAAATTAAACTTAAACTAGAAAGATGAATAGGAAGAAGTCAGGTAAAAAAGGTGGAAATAAACTTCCAGACAAAAGAAAAAGTATGCCTGAAATTCTCTGAAGAAAAGGTAACACTATATATTAAGGGAATAGAAAGTAGTCGAGCTTAGCTGGAGCATAGATTAAGAGGGCTTCAAGAGGCAAGAGGTGATGCTGGAGGGAGAAGCCAGGCAACAAAGTGAACGATCCATTCCCTACTGTCTATAAATGAAACATTACTTTCGGAAATAACCAAGCTGCTCTTTCCATGGTGACGTATGTGGAAGGGTTATCTATACAGCATTTTACATTAAAACCTGAATCTATGTGGCCGCTTTGGAACAATTTAGAGTTAAAACACTAAAAAAGTCCACTTTTCCGAAATGGATGAATTTGGCATTAATGCCTCTTTCGACTATCTATGAGTTAAAAAATATATATCAGTCATACAGTACTAGTAGGCTACCACTCAACTTTTTGAGAATGATGTCATGTTGAAGAATATTGCTGTAAGTGATAAAATTGCTTCTCCCGAAACAATCCACCTACATGTTATGGTAGTTTAGCAATGACAGGGGTGTTTTCCTCTGTTTTGGATTCTCTTTGCCTATTATACAAAACAAACAGTGCAATATTTCAAAATATTTTTTATTGGTAATGTGCTTGGACACAGGAATCTTTATCTTCTCTCAGAGTGAGGATTCTGTAGTGCTACCGGTGGCTCCCAATTTTATTATAGCCACAGTTCCTTTTGCCTCTCAGCTCATTACAGAGACAAATATCCATTAGTGACAGGTAACTTTTCATTCTAATGCGCCTATACTACTGATGTCTGGGCCTCTGCGATATTCTATTTGGCACCTGAAATTAGTTTCTGTGTTACAGCTCTGAATGTGTGATAAGAAAAAAGATACAGTAATTTAGATAAACTCCACTAAATGGCTTGACTGAAATAAAGCCAAAATGAAGGTATAAATGGCTGAAGTGATTAAGACTGTCAAGTTCTCTGGGGTACTGTTAGAGAATAAAATAGCTGATGGATTATTATTTATCCATGAATGTGAGTTTGGGGGATTTAATTAAAGATGTTCTATTATATTTTTCAAAGCTTATTTGAAGCTGTAAATCAAAAGCTCCAGTAACAGAAAATGTTGCCTGTGATCAAAATAACGGATCTCTAGCCATATTGGGAAAGCCCTCTTTTGAGGCGCCTTTAATGTTTCTATTTATCGTTTTACCCTATATGTAAATATAAAACAATAAAATATTATTGATATAACTATTTCTATAAAGATTTTTGAGACATTGTATGGTGTGCTTATCTGCTTATATCCATATATGCATGTGTTTATATGTGTGTGTATGTATACGTATATATCAATATATATGTATTTGCATGTATATCCATACATATGTGTGTGCATGCGTTTGTATACACACATATATATATATATATATATGTGCTTTTATTTATGTTTGTTGAACATTACTCTTTCTTAAAGTGATTTTTAAAATGACCCTCCCTCCAAATTGGCCACTGGTAGAATTATGCTACAAAATCTGTACTATAGGAAAAAACTAAATTCAATAAAAAAGGATTTTCAAAATAGGACCATTTTATATGCTTTAATCTTCATTCCTTAAGTAAACTTGTCCTATTATTAAAACATGGTGAAAATGTCACATGGGTTAGCTATATCTGGACAAATCATATGGTATAAATGAACAAATAACAGGCATGAATAAGATCCCAAAGGATCAACTACTTCTTTTACTCTGTTCCCTACTTCCAACTAGGATCATTACAAGTACACTGTTATTAAATCACTTAAGAGACTAAACATGAACTACTATTTTGTAGAAGATTAAACATGATCACATTTACTTGATATTCCTTACAGTGAAAGATGGGGTTTATTTTCCTTGCCCTTGAATTCAAGCTGACCTGTGATGTGATGGCTTTGACTAACAGAATGTGGTAGAAGTGATGCTTTGCTAGATCAAAGCCCAGCCTTTAAGAGGACTGGTAGCTTCAGCTTTCGTCTTGTGGAGCCCTGGGCTGCCATGTAGAAAGTCTGACTATTATGGTGGGAAAACCACATTGGGAAGCCATGAGTAAACATAGAGAGGGATACGGGTCCAGCCGAGCCCAGCCTTCTAGCTGTCCTCACCAAGGTGCCACACATCAATGAAGCCACCTTGGACCTTCCAGACCAGCCTGGTTCCACCTGATCCTGATGGCACCCATGGAGCAGAAGCATGAAAATGAGCCCTTTCTGAGGTTCTGGTCCACAATGTCAGCAGAAAGAATGTTGCTTTAAGCTACTAAGTGTTAAAGTATTTTGTTACACAGCAGTGAATGACTGGTACAATCTTGAAAGTGAGATGGAACACGTACCTATACTGATTAGTGTTTTTACATTTTGGTAACTTTTATAGTCTACTATACATTATTCAATTTCTCTAATTATACTGAAAAAATAATACCATATGGATTTTATCTTCACTATGGCTTGAATCAAGGAAAAATACAGTTTGGCTACTTTTTGACTATGTAAATCTGTCATACACTGATAATAAGCTCGACACTATTCAATTTTTATTTGGTTTTGCTACTGATTTATATTATGTGCAACTCAGCATATTCTTTGGTATTGTGTGCCTGCTGTTTGTTCCGTGAACAACTAATCTGATAGAAGAGTATGACATAACATGTTTTTGTTTATTAGAATTTTAGTTTTACTTTTTAAAGAAATCAGAGACGTTATTGCAAAGGGCATATGTTTTCCCATACTTAACTCTCAGACCCAAAGGCCTCAAACTATGTTCTGAGATACTGTGACCAGCATTTCACTTCAGAGTTAGCAGATGTTCAATAAATTAAGATAACGAATTAACTTGACTCAAGTGGTAGTCTACACTGTAGTGAATACAGATTTTTTATTGCCATGACAGTACTTTCGGCCTTAACATATATGAAATAATTACGATCCTTGGCCTTTTTCTAGTCATTCTAAGGAGGCTTTCTGACTTAATGTAAGACTGGAGTAGAGGTTACAAGTGCTAAGAACAGTCTTTTGTCTTTTCTCATTACTCTAAGAAAAGTTTGAACATTTGCTTTTAGAAATAGTGTGGCACTGCTTCATAATTTCTATACGTTGCACCACGTTGTTCTTCATATAGACAAATTATTCAAAGTGAAGGAAATTCTCCATTTAGGGCCTGTGGAAGTATTCAACCAAATAACAGATTGTGTTCTGTAAAGAGACACTCTATAACAGTGTTTTTCAACCTTTTCACTACTGATATTTTAGGTCAGATAATTTGTGATTGTAGGGGGCTGTTTTGTGCATTGCAATATTACAATATTAGCAGCATCCCTGGCTCTACGCACTTGATGACAGAAGGACTCTGATGATCAAAAATGTCTCCAGACATTGCCAAATATCTCTAGGGGAGAAAGGGCAAAATCACCGTCCAGGGGTTGGGAATCACTGCCCTTACATCTGTTGCTAAGCTTGGTTTCACTAAATTTGCATGTGACTAAACATTATGCAGAATTTTATATATTATTTATATGAATTATTATGCAATATTATATGTATTTTATTTATTTACTTTATGATGGTTGCAAAGTATGCCCTATATAAACACATATTTGATATACACAAATGTCATACTGATCATTTAAGGAATAATATGCCCTGTTGGAGATTAAATGCAAATTTATCTTACTTTCTGACCTTATTTCCTGACTTCTATTTATATCATTTAAAAAACTAATTTTAACTCAATTTTCTTGCTTTATTATATGTGCCTCTAAATATTGTTTCAAAGTATTTATGGACAAAAGTAAATAATTAATGAATTATAAAAAAACAAACACAAACTGGTCTTTGCCATGACAATTTGGGACGTTTCTGCACTTGTTAATATTTTATAAGTTTACTTGATAAATCCTAATTGGTATCAGCTTTTCAATTAGAGACTATTCTGGATGATAAATGAGTAAGTCAAACTGTAGTCAATTCATCTTTGTCTCTATGACAACCCTACAACCACATGCTAATGCCTCTTAGCACGCTTAGATTGACTGTCCCATGTTTACCCCTGCATATAGACAATAATAATTAAAGCTAGTTTGTTATACATGTCATTGAGGAATCTGTTTCCTTGAGATCTAAGAAAAGTGGTCCTCCCTTTTCACACTTTTTCCTCACAGATGGTTAATCTTTAGAAGCAGGATTCTCATTTGCTTGAGGTCTTAGGTAACAGAGAGGTATTGTGCAATAATATTACTTTTGCTGTCATAAACTCTGGTGCCTGTGAAAGCTCAAATCTGTAAGAAATAGCTTCTTAACATAGTTGTACAGACCTCTGTTAAGACATAAGGACATGAGAAAAATAAGCTCAATACAGCAGCGTTTCCATAAAGTCAATCTACTGAATTTAAAGAACTACCCTTTAGACAATACAAGAAAACTACAGACCAATATCACTGATGAATATAGATGCAAAAATACTCAACAAAACATTAGCACACCAAATTCAACAACACATTAAAAGGATCGTACACAATGACCAAGTGAGATTTAACCCTGGGACGCAAAGATGTTTGACATACACAAATCAATAAATGCTATATATCACATTAATAGAATGGTAGATACAAATCATATGATCATCTCAAAAGACACAGAAAAAGCATTTGACAAAATACAACATTCTTTCATGATAAAGACACTCAACGCTGGGTACAGAAGGAGTATGTCTCAACACAATAAAGGCCACATACAATAAACCCACAGTTAACATCAGACTCAATGGTAAGAGGTTGAAAGCTTTCCTCTGAGATCAGAAACAAGACAGGGATGCTCACTCACACCACTCCTTTTCAACATAGTACTGGAAGTCCTAGCCAGAGAAATTAGGCAAGAAAAGAATAAAGGCATCCAAATCAGAAATGAAGGGGTAAAACAGTCTTTATTTTTCAGATGATATGATTTTATATATATATATATATATAGACACACACACACATACATTAATTAGTTATACCTCACAAAACTGGAAAATAATACACCACATAAATAAACAAGGAACTTTAGATACTGCCCTCGCTTATCTATTTATTTAGGGGTTTTAAAACATTCTTTTATGAATGTAAGATTGTAAGGTATCATAGAGGATATTTTGATATATATATATATATATATATATACATATATGTACTTACATATAATTTGGTTATGTATAGATTTTATATATACATATATAAAAAATACATTTTTTGATATTTGCACATGGCACCTAAGATACTTCCCAAACACAACAAACAAAACAA
The DNA here is from genome assembly GCF_949987515.2 of Delphinus delphis. Taxonomy (NCBI): domain Eukaryota; kingdom Metazoa; phylum Chordata; class Mammalia; order Artiodactyla; family Delphinidae; genus Delphinus; species Delphinus delphis. The sequence goes on from NC_082688.1 coordinate 59,185,389, forward strand.
AATAGAACACTATGCCCAGAAAGTCCAAATCTGGAAAGATTTCACTTAAAATTCTCTTAGAGTTACAGTCAAGCTAAAGTTGACTTAAATTCCTAAAGTACTTATAAGAATTTGCCCTCCCTAGTGTTGAAGTTCTAACAGTGTCCTAAAGAGAATATTTATTCCCTCCTAAGACAGAGAAGAAGAGAGTAGAGTCCTCTGTCTTTCCATAACAACTCATCCCCGTGACACAGTTACTTAAAATATCTGTGAGGGAAGAAACCTCCCCTGTGAAGATGCTAAGCTGGGTCTTGTGTCCGACGTGCTGCACACTAAGACTTTCATTGGTTTTTAAAATTAGCAGTCCATGTGGCCTTTGGCAAATAACTTGACCCACCTGGGCCTCTATGCTTTCATTAATTTATTCCTCCAGTTCCTTTACTGAGTATTATTGAGCAACCAGCCAATGTTACTGTCAGTGGTGACATAGAGGGAAAAAAAAATGGATGAAACTCCCTGTTCTCAAGGGACATCTAGTGAAACAAAATGGTAAAAACTGTGAAAGAAATAAAATATACATTATTTGGTGATAATTACTATGGAGTGCTGGGATGGGGCAGGAATTCACTTTCAAGTACGCTCATCATGGAAGGCCTCACTGAAAAGATAACATTTAAGCAAAGACCTAAAAAACATGAGCATGCCAGGAATCTGGGGTAAGAGTGTTCCAGGGAAAGGGGAAGATGGGTCTAAAGGGACTGAGGTAGAATGGGTCTGACTTGTTCAAGCAGCATCTAGGAGGACAGTGCTGCTGAAGCAGAGTAAAGAAAGGGCTGAGTGGTGAGAGGTAAGCTCAGGGAGGTGCTCAGGGGCCAGGCCACAAAGGGGCTGGCAGCCTGTTTTAGTTTTTATTTCCCTAAGATGGGCTGCCATTGAGGAATTCTGAGCAGAGAAATAACACGAGCTGACTTGTGTTTTGTAAAGATCACTCTGCTGCTGTGATAGGAACAGGCTATGGAAAGGAAAGGGAGAAGCAGGGAGACCAGGTAGGAGCCTGTTTGTTTAAATCAGGGTGGTGACAGGTCGTAAGAAGTGGTAAAAATCTAGAGAATGGAAGGGCTGAACCACACTTATCCATTTAGTCAAAAATCATTTAATAAACATCCATTAGGTACCAGACACTGTTCGAAAAGAGTTATATATGCAGTGGGGAAGAAAACAAAGCAGCTCGTATTTACATTGATCTGATAGCTAATGGAGTCCTTTAAGATGCAGGCCAGCTCTAACCTTCTCAGTACAGTTCAGAAATATCCAGAACATTTACTCTTTTCAGTGGGGGGATAAAAAGAAACAAACACACAGTGGCACAGGTTGTGATTAAAAAACAGAGTGGCTGGTAACTGCTGTTGCTAATAATTGCCTCATCATCCATCAGCATTTCAAGGAGCAACCAGTGAAAAAGGAGGATGGTATATCTAAAAACCGTTGATCATCTACACAGATGTCCGCTCTTTCTGAGGAATTCCTATCCCCACTTTCAGCTTTGCAAAGCGTGTCTCTTTATGGACCATGTTATTAATGAAATGGAAAAGAATGTGCAGGAAAGCCTGCTGTTGTCTGAAATTATCTTTACTTCTGTACTGCCACAGGCAATAACTGTCTCCTCTCCAGAATTCTGGAACAGTGAATTCTTTCTTCACCAGATTAAAGGCAAAAACAATAAAAACAAAACAGAGGCACCACCACTGGAGGGAAAATATTTTATCATTATGAAATTATGCTTTTGTTGTTGTATTCTGAGTAGGGTTGATGTGAGCAACTCTTAGGCAATTCTGTTTGTTTTTAATAACCCAAGATTGTTATGAAGATTATCAACAGCCTATCTGATGATTAAAACAATTCCCCGTATTGCTTGTTATTCCAAACTCAATATGTCAGTTAGAAATTTGAAAAGCTATACTTTTCCAAGATACCAGTAGTGAATTCTAGCTGCCATATGGATGTCACTTCTATAATAGTAGGTCATAATGGTCTTAGAAACTGAGAGGATATAAGGGCTCTGACTTGATGGTCTGTAGTCTTTGAGGGGAAAAGTCATTAAGGTTTCTGTGAGTCCTTCTAAGACCCTCACAGTCTGGAACCAGAGCCCTTGACATCATGTAGGGTAGAAGCAGAGGGGTTCTACATTTTCTCACTTTAAATGGTCTGGAAACTTAAGGCTAAAATGCTTCTAGTGTAGCATTTTATATACACATATATAGTGTATAAATTTATATATAGATTTGCATATGTATTTGTATTATATATGCAAATTTATATATAAATAGATGCATATTTCAATCTATATTCATTTTCAATGTATAACTATATCTATAATTTTTCTTTTACCTGTACTTAGATATAGCTTCAAGGATATCTTATGGTAGTTGTTTTTAACCAAAAGTACACATCAGAATTACTTTTGATATAAATTACATATATATTCTTATCCTAGCTATGGGTATTCTGAGTGGATAGATATGGCATGAGGCTTAAGCATTTCCAATATGAAAGTGTCCCCAGAGTTTTGTTTCTGGCAATATGACAGACTGTAACTTGAATGATTCTCCTGATGGAAACAATTTAAAAAGCTAGGGAAAATATATACACATTTAAATATATATTAAATGTGTATGTGTTTATATTGATACATACATATATGTATATGTGTGTGATATATATACAAATGCATACACATTCACACATACATATCTTTTAAAATATATCACTGAGCTGGCAAGAAATAAAGAATTTACAGATGTAAAATAATGAAGTGAAAGCAGAAATCCTGGAAGGTTAGTAGATGCCAGTATCAGCTTTCACCCTCTTGGTATCTCCAAATCTTGATAACTTTGGGTCTCTGGACAAAGTTCAGTACACAGAAGATGAAGCCCAAGTTTTACTTCTTATAGAAATTATATTAGAAAACACCAAATAAAGCTTAGACCCTAAGGGATGCCAACTCAGTATAAAGTTTAATGAGAACTAAACACAGAAATTCAGAACAAGGAAATTTGTCTGTCTTGACTTTGGCAATGAATATAAAGATAAAAAATCCAAAAATAAATCAAATAAAAGAAACCTCCAAATTTGCATAACCACAAACTAAAATGCATGTAATTTCTCAGTTTGTGTTTCAGTTTTTATGCTACTTGTTTGAGCATAAAACATCGTAAGAAGAATTTAAAGTAGATCCCGGTTTGGTGGGGTCCACTGGTAACTATGAGGTCAATGTCAAATTTTCACTGAAGAAATGCAACTTCAATAAGGCTTCAGATAATGTCACCATAAAGAAATTTCCCAGGAAAATGAGCCTGCAGTGAAAAATCACAAAATAAGGAAGCAAGGCCCTACGGATGAGAACAAGCAGAAATAAAAGAAGAATCAAACTCACAAAGACTTTTGATGTCACAATTTAACTAAATTAAAAAGTAATTATTATGTTTCAAAAAATTGGAATAATGAGCAAGGAACTAGAGAGCATTGAATCAATAAAGTACACTTAAAATATGTGATAACTGACTTTAGAAATTCAATAGAATGGATTAAATTTTAGTGTAGATACAACTAAATCAAGGTGTATGAGAAGAAATTCAGCCCAGAGAGAACAGATGGAGAGTTTATGAAAGGACAAGACATGTGGAGGATAACATAACAACTTACAAAAATTAAAACTTCTAGAAGGAGATGGTAGAACGAATAGAGATAATATTTAAACATACAATAAAGTTTCCAGAATTATATTGTAGAATGACAGGATACTTCAGACAGAGAAAGCCCCAAAGTTCTCCTAGCAGGATAAAACAAAGTGACATTACACCTAACACATTATAAAGGCAAAAACCAAAAACAGAAGAAATGCTGTTTAAAAGTGGTAAAAGTTAGATAAACTGAAAATATGGCATTTAAACTGATAGCTATCATGTTATCAGCAAAAATGAAAACAAGAAGACAGCAGAATAGTATTTTCAATGTGCTAATAGGTCATTTTCAACCCAGAATTCTATACCTAGTATCTTTAAAAAATAAGAATAAAAAAAAAAAAAAAACGAGAATGAAATCACGAGAGTTTACTACCAACCATTTCTCACTAAAGTAAATTTAAGTCAAAATAAATCTTTTCAAATTAGAAGTCTAAACTGCAAGGATGAATGATGTGCAAAACCATTTATGAATATGGGGGTATATCTAAGTAAACATGAAAATATGAATAATGATTATGGTAAATTTGGGGGTAAAATAAAACAAGATAGAAACAAACTGAGTGTCATAGAAGTTGGTTTAATCTATGAGGAGGAAAGGGAAAAACTACGCAACAGCATTCTTGTTCTTCTTTATAAAATTACCATTCTTAAATCATATTTCTCCTTATAAATCCTTTCTCTGATTCTTTTTCTTTTAACCCTTGATTTGCTAAGGATTTAGAGTTTTAAGATCATTTTTTTGTTTTGATAAATTTTGCACAGGTGGGACTGGGAGAACTGAGTCTAACTCACACGCATTTTGGTATCCTGTCATATCATTTGTCTCAGTTGAAACTGAGACTGAAAAATCCATCTTCAGATACTATTAGACCACAACAGTGCTTTAATTCTGCATTCTCATATATGTTGTAGATAGCTGTATTATTTATCTTAGCACAAAATAAAGTCAATAATCAGCTATATGGCATAATTATAAGATGAAGTTTATGTACCCCTAAAAATAAATGAAAAATAACTTATTTAGTATTTTTAGAAATTAAAATTTCTTGAAGACCATTAAGGTATTTCTATTCCAGGAAAATTTTACATTTTATTTGCTTGAACATTTGAGAAAAAATCCAAAACAAGCTCAGTTTTAAAATATAAGCATAAAATTCTGTTTTCAATATGTCATATTTTTGACATAAACTTTAATTTTTGTGTGAAAAATATCAGCTGAAGCCTCTTTGACCTTTATTATTCTATGTACCTATTGGGAATTTAATATCCACAAGATGTGGGTGTTGATACATCTTAGTTGTCTCAATGGAATAGAAATCAGTACTGCTATTAAAACAAGACTTTTCAAATTCTCCCACTGCACTGACCTATAAAGTTCAATAATACTTTGTATGGCATGCTTGTTGGCATGAACAACTACTCAAACCTCTTTACAAGTCATTGATTTCACACTGTTACATGCGCAACCTCATTTTATAATCATTATACTATATTACATATTCACAGACTACCACTTTTGTGTTAATAAGTAAACATTGAAAGTAAAAAAGGATACTTCAGATTTCCAAATGATTTATGAAAGCCAAAGGGCAATATAATGTTATAATAATGTTTTACAAAAGTGATTTAAACAATATCTATTCCATACGATGCATTTGTAAAAGACATGCAAAGCAAGATGAAACATGATCTGGAAATGTTAAAAATTATACAGTAAAAATGCATTTTTTTCAATTCTACTCCTTCATTCTCTCCCTTTTTTGGATGAAAGCGAATCTATGCCTGGGGAGCTATTCACGTAAACATTTCAAAGAAAGATTCGGTAGGTGGCAGACTTCCTTATTAGATTACAGTCTAAAGGGATCTCTTATTACCAAAGACAACTGTTGCTAATTACCAACATGGAAAAAAAGAAAACTACATTTAATAACTAAATCAAGAGCAGGGATGTGAGAGGTATATATTTGTTTGTTTTTTTCTTCAAATAGCTTAAATAAATATGGATATATCTTAAGTAGCAAAACTAATATAAACAAAAAAGGTGAGTTTCTCTGAATTAATCTGAAACCTGAACTTAAAGGAGAAGGAAGTTTCCAAAATGTATTTTAATTATTTTTTTAGTAAATTTTATAAGGACATGGAAAAGCCTGCAAAGGGCTTTTAAAAGTAGAAGAGTAAGACTGTGAGCGCCACATTAGTCTTTAATTTGTCACTGCTCCATTTGTCAGTGTATTATTCCCCATGAGATTCTCCACTAAAAATGTGTCTTTCTCGTTCTCCATTTCTCTGTCTTAATTTCATGTCCGCCTTGTTTTCTTAAAATGTCACTCACTTTCTATGTTTTTATTACCTGTATTTTCTGAAGCATACAACCAAAAATTTCTTACAGCAATAATACATATGACCATGTTTATTATGTAAAATGTGAAAAATGAGACTATCCATTGTTAAGAATATAATCAAAATTGGGCATCCTTGGATTCTTTAAGATTTCTGGTTGTACGCTAGCAAAGGTTTGACATCTGGCTTGCAGGAAAAAGGTCTTTATTTGTAGCATTTGCCCATTTCCAGGAGGAAATACTCTCAATGTAGCCATTTTCAAACTACCAATATGAGGTCACTGAACACAGAATTGGGAAGAGATACTAGCAACTCATTTTACAATCCAGTGGGAGCTAGCTCCAGCATACCACTGTGGTATTTTGTTATAAAGTAGCTGCGGTTCTCACAAATCCCAGGGCACTCCAGTGATATATAAAGAATGAATTAATGTGTCTTGAATAAAAATTCAAAATTAAACTCTGGTATAATTACAATGAATTCCCCACTGCTAATCAGAAATTCAAGTGTTCCCATTAGTTCAGCAGGAATGCTCTAGATAAGCTTTTCAGGATTACAAAACATTTTAAATGGCCGATGAAAATTTTCACAAACCAAAAGCAAATACATTATAATATTTACACAGTTCTAATATGTTGGTTATATTTGCTTACCCTTAACTGTATATATCTGTGTAGCTATTCTGTAACATAAATGTGTTGTGAAATTCAACATTCCACAAACGTTTATTTAACACCTACTATATGTTAATTCCCATGAGAGCTGTTTGGCAAAAAAATGGGTGAATGAGATATAAATAATGTCAGATATAAATGTATATACACACATTATTCATGCTAACGGTTGGATATTAAATGCATGTAGTACAAAGCTTTCATTGTTTAAACAGAATCTGCATAATCATTGCCTAAGTGAAAAATTTGAAGGAGACCCCTAGAAGCAGATCTATTCCATTTCCCACATAAGAAATGAATATTGTATGTTTCATCTCTTCACTCCATTTGCTATTAAGAGTTTTAAAAATAAGGGTACAAAGCATCTATGTTTTGTTCTCCTCAAAAGATTCACTTTCACAAACGCAATAACATCTGGCACTAGCAGAAGGAGTTAGAGTTGACATTCTAAGCAACTCTTTTTCTTTTTACCAGTTATACTCGATGACTTTGAGCTATATGATGGGCAAATGAAATAGATCCTTTGTTGCAATTCATGAAAGAAATGTCTCATTAATAATTTGTGAAACGTAATGTACCGAGCATAAAGCAGGTATGTGGTGAATGAAAACTGCATACATAGACATAATGAGAGATAATTATAAATTCCTATAATTTGATGTGCAATATTGTGCCTGCTTAATAATATCAACAGTGAAGAATACTGACAATACTTCCAAAACAATGGGTTAAATAACAGATGTATGGCCTTATCTCCCTAGGATTACTTCAAAAATCTAGAGTTTACTCTCACCATGCCCCCCAAGAGGCCTTTCAAGACCATTACTACCATTACCCAGCTGAGTTTAATGGTCGGTGGATCCTGAACACATAAATGAAGAGCCCAATAACTGAATCAGGAATCTGGAGTTTTCTCAAAGAAGAGAATCCTGGAGTCTCTATATTTTTCAATATAAAAGGGTAAAGGACAATAGTTGCAGGAAAAAAACATAAAATTTCTTTTTGACTTCAGTGTACTAAATACTATAAAATATTATAAAAATAATATGCTACAGTGAAAGAATTTTCCATAAAGTTCAAATACAATAAAGAAGCAGAAATGGATGCTACTTGAGAGGTGGGAGAGGAACCTCAAGAAGGAAGTGAGCCAGGTATAGTTTAAACTGAAGGTCTTCCTAAGAGTGCTCTTTGCCTGATGAAGGTTAACCTTGATATTTAAGCCTTTATTATTACTTGTTATTTTTTATTAGGTAAATGTTGCCAAAGTTCAAAAACCAATAATCAAATATTAAAGAAAATAATAACCAAGTCTAAAATATATTTTTCCATTAAACTGTTAAAAATGCAATAAATTTATTTCCAAATCAAGCACATAGCATATAATGTAAATTGAATGATGGTACTAGTGCACATGTAACCACACTTTAAAAACATAACTCAAGGGACTTCCCTAGTGACGCAGTGGTTGAGAGTCCGCCTGCCAATGCTGGGGACACGGGTTCGAGTCCCAGTGCAGGAGGATCCCACGTGTTACGGAGCAACTGGGCCCGTGCACCACACTGCTTAGCCTGTGCTCTGGAGCCTGTGAGCCACAACTGCTGAGCCCGTGCACCACAACTACTGAAGCCCGCATGCCTGGAGCCCGTGCTCCGTAACAAGAGAGGCCACTGCAATGAGAAGCCGGCGCACCGCGGCGAGGAGTGGCCCCCACTTGCTGAAACTAGAGAGGGCCCATGCGCAGCAATGAAGACCCAATGCAACCAAAAATAAATAAATAAAATAAATTTAAAAAACAAAAAAAAACCCATAACTCAATATTAATCATCTCTTTAGTTCAATGAAACAACAAACTAAAGGACTTGGAGTGGGGTGACCTAACTGAAAACTACAGACACGGAGCCCAAAGAAGTTTGCTGCTTTTTAAATTGTCTAAAATTTCATGTTATTGTGGAAAGATACTTTTGTTGTTAATGTCTTTTAATGTCTGAATGCTTCAAGGTAATAAGTAAGAATAAAAAATATAGATCAGAAAAACCATACAAATTGCTTTAGAATTTGATTCCTCCCAACAAACTGAGGGATAGAATATGAGTCTTATCCTTTCCCCATTTACCTGTGGCTTCCCTGTTCTCGCATGCTTTCATTAAAAAAAAAAACCAACTAAATGAGGGAAAGAATGTAGAGTTTAAAATGTATTATTTATGTGCTTGAAGGCCTCTCTCTGGTCACACTGGGCCCCTATCACCTCCAAACCTTAAAACGTAGCATGGTAGCTAACATTTATTGAGTGATAATTTTAGGCTATACCTGTAATAAGTTTCTGTATTATCTCATCTAATCCTTTCAAATCCTTATGTTTCCATTTTACAGATGAGGAGACTGAGGAACAAAAAGTTAAGTAATTTTCCCAAAGTCACGCAACTGATGAATTTTGGGGTCAGAATTTTAACTCCTGAATTTTTATTCCAAACCTTGAGCTCTTTATCAATATATAATATTTCCAAAAGAAAGGAGAAAAGAAAAAGCAACTTAATGAGTAGCGATGAACAAAAGACTGATCTATCACACAAGGGCTGTAACGCAGGCATGGCAAATTTGGAAAATTGTGTTCAAATGACATTTCCAGTCACATAGTCCAAGAGTCTGTGTAAAGTCAATGAACTGTCTCTTGGGATCTGTAACTACCCATCCAAACAAGGACAGCAGTAGGGTCATGTATGAGTGGAGTAATAAGTTCAGCAGGATGGAGGAAGGGAAGAGAAGTTTGAAAGTAAAGCAATTGATGCTTATTTACTCTATTACCCTTCCTAGCTTAATAACATTGAATTTATTATGAAAGTAAGATTTGCAAATGTGAATTAATGTCTAAGATTAATACCGAATTTTTAAATTTGGTAAATTTAAAATTACATGCCACATGTAAACTTTTACCCCAAAAGAAACCATAAAAATTCAATATATTCCTTCATGTTAGTCTGTTTTTCTAATCCCAGTTCTAAGATTCAAAGAAGTTTTATCAAAAGTGTTCTCTTGAGCACAATTGTAACTTCTATTTGATTCAGTATTGGAATGAGTTGGGCTGAAAGTTTAATATTGACTGAAAAATATAATTCTATATTACATATCTCAGTCTTCACATTTGAAGAATAGAAATTTAAACATTCTGAACATCAGAACAAGCAACAACGCTATACATATATTTCAGGCGCAATGTACTTCCTGCTCTAGGGAAGGTTTTGGGCAGTTCACTTTTTCCCCCCTTCCTTATAGATAAAGATTTCACTGTGATGTGAATTTTAGAGATGTTTCTATCTTGTAAAACATGTATTTTTAACTCTAGTAAGTAACCATTCAGGCTTTTCCCAAGTATCTAGTTGAATCCAAGCATGTAGTTTTAACTATAATACTTTTATACAAGTGCAAGGAAAAAAAGTTGTGACTGGAACAAATTAGATATGTTCCCCTCCATCCTGCCCCAGGGAATTTTTTTTCACAGGGAGAATAGAGCAGGCTACTATTACTGTAAATTATATTCCTACCACTATCATTTGTAGTGTTTCCAGAAGAGTATTTTAAAATCATCATAAATATGAATTAATTTTGAAATAAAAAGATTATGTCACAAATAAATAAGCTTTGCATCATATTATGACTACAAGTTATGTTTAATCTAAAAATATGGGGGGAGGCAATTATACTTTCAAAGTATTTGGTGGATTTAGCCAGATTTTATTTAAAATTTTTTTTAAAAATGTAGATTAGTAAACACTTAATCCTTACAATGTTTTCAGAATATAAAATTTCCTTCAGTTTAACCATCTAGCTGTGATTCATGGTAAAAAATCATGCAGTAATATGAGACTTCAGTAAAAGTCTGAACAATTAAATATATATAAAATAGGGAAATTATTTTTCTTAGGCATATTCATTATAATAAAGAAAATAAAAGTGTTTCTGTATCTTAAGATTTAAACTGTCAGTATAATGCCACATAAATGTTTGCTCAAAAAATTTTTTTTTTGTTAATAATTTTGATATGTTGCTTTAAGGTTTTACTTTTCTAGACTAACTTTGCATGATGATGGGTACACACCTTTATTTCATAATGTATAAGAAAACTGGAAAATGCTGAATAATGGGAAAGATAATTATAAAACCTTCAAATAAAATTGTAAGATACTTTATGTTTAGAGAAGTTGTTTGTATTCTATACTGTCAATATATGACTTTTAAATTAATGTAGAAAAATCAACCCCTCTCAAATCAAGTACCCTAGGGATGAGAATACAATCAGAATAGATAAGAAATAAAGGAATGCGAAAAAATAAAGGTACAACTGGTGGGGAGAATAAGCCTGAAAAGTGGTCTTAACTGTTTGGGTGTATTTGAACCTTCTGAAAACATGGTGAAAGCTAGGATTCTATCCACAAAAATACCCATTTACCCCTACCCTCAAAAGTTCTGCAAAACTGCAAACATCAGCATTACTTCTAGAGAGCGGCATGGCTTCATGAAAATAGTCCATATCCTCTAGGTTAGAATTCTTGGCTCAGACCAAGACTCCAAACCTAAGAAGAGGGTTAGATGTTAACCACTAAGGATGCTAAAGAGTACAGTAAATAGGAGGCTACAATATGACCCTCTTAAAATAGAGAGCCCAAGCGGATAAGCTGCCACCAAATTGCTTAAAGATCCTGAACCTATAGGTTTTACTGGCCCCAAGGATGGCCCAGTAACAGCTTGAAGCTAATACTAAGGCCACCAGCTCAGGTTATAAAAGCTAGTTAAACCACATATATCAAAAATGTCTGGGCTTCCCTGGTGGTGCAGTGGTTGAGAGTCCACCTGCCGATTCAGGGGACACGGGTTTGTGCCCTGGTCCGGGAAGATCCCACATGCCGCGGAGCGGCTGGGCCCGTGAGCCATGGCCGCTGAGCCTGCGCGTCCGGAGCCTGTGCTCTACAACGGGAGAGACCACAACAGTGAGAGGCTCCCCCCGAACAAAAAAAAAAAAAAAAAAAAAGGCTCAGGAGATTGACATTTTAGCTTCAGGACCTACCAGCAGAACTGTGTGGATCTCAAAAAGAGGAAAAGAGGCCCATTACCTAGTGGATGCCAGCCATATTAGGAAATGAAATCCACAAAGGCACCTTGTAATCCCAGAGGTCGCTATCAGGAGATGCAAAGCAAGCAAGCCTGTCCCTACCTTAGGCAAAAGGTAAATGGGATCTTTTGCCCCAAAGTATTAGCAATCCCCTGTCCCCAAAGTCTGCAGGTAAGCTAGTTAAATGCAAATAAATCCTTTGTTGTGGCTATTGATCTTATTGTGTACAGCCTGGATAATAGGGTTGTTAGTTGACCACTCAGGCCTAACTCTGTCCCAGGAGATGTGCTGGAACAAAATCAGCCAGCTGTAGCAATGTATCACAGGATGACTGAGTGCCAGGTGCTAGCAGGCCCTGTTAGAAGGGCTTCAGCCAGTGTGCTACGAGGTGTAGATTCTGACCCAGAGCTCACATCCCTCTACATTTAATAGTGCCAACAGAAGCCATGTCTAAACCAGTCACTGTCTCCTTATACCATGCCTCAGATTTTATTACAGGCAGAATGGCTCTCCCAGTGTAACCAAATCAGACCCATCTGGCTGGCAGGTTTGTGCTCTAATGATCCTACTGTAATATTAACGAAGTGATATCTGGATTGTAAAGCTGCCATCCACAAAATGTCCCTACAGTTTAGAACATCAGCGTGCTCAAAGGTGTATGCATTATAAATCGGTCCCCACAAAGCTAGGTCACAGGCATCAGTGCACCTGTGATGATCTGATGGAGGTCACTGAGATCTGCTCAACCAGCAGTAGAGCCCAAATTTCTAAGTATATCCCTAGCCAAGCCTCTAACATATATACTCAGAATTTAACATCAGCCAGCCACGACTGCCCTTCATGAATCTCCACTGGGGAAGGCCACCCTCCCCCCTGGCGGGCCTCTGTCACCCCTAAATACAACCACACATCGGACAATGTCTCTCTAGTCCAAGAGAATGCTCTTGGAGACGACTGCACCTCAGATGTGAGGCCCCAACTGAAGAGAATGATGAGAACTAAAATACTGCCTGTAAACAAAGGACGTTGCAGCCCTCAAGACATGACATTACAGCCACCAGGATGGTGAGCTCTAAGGGAACTCAGGATGGAAACAGGATGCCCACCATCTAGCAGTCAGCTGCTGCCATCACCCCCAACAGTGCACTGGGAGGAAACTCAGAATGAGAAAACACAGGATACTGGCTCCAGATAGCTGAGGTATACATCAAAGGAATAATTTCAGTGGGCCCAGACTCCTGCATCTTTCCATACCGAGAAAAGCACTCAATTCCTTAACTTGAGATATCTGTTTTTCTTTTATTAACAGTAATCTTTTGATGTTCTGACTACCCAGTTTGGTTGCCAAAAGCTCCTATATATTCTGGATTCCCCCTTCCTCTTCAGAACAGGTTTTTCAGCATTAACTGAGATGATGTGTCCCGGGCTTAAAGTCCTAAGAATGTCTGCTGAATAAAACATAACTCTCACCTTTAGGTTGTGCATTTTTTCAGCCAACAGTGACAAGGCAGATAACGTGCCCCAACCTCGTTGGACTTTGGGATTCTGCCCACCCCCCATCCCAGGTCACCTCTGCACCAGGATGACAATGAATGACTGTGGCGACTGTCAAACTTGAGACCAAGTTACAAAATTGCCTCCAGCTGAAGAACCCTGAGGACCCTACAAATACTATTTCTCTGAAGTCGCTACCTGCTTCCCTCGTGAAACTTGCCTCTGTGGAAATGCTTGCAAAACCTTGAGCAAGTCCCCTGCCAACTGCCTAGCAGCACTAGACACCACCTTTCTGGCAAGCCAAGCCACGTGTTCCCAGCCACGCCAGCCACAATAAGGTAATTCCTGCAACACCCATAACGAGACCAGCTTAGATCCCGAGGTTAGGGACCTCTTCCTGCTATGGTCACTGCTCAGTGTACTAGATGACAGCTTTGGCTTTCTACCTGATGTACCTATGACAGACTCTATCCCCTTCATTGTTCCCACCACCACAGACACCTCTTTATACCCCAAACTGCCACCTCCTCTTCTCTCCACATCTTATCCATAAGCCCCTACCCACTGTACATCACAACTCTGCACAAATGGGCCAGATTTAATGGATAAAATATATTCATACAAAACTCCAAGACAGCAGGCCTTACAAGAAAAATGATGTTGGATCTGTCACCATGCAGGGCTGACCTACAGTCCCATGTCACAGTCTACCTCACAGTTCCTACTGATCAGCCTCTTACGCTAGTTCCCTCCGAAGCACCGGAAACCTCATTTAAGCTTACCAAAATTCTGTTCCTTTTGGTTTGAACTGACCAGTGTGGCCTTATCTGGGTAACCCCAAAGTACTCCACCCAAGGACCCTAATAAAGGCATGTGCCCCAGGTCCTGCCACTCTGTGTGGCCTCTCCAGACATTCTGTATGCCTCTTCCAGGACCTGTGAGTAATCAGCTCTATGTCGCTTTGTTTTCTTGGAACGTGGTTCACCATCAAATACTCCCAGACACTACTTAACAAATGTCACTCCAACAAAGGCACAGCAAGGAGCCTAGGACCTTTCTACATGACCCTCTCTTGCTGCTTCTCATGGCTGACTTCTTATCCTTCAAATCTCAGTTCACATATTATTTCCTCAGCCTCTTTGACCATCATATTTAAATAAGGACCTTCACTTCATTTCTCCTTCCAGGAATACTTTTTGATAAAATTACCGTGTTTTGATCCACCATAGTATTTACCATAATTTATTAACATTTTTACTTCTCTATTATCTGTCCCCTTGAACTATAACGTCCATATCTTGTTTACTATCATGTCTCCAATATGTGGCACCATGATCTGTAAATAGCAGATTCTCAATAAATATCCATTAAATTAAAAAGAATGAGGGAGTAGACTCTTCATCTCAGAACTATGAAGAACTTCAAAATAGCTTCTATATTAGAATTCTACCTTCAGGCATCTTTGGGGATTTATTAGAGAAAAAAAGTTTAGAACTAGAGCTCGAGCATTTTAGTAATTTCTGCCAGTGAATTATGCAGCCAAGAAAGGAACTTGCATCCATTTGAAATGTGAAATAATAGTCCTCATTTGTCACAGTCTTGGATATTCACATTCATGTATTTGTAACTAAACGATTTTGCAGAAAGGCAATAAATGGTGCATCAGAAGTCATCATTATAAAATTATATATTTAAAGCTGCTAGTATGCCTTTAAAGTTATTTTCAATTGAAGAATACAGATAAATTAAGTCAGCATTCCCCCCACCAAGTTGTTAATTTAATCGATGTAGAAGCAAAACAAAAACAACCAAACAATAAAACTATGCACCAACTCTTTCAGGGTCCTTTCTGCTAGCTGTCTGCTGTACAAATCCTTTTCCCTTATGTTCAAAGCCCTTTCTTATCCTCTTCCCTTCTGATCTCCCTACATGATGTATTCTTTCAGCTTGTGAATAACACAGGATTGTGACTCTAAAAATCTAATAGGAATAGCAACAGCACCTTCACATTGGGTACCTAGCAAGTAACACCGCAGATGATAAACACAGATGGAGATGTTGCCACTTCCCTGGGATCTGTGAATTCTAAACACTAAGAGACACCTTCTCCTGGCTCCACCCCCTTTACAAACAGTCCTTGTCTGTTGTTAAGCAAAGAGGAAAGAATGGTTATACCCATTTTCTTTGTTATCCCTTGTGCAGTTTAAGAAATTTAAATATGATTTTCAGACACTATGCTTTAAGGGACAGACTACTGAAAGATAAATAAACGATTGTTTCTGGCATCTAGTTTCTAAGAGATTAAATGGGAACGGAAGCCCTCGTGGCCCCTTCGGATTGAAACACAGATACTGCTATTAATTCAGCTTTCGGCCTTGGCTGTCCCAATCATTGGTGATTAGGCTGAAGGATTAGAACGACAGTCATCTGGAAATTTGCTTTAAGAAGGAGGTAACTAGGCATCATCGAATCCCTAAAGTTTAAAATTAGACAAACAACAGCCATGGCCACAAAATAAAACAGCAAGAGGCTATATTTACAAAGCCCAGACTTTCCTTTACTCCGTGATATCCTTTTCACTTTCCCCTAGATGAGAGGGTGGGTGGGAAGAGGGACAGTGAGTGTGTGAGATTGTGTGTGTGGGGATGGGTGTGTGTGTGTGTGTGTGTGTGTGTGTGTGTGTGTGTGTGTGTGTGTGTGTGTGTGTGTGTGTGTGTGTTGGAGTTGGGACAGGCAGGCAAAGGAGACCAAAACAAACAAAGAAACAAAAAACAGAATATGTAGTACTATGGTGTTTAGGGTCTCTTTCCTATCATCTACTTGCTCTAATTTCTAAGAGAAGATTGAATTTACAATCAAAATATGGTAAAAGGAAAAATGGTGAAAGATTCTGATTAATCCTCTTACTACTTATTTTATCTATATTTTTACATTTTTCTATCCTTTCAGTTTTAAGCTGTTGAAGTACAGAAACAAAGTTATTAAATTATGTCTAATATTCAGCTCCTTGTGACTACATATTTCTCAGTGTTTATAATGAACTCTTTTGCATGTTTTGCCTGAAGTCTAGAACACAGCAAGAGATATATTTATTAGTATGTGTTATTACTTGCATTCATGGAAGTTTCCATGTTGGTCCTGCTTTTTCCAGCTCTTAAGTCTAATCACCTTAACTTTGGAGAGTCTATCAAATTCCATCTGTTAGTTTATTCCAACCCTGGTAATCACATTAACCAGCCAAATATAAAATCCATCTTCAGCAAACAGGAGTTTTCAGCAACCAGTATCTTTCACCATGATTATTATTCTAGTGTTTTATGCATCCTGCTTACTAGGTCTTAAAGGTACAGCACAAAATAACCTAAGGTCCTGACTTCCTTGGGGATGTTACAGGGTATATTAAGCATGTCCTCTACGGGTGTCCACAGCCACTGTGCATCAAACATCATATGCTTACTTTACAAACTGTAGAGCAGGGGCATAAATGAAGTACAGATTAAATTGAAGTTTCTTGTGAGATGACTATATATTATTTTTGATGGTGTTTTCCATAATGTTTACAAACATCGCTGGCTACAGATAGATTTTCTGCACCAAATGGCCAAATCCTGGCTCTACATTTATTCCTTTCTGTGGTTTGCCCTACTCTCTCCATAGTTGAGACCCTAAGACGCAGCTAAATAGTTTAACAAGCTGCATTTATTGTAAGACGATTTGGCTATATTTATGAAATTGAATTCTATTCTTCTCAAAGTCAGGCTTGATGGCAGGCTTATTCTCAAGGCTTATTGTTTAAATTTGTCAGTTTCCAACTTTTTGATCACCAGTACCCCTGAGAGCTAGAGCATACTGTCATGTGCGTCTAAAGTAAAATAGCCCCACAAAGGGATTAAATCAAAATCTCACTGGGTAGCACTATCTTTCACTCAACAAATAGTTGTTCACTGGTGAATCTGGCCTAGCAGCACTGGATGATTATAAGAACTGCACTTATGGCTACAGAACACCTGCGATGTCTGCCTCAAACTGAGACGTGTTGAAAGTGTGAAACACACAACAGACGTTGAAGACTTCGAATGAAGAAACAATATAAAATATCTCAATATTTTAAAATACTGTCTATGGGTCATAAGGATAATGCACTGAATATACTGTGTTAAATAAATATACTTTAAAAATATTTTTATGTGCTTCTTTTCACCTTTCTATGTGTAGCAACTAGAACACTTAAGTTATATATGTGACTTGCATTGTCTATTGGATGGTGCCAATTTAGAAAGATTCTGAAGTTCTGTTGTCTTCTTAGGAGTCATAATTTTAAGAATAAGGCTGCCAATATTACGCAGAGATAAGAGTTTTCAATCAAAACAGCTACCTGGCTCTTTTTTTTTTAAATTTCATTTATTTATTGAAGTACAGTTGATTTACAATGTTGTGTTAGTTTCAGCTCTACAGCAAAGTGATTCAGTTATGGACACACACACACATATTCTCTTTTTAGATTATTTTCCCTTATAGGTTATTACAAAATATTGAGTATAGTTCCCTGTGCTATACAGTAGGTCCTTGTTGGTTACCTATTTAATATATAGTAGTGGTTATACGTTAATCTGAAACTCCTAATTTATCCCTTCCTACCTTTCCCCTTTGGTAATCATAAGTTTGTTTTCTATGTCTTTGAGTCTATTTTTGTTTTGTATATAAGTTCACTTGTATCAAATGTTTTTTAGATTCCACACATAAGTGATATCATATGACATTTATCTTACTCTGTCTGGCTTACTTCACTTAGTATGATCATCTCTAGGTCTATCTGTATTGCCACAAATGGCAACATTTCATTCTTTTTCATTGCTGAGTATTATTCCATTTTATATATGTGCCACATCTTCTTTATCTATTCATCTGTGGACATTTAGTTTGTTTCAATGTCTTGGCTATTGTAAATAGTGCTGCAGTGGACACTGGGGTGCATGTATCATTTAGAGAAATACAAATCAAAACTACAATGAGGTATCACCTCACACCGGTCATAATGGCCATCACCAAAAAGTCTACAAATAATAAATGCTGGAGAGGGTGTGGAGAAAAAGAAAACAACTCTCCTACACTGTTGGTGGGAATGTAAATTGATGCAGCCAATATGGAGAACAGTATGGAGGTTTCTTAAGAAACTAAAAATAGAGTGCAATCCCACTCCTGGGCATATGTCCAGAAAAAAACATAACTTGCTCTTGTGTGGCAGATTTAGTTGAGTGTTAGAAAGGCATCTGTGGGAAAAAGAAGTCCGAACTTGGGAGAGAGTCTATCTACCAGGTACTGGTTTATTGAAACAACATTTCTTATCCCAAATAATAACATACTATAGAAAAAAATAGTTCATTGATAATAATAAAAGAAAGGGTCTTTTGATTGTTGGTAACAAATTTACCAAGGTCTATTTTGGTAAATATCATAGTGGATATGCAGTAGAGAAAGACAAAGTTGGTGCTAATTTACTTAGAGTTCAATGTGGGTAGCTTTCTTTTTAAAGTTTTGTACCTGTCTGAATCTCTGTCTGAGCTTCTGAAGGAAAGAATATCTGCTCTCATTACGCTTTGTTACATGTAAGATGACTTGCTTAGGTACTTTGGATATAATGGAAAATCAAATTTAATGGTGTCATAGGCCAACTTGGGACCACAGAATAATTTCACCAACCAATACCGTCAGGAATCATTCTTGAGCTACTGGGAATATAATTTGGATGTGGAGAGAGGAAAGGAGGTTTTTGCTTTTCCTCAGTGTTACTTCCAGTAAAAGAAAAGAAAAAGGGTGAGGTCAAGGAGTCCTGGAGTAGAGAAGTGGTAGAGAATGGATGCGAGGCTTTGATCCCAAGTATATGTCTTTGTAGAAATTGTGAAGGAAGTGCTGGTGGTGGCCAGGCTTTCAGGTCATGACTGTAGTTTGAACGAGCTAAGTGGCACTCCTAGTTGCAAGATGATGAGGTTTTTCAACGGCACGTCAAACAGTACACTCATATTGTATGGCCACTTCTAACGTTATCTCTGTTTGAATTTCTTGCTTTTGAAGATGTTTTTAATATTTAAATATTAATACTACTCCTGGACTCTACCACCTTTGTCTTCAAGTACAGGAAAAAGCAAAGTATGATTTATTGGCATTGATTCCCAAAAAATCATATTTAATACATTTTCAAAAGTCATTATCACATTAAAGCATTTAGACTATTTGAATAGAATAGAAACTTTGAGGTTTTTAAGAATATTAAATTTAAAACATTTTATTAATTCAAGATACTAAAATAGAACTTGTTTCAGTCAACTGATACAGTGGAAAGGAAAGTGTTTTCAAACAGTATTCACTTAGTGGAAAAGGGAATACATATTTTGAAATGAAGGCACCTGTCCTATTCTCCAAAGACTTGGCTTCATTCTGACTGGAGTGAAGCTATATGAGCCCAAATTCCAATTCAAATAAAAGATGACTGGGATATGGCTACATTATTCACTGTCCTAATAAACTGCCATATGGATTGGGCTGGGACTCAGGAGATAGGAATTGAAAGTAAATGTAACAAAAGTCTTGTTCATCATAAGTGTAGAGGGACTAGAATCAATGTGAAGGTGCCACGCTGTCTCACATAACCAAACAGAGATTTGGTTATCAAATCGCCTTACTATTAGGCAAGATCAAATCAAACTGTACAGATTTAATATGAAAGGTTTTTTCTTCTCTCATAAATGACTGGAGCTTAGATTGCAGTATTTGAATTTTTTCTTACAAATGGTTTATAGACCAGAATTCAGATGAGTGGAGTCATCTCTTTCCATGGGAGCTATCAAGTTGTACTGTGTAGGTCTTGGGGTCTAGCAGGTGGACTGATACATCTATGACATTTAAAGTATTAAGTACTTGAATGGGAGAAAATGTTTACAAGTCATATGACTGATATTTTTATATATATATATATATATATATATATATGTCTATATATACACACACATACACACACACATACATATAGGTTAATATCCAAAATATATAAACAGCTCGTACAACTCAACATGAAAAAAAAACACCACCCAATTAAAAAAATGGGCAGAAGACCTGAATGGACATTTTTCCAAAGAAGGCATACGGATGGAAAACAGGCACATGAAAAGATGCTCAACATTGTTAATCATCAGAGAAATGCAAATTAAAACCACAATGAGATATCACCTCACACCTATCAGAATGGCTATCATCAAAAAGAACACATATAACAAGTGTTGGCTAGGATGTGGAGAAAAGCGAACTCTTGTACACTTTATGCTGTTGGTGGGAATGTAATTTGGTGCAGCAACTGTGGAAAACAGCATGGAGGTTTTTCAAAAAACTAAAAATAGAACTACCATATGACCCAGCAATTCCACTCCTGGGTATATATCCAAAAAAAAAAAAAAAAAAAACCTGAAAACACTAATACAAAAAGATACATGCACCCCAATGTTCACAGCAGCATTATTTACAATGGCTAAGATATGGAAGCAACCTAAGTGTCTATCAACAGGTGAACAGATGAAGAAAATGTGACATATATGTGTGTGTGTAATATATATATAGAATACTACTCAGCCATAAAAAAGAATGAAATTTTGCCATTTGCAACAACATGGATGGACTTGGAGGGTATCATGCTAAGTGAAATAAGTAATACGGAGAAAGACAAATACTGTATGATATCACTTATATGTGGAATCTAACCAATACAACAAACTAGTGAATGTAACAAAAAAGAAACAGACTTGCAAATATAAAGAACAAACTAGTGGTTACCAGAGTGGAGAAGGAAAGGGGGAGAGGCAAGAAAGGGATAACAGATTAAGAGGTACAAACTACTATGTATAAAATAAATAAGCTACAAGAATATATTGTACAACACAGAGCATATAGCCAATATTTTATAATAACTATAAATGGAGTATAACCTCTAAATTGTGAATTACTAGGTCGTACACCAGTAATTTATATAGTATTGTTTATCAACTATACCTCAGTTTAAAAATAATAAAGTATTAAGTACTCTGTAATTCAGTGCTTCTGTACATTTAATCCTTATCTTTCATAGTTCAAAAGCAACATGTCACTGCTATAGATATTTTAATTTACAAAAACTGATTATATATAGTATGTATGTGTGTGTGTATATATATATATGTGTGTGTATATATATATATACACACACACATATATATATATATATATATACACATGCACACACATACACACACACATACATAACCCAACATACATATATATGGGCATACATGTGATATTTATATTACTAAAGATCAAAAGAAACAACTGGATCTCAGCTGAACTTATCCCTTTGCTAATAGTGACAATGGCAATAGAACTTCTCATGGAGCAACCTACACACCAATGATCTTTCATTTTGACAACAGGAATCATAAAATTTCAATTTTAAATAATAAATCAAATTGTTGACATTTTACCTAAATCAATACTCTTCTCATTTCAAAGAAAAAATGAATACTTCTTTAAATGAAATTAAATAATTTATTGCTTAAATAGACGAGCAAAAATAAAAAAGAAATGTCGAAATTGCTATATTTTATAATTACCCTTATTTATTATGTCCTTATATTTCTGACCAAGTTTTCTAATTTCATTAGATTCTGATTTTCAAATTTCGTTGTAGGAAATGTATTGCTTCCATGTAGCTATTTTAAAAAACTCAATACATTTGAACTGCTTTATTTTTTCTTTGCCAAAATTTTAGACTAATTGGAGTGCAGTTTAGACATTCATAAGTTATATTTTATGCAAAATGTGATTCAGTCAGGTAGCATTACAGCAGTCATATTTATAATGTTAAGCATTTAATTTTTTATATTTTATGTTTTAAAGGGACAGGTATATCTTGAAATACATATTTAATATTTTTTGCCCATAGCATTGCTTCTAAAAACATGTTTCCTATAAATGAAAAGCATATTGAATTTACCAGAAAATTTCATTCATAAAATGTAGACCGCTGACATTTTTATGCATCAAATATTTTATGTACCTATCTGACATACTGACAGACATAGGATGGTGATCTATGACTAGCCTTTAATTTAAAATTTCTATCCTGCCTCATTATTTTAATTACAAAAGTACATGTCATGTTTGGCACATAAAGACGTTGGTAATCTAGTCCTACCTCAACCTCAGGCCACTTTCAATCTCACACTCTTTCTTTTTTTTTTTTTGCGGTACGTGGGCCTCTCACTGTTGTGGCCTCTACCGTTGCGGAGCACAGGCTCCGGATGCGCAGGCCCAGCGGGCATGGCTCACGGGCCTAGCCGCTCCGCGGCATGTGGGATCTTCCCGGACCGGGGCACGAACCCGTGTCCCCTGCATCGGCAGGCGGATTCTCAACCACTGCGCCACCAGGGAAGCCCCAATCTCACACTCTTGAGGTAACCAAGAACAACTTTCCACAAGGTACCATATCCTTTTAGGGAAAACAATGGTATATTTCATGTTAATTAAAATAGTGGTTCGTAAAGTTGAATAATGGTTGACGTGACCAATTATCACCATAAAGTAGGTGCTAAACCTAATTTTACACACTCCTGCAAAATGACTCAATCTTAATCTATCAGAGTTTTGCTTTTTAAGTTCAAAGTTTCCTAATTAGCTTAGAATCGTGGACGTTTTAAGCGTAATTTAGCAGTGGGATAAATGTTTCAAGAATACAGACCATTGGAAGAGACAGTATTTAAATTCAGAACCCTCTGACTCCACAGTTTTTGTTTTATCCGCTAAACCAAATTATTTCTCAGTAAAGTACTAGTCAAATGTCAATAGTCACCACCACCACTTTAGGTCCTGATGTGCACTTGCCTCTAACCATAAAGGTAGGTATTTGCCTATGAGGATATACCTGTGTTGAAATTAATAGCAGCTGTCTGGGGAGGCCCATGACCCTCATAGGTAGGACCACTGTAATATTTACCTTACAAACTGGAACTTTTTAAGGGTAAAAGGAGGAATTATAAGTAACTATGCTGTAACAATAAGAGCAAATTGAGCCTCAGGCAAAAGCAGAAGTATGGTCATGCCATTCTGAAGGAAAGCAAGATGGAGTTACGCTTTTTAAACTCCTAATGTTCATTTTAACACACTTCGATCCTTTACTATTCATTTCAGTGATATGAGGCAGGTATTTTTATCTTCATTTTAAAGTTGAGGGGAGTGAGGCCCAAAACAGGTATGACAATAAATAATAAGTGAAAGAACTGACATTTATGCAATGAATGATCTACTAGACATTGCAGCATATTTTTATTTCTCAGAACCAAAAAAGTAATTTTAAAAATTGGATTGATTACTTATTATATGATGCAAAAGATTATGATGAAGTTAATGAAGACTATGGAAAGAATGCTGTTGGAACCATACATTTTCATTATAAATGTTTCAAAAAATAGCACAACAAATCAATGTTAGAGGCAGTGGAATGCTGTTGCTCAACCTTTGGTGATTCCCAAATTGGACTTTTTAACCTCTTTAATAATAGTTTTCAAGATTTAGGGTAAGGATTGATTTGTGTGTGTTCTAAAACTTTCCCAGAATTCATAACCAGTGGTCTAAAAATGTAATAACACAGTAAAGGAAACATGACATTTACATTTGTACCATGGATGTTTCCTCCTAAAGAATTTGTCATCCTAAAAAATTTTGGTTTATGTTTTTTTACTTCCATTGTCTCAAAGAATTTGGGGGATTTCATTCTTAAATTATATAAAATTATTCTTTAATCCTGTGATGATTTTAGCAGTAAATAAACTGCTTTGATAATTTGAACAGTCAAAGACATTTGCATCTAGACCTCTTTAATTTTGATGATATTTGCTCTATAGATTAACTGCATGTGTATAAAAGGCGGCACCAAAGTTTAATCAAGGACTAAATGACTTTAGACAATAAGGAAGGAAGTGAAAGGACAGCATCTTTAGTTGTAGAAATGCCTTTAAGGTCTTGGATTCTGACATTCTGAGAGGTTAATGGCTGTATAACAATAATAGTCAAAAGCTAAACAATGTTATTCATCATTTATGGAACCCATGCTATATATGTCAGGCATAGCGCTAAGTATAATACTTTGCATACATTATATCTAATTCTTACAACAAACTTCCATTTTGTAAACGAGAACAGTGAGACTGAGAGCAGTTATGTAAATTGTCCAAGGTCGCACAGCTAGTGCACAGTAGATCTTGCAATTCAAGCCTGAGTTAATTTCCTAACTCACCCCATTCTCCCCATCCCAAATAGTTCCAATTTCTTAAGTGTCAGTGACAAAACTTGTTGTTTGTAGAGCACTGAATATCTTTTTAAAAAATGCTATGCTCTGAAATGTTTAAAGAAGATTTAAAAAACCCAGAATAGTTCATATGTCTCTTTTTTGTTAAATAAAGATGATACTTGAGTGTAATCCTCAGGATTTTACCCATGCTGGAAGTAAACCCAAAGTGCAGGTATGTCTTCTCCAGCATTTGTTTTTTGTTTTTTTAAGTAATTAATTTATTTTTATTTTTTTGGCTGCTTTGGGTCTTTGTTACTGTGTGCGGTCTTTTCTCTAGTTGCGGAGGGGGGTGGCTACTCTTTGTTGCAGTGCGTGGGCTTCTCATTGCGGTGGCTTCTCTTGTTGTGGAGCACAGGCTCTAGAGCGCTGGCTCAGTAGCTATGGCACACGGGCTTAGCTGCTCTGTGTCATGTGGGATCTTCCCAGGCCAGAGCTCGAACCCGTGCCCCTGCATTGGCAGGTGGATTCTTAACCACTGCACCATCAGGGAAGTCCCCATCACTTGTTTTTGCAGCTCATTTTTGAGCTACTTATACATACTGTGAGAATGATTACTTTTCAACTCCTTGTTTGTCATAGTGAATATGACCTAAAAATCTGAAGGATAATTACTTCATAAGTCATAAAGACTCAGGCTAATTAGCTGTGGCATTTTGGAGTATGGGAAAATACTCACACAACCATTCTGAAGGTCTGTATTTTTCCTTATGTTTCTTTCTGTTGCAATGTGTACTGTCCTCAATGCCTTTAGACCATCTTCCTCTAGGGAGTGCAATTCATTTTCTAGCATCTTAAAACAGTCCTTATATGAGGGGATAAACAAGTAAGTTTAATATATACACACATCCCTCTCATATTTAGTAACATGAACTATTTTCTAGCATATTTCATCTCCATTTTAAGGAAAGTAAATCAAAACATTTCAATCCCCTGAGAAAATGTAGTAAGTGATAAAAAAAAAATACTGATGATTTTTAGTAGACTTTATGAAAACTAACTCAAAATTATTTCCAAATAATAATAGTTTCCAGTTATTGAGGATTTGACTCTTCACAAACATATTATTTAACTATCTGACACTGTTAGGACATAGGTAACATTGTTATGCCAATTTTATAAGTGGTAAAAATAAGCTAGTGAATTTAATTAACTTGCTGTGTCTACACAGAATTCAAATTTGAACCAATACTATTAAACACTATTACATATAGGTCTCTCAAAGAACAGAAATTATTTAATTGATGACAATCACCCTTGTTTCACAGATTGAAAGCCTTAAGTAATTAAGTCAGTGGTGAAAATAAAACTCCTGAATTTCTCCATTGTCCTTTTCAGAAAGATCCAAATTATCTGGTAAGCACTGCAGTTTTAAACACCAAGTAAGTATAATGTAAATTTTCTCATAAAACCACCACAGGGTTAGACAAACTGACAATATTGAATATATATTTGATATATGAATTATGTGATGAAAGTAAATCTGAGAGGCTACTCAGGAAGATTGTCATAACACAGACTGCTAAAAATAGTTATTTTTCTTTTCATGAGCAAAAAAAAAAAAAAAAATGATAAAGTTTGCTGGTAAGAGAATCTTGGATCAATCGTCCTAACATACAATTTTACTATCAAAAGTACCATGAAGATATTGCCCACAAAATTTATTCCTGGGCACATTGAAAGAGTAAGGACATTCATATGCTTCAGGGATTAAACCTATCAGTCCAAGGGTGCATGAATAATATGTGAACCATTCTGCTGATGGTGAAGGAGATAGTGATTGTTGGTATTCACACCTTTCTTAAATCATGTGCTGACATTAAAATAAGTGTATTTTCTCTTTTAAGTTTTTCTGCTTGAGACATTGCTCACAAGGGGAAAAAGCAGAATTGTTCTCTTAAAAGAAAACATACTCAGTTAAAACTGAAAGTATATTCGAAATATAAGTTCCTTTTCAAATTTAAAATAATTTTCTTTCAGCTCTCAGAACACAAGAAAAGATGATGGATTCATTGCATACCATGAATATGCAAGTTGAAACTCCAAGAAAACGGTATAACATTTTAAAAGGTGAAATTAAAAAGTTATTATTTTTTTTTTTGAAGACTGGTATGTTGTTTTATTTTATTTTTTTTTTTAACATCTTTATTGGAGTATAATTGCTTTACAATGGTATGTTAGTTTCAGCTTCACAACAAAATGAATCAGTTATATATATACATATATTCCCATATCTCTTCCCGCTTGCGTCTCCCTCCCTCCCACCCTCCCTATCCCACCCCTCCAGGCGGTCACAAAGCACCGAGCTGATCTCCCTGTGCTATGCGGCTGCTTCCCACTAGCTATCTACCTTACGTTTGGTAGTGTATATATGTCCATGTCTCTTTATCACTTTGTCACCGTTTACACTTCCCCCTCCCCATAGCCTCAAGTCCATTCTCTAGTAAGTCTGTGTCTTTATTCCTGTTACACCCCTAGGTTTTTCATGACATTTTTTTTTTAAATTCCATATATATGTGTTAGCATACGGTATTTGTCTCTCTCTTTCTGACTTACTTCACTCTGTATGACAGACTCTAGGTCTATCCACCTCATTACAAATAGCTCAATTTCGTCTCTTTTTATGGCTGAGTAATATTCCATTGTATATATGTGCCACATCTTCTTTATCCATTCATCCAATGATGGACACTCAGGTTGTTTCCATCTCTGGGCTATTGTAAATAGAGCTGCAATGAACATTTTGGTACATGACTCTTTTTGAATTATGGTTTTCTCAGGGTATATGCCCAGTAGTGGGATTGCTGGGTCATATGGTAGTTCTATTTGTAGCTTTTTAAGGAACCTCCATACTGTTCTCCACAGTGGCTGTATCAATTTACATTCCCACCAACAGTGTAAGAGGGTTCCCTTTTCTCCACACCCTCTCCAGCATTTATTGTTTCTAGATTTTTTGATGATAGCCATTCTGACTGGTGTGAGATGATATCTCATTGTAAAAAGTTATTATTGATTTTGTAGTGCCTCTTTACAGTTTTCATAAATTCCTGCTATTGCTCCAGCTATAGTGACATACTTTCTTCAACAAGGTTATTATGTATAATACATGGAAATATATGCCATGTGCTTTTAGTGTATATAGTGCTTTGGCCATGGAAGATTAACTTGTCTTTAAGATACTGATATTCTTGTTGAGGAGACAAGACTAACATCCATCAATAAATAGAGAAAAATAAAAATTATATGACAAAATGCTAAAACATGTGGTACACAGACTGTAGGTAACCTAATACTTGAGAGAAGAGAAGACTATTAAGTGTTGGATTAGTCAGAAGGTTATTCAAGCCTGGAGAGGCTTCCTTCATATGTCACTATGAGTCTGTACTTGCCACCTGAGTCAAGTTGGGCAAGTTATTCTACTTCTCTGGGCTTCCGTTGCTTATTCTCTTGAAGATATAAAATAATGCCTATATCAGAGATTTTATTATAAGGAGTAAGTAAATTGGTATACATTGGAGTGTGCACTCTACATACTTCTGTGATGATGAGGATGTTTGTAGCAGAGTTTACTTAAGTAGTGAATGGTGGAATGTAGAAAGAATAGGGGCAGAATGGGCAGTAGAAAGTTAAGAAGATGATGAAATATTTTAAATATTTATTACCAAGAAAAAAAAATGGACTTGGTAAAGTAGAAATTGGAAGGTATCAAAGTCCAACACAGGTGGGTTTAACTCTTGACTCTCACAATTAATTATCAGTGTGTTTCCAAGCCTTGCTCTTCCTCTATTTTCTCATCGTGGAATTCAAGTGGCCAAGACAGACCACTTTAAACTTTATTGATAATATGATCACAGGTGCATTTTTAATTATCTTACCACATTGCTTTCCCCATCAAATGTCACTAGTAATTTCATACAACAAGCATGTTGCCCTTATGACATTAGAGAATACAATTTAGAATCATTTAGGATAGGAATACAAATATCAGAAATAGTTTGAAGATCATATGAAAAAACAGCAAACATATCTGTTATATTCAGCAAGCTTGATTTATCCATTAGACTCACAATCTACAAACATTTAATGTCCCACAAAATGTTTTATTTCTTCTAGAATCAGAAGAAAAAAGAAACATAATAATAATCAATATATATAATAATCCAGAGGGGATTATATTTTTTTTATACGATTACAGTCATAAATGTAATTTTTAGATTTTTTTTTAAATGGAGAAAGTGATCCATGAAGGCAAAATGCTTAGGTGCTACAAAAGTCATAATGTGGTCTGTTGTTCAGTTCTGTTGGGCTCACTTTATACCTAGTCTAAGGTATAAAGGACAGGCTAAGAGAAGCAAACAGAGTTTGAGCTCTGACACAATCATACCTGAAACCAGCACTGCCCTTGTAGTTATGTGAAAACATACTTTTCATTGTTTAATCCAATTTTCATTGTGTTTTCTTCAACCCAAAGGATCCTAATAGACACAACTAATATTCATAAATAAAGTCTGCTTTAATTATCACAAATATAATTCAACATTTCACTTTCATCATAACAGAAATCTTAGTCAACGTTTTCACGCAATTAAATAATTAAAGAATAAAAAACAACAAACAAAAATAGCTGTGTACAATAAAAGTAAAGCTTAGAAAACCATGACCCTAGGATCCCAGATTCGAAGAGGTTTTGCATTAAAATTACTCAGCTTAAATAGTTATTTCAAGCTTTACTCACTTTTTCCACAAATATATGTGTGTCCACATACACGATAAACAGAAAATCTTCTAAAAATTCCATATGCATCCCTATCTGGTAACACCTCAAATCTCCCAAGAGGATCTCACTTTCGCCAACCTGTCTACACCATCTTGGTCTCTTCCTCACCTCTGTTCTCAGTACCACATTAGCGCCAGATAGCACACACATGTGACTCTAGCAGCTCCCCAGAGACAGTTCTTTGGAGAATTTGCAGCATTTTTCTCCTTCATTGCCCAAATATTTGAGTAAAGGAAAGGCTGCTATAGGAAAGAGGAAAGCCCAAGAAGCACCGCAAGTAAATGCACTGTAGTCAGTACAAAGTAAAAACAGGATCAAAGTTCAAGTACTTATTGCCCAGTCTCTTCTCCTGAGGACATTGGCTACAATTATTAAATGACAATAGTTCCAGTCAGGGCTTAAACAGCACATCTGTATTTCTTAACATTTGTCTCTTTCTAAATAGAAATAACAAATACCTATGTAAGATAATTAAGAATACAAAGAAAAAAAATGAGGGCTGTTCTTTAGGATAACATTTTGTTTTGTTCTATATTTTACTGGAATGATTTAACTAGGAGTATCACAATCATGCATAAGAAATTCCCAAACATCTACTTTGCAAGGAAGTTTAACTGTCAAATGCCTTTGACATTAGGACTCTACTTTCTTAAATGGTTTCTTAAGTCACTAAAATAATTGGCAAACTGCATAGTTACAAGTTGATTTTTCTTCTTTACTTAAAAGATGATTTTAAAATCTGTAATGGTAAGGAAAATAATCTGCAATCACTCAGTATAACTAAATGCTTTCTAGCATATCAATATCTAAGAGTAAGACCTATCCTCTAAAAGCACTGTGGCATAATAAATCCTTCTTTGTCTTAGAATTCATGCATAGAACATGACAGCAGGGAGAGTCGGCCAAGACAGACCACTTTAATTTTTATTGATAATATGATCACAGGTGCATTTTTAATTATCTCACCACGTTCCTTTCCCCATCGACTGTCACTAGTAATTTCAGACAGCGAGCGTGTTGCCCTTATGACATTACAGAATACAATTTTAGAGTCATTTTGGTTGCTTGTAGATTGACAAGTGGCCTCACCTTTTGTGAGAATACAACAAAGAGAGTCAATGGACTTAGAAAATTAGATGCCAATCATCTTTGTAACCTAGAGGTGAGGAGTAGTATGAGAAAGGTAATCAAGAATATGGAAGTTTTCAGCATTAGTTTAATGGGTAAAATCACTGTAGTCTAAGGACAATTTAGGCAAAGGAAGCAACCTCCTGTTATTGAGTGGGAGATGGGGAGAAAAACATGACATTTTGGTCTTTTCTTCTTTAGAAGGCTTAGAGTATCCTCCTCAATAACTAGTAATTTCAGTGATAATGCCCAAGAATAGAGAAGATCCTGGACGCTCTGGACACAAGGAATTAGTGACTCATTACCTAGGTTTATAGCATTACGGCAAAAGAAGAGAATAATGTTTATTTTTTAATCACGCTACTGTCTGTGAAGATTTGCCTTCTGTTTGGTGCATAAGAAACCACCCACTTTCTCTGAGGTTAAAAAACAAAAAAACACTAAAACCCTTTTGTATTTTATATTTATGTTGTATTTTAAAAATAACATATTTTTAAAGTGTTATATTTTGTAAAGGCCCTAGTTATAGGTCTTCTGTGTTAAACACATAAATTGTGGTCTTTACTATGTTCTGTGGCTACCTCTTTTTAAAACTAATGAAAAAACTACACTTTTTTATAAGAATGAAGAAGAGTAAGCATTAGAATAATGGATTAAGAAAAGTCTAATTTAAACAACCAAAACAATTAATAAGAAAATGAAATTTTTAAATGTGTCATACTCATATAATAGAATACTATGGGGCAAAATAAAAAGCACCAGCTTACTGGTAGATATGTTAACCTGCTGAATCTCAAAAACTTCATGTTGAATGAAAGAAGCCAGTCACAAAATTGTATACACTGTATGTACATTCTGTACGTATGTACATACAGTTATATGAAGTTTAAGAATAGACAAAATCAAATCACAGTGATAGGATCAGCACAGCAGTTATCTCAGGAAAGGGGGTGGGGTATTTTAGGGAAGGAAGACAAAAGAACTCTCTTGGCATATGGAAATGTAATATATCTTAATCTGGGTTGGGGGTTTATGGATGTGCACAAATGTAAAAATTTTTTAAGCTGTATACTTAAGATTTATGTATTTTGCTGAATGTAGGTCATACTTCAATTACTAAACAGCAGAAGAATTAACTTTCTGCTATGGTTAACACTGGCTAACATTCATTCAGCACCTGTAGGCATTATTTCCTTTAATCCTCACAGCAACCCTATGATAGAGACACTGCTATTAGTCCCGTTATTAGATGAGAAAAGAGATATAAGAAGGTAAACAGGCACAAGAAGATAGGAAACTTCCCAAGCTTACTTAGCTATTACATTGTGGAACTAAGATCAGAACTCGCTCTGGCCCCAGAGTCCACAGTCTTGAGCACCAAACTATACAGTTTCTCCCTATCAGCTCCCAATAGATCTGGTTTTAATTTGCAGAGGAGTTTCATGTAATAGAAGACAACAAGGTTATACAGAGAAATAGAGTCATTAGAAGTATCAAAGCAATGGAAATGGAAAGCAAAAACTATGAGTCAGTGGGTTTCTGGGCTTTAACTCATTTTCAATTTATGAATTATACATATGGACGTGGAATGCTTTTAACTGTAAATATCACATTGTTCCCCAAAGTGTATGCAAGATAAGCTGTTTGCCTGTTGCAGTTCTTCAAAGATAAATGGATGTTAAAATGTGTCAAACAGCTGTTGTTTTAGGACTTCTCTCCCCACATTAAAAATAATCTGTACTATGTTATCAGAACACTTCTACATGTCCTGAAAACAAATAGGATAAGTACAAAAAATGAAGGATAATCCATTATCATAGACAATCTCTCAGCATGATTTACCAAGTAGTAGAATAAGTGTTAGAGCCCGAAAAAATATATTTTATATTTCAGGGTACAGAATTTATTAAGATTCAGAGGAAATATTTTTGAATAAAAGATGGTATACACAAGTGCAGCTAGTTAAATAATTATGAACAAATTACCTCCAGATTTATTTGTACCATTCTTAAATGTGTTAAATGCTTGGCCTTTAGGTTAAATTCATGACTAACCTTGCTTCCTTCAGTGGGCACTCCTTGGGATTCATGTACGCAAAATAACTGAAACTGGTTCTTTCAGTTCATTCTCTTCTTAATTTTGAGCACTTTGATTAGAGCACGGCTTATTCTCAATCTTTTCACTCTGAAGTCTCAATTTTTTAGCCTATATTTATATAGCGTTCACTCCGTTTCCCTCCAACTTCCAAATTCTTTGGTTACTACGTAGATACTCTGGTTTCTTATTTAACAAATTAAAAATGATAAAGAATTTGCTCAATTTTATGCCATAATTCCACAAAATTCCATGCCTCTCCCCCCATCATTTTCTTCTTTCTCCCTCTAAAGTGATGTCATTCTGGTACAACATTTATTCCCCCAACTTTACTCTGGACCTATCAGATCCCTGCCTGTCCCTCTCACTCAATGGATTAGTATCAATTTGCTATTCTAGATGTCCCACTTCCCTTTCTCGACAGGCTCCTTCCCAGCAGCATCTATAACTGCCCAAACCTGCTCCTATGTTTCAAACCTCCCTTGTATTAAATTTTCTGTATGGCCTCTACCCTGTCATTTTGCTTTCCTTTTACAGAAATCCTTCTTGCATACGTTGTCAACATTTCTTATCTTCACACCCTCAAACAAAAATCTATTGCCAGTCTTCTGCAGTCTCTTCTTCCACCCCATGACGTCACTGGCAATACTATTTTCTAGGCACCAATATTCTCGTTACTGCTTCTTATGGATATTTTTCATGTCTTATCTTTCTGAGTTTCAGTGTTATTTGGTGCTTGTGGACAAGTTCCACCTAGAAAATTTCCCTTTGGTTTTAGACATAATACACTTCCCTGGATTTTCTCCTGCATCTCTAGAGGTGCCTTCTTAGGTTTACCTCTCTCTTTTTTTTTTTTTTTGCCTCCTCCTCCTCAAATGTTCAGTTTTGTTTTGTTTTGTTATTTGCGGTACGCGGGCCTCTCACTGTTGTGGCCTCTCCCGTTGCGGGGCACAGGCTCCGGACGCACAGGCTCAGCGGCCATGGCTCACAGGCCTAGCCGCTCCGCGACATGTGGGATCTTCCCGGACTGGGGCACCAACCCGTGTCCCCTGCATCAGCAGGCTGACTCTCAACCACTGCGCCACCAGGGAAGCCCAAATGTTCAGTTTTTAATTGTTTGTATCTCTGTTGTAAGCTTCAGAGTCATATCTCCATCTGCCATCAGGCTATCTCAGCTTTGGAATACAACTTAATTTGGATAACTTCCACTTATCCTCAGACCTCAGATTAAATATGGTTTCTTCCAAAAGGCATTCTCTGAGTACAGATTACACATCTCTCATAAACTCTCTTAAAATGTAGTATTTCCCCTCTTACGACACTTAACATATTGTATTATAATTGCATGTTCTTTTGTCTGTATCTGCCATTTTTCTCTCCAGCTCCATAAAAGTATGGACCATGCCTGCTTTTCTTTTCCAGATGTATCTCCCACACTCATCACAGTGCCTTGCAAATGGCAGGTACTCAAAATGTCAAAAGGCATTTGCTTTTTCTGGTACCAGTAGCATATCATCCTCAGTATTATAGTTTAATAATAAAATAGGAGAATGAATAAGGGCTGCTTTGCCCTAATCAAATAGTATTTTACTTTTTCATTTATGTTCCCAAATTTCTTTCAGATAAAATTTCCAAGACAATTCACCAAACCCATTGAGATTTTGACTGGAAATTCACTGTATCTATAAACTTATTTAGAGCAATTAACATCTTCAAGATATAGTATTTAGTTTTCCCATTCAAGATTGCATCTTTATATTAATCTATAACTTTTATGTCAGAGTAAGTATAATGTGACTTTCTTTACATATGTCCCACTCATTCCTTATTAATATTCTTTTTTTTTTTTTTTTTTTTTTTTTGCAGTACGCAGGCCTCTCACTGTTGTGGCCTCTCCCTTTGAGGAGCACAGGCTCCGGACGTGCAGGCTCAGCGGCCATGGCTCACGGGCCCAGCCGCTCCACGGCATGTGGGACCTTCCCGGACCAGGGCACGAACCCGTGTCCCCTGCATCGGCAGGCGGACTCTCAACCACTGCGCCACCAGGGAAGCCCCTTATTAATATTCTTAAGCATTTTATGAGCTTTGTTATTATTATGAAAGGTTTTTTTCATTACATTTACCAGTGAGACACTTTGATTGTTTGTATAGATGTGATGCGGCTTAGTGTTTAAGAACGCAGGCTCAGAGCTAAACTTCCTGGACTTAAATCTAAGCTCCTCTACTTATAAACTTTAAGACTTTAAGCAAAAAAAAAAAAAAAAAAACAAAACAGACTGTGTTAGGCTTTTTCTTTCTTTCCGTAAAATGATACCTAACATAGGATTTTTATAAGAATTAAATTAATCAACACATGGAAAGGGCTTAGAATATTGTCAGATATATAGGCAAGTGTTCAATAATGCTGAAGATTATGAACCGGTAGCTTTGCTCAATATTGACATTCACCCAAACAACTGAATTAAATTCATAATCTTAATTATTCTATAATTAAAATGAGTACTCTCAAACAAATATTATTTTCACTGATTTAGGCGGGAACATTTGTCCATGTGTCAATTCAGTAGACAACTGATAGAAGTTGTTTCCAAACAAAAGGTAGAAATATTATCTAATTTATTAACACATACTCACCATTTTATGTCTTATTTCCCAGATCCTAAAACATGCACACACACACACATACACATGCACACTCACTCATTCACTCACATTGCAATGATCATTATCTGCAATAATGGAAGCTTAACGGGTCTAATTGCTTGAGTTTCTTATCTTTTTCATAATGGCATAGAATTTGTTTGGGACCCAGTTTTATTATTTGCCAGCTGGATATAACAATCCTTCCTTGCTTTAGTGTGGTTAAAACACATGATATGAACAACTTAGCATAGTACAAAGCACACAGCCAGCTCCCAATATATGTACTTTTATATTGTGGTAGCAATAAAGTTCATCCAAAGAGTGGCAGCGTGATGGAGTGAGAACACTGGAACGGGCACCATCTTGGCTCTGTCAGATACTAACTTTGCCTTTCGGTCAGAAACTCCACATATCAGGGTCTCAGTTTTCTCATGTGTAAACTGTGCAGGTTAATTTCAATGATTTCGCAAGTCTCCTTCAGTACTAACATTTCGGATTTCTACAGAATGAAGAACATCTACTGTTGGCCTACGACAATAGTTTGTTTTGCACATTGGAAGGAATCCTTAAGTGTTTTTACTGGAGTCCATGAAAGAGTCAAGAAAGAGTTAACTTACTGAGGAAAATTTAGTCTTCTAGCTCCTTTCTTAGAGCAGTGCCTATCTTTGTTCAGTTATTTTAGCGGTACAGTTCTAGGATTTCAAATTAAAAATAAAATTAGGCTATTAGGGTTGCATTCCACAAGAAGAGAAGTGATTTTATTGCTAAAGGGCCTTCCTGTATCTTGCAATCTTGTAAACCAAGTAAGAATGTTGACATAAATGATGTTTTGCACTAGTACAGACTTCACAGATAGAGCTGTGACTTCTAAAGATCCAGAAAGATGAAAAGTAAATCTATCCTGTAATTTAAATCCAGGTTACAAACTTGGACTCCACCTGGGATTTAGTGTAGATTTGATAAATTATCATATCTCAGCTCAGGGAACTTTCTCCACAGCCTTTCATTCTCACTTCATTGACATTTCCGTAAACAGTATTTAAGAACTGGATATGAAACTCTCCTCATTTGGCCTTTAGTGGCAGGCAGATTTATGGGGAGAAAAAAGAAAAACTTTAAACAACAAATACAGTATAAAGGGAAATTACCTTGAGGTTGCAGAAATTTTAATAAATATTTACTTGGACAAATTTAAATATCCCATTAGGGTTGTCATTCAGGAACATTATGCCACTGATTCGAGCAGTAAGATGTTACACAAATAGAATAATGAATATGGGTGCACTAAAACATAGTAATTATAAGATAGGAAATCGCCATTGTGGTAAATACAGAATGATTAGACAATTAGAACATATCTGTTTGCTTCATTTCAAAGTGTCCTTTATAAAAAAAAAAAAAATAAAACAATACTTTCAGTTCCATAAATACTTTTTTAAAACAGCTTATGCTTATAGTCTGTATCACTCTCTCTATCAATTGTTTCCCTGTGAACTCAAAAAGAACAGGTATTGTCATTAGTTAAGATTTGGGAAACAGAGCTAAATTCTTTCTCAAGGCAACTTAGTAAATCAATAATGAGCACAGACTAGAAGAAAAATCCTATTGTTTCTCTTCTGTGATAACCATGGCACTCAGCTACTAGAGTACTTCACATATTTCTCATCATGCTGACAAAACCACTGTGATGTAATCAAGACAGATGATAGTATTACCTTCTCAGTGGATGAAGAAACAGTTCTAAAAACTGAATAACCTGCTTAAATTTGTGTACACCGTAAGCAGCAATGGGAGATCATGAATTCCGACTTCCGGTTCTATGAACTTTTTACTATACCACTCTATATTTTATGCTATCAGACAAACATTTTAAAATAATATATAAGTTAAATTCTATTTCATCCAATGGAAATCTTCTGTTGTTGTTAGAATCTTGACTTAATAATACCACACTTTTCTGAGTTGGGTTGGTATGTATTAAAAAAAATCATCTTCAAACATCTAAAATTAAGACGAATTTTGGAGTGAGATTGGCTTGTTTCAAATGCTTCTCTTAAGTATTGTTTTAAGTATCAGCAAGTCAGACTGGGGTGTGGAAAAACACTGTATGAGCAGGCACTCAGAAAAATAGCTCTCCTTTTTTCAGAGTATAGGACTCCTCTTTCAAGGGTCCTGAAAGAATATATTTAAACAAAAACACTAACACAGACAGTGCTAATACACTCTAGTGTACAGAACTCCCCAATGAAAAACAATGCACAATTTACTTCTTTCATTTGACACTCTCTCATAAATAAAAGAGGGTAATGAATTATAGTTTGTAAACACTAGAGCCAAATAATAACTGCTGATTGCTAATAAACGGCAATGAAAATTTATCCATACCAAGCAGAAGTGATACTGCAGCAAAAAACATTTATGAGAGAATTGTACATTAATAACAATTCTTGGCCTGTCCCTTGAATATTAATTCTTCTGTGAGCAGCTTTTGTTTAAAAGAAATATGCAGAATTATTGAGTTGCCCTTTAAAACCTGTCCAAAACTGACTTTTCCTCCTTTTCTCAGTTGCTTTCCCATTATTGATATTTTTCAAGAAACTACCAAAAGGAGCTATTTTGTGAAAATGAATAAAACATTAAATACAGCCATCTAAAATTAAAGTGTAACCTCCTCTTCCAGTCATAATAGAGAAGGTGATACTGGGCTTGCCCTGCTGGTGTAAACAACAATAAAAGTGCTCAATTCACATGAAGGAAATATTTCAGGCATTGGATAATACACAGTTCAGGACCATGATTTTTGAGTAAGAACAAAATGGGTGTTTTATATTTCCTCAGATTTCTTCTGGGGAATGCTTTTCTGGCAGCGGTAGAGAGAGGTACAGCCCCAGAACACAGCAGTGCCACCAAACTGAGAAGACAGATACTGGAGTTTGGTACTGCTAATGTGAATGGATTTGGTCAGCCAGAGTATTGAATCAGAGAGTGTGCTGCAGATGACGCCACCTAAGTGTGTGGGAGGGTTCACTATGGGTCCTTGTGCTGTAAGGAAATAAACAAACCTTTAC
Source organism: Delphinus delphis (assembly GCF_949987515.2). Taxonomy (NCBI): domain Eukaryota; kingdom Metazoa; phylum Chordata; class Mammalia; order Artiodactyla; family Delphinidae; genus Delphinus; species Delphinus delphis. Next base: position 59,223,795 of record NC_082688.1, read on the forward strand.
CACAAGAAATGCTAAAGCAAGTTTTGGCAATATTCCAGACAGAGGCATGGATTTATAACATCTATATTTATGTGAGTAAATATGGAAGATTATTTTTTCTCTTTAAAAGACAAACGATTGTTTAAAGCAAAAATAATAAAGCTGGTTTTTGAGGGTTATAACAGTTGTAGAATTAAAATATTTGACCACAGCATAAGGGATGGTGGTAAATGGATTGTTACTGTTTTGTGGTACCTATGTTTTATGTAAAAATGTTCAGTATTTAATTCTAATTATGCATTGATAAATTAAGGATATATATCATAATCTCTAGAGCAGTCATTTGCAAACTACAAAGAACCAAAAGACTGGCTAAAAAGCTAGTAAAAAATCCGTTACTAAAAGATATTCAATTGACCAATCCAACATAAGAGAGGAAAAACAGAGAAACAAATAATTGAAGGGACAAAAATAATAAATAGCAAGGTAAAAAGTTTAAATCTAATCATGTGAGTACTTACATAAAATGTGAGTGAATTAAGTATTTCCCATAAAAGCCATAGCTTATCAAATCAGACAAACAGGTATCACTCAAATTAATTCTGTCTTGACAAGATAACATCTTAAATGTAAAACCACAGACAGATGGAGAGTAAAAGACTGCACAAAGATATTCCATGCGAACAGTAAGTAGATCCGAAAAAGTAACCTTCAAAACAAGAATCATTACCAAAGATAAAAGAGAAAAATTTACTAATGATGAAAGTTCAATTCATCAGGAAGACATAACAATTGCAGAAAATGGCCAGATTAAAGTGAGAAATAGACAATTCTTCAACAGTAGAGATTTTAGCTTTTTCTCAGCATTTGTGAAACAACTTAGCCCCTCAAAAATTCCATAAATAGGGCTTCCCTGGTGGCGCAGTGGTTGAGAGTCCGCCTGTCGATGCAAGGGACACAGGTTCGTGCCCCGGTCTGGGAGGATCTCACATGCCGCGCAGCGGCTGGGCCCGTGAGCCATGGCCGCTGAGCCTGCACGTCCGGAGCAAGTGCTCCGCAACGGGAGAGGCCACGACAGTGAGAGGACACGGCAGTGAGAGGCCATGACCGTGAGAGGCCCGCGTACCGCAAAAAAAAAAAAAAAAAAAAAAAAAAAAAAAAAAAATTCCATAAATATATAACATGATTTTGATAACTGATGTATATAGAATATTATACTCAACAGTTGAACATGAAATATTCAGCAAAATAGGCTACACATCCTGGGTAATAAAATAAAACTCAACACCTTACAAAAGATTAAATCTTATGGAATATTTCCTGACCACACCCTAACTAAATTATAAATAAGTAAAAACAAGAAATCAGACAAGACGTAAATATTTGGAAATGAAACAACATAATTCTAAATAACCTATGACTCAGGGAAAAAATCTCAAAGAAAATTAGAAATATTACACAGTAGAAAAAAAAGCACAGAAAATTTGGTAGGATGCCTCTGAAACAGTAAGTTAGAGGGAATAACAGGAAATATTATGTGTCACTGTTGGGAGTATAAAACAACTCCTTTGAGTAACTATTTGGCATTTTCTCATGAAGTTAGACATTCACTGACTATATGACTCAGTAATTCCACAAGCAGATCTTTAACTGTGAGAAATAAAAACATATGTTCACTAAAAGAATTATATAAGAATGTTTATAGCAGCTTTATCCATACTAACCCAAATTGCAAACAGCCCAACTGTCCATTTGCAGCAGGGTGGATAAACAATTTGTGGAGTATTCACGTAATGCTGACTAAGAAAGGAGCAAATTGATGATATAGCAACATCCATGCATTGTAAAAACATTATGTCGAAGGAAAGATTCTACACGCAAAAGAATACATAATATGTGATTCCATTTATTCTATCCTCTGGAAACTAGAACAGAGTTGCCTGTGATAGTGGGGACTGACTGGGAAGGGGCTCAAGGAAATTTTCTGGGTTGTGGAAATATCCTATTGTTGACTGGGGGCTTGGGTATGCAGGTATATATATTTATTAAAATTCACTAAATTATGTCCTAATACCTTTTGGAATTCACGGAACGTAATTTTTTGCATTTAAATAATCAAATACATAAATGAATGAAGTCAAAGAAGGGACTTGTGTGGCAGCTATTTTAAATATCTTTTGCCAAATTTATCATCTTCCCAATTTTTTTTTTCTGAAATTTACTCTGATTTTAGTTAGTTTAGTTTAGCCCATATCTCTCCATATTATTAGCACTGGAGTTTGTATAGATTGGTTTCACTTCCAGTACCTATAAAAAGAAGGTCTTTGGTCCTCTTTTCTTCTTCTTATTAGAGATGTTAAGGCACACCACAGATGAGATATGTAGGTTATGCTATGGTAAAAAGCTAACTCAAAATTTTCAGTGGTTTAATGCAACAAGATTTGTTTTTTACACTACACATCCCATACATGTCAAATGGGGGAGGGGTTGGTAGATTGTGCTCACACAGACATTCAAGGGCGTAGGCTCTGGAAAGCTTCACCAACCGGTGAAGCTGTCTTATCAGCCTCTAGCCTCCAGAGTCACAGAAGGGAATAAGAGTGTATGGAGAGCTCATAACTTGGTCCAGAAATAACACATGCCATTTCGACTTGGAGCTCATGCATTATAATTAGCTACATAAACCTAACATAACCACAAGGGAGACTGAGAAATGTTGAGAAGGATGTGGAAATTTGTTGAGTGCTACCATCTCTGCCACAACTATCATGGTTAATTCAACTTCTATGGTAATTACCAGATAAGAAATCAATGGAGCTATAACAGCATCCAACCTAGGAATCCTGTGCAGGGCTATGGTAGAGTTGAGAACTTAGGCAGAATATAGTCAAAGGTTTTTTCTAAAATTTACTAAGACACTCCTAAGCTAATGAACTTTTGCTTTTTTGTCCGAGTTATTTTATTTTAAAATTTATGATCTATATTTATTAATTAAAATATGTGTTAAAATATCTTTTCCCAAGATAATGTTGCTCAAATCTGAATAAAAGAAATTTGGATGTAAAGATTTCATAAGCCTTCTCATTGCACTTCATAGATAATTCACATGCCTTGTGATGGCCAACAAGTCCCCTGTCTCCTCTATTCCAAATCCATCCTAAGTCATCTCCCAACACCCACTGATTGTGCTTCAGCAGCACTTTTTCATATCATGAAAGATTCCTCTCTGAAGCTCCAATGTATCTTTCCCTCTCAGGCCGGAAGTTTTTCCTCCAATGCCTAACCCTGCATTTTCACACTGGTCTCCTCACCTTTCACCTGCTAATGTAAAGAACAACACTGTTCCTCTATCCTTCCACTCATACGCTCTCTTAAAAGCACCACCCATGATCATGAGGACAGGAACGAGGCTGGATTTGTTCTCAAGCACCGGCACACAGAGGACATCTGTAGGCTCTTAAATGAACAGGTGTAGCACACAAAACACATGGCTATCAAAGAATGAGGTACCACCAAAGAGTCAACTCAAGAATTTATCTCGATAACAATATCACTCTGCCATTGCATAAAATAACTTAGAAAATTAAAAAAAAACTCTCACTGTATCCCTTATTATACTTGATCTTTATATAGTATCTTTTTGAAATAGGTAGATTAGCATAATTTTCTCCATTTACATGTCAATAAACTAAAGTCCTTAGAACTTCTGTGAATTAATCTACATCACAGTACTAGACATTTATAAATTGTGACCATGACTGTTAGCTGCAAACCAAATCTGTTTCTTCTTTCCCTCTGGGCCCACACTTGCCTTCATTTCAAAGTGTCTGCACTGAGTGTGGTTCTGTTTCAGATTTCTAGAAAATGGAATGTGTGAGTAGGTGCAATGCTTCACTTCCAGGCTTAGTCCACTATACTCTCTCATGGGCTATCTTTTATCCTTTTTTCGTTCATCAAGCTAGGTACAAATAAGTGCAGGGACCTTGAAAACCATGAGAAAAACTGTAGAAGAAGATTGAACCCCTAAGTAGCACCTGATGGACAGGTCTCCACCAATTAAGAGCATGCATTTCATCCTTTACATGACAAGAGATACATTTTTATTATGTTTAAGCCATTCTATATGTATTTTAGAGTTCATTGTTTAGAGTAGCTAGTGCAGTCCATTTTTTCAAGTTCCTTTTGATAGGTGGTTGTTGCCTTACTCTGGCATCTGAATGCATACTCACACAGGCACAGACACACACACTCTATACAATACTGCAACTGTGGAAAGACAGAGACTGTGCAGGGATCCTAGTGCAGGGATCACATTTGACCAAGGGTGCCAGCTATTGTGCTGTAAAATCCATTGCTCGATTTGCTATGAGAACAAACCACTCACGGACTGCTCCTGGCCAATGACTGAATGCAACAGAGATTCTAAAAATGAAACACTCCTAGAAGATTCAGGACTCCTTTATTGACAGACTTAAGCTCAATGACTCCTTAGACTAGATGGCTGGCAGTCCAGGACACTTCTAAAGCCTTTCTTCTTCACCAGGGGTCAGACTTGTGTCACAGTCTGATGGCTTTTCTTAGCTTTTCTGACTTCCTATTTTCTTTCACATAGGTATTTCCCCTAAATAAATCTTTGCATGTTTAATCCTGCCTTGGCTTCTTCTCAGAAGACCTGGACTAGCAAAACGGCTTCATTCAAGGCTAGAACAGCTGTCCCTCATATACGATTAGCTATTAGTAGATTTATTTCTTAGTCTCACTCTTTCTCAGCTCATTTTATATCATCACAGGAGTTTTTCAGTTATCTTAGTCTACTTTGGCATCATATTTTTTCCTCTTGCAAAAGTGGCTATGATTTCCTACTCGATATATACTCTGAGCAGTTAGAACCCAGTGGTCAGAAGATACTCAACATCACTTCAAAATATTTGTAATTTCTGAAATAATTTGGTAACAATTACAGTATCAGAGAAATTTGTAGCTCTTATTATTTGATGTACCCAAATATTTCAAAAATCTTGTAAAAATGGTACAAGAAACAAGGGATATATCCCTTGTTAAGTCAATGGTCACATTTTGAATTATTTGATGGGTGGCAAGGTTTTATTTGGCTTGTTCCCACAAGAAATCATAATAAAAACAGAAAAATTACCCCAGAGAAATAATATTTTTTTCTTGCTCATCAAGTTAAAAATGTTTCTGAAAATGTGGTTTTAACTGTGATTGGCTTTCTAAATTTCCTTAGGATTCCAAAAAACAACTCATTTTTAGGAGAAACCTAACTACTTTTTCTTTCTAATATAGTTTTAGAACACAATTGACAACACTAAAGGGATAATTACCAACAATTATCAAACTCTTAAATCTGCAATATTTCCTCATCTCTAAGTAAGTAGTAGGGAATAAAATGTGAGAAAGGACAATCTTATAATTTAAGGATATAGGTCTGACTTTTTAGATTCAAGACATAAGACCTTAAAAGGTAAAAAACTAAGGGCTTAAATTCATGTGGAAATATTGTCTCTAAAGGCAAACTGGGCTAAAATTAACCTAGTCTTGTTATGCTTTTAAAACTGGCTTGAATAGATTTCAGATACTCTATAGTATTTAGCCTACATACAGTTGTAAAAAATCACATGACAACCTACAGAAATGTCTCTATATTTATAATAAATTGGTCTTATGCAACTTGTTTCCGAATTTTCTCATTGATACTGAAGATGAAAAGAGAAGATTGTACATTTAATTTGTAAAAGAAATATTTGAGTTTTTATCTTAAAGGGAGAACTTCAGGGAAGAAGAGCTTAGCTTACTCCATAGTTAAAACAGACTTTCATAAGAATCATGGTATCTTATTCCTTGGAGATTAGTTCCAGAGAGATGGGTCCCATCTATCTTTAGAGTCCTGCCTTTATGTTCTTCCAGCTGTATGATTCTAAGATAATGCCTTTTATAATCTCTTGATATGGAAGAAATGGGAAGTTTTTTTTTTTTTTATTTAGATAATGTCTAGAAGATAATGGAAATGGCCTGGAGATGAATATATAAGACTGTCTCTAGATATCCTTTCTCCTCATATTCTCTTTTTTATATTACCCTTGGAATGCACAATTTGAGATGGCTTAGACTAACCTAGAAAGAAACTGAGGAAATCCATACGTTTTAACAGAAAGACATATTAAGAAGTTATCTGGAATAAGAAAGTTGCATGGCTCTGGCTGTGACCTCATATACCAGTTGTTTGGAAGCATTTCTTAGTCAGATCCTGAGAATCAACCAGAAAAGTCATAGGGCCTAGGTGAGTTGAAACCAAGAATTATTAGCAAAGGGTGACAGCTGGAAAATAAATAATGATTATGTTTTAACACCACAGTAATCTGAGTAACCCAGTAATTCTACTTATAGAAGTTAAGGTATGTACGCAAAGATTATGCTGAAGTGTATTAGTGCTGTATATAATGATCCCAAAATGTTTAAATGACATGTATGCCCAATGACAGAGAGATAGCTGAACAAATTATGGTCCATTCAGATGACTGAATCTTAGGAAATCATTAAAAATGCAATTTTTAAAGAATTAGAATGACATTAGGGAAATTATCATAATAAAATGTTAAGTGATAAAAAGTAGACTGACAGGCATTATAATACAAATTTTATAAAAGAAAAAAGGCAAAAATGCACAACATCTATCCATTTTTTCTATGTATGCACATGACACACACTCATACAAATGCAGAAACCTGCATTAAATTTGCTATATATTTGAGGGTGCTATATGGATGATAAGATTAAAGGAATTTTATTATCTCCTATATACTTTCTTGTACTTTCTGAATTGTATACAATAAAAATGTAAAGCTCTATAATAAGAACAAAACATAATGGTATTTTAAAAGAAAAAATAATACTCAGCTAAAGATGGTTGGGAAAAGAAATCAGGATAAAGCAAACTGTAAAAGGATTAGATTCCCCACCCCCCATGGAAAGGCAGAGAGAAAGTACTAAGATGATGATTAAGAAAGAAAAATAATGAATCCTTTATATTTCACAGAAATTCACTGCGACCAGTTTTGCAATGTACAGAGTTGTGAATTTTAAAAAGTATCTTTTCATCATTAGTAAAGGCAATTGGGTCATTTCTCCTGTAACAGTGAATGATGTAATTCTATAAATTTCTATAATCTTAGTGTATATCCATCCTGAATGATCTAGATGTGGATCAAAAACTGTTTATAAAAATGTATTTTAGATATAGACACATTGTTCAGGTTGCTATGGTAACTATAATCCCAATTGTGCCTTCCTAAACCAAAGTCTATTTGATTTTTGTCATTCTTGTTTAGGAATGCTCCATACTCTGAGGAAATTTAAAACTCATTTGGAGAAGGGGAAATAAGCTATTAAAATCTAGATCCTTTACTATTGTATCTATAACCTAATATTCGACACTACTGCATATTCAAAACCTCAATATTTCCTTGATTAAATACTAATGTATTTTATGTGGTGCTCTAATAATTTATAAGGTTGCTCAGTACGCTCACCCTTCGGTATTTGTACCGGTACATGTAAGTGGTCTCTAGCTCTTGTTTTCTCTCTCTCTCTCTCTCACACCCACCTGTAAACCATACATACAGACATATTCTCAAACATACAAACAGTCGTGTTTATGAAGACAATTTCTAAATTTGTGGTTTGGAACTCCATATATAAGCAGTTTGGAACATTCCTATATAAGTGGGGCCCTAGGGGGTCCTAGCATTGATGACCAAGAGGTAGGTCAGAAAGAAAAAGCTAGGTGTTAACACGGTTCTTCCCTATGGACCATTTCTTCTACTTTCCACTCTCACCAAATAATCTCTAATAAATAGAAATTATTTTTCTCGCATAATGAAAATAAATGAAATTAAATTCATGTATATTTCAGAGAAAAAAAACCCAAAAAATCAGAATGGATTTTCTTCCATATCAATCCTTCACATTCTACTTGCCAAACATGCCAATATTTAAACCTCACCGGGACTTGCCCGGTGGTCCAGTGGTTAATATTTTGCCTTCCAATACAGGGGTGCGGGATCAATCCGTGGTTGGGGAGCTAAGATCCTACATGCCTTGTGGCCAAAAAAACACAATAGAAGCAATACTGTAACACATTCAATAAAGATTTTAAAAATGGTCCACATCAAAAAAAAATCTTTAAAAAAAGTAAATAAAAAAAATAAACCTCATCATCTCATATTTCTTAAATTCTTCATGACTCACTATTGCTTTCCAGGTAAACCCTATGTTTTATAAACTATCTCTTGATTCTTCTTCTCCTACCACATTTTTAGTCTTCTCTGGTCTCCAAGAAAATACTGTTACATATATTTTTTCAAGTCATTGTACTTGTGGATCCTTCTGCCTGGAACAACTTTCATCCATCACGCAGTTCCCCTGCTCTCACCTCCCTCCGGTTGCCCCCTTTCATCTCCTATTCTTCAGGACCCAACAAGTTGTATCCATCCCTGTGAAACCTACCATGAATTACCCATCACTGAAAAGGCATCTTTTGGTGGCCCTCCTATGTACCCTCAAAGAATCTGAGTATCATCCTTTGTTGCATTTACCACAGTTTATTGCAATTACCTCTTTTACATATTTTCCTGTTCTACCAACTATTTCCCAGATTATTTGCCTGTTTGGTGTCAGATCTATTCTGTCCTTACTCCCTCTACTCTGTAGCGGGACTACATTTCCTAGGTTCCCTTACCAACTGGCTTCCTGAGAGGCACTGATAAGAGACTAGAAAGAATAACAGACTGAAACCAGAAAGTTTCTCTTTTATTCCTCCAGTGACCAGGTGTGTCTGGCAATTCCTGGTCTCCCCTGTGTCTCTATCCCCCATGAAATCACCTCTGCTTCCATGGTCCTGCCTCGTGCTGAAAACACCTTCACACTGGTCCCCTAGAAGTAGAGTAGCTTCCTGTTTTCATTACCGCAGGTTGCCTCATTAACCCATTTGGCTTCTTCAGCTCTTTCACTTTATATCATGTTCTTAAAGTCCTTCTGCTGCAAATTCCTAGGATAATTTCTGTTTTCCAGACTAGATCCTCACAGATAAAAGTATAAACTTTTTGAAAGCAGAAGATGTCTTATTCTTTTAGTTTTCTCAGCAATAGGCACGGTTATTAGTATATATTAGGTATCATTAAAAGTGTGTTGAGGGCTTCCCGGGTGGCGCAGTGGTTGAGAGTCCACCTGCCGATGCAGGGGACACGGATTCGTGCCCCGGTCTGGGAAGATCCCACATGCCGCGGAGCCATGAGCCATGGCCGCTGAGCCTGCGCGTCCAGAGCCTGTGCTCCGCAGTGGGAGAGGCCATAACAGTGAGAGGCCCATGTACCGCAAAAAAAAAGTAAAATAAAATAAGTGTTTTGAGTTAAACTGTGTTTTATAAGGCATAAACTCCTGAATAGGAATATAAGTATTTAAGTTAAGAGGGATATTTGGTTGCATTGATATTTGAAATGATAACAGTATCTGTCAAGGTATTTCATTTTCATTTAAAAACATTCAGTCTCAAAAAGAATGCCCTCCTTAAATAAGTATTTGGTTCTTTATTTTTTAATGTTTTACTAGTGTTCTTTTTCTAGAGAAAACAACTGCCATCCATTCCTCCCCACTGGCTTTGTCCACCCATTTGAGCAGCCTCATCTGTGGTACCGTCTCTTCAGGCACAATTAAGCATCCTTAAATTACCACTTCATTAAGCAATAAAATAAAATAGGGGCAAACAAGTATTTTTTTTCAATCTGAAAAACAAACTAAATGCCCTAATTTTCTTACTCATTTTACTTAATTGGCAAAAATGTCCCAGAGCAAAAAAAGATTTTAATCACTGCTTGGTCTTAATTTCTTTTTTTCATTTTAATTTTCTAATTAAAGATGGAGGATGAAAGCAGTAGGACCTCTGGGAGTCACTACAGATAATAAAATTTCTGCTAAAATTAATAAAGTGGAGCAAAATATCCAACCCAAACAAGGCTCTTGGATAATAGAATCTATGAACAAAGGCCATGGCATATGCTTTTCAAAAGAAGTGTGTGTGCTTTGGAGATAGCTTTTTGTTTGGCTTTTTCTAAGGTTGAATTTGGCCTCATTTAATTAAAAAAAATCTCACGTTGTACATCCTGGAAAATATTTATGACGGTAATAGATGTGGATATTTTCCAAATACCCTCATCATCTACAGTATAGAGTGGATATGCTGGTCACTCCATAGGCCTTGAAAAATTGGTAACATGCAATGCAAAGCTTTTAGTATGGAAAAGAACCTGGTAACAGAGCTCCAATACAGCTGTTGCCTGGAAGCACATAGCTGATGAATCTAGGCCAAATATTCAGCTGCCAAGTGGCAAGATCATTTGTTATGCATATAATAAATATCTAAGCTGATGGGAATTTTTAATACATTGGGTTTGCCTAACAAAAACAAAACAAAAAAATAAAATTTGGTATAAAGTTTTGATGATTAAGTGAAAGAAAAGCTACTGCTGAAAATTTACAGGTGTCAATAGTTAAACAAATGGGTAAAATAGAGCAATAGTAACAACAAATCCCATGCTTTGCTTTCTTTAAATCAATATGAGTTGAATTCTCATAAAGAAAAAAAAAAGAAATTATATTCTCATATATTAAAAATTTCCCCAGATGTTTATTAAACTTTTAAACATATATTAATACTTTTAAATTTGCCATACTCTATAACTTAGGTAATTATATTCAATACAAGATCCATTTCACAATTTCAGACATGTCTGTAATGTAGGTCAAATGTCCAAAGACGTCTGACATAAAGGCAAAGTTAGACCATTTCTAAACAACTTTAAAAGTTTCCCCAATGGTCAGCAATCAAATTTGATTTGGAGGACATAAAATTGCCATTCCCATTCTTCCTGCTCATCCTTCTCTATCAAACATATGGTACATAATCTAGAATATAGATCATAAATGCGACCTCCTTGAAACTCCCATTCAGGAGAACAGAGCATGCCAAATTTCGGAAATAATTCTCAGTCTGGTTTCTACAGAGATGGGTGTTTTCTCTCATTGCATCTCACTAGAAGTTTAACAAGAGAGACTGCTGAGGACTTATTGAACTCATGATCTCTTTTATTCAAATAGGCCCAACAGTGTGTAGGAAAGACATAATTACATGATTAGCTATTGAAAACACAAAAGCCATCACTTCAATTAGTATGCAAGCTTCTTTCTGAAAGAATAAATGTAGAAATCAAATATGATTGGGCAAGGTGATTATTTCTAATTTTCTGGGTACATGGATGAAGGAGTAAAAGGTTACTTTGGAAAGACTTCTTAGCAAAAAAAAAAAAAAAAAGAAAGAAAAAGAAAAGCAACAACCCCCCCCCCCCAACTTTTTAAAGAGATAAACTATTCCTCTGAAAAGGTAGAAGGGTTATCCTCTTATAAAGTGACCAAGACAGTTACTTTTTAGTAACTGCCACTATTTCTTTTAGCTTTTGGAGAACACCTAAGGTTTTTCAGTGATAAAAATGCAATTTTGCTTTCCAATCAAAAATAGTTAATTGCTATCTTATTACTCTTTTTGGCAAATGTATACAATGAGAATAAAAATTGCTGCATCTTGTATTCATAGGAGATTCTTTCTTAAATTTTTAAATATTAGGAGATGTGTTAGCTTCCACTGTTCCTCCACCCCTGGAGATTACACAGCACTATATTTGAGGTCACAGAGATAATTTAATTGTTTCGCTCAAGAGGACCCAAATATCCATTCCAAGCCTAAACCTTGGGTTTCTGTGCTGTTTTTTTTTACAGTACAAGGCAAACCACTTGCTTTCTACGGTGAAGAAATAAAACTCAGTAATAATCACTCGTGATCATTATTAATGAAAAATATAAAAGATTTTCATGCATTCTTTCAGTGGTAATAACAATTCAGGAAATGATTTTTTTTTTCTTTTTGGCAAATAAAATTTTCCTTTTGGAATATAAATGTATTAGTGGCCAACACAACTACTGTTGACCTTTAATTAGTTATCTCATAAATCCTAGCCAATGGACTGACCTTCTAACCCACTAAAATAACAAGACAGTATATGTCTGATTTATTTCCTATTAAACAGTATCAGTAAATGGCCAAGATATATAACTCTACATAAAATCCAACCAGGACTTCAAAGAACTATAAAACAAAGTGATGACATTTACAGATAAAGATATGTAAGTGCTAAAGTATCTTACATAGTATGATAAATTAAATGTTCAGAGTTCCTACTGATACCTTAACCTTTCTTTTTCTTCCATGTTTTGCTAAATTGATTATTTTCCTATACATCATGATTTACTTGACAGTATTAAAACTACTTGAAAGAAGAGATATTATTACTCGAAGTGTTTTTGAGAAACAGATGGCTATATGATAAAACACGTTTTTCCTACATGTAATTTATTCTCATATATTAACATCTTGCTTTTTCTTAAAAATGTAAAAATTATTCACATATATTGCACTTAATCTCTAAGAACTCAGTAATAAACAGTTAAAATATATATACAAAAAACAAACAAAACAAAACCAAAGATCTAGTAGACGTATTTCTGGGAGGTTAGGGTTTTTCCTGAAAATGTTACTACAACTCCTTCCCCCAGTCTTTCCTGAAACACAGAGACTCATGCAGAACTGAAGTAAATAAACATGTTTGTTGAACAGATAATACCAAAAGTCCGTAAGACGGTATTCTCTACAATTAAGTTAAAGAATAATGGGACATGACTTACAGTCAGACAAAGGGCAAAATATACTCCCTCTTGCTCTTTTTAGGAGTTAATGTTCTCATGCCAGTTTCCACCAGAAATTGAAACAAAAAGAGAGTGTGGATGGATATTGAAGGCAGAAGACAGCAGAAACAAAGCCTTGTGGATAAAGGCTCATGCAATAGGAGTCAAGCTCTTAACAATTTCAGGCCACAAAAGAAGCTGTGGCCATCTACACTGCATAAACCAACCTCCTGACTTGGGAACTCTCTTTCTGTCAAGTCTATGTCTGTAATCAGCAACCCAAAGCCAAAAGTCCCTTGTATGTGTGCTTTGAACATAATGAAAAGGCTGCTGCCCTGCCACATTCCTCTTGGCCTTTTTTAGGTGACAGAAATTAGGATTCCATTTTGGATTAGGAAGGAGCTGTTCCCTTCTGGAATAAAAATTACCTCCAGGTGAGGGTGCTACACAAGCCTCATTAATACTTCAGCATGACTGAAGTTAACAGACTTGATTAGGTTGAAGACTAATGAGACCCATAACTGAAAACCTTTGATGGAATGCAAGTGATCTTGATGCACAGAAGTCCTGGATAGTTAGAATGACCTGGGAAGCTGTGTGTTTGGAGCTAGTGTCTAAAATACTAAACAGTAAGATGGAGATTAAGACAAAATACAAGTACTTTCAACCACACACACTGTGATTAAAATGCTCTTCAAGTATACAGAGAGGGTCAAAATTTAACACAGGGGAAAAATTTCTGCCATCTGAGAAGTTCTCAAGTGATAAATGTCCAAGTCAAAATTTCTAAGTCCCATTAACTTTCTTATATGCTATTTTTAGAAGATATTGCCACATCATATTCTTAAGGAGAAATGAGATATAATTAGCTACTTCAATTTTCATTTTTCAACTGACATACAAAATTTAAAAGTTAAGGCCCTCCTTAGTTCCTCACTGGTAAATTTCTCCCAGGACTAATCTGGTCTGCATCTCATGATCCATGTCAGTCCTATACTCTGAGGTTCCAGTGGCCTTTGTATCACTATAAGAAACGGGCCCACCATGCCCAGTTCCATCCCATTGGTGACATCCCAGTGAATTGTTTTGCCTCATACTTAATCAAACAGTTGTTTGCTAACTGTCTAATAAAGTTCTGGTTTGGGGACATTTTTATTTGCCTAAATCCTCATCAATAAAAGTGGTCAGAACTGTTTCATCATTTGCTGCCTTCTGCTTCAACACTGCATTCATGTACTGGGTAATTCTTACCAAAGTCAGTCTAATCTGTTTTGCCATCATGCAGAGAGCTGCTGAAATCCTTCCATTTCCACAGTCTCATTTAACCAGTTTGGTGGGTTGTTTTTATTGTTTGTGGTGGAGGGGTCAGTGTAAAAGCCTTTTCTAAACACATCAATCTTAACTGTACCTTCAGCTCCCATGAGTGGGTACGTCCTCACATTACACCATATTAACATTGCTTGCCTCCTCTGTTTAAGTATAATATCATGTCTAACTTTTCATTTGTTTAGAGCCTATATGGTTATATGTCTATGAGATTTTAAAAATACCTAGCTAATAAAACTGGTAAAATCCTGAAAAGCTGATCAAAGGAAAGAAAAAAATATATGTGCACCAATTCAAGTCAATTTTAATCTTAAGAGTGTACAGTACCCCAGGCAGAGAATGAGGATAACTAATTTCTAGTTTCCAGGCTGCTTTTCTCAGAGACAGACCTTTAAAATTCATTATGAGGAAGAAAAAAAATCTGTATGCACAAACTTGTTCTATATACCACCATATATAAGAGAATGGTGGAGACAGAAAAGTGTCCTTCTCTTGGAAAGGTTGTGAAATGAATTTTATATAGTCTACAAATACAATTAGAAAATAAAGAGAAACATGAAGAACTACATGAGGTAACAGTAAATCTTAAAAACCATAATACAAAGTAAAATTATATCTATATGGGTAACAATTACATATACAGTCACACACATTTATCAAGGACTGATAGAAAACATGAAAAGGTTTGATGTTCTAGAGTGGTCAGATAAGGATGATTTTGTTCCCTAATGTATAACCTTTATTTTTGCTATAATTTTATTTGTAAGATAATCAAGAATTAAAGAAAAAAAATTAGTAAATACACTATCATATTATGAGGAAATCAAATATTGTCCCCAGCTAATTGTCATAAGGATACTTACTATATTAGACTTTTGGAAGACCAAATTCCAAATAAGTAGTTGATTGCTGAAAATGGGGAATTAACTTATACATACCCAAATGCAAGCACTCATAAAATTTAAGCTTTGTGCTTGGCCTTCAAAGTTCCTGGGATAATTTGATGATACTCCACCATTCATCTTTTAAAATTAAAATTGATTTTCCCTCTCAGTCTCTTTGCACCACTGCATCTTATCATTTAGTTTATTCCAAAGGAAAAACAGTTTGCAAATATAAACAGAAGAAAAGTTAATTCTACAGTTCATCTAAATATATTCATACTCAATCTATTTTTTTAAATTTCCACCTATACTTACTTCACCCAAAATAGCATAGTGATTTGAGCTGTAACATCATTTACCTTTTGTCCTCTTGTGAGAAAATGATCCATAACTCTCAACAGACAGACAGACTGACAGTTATGAAGGTTACTCCCTTGTGTAAACTTGATCAAGAAGAGGTGGAGTAAAACAGCATGAGAATGAGAATACCTTATATAAAAGATTTTAAAATTCTCCAGTGGAAGCCAACTACATTGGGGAGATCATTTGTAAGATTATAAACTTGTATGTTTCTTTTAGGCCCTGGAAATTAAATTACTTCAGTCCATTTAATCTTTACTAACAAATGAAAATAGTTATGAAAGCAAACAAAGTCAAAGAGCAACAAGCTATCCAATCACTCCATCAATGAAAATGCCCCCCCCAAAAAAATAGGAAAACTAAGCATGCAAATATAATAAATAAATGCTCTAATTTGAAATAAGAGCAAATAATTTCATTGAAATAAGTTGCAAAAATTAAACACAATGAACAGACAGAATCTAAAAGCAGTTAACTAGATCAAAAATATTAATTTTAATAGAGATATGAATGTTACACTTTGCAAGAATATTAATTTATTCTAAATTATGATTGCTAAATTATGAAACACCTAAACATTCATTCATTCTCATAATTTATGAGGCATTGTGTTAGGTGAAGGAATAAAAAAGATTCCAAAGGAGAGACTCTACCTAGCCCCTACCCAATTCACTGTATAGTTGAGAAAACAGAAACAATAAAATATGATTAGCACATAATTCTGTTTGTATGCGGTAGGAGAGCTCTCTGGAAAGAGACTCTGGTGACTAATTTTAAAATGTAGTAAAGGAATAAACGTTACGTGCAGACAGATGGGAGAATGTGAGCTAGACATTCTAGGTTGAGCAAACAGCCCATGCAAAGCCACTGAGATAAAGCTAGAGTTGACTAAACGTGACCCCTGCATATAGATAATATATATAGCTATTATATATAGCTTAATTTTCACACCTCCAGATTTTTCAACCCCCCCACTAATGAACTTAATAAAATTTCTTCTTATACCCACAGTAACACTGAAAACACCTGGAATAGTAGAAACACTGACTTGGGGCTTGAGATTTCCACTGAAATGTTAGAACACTACTTACAAAGCATAGCAAAGATCTTACTGAAATTAAGGATCAAGGGACCATTTACAAACATCACCTTATAATTTTTTTCCTTGAGATTTATGATGCAAAGATTTTTCAGAAGCATTGGTGCACATTAATTGGTAATGACAAGTTTCTAGACATGTGACCCTAATTCTGAAAGTAATTCAAAGTACCTGGGGTCGAAAGATAAGGTTTATGTGTGCTATAGAAAAACTGCCTGAGAAAAGAAGACTTCAACTCAAATTCCTGTGAACAGTTGTTAAGAATTTTAATCTGTGTTGTGTATGAAAAAAAAGAAAATAACACCTCAAAAGTTAATTGTATTAAATTTTAATATTCTATACAGTATTCCTTTTATACTCAATATATTAAAAATGATCTCTCTATAATTATTATATTTATATAATTATATATTTTAATTTTTGAGAAAGTCGATACTTCTATAGTTGTGAATTAGATAGTCTGGAATTAGTGACTGCTCACAGAACATAAAATTTTCCTTACAAGGGCTTGACTTGAGATTTTTACCTTATAGCAGTAAATTAGGTGGTAAATTGGCACCAATTGTCTTTAGTGCTGAATCATAAATAAAAGTTAGGGAAAAAGCAGAACATGAAAGTCCTTTTATGTAATGTTAAGAAGCTTGAACTTTATCCTTAAAATGATGAGGAAAGTATTTCTTCTTAACATAGATAACACTGTTTCAGAATGAGGGAAGATTTTATTCATACTGTACTAATGAAAATATAGCAGCATTGTCAAAAATGTTTACACAGGTATCATTTACGGATTTACAAGGATAAAAGATAAATGCTTCATAATTTCAGTTATATAATGAAATGTATACTAAGTTCACAAAGCAACTTTATAATAAGTCATGGTAGGATTGGTTAATGCAGAAACTGATATTCTGGCAATACAGGTAAGAAAGGAAAATATTGTATCATTGATTTTCCTGACTCCAACATGATGGAACAGTAAAAACTGGGGAACTAAAAGGGCATTAAATATTTTCCTCGGGAAAGACATAGTTCTGCAACGTAAAATCATTAAATATGGCCGATTTGTATGATAGCATTTTAACATAATGTGTTCCAGTTTAATAGCATAGACACAACAAAATAGTAGAGTTTTAAAGAGGAAGAAAAGCATAAGAAAAATACTACTCATTTGAGTATAGTGAGGTAAGAATGATGCACCTGCGAGTCAGGTAGTAGATTCCTATCACATCTCCCTGCTTTTACATTACAGCTAACAAGAGCTTTATAAACTATGTCCCTCCCTTACTCAATGTGCTATGTCTTTTCTCTATTTCAAATAAATATTCTATCATGAATAGTGCACTGTTCTTTCTATATAAATCATTAATTATTTTTCAACAAATTTCAAAAACTGAAATCATATAAACTCTAATTATAGTTACAGTTACTCGAGAAATAAGCAGCCCAGAAAACAATTATTCTCCATGTGTGCAGATTAAGATACCTTTTAATAACCATAAATTTAAAAAGAAACACAATGAAAATGTTTAAATATTTTGAACTGTATACTAATGAAATATTATTTATCTAAGTATGTGAAACGCAGATAAATCACGCTTATTGGGTATTTTGAGCCTTCAATGCATACATAAGAAGAGAAGCTGAAAATAAATTATCTTAGCATTCATCTCAAGAAAACAGGAAAAAAACCCACCATAATAAACTCAAAGAAAGTAGAAAAAAAAAAAAACAACAAAAAAAACGAAGATAAGAGGAGAAAGAAATGAAACAGAAACCCAGAGACAAAGAGCTGACAAAGTTACAGGTTGATTCACTGAAAAGACTAACAAAATTGATAAAACCTTTCAGAGTTGATCCAAGAAATGAAAAAAAGAATAAAAACAGAAATAATATCCAGAATGAAAAGGAGACATAGCTATTGATTGTAGACATTAAGAAGAACATAAAGGCACATTATGAACAAGACTATTCAAAGAAATTTGAAAACATAGGTGAAATATATATATTTTTTAGTGAAATTACAACATGCCTAACTAAGAATATCTAGGAATAAGTATAACATAAGGAATATAAAATTACTATAAATAAAACTATAAAACATTGAGAGGAATTAAAACATATATAATAGATGGAGTTGTACAAGATGGCTCATGGATTGAAAGACTCAGTATTACCAAAATGTTTATCCACCTCAAATTTATTTATACATTCAATAAAAGAATCAAAATCATAAGAAATAATTTTATAATACTGGGCAAATGTATTCTATAATAAATATGGAAATGGAAAGGGCTAGGGAGAACTTGCTTTACTGCTAATCATATCTTATTATATAAAGTTACTGTAGTTAAAAGTGCGGTATTGGTACAAAAAAAAGCAAAATAATGAAAAAATACAGTGTCTGAAAATAAGTCTATGTATACACGAACACTTTTCTTTTTTGAAGTTGGCACTGCACAGCATGAGGGGAAAACACAGTGCTGGACCAAATGTATATCCATGTTGGAAAAAAAAGCAAATTGACGCCTATGTCATCCCACGTAAGATTAATCACAAAATGTTGTAGATCTAAATATGGAGGACAAAACAAGGCTTCTAAGCTGTCATATAAAATAATATCTTCATGACTTTGGTGTTTTAGCAAAAAAATTTTTTTTTTTTTTTTTTTTGCCCTACGCAGGCCTCTCACTGTTGTGGCCTCTCCCATTGCGGAGCACAGGCTCCGGACGCGCAGGCTCAGCTGCCATGGCTCACGGGCCCAGCTGCTCCACGGCATGTGGGATCTTCCCAGCCCGGGGCACGGACCCGTGTCCCCTGCATCGGCAGGTGGACTCTCAACCACTGCGCCACCAGGGAAGCCCGCAAAAAATTTTTTAAACAAGACACATAATAACTAAAGATAAAGGGAAAAATAATACACTGGACTACAATAAAACTCATATATTCCAAAGTTTAAAAGACAAAAAAGAGTTCAAAGAGGAAAGATATTTATACTTACAAAATAGTGTTTGTATCTAGAGCACAAATCCATAAGAAAAAATAGACATTCCAAATAAAATTTGAGAAAAAGACAAGTGCTTCACAAAAGAAGATATCCAATGACCAATTTAATCTTACTAGTAATCAGGAAACTGGAAATTAAAATCACATTAAAATACAACTCCTTGACCACCAGAATGGCTCAAATTATTAAAACAAAACAAAACAATATCCAGGTTATTCCACATGTAGAAAAATAACAACATTCCTACACAACTGGTTCAGCCCTTTTGGAAAACCATTTGACATTATGTACTGAAACAAACATATTCATACTATATTACTCAGTAATCTTTTCCAAACAGAAATGTGAGCACGTGTTCACTAGGAGATAAATACAGCACATTTAAGGCAGAACTGAAACAAATCAAAATTAGATTTATTAGCAGCATATTGCAGTAGTAAGAATGAATCACAAATACCGCTGAGGAGCACAGGCTCCGGACGCACAGGCCTAGCGGCCATGGCTCACGGGCCCAGCCGCTCCGCGGCATGTGGGATCTTCTCAGACCGGGGCACGAACCCGTGTCCCCTGCATTGGCAGGCGGACTCCCAACCACTGCGCCACCAGGGAAGCCCCACATTTATTTTTAATAGAATGTTCTCTGCCTCAGAGCACATAACTTTTTTTATATTTAACTGTAAAAATAAATTTCTAGGAATGATATACAGTACATAACAAAATTTATCATAACCTGAGAATGAGTTTTGGACATATACAAATACTACTACAGGATTCTATATTTATTTAAATCTGTTGAGAACAGTACATGAACAGTTAACATATGGAAAAATACATTTCCATTAAGCTGAAGAAGATAGATTTAAGGTTAATTTACATATTCCCATGCATCATGCA
Organism: Delphinus delphis; assembly: GCF_949987515.2. Taxonomy (NCBI): domain Eukaryota; kingdom Metazoa; phylum Chordata; class Mammalia; order Artiodactyla; family Delphinidae; genus Delphinus; species Delphinus delphis. The sequence continues at coordinate 59,244,148 of NC_082688.1, forward strand.
TCTTTTGTATTTTCCTGACTGAAAGAAATACCATGTCTTTTTTCAACTCAGCTGTTTAACATTTCAGGCTTTTTTGCTTGTTCCACAATAACTTTCAAAGGCACAGACTAATTTGAAGAAATCTGGTCAACGAACAGTTATCAAGATATAATTTGTCTTCCATTTTTTGGTGTAGTCCACTACTCTGTAAGTAATTAGCAGCTGGAAAAACCTTTTATAAGCAAATACTCTTTTATTTTAATTGAATGTCAGTAAAATGCTCAATATCAGCACGGATTACAGAAACATGGGATTTCATGAAACTGGTCTCCAAGTCATGTGATCAGCAGTTTAGTGCTATTTAAACAAATCTTAGCAGGCAGTAAGTAATGTCTCCAACCTGAAGAAGAAATCTCTAAATCCCTCCAACAATATTTTGCAAAATGTAGTCCCAGACCAACTGCATCAGATTCATCTGGCAGGCTTGTAAAATTGAAGATTCCTAGCTCACATCTGAATTAGATGGTGAATTGGAATCTACACTTTGAACAAGCTTCCCAGCTGATTTTTATGCACAATAAACTTTAAGAATACATTCCCTAACCTTTTGTTTGGGACAGTTAAATTAATAAGAGGCCATTAAGACTGATGTGGCACTAATGCCATGGCCTAAGTAATCAAACCGAAATTTAAGTGTGTAAATGCCTCAAAGTTACAAAACAAAATGCTAAGGACAACCAGTCACAAACATCCAACTAGGCTTTAAGCTATAACCAATCAATAATTTCCTTTCTTTGCTTCTGCACCGTCTCTATATGTCTTTCCCCTGGTTCCTGTCTGCTGAAGTGATTAGAATCGACTTTTGCTCAAATAAACTTAAAAATGTTTAATGACTCAGTTTATGTATTAAGAGGATACTTAAAACTTCTTCATAGCTATTCAAGAATTCAAGAACCAAAATCTATAGTCTGGTTACCTGGACATATGTTTCTGATTAAGGTGGTTGCTGAACAAGGAAACCTGTTACCGCAGGTCTAAATGTTCCTTTTCCTCTTAGCACTCAATTCATAGTTTCAGTCCCAGCATATGTCTGTCCCTTCTTGTTACCTGATACTCCAACTCTGCTCTTTGGGTGCTACCTAATAAACATTTATAGTACACTCATCATCCACTTAGCCACTTGCTTGTCAACCCCCAATGATAAGAACCCTAAAAAGGCAAAGGCAGGCAAAGGCAAGAGAATCTGTCACCTTGTTGCTTCAAAATTTCCCAGTTATGCCATCTGCATCTTTTTTTTTTGTTTAAGTCTTTATTGAATTTGTTACACTATTGCTTCTGTTTTATGGTTTGTTTTTTTGGCCATGAGGCATATGGGATCTTAGCTCCCCGACCAAGGATGGAACCCCTACCCCCTGCACTGGAGAGTAAAGTCTTAACCACTGGACCACCAGGGAAATCCTTCCATTTGCATTTTAAAACTGGAAGAAACCTTAGTGTTCTTCCCAGGAATGCACTTTTCCTGAAAGCAAGGAATTGTGCATAATATCACCATTTACCTGAAAAGGAGAGGCGCTGTAAGTGGCCAAGGAAAAGGACATTTTCTTTCAAAACATGAGAGAACTATGCCTGACAAGTGGCATGACAGCATATGGTCACAGCAATAAACATTTCTACTCAAATAGGAAGTTTAGCAAAGTTAATAGTATGATCATTTCTGTGGGTACGGGGACACTGCTATTCTATGGTACTAACTGCATTGCAACTATAACCAACTTGTTTCATGTTTCTTTTTGAAGCTTATAATCACTACAAGTAAGATTCCAAATAAGGTTCCATACTAAGAAAAAAGTCAACAACCTGAGTTAGATCCGTGTTATATCATTTCAAATATCGGTTAGTTTGCTGATTCGCTAGTCTACAAATTAGCTAAAAGTAAAGTTCAGTCTTTAGTCAAAACTCATAATAAGTGGAAGAATGTGTGTGTTGGAGGGGAACTCTTAAGAAACATTTCTAAAGGGAAATATATGGACATGATAAAAACATAACCCATTTAACCAGATAGAAGAAAAACAGGTAAATGCAGCTACAGTAAGTGCTTGAAAAGACACTGCTGATTGTGTTGCCAGGCAACCCCAGAAAAGCTTCAAATTTCACTATCAAATAACAATAGATTCTGCAGAATAAGTATCTTAGAAAACAAAAGAATTTGAATTCTGTACCAGTGCCTGAGCAAGAAAAAAGAAAAAAGCCAAGGGAAACCTATTTTTCCTGTTGGTGAAATTTCCTGTCCTCTTCTCTTTCAAAAAAAAAAAAAAAAAAAAAAAAAAAAAAGACTTTTACTGGATAGAAAGTTCCTCAAAATAAACAGAAAATCAGTTAAGAGCTTTAAATTCAGAAACTTGAGGTTCTTCAGACTTTTGAAGCAACTAGAGTGAGCAACAGAAAACTACTTGTGAAGCAGTGGATTCCTTCAGCTGTAGCACCTCCCCCTAGCTAATAAGCAAGTTCCTTGACACCTATAACCTGAAAACTTAACTACTTCATGAAAGAATATTAGACAGGAAAGGAGGAAGAACTTAAGTATACATATTACTATCTTTAATAAGTTACCTAAATTAACCACAATTTCATCATGTTAAAAACAGACCTCTCACAAATCTCTTTCCACCACCAAAAAATAGGCAAAAAAATCTGAGAACCAATAAACTCTGGGGTTTGAATTTAATATTTTAAAGAAACAATTCCTTTCTTGAGACTGTTATCAAAAAATTCACATGTGGATAATTGTTACTTTAGGCAAGGATTATAGTTAATTACTGGCAGTTTTTCTTTACTGTCTTCTAGCTGATATTCTCCTGTATATTATTGAGAAAAGCTGTTACTACATGCATATGAAGAATCCCAATTGCTAAATATTTATGTGTTCTGCGATTTGGAGGGAACATATTGGATTTAATTCAGTAACAAACATTAGTTTCATGAACTGAATGCAATCTGCTAAGGGCATATTAGTAGCAAATAAATATATTATTATATTGTAATGTGTTTAATCTTTCTTTGAATACCCATACTTATCTAACTACTGTTCTATCCCTTTTGTTTATCTACAGTTCTGGAAATGTTTCCCTGTCCTCACAGCACTCTGACTTCTGTCTTCAATAAAACTGCCCTTGTTAAAGCACTTGAGGGCTTCCCTGGTGGCGCAGTGGTTGAGAGTCTGCCTGCCGATGCAGGGGACACGGGTTCGTGCCCCGGTCCGGGAAGATCCCACATACCGCGGAGCGGCTGGGCCTGTGAGCCACGGCCGCTGAGCCTGCGCATCCGGAGCCTGTGCTCTGCAATGGTAGAGGCCACGACAGTGAGAGGCCCGCGTACGGTTTTAAAAAAAAAAAAAAAAGAAAAAAAAAGCACTTGAATTTCCAAAGCAAGCTCTAAAGGACTGTTTTCAGTTAAACTCATTTATTTGAGACAGTTGACACATTAACTGCTCTCTCCTTAAAATTTTCTGTTTCAACCTGTGAGATAATACCTCCTGGTTTTCCTAACATCCACTCTCTGTTCTCTGTGTTTTCTCTACTCACCCCTCCAATCTTGTCAGATGTCACAAAGGATTGGCATTTGCCCCTTCCTTTTGCAACCAACTCACCTAAACTCTCAGTCCATATGCTTTAAATGGGCTGACTTCAGGAATAAGCAGGTGACCCAAGATGGGTCAGCGAGCACATCAAATCTCCTTGGTCATAGTGATCAGTCATTTATGGGTGGACGAATGACCCAGGGTGGTGAATACGAAACAGGGTCAGGGTACTTGCCTGAACTGGGAATTGATACCTGGTGGATAGGAATTCTTACAGATGTTGAGTATCATGCATAGACCCTGTATCATTCACAGCTCTTTGAAAGACCTGGGTGTCTGGTCTTCTTTCAAATATTTCTCATCAATTAGCCTGTAGACCTGGATTTCCTGTCCTTTTCCTCTCTGCAGCCTATATTCCTTCCTTTACTCACAAAGCATGTAAGTCACCCATTTCTGATTCCTATATTTTAATCAAAGAATAATTAGTGCTTATCATATATAATCAGCAGCAATATAATGTGGTCTCCTAGCCCTTTTCAAAAGGTAAAACTGCAAATAAATAACAATAAAAAAACTGCCATACGTTAGAGTGATGTTTTACAAGCTAAATGGAAGGTGTATCATTAATAAAATCCATGCTTTCCCTATTAATTTGAGAGAAATAAATTATTCATAGTCAATATGAAAGCAACATATGAGGGAATTGAAAGAGCTGCATTTGTTAAATAAATTTTGTTCAAATAAAAAAATAAATTATAGGTTAATATGCTAAGAAATATAACGAGAAATGCTTAATATTAGCATAGCAAACTATAAAAATGAGGTGGAGAAAATCAATTCTACAGAGACTTGTAAAGAGCTTGAAGACCTGTTATATACCTAATTCTGCTAGGTCATATCTTTCTAAAGTTTTATATTAAAAAAATGTAATTGTGAAAAATGTACATACATACAAGTGCATCAAACACAACTTTACTGTTTAACAAGTAATTAAAAAGTACATGACCATGTAAAAACCATTTAGGTCAGAAAGAGAATTTTGCCTTACTCTATAAAAGCTCATGTGTCCCTTTCCAACCACCATCCTCTCCCTTCACCCTGTGAGAGTCCTATCTTAACTTATATGGTAATAAGGCCCCTATTCTTTTCTTTCTGTTTGACCACCTAGGTATGTACCCAAAAAAATGAAGTTTAGATTTCCCTGTTTTGGAACCTTAAAAAAATAAATCACATTATGTGTATTTGCATGTCTTGCCTCTTCAGCTCTATTTATATTTGTAAAACACAGTTATATTCTTGAGTGTGGTTGTAGTTAAATTATTTTCATAATTCCATAATGTAATATTGTAATGACAATATCACATCAATTTATACATTCTACTAAATGTGATGAACATTCCAACCTCATTCTCTCTTATTTCACATTATTAACAATGTTTTTTATTAATATTTTTATACACACATTTGCGTGCACATGGACATGACTTTCTCTAGGGTATTTATGTAGGCCAGGTCATAGACTGTGTCTATGCCAGTCTTACATAGATTAAGACCAAAATGCTTTCCAAAGTGGTTGCACCATGGCATTATTATTATTTTTGCTTCAGAAACAGTATTACTGTACGTTTAGGAAAATATTTTAAAATACATACTACAGTTCCTCTGCATATATTTTACTATAAGTTAATATAACCTTGATGAATGATGGGTAGTTCTCAGGGAGGTATAACCAAAGTTGCCCAATAATTGGGCATGACTTTATGCCGCAGTAAATTAGCAAAGATCTGATGGTGTCATTCTTATATCTCTGAGTCATACTTTTTCCTGAAATCTCCCTTTAAAAAATGCAATTATTTTTTTACAGCATTAATTTTTTTTTCTCTGTGACATTTCCAAATAGGTTTAAATGGATAATTATTCAACTTTCTCAGAATAATTAGCATAATCAGTTCTACATGTTTCCCGATCACCTGAAGTTTGGCAATTTAAGTATAATTTATAATGCTTCAGACATCTGTAGTTTTTATTTTAATTCAGATGTTCACCTTTTTTTTTTTTTATCATAAGCTTTCTTCATCTTCCAGTGAACTGCCAAAGATGGAATCAAGGATATATTTTAATGTATATATAGGACTAAAGGTTCTCAGTTTTACATGTGTTTAACAATATTATTACCTAGCCAAGTAAAATAGAATATTCAATAATATATTAAAATTAATTTAAGCTTGACAGCCGATTTAATTTATTATCATTTCAATAATTTTATATAAGCATATATATGCGTGTGTGTGTGCACGCATGTACTGAATGAATTAAATCACAGTTCAAAGTTTTGATTTTACCTTTATGAAAGAGCTATGGATAATTCTCTTGAACAATACATAATCTACTTATGAATAGATTCCTCCAATTATTTACAGCATGCTACAGTATTATGCCCTATATGTCCCTTTTGTGTGAAACCTACGCCTAATCACTGTGCATAAAACAAGGTGTATTTCCTGATACAGAACTTAACAACAGTAAAAATTAAGAAGTTTAAGATGCTCCTTCCTGTCTAGACACCACTTGCATCGTGGGCACTTGTTGTGGAACCATGTCACTGTCTTGTATGTAGGCATAAATGTTTGGTACCAACTGTCACTTCACTGGAAAATAATAACCCTTTCAAAAAGTTTAAACGAACAACTGACTGAATATTTAGGAAAAAACTCAGGACAAATATCTTCCATCACCCATCAACCAATTATCAGAATGACTCCAAATTCCATAAAGTTGTTTCTGTTTTTGTCTACATATGATTCTCTACTTTTTATAAATCTTTCTTGTGTATAATTCCCCAAGAAATACATCTTTAGTCTTTTTCTTATCTGCTTTCAATTATTAAAGAAATAATCAGAAAATTTCATATAAAAAAATAAGCTCCTAAGCATCATGTTTGTCTTTGACTTCTTGCTGTTATGTTCCACCAATTCCTTAAACTCAGCACATTACATAGACTGGAACTTCACCCTCTGATTAGGATGAAATAACAAAGAACCTTCTGCCGTAAACAACTAGAGTTCAGACAAAATACATGTAATAATGTTCTCAAACATTAGACAATATGCAACACAGGACCATGACCCCTGAGATAAGTAAAACAAAAATGATGTGCCCTTTCATTGTACCAACTACCTACTTAGAGGCAGTTTCTAGGCCACTAAAGGAGGGTCACCCATAACAGAATCTAGTCATCTTGTTAAGTTGCAGAGACAGGGATCAAATTTTGGGGAAGTCAAGGAAACTAAATTTTGCAGAACAGAGTAAGGGAGAGGTGTGAACTACAGAGAAAGACAGCTCTGTAGAACTTCAGGAGAACCCGCCAAGTCATTCACCGAGTATTGCTCTGCAGATTTATGAGAGGAAACCACCAGAGCTGTGGGAAGAACCATAAGAAAGGAGTGAACAGAAAAACTCCTGGGGCACTCACAGGGCTGAGAATAATTCATGTGTCTACCTGCCCCAGTGGAAAGACCTCATAATACATAGAACACTGTGTAGCCTCCTAAAAATATTGCCTTAGTTTCCAAGCTTTATTAATCTTGAAAGGTTTTTCAGAACTTTCCTTACCAAAGCTTAAAAAGACAATACTTAAAAATATTAACAGAGCATACATTTATATAATTGGTTTCCTAAAAAACAGAGAACACAGAGAACAAAATATTTGAATAAATAATAGCCACAATTTTTCCAAGTTGCTCAAATGTAAAAATACACAGATTCATAAAAAGTGAAAGAACCGCAAGAAGTATAAAGAAAACACTCCAGGAAATGTCATAATGAACTACTGAAGTCAGTGATGACGATAAAATACTAAAGTATTAAATACTAAAGTGTAGGGCGCGGTCAGCTAACTGCTACGCGGCAGGAAGCTGAAATAAGCTGAGTCATCCTTCCTGTGGCCACTGCGCTTGCGCTAAGTACTAATAAGGTTTTAAAGTAGCGACCTATCCGATGCTGGCTCACAAGTCGCACCATCGGCGAAAGCCAATCACAGAGCGACACATGTTCTTAATCCCTATATAAGCAGACTGCTATAGGATTGCGGGGTCTTCCTTCCATCTTTCTTCAACCAAGCTGTGCTCCAATAAAGTGTGATACGAGAAGAATCTTGCGTGTGGCGGCTCGTTATTCTGCCGGTCGGAAACGGCTCGCCGCACTAAAGTACTAAAATACTAAAGTAGAATGAGGAAAAGGAAACATTGGATACGGGTAAAAAGAAAGAAAAAGGAAAGGAAAGGAAAGGAAAGGAAGGAAGGGAGGGAAGAGGGGAGCAAAGAAAGGATGGAAGGAAGGGGTCCCATCAGAAACTATTCAAACAAGAAGGCAATGGAAAGATACCTTTATAGTTGTAGAATTTTTTTAAAAAACCTGTTACCCTAGAAATTTTGACAGGCTTTGTGACCTTGGCTTAGGTGATTTCTTAGATTGGACATAAAAAGGTCAAAATATTTAAAAAATGATAAATTGAACTCATCACAATTGAAAATGCTTAGTCTTCAAAAGACGTTGATGACAAAATAAAAGGCAAGCCTAAGTCTGAGTGAAAATATTGGTAATACATATTTGTGATAAAGAACATGCAATCTGAATATCTAAAGAATCTTACAACCTAGTAATATGAAGCCAACTCAATTAGAATGGGGTTTTGGTTTTATTAGAAACCTCACCAAAGAAGATATGTGAATGAAAAATAAACACATAAAAAGATGGTCAACATTATTAGTTATCAGAGAAATGCAAACTAAAAGCACAATCAAATAGCAAAACACAGACTGGCTAAGATTAATTAAAATAATCAAGTTTTATTGAAGATGGGGACCAACTGGAACTCATTGCCAGTGAAAATGAAAAATGCCATTGCATTTTGGAAAACAGTTTGACAGTTCCTCATAAAAAGTTAAACATACACTGTCCTAATAATCCAGCAATTGCTCTCATAGGCATTTATCTAACCAAAATGAAAACATATGTTGACACAAAGAATTGAATTTGAATATTTAACACAGTTTTATAAATAATAGCCAAAACCTAGACATAAAAATAGTGTTAACTAAACAAGAAATTGCGATATTTCCATATAATAGAACACTACTCTGCAGTAAATGAGAATGTATGACTAATTCAAGCCACAGGTCAGATGAGGTATAGAGTGGGGATAGACTCCAGCTCTCAGAAATGGCATAGATGAGATGGAGGGGTGAGAGAATATAGTGCCACGACATAGTCAGGACCCGTGAGATAACTTAGTAAGTTATTGTTTCTCCTATATATAAATGATTTGGTTTGAATGTGAGTCAGAAGACACAGGCAGCCCATGATAGGATTCAGAGTTTGATTTTCTTAAGTTTTTCCAGGGAAAGCAAAAATCATACAAAATTACTGTGATGATTAAATGAGTCCTTAATTGCAAAGTCCTTAGAACACTGCCTGGAACAGAGTAACCACTACATAAATGCATGTTATCATCTTTATTAAGTTAAACAAATTTGCCTTTTTGAAATACCTCCCTGCTCAGAGTGTCAGAGTGCATGCAATTACACATTGGAAAACAGTTAGCAAGCTGTTTTCAGTCATCCGCAAAGGAAATACTGAAATCCCGAACAATTTTCTGTCTTGTCCAGACACTTAGAATTCTCACCCTCACATCCCGCTATAGTAAACTATCAGAATCCTATCAGTTCTTCTAGACCCATGTCAAGGTGCATGTTTCTCAGTGAAGCTGGTCTAGATTCATCATAATCTCAACATAGTCTCTCCTTAGTAATATTATGCCATCCACTTGATACCTTTCTTTTGGTGTTTATGACTCCATTTTTTGTAATACTAATTTGCATATTGATCTTCTTTCTCTGGTGACATGAGACTGTTAATGACAAATAATGTTAATGATAAATAATGTAAAGTAATGGTTATGTTAATACATGAACTATAATGCAAAGGTATATCACTTTTCAAATAATTTTCTTTGAAAAAAATAACTGTCAAAAAAGTTTTTAGATTTTCAAACAGGAAGACACCCATGAGATTAGTTACTACAGTTAAAAAAACGGATAGGTGAACTATGGAAGACAATGAATGATTTTTGACTAGGAAAATTACTAACTGTTATATTTTCATATATACAGAGGAGAGGTTTCAACAGACCAAGTTCATTTTAGTCAAGTAATTCATCTAAACCATAACTGGTAGCTAACACTAGAAAAAGTAATATGAGTTCAATATTGTGAGGTTTTTCTAATCTATTTTTATTAAATAGCAATTCTGGCAGAAACACTTTTGTTGCAATAAAATAAACATAAAATTCACTATCTTAAGCATTTTAAAGAGTAACATTCAGTTGTATTTATGTTTAGTATATTCACAGTGTTGTGAAAGCATCACCTCTACCTAACCCCAAAACATCTCCATCATCCCAAAAAGAAACCACCTATCTATTAATTCCCCATTCCCTCCTCAGTTCAGTCCCCAGCAGCCACTCATCTGCTTTCTGTCTTTATGCATTGGCCTTTTCTGGGTATTTCATATAAATGGAATCATATATTATGTAGTCTTTTGTGTCTGCCTTCCTGGACTTACTACAAAGTTTTCAAGGTTCATCCATATTGTAGCATGTGTCAATACTTCATTCTTTTTATGGCTGAATAATATTCCTTGTACAGATTATGTCACATTCTGTTTATCTGTTCATTAGTTGATAGACATTTGGGTTGTTTCAACCATTGGCTATTGTGAATTTCGCTGCTACGAACATCGAGGTACAAGTTTTTGTTTGAACACCTGTTTTCAATTCTTTTGAGTAGATATCCAGGAGTGAAATTGCTGGGTCACATGCTAATTCTATGTTTAATTTACTGAGCACAAATCTTTTTTAGTAAGATATATTCTTTGCTGTGTTCATATGGCTAGTGAAGTTGATAGAAAATGTATGTATATGGATACACGCAGATAATAACTCACATACAAATATATTAATGATATATATACACATCATACATATATGTATATATACAAATATATATTACATGTTTGGAAAAATCTATACTAATAGCAAAATGTTTTCCCAATCATATGTATTAATTAACCATTAGTGCTAATGATCAGTCACTATTTGCCCCATTCTGTATCAAGCAGTTAGTATTTCAATATAAATAAGGCAAAGTCTTGTATGGGATTCTTCCCTTAAATAATTTAAAATCTAAATGAATACAGAAAAATACAGGAGCACTAGGAAGAAACATAAGGTGAGTGTGGTTTATAATGGGAAGGGGTAAAGAACTCTTATGTTTGGACTTAAAGTCCGTGTGGTGTATAAAGTCTGAAGAGACTTATATGAGGCGAGGATCTATATACTTCAACCATTCGATTTCCACGTTTCGAAAAAATCTAGACCTGGGGAAAGTGAAAGCTGGATTGATTCAGAGACTAGAAGTAAACTATAGCAACGTGTCCTTACTGAACCTAGATCCAAAAGGGGATCCTGCCTAACCCCCTCTGAAACTGGGACCTGGCCTTTCTACATGCTGGTTTCCAACATCCAGTCATGTTTTGGGTAGGTCCCCACCCAGATGCAAGCACAGATGTAGCAGTAGCTGAAAGATTATTCTGAGACTGACAAGCCAGATTTCCTTGAGACTCAGGAAAGCTAACATGAAAAGATTTTCTAACTCACTGCAACTGTGGATCCGTACTGCTGTTCCCTATGAACTTGGGAGAGAATGTTAGAGTAGATTATGTGGTTCAGATCATTTTACAGGCTGGTGGAGTTGAAACCCATAGCAGATGGGTTTCAAATAAGCCTTCCATTTCAATCTTGCTTCCAGTCTTCCATCCCAGATAGTACATATTAGCATTCTTGGTGCAATCACTGAAAAAAGTACTTACAACCGTATAATCAGCTGCAAAATACCTGGGGAGAGTTTATATGACTGGCTTCTTAGGAACTAGCAAAATCTCTATCGAAATAGCCATTGTATGAGCAGTTAAATATTTTGGTTTTAATATCTTCTTCCATTCAGTTGTTTTATAACTATCCAGCAACAATGAAGAGCTGGGTGAAAATGGTGCTGAAGAACTTCAAAGAGGTGGTCAGCATCCCTGGCTTTGTTTAGGGGTACAAACTCCGACATGAGTATATAATAAATAGGTAGTATCTATAAGCATTTTGTGTATAGATAGATAGCATTGCTATTATTTGTTTGTACTTTTCTTGCTTTTGGTAGTATGAAGTCTTCCTAAGGAGGACCTATGTTTTATTCATTTTTTTTTAAACTCAAGCACTCACAGAAGTCCAACCTACTAGTGACAGAAAAATTATTAATTGAAAATGAGTGAATTATGATACAATTTCTAGGTTTCTTAATGGTTCCCAGTGATGACTTTCAGATCATCTATCTAGATGCTTCTTTCCATTTTCAGACAACAAATTGTCTATAATGGGTACATTCACACATCAAAGGAATGGTTTGATTACCTCTTACTGTGGCATTGTTTTTCCTGTTTTGATTTTGAGGCTCTGGGTGTTTAGTTTTTTTTTAACTTGTTTTATTTTATTTTTTTCTAATGAATGTTGCGTATTTTAAAAATGCATTATTCAGGGTTGCTTTTCCTTTGAACAAAATGAATAACACGTGGAATGACCTTCAGATTTTACAAAAAAGGCATGCTTCAAATAATACTTAATTCCTTACAATTTGCCATATCTAATTCAATTTCTTTTGTTTCTTTGCCCTTATAAAATTACCTTAATATTAATGATGATGTTATCTTTCAACCACTAACCATATAAATTCATGAATACCATACCTGAACTCTGAGCAAATGATGATATTTGTCTTAATAATTATGTATATGTGCACTCTTTTTTTGCAAGAAAAGAGGACAAAATAGAAGGAAGAATAAAAGCAGATTCAGAATTTTTTCTTCACTAATCGATCTTAGAAAAATTAATGTGCACTTGTCTATATTCATTGTTTTTCTTTTGATTATCTTTAACATGAAGCTTGATTCATAATAGCTAATTCTGCTATAAAATGTCTCAAACTCAATAACTTTCATCAAAATGGTGATAAAATGGCTGAAAAAACTCACAGTGTAACCAGAAAGAAAACACAGACACATGCACACAAACACACATTAAATAAATAGCTGTAAAAATCATAGTTTAGCCATCAGAGAATTCAAAAATAGAAGCAAAAGGCAGTTCTCTTATAAATTGCTGATCTCCTCATACATCTTGTTGCTGTGTTAGTTGTTTTGCCCAGTAAGGATGATCATTGTGACAGCTACAACATGTTAGTGTTTCCTTATAAAATATGAGTAGAAATATAGGATATTTTTATGATCTGTTTGACATTTTAAGACTATTATTTATATGATACTGAAAGAATGAGGACACAGTAGAATAGTCACATGTTCTTTATTCACCAAAACTGGGCATCCTCAACTACCTCCACAGTGGCGTCAAAGCTATTTCTTATTTGGATTTGTTTACAGAGGTAAAATCAATTCCTCCCCTCACCATTAGGTGCCTAAAAACCCAACTGGGAAATAGAGGGTAAGAGAGATCAAGTGGTAATGTTTATTGAGCAAAGGGATTACAGTTTAATAAGGTGGTTGTAAATTACATAATAAACTGGTACTCTATATGTATTATGTGATGTGTAATTATTATAAACATGTATAATATTTGCATTACTTATGTAACATATAAATATATCCTAACTGATGTGTGTGTGTGTGTGTATGTACAGTTAGGAACAAGTGCTCTATTTTTTTTTTTTTTTTTTTGCGGTATGCGGTCCTCTCACTGTTGTGGCCTCTCCCGTTGCGGAGCACAGGCTCCGGACGCGCAGGCTCAGCGGCCATGGCTCACGGGCCCAGCCGCTCTGCGGCATGTGGGATCCTCCCGGACCGGGGCACGAACCCGCATCCCCTGCATCGGCAGGCGGACTCTCAACCACTGCGCCACCAGGGTAGCCCCAAGCGCTCTATTTTGAACGCAGGCCCTAAATAATATTCTAAGACGCTACATTTTACTTACTATCTGAGTTTTGTCCTGGAGCAATATTTTCAAAGTTTTCTACTTAAAGGAGAAATTGTGATATGCATTTCCACCCTAATTCCAGTTAATAATTAAGGTAGAGGACAGTGTTTATATAGCTCTCTGGAATTTTTCTGCTGTTCTCATCTGGGACCACTTTCAGTTATCCATGCCCTCATCATTTTTAGTTTTGCTATCAGAGCTAGGAATCAGTATAAATGAAGTTGTCTTTAAAGTCTAGCTACAATTCTGGTCCCCTTCTTTATTCACAGCCCCTAAAGATAGTTATTTATTTATCCAGCAAATATTTGTTGAGTGATTACTGTTGATCCAGGTACTGAGATGCAACTGTAAATATGATGAACACATTCCCTGTCTCATGAACTTAATAAACTAAAGGCAGACAAGGAAATAGTCAAATAAAATGCAAAATGTAAGTGGCAGCATCTATAAAAGTGGAAAAATAGGTGCTTTCTTTACTTTGAATGGCCAGCTTGCATACATACAGCCCTCTGGATTGAAGACACTATGCTGTGGAATTCAGCCCAACCCAGGCATGATTTACTCTGGAAATCTGCTCACAGAGATGGCACTCAAATCCACTTAGATGTGGCTAAGATTTTCTAGCTTTATTTGCTTTTTAGGTAGAGGTCAAATATTTCAAAGCCTGCATATCATGGAAAACCAAGTTTTAAACTATCCCAAAGTGTAAAACCTGATCAGATGCTCTGAAAATAGAGTATGACACTTGAAAGTCAATTGAAAAGCCATGAACCTACTGCCATTTTCAATTTGAACGCTAGTTTGTGGTTTGAAATTAGTGTGAAAAAACAAATAACCAGTGATTAAACCTCAGAGCAGCACTGCTGTTGCTAAAACACTACTCCAGAGGGGAGGGCTCTGAAAATCGCATACAAATGCGTTCAAAAATAGATTTATTTTTGAAAAGCAGCAAATGTGGTGAAACACATTTTTCCTTTCACAAGGTATACTCTCTTAAATGCTCTTTAGCTATATGTTCATTATTTCAAAGTTTAATGTGGGGCTTCCCTGGTGACACAGTGGTTGAGAGTCCACCTGCCGATGCGGGGGACACGGGTTCGTGCCCCGGTCCGGGAAGATCCCACATGCCGCGGAGCGGCTGAGCCCGTGGGCCATGGCTGCTGAGCCTGCACGTCCGCAGCCTGTGCAAGTTTAATGTGGAGAAACACGTTGAGTAGAAAAGTGAGCTGGGACTTCCCTGGTGGTGCAGTAGTTAAGAATCTGCCTGCCAATGCAGGGGACATGGGTTCAATTCCTGGTCCGAGAAGATCCCACATGCCGCAGAGCGACTAAGCCTATGCGCCACAACTACTGAGCCTGCGCTCTAGATCCCATGAGCCACAACTACTGAAGCTCGCGCGCCTAGAGCCTGTGCTCCGCAACAAGAGAAGCCACTGCAATGAGAAGCCTGTGCACCACAACAAAGAGTAGTCCCTGCTCTCCAGAACTAGAGAAAGCCTGCGCACAGCAACAAAGACCCAACACAGCCAAAAATAAATAATAAATTAATTAATTATTTTAAAAAAGGAAAAAAAGAAAAGTGAGCGTATATTAAAGGGCCTGAAGGGCTAGAGGAAAGCAGTTTTCTTTCTACATATTCAACCACAGAAAGACACGGGATGCTTCAGTGTATAAGAAATTAAATTGTGTTTGTTTGGGGCAGGGGTAGTAGAAGTGAAGAGGGGTAGTAATTCTAAGCCCTTAAGAAACTTTTCCACATTTCCGCTAAGACTCTCTGTTTGAATATGCCTGTTTAACTATTCCTAAGAGAAATCTTGTTGTCGTTAGCCAAAAAAGGCAATGTCATATCAATACAAATATTCAGCTATACAAAAGATTTGCTGATCTGGTAATTAGGAAAAAGGATACTGGTTAGACATGCACTATTTCTGTTACCTGCTTCCTAAGACATATCAAGGTAATTGCTTTTTGTGTGTTGGTAATATTCTATGCATACCATTTCACTTGCTGCATCATTTTTTAATTACCTATTTCTGTCTCCCTGCATGAGGACAGGGACTCTTATTTGTCTTCCCATTCCAAGCACCTACCTCAGTGCTCGGTGGAAGGTTAGCGCACAAACAGTGTTTAATTTAACAAATGGCTATGCTAACTGGCAGTTCAACTTCCTCTAATAAATCAAGTTACAATATTTTTTTCTCTAAATACTTCCTAAATAGAATTTGCAAGTTAAAGGGCAAAAATTAATCCTTAATGATTTGCCTAACAAATAGGTCTTTGGGTAGCATAAATTTAATAGAATCAGTAATATTCATGCTTCTTTTGAAAATCTATCAACGGTTTCAAAATTTCAAATTACAGTCTAAAATGTGAAAATCATCCGTCAGAGATTATCAAACCCACTGGGCTGCACAGAGCAATATGTCAGCACCTGTGCCCACATCTATAGCCTGGAGGTTTCTGAAGGTAAGCAGCGCCTTCATCATTCTGGCATTCTATTTTAGTCTAAGTCTACATCAGAAGCCTGCCAGGGCTCAGCACTGATAACAAAGCACTATCGCTTTTCAAAGTGACAGAGCACAGTGACATATCAACACTAGGACTCTAGATGAAAAGCCCCTTCTAATTTAACTGGGAATCTGCTGAAGCTGTATTCATCCCAGGACTCTTGTTTTCAATTAAAACTTTCCTGTAGCAAGAGAAAAGTTTGGCATTTCCTTTCCTTTTTTTGAAGCAGTTATGGAACTGAGTGGAAAGGACAGTAGAGTATAGAGTAGAGATGGCCCAGTAACAGCTAAGGATCCATCAGCCATTTTAAATATCTACTAATTGCAGTTCCTACGGTTCAAGGAAAGTGTTACCTACAGCTCATGCTGCTGAAAGGATCCTTTCTTTCAACATCACTGTTCTTTGATGACTGTTTTTGATACAGTGCATAAAGTAGCAAAGGGGACATGAGGTATCAATTACTGAGTACCTGCTATGTACCTGCAAGGTATTCTCATCATGGGGATGGGGGGGTTCTTACCTGTGCTATTTCATGAAATTCCCACGGAGCTATATGATGTTTCATTTTTTGTTAATACAGAAAAAGGAATGCATGAGCAAAGAAACTAAGTAACATCTGCATGGTCACACAGTAGTAAGTAGTAGAGGTGGAATATGAGCACACATTCATGTCCCGCTAGTCTTTTTTTTTTTTTTTCTCGTTACGCGAGCCTCTCACTGCTGCGGCCTCTCCCGTTGTGGAGCACAGGCTCCGGACCGCGCAGGCTCAGCGGCCATGGCTCACGAGCCTCGCTGCTCCGCGGCATGTGGGATCTTCCCGGACCGGGGCACGAACCCGTGTCGCCTGCATCGACAGGCGGACTCTCAACCACTGCGCCACCAGGGAAGCCCCCGCTAGTCTTGTATATCAGCTACAACATTGCTAAGGTTTAAAAGTGAAGAATTGTGGGTAACATCAACATTGCCATGATTAGTTTTTATGTATTTAATATTACTTCCAATTGGCACTTTGATTAGATGAAGTTCTTGAAACATGCATAGCCAATAGTCTTTTATCCTTAAACCAATTCAGAACACCTCAACAAACTGTAAATTTCTAACAGGAATCCATAGCACATCTTAGAATCTGTTTCTGAGAATTGCATTGGTGTCTGTTTTTACTTTAAGGCATAATCTGACAGAACGTCTACTACTGACTGTAGAAATGTGGTTAAATGTATGGTCAGATAAGACCTATGTCCTCTTTATGAAGCCCTATAACACATTTCTCTCAAACCTCAGTGCTTAAAAAAAAAAAAAAAAAAAAAAAAAAAAAAACTTTGTTTTACTTAAATAGCTGGTATTTTAAAACTACATATCTCATGGACACTTTTACCATTTCTGCTTCAGCCAGTAATAATCTCAAGGCCAAGTTCACTAAACATTTTTCAAATCTTTGGCTTTATTTCTCTGTGCTTTCACATTTATTCTATGCTTTTATGTATATTTTTCATAACTGCCTGTACTACTTTTGAGAATGAAATGAGTTATCAATAAATAACTAAACAGAAGTTGGACTAGAGTCAGAGGAAGGGTGTAGGCCAGACTTCTTCATGCATTTTTTAATACCATTAGCTCATAACCAGAGCATCTTTCAAAGCATTTCCTCATATTTGTTTGTGGCATTTCAAATCACTAAACTGCAACACTGGGTTTTCAGATTGCTATCAGTGAAAGAATAGACTACCCTACTTCAGGGTATAAAAGCCCCTACCGCTGTTGATAAAGAATAATTTTAGTCACACACATGAGCACAGCACCAGTAAGAATTCTGAAAGGAACATTTCCCTTTAGGGATCAAACAAGTTTCTGGCAATTTGTCTCTGAGACAGCCATTAAGTACAAAGTGTATTTTTTATATATTTATTTATTATATCTTATGCTCCCCCACTGATGCTTAGAACACATTTTTCTTCAAAAAAATGTTTTAGTGGATTGACTCCACATCAAATCTCTAACTTCTCTAAAATGGCGTGAGTCAGTCTCCCATCACTTGATTGATCAAAACTTGGATCAAGGAAGGGCAGCCATATGGCACCAAACTCAATGATGCTATGCTGCAAACTAGAAAATCTGGAATCAGCAGATGCCAAGAAGTGGAATGCATAGTAATATATGAATTAATGCAGGCAGACAGGAATAAAAATATTGATGCACTTTTAAATTGATACTGACCCATGTATGTCAATGAATAGTTACAGAATCATTTCAATTTCCCAAACAAATGCTCTAAAGAAAGATTACTTTAAAAGGTTTTGGTTTGAAAAGTCAAGTGCCATTGAATATATATTTAAATGCATACTCTTGTTTTTTTTTTGACATTACAGATATCATATGAGTAAATCATTTAATCACTCAGCAAATACTTTGAGTGCTTTCCAGCGCCAAGTGCTGTTCTAGGTTCAGATGATATCGAATCAAGTAAGACAGCTATGTTACTTTTATGGAACTTAGATTCAAGAGTGGGAAGACAGAATAGAAAATAAATTAATATGCAAGATAATTTCAGGTAAGTACTATGAAGAAAACAATACAGGGTGATGTGATAAAATAATGGGGAAGGAAGGGGAGGGGTTTATTTGAGACAGAGTGCTTACAGTGACATATTTGTTGAGACTTGAATGGAGGAGAGTCCGTTATGAGAAGATATGGGAATAGAACGTCCCCTGCAGAATCACCAGCAGGTACAAAGGCCCTTACATAAGAATAAGTTTAGACTATCTGAATGCAGAAATAAAGATTCTGTGGCTTGAACACAGTGAGTGCAAAGCGGGAGGTGGTAGCAGAAGAGAAGAAAGACATCTTGATGAGACGGAAGGCTTCTGTTGTCTATTACTTTTGTCTCTTGTACAGAAAAAACTTATCTGGGCCTTACGTTTCTCATAAGTCACGAGCTGATCTTTGGAGTCCCTCCAGATCTAAAATATTCTGTGAAAATACTTCTACTTAGAGTTCTAGATATTCTTGGTAATTCATGCACATTAACCAACTCTGGCATTTAGAAATGGTTAAAAACACAGAAACACATAGAAACACAGTCCATAGGTAAAAGGGTTAAAACATCTGTGTTAAAAATGCACTGAATTTTTAAAGCACTAGATAAAAATGTATTTGTAAAGTCAGTTCTCCCAGAGTGCTCACTGCCATTAACTGGGAGTGTTGTCCATTTTTGGAAACTGCATTAAACTCTTTTAGGATGTTAGGATGCTACTTAGTAAATTGCTGCTTTGCTTCAGTGAATAGGAAAAGCATTTCCAGTGAGCTAAACTCTAAGCACATATAGACTATATAAAACCAATCCACATTTAACAACCTATTTTTTCAATGATTTTCATCCTCTTTCCAAAGTCACGCCATTGTCGTATACATCCCCTCTAGTAATATCCCTTAAGGTGGAATGGGAATTACCCCCATGAAGACATTTGGATAATTTTCTCTCCTTTTTTGAATGAGATTCCTCCCAGAGGAATGGGTTCCCTTTCATTCACCTTCCCCAAGAATCATGATTTTAAGTTATTAATTATACTAAATAAAATTCACTAAGTTAAAAAAAAATCTTTTTTTTTTTTTCCTATTACTGCACTTATAGCTTTGTTTTTATAACTTTGGTCACTTACTGTTCTAACGCTAGGCTAGTATCTCCCAGACAGGGTTTTGCAACATGCTGGTGTAACGTGATCAGATGAGAGCTATATTATTCACACATGCATTTAATATTTTTAATGTGTACACACTGAGCATTGGACACGGTGCTTGGTGATGGGGATACAATTGTTGAGGTGAAGAAATATAATTTCTACCTAATGGAGCTCGCAGTCTAGGATGTATGTGGATGTGGAGGTATGGAGGGGGTTAATAGTCAAGTGCAATATGCAGTGATCATGTCTATGGTGGTAAAAGCCCTGAGTAAAGTAGGAGCGCCAAGGAAGGGTACTTAATACATATTTAAATAACCAGAGGCCATTCAGAACAAGGAGCAACCAGACAGAAATTGAGGAAAAAGTAGCAATAAGAAAAGAGATTTCCAGGGAGAGTGTAAAAAAAAAAAAAAAATAAGCTTGGTGGTAAGAAAATAAGTTATATTAGCTTATTTATATTATTATAGGTTATATTACCTGAATTTACAAGTCTGGTGAAAGGAAGTTGAGGTAAAACCATCTCAATTGGCTTCTGTTTTTTCTGTAACAGCAGTGGATAAGATTACCCACTTAGGACTTCCCTGGAGGCGCAGTGGTTAAGAATCTGCCTGCCAGTGCAGGGGACACGGGTCTGAGCCCTAGTCCGGGAAGATCCCACATGCCGCGGAGCAACTAAGCCCGTGTGCCACAACTACTGAGCCTGCGCTCTAGAGCCCGCAAGCCACAACTACTGAGCCTGCATACCACAGCTACTGAAGCCCGTGTGCCTAGAGCCCGTGCTCCACAACGAGAGAAGCCGCTGCAATGAGAAGCCCGCGCACCGTAAAGAAGAGTAGCCCCTGCTCGCGGCTACCAGAGGAAGCCCGCGCGCAGCAACGAAGACCCAATGCAGCCAAAAATAAAATAAATAAATAAATTTATTTTTTTTAAAAAGAGATTATCCACTTGGCTTAAGGGGGAAAGTTATGGGGTCCTAAAATATTGAGGATGGTGAGAAAGTATGAAATACAAGTAGTGGGCATTGGTTCCACTTAGAGTTTGGATATAAAAAGTTGCAGGAGATTTTACTTCCATCTTACCCACAAAACAAACAGATAATCTACAAAATCATAGCTTTCATTTTTGTTTTCTACCTCCTCAGAGAGTTGAAGGTACAAAAAAAAACCCTAAAAAGATGAAATAAGAAAATAAATATACCTTTTTAGGAGAGAAAATATCTACAGTAGCTTTCATTCCTTGCTGAGTGGCAGGGAGATCTCCTTGCCATAAATCTTCAGAAATAAAGTAAATATTGCTATGATAGTCCACAATAAACCAACCCTGCTAGGCTATACTATATGACTTTTTTGGTCAAAGCAAAGTTAGAAGCGTTATGGAAGCAGCCTTGAAAAGTGCCTGCATATTGGGGCTTATCCTTTTGGAACACTCCCCATTGCAGCCTAGCTGCCATGGTATAAGAAAGTCCAGGTTTAATGCAAGAATGAGAGGTCACATGGAGCAGACCAGTAAGACCACACACCTTGTGAACATAGAAGCTACGTGGAGAAGAACTGAGGCACTCTGAGTGATGGTTTGTATTTGTATCAAGGCCACAGAAATCAGAGAGAGGCCATCTTAGAACTTTCATCTTAGCCCAACTACCAGCTGAAATCAGTGCTATCAACCATCATATGGAGGAAAACTGCCTACCAGAATCATAATGAATGTTGATGTTTAAGCCACCGTTTTGAGATTGTTACACAGCAATAGATTATTGATACACCAGTTAAACTGTTAAACCTAATTGCCACATGTGGCAGGCATGATGAATGAGAATGACAGAGAGATGTACCTACAGAACAAGTCTGAATCCAGCCACATACTTTTTCCCAAACGCATTCACCAATTGTAGAGAAGTGGCAGGCTGATTAGGACAGAAGAGAGGAGGGAGTTCCCCCTAGGCATGTGGCGTATTTCCCCAAAGTAAGTCAGTGCCTGCTAAGGTGTGGCAGCAGGGCAGGAATGCTGAAATAATAGCTATGATGTATTTTGAACTTTGAACTTAGTATAAACTCACTGGCTAGCTAAAGGTGGGTAAGGCAGAAAAGGCATCCTAAGAAGAAGAAACATTTAAAATAAATGACTTAATTTTCTATTAAAAAAAAACTAGAGTAATAGAGCAAACTGAGGGAAAATAGAGATGATAGCAGAGGTCAACAAAATAGAAAAGAAACATAAGTAGATAAAATTGACAAATCCAAAAGTTGGTTCTCTCAAAAGAGCAATAAACTTGATAAAGTCTGAGTTACTCTAATCAATTTAAAGGAGATATTGAGAGAGAACGAATGAGAATAAGAAATGAATACAATTTACCAATATCAGGAATGAAAGAGCAGTTATCACAACACATCCTACAAACATTAAAAGAATAATGAGAGAATATCACGGACAACTTTATACCAACAACTTGGATAACTCAGATAAAATGAACAGATTCCTTAAAAATTGCATGTCTGAGACTTCTGTCTCACTTCATGCCAAAAATTAACTTAAGGTAGATCACAGACCTAAATGTAAAAGTTAGAAATATTATAGGAGAATATCTTCATTAGTCAAATATCTCTCGTGGAGGACAAAAATCTTTTTACCCTGAACATAAAAGTACTAACCATAAAAAATATACATATATATATGGATATTCACATCAACATTAAAAATGACTGCTCATCAATGATACCAAGAAAGTGAATAAGCCAGTCAAGCTACAGAAGAGGAGGAAACATTATCAGTACTTATATCTGATGAGTTATATGCAAAATATATAAAGGACTCTGACAGATCAACGAAGAAAAACAAGGCAATTAAATACTGGCAAACAACTTGAATAGACACTTCACATAAGATACATGAATGGTCATCAATCCGATGAGAAGGAACTCAACATTATTCGGCATTAGAGAGATAACAGTTAAACCATAATGAGAAATCATTTCAATTTACTAGAAAGCCTAAAATCAACAACACTGACCATTCCATTTCCATACTGGAAAGCTTATAAAGTGCTTAGGGTTACATTGGTAGGGGTATAAAATTGTGTTGCTTGGAGAACTGCTAGGTACTTGCCTACAAAGTGAAATAGAAACTTACACTAAAATCCAGCAATTCCACTAATAGGTATTTATCCCAAATACATGAAAACCTATATCTGCAAGGAAACTTCTATCAAAATATTCATAGAAACAGAAAACAATTCAATTATCTATCTACAGGAAAGTGAATAAAAAAATTGTGATATATTCGTACAGTGAATTACCACCCAGTAAATAAAAGAATGGGACTACTGATAAAACACAACACAAAGGATTCTCAAAAATGTTTATTTGGGCAAAAGAAACCATATACAAAATAATGCATATTTAAAGATTCTATTTGTAGGAAATTTAGGACCAGGCAAAACTAATTATGGAAACAGAAAACAGAAGAAATTGCCAGTGGTGGATGACTGCGTTTGTACAGTTGTCTAGAGGGATGCAGATATATCTTGCTTCAGGTGGTAATTCCAAGGGTATATACAACTATCAAATTCATTGGACTTAATATCATAATATCATATCAATAAAATAACACTTTATGCAACTGATTTTAATTAGGAAACAAACAAACACAAAATAATGAGTCAGAGAAAAAATTAACTTTGGTTTTGGGCTTCTTTATAATCCAGTCCCTGCTATAGTGTTGTATACTTGATTTTTCTAAAGGATTATTACCTTAAAACTTAAAGTAGCTGCTATAGTGGAATCAGAAGAATATGTGTTTATTTAAAAAAATAATTTGGGTTGGCTAAATACATATTATTAGAAGCTGCCATTTTTCAGAGCTCTTAACAAAATTTACTTTGAGTCCGCATTTTATCAGGCAACTGTCAGATTAGAACCTCTACCTTCAATTTTGTAAGCTATTCCAAATTTCAAAATAACTGGACTTAATCTGTTCTCTTGTAGGAAATGCATCTAAGCTACTGCCCATATCTCTGTTATATACTTCAAAATAACCTTGGCTTGAATTAAGCTTACGGATAAATGGTGAGCATTTAGAAAGACTATTTAATGTCAAACCAACACAGAACTGTTTCTTTTAAGACAGTACTTCATTTTATTCAGTTAAACCTTTAGATTTACTTTTTTCTCCTAAATATTTTTCATCATAAGAATCAAACATAAGGGAAGCAAGTGTTATTAGTCATTTACAATACTAATTTTAATTGATTAGATTAAATTTTTATTTTTTATGCTCTTTTACCTGAAAATATTGTCAGTATAATAAAGGTTGCCAAAATGATTACTCTGCTTAAGTATTTTAAATTAGATCTCATTTTCATTTGCTACCTACATATGACACAAATTTCTTAATTTTATTTAGGCTTGTATATTCAATTAAGAAATATCTCTTTCAAAATACTCTCTTTATAGGCTATATACTTAACCAATGGTGCTTAAAATATTTTGAGAACTTGTCTTGAAATTATCTTCAGACCAATTTTGAAGCAAAAATAACACAAGTCATCTAACTTTTAATAACAATTTAATTTAACCAAAATATTATTTTAATATCCAGATGCACTCTTTGCATTCATATAAATTAGATCCATATGGCCTTTTTCTTTGCATACAAATAAAATTTACCTTGGATCATGAATTTTAAAAAATTTAGACTTTTTAGAGGGAAGTCCAATAGGACTAAATTTTATTCAATTTATTATAATGATTTTATTTTACATATTTTATCATTTTATTATAGTTTAATTACAATAGCAAATTAAAAAGTAGGAATCCAGAAGCAATTTTAGCTCACAGTTCACATTTCTAGTTAGGGTGGGTTTTTGACTAACTATGAATGAGTTTCAGCTAACCTAAATCTCACACTATTTAAATCAAAATTAAATCTCAGCTCTTTCATTTGTTGCAGATTCTCAAGTATTTCTGTTTTTATTTTCTGTTTTTCACTCAGGTTTTACATTTTTCTAACTAATGTCCTTATATAATTTTTCCCTTAGATGATTTTTATATAATAATCTTTGTTTTTCTCATTTAATTTCAATGTTGTTCCTCTTCTTTTATTTATCCTATATTAACTTTTAGTATTATCTATTAAGCTCTTTGGTATTCCCCATTACTGATTATTTTATATAGATGATTCCCTCCTTTATATGTAAAATACTGGCATCAATATCCATATTTGAAAGTACTCCTCTTTATACTACTATATTCTGCATGTAGAGCAACAAGAATAATTACTAACGTTTACTGTCTACTTAAAATGTTTCAATTATTGTGCTAAGTGCTTTACATGCATTATCTTATTTAATTTGTAATAAAAGATTAAAACCTTTGAGATTAATAGAATATATATAGTCAAAATAACTATACTGGAGATATTTGAAAGCACTGCTCCTCAATGAAAGAGTATTGAGACCACCATATAAATATGGGAACCTAATTTCAAGAGTAATGCGGTGTCAGGCATGAAGAATTCACAATCTGGATTCAGTGAAATTTTCATTTGAAACCCAGCACCAAGACTTCATTTGCCTTGGGACTGAATTACTGAAATTCTTGAAACCTCAGAAAACTCATCTTTAAAACATGAATAATAATAGAATCTACTTTAGACTGTTTTCAGGATTAAACATGTAAAATGATTGGTTCAGTAACTGGCACTCACCTAGCAAGGGCTCCATAAGTAACAGTTGTTACAACCTCGGAATGGCATACCCTGGGGTATCCATGTGACAAGGATATTTACCTTCTACTTTAACATATTTAATGGTAGTCCAAAATAACTAATCTTATGCTGAATTTTCTATTCTGTTGAATGAAATTAAGTAGCTACATTACTTTTCATTTCCAGTGAGGAATCCCAGAACAAGCCAAGAAAGATAATTACCTTTGTTCTCCCAATTGTTTGAATTTTACTGTGTGTGTGTTTTTGAAAATTTCTTTAAGACATGACATCAAGAGCTAAGTCTAATAAAGCTATTAATTTTCTGGATCAGACAAAGTATTTAAACATTCACGGGCCAGTTAAAATTTCCAATTTGGTGCTTTAAAAATACTACAGTTGATAAATAGGTCTTGTTTCCAGTAAACTCACAAAGAATTCCATTTATTTGCCTAGCTTATTTGGAAAATGAATAATCCTTGAAGTGAAAGAAAAATGGGTATAGAAATGAATCATGCACAGAGATGTAGAACAGAAGGCAGAGAATAATTATGGGGGAGTTATGAGCTGAATGGAGATATTTTAGGTCACACAATGCTGAGAGGAAGTGGAATTCTAATCATCCAGAATGCAGACCCCTTTATGAACATTACAGCCTTTTAACAGAGATTTCAGAAAGGCAAGGACTTAAGGGTAGAACATCAATGCTCTAGAGCAAGGGCTACTCTAAACCCACCCTAATAAATTCTAAATTCCATGCTCACAAAACCATGCTGAGCCATTAAGAATTTAACTGACAGTCAGAATTAAACAGTCCTTAAAAGAAGGTAACATAATCCATTTTCTCCAAATCTTATCATTGTTCTGCAATAACAAGCACATAAGCAAAAATTGCTAGACATACGTATAAGCAGAAAAATATGTCCTGTATCCAGAAGAAAAAAAAAACAGTCAATAGAATTACCCATGATGGAATTATCAGGATTAGTAGTTTAAAAGAAAATACACTTAACAAATGGATAGATGGGGATTCTCAACAAAGAAATGGCTATTTAAAAAGAACTGAATGATATGTATAAAATCGATAACTAATAAGAACGTGCTGTATAGAAAATAAAATACAAAAATTCAAAAAAATTAAATTAAAAAAACAAATGAAAAGTTAAGAATAACAGCAAAAAATAATCTAATATAAAAAGCTAACTGTATATGTTTAATATAAGACTATACGGTTTAGGAAAAAAAAAATCAGTAAATATGTAAGCAAGGCAGTAGAAAATGTCCAAACTAAAGGACACAGAGAAACAATGGCTGATCTGTATCTCTGATGCATGCAGGATCATATAATATGGTGTAACATATATTTAGATGAAGTGTGAGAAAAAAAAGAGAAAGTTTGGGGCAGAAAAAAATACTTGAAGAATATTTTCTAAAACTTACCATAAGTTCTCCCAATTTGATGAAAACGATATAACCACTAATATAAGAAAGCTCAGTGAACCTCAAGCATGATGAACAGAAACAATCTCACACACACACACCAGGAAAACACCCAAGACATATGAGGCAAATTGCTAAAAGTGAAAGATAATGAGAAAAATTTCAAAGCAGCCCAAGAAAAAAGCTTATTACAGTATAGAGAACAATGATAATTTTTTTCTGACTTTTTCTTTAAAACAAAGAAAAAGAGAACAAAGATACATCTTTAAAATGCCAAAAGAGGAAGGAAAAATACTGTCATCAAGATTTCTTTATCTAGTCAAAATGATGGCGAAATAAAGACATTTGCTGAGCAATAAAATACGAGATAATTTGTCATCAGCAGACATGTACCTCAAGGAATTGTAAAGGGAATTCTCCACACTAAATAGAACTGACAATAAATACAAATTAGAATACACATGAAGGAAGATGAGGGCTGCAAATAGCAAATAACATCTAGGACAAACAGAAAACAAATAGTAAGAATATAAACATAAAGCCAAATTTATCAATAATTATATTAAATGAAAATAGACTAATATTTAGGGTAAGCACTCAATTAAAAGGCAAGGGTTATCAGCGTGTATGATAGAGCAAGAAGGAACTATTTGTTGTTTATTTAAGCACACTGTTACATAGAGACCCAACTAGGTTAAAAGCAAAACGATGGTAAAAATTATACCTTAAAAGCACTACTTATAAGAAATTTGGAGTGCCATATAAGACAAAGTTGACGTAAAAAAAAAGGAACATTACCAGAGGTAAAGAAGAATATTTTACAATAATGCAATGGTCAATTCATCACATAGATATAAACAATCCTAAATGTACATGCACTTAACAGAAAGCTTCAAAAATAAATGAAGTGAAAATTGACAACAGTAAAGGGAAAACTAAAAATTCCACAATTATATTTGGTTATGTTTATGTTTGTTTCCAGTAATTAATAGAAACAAATTTAAAATTTAATTAGAATATAGACATTTTGATTAACACTATCAAACAATTTGAAATCACTGATATTTTAGAACACTACACCAACTTCAGAATATGTCTTTTTTTAAAGAAAAGCTTAGGCAGGTATCTTTGCAATCTTAGAATAGGCAAAAATTCTTATATAAGATACAGAAAGTACAAACTTATAGATAGAAAAATTGAAAAACTAGGTTTCATCAAAAATTTTAAAATTATGCTTACTAAAAAGACACTGATAGGGCTTCCCTGGTGGCGCAGTGGTTGAGAGTCCGCCTGTGGATGCAGGGGACACGGGTTTGTGACCTGGTCCGGAAAGATCCCACATGCCACGGAGCAGCTGGGCCCGTGAGCCATGGCTGCTGAGCCTGCACGTCCAGAGCCTGTGCTCCACAACGGGAGAGGCCACAACAGTGAGAGGCCCGCGTACCGCAAAAAAAAAAAAAAAAAAAAAAAAGACACTGACAAAAATGAGTAGGGAAACCACAAGTTGAGAGAAAATTAAGTATAATTTTAAAAAGGCACACATGACAAAGGACTTACAACCAGAATATATAAACAACTCCTACAACCCAATCAAAAGACAAACAGCACAATTTTTTAAGTGAGTAAAAGTCAACAGACACTTCAAAAAGGAAACGATCAGAATAGCCAATTAACACATAAAAAGTGTTCAACACTATTAGTCATCAGGAAAGTGCAAATTGAAATCATGATGAGATGCTACTCAACATCCACTGTGAATGAATAAAATCAACAAGACATATCACCAACTGCTGGTAGGAGTGTATTAAACCAATATACTCTATTATCCAGCAATTCCATGCTGTGGTATTTATCCTTCCAAAATGAAAACATGTCACAAAAATGCTTTTACAAATCAGTTCAATGGAGGAGCGATTCAACAAATATGCTAAAGCAATTGGACATCTATAGGCAAAAAAAAAGAGAACCTTGACTTAAGCATCCTAACTTATACAAAAATTATCTCAAAGTTAAGCACAGACTTAAATATAAAATGAAGAATAACACTTTTAGGAAGAAAATCACAAAATATCTTGGAGGTCAATGGCTAGGCAAAAATGTCTTAGATATGACACCAAAAGCACGACTGATAAAAGGAAAAATTGGTAAATCGAACTCGTGATGATTAATTTTTTGTGTCACCTTAGCTAGAGTATGGTGATTAGTTGTTTGGTGAAATACCAATTTAAGTGTTATAAGGTATTTTTTAAGATGTGATTAACATTTAAATTAGTAGACTTTAAATAAAGCAGATTACCCTCCATGATCCAATCAGTTAGTAGCCCTGCAGAGAATTTAAAAACGATAATAAATCTGACTAAATGTTGGTTTGCTTTTTATTTAAAACAATAAAAAATAAAGTCTTAAGTTTCCCAAAGTAGAAGGAATTCCTCCCCAGACTGCAAAACAAAAATTCTGCCTGAATTTCCAGTCTTCAAAGCATTCAAGACTATAACATCAACTCTTATCTGAAACTTTACCTTGCCAGCTTGTCCTATGGATTTCAGACTTGCCATTCCCTGAAACCACATAAACCAATAAAAAAAATCTCTCCTGCTCCCCCATATATATGTATATACATAATTACAAATTATACTTGTATATATTATATATAGTAATATATTCTACAGCTTATATGTCTCCTATTGGTTTTATTTCTCTGCAGAGTCTTGACTAATAGAGATGCCATGAATACTAAAAGGTTTTGCTCTATAAATGCTCATGAAGAGATTGTAAAGGTAAAACATATCCTGAGATAAACTGTTTGCTAATCACATATCTAGCAAAGGGCTAATATCTGGTATAAATAAAGAACTCTCAAAACTTATCAGTTAAAAAAAAAAACAATCAAATGGGAAATTTAGCAAAAGACATGAACAAACATTTCACCAAAGAGAACACAGAGATGACAAATAAGTATACTTAAATACATTCAATAGCATTAGCTATCAAGAAAATGTAAACTATAACCACAATGAACTATCACCATACACTGATCAAAATGGCTAAGAAAATAAATAAATAAATACATAGTGACAATACCAAATGCTGGCAAGAAAATGGAGAAATCAGACCAGGCATACATTTGCTGGTGTGAATGTAAAATGGTACAGTCACGTGGACAATAGTTTGGCAGTTTCTTATAAAACTAATCATGCAAATACCATGTGACCCAGAAACTGTGCTAAATATATAAATCTTTGTATACCCACATGAAAATTTATGTTCACACAAAAAAAAAACTGCCTATGAATTTTCACAGCAGCTTTATCTAGAATAGCCCCAAAATGGAATCTGCCTGGATATCCTTCAACAGGTGAACAGTTAAGTAAATTGTGCTACATGCATACCACTATTCAGCAACAAAAAGGAAAGAATCCTTAATAGGCACAGTAACTTGGATGAATCCCTAGAGAATTATGCTGAATGAAAAAAGCCAATACTAAAATGCTATATACTGCTTGATTCCATTTATATAACATTTCAAATGACAAAATTTTAGAAATGGAGGAGGGACTGGTGGTTGCTAGGAGTTAGTAATGGAGGGTGGAATAAAATAGTGATAGAGCTAACGCCCGCACCACAAGAATTCTGGCAGGGCCCACGGAAGTCACATGAGGAGGCTTGTGATCGCTTGCCTATGTCGAGGGGAGTGCCAACTCCTGTTTCCCGCACATCCCCGGGCGGCCTGGGGGACAGCTGGGGCATCGCGGCCTGGGGAAGGGAGCAGAAGTCAGTTTCGAAGCCGCAGAAGGAGGGGCAGCTGGAGGGGGCCCTACATCCTTTGAGGCTGGTTCAGCTGTACTACTGCCCAAATGTGGGTGTGAGGCTGCAGTGTGGCTGCCCGGTGCTTTCTGTAAAAGGCACTGGCCAAGAGTGTACCTAGCTTCTGGTGCTCAAGTCTGAATGGCGAGAGCCTGATGGCCCGGGGTTCAATGTGACTCCTCCGATTCCCCAAGAAACCTCTCCAAGGGGCTCCCATAACTGAGCGTGAGGTCTGCATTTCTGTGGTCCTCGAGTGGGAAACTGGCAGAAGAAGTGTAGGGGAAACTTCCAGGTTAAGGTGTGTGAATGCAAGCATGTACCGAGGGACACAGGACTTGAAAGATATTTGATGGTGCCAGGAAAGGATATGGCAATCAAGAATATTTGTGTAAGTTGAAGTCAAGACCTTCCTTCTTCAGGTAGCTTCCCAGATAAAAAATAACTAGCTCTCAGAAGCTTGCCCCTTTTCAAAATGCCTGCCGTTGACAGAAGATGTGGCCAGGGAAGGACGGACCATCTTTGGCAAAATATCTGGGAATCCCTGCCTGCAACTCAGGTGATTCTGAGAGGCAACCAGGGTTGAGAATCACTGACGTAAATCCATGTGGTGGACAGGGTCTCCGTGCTCTGGTTGGGTATCAGGCCTCTGTCTCTGAGCGGGGAGAGCCAAGTTCAGGACATTAGTCCACCAGAGTCCTCCTGGCTCTACATAATATCAAATGGCGAAAGCTCTCCAAGAGATCTCCATCTCAACGCTAAGACCCAGCTCCACTCAACGACCAGCAAGCTACAGTGCTGGACACCCTATGCCAAACAACTAGCAAGACAGAAACACAACCCCACACATTAACAGAGAGGCTGCCTAAAATCATAATAAGGTCACAGACACCCCAAGACACACCACCAGACGTGGTCATGCCCACCAGAAAGACAAGATCCAGCCTCATCCACCAGAACACAGGTACCAGTCCCCTCCACCAGGAAGCCTACACAACCCACTGAACAAACCTTACCCACTGGGGCAGAAACCGAAAACAACGGGAACTACGAACCTGCAACCTGCGAAAAGGAGACCCCAAACACAGTAAGTTAAACAAAATGAGAAGACAGAGAAATACACATCAGATGAAGGAGCAAAGTAAAACCCCACCAGGTCAAACAAATGACGAGGAAATAGGCAGTTTACCTGAAAAAGAATTCAGAGGAATGATAGGAAAGATGATCTGAAATCCTGGAAATAGAATGGAGAAAATATAAGAAACGTTTCACAAGGAACTAGAAGAACTAGAGGGCAAACAAACAATGATGAACAACACAATAAATGAAATTAAAAATGCTCTAGAAGGAATCAATAGCAGAATAACTGAGGCAGAAGAATGGTTAAGTGACCTGGAAGACAGAATCGTGGAATTCACTGCTGCAGAACAGAATAAAGAAAAAAGAATTAAAAGAAACGAAAACAGCCTAAGAGACCTCTGGGACAACATTAAACACAACAACATTCGCATTATAGGGGTCCCAGAAGAGAAAGAGAAAAAGAAAGGGACTGAGAAAATATCTGAAGAGATTACAGTTGAAAATTTCCCTAATATGGGAAAGGAAATAGTCAATCAAGACCAGGAAGCGCAGAGAGTCCCATACAGGATAAATCCAAGGATAAACATGCCAAGACACCTATTAATCAAACTATTAAAAATTAAATACAAAGAAAAAATATTAAAAGCAACAAAGGAAAAGCAACAAATAACATACAAGGGAATTCACATAAGGTTAACAGATGATCTTTCAGCAGAAACTCTGCAAGCTAGAAGGTAGTGGCAGGACATATTTAAAGTGATGAAAGGGAAAAACCTACAACCAAGATTACTCTACACAGCAAGGATCTCATTCAGATTTAATGGAGAAATTAAAACCTTTACATACAAGCAAAAGCTAAGAGAATTCAGCACCACCAAACCAGCTTTATAACAAATGCTAAGGGAACTTCTCTAGGTGGGAAGCACAAGAGAAGAAAAGGACCTACAATAACAAACCACAAACAATTAAAAAAATAGTAAGAGGAACATACATATCCGATAACTACCTTAAATGTAAGTGGATTAAATGCTCCAACCAAAAGACATAGACTGGCTGAAAGGATACAAAAACAAGACCCGTATATATGCTGTTTACAAGAGACTCACTTCAGACCTAGGAACACATACAGATTGAAAATGAGGGGATGTAAAAAGATATTCCATGCAAATAGAAATCAAAAGAAAGCTGAAGTAGCAATTCCCATATCAGATAAAATAGACTTTAAAATAAAGATTATTATAAGAGACAAAGAAGGACACTACATTATGATCAAGGGATCGATCCAAGAAGAAGATATAACAATTGTAAATATTTATGCACCCAAAACAGGAGCACCTCAATATATAAGGCAAATGCTAACAGCAATAAAAGGGGAAATCAATAGTAACAAAATCATAGTAGGACTTTAACAACCCACTTTCACCAATGGACAGATCAGCCAAAATGAAAATAAATAAGGAAACACAAGCTTTAAATGACACATTAAGCAAAATGGACTTAATTGATATTTATAGGACATTCTATCCCAAAACAACAGAATACACTTTCTTCTCAAATGCTCATGGAACATCCTCAAGGATAGATCATATCTTGGGTCACAAATCAAGCCTTGGTAAATTTAACAAAACTGAAATCATATCAAGTATCTTTTCCAACCACAAAGCTATGAGACTAGATATCAATTACAGGAAAAAAAAAAAACCTGTAAAAAATACAAATACATGGAGGCTAAACCATACATTACAAAATAACCAAAAGATCACTCTTGAAATCAAAGAGGAAATCAAAAAATACCTAGAAACAAATGACAATAAAAACACAACAACCCAAAAACCTATGGGATGCAGCAAAAGCAGTTCTAAGAGGGAAGTTCATAGCAATACAATCCTACAAGAAACAAGAAACAACTCAAAATAAACATTCTAACCTTACACTTAAAGCAATTAGAGAAAGAAGAACAAAACCCCCCCCAAAGTTAGCAGAAGGAAATAAATCATAAAGATCAGATCAGAAATAAATGAAAAAGAAATGAAGAAAACGATAGCAAAGATCAATAAAACTAAAAGGTGTTTCTTTGAGAAGATAAACAAAGTTGACAAACCATTAGCCAGACTCATCAAGAAAAAAAGGGAGAAGACTCAAATCAATAGAATTAGAAATGAAAAAGAAGTAACAACTGACACTGCAGAAATACACAGGATCATGAGAGATTACTACAAGCAACCCTATGCCAATAAAATGGACAACCTGGAAGAAATGGACAAATTCTTAGAAAAGCACAACCTTCCAAGATTGAACCAGGAAGAAATAGAAAATATAAACAGACCAATCACAAGCACTGAGATTGAGACTGTGATTAAAAAACTTCCAACAAACAAAAGCCCAGGACCAAATGGCTTCACAGGTGAATTCTATCAAACATGTAGAGAAGAGTTAACACCTATCCTTCTCAAATTCTTCCAAAATATAGCAGAGAGAGGAATACTTCCCAACTCATTCTACGAGGTCACCATCACCCTGATACCAAAACCAAAGATGTCACAAAGCAAGAAAACTACAGGCCAACATCACTGATGAACACAGATGCAAAAATTTTCAACAAAATACTAGCAAACAGAATCTAACAGCACATTAAAAGGAGCATACACCATGATCAAGTGGGGTTTATTCCAGGAATGCAAGGATTGTTCAATATATGCAAATCAATCAATGTGATAAATCATATTAACAAATTGAAGGAGAAAAAACATATAATCATCTCAACAGGTGCAGTAAAAGCTTTCAACAGAATTCAACACCGATTTATGATAAAAACCCTCCAGAAAGTAGGCAAGAGGGAACTTATGTCAATATAATAAAGGCCATATATGACAAACCCACAGCCAACATCGTTCTCAATGGTGAAAAACTGAAATCATTTCTTCTGAGATCAGGAATAAGACAAGGTTGTACACTTCCACCACTATTATTCAACATAGTTCTGGAAGTTTTAGCCAGAGCAATCAGAGAAGAAAAGGAAATAAAAGAAATCCAAATCGGAAAAGAAGAAGTAAAGATGTCACTGTTTGCAGATACCATACTATACATAGAGAATCCTAAAGATGCTACCAGAAAACTACTAGAGCTAATCAATGAATTTGGTAAAGTAGCAGGATACAAAATTAATGCACAGAAATCTCTTGCATTCCTATACACTAATGATGAAAAATCTGAGAGAGAAATTAAAGAAACACTCCCATTTACCACCACAACAAAAAGAATAAAATACCTAGGAATAAACCTACCTAAGGAGACAAAAGACCTCTATGCAGAAAATTATAAGACACTGATGAAAGAAATTAAGGATGACACAAACAGATGGAGAGATATACCATGTTCTTGGCTTGGAAGAATCAGTATTGTGAAAATGACTATACTGCCCAAAGCAATCTACAGACTCAATGCAATCCCTATTAAATTACCAATGGCATTTTTCACAGAACTAGAAGAAAAACAATTTCACAATTTGCATGGAAACACAAAAGACCCCGAATACCCAAAGCAATCTTGAGAAGGAAAAACGGAGCTGGAGGAAACAGACTCCCTGACTTCAGACTATACTACAAAGCTCCAGTAATCAAGACAGTAGGTACTGGCACAAAAGCAGAAGTATAGATCAATGGAACATGACAGAAAGCCTAGAGATAAACCCACACATATATGGTCACCTTATTTTTGATAAAGGAGGCAAGGATATACAATGGAGAAAAGACAGCCTCTTCACTAAGTGGTGCTGGGAAAACTGGACAGCTACATGTAAAAGAGTGAAATTAGAATACTCCCTAACACCATACACAAAAATAAACTCAAAATTGATTAAATGCCTATGTGTAAGGCCAGACACTATAAAACTCTTAGAGGAAAATATAGGCAGAACACTCTATGGCATAAATCACAGCCAGATCCTTTTTGACTCACCTCCTAGAGAAATGTAAGTAAAAACAAACAAACAAAAAAATGGAACCCAATGAAACTTAAAAGCATTTGCACAGCAAAGGAAAGTATAAACAAGACAAAAAGACAACCCTCAGAATGGGAGAAAATATTTGCAAATGTACCAAATGACAAAGGATTAATCTCTGAATTTTACAAGCAGCTCAATATCCAAAAAACAAACAACCTAATGCAAAAATGGGTAGAAGACCTAAACACACTTCTCCAAAGATGATATACAGATTGCCAACAAGCACATGAAAGGATGCTCAACATTTCTAATCATTAGAGAAATGCAAATCAAAACTACAATGAGGTATCACCTCACACCAGTCAGAATGGCCATCATCAAAATATCTACAAACAATAAATGCTGGAGAGGGTGTGGAGAAAAAGGAACCCTCTTGCAATGTTGGTAGGAATGTAAATTGATACGGCCACTATGGAGAACAGTATGGAGGTTCCTTAAGAAAACTAAAACTAGAACTACCATACGACCCAGCAATCCCACTACTGGGCATACACCTTGAGAAAACCATAATTTAAAAAGAGTCATGTAACACAATGTTCATTGTAGCTCTATTTACAATAGCCAGGACATGGAAACAACGTAAGTGTCCATTGACAGATGAATGGATAAAGAAGATGTGGCACATATATACAATGGAATATCACTCAGCCATAAAAAGAAACAAAATTGAGTTATTTGTAGTGAGTTTGATGGACCTAGAGACTATCAAACAGAGTGAAGTAAATCAGAAAGGGAAAAACAAATACTGTATGCTAACACATATATATGGAATCTAAAAAAAAAAAAAAGGTTCTGAAGAACCTAGAGGCAGGACAGGAATAAAGATGCAGACATAGAGAATGGACTTGAGGACACGGGGAGGGTGAAGGGTAAGCTGGGACGAAGTGAGAGAGTGGCATGGATATATGGACATATATACACTACAAATGTAAAATAGATAGCTAGTGGGAAGCAGCTGTATAGCACAGGGAGATCAGCTCGGTGCTTTGTGACCACCTAGAGGGGTGGGATATGAAGGGTGGGAGGGAGACGCAAGAGGGGAGGAGATATGGGGATATATGTATATGTATCGCTGATTCACTTCGTTTTAAAGCAGAAACTAACATACCAATGTAAAGCAATTATACTCCAATAAAGATGTTAAAAAAAGTTTAGTGATAGAGCATTGATGCCTGGAAAGGGAAATGTGAGAATTTTCCGAGTTGTTGGGAATAGCCTATGATTTGACAGGGATGTGAAATATGCAGGTATACACATTTGACAAAACTCATCAAACTGTGCACTTAAGATATATGAAGATTTCACTGTATGTACATTATTCTTAAATATAAAAAACATGAAAACTTATATAACAATATGTATAAACCAAACAAAGATGTGCTCTGCAGTAAGACAATATCCTGAATCTTAGATTTTTCTTTGCATCTCCAACTCTCATTTCTCATTTCAACTGCAATTATATTTAACGGTATCTTTGTGTTTTTCCTAAGGAAGGTGGTATAGCTTTAGAAAAAAAATTGATATGGATTGTAATAGAATCTCTACTTCCAATTTGTGATAGGTCAGGGATTCCAAATTTAGTGAATTTCTAGACTTTCTTTAAAATGGCTCATTTTAGGATTTCAAATAATACAGATTTCATACTTTTGAGAGCAACCCTTTTTTTATCCAACCCACACTCAGCAGCCCCATTTCCCTTCCCTAGCCCATAAAGCACTACACAGCAACAATGGACAATAGAGGTAGTAAATTGTAATGCCCCCAGAGAGTATCAGTTTTGGTAAAATACACATAGTGTTAGCCACCTGAATGGCTATAGTTTTGCACTGAGACCTGTATATTAGCACTGAATAGAGCCTCAAGTTAGTATTCTTTATGTATCTAATCTGATGGCATTTCAGGTAGCTAGGGTGAAGTGAAGAGGATGATTTCTAATGGTAAACAACCTGACCTTTAATAAGCTTTATAAAATTACAACGGAAGAAACACTAAATCCTTAATTGCAAAATTTTATAAAGCTGACAAATTGAGGTCAAAACCCTACAACCTTTAGAAGTACAAATATTAAACTAAAGGTCTCTAATTATTCAGTAAAGCTAGTATAGTTCCAGTTTTCCAATGATGGTGTTAGGTACACTTTTTATGTCAGTTGCCATTTTCCAAGTTTAGTTATATCAAGTAAAACCTCCAAATCTCTAAAATTGTGTTACTCCAAACAATGAGTTTTTTTCCATCAAATCCTCAGAAATATTGAATATCAAGTTTACTTAGTTCTCCTTTATAATTTAGCTCTATTTATGAAGTGAATTGGGCCAATTTGTAGTACAGCTTCCTTAATTGACGTGCAAATACTTCCTTGTCTGTAGTGAATGTACCAGAAACCTGCTGTAACTAATGACCTAAGAACATCCTGAGGTTTATCTATTAATTTTCAGATGTTACTCCCTGAGCTCAAGGTTAGTGCTTGAGAAGGCTCTAGAGAGTCCTGCATTTTAATGGAGCAAAATCACATGGTGACATGGATTCTTTTCAAAGGTGAGTGCTTCATTCGGCAGTTTGCTTCGCTTCCTAATACAATTGAAAAGTTATTTGCTGACAGTAAACCAGTGGCAGGTGTGCTTTCATGTTGACAGCTGCAGTTCTGACATGGCTCACAGACAAGCTCTGCTGGAAGTGCTAGAACATCTGGAGCATTTGGCCCAATTTCAAAAGCCAATTTGAGGGGACTGTCTTCTTCCATTTCAGAGTACAGAAGAAGTTCTGGACCCTGGAGCCAAATTTGCACTGAGGTAGTACAACAACTCATTATATTTCTCATTTATTAAATATGAGGGCAAAAGGCCACAAAGCATACCAACACTTCTAATGTCTGGGAAGATGGTTTGTAAAATAGGTCATTACAATCCTTTGCTTAGGATTTCCTTTGATAACCTGAAAGCACTTAATTGATAGAAAAAGAACTAATACTGAATCCCCAGAAATTAGTGAGCAGTTGTGACACTGATTTGCACATAGAAAACATTTCATACTTATTGAATGAGTGAATGAATTAGGCTTATTATTTTTCTAACTATTACGAATAATATTCATTGCTAACACATTAAATACCGTTCTGCTAAGATTACACAAAACAATTAATGTCACTTAATTTCTCAAAACATACTGCTATGTACTAGCAAATGACATCATTCCCATTTAACAGATGAGGTTACTCAAACTCAAAGAATTAGACAATTGACCAAGCCCCCTTATAGTAAGTAGGAAACTGAGATTCTTTCCCAGATTGGGATTGCAAAGACCACGCTCCTTCTACTGTGTTTTAATGCTTCTGAGTACATTATGGATACTCTTAGTTTGCAGGATTTATGATGTTAGTGAGGAGAGCATACAATTTTTCTTTACTATCAAGTAATTCCAAATATGCCAGACCATATTGTGGACACTAAGGAAAACCCTACCAAAATATTTATGGTATGAACCCTTAGTACATGGGAAATTTAGAAGAATCAGGCAAAGTAGCTCAAAATTCAATAATTATGTCTAGACTAAACAACCAAGTAAGGCCCACAACTTCTCAGTATCTATCAATTACTTAACTGATGATTACTGGCCCCTATGGGAAGGAGGAAGGAAAGTTGACAGCTGTAGGCACATGCCCTCCATCAACAGAGTTTATATATGAGCATTCTGTCTGCTCCTGATTCTGTGGCTTTATAGGGAATGAAATAGACACTGATGGGAACATGGAGTCTAAGGATAATACCGTTTTTGAAAAGTCTATTATGGACTGGGTAGAAAAGCTAAATTCAAACTTCACCTTCCACTTTTTCGTATGACAGTATTTCAAGGGATAAGTGGGCAAGAATCCAAAAATATTAATTGCAAACTCCATCACTGTGCTCATGTGGGTGTACGAAAGACAGGAAATGCTACCAAGTAATTTATCTTCAATGTTGTGTCAACAAGGACATGACTTATAGTCCACATGCCAGAGAATGTCTATTCAAATGATATTTGAGCATTTTATGGATGAGTGTGTGGCTAATGGATAGAGACTAATATATTCTCCTGCACCAACATTATTGAGGCCAGAGTATTTACTTACTAGTACACACTGTGACAAATGGTTCTATTTTAGTTTTTTTCTTTGATTTGAATCATTCATTTCTTCCATTATATTGGGAGCTATTCAGGAAAAAAAATCTTGATGTGATTTTTTTAGGGGGAGGCATGTCAAAAAAATAGTGTAGACTTAAATATCTTTAAAGAAATGTGCTCTGGCACCACTCAAGAGAAAATGAACAATCATACCCACTCTGGCACCTGAAAATGTTGGTCGATGTTTGGCACCTGAAGAAATTACCCATGAAATGAACATTTGGGGCTTGACTCATTAGAATTCAGCTCCTGTGTCTTCAAATGAATAACAATCTCTACACAGATACTTAGAAAGAGAGATAAAAAGGAATGCAGAGGAAATGACAACGCTTCTTAACTATGCAGGAAACTTAGATTTAATGGAATTTGTTCCTTAACACACACAGTATGAAGGTATGATTATTAGGTTCACAAGGTCATAAATTTCAAGCCAAGAAAAACTATGTATATTCAATTATTCAAGGAAATAGAGCCAATCAGAAAAAATATGAATTTTAATGTTAACTGCCTTGCTTTTAGCTCTGTATTTTCTGTATTATACAAGTTTTATTCTATATCTATAACCCAGTCAAACACGGGTTGGAATTTTTAGTATTTATATAAAAAGGAACATAATTCCATATACTCAGAAAATTTAGACTCAATTTTTAAATTAGTTTAAAGACAAATGTGACATAGTGACATATTTCACAGTTTCAAGTGTATTTTAGGAGAAGAGTATATTTTACACTGCCAACGTATATTTTTCATAAATATATTGTGTTTTTCTTTTGTAGAATATTCAATATGTGGCATTACTAATTTCTTATGCTTCTAGAAAAATTTCAAATATAATAAAATGTTTTATTAGGGCAGATATATGGTCATATTCTCTGCATCATTTAACTATGTAAACCTATATTTTCCCCATACTCATTGACCCAGCTGACCTTCTGAATAGCATCACATATTATTGACTGGGTTCACTAAGATGAGGGAGAAAATTGATGGTCATAGAGTTGGACAAAATTAACAACCCCATATTGTAATCCTTTGAATTTGGTTTCATTGTAATATAGTCCTATCAACTCTAACATACACATAAACACACACACACACACACACACACACACACACACACATAATTATATAATATTTCATATATTATCTACAACTATAGATTAACAACACTGTGGGATGGAAAGCATCTTTTACCAACTGATTTCTTCCTGTTTGCTTTCTATTTTAGAAACAGGCTAAATTCAATGTCTTGTGGACCTAACATACATAATTTTGGAACTGTGTTTTGCATTCAAGTAAGTTACAAAATACATCTCAAATTCATGTGTTCTCATGTATACAGATGAAAGTAGAGAAAATATTAGCTACTAAATGACATTTTTCATGACAATGCATGAGAAGAGACTAAACTTGAATCTGCCTTACAATATATAACATTTAATAAAATATTAACATTAAAAAGAAATGCAAAAACTAACAAATGTCTGCAAAAGTTTAAAAGATTGTCCTCCTCTGGAAGTTTACATATAGAAAAATAAATGAATAGGAATTCTGCTCCTATTACATTTATTCTTTTCATCCTAAATTATTCCTTTATATGGCCTTATAGTGTACTTATTACTGTTCATAACAATTGTGAGTAGACTGTAAATTTCCTAGAGGGCTGGAAATTGTGTTTCACTCTTTGAATCTAACTTGCCCCCGATTTTCTTGCCCAGTGACTTGCCACACTGTAAATAATCAGTATTTTAAAATTACTTATTGTTGTTAGGTCCACTTCCGATGAATGAAAGGTTTAAAGTTTATAGCTTTGTCTTTATTTCTCTGAGAAGTAACAAAACCTGAAACCCTCATATCTTAGATGGTCAGGCTAACAGATTAGGTAATTTACTTAAATTCTTTGGGATTCAGTGCCTTAGTCACAAATTCTGATTGATTGACTTTGATGAGTAGAAAACAAATGTCCACAAATAAAAAAAGAGTATTCTTCCAGCACACTGTCTGGCCCTCACTGCCATTCAATAAATGGTCACTAATTTTTCCACACTACTTGAAAGAAAATGGCATTTTCATAAAGAACAAGCATATGACATGATACTCAAGAGTAAAAGAGAATATCCTCCCCCTATTTTCAGAACAAAACTGGGAAATGTGGATGGGGAAATGTACTTAGCTTAAGCCTTAAGTAAAATAGAGTCTTCGGTTGCTTTCAAAAGAGGGAGGCTATTAATTATGCAATTTCTGTGTTGATAACACCTCTTTATCTTCAGAAGCACTGCGATGTTCTTCTCATTGCTTCACACACACCATCCACTTTTGGTTTTCTCCCTTCTCAGTCTCATTTTTTTTTTCTTTTTTGGTTCCCTCTCTTCTCAAACTGTTAATGTTTGAATGCTCTAAGGCTCAGTCTTAGATATTTTTCTCTATGCACACACAGTACTTTAAAGATTTTCTCTCATCCTATGGCTTTAAATACCATCCTTATGCCACCAACAACCACATTTTTATCTTCTGCACTGACATGTCTTTCAAACCAGAGCCTCATATACTCAAAAGGTTATTCAATACTACAATTAAACAAAAATGAAAGGAGTTCATCACCACCAGACCTTCCTTACAAGACATGCTAAAGGGTGCTAATTAACATCATAA
This sequence comes from Delphinus delphis, assembly GCF_949987515.2. Classification (NCBI taxonomy): domain Eukaryota; kingdom Metazoa; phylum Chordata; class Mammalia; order Artiodactyla; family Delphinidae; genus Delphinus; species Delphinus delphis. The sequence continues at coordinate 59,286,807 of NC_082688.1, forward strand.
AATATATGAATGTGGAAAAATCCTTGCTAAAGTTAAATATAAAGTAAAAATCAGATTGTCTAATATTGTACTGGTGGTACATAAATCACTTACAACTCTGTTAAAAAAAGGTAGAAAAATGTATTAAAAACAACTGTAACTATAATAATTTGTTATTTGATACACACTATAAAAAGATTTAAACTGTAACTTAAAAGGTTAAGTTACACTTCACTTCATGAAGATAAAAATTATAGCAAGTATCTTTTCTGACCACAAGAGTATGAAATTAGAAATAAATAACAGAAGGAAAGCTGTAAAATTGACAAATATGTAGACATTAAACAACACATTCCTGAACAACCAATGGACCAGAAAAAATTCAAAAGGAAAATTTAAAAATATATTGAGACAAACTAAAATGAAAATACAACACACTAACACTTATGGAATGCAGCAAAATGTGTTCTTAGAGGAAAGTTTATAGCAATAAATATACACATCAAGAAAAAAAAATCTCAAATGCTCAAGGATTGAGGAAAAACAACAAACTAACACTAAAGTCAGTGGAAGGAAGGAAATAATAAAGATTAGAGCAGAAATGAATGAAATAGAGATAGGAAAACAATAGAAAAAAATTAACAAAATCAATAGCTGGTTCCTTGAAAAAATAAAGAAAATGGACAAACCATTAGCTAGACTACCCAAGAAAAAAGGAGAGATGATGCAAATAAAAAAATGAAAGAGGAGACATCACAATTGATACCACAGAAAAACAAAGAATCATAAGACATAACTACAAACAATTATACATCAAGAAATGGGATAATCTAAAAGAAATGAATAAATGCCTAGAAACATACAACTACCAAGACTGAATCATAAAGAAATAAAAAATCTAAACAGACCAATAATGACTAAGGAGATATAAGCAGTAATTAAAAACTTCCCCAAAACAATAAAAGGCTCAGAATCAGACCTTTTTGCTAGCAAATTCTACTAAATATTTAAAGTAGAATTCATGCTAAACCTTCTCAATGTCTTTCAATAAATTTGAAAGGAGGGAAACACTCCCAAATTCATTTAAGAAGCCAGAATTACCCTGACACCACAACCAGAGAAGAACACTATAAAGAAAGAAAACTAGGGCTTCCCTGGTGGCGCAGTGGTTGAGAGTCCGCCTGCCGATGCAGGGGACATGGGTTCGAGCCCCGGTCCGGGAAGATCCCACATGCCGCAGAGCGGCTGGGTCCGTGAGCCATGGCCACTGAGCCTGCGCGTCCGGAGATCGGGAACAAGACAAGGGTGCCCACTCTCACCACTCCTATTAGTACATGAAGTTCTAGCAAAAGAAGTAAAATTGTCTCTGTTTGCAGATGATATGACTTACAGAAAACTCTAAAGAACCCACCCAAAACTCTTAAAGCTAATGAATGAATTCAATAAAGTAGTAGGATACAAAATCAACATACAGAAATCAGTTGCATTTCTATACACTAACAAGGAGCTATTTGGAAAAAAGAAATGAAAAAAAAATCCCATTCACAATAGCATCAAAAATAATACAATTACTAGGAATAAATTTAACCAAGGAGGTAAAAGATCTGTACATTGAAAATTATAAGACACTGATGAAAGAAATGGAAGAAGACATACACACACAAAATGGAAAGATATCCTATGTTCATGGCTTGTAAGAAGTAATATTGTTAAAATGTAATAGCCAAATCAATTTTAAGAAAGACTAACAAAGCTAAAGGCATCACACTTCCTGATTTTAAACTATAAATACCAAGCTGTAGTGATCAAAACACAGTATTGGCATAAAAGCAGACACATATTTAAACTGAACAGAAGGGCCCAGAAATAAACCCATACATATATGATCAACTAATATTTGACAAGGGGGCCAAGAATATTCAATGGGGAAAATACAGTCTCTTCAATAAATGGTGTTTGGAAAACTGGATATTCACATGCAAAAGACTGAAAGTGGATGCCTATTTTTCACCATTCACAAAACTAACTTGAAATGAATTAAAAACTTAAATGTAAGACCTGAAACCATAAAACTCTTAGAAGAAAACATCACAGTAAAACATTAACAAAATGAAAAGGCAACTTGCAGAACGGGAGAAAATATTTGCAAACAATATGTCTTCTAAAGGGTTAATATCCAAAATATATAAGAAACCCTAAGCTAAGTAGTAAATAAAACAAATAATCTGACTTTAAATTGGGCAAAAGAATGGAACAGACTTTCTTCCCAAAGAACCAAAGAAGATATACAAATGGCCAACAGGTACATAAAAAAGTCTTTAATCATTACTAATCATTAGGGAAATGTAAATCAAAATTACAATGAGCTATTACCTCATACCTGTTAGAATGGGTATCATTAAAAAGATAAGTGATAAGTGCTGGTAAAGATGTGGAGAAAAAGGATTACTTGTGCACTGTTGGTCATAAATTGTTACAGCCACTATGGAAAACAGTATGGAGGTTACTCAAAAAAAAAAAAAAAATAGACCTGCCATATGCTCCAGTAATCCCACTTCTGAGATATATCTGAAGGAAATGAAATTACTATTTCGAAGAGATTTCTGCACATCCATGTTTACTGCAGCACTATTTACAATAGCCAAGACATGGAAACAACCTAATTAGGCATCAAAGAAGGAGTGGATAAAGAAAATATACATATATGAATATCATTCAACCATATAAAAGAAGGTAATCTTGCCATTTGCAACAACATGGATAAACTTGAGGGCATTATGCTAAGTGAAGTAAGTCAGAAAGAGAAAGGCAAATACCATGTGATCTCACTTATATGTATTTCAAAAAAACAAAACAAAACATTCAAAATCAAGCTTATAGATACAGAGAACAGACTGGTGGTTGTCAGAGGTGGGGGGTGAGGAGTAAGCAGATGGGTAAAGGTGGTCAAAAGGTGCACATTTCCAGTTATAAAATAAATGGGTATGTAATGTACAGCATGGTTAATAGAGTTAATACCGATAGTACCGTATTGCATATTTGAAAGATGCTAAGAGAATAAATCTAAATGTTTTCACCACACACACATCTTTTGTAAGCGTGTTTGTTGATGGATGTTAACTAGGCTTATTGTGGTGATCATTTAATACTATATACAAATATCAAGGTGTTATGTTGTACACCTGAAAGTATTATGCCAATTATATCTCAATAAAAAAATGGAACAAGTAGTACTTACTTAATAAAAATTTAACTGAATGATATCCAGTTTTCAAATTGCCTAGTTCTTGTTTTTCCTGTTTTCTATTAACTATCTCAATCTCATTAAAAATTTTAATAATGAGAAAGATAATAGTCAAACATTTAATATGTATTAGTAATATTAGTAAATTAATTAATAAGCTGGAAAGATTTGTCTAAATTGATAACTGTAAAATAAGATATTTTGTTAATTTCCATCACTCTTTGCCATTCTAAATATACATTTTTAAATCCACTAAACTCGGCGTGGGCTTCTCATTGCGGTGGCTTCTCCTGTTGCAGAGCATGGGCTCTAGGCACACGGGCTTCAGTGGTTGTGGCACACGGGCTCAGTAGTTGTGGCTTGTGGGCTCTAGAGTGCAGGCTCACTAGTTGTGGTGCACGGGCTTAGTTGCTCTGCAGCACATGGGATCTTCCTGGACCAGGGCTTGAACCCATGTCCCCTGCATTGGCAGGCAGATTCTTAACAATTGTGCCACAAGGCAAGCCCCTAAATATTTATTTATTTATTTATTTTGGCCACACGGCTTGTGGGATCTTAGTTTCCTGACCAGGGATTGAACCTGGGCCCCAGCAGTGAAAGCACCAAGTCCTAACCACTGAACCACCAGGGAATTCCTTGCAGTCTTTTAAATTTACAATTTTGAAGACTATGTAGAAATGGATAACATTTCTTAAGTGTAAAAATGTTTATTAAATTTAAATTAGGAAGAAATGCATGTTTTAAATGCATTTAAATCTGCATATGAATCAGTACAAGGACTGGATAGAAAAACATGAAATTCTGTTTATCTTGATACTTCAGAATCTGCAACCTAGGATGATGGATTTAATAATAATACTATTCTTTTTTTGTTGTTCTCTTTTTTCTTGTATTTTTTAAACGTGTTCTCCATATTGCCAAGCTATCTTTAGAAGGATATGCAAATACTTTTGGATATAAGAAATAAAAAGAAAATGCTTCAAATATCCACAGATGTCAAGAGCAAACTATAGGTCTCTTTTTTTCTTTTAAATCACTTTTTATATTTTTTCTACCATAACATAGTCCCAGAATTGTACATATTATTCATCTTTTTGTGCACTTATGACAACAATCAAATGTCCTTGCTGAAAACAAAACAGGAGATTAAACTTTGGCCCTGCTTCCTGGGATTTTGAAAACCCTACGTGTGAGAACTGTCAAGGACAGAATGAAGAGAAATGAGGTAAATGAAAATGACCAAATAACCCTCCCTAAACCCCTTTGTTGATGGTGTCATCTATAGTAGGAAGTCGGTAATTTCATTTTTCAGCCCTCTGATAGGCCAGAGATGTCAGGTGGATTTAAAAATATGCTATGATAGATACAGAATGAATCATTTATTGGTGGCATCCTCATCTGTGACAACTCAAATGCTAGGCTGCTAGGGATTTTTTTTTTCTCTATAGATTTTTTTCTTCCCCAGTGATTTTATCTTGGGATATTTTTTCTTGTCCAGTAGTTATCTGAAATAATCATAATCTACTAATAGTTACATTTATGAATGGACAACACAAGTCACACTACTTTTGTATTTAGAGACTGTTGCTTATTTATATGAATCCCTGAATTCAAAGAGATAAAAATAATTTGCACATGTTACCTTTACAAACACAGTGATACATATGAAGGTAAATTATAGTAACACAACCATAAGGAGTTGTTTGTTTAATGTACAGTGAGGTTAAATTAGTTACTCAAAATACAGCAATTAACAATGATGTCATGGATAAAATATTTTATCTCATGGAGTTTTTCCCATTCTCTTAAATCTATGCTTCTTGATTATAAAATTCAGCCCCTTAGAGAGTATATACTGGTTTGCCTAGGAAATCAGAATAAACATGGTGATTCTTTCTGGAAATTGATTTTACATAATGATGAATAAACATTTTATGTTAAACAAAATCTGGGTATTTTATGACAAAGAATACAAGTTTATCAGGGGTTTAAAAACTAAACACTAGAGAATATAAAATTATCAAAGTTTTAGAAGATTAAACACCATATTTAAAGAAAGTTTGCATTTGTGGTGGGTCATTATTAATTATATTCTGTAGATTGTCCCTTGTAGGTCAAGTTTTTGGGTAGGGAAACATTTTGCCATTTGTGGAAAATGTTGAGAACTACTTCTGGAGGGTATCTTATTTCCTTGTCATGGGGAAAAAAAAAAACCAGATTATGTCCAACTACTTGCTAGGTTTATGTACACTGACTCTTAACACCATCTGTTTCCCAGACACACAGTCTAGCAAACACACAAAATACTTATGCCCGTTATTACAGAGACAAATACAAGAACAGTAAGGACACCAGCTTTACCCTCAGAAAGTGTAAAGTCCAGTACAGAGATCACCAAGTAAATGTAAAACCATAAAGTAATCAATCTAATAGAAATATGGTCAAAGCTCAATGGGAAAATGAAAGATCAATGGGTTACCTAAGGACTCATCAACAACTTCACAGAGAAAGTTGTGAAACTTGAAAGAATGAAGCAAGAGTAGCTCCATTTCAGTCAAACATGCATGAGCCAGTCAGGTATAAGTGAGGCTTATAAGGAAGACAGATGGGGGGAGGGTTGCTCCTGGGGGTGTAATTGTGTTTTTGAGAGAACAGCATGGGCGAAATCAAACACTTGAAAGCAAATGGCATATGCATGCATTGTAGATGGGAACAGAGCTGTGTAACTTAGTGAAAAACCAAATTTTTATTCTGTATATGTTAAAATTATTCTACTGAAAACATGAAGTCACTAAGGAATCTTGAGAAAGGATGTAAACATAAACAATAATAACTGCTTACTTAGCAAGCAATCACCTACTTAATTTGATTGTTGTAACCCTGGAGACTTTTCACTCTGAAGCAGACCCATAGTTTACCTATTTTGTCCTCAGGGAAAATAAAAATATTCATCCAGGAAGAATGCAGTATATCAACAAAGCATAAAAAGTATAACAGATACCACTAGATGCCTGGCCAAGAACCATCCTTCCTTTCCTTCTTCTTAAGGGAACATGATTTTTTTTAAGTTCTTTCCTTCTCTGCACAGCCCTGAGCTTCTGTGAAAGTGTACACATTTTCAGATGTAGAGCGTAAACATAATTGGTTTAAGCCAATAGGAATTGGTCCTTTTAGGCTGGGGCATATGACATGTTTGATCAATGAGATGTGAAGGGATATTTGCTGGCAGTAGGCAGTCAGGTGGGACTTATCAAAATAGCTTCCTTAATCATAAAAGACGAACAAAGAAGGTGAAGTCCCTCTTCTTCTACTGGGTATCTTGGGTCTGGGTGGGAAACCTGAGATTATGGTAGACATCTTTCAATACTGAGGGGAGCTGGGCAAGGACAAGCCTACGACTGGAGACAGAGTACAAAGATGGAAAGAACCTAGGCCCTTGATGATGTGAGTCACTAAATTAATTATTCATGGAACTATACAACTGTTCAACTTCTTGTATAGTACAATGATAAACTTTTTTTAGAGTTTAAGCAAGTTTGTTTTCTATTACTTGTGGCCTAAAGCATCCCAACTGATATAATAAGATTAAATGTAAAGCTTGAAGGGATTCAAAATTCACAGTGCACATCCTCCTTGTTTGATATTTGAACAAAAGCAGGATCTGAGAAAATAATTGACTTGTGTGAGGTCAAACATAAGGCAAAGTCAGGATTCCTAAGTTTCACAAATACTTTGCTAACTCATATTTTATAAATTTTAGTTTTATTTCAAATATAACTCTCTTTTATACTCTTGTATAAAGTCATCCAGCAGTATATAGTGTGTGATAAGCAAATGCTTGGGAAATACTGATGAATACCTGACTGAGAGTATGAGTCCTTATTTTCAGCTTTGCCTGCTAGTTTGGGTTTTTTTGTTATTTTTTGTTTTTGTTTTTGTTTTTGCGGTACGCGGGCCTCTCCCTGCTGTGGCCTCTCCCGTTGCAGAGCACAGGCTCCGGACGCGCAGGCTCAGCGGCCATGGCTCACGGGCCCAGCCGCTCCGTGGCATGTGGGATATTCCCGGACCGGGGCACCAATCCGTGTCCCCTGCATCGGCAGGTGGACTCTCACCCACTGCGCCACCAGGGAAGCCCCTGCCTGATAGTTTTGATATCAGTCATCCAATTATGACAGTGAGGATAATACATGCTACTTACATAAAACTTACTGAATCATACCTCTATTGAGCTATAGATGTTTCTACTTGCTGTGCCCTAAGACATTATGCACACTTTCTTTACCATCATCAGATGCTATGTTCCTTACACACTAATAACAACTTATCGTGAAGCAGCTCTTAAATTTCCTCTGATGGGAAACTAAAGTTTTGATGGAGTAACAAGGAGATATATAGCATAGAGAACTTCTTAGGTGATGACCCTTTTGTATCTGGGGGATGATCTTAATCCCTTTTGTAAACTCTCAGAAACTGTACACTTCCTGCAGGCTCTGTCCATTGCCTACTAGTTTTCCAACAGTAGTACAATGTCTATTTCATACAGATGCTCAATGTGTTTTGTTGAATTAATGACGGTGTGGGTAGTAGAAACTGGTTATCTACAACAGAGATAAGCAAACAAAAGAGAGAAAAGGCAAGAACACTGTGGAAAGTCAGTTGAGAAAATTGATTTTACCAACTTTCTCATTTTGTTAGGAACCAAGTTTGAAGTAAATCCTCTTTTATAATTCTTATTCTGCCTTGCCTTCATCTTCATTAAAAAAAATAAAGCTTAATCTATCTAAAGTCACATAATGCCCTAGTAATTTTTGGAATATGTTAGTATAATGAAATTGAAACCATTAATTAAATGACACAATAATTGCTACAGAGCAGAGAAAAAATGCATTTAAAGGAAGAAACTGGTTCACAAGATAAAGATTACTTTTAAAAACACATTTGAGTTTCAAGTTCAAAAAAAGGCAGTCGCCAAAGATTGGTATCAAGAGACAACAGTAGCAGTTTATTAATAATCTGTCATGTAAAGCTGACATATTAAAAGCTGAATTCTGCTCAGCTTTACAATGAAATCCCATCCATTTTATCACTACCAGAATTAAATATGTTCTGTTGAAAGGCTTTAGTAAGCTTAAATATCCTTTAAAGCTCTTTTTTTTTCAATGCATTTAACTGCTTTTCCTACCACCTCATTATCAACAAGACAAATCAACAAAAATCTAATCTTGATTCTCCTAGATATCCATAGTATATCAAACATGTAGCAAGATAACACATTTTATAGAGGTTGATAAGTTTGCCTTTAGACAAATTGAAGTCTTAGCAACTAAATAACTTGTTTCTGACATGTTGGGAGCAGGAAGAAGGCTAGATACAGTGTAGAAATAACAAAGTATTAAAATTTAAACCGAGGGGGATTCACATATGGATAATTTATTTAATCTGAATTATGTGTGAGCTAGACAGATAGGAACGATAATTTTTAAAGTTTCATAGTTCAACGACAGATGATTTTAAACTGAATTTCCGTAAACCAAAATTTACTTACGATAATGGCTAAGGGGTTTAATGTTTACTCACTGTGTTAATGTAAATAAAAATTTTAGCCAGAATAGAAGTGTATTTTCTATCAAATGTTCTGAAGATCAAGGTGAGTACAATTCTAAGAAGCTGGATTTATTCGCATTACATGTACACAAAGTGTTAAGGAAAAAGTACATAATGTTAGATTTAGAAAAACCTTCTGGGAGCATTAATAACACAATGATGATTGTAAACAAATCTGTAGCCACTAGTTACCACATGATGAGCAACATTTGTGGTATGTTTGTGTATATGTATATGTGTGTGTTTGCATTCACACACTAGGTTACTACGGTAGTTGGGTTTTTTTTGTTTTTGTTTTTTTTTTCCTTTCTTTCTTAGTCTTTAACATATAACTGGTGCTTAGTTTTTACAGAGGGGAGGTAATTAATACAAAAACAAAAACCTATTAGCCTCTCTTTGAAGTGCTGCTTAAATGATTTCTTTCTTCCCTGTCACTTATCCCCTCAACTTTGTTTGGTATAGTGTAAACAGCACGAGTTTTGGAGTCTATCCTGTTGGTAATATATGGAAAAACTCCTTACTTACTATCTTAGAATCTCTAATTTTTATTCTATGATAATACCTCACAGAGATTTTGTGAAAATTAAATAAAATAGTAAGTGATTTATTTTAACTATGTACTTTACTAGAGTCCACTTTTCTCCCCTTAGTAATTTTTTTTTATATTCCGTGTTTTCTCCCCACTTTGCTTTTCATATAAAAATATAATATTCATTCCTCTCAAAAATAACTTCTGCAAAAGTGATCTAAAACTAACCTGCATCAGAATCAACTTTGGAATGCTTGATTAAATGCCACTTCCCAGGCTTTACTCCACATTTGCTGAATCCAACACCCTGGATGGCAGGGGTGCCTGAAAATTCGGTGGTTTAACAAGCTTGCTCTGGGAATGCTGTGCACACTAAATTTGCATACAACTGATCTAAACCATCATGCTTACACAATGGGCTTAACAGTCCTGTATTATATTCTAGTACGTCTTTTCTGAGAAAATCTAAATCATAGATAGCAGGTGGCCTTCTACATTTGACATAAGAAAAGCTAAAAGTGGGAAATGGAATTAATTTCACTTAGCAACTCAGCCTCAACAGACATGATGCGGGGAGGATTTTGTCCACTAAAATACTCACCAGAAGCCTGAAGGCTGACTCTGCTTTTTGTGATTTTTGACCTGTATTCTGAATTCTTTGTATTCCTTCTCACTAAACACTAATACATGTATTCCTTTTCATCTTTCTGTTTTAAATCTTAATTTGGGGAGAAAAAAATATCTTAGTGTGGTACAGAAATTATAAAGTAAGAAGTCTGTGGTTAAGACAATTTTGTCTTCTGAAAATTTGAGCATATAAAATGACAAAGCAATTATATGATGAAATATTTTAATATTGCTTTAATTTGTATAAGGTCTGCCTGCCTGAATATTTCTCATTCTTTTTGTTTTTATAGATGAAAGATAAAATCGCTCATTAGAGTAAAATTAATATAACATACATTTGCAAAAGCAGCTCATTTCAAACCACAGGTTCAACAAAGTAGATGAAAACACATATATACATTGAGTTCACGTCCATAAAGATAACTTTCAAAGATTATATTAGAATATCGTCTGGGTATTTAGTTATGTACTTTTTTCTTAGAAGTTCACGGAATTTTGAATGAATGAATGAAAAGCACTTTCCTAAGCGGTATTTTTAAATGCTTTTTTTAACATCTCTATTGAGTATAATTGCTTTACAATGGTGTGTTAGTTTCTGCTTTATAACAAAGTGAATCAGCTATACATATACATATGTCCCCATATCTCCTCCCTCTTTTGTCTCCCTCCCACCCTCCCTATCCCACCCCTCTAGGTGGTCACAAAGCACCGAGCTGGTCTCCCTGTGCTATGTGGCTGCTTCCCACTAGCTACCTATTTTACATTTGGTAGTGTATATATGTCCCTGCCACTCTCTCACTTCGTCCCAGGTTACCCTTCCCCCGCCCCATGTCCTAAAGTCCATTCTCTACATCTGCATCTTTATTCCTGTCCTGAGCCTAGGTTCTTCAGAACCATTTTTTTTTTTTTTTTTAGATTCTATATATGTGTTAGCATACAGGATTTGTTTTTCTCTTTCTGACTTACTTCACTCTGTATGACAGATTCTAGGTCCATCCACCTCACTACAAATAACTCAATTTTGTTTCCTTTTATGGCTGAATAATATTCTATTGTATATATGTGCTACACCTTCTTTATCCATTCATTTGTCGATGGACACTTAGGTTGCTTCCATATCCTGGCTATTGTAAACAGTGCTGCAATGAACACTGTGGTACATGACTCTTTTTGAATTATGGTTTTCTCAGGGTATACGCCCACTAGAGTACTGGGATTGCTGGGTCGTATGGTAGTTCTATTTTTAGTTTTTTAAGGAACCTCCACACTGTTCTCCATAGTGGCTGTATCAATTTACATTCCCACCAACACTGTATGAGGGTTCCCTTTTCTCCACACCCTCTCCAGCATTTATTGTTTGTAGATTTTTTGATGATGGCCATTCTGACCGGTGTGAGGTGATACCTCATTGTGGTTTTGATTTTCATTTCCCTAATGATTAGTGACGTTGAGCATCCTTTCATGTGTTTGTTGGCAATTTGTGTATCTTCTTTGGAGAAATGCCTATTTAGGTCTTCTGCCCATTTGGGGATTGGGTTGTTTGTTTTTTTGATATTGAGCTGCATGAACTGCTTGTAAATTCTGGAGATTAATCCTCTGTTAGTTGCTTCATTTGCAAATATTTTCTCCCATTCTGAGAGTTGTCTTTTTGTCTTGTTTATGGTTTCCTTTGCTGTGCAAAAGCTTTGAAGTTTCACTAGGTCCCATTTGTTTATTTTTGTTTTCATTTCCATTTCTCTAGGAGGTGGGTCAAAAAGGATCTTGCTGTGATTTATGTCATAGTGTTCTGCCTATGTTTTCCTCTAAGAGTTTTATACTGTCTGGACTTACACTTAGGTCTTTAATCCATTTTGAGTTTAGTTTTGCGTATGGTGTTAGGGAGTGTTCTAATTTCACTCTTTTACATGTAGCTGTCCAGTTTTCCTAGCAGCACTTATTGAAGAGGCTGTCTTTTCTCCATTGTATAGTCTTGCATCCTTTATCAAAAATAAGGTGACCATATGTGTGTGGTTTTATCTCTGGGCTTTCTAAACAGATTTATATTTCTATTTTTGTGCCAGTACCAAACTGTCTTGATTACTGTATCTTCGTAGTATAGTCTGAAGTCAGGGAGTCTGTTTCCTTCAGCTCAGTTTTTATTTCTCAAGATTGCTTTGGCTATTCGGGGTCTTGATTTTTATTTCAGATAAATTTACTAGGGCTGGCTGGAACAAAAATTATTACCTTTAATTTTCCAGTTTCCTACTCTAAGTAAACATAAGTTAATCTTGCTTTTCTTTTGATAAGCAGAGAGTAGTAACACAGACTTTAAGAATAGAATTATTTTTTCTTTACAATGTAGTTTTAGCTAGTAATAATGATTACATTAACTAGACCATTACTGGATTAAAAAGAAAGTTCATAGGCAGGCCATATAAGTCTCTGAATGCTTTTCATTATTTTGGTGGTGTGTCTACCAAAATGCACTGGTCATCATTAGAGATGTGCTTTTTGATTGGAAATGCAGTCTGTCAGCATCAAATAGCTGAACTTATGTCATTCTAAAACTGGACATGCCATCACCACTTTCCTCTTACAGTATGTTCCTACTTTATTCTCAGATGATTTTGTTTCGTATATAATTTCTCTACTGAACTCTTTCATATCTAACTTCTTTCAAAATAGGGGATATTTTATATATAGCTAAACATGTTTTTGGGTTTCTTTTCTGGCATAATTATACTGTCTCAAGTAACATAAAAATAGGAACACCCAAGGCTCTTAAAATGAATGCATGTTGTTTTCATTTTTTCTAATACTTCTTCTACTTGATATAAAAACATGTAGATGATATTTTCTTTAAATTCTTTTGGTTTGATAAATAGTACTCAAGGGGATTTTATATCTACATTACTTTTATTAGCTAAGAAACAGAATACTCATGTAAACCATATTTATTACACAACTACAAACTAAGCACATAATCACATATATTCACAGAGTCAACATGCCAGTTTGTCAGAACGCTCATTTAAGAAAAGATCTCAACATGGTCAATGAATTGCTAAGATTTCAATGATTTTCTCCTGGCCAAATCCAATGGTCTTTTCCTGATGTTGTTGTTGTTATTATTATCATCATCATTATTTGCGATGCACTAAATAATCATTTAGGAATTTTTCTAACCCTCAGGATAAAAGAATCAGTGGTATACTGGCAAAAGTCTCAGATGCTTCAGATTTACTCAGAAGCAGCTTCCTTTATTTTTATGTAAATAGATATAACATCATAAAATTCCAGTACTCAAAAAAAACACCTTAGAAATCATGTTGTACCACTATCACATATTATAAATGATAAAATGAAGGCCAGAAGGCAATGCTCCCAGAAAATCTTATTAGATGGAAACATTCCCCTTATCTGCCTTCACTACCTTGCAAATCTCATATTCTTTCTATAATCTTACACCTGCTCAGATTTAACACCCATAAGGGAGGACACCTTCATAGACTCCAATAGGCATTTATTATTATCCTAGCCTCTCCTATAACGTTTTCTTCATGTCCTTCTAATAGGATCTATCATCTCTGTTATAGCTCTCTCCGGTTGTGCAGCCTTGAGCAAATTTCACACTTTCTCTTAATCTCAATTTTACTGGAAGCAAAAGTCCCTCTCTCACAGAGGTATTATGCGGATTAAAAGAGATAATCATTGTAAGGAATTTAGCACATCACCTGGCACATTTTGCGTGCTCAATACTTCTTACTATTGTTGTTGGGTTAACTTATGATGTATACACCCACATATCCTTCCCCTTCACTCCTCAGGGAGCTCCAAAATCAGCTCTTATTCAGTCTGTAGCCCAGTGACTGGCACTCGTTATGCATGTGTTTACTTTCAGCAAGTCTCTGTGGGACACATTAAGGAATGAATATTCTCACATACTTGATCCCTGGTGAAATTCTTTCTCCACGTGCCCTTTAGAATAGGCACAATGTCTTCTAATCCTTTGTGTATATACTCTTAACTAAAATCACTTCCAAAAGTTTAAAATGAAACACTGAACGAGCCAGTGCTTTTGTTATATGTGTTCTTAATAGAGTCAGGTTTTTTAGGTTTTACTTGAGAAATTTCATACCAAGTTTAATAAGTGTGCCTTTCTTTGATTTCTCAAGAAGAAAATGAAGTCCCTCCCAAATATATTGGATTTCATCCTTAATTTATATTCAACCTTTTCCTGATACTGTGGTTTGACCTGAAAATTTTGTAGTTTTATCTCTCTATTTCATGCATGGGCAAATGCTCTAGCAATAGTATTCAAAACAATTTTGCACGGTAAGCCTTTTATGTAACATTTTATCTGTCATGCTTGAAATTTACATTAGAAGAACAATTGACTTACTCACTAATGATACTTTTAGGAAACTGTGAAAGTTCATGAATAAAATTAAATTTTATGAATAATTTGAAGTAAAAATATCTTACTTTAATGATTGGCTTAATAGACAAAAGTGTATTTAAACATAATAAATAAATATGTGTATATGTTATAATTATTTCCAATTTTGAAAAGTGCCTCTTTGCAGTGACAAAATAATCAATATGCATAGTGATAAACATGTTTACTCTGCTATTGCGAACAGACTCACTGTACAATAATGACGCCATGGTAAACCCATCTCTATAACAGATTTATATCCTAGTGGATGAACAGACTCACAGTACAACAGTGATGTCATGGTGATCCCATCTCTATAACAGATTTATATCCTAGTGGATGGACAGATCCTATGAACATGGGAAACCAATTTTACTATGAGACCTGTTAGAACCTCTTGAGGTTAGAGACAAACCTCACAACTTTCCAGGGGAGAGTCTACCTTAAGTGAGTTCACTTTAGAGATTTTATAGCTGGGGCAAAAATCTTATTTTAAAAGTCTACACTTGGAAAATAAAAACACGCTTGCTCCCAAATTATAGATGTTCAGAGTTTACGATTTGTCCATTGATTCACAGGTATTTTCAAATGGTGTTTTTAAGGTAGAGGCAAGGGTAGTGGGAAGGTGGATCCCAATTACAATTCTTCAAAATAGAGTATCTGTAATCTGTGTCTTCTGTCTCTCTCTCTCTCTTCCTACTCTCTCCCTCCCTCCCCATTACCTCCTATAAATATCCAGCACAATGAAAGTATCATCAGAATAATAACTATTGGATCTGTTTGCTATGTATTTTGGAGTAATAACAAATTTTCCTCAACCCCCTCAGCCTTTCTCCACCCTCCACATTGTTCCATTTCCTTTTACAACAATACAGATTATTGTCCGTCCCAGTACATGTGGCAAGAGTGCTAGGAATCCAGCAGAATTTCTATGCCAAGTTTTTAGTGATACCATTATAATTTCTGATAATTTCCTTATGGGCTAAAATAATCGTGACTTGACTTAAGCGTGTAATAGAGACATCAATTTGGTTTGAAAAACCTTTTACTTTTAAATTTATTTCAAAATAACAAGGTATTCATAATGACATTATCTCTCCTTGTCATCTACCAGGTTGGAATAAGATGCAATAGTTGAAATAAATGCATGTTCTTGTGTTTTTATAGAAAATATATTTGTATTTCTGTAATAATTATATATTGAAATAAACTCATTGAATATGTGACTATAACAAAAATAACAGATATTAAATAACATACTTAGCCCATTTATTTGAATCTGAGATTGAAAATTGAATATACATAATTGATACACTGAATATATATATATATATATATATATATTCAATATATAGATATATATAGTGGGATGGTTTGAACTAAATGCAAAAAATTCCTAAGGTCAAATTTTTCAGGTAAAATGTGTCAGAATACAGGTCAGATTGTGGGTTTGTGGATGGATATCCGTTATGATATAGTTAGCTATTAAATATGTGAAATAAGGTATTTTGTGCTGCAAACAAAGCATGACAATCAGTTGTCCCACCTCCAGAGACAAAGAATGACAGGAAAGTTTCAGTTTCCAATGTTTTCACCCTTGTCAAAAAGGCAGATATGAATATATAGAAACCTATTTGAAAGTTAACAGAATGAGAAAAAATACTGTTTTCATTTCTCCTCTCTTAGATTCCTTCAAGTTGAGAGATGCAATTTTCTAGAGAAGATGATGATGACAGAAGTTTATAGAGATCTTTCAATTTCTACTTATTCCAGTAAATTTATCCTTCTATTTCTACTTCTGTTCTCCTGTGATAGTTCATGTTAAAGTTGGAAATTCTTTGCTCATTGGCATAAACTCTTCCTATTCTTTCCAGTTATTTCTTTAAATACTCAGCCATTGCTGATCCTTTCCTTCCATATACTGTCCAGATCTTACTATAAACTCATTTTATAATCCCAAAGACTGTTGAAGTCTGTTCTATTAAATGTTTATTTAATCTCAGCCTCATTCCATAGAATGCTTGGGTGCCAATAGTTACCATTGGCACCCATTCACACATACTTCTATAACCATCACACATATCAATTCACACATACTTCTATAATCATCAGCCCAGGACAATTAGCTATAAAAAGATGGTTTGCCAGATCATTGGCTTTAATGAATCCTTAGAATGTACAGTATTGAATCCTCATTCCCTATTCCTAATATGGTTTTCATTTGAAGTAACAATTGCAAATCATACCTGAAGTAGAAAGAGGTACGACAACATATTCTTGATCCCAAATGGAGTTATTGATTCTATTAGTAGAACCTGCCCCCCAACCCCATCTAGACCAACTCAGTTGTGAATGGTTTTGCTACACAAACAATTGTTCAAATCTAGAATTCATACTTGCTTCTTTTTCTCTCACCATCTACTTCAAATTAAATAAATCCTTGTGGTTCTACCTCCAAAATACACTGTGATCACATCCTGGTCCAAGGCATCACATTTTTCTCTCTCTGAACTCAGCAAACATCTCCTCCTAAAAGTTAGTTCTCCACAAAGCACTTTTCTTAAAATTTGATTTAGATTACTATACGCCTTTGCTTAAAAATGTTCAATGGCTTCCAATGGCATTTATAATAAAATCCAATATACTTATCATGGCTTACAAGGCTAAACCTTATCTCATGTCTCCTTCCTTTTCACTTACTATGGTCCAGGCACACTAACATTCTTTACACTCTTTGAACATTCCAGCTCCCCTTTCCCCTTTCCCTCAGAGGCTAGAAATCTCTTTATACTCCTTCCCCTCTCCCTTCATATGGGGAACTCTACTTTTCCTTTGAAGCATTAAACATCAACTCCTGTCCCAGCTGTTTTATATTTGGGAATGTTTTTCTTCATAACACTTATCAAAATTGAGATTTACTTTTTGTTTATTTAATCCTTTTTCTACTTTATTTAATCTAATTTCTACTGTGAAATTGATAAATATATATATGCCTTGTCTGTTGCACAATTGCAACATTAGTTAGCCATCTTCCTAGTACAGAGTAAGTTCTTCATAAATGTTGGCAGAAAGAAAGAAAGGAAGGAAAAAAGGAAGGGAGGGAGGGAAGAAAAGTTTGGAAAGAGGATGTGTTTCAGAAAACAAATGTTTTATTTAGCAAAAGAAACACGAAAAATTTTCTCTAGTTTACATAGAATTAATTTTCTAGATAGCAAAATTTTAGAGAACATATGCTATTGCCAGATATTAGGCCAGGAACTAGAAAATATTTCTACTTTTCAGGGGGAGAAAAACATAACATTGTACTTTAATAGTTCAAGGAAATAAATACATCATTGAATAGGAACTAAAAATATATAGCTAATATTTTGTGTGTCCAATAATTTTATTCTAAAGTTCAGTCTTCATTTATATTACCAAAACTTTTTAGTTACTTGGATATTTCTGAATGTATTTTACTTTTTTTTTTCTTCTAGGCTTTTTTAAAGGGTTAGTTTGGGGCTCAAATTATGCACAATAAAATATTCTACATGTTGATAATTCTTCAGTTTCTACTGTTTTTCTTCCTTCAGTATGTTAACTGCGTATCTTTGAACTTTATTTGTCCCTAAACTCTGTAATCTCTGTGAAAATGAAATAAAGTATATTTGCCTGCCATCAATTACTTCTGTATGTTTTCTGTGTCTTCATGGATTTTCTTCCTTTAAGTATAATTTATCTTCAGTGACAGACACCTTCATGAATTAAGGTTTGTGTAACCTGTGCTGTATTTCACAGATAAACTCATTATTTAGCTATTTAAAACGGCTAGTACAGGATCAGACCCATTACTGCTATGTAAACTCTTTGGACCAATCTTCAAGACATTCTTCAGTGTTTCACTCACCTTTGTCCTTCCTGCTTTAATTATCCCACAGTGATTAGTAATGTAGTAAAAGTGAAAATCACCTAATTAGCTTTTTATTAGCACACACTCTATATTTTATCATCTTTGGCTACCTCAGACAGGCAACAACGTCAAAAGAATAACAGCTCTGATACAAATCCCAGGCTCTCCAAACATATCAAAATAAATCAGTATCATTTTTATTTAATTTCAAGGATTAATCTATAAACCCCCAATTTTTCTCAGATTTCTCACTATTATAAAGATTTGAAAAATAATAATTGTTAAAAACATCACTTTAGTTTGCATCTGCTAATCCCAAACTCCCAATCCATCCTTCCCCCACTCCCCCTCGGCAACTACAAGTCTGTTCTCTATATCCGTGATCCTGTTTCTGTTTCATAGATAAGTTTGTTTGTGTCATTTTTTAGATTCCACATATAAGTAATATCATATGGTATTTGTCTTTCTCTTTCTGACTTAGTTCACTTAGTATGATAATCTCTAGGTCCATCCATGTTGCTGCAAATGGGTGGATAAACAAGGTCCTACTGTATAGCACAGGGAGCTATATTCAATACCTTGTGATAAACCGTAATAGAAAAGAATATGTAAAAGAATGCAGATATGTATAACTGAATCACTTTGCTGTACAGCAGAAACTAACACAACATTGTAAATCAACTATACTTCAATAAAATAATTTAAAAAATAAAATAGAAACATCATTTTATATGGCTTGCTTTTGCACTTCCATTGAGTTATGAGTTACTCTGAAGTCAATGAACTGGCTTGGAATAAAAACCCAGAGATTAAAAAAGAAACAGTCTAAATTTGACATGTGCATATTGAAACTATTGAACTTTCCATTTGAAAATAATCATTTAATTCCATTATGTTTCATTACATCTCTCAAATATTTCAACTATTACGGAGGAAATTGAATGTATTTAAATCAAGATGATAACTTGGAGAGGAAACACATATTCAACTCACAAAAGATGCATAATAGGACAATATAATCTGTGGTAAACACACACATATTTATATAACTGACTCAGAATTTTAAGGGAGAAATAATACCGTTTTTAATACTATCATTCTTATCAGACACAAAACACTAGTACGTGGTGCACTGCTGTGTGCACTGCTGTGTTCTGTCAAAACTTTCATACTTATATCTATATGTATCTATAACTATCTCTCTATATATTAATCACAAGGCAAATAAAATCTTAATGAAGTTCATACAATAATACTTTGCAGTCAAGCCTTCAGGCTGTATTTATCATGGTGTTTACATGTTTATTCAATTTATTAGACAATATTTTGGAAGCAACTAAATATATTTTAATAATAATTTTATTTGAATGCCAAAAGGTTAGCCAATATCCTGAGGCGTTTTTTTTTTTTTTTAAGGTGATTTTTTTTTTAACATCTTTTTTGGAGTATAATTGTTTTACAATGGTGTGCTAGTTTCTGCTTTATAACAAAGTGAATCAGCTATACATATACATATATCCCCATATCTCCTCCGTCTTGTGTCTCCCTCCCACCCTCCCTATCCCACCCCTCTAGGTGGTCACAAAGCACCGAGCTCATCTCCCTGTGCTATGTGGCTGCTTCCCACTAGCTATCCATTTTACTCTGAGTTTTTTAATGATTGTGTGGAATATTTACTCTGCAGACTTTTGGTTCACTCCATAATATATAATGGAAATAAATTATAATACATGTAAGGTTAAAATCAAATATTAATTTTGTTATGCTTTTGGATATTTCAAAATTATGGCCACCTGATTTTGGCATGTGAAACTTACAGTGAACAATGCATAAATACATATATTAACTTTATGAAATACTACAAATTGCTTATATGTAGCTACATTATATTATTAAATAATCATAAATATCAGCGTCTTCATATTTATATATAAATTTTACAACAAAAAATTTAACATATACACAGAGCATTTACTATCTTAATGAAAAGCTATCCAGCTAACTATCTTAAGCACACAAGATAATATTATAGAACAATATCTTTAATACCTGGAGATCATTAAATGTGAAGGTTCAAACAATACAGCTTTTATTGAAACCAAAGGAAAATATCTTATCAACCAGGCTAAGGCAACTATTTCTTAGATAGGACACAAAATCATACAAAAAGTAATCACACAAGAAATAAACCTAAGAAACTAGAATAAATTAAAATGAAGAACTTCTATTCATCAAGAGACATCAACAGGAGATGAAAAATTCCACCAAATGGTTTCATATACAATATAAATATCCAGTGGTGTGCTAGTAAATGTTTAACACCTAGTACTCCAGAAGAAAAGTCCTATTTTTTTAGTGTTTGCCAATATATGTGGTGTAAATACTTCTACCATGGTGCTTTTAAAACTACTAAGCAGCTCTCAAAATTCTTGACACTTCAACAGTAGGCTCTTACGAATCAGGTTAAGGCACCCTAGCATATCAGTGTATATATACAGCAAAGGATTCAATACCCATATGTATATGATAAAAAAAAGGATAAATAACATAATTTTAAAAGGATAGATAATAGATAATATGACAAATAGTTTTAAAAAATAAGTTTTTAGTACCACTAATCTTCAGGACATTCAAATTAAAATATCCCTATATACACAACAAAGTGGCTAAAAGAGAAGGATGAAAAATCCCAGTGTTACTGAGTATCTAGAGCAACTGAACTCTAACATCCTGCTGTTGAAACCTGAAATAACCACTTTGGTAAAACGTCACTCTCTCCTGAAGCAGAACATATGCACAGCCTATATGCCCAACAAAATATATACACATATTCCCTAAAAGACATGTTCCAGATATCCATATGACTATTACTCATAAGAGCCAAACTCCAGAAGCTATCCACATGCTTATAAATGGGAGAAAGGACCATAATTTGGTATATTCACACAGTTGCCTACTACACAGTAATGAGAAGGAGTGATTTACCACAGCATATAATCTTACAAATGTAACTTTGAGCAAAAGAAGCAAAGCAGTACCTATCATATGTTTTCATTTGTAAAACGTGATTAAGTAGGCAAAGTAATCTATCTTCCTAGAATTCAAGATAGTGTTTATGTTCTGTGGGTATAGTTACTAGAAAACAGCAATTAAGGTGGGGGCTACAATGTACTCTAATTTTTATCTTTTTTTTTTTTTTATTTATGTGAGTGCTGGTTATATGGGTGTGTTCATTTTGTGACAATTCACTGAGACTGTGCACTTAAGCTATGAGCAATTTTCTCTGTGTATGTTTATATAAAAATATTAAAAAGACAGGAGATGACATAAATTTAAAAAATATTTTGTACCATTTTATAAAATGAAATGATTTGTAGGTTTATTTATATATATTTGTAAAATATAAGTTACAAATTAAAAAAATAACTTCTCAAGGATAAAATTATTGTTCTATGCATATCCAAATAACATTTTATAAAATGTCTTCCATTTTCAGCAGAATCCTTCTGGAAGGGCAGAGGGATTTTCCCTTGATTCTATGTGACACTTGTTTTTCATAATCTTACATTGTTTCTAAAAATATCACCAAAGGGAACACATTAGAGTGCCCAGAGGTGGTTGCCTACAGTCTCTTAAAACAACTTCTTCAAGATACATTTCAATAGTGCTGAATTACCAGATAAAGAGGAGACGGAGTCAATTGCCTCTGTGTTTCCAAAGATATCGTTCCCCCCAGATATGAAATGAATGATACAAATGCCCATATTATCTGTATTTTATATGTCAATTACAAGCTAAATCTTTATCATGTTTACTATTAAGGAACAGATAAACACTGAAAATCCTTTTACTAAAATAACCCAATCAGTTTCACAACACAGACTTATGTTTACTTATATTCTGTAGTAATCAATTATAAATGTAATCCATATTCACATTTTTAACACGTTATTGAATGCATTAACCACAGAAATTAACAAATAAATAACACCCCCCCAAATCACCTTAGAAGTTACTGGTGATTTCTTATCATCTCTATTTCCATACTTACATATTTTACTTTCAACTCTCTAAAGCTCCAACATCAAGTTTTAATAGAAGAACCCAATTCTGATAAATCCTGACAGGTTATAATTTTATAAGTTTTACTTTCAATAACTCATTGCCTTATTCATTGGCATCAAATAGACCTCGCTATAAATATATTTAATATATAAAATTGTCATTCATATCCAAAGAAATTTTGTCCATGGTATAAATCTTTACCTTCCTGAATGATGCTTCAAATTCACTTAGAAACCTATCAAAGGCTACATCAAATGACTATATTACTATAATCTACTCAAGAACATAAACATTAGATAGAAAATATCACATAGTTTCTTCAGAATTTCCATGAAAGTAAGGTAAAGTATCAAGCTACTTATGCAAATTCCCTTTACTGTTATTAATCAAGCAGGGGTAATAGAGAAAAACTATAAAATTTAGTATATTAATTATAATCTTACCATAGGCTCACAGGTTAGGAATTCAAAGAAAAAGTTCACCACCCTGAGACCTAAAAAAGTACAACCAAAAACATTTTGTATTAGTATGGGTATTGCATTTTAATTCAAGATCATAAAATGTTAAATAGTGATTCAATATCATGAAAAATTTTATTTTATGTACAATTAGTGTACATATAACTTGACAATTTTGACTACATTTGTCTGAAATAGCATTACTGTTACTCAGCTCACATCACTATTGTGATTTGAAATTAATTACTCTAATTTCAGCTCTTTAATGAAGGCATGACAAACAAGCAGAGAAAATTTGTCTCTTTTGCTTCTTGTGGAACTATGGGTGAGGGACACATTTGCAAGCAAAATGTATTTTGCATATATTATTTTAAAAAGCCTTCTCAGTTAGACTCAGTTAACAGTGTCAAATACACACACGCACACACACACACACACACGTTACTGTGTACAAATGTGATTAGCATACCATAATCCAACTGATCTCTTTGCTTTAATCAGTGGGTAATATATATCTCTCCATGACTATAAATATTCTCTATCATCATTTTAAAGATCATGTAGTATTCCATAGTTCATTGTAGTATTCCAATAGCACTTTATGAAACTGGTTATTATTACTGTCATTAAATCAAGACATTTGATTACCATCACATGTGATCATATTTAGTAGTTAACGTGCTTTGCAAGAGTTTTATCATTTTGATGCTGTGGTAACTTGCTCATCAACACACATTTATTACGCCCTTGAATTTGCTTCCTTCGAGGTAGATACTGTTCTATATGAACAAAATAAGGAAACTGAAGATTTCATTTCTACCCTCAATGAAGAAATTAGTAGCATTTATGAGCCCTTTAGAAAACTCATGAATGACTGGTATATACGCAGGTGCTCTACTGTGTAATGTGTTACAAGTTCATAGAAGATAGAAAACTGACATCCATTATGTAAATTCCTTATGAGTGGTGTTGCTTTGGAGGATACGTTTTTCTCAGATTTCTATTCATTAAATCTTTTCTACTACAAATGAAGGAAACATTATATAACATAGTTTATCTGACAAAGGAATGCTATTTAATTCTTAGGAGGCATTATCATATGTGGAAATGATTTTGACAGTAATAGGAACCACCTGAGTGAAATAAAATGTTTCTAACATTCTTCTGATCAAATGTTAGTGGAAAACAAACTATTACTATCACTGAAGTATAAATATTCACATTAAAATGTATTGTTCTTATTCTGCAAATTGAAATGCATGTGCGGAGTTAAATCTTCCATAATGAATGCTCAGACTTTCTTGGTCAAAGTCACCGAACCAAGAGGTGGCAGAGACTCGACTGTACTCTGAGTATCTGATTCTCAATCCACTTGTGTTTCACTCCAGTTACTGGCCATGGCCCCAGGTCTCCGTGTTCCCAAGTGGTTACACTGCTTACTAGCCCTCCATAGATGTCTCTGCTTCCCATCCCTTTTACTAATCCGAATGCACATGGACTAACCTTGCCAGTGTCCCAGGCTCACTATTCTACTGCTTTCTGCTTTCATTTTCCCTATGGGAGCAAGGAAGGAGAAGATCTACTTCCTACTGATGTTGGTTGAAAGGGAAGTCTTTCCCAAGAATCTAGTGTGATCTGAATGCTTACACTTCAGAAAGTCAATCAAGGAATTATAGTGACTTGCCCCCAGTGTTCCCCTCTTTTATCAAGAGGTGCATCAATTTAAATTTGGGGCAAATGTTAAATTAAGTGTTAGAATCAATATTCAGTATTGCCATCGTGGAATGAACTCCTTGGATACACTAACTGAAATTTTTAATGGTTATTACCATTTTATTATTACAGATTTAAAGTCGAGCTTTAAGATTTGACATTATAATACAGAAACAATGATTTCTTTTAGCACTATCAGATGCTAGATTATTCCTGCAGGCACTGTGTTGCATATTTGCAATATAAATTGACATTTTCAACTGAATAATAGAATTTCAACATAAAAAGCACATAAGGTTATTTATGTTCTCCAGTTACACATAGAATGCTTATCTGTATCTGAATGTGAATACTCAGTAACAGTAAATCCAAAGGACATCCTTGTTTGTATTACTGACATTGTTATACTGATTAGATATGTTGGACACTCAGACTTGAAGTCACTGCTTATGTTTAAATTCAGGGATTCTAGAAATGACATTAAATGCATTTGGCTAGTTGTTTCTCAAACCGAAGGCCAAGCCAGGGAGGTGATTTTAGGCATATAAGAAAGCCAAAGCAGAAATATGGCCCACCTCAACTTTAATCTACCTTTTTCGATGATTTACATGGCCTGATTCAGGCAAGAATACTGAGTACTGGGATATACTTAAAGAGGAAAGAGGCCATTTTAACATGATATGAATGAGATAAATATTTTTAGGGGAGAGATTTGTGGTGAAGGATCAGTTATTAAACTGTCAATGACATTGGCACTGACAATGTGGTCCTTAGGGTGGTCCTTGATGCATTTCAGGAAATTTTATTTCAGGTAATAAGATTCTAGCTAAATGAATTTGATCAGGTATACTTCTTTCATTTGTGCTACTTATCTTTGGAGGAATAACCACTCAGAAAGATCTTATGCTGAGCCAAGTAAGCAAACTTCAGGGAAAAAAAAAAAAAAAGAGAGAGATTGGTAATTCTGGAAGTCTAATATCCTAAACCTATGATATTCAAGGAGGAATCCTTCACAGTAATGTCTATATAACTGTCAAATTACTGCAGAAATCTTAAAAAGTTGTACTTGAATTAGTATTTCTATAGATTACAGCTATTAATTAATGGATTTATTGGATATGTGGCTGTTTGGAAAAATTCATGGAATTGGCATTTCAGATGGTGATTTCTCTGATGTTAACACAGTTTGGAGTACTTTATTTCTTCTTGGCTCAATTTTGCTGAAAAATTCAATTTTTAAAGGGAATGACAAAAGATTGAATTTTTAAATGATTTGGAAACCTAAAAATTGTGAAGTTATTTTAAATAATTATAAATAATTTTAAATAATTGCAAATTATTTTAAAGACAGTATGGTGGGTTTAGAAAAATAATATTTAGTTAGCAATGGATAAATAGTACAATGCTAAGATTTCTATACTTTATTTCATATATCTTCAATTGGCATTCACAAAAGTCTCTTGTATTTCCATTAATACTCACAAAAAGTGAGATTATTTTCCACATTTTCAGTTAAAAAAATGGAAGCTAACAGTTGCCAGAATATACTCCAAAATGTCTTATCACTAATACATTGTGAAGTCAAAATTCAACTCAAGCTGAATTAAGTTCAGGATCTCAATTAAGCCATATGCCATAAATAGCACTTACTAAAAATAAGCAATATGTAAAGCACTGGTTTAAGTATTTTGTATGTATCAACTAATTTAATTCCCACAACTGTATCTAAACTTTACCCATGAAAAAAACTTGAGCTGTGAGAAAGTTATTGTGTAAATGTACTATTACACAAGTTGTTTTTTGTTGTTGCTGTTTTTGGTTTTAACCCAGAGACCCTGGTATCAAACTGTTCTGTGAACCATTACACAACCCAGATTCCACATTCTATTTTACTATTGTGCAATATTTCTTGCAAGTGGTATTTTGATGAATATATATATATATATATATATATATAAAATTAGATTCAGGGGTCATGTAATTACACATTTATTATATGTCTACTATCCCCTTAGTTGATCCTTTAAAGTATCGATAGTAGTTAACATTGATTGAATATCTACTATGCGTCAGGAAGTATGTTAAGTGCCTTAGGTTCAACTCATTTAATCCTTAGAACAATCCTACCAGGTTATTATGATTACTGTTCTTATATAGATAAGACAATTGATTAGAGAGGTTAATAAACGTGCCCAAGAGCATAGAGGTAGAAATGGTACCGCTGAATTTCAAACACAAACTCTCTTACTCTATTCATTACATGCAGCAAAGAAATTCTGATTCTTTTAATGAAGAGGAGGTGTGAAATAAATTAAGGGTTTCCATTTTATTCTATTTAGAATGAAATAAAAATTCAACTTCATAAAGCAGAGATATAACTACACTCTCAATTTATTTTAAATGAATGTACAAAAATAATAAACAAATTAAATCATTCCAGTCTTACAACTCCAACATATTATGACTAATTTTAGATAGAGACAGCTCCATAGTGCCTAGCTCATTAAATGCTAAACTGAAACTATACATTATTTTCTGCCAATAAATTTTAGAATACATGAGATTTTACAAAATATGCAAGTTTTATGTAATATATACATAATTTTGGTATAAGTTATCAGAAATGCTTTCTTAGAAAACCAGATAGCCTTCTATACATTTAGAAAATTGCAAATACTATGTTTATTAAAAAAAAAAAAAACAGACTTTGAACTCTTGCTTCTTTCAAGACTGTCAAGCTTATCATCTCAGAAACATAATTCTTATTATAATTGCAGACTACATGTATGGGGGAAAAAAGTAGACTGTTTCAATGGAACCTGGCATATTGTAAATCCTCAATAAATAACTAATAAACACCTAAAGAAATAATTCAATGCTTCAATAAAGAAATAATTGCTGACAGGCCCTTAGGAAGAAAACTACCCTGTATTTAGGTGTTAGATTTTTACCTTAGCTCAGTAACATCCAGACTTTCTCAATGTCTTATTTAATACCTAAATCATTTCTTTCAAAGCAGATCTTAAATTCTGGGAAAGCTGGAGGGACAGGCAGTGATAAGTTTCGGAACTATCAACTCATCCCATAATTAGGTAATTTGTATATCTGTAAATCTGTTGCTCAACTATAACTATGAACAACACATATAACTATATTAGTTCAGTAATTCATTTATCTATTTAATAAATATTTTTTGAGCAACTGTGTGTCAGTCACTAGTATTCTAGAATGTGAGGTTAAAGTGATGAACAAGACAAACACGGTCCGATCTCATAACTTTTATTTATTTATTTTTGCGGTACGCAGGCCTCTCACTGTAACGGCCTCTCCCATTGCGGAGCACAGGCTCCGGACGCGCAGGCTCAGTGGCCATGGCTCACGGGCCTAGCCGCCCCGCAGCATGTGGGATCCTCCCAGACCGGGGCACGAACCTGCATCCCCTGCATCGGCAGGCGGACCCTCAACAATTGCGCCACCAGGAAAGCCCCGATCTCATAACTTTTATATCCTGGTTACAAATATGATATTTAATGATTTTATATTTGATTGCCACTATCAAAAGGCACTACAAATGCTGCCCTAACACTCTAAACTCTTTCATAAGGATTGTTCTTCAGGTGTTCCAAACCCTAGCTTAATATATTTTAATAAGTTCAAATGGATTTAACACTATGACGGAAAGTTCCAGTTATCCCCCAATATCCATCTTTCCCTGTTTTTAGCGAAAGAACTGCTGATTTTTAGCTAGGTTCATGTCTACTTGGAAAAAGATTCTTAGTCTTGGTGCCATAAGACTAAGCTCTGGCAAAAGCATGTATGTGCAAGCAGAGTGAGCAACTTCTAGGAAGTGCCACTGAATGTAGAGAGTACGCCCATCTTTGTCTCCTTTTCTCGTTAATTCTCTAGCTAGAATGCAGCATTAATGCCTGGAGCTCCAACGGCAGTTTTGTTTGTTTGTTTGTTTTTTGTTATTGTTGTCGTTAATCATGAGAGGCTACACTCCTCTTTCTGCTCCCTTAAACTCTACTCTGTTACAAGTAGAGTAATAAGACGGGAGGAGACTGGATCCTGGACAGGGTATGTCATCTCAGGCTTGGATGGATGACCATTTAAATGCGAATGAGAAATGCTACAGACACAGAAAGCAGATTAGTGGTTTTCAGGGACTGAAGGGTGAGCAGAATGTGAATGGCGGCCAGTAGGTACAGGTTTTCTTTTTGGCTCATGAAAACATTATAAAATTTAGAGAGTGGTGCTGTTTACACAATGCTGAATACACTAAATCCAATGTACTGTACACTTTAAAAGGTTATACGAAAAAAGAATTTTATAGTATGGGAATTACATCTCAAAAAAGCTATTATAAAAAAACTTGTGCCTTATATCACCTTATTAGTTTAATATGATCGTAAAGAATTTGGATACATTTTACTGTGACAGAAAACTAATTGTACAGCATATTCTTTGGAGACTCAAATTTGTCTGAATCTATTAGTTTCCTACTGTGCATTAACATGTTTGTATATATTAGAGAAAATGGAAATGACAAGAGATGGCGATCTTTCTTCCACGGTTTAAAATCTACTGAGGAAAGATGTTATTCATGAATTAACTGACAGCACAAACCATTAATCTCCCAGGGCTTTTGTGAGGATTTCATTATATAATTGGAAGTTATTTGAAAACTGCTATATAACAAAAGGCATGACTAGGAAAAAAAAAAAAGTTGCCAAAATACATTATAGGCTGGAATTTGTCTTTTAGCCTGTTGGTAGTGGTGCCTTTGATATCTTTATAACTGAATGGATATCTGGTTTGAAATTGTGCTTACAAAAAACCAAAATGTTAAAATCTCTAAATAAAGTTTTATCTTTGTTAAAAAGGTATAAAACGAAAGTAATGATTACAAATATTTCTGGTGTCAAATAGATATAGAAACAACATTAAGCAATCCATTTTTGGAGTGGGAATTTACATGTTTTAAACTAAAATGTATAGATCCTTACATTTAATATTTTGACTCTTAGATATCATTATCCTTAAACATGCCACTCCAAATTATTCAAAACATTAACATTTTATTAAAAATGTTTGTTGTGCTCATATGATTGGCAACAATAACTTCCAACTATAAATGGGTATATTATAAGGAGATTCTCCAAACCCTTTTTCATGGGTGGTATTGTCATGTTATACTTTTTCTAAGTTGCCATTCAGCCACATTAATAAAGTTTCAAAAATAATAATGCTCATGATAAAAGCTGTTGTGTTATAGATACCTACACATTTGAGAAGAAATTAAAATTGTAAATGATAATTTCCATCATAATATCATGATCTTTTCATTACTGGAGTTGGTTATACTGGGAAATCTGTAAGAACCTGTGAAAGTTCACAGGATTGGTTTAACCTTTATGGAAATTATTTGGTAGCTATAGCAACATTTATTTTCATCTCACTTCAACTGTTGCAAGAGGTCAGATAAGCTTTGGAGCTTCAGTTCAGCAGCTGCCATCATGACTGTTAGATCGTTTTCCCTCCCTATTCTCAAAGTACAGAGCTGTATTTGGACCGCATAGTCCCTTTCTAGCTTACTCTACATATTGGCTACTTGAATAACCCCCTGGAAAATACCCAGTATTCCTTATTCTTTTCCTTTTACCATTTTCTTGGCAATTACCAACACAGAGATAAAAGTGAGGTATATAGCAGTACCTCTCAAACTTAAAAGCCCATACCTCTTAAACGCACATACAAATCATTTGGGATTCTTAATAAACTATAGATTCTCATTGATAGTTCTGGACTTGTTAGAAATGCAGCATCTCAGGCCCTGTCCTGGAATTATGGACCAGATTCTTCATTTTAACAATATCAGCAAGGTTTTTTAAGCCATGTGTTCTTTACCTCTAAGATGGGGTAGTCGTAGATCATGTACCCCACAACCTCTGTCTCCTCTTTAATCTCCCTTCCACTCTAATCCTCCCCACCTCAATTAGATGATGTTCCATAAAATCCTCTCTTCTAAGCTTTGAAAAAGAAAGCTGCTATACCTAAATGTTTGCTTCCTATTTTGCTATTCCACCACACAACTAGCCCTATGCATTGCTCATGTTTCATCATCATTATCATTTCTTAACAGTTACCTACCCATGGCATTCCTAATAGCCGCAAAAGTGAAATATTTCCAATCCCCCCCCTTTTCTGTATCTACTTCTCTCTCCTGCTATGACATAATTTGCTTATACATTTTTAAGTGGATTAAAGTTATTCATGTTAACAACTTCAATTTTCCTATCTCCATTTAAATAATGTATCTTCATCTATTCCTAATATATTACTTCATTTCCAAGAAAGGACTCTCTCTCCTTCTTGTATTCTTGTTTTCATCTTCTCTTGCCTGTCCTAAAGACATCTTTTATGCTTTTTCTAATGACAATCAATTTCCCATTCTCCATTTGATCATTCCTTTCAGCCTATAATGTCAAGCTTTACCTTTCCTGGAGAACTTTGCCCTTGATCTGCCTACCTCTTCAAGCTTCTATCTTTTATTTTTCTTTTGGGTGGGCAGTCTACACTTACTTTTTATACCTAACAATATGTTGTTTACCCTAATAACTATA
Organism: Delphinus delphis; assembly: GCF_949987515.2. NCBI lineage: Eukaryota > Metazoa > Chordata > Mammalia > Artiodactyla > Delphinidae > Delphinus > Delphinus delphis. The sequence continues at coordinate 59,317,955 of NC_082688.1, forward strand.
ATGGCACTCTTTATTGAGCATCTCCAATAGTGCCAAAACATCAAATCACATTCTTCTTAATGTCATCATCAACCTCAAATAATTCACAGCCCGTGTACTTGTTGACTACTTCCTTCTTGAAATTCTCTTATGCCAGGGATTCCGTCACTGCCTTCTTATTTTTTAGTTTTAGTTTTCTTTTTTAATATTCTGATGATTACAGCTTGTGGGTTTTGCTTTGCTTTTTTCTCCTTCCCAGTATCTTTAAATATAGGCAGACTTGCAGCATGTCTACCCTCAGCACCAAGCACAAGGCCCAGGGGCATAGCTGTGCTCGGGGATTTTTGAATGAATACGTGAATCAGTGTATGACTATATTTTGTGATCCTCTCCTATGTCTACATCTTCCATATCCGAAATTACCCTCATACATATGGCTTAAGTTACCATCATCTCTATGGGGAATATTTCCAAATAAGTATTTCTAGACCTGCCTGTACTCCCCAGTTCAAGTGTTATTTCCCAACTTCGTGCTAGATGTTTCTACTTACCTGCTGCACAATTACCCTGAAGTCAAAATACCCAGAACAAAATTAAAACCCACTCTACTTGTTGCTGTTGCCAAAACCCACTCTACTCTCTGCCTTCTCGCTGTTACTGACACTTCTAACTTGTCATTTTTTTCAACTTCATTGAGATACAATTGACATGTAATATTATGTAACTCTAAGTTGTAAAATGTGTTGAATTGAAACACTTTTGTGACACAGTGAGGGTACCACTATAGCCTTAGTTAACACCTCATCATATCACAAAATTGCCATTCCTTTTTGTGGTAAGATCATTTAAGATCTACTCTCTTAGCAATTTTCAAGTGTATAATACAGTATTGTTAACTATAATTACAATGCCATGCATTAGATCCCCATAACTTATTCACTTTCTAACTGCAAGTCTGTATTCACTGACTGACATGTCACTATTTCCCCTACACTGCAAGCCCCTGCTAATCGCCACTCTACCCTTTATTTCTATGAGTTCAGCTTTTTAGACTCTACATGTAAGTGATATTGTAGAGTATTTGTCTTTCTCTGATTTATTTTACTTAGAATAATGTTCTCAAGGCCCATCTGGGTTGTCACAAATGGCAGGATTTCCTTCTTTCTCATGCCTGAATAATATTCCATTATACAGATATAAATAAATCTTTATCCATTCATCCATTGATGGACATTCAGGTTGTTTCCATATATTGGCTATTATGAATAATGCCACAATGAAAATGGAAGTTCAGATGTCTCTTCAAGATCCTGTTTTCATTTTTTTTTAAATATATAAACCCAAAAGTGGAATTGCTGGATAGTAATTGTAATTTTTTTGAGGATCCTCCGTACTATTTTCCATAGCATTTGTACCAATTTACATTCTCATCAATAGGGCAAAAGGGTTCCTTTTTCTCAACATCTTCACCAACACTTGTAATCTCCTGTCTTTTTGAGTGTAGCTATTCTAACAGGTATGAGGAGATATCTCATTGCAGTTTTGATTTGCATTTTCCTGATGATTAGTGATGTTGAGCATCTTTTCATGGGTCTATTGTCCATTTTTACGTCTTTCTTGGAAAAAATACCCATTTTTTAAATCAGATTTTTTCTGTTTTTGTTATTGAGTTGTATAAATTCTTTATATATATATATAAAATATTAAACCCTTCTCAGGTATATGGTTTGCAAATATTTTCTCCCATTCCGTAGGTTACCTTTTCATTTTGTTGATTGTTTCTTTTCTGTGCAGAAACTTTTTAGTTTGATGTAGTGCCATTTATTTATTTTTGCCTTTGTTGCTTGTGCTTTTGGTCTCATGTTTGAAAAATAGTTGTCAAAATCAGTGTCAAGGCGCTTTGTAGTGAACAAAAGGGAAGAATTCAGATATGTTTTGTTAGGAGGTTATTAGCATGGAAAAGCTGAAGGCGGGTTAACCAGAAGCAGGGCACCCTATGTGACTGATTGGGGAGCAGTTTTGGCTTTCTCTGGTTGGTTTTGAGTTGGAAGGAGGAGACAAAAATTAAGAAAGTTGGTAGTCACTCTCTTGAAAATATCCTGAAAGTCCTGGACTTTCCTAACCACTCTGAGCAAATTGATGCAGAGGTTGTGGTTTGGATTCCTAGGCTTGTTGGTCAGAGTTCTAGTGTCACATATGGTCTGGTTGTTGTCCATTTGTTTATTTGTTTATTATCTCATTCTTCCCCTCCAATCACAGGGGAGTTCCTCAATTTAGCTACTAAGCTGAGCCATTTATAACATACTAATGAATATTTGTTAATACAACAAAAATATAATTGGCATAATGGCAATTATTATGTGGTTACAAATATATAATAAAGTTGTAATTTTTATGAATTGAGTTTTATGTACCAAAGTATATTATTTTTAATATTGAAAATATTTTTATTGAACATTCTTATTTCTTCTAGTAGTCAACTGCTCAATATGAAACTTATTTACACTGTATTAAAGATAATTTAGTTAGTGTCAAGACATAAGTTTATTTCCCATGATTCTATGAGGTAAAATATCTTTCTTTCAACTACTTAAATAGTAGGTTTCTTTATTTCTCAAATAGAAAAACTCATGAATATTTGCATACTTCTCTACTCTTTCTACTATGTAGGCTGGGCATTATTAAATAAAAGAGATTTAGCCAGATACCATGCAACGATTTAGCCCTGAATCCATTTGTAGGCTATCCTGACAACTGCCTATCAAAAACAGAGGGAAAAAAAGATATTTTTCTTTAATATGATTCCTATAATCTCTTATTTCACTAGCATAGCAGATGTATTATACTGCCCAGTTACTGCAGTTCTTCTCAAACTTCAGAGTATATCAGAATGGCTGAAGGGCTTGGTTGTACACAGATATCTGGACCCTGCTTCCAGAGTTTCTGATTCAGTAGGTGGTGACTAGAGTCCCAAATATTGAATTTCTAATAAGATCCTAGGGGATGCTGCTGCTGCTGATAGAGCACCCTACTTTGAGAACCACTGAGTCAATACTTACTAACAGAATCACACTTATCTGGTCTTGCCCTCTTAAGGTTCTCAATCTAATAAAGACTCTGTTTTAAGAATAAGTTTACACAAGCGAATAAAAACAGAAGGACACAAATAAATTGGTTAGTAAAATAGAAACATGCCCATGTAAGTTATTTACATTTTTAATAATCAAATCTGGCTAAAATTTATAAAATAAAACCCAAATGGAAGTAAAACCCAGTTGACTAAGTGCATCATACCAATCACTTACTCTAGGGTACTTATAATGTTTCTTTCTTTTTTTAGTTACAAATTAGAATTATGCATCAAACACTGTTCCATAATCTGTTTTTATCACAGTGCAGTCTATCACAATCATGTTCTGTTCTGTTACAGTGTGAGTTCCACATGGGCAGGGATCTTTGCTCCCTTTGTTGATAGATGCCAAGTTCTTAGAACAGAGCCTAACACGTAGAAGTTGTTCCTAAATGTTTGCACGTGTCTCACTATTTCTTTTGGTTAAGAGGAAAGATATGAATGGTTTTACAGCTTTAGATTGGTATAACCAAATGACCTCCAGAAAGACTGGACCAGTCTCTCCTCCCACCAGCCCTGTGTGCTTGTGCTTATTTCCCTCCCTCCTAAACACTCCTGTATCTATCTGCCAGTAGTAACATTTACTGCTACATGTGTTTACCATATGTTGTTTTTCAAATTTTAACATCTCTAAAATCAGGATGCATACCCAATGGAATAATTTAGCTTTTTTTTTCCTTTTGTAGAGCTCTATAAAATAATGATTTGTCTTTATAATCCATGGCGTTTTAGCAAAAAATATAAATCCAGTGACACATAAAGCCTAGCGCTGCATTCGTGAACACTAGTCATAATTACTTCAAAAGCTATCTAATGCTATTAAACATTTTGAAAGATCACTGGAACACTATGTGCTGAATGTCACAGATTGCTGATTAACTTCATAAGAAGTATCCTGCTTTCCATGTGCTTACTGAGGAATCAGAAACAAGAGGACCTGTCTTAATTACTACAAATCAGTACTACTTGTCTTGTATTTAAAAGAGACAGAAGAGAAACAGAACATGTCACCAGATTTAGATTAACAAAAACCTTTCATAAAGGAAACATGTATTAAGAAATAAAAGAAAACGTGAATACAGATGCAACCAAAACCCTGTAATTTTTCCATGGGAAAAAATGTATAAAATCTTTAAGAGAATCTTACTGAATGTATCTGCCATATGCTATAGCATGCTGGTTTGACTCTCAAATATTAAAATAACATACCAGATAAAACTATTGTATATTTTTTCACTATTACATAATTTTCAACATTTAAAATCTTTTGAAGCAAATATTTCTCCAATTACTTAGAAATAAAAAGGATGAAATGGTGTGATGGCTTCATAATGAATATGCATCAGAATGGTCAACTTTATCAGCAATATATACAAAGATATTAAAATTGGATAAAATTTTTGCCACAAAGCTGAAAATATCTTATTTGAATGCAATATTAAATTATTTCCTAAGTTGCAGTTTCTCCAAATGGGGATACAAAGAGTTCATACCTCATTACAAGGACTAACCAATATAATATATGCAAAATGTGTAGGAAAGTTGGGGCTCATAACAAGTATTCAACAAATATCAACTATGACAATGACATGGACAATTAAAATATTTAGAAAATAAATCTATGCAGCTACTCTAAGGTTTAATTTCTATTTTCACTTTTACTTCTATAATTAACAGGATTCATAGCAGTAGTGGTAGAATTGCCCACCTTCATAAACATGAATATAGAAAAAAATATTAGCTTCCTTTTCAATGCTGGGGAAGGGGGAAGGAATGCAAATATGTATATATATATATCAAAGATTATACCTATATTCACTTCTGCAAAGGTTTGACTACTCAGAAATTTTTCTCATTGAGAAAAGGGAAACAGAGTTTTGTTATTTTTGCTTGGATTTCAACAGTCCATTAGAGACTCATGTGAGAGAATATGGTGAGACTGGGGTTTGAGGCAAGAGGGAGTGCTTCTGAAGGAAATGTTGAGAATATGGGAGGGAATCACTGCAGATTACAAGAAGGTTGAAGTACAAATGCCAAGTGATTGAACATGGGGGCATTCCCAGAAAGCACCCGCAAGAGCTAAGGGAGTTCTCCTAAGAAAGGAGAGAATCCTCTGTCCTGAAAGTCAGACCTAGGGGAGAACCAAAGTAAAGACCATTGAGGAAGTTTAGTCATTTTCCACCTGATCATTAGTCTTTGTTGGAGTGAGAATCTCCAGTCATTCAATTGTCACCTGGAGAGATTGTTTCTTCTTTAACACAGCACCCTACCCACTGACTGTGCAGGAGGAGTGACACCTTTCATGACTTAGTTCAGTACTTTGTTCATTACTCCCAAAAAGCATCTACTTCCTAAAGACCTGCGACTTGAGTAAAGGTGGTTGTAGTCCTGGCTATCTATTGGCATAGTAGTATAGGATAGGACTGCTGCATCTGTACATGAACAATGGAAGGTAGGTAATAATGTTATTATAATACTATAGTATTTCTGTGCATTAAAGCTGTCAATTCGGTAGGAATCAATTTAGAATACAAAGGATGAACACTTGATAATCTAGAGCAAAAAAATAAAAATGAACATTCGAAAGTAAATAGAGACATTTCCTTAGATACAAATGTTAAGAGTGTTTTGTCGATTCTCAAGATGGGCTATATAATGGAGTTAATGAAAAACACCACTCCGATTAGCTCCATTGTAAAAGATTTTGCTCTTAGGAGTATGTGAGTAATCCCATGAGCATACACATCCTTTGCAGGAGTCTGTGTTTAACTAGGGAAAAAATATTTGTACTTAAGAATAACTATAACATATATATTTATGTATGTGCAAAGGAACACACATGTGTACATTATTTATCATTGTACTTTAGTTAAATAGGTATTAATTAATATAGATATTGTTTATTCTAAGGCTTGGTCAAATGCCAAGTTTAAAATACAAGCAATATTAAAGGTATCTTTAGTGAATACTTTCTCAGCAGAGAGACCAGATAAAATAGACAGCATGCCAACAAAATAATTCCTGAATAATTCTTCTCTGAGTGTTCTACATGTTAGACATGTATTATACATAAACACCTTTAGATATCAATAAAATATTCAGAGGTACCCCTGCTATTTCCTTAATGATCCTTGAAGAGATGATATCATACTGTATTATTGTCCATTGTTCACTTTATAGAAAACCTTATTTTTTTCCTACTTAGGTCAATTGTTACTGTTAATACACAGAAATATATATTAAAACACCACCAGCACTTCATATATCATTTGTGATGTTAGCCACATTTTCCTAAGACTAGCAAAACGTACAAAAAATGATTGACTGCTAATTTTCTTTCATGATACATTGACAAACCAAAAGTTGAAATCATATAGTATAGGATATGGTTAAATATTAAAGACTTTATTGTGTGCACTAGTCCATATTCTTCAAACCAGGATCTAAACTGATGAATAGGATTATGTATATGAATTGGACAGTGAATTGAATTATTATTAGCTTAATCCATTCTAAATATTTAGCTATAAAGAAATATAAAACACATTATGCCCTCAATTTAAAATGTCATTCAGAATTATAAATTAGCATATATGATATTATTTACAATCACGGAGGTCAGTATACAAAATTAATCATAATGAAATTGGTATCCATTGTTTTGGCAAGATTATTCTGCTATGAAAAACGTGGATGGATTGGGATTGACATATATACACTAATATGTATAGAATGGATAACTAATAAGAACCTGCTGTATAAAAAAATACATAAAATAAAATTCAGAAACAAAAAACTGGATAGATCAGAGAAAGAGAATGCCTCAGACTGAGAAAGTAAGTAATCAGCAGGAATGGAGATGCAATGACTTCTCTCAAAGATGCTGTAGGTGAGAAGCTCCCAATGGTCTCTGAAAAACTATTATTAGAAGTGAGGTGACAGAAAAAAGTCGTCAACACCTGCCTAGTCTTTAACACTGACGGAGGTGGGGGAAGGGCAAGGAGGAAGATCAAAATCATAGTTAAAAGCAAAAAGTGCGCAAAGAGAAGATACGAACACATATAACCTCCCCCATTGCAGAGTATCAGCCCGTCTAAGTGGGAAAGGGGAAAAGCCATAACTCTGAACAAAGTTAAAAATATTTGTTGCTATAGTATATAATGGCATATTAATTATACTGAACGAAGAACATTTTATATGTAAAAGTGACTAAAAAGTCTTGGGCCCTGGCTTAAATTCCATTTAGCAGTAAAGAACTAGTCCCACAGATTAATCATAACAGAAAAGGAAACAAAACATACTAAAGTTGCTTTAAGATGATATCCCTTGAGTACGGGCTATTCATGATGATTACAGAAATAATTCATGCTTAGAGAACTACTCAAGAGGGAAAATATTACAGAGTTGCAAAAACTAAATTAGGGGAGAATTCTATAAAGCTAGGGAAAGTCAACAGAGTCAAGTATAGCAGAAAAGTCAAGAAATAAGGACAGTAAAAAAAGGTTACGGGTTTGTGGGGAAAAAAGTTGTTACTGATGATGATGCAGATTTTTGTTCAACAGTGCAAATGGGGAGGAGAGACAGGTGGACAAGAAATAGAGGCAATAGAAATACATATATTTGAAAATGTTGGCAGTAAAATATGGAAATAATAGAATATTTAAAGAATGGACTATGCCAAATACTAAATTAGTAGCATTGATAAAAGAATGCAAATCCTTCCCTAATTTCCCTTACTATTCAAACTAATAGTTTTTGTTGTATCATATTTTTCATTATTCCTGCTATTCATATAAAGGTTAAATGCAAAAAAAAAGTGTCTAGATTAAAGACCTTTTTCCTACAAACAAATATATATTCAGGACTTTGGGATTTCAGCAACTCTAAAGAAATTTCAACGGGCTTTCTTAGAAATCAGATTTTATGGAAGCTTATTCTGATCATCTACAAGATAATTCATTTTTGCCATCTTAAGTTCTATTCGTCAGAAAATGTGTGAGATGTTAAAAGTTTATTGTTTTATGCCAATAAGTTTGGGTGATTTATTGCACAGAAATAAGAGAACTAATATAAAGCAGATGGAGAGGTAAGCAATCAAAAACTACAACACAATGTGAAAACTACCATAATGGTGCAATGGGAAAAGAGAAATAAGAAACCAACTCTGCCAAGAAGAATCAGGGAGGTGGCATCTGGATTGGATAGAAGTTGAAAAGAAAAATAGGAACCATTCCAGGTGTAGAAATGGAAAAAGGCTTTCTAGGTAGAAAAATCACATGTAAAAGGGTATGGCAATCTGAGGAAGTAGTGTGATTGGAAAATGACAAGAAGTTTGTTGTACTGGTTGCTGACATGCAGGTGGAGCCTGGCAAGAAGATTTGAAAAAGTGTCCCACAGTTCACGCATTTTTGTAAATGACTAAGCATGTGCAAGAGGTAAAATTCTCAAATTGATTACTTGGTTCCAGGAAATACATTTCCTCTCAACCATACATATTTTCTCCAGCACACATTTCTTTGTCTAAGAACATATTTCCAAAGACTCTTTGATTTCCCTTCGGTAAAATCCCCTCATAGAAAAACCCTTTGCATTCCAGGAGAGCTACATTCCTTTGGCACAGCTTAGATTTTTTGATCTAATGCTTAAACAGCACATCCTATGAACTAGCATATTTCTCAGTGCTTTGAACATATGAACTCATTCAATCTTCATAAAAAACATGCAAGTTAGATATTGTTAGTATTGTCATTTTACAGATAGAAAACTGAGATGTGGATAGGTTAACTGATGTGCCAAGATTCCCCAGCTAGTGCGTAGTGGAGCTTGGATTCCTACCTAGGCAACTGGCCCCTGTATTATACTGCCTCTCTGTTACACTGAGATTTCAGCAAAGAACACCTGATCTATGTCATTTTCACAAATGAACTTCTCCATGAGTACTCAAATTTTCCATGTTGAAATAACACATTTTACACAGTTTCCTAAATGTGTTTCATGAAATATTAATCCTAGGAGATATTTGGTGGGAAATGGTCAAATAAGTCTGGAGAACCCTGGTCACCATGATATTTTCTTGGAGGTGTACAACAGATGTTCATATTTTTAAAGCTCTGAAAATTCCTACAAAAACAGTCTGTTTAATTATTTTAAGAAAGTATTATGACATATTTCATTCTGTTATTTTCAACTGTTTTCAATCTTATTTGGGGTTATTATGCTTCTAATTGCTCTTAACACCTCACTGAACGACTCTTTGAGAAGTGTTAATCAAGGATGAAATAACTGAATCTTTTACTCATTAAAAATAGGCTTAACCACTACAAACACTACTCTACAAGGAAAAGCATCCACACTAAGGATGCATTCTGGCTCTGAAAAATCACATTTATCATGGAGGTAGTTACAACTGACAAAATTCTTTCACCAGCAAACAGAACTTCCTCACTCTCCCTTTTGCTAATGGAGATTCCCTTATTTTATTTCTTCACTTCTTATTCCTAAGCCCTATAATAAATCTCATCCCGTGATTAGTCCTGAACCTCTTCCCTGCTTTAGGCCCTTCCCAAGCACTGTGCCTCACTCACATCTCAACCTCCTTCTGATAGTCAGAGGACTGGAAGCAAAAGTGGAAAGTGTAGTCATAGAATCTTGAGATGAAGTAAAAATTAAGATGAACCTAAGCATCTTTTAGTTTAATCTTTACCCAGGTAAAAATGAAATCACGGAAACTTACAAGAGGTTAAATGATTTTGAAGTCAAGAGCAGTCATCCCTGAAAATATAGATTCCTTAAACTATAACTTGCTTAATAAATAATATCCTGTAACCCGCCTTCACTGACTAATTGTTTTGCAAATTGCATACACTCCAAGCTTCACCTAGCTTAGACAAAACATCACAAGAATACTTTAACTGCCTCCTGTAGATAACAACACTTCGGACATGATGGATCACTAAAGCAATGGATCACTGCTTAAGTTGTTTTTCAGGAACAGGGAGCTAGTCTTGCACAGTTCAAACCAGTCAATACCAGTCAATACCAGAGACCACTCAACTGAACCTGCATGAATGTTCGTTGGATGACTTTTTGACCTCAGAGGGCCAAACACTCCACCCTCAGATCATGTCAACGCCACCATTTTCTGAACACGTATCCCATGAAGAAGCATATATCAGATACACCCGAGGAGAACACAGATTACTTCACCTTCTCCTTGCCACCAACCATCTTTCCCCACACCTCAGGCAAGCCTGCTTCTTTATCCCACAGATGTCCCAAGCCCCTCACCTTTGGGAAGACAGATTGGAGACTTGTTTCTCCATCTCCTTGCTGGGCTGCCTTGTGAATAAACCCTTTCTCTGCTGCAAACCTTGGTATCTCAGAGTTTAGCTGGCTGTGCATCAGGCAAACAGACCTGGTTTGGTAACAAAGTGCCTAGGGTCATAGATACAATAAGAAATTGACCTTGTTTGGAAGCAGTCATTTTCTGATTGCTGATTCAGTACCCAAGTGGTCTATGTTATAAGCAATAGAGAAGAGGAAGGGAGATAAAATGGTATTCTGCCTCTTGTGCGGGACTGTGCAGTTCACCTAAGCCCAATGGCAACTCCACTGTTAGGACTTGTACTATTAATGTTCTCACCACTCTCCCAACACCAAGAGCCTCACAACTAAAGTCCCTGCTTCCACCATGGCACAGGCATGCAAGGATAGGAGTAGAGGGTTACTGATTAAAAAATGGGTCTCTTGGGCTTCCCTGGTGGCGCAGTGGTTGAGAGTCTGCCTGCTGATGCAGGGAACATGGGTTCGTGCCCCGGTCCAGGAGGATCCCACATGCCACGGAGTGGCTGAGCCTGTGAGCCGTGGCCGCTGAGCCTGCGCATCCGGAGCCTGTGCTCCGCAACAGGAGGGGTCACAACAGTGAGAGGCCCGCGTACCAGAAAAAAAAAAAAAAAAAAAAAAAAAATGGGTCTCTTTACCACACCGAAGAGCTGAATTAAAGCCCTTCTTCATCCTCTTGGCCAAAATTCCCTGTATAGTTACACAACCTGCACTACTGTACATGGTAGGAGGAAGAAAAAGGGGAAATGAGGGAGAGGAGTATGAGAGGGGCATAAGAGGAAAGAGAGGACAGAGGGAGGGGAAAGCCTGGTCTTTACTATTTTCTCTATCCTGAACTCATAATTAGAAAACACAAAACCTCACTGAGTTCTTCCATTCTCTTTTGAGTTTGGTGAGCATCTTTATGGCTGTTACTTTGAGCTCCTGATCTGGTAAATTGCTTATCTCCATGACATTTCTTTCTTTTTCTGACGTTTTTTCTTTTTCTTTCGTTTGGAAGGTATTCTTTTGTCTCCTCATTTTGCCTAACTCTTTGTGTTTGTTTCTAGGTATCAGGTAGATCAGCTATGTCTCCCAGTCTTGAAAGAGTGACCTTATGTAGAAGGTGTCCTGTGGGGTCCACTGGTGCAACCACTGGTCAGCAGAGCCAGGTCCTCCGGGGGTATCCTCTGTGTGGACTGCATGTGCCCTCCTGTTGTGAATGCGTCACTGCTGCAGGTGCACTGGAAGACAGGGTTGGACCCTCAGACTACTGGCTGTAAGGCCCACCATGACTGCTGTGGGCACACTGGTAGTCAGGGCCACCTTGTGGCCTGCCTATGGCTCAACCACAACTACTGTGGGTGTGCTGGTAGATGGACTGGCCCCCATCCTGCTTGTCTGTGAGGCCTGGCTACAACTCCTGTGAGCACTCTGGTGGGTGGTTCTTTCCCCCCAGTCAGAGCCACTTTGGAGGGGCATCAGTGTCAGCCAGGGCCTCCTGCCAAGTGGGGCAGTGTGGAAGTCTGCTTTGGAGGGGTGCAGTGTTAGCCAAGTTGAAGAGTGAAAGAAATGTCACCTGCCAGCACTGGGCCAGTGAGGTTGAAAGAGAGTACAAAAATAAAAAATAAAAAATGGTGCCCACCAGTGCTTCCGTCCCCAGAGGAAGTTCTACCGGATCCCTCCCCCTCTGGCACACACCCTGAAGTTAGTCAGTAAATCTCCTTCTTCCATGACCCAGCTGCTTTTCAAGCTTCTACCTCTGCATTGAGACTCAGAGTGAGTGAGTTTGTGTGCAAGCCCTTCAAGAGCAGAGTCGCAAGAAGGGCTTCCCAAAGCAGCCCTCCAGACCTCCCAGACATGAGTCCCCTCGTTTTCAAAGACACATGGTATGGTGGCTTATCTTCCCAGTGCACGTCCCCTGGGCTGGAGAGCGCAATGTGGGGCTTGGATCCCTCACTGCTCAGGGGGGCTTCTGTGGTTTTAACATCCCTCCGCAGTTCTGAGTGTCCTGCATCTCTGCCCTTTTTACCTGTCTGCATGTGGCTTTTTTTCTTTATGTTTGTAGAAAACCTGTTCTGTGAGTCTTCAGGTTGTTCTCAGAGACTGTCAGGATTATAGCAGTGTAGACATGCATGATAGATGCCCACCCTGAGAGCACTGCATCTAACAATGCTATGGTTAGGTTGTAGAGTATTATTTAGGGCCTACATCTCTATGTATTAAGTAACAGTACAATTATTACCACACTTCCAGAATCCTATAATAGGTGGCATTCCCTGAGTGCTTACATGCCAGGCACAAGGCTGAGCAGCACCCTTGTATTATCTCACTGAGTCCCATGACAATGCCATATGTTAGGAACTATACAAAGTCCATTTAGAGGATAGGGAGACCAAGCCTTAGAAAGGACTCATATTTTATACAAGGCCACTCACTCCCCTTTAGTAAATGTCTAAATCTGGACTTCAGTTGATATAACTGCAAACCTGAAGTTCATGAGCTCATGCCTTCTTGGACCTTCTTGAGATCCATCAAAATAGCCCTGAACTTTCCTGGTGCAGGTTTGGACCCCGCTCTTCCTCCAGTATCCACAGTTTCCCCTTTAGGAGCTTCTTACCATAGGCTGGTTCTCCCACTCTAACCTCCATGTCTCTCAATTTCTTTTTCTCATATCCTTATCTTTATCTCTCTGTGTTTCATTCTGAGTGATTTTCTAAAATTTATCTTCTAATTTATTAGTTTTCTCTTTGATTTTCTCCATCTATGTTTTAAACCATATTTCTAAAATTCAAATTGTTATGAATCAGCATTTTGAGAATTTCTGTAAATTTTAAAACATCAGCACATTTCTCTATACTATCATTGACAAATTGGAAAATGCTGAAGACTATATGCTACCATTCACAATAGAAAAAAATAGTTATAAACTATCTGGTCATTAATTGAATATAGGATGTTTACAGACTTTATGAAGCAAATTATAAACTCTATTGGATGATATTAAAGAAAACCTGAATAGAGAAATATATTAATGAACACAATTAACATTGTTAATATCTCAATTGCCCCTAAATTATTCACTTTATTCTTTGGGCTTATTTCTTCAATAATATTTAAAATGGATTCTGAGTCCAAGCAAACATGTTACAGATGAGTTTTTCAGAGCATTGCATTCTGTTAACTGAGGAATGCTCTTATTCTGTGGTCATATGTATGTGGGATACACAGATTAATAAGTGAAAGAAAAATCACAGAGGTACAAGAAAGCACAAGTATAAGGGGACTTTCTACCTAAGTCTTTGTAACACAATAATTTAAGAAGGTAAAAATGAATTTTAAGTTGAGACTGAATAACAGCAGGAGAGAATACAACTGACAAGTTTAGGTGGAAAGCTTACACTACAGTATGTTCCTTTTCTATACAATGAAAATATACAAAAATAATAAACTCTTCTCCTCTGTGGACACTACTCATCCATCACTCATTCATTCACTCATCCCTGTCTGCTGCTCAGCCCTGTTTTAAGGATTAGGCACACCATGGAGAATAAATGCTTTAGTTGGCCACCCTGGCAGGTGAAGGGAGTCATTTACTGCAGTGTGAAGAGTGTCTAGCAGTGTCTGTGGCACTGCAGGGAAAGGAGTGATGAACACAGGAAGAAGCAGGCAGATGTCGAATCAAATCACCAAAAAGCCCTCCGCTGCAAGCAACATCAACTGTTCCCTTTAAATGTTCTTTCTTCCCTGCTTATCCTCAGGCTGAATCTCACCAGGCATGTTTGGTATTCTATAACAATCAGAGCAGAACTGTTCATCCTTCTGTTTTCACTCACTGGCTGATAACTTAGCAATATAAAGAGAATTCCCTTTGTACTAAAATTTAATGAATAGTCCCTAAGTGTAAAAACATTTTTTTTCTTTCTCACAAAATGTGCACTATCTTCCCACATTTTATCAGCCTGTCTTCTAAATAGTAGCTGTGATAAAAATATATTGGCTAGTGAGGTTACAGGATTTGTGTGTGTGTGTTTCATAATATATTTGGTTGTTAGGGTGACTTTTTATTTAGTTCATGGTATAGCTAAATCCATCTAACCATTGGTAATAAAACCTGGATACTTTAATTGACTAACGGCCCAAAATTATGATAGAAAGGATATAATGCTGGAAAACAAAATAAAACAAACAATGGAAACCAATCAACAAAATAAGCAAAGAAAAATCATGAGTCAACTGACCCAGGGTCAGTACCCTGGGGGAAAATAATTCAGTTTTGTGTATATATACGATTCAGAATTTAATAATTTACTAGCCATGATAACATTTGATTTACAATTACTTTTGCTAAACATTTTCTTCTCATTATGAAGTTGTAAAAAAATCAATTCACCCTTAAGGAAACTTCCTGTCCAATTTAACACTTAACAGTGTTAGCTGAAAATCCTCTGGGGTATGGTGGACTTGTTGAGGTTGAAATAATGGAGTTAGGGATATTCAGATCAACAATTCAATGCCAGTCTCTTGGCTCAAAATCCATTCCCTTATTCTAAATATAAGATATCCAGTCATCATAAATCTATTCATTGGTTCTGGAAATAATGAGGGACTGCTTTCTGTCAAGAACTGTTTTAGATGCACTGTGAATAGAACACACAAAGATCATTGTCCTGGTGGAAGATGTACGATAGCAGGTGGAACACACAATAAACACTAAATATAATGCATGAGTAAATCATGTAGCATGGTGAGAAGTGCTAAGAAAAACAGACAGTGGAGGGTATAGGAGATTGGGGATCCTTGGTTTGACAATGAAAGTTGCAGGGAATAAATAATTAGAGGATCTCTGGTCATCATAAATTTGTGGATTCGGGGCTTCCCTGGTGGTGCAGTGGTTGAGAGTCCGCCTGCCGATGCAGGGGACACAGGTTCGTGCCCCGGTCCGGGAAGATCCCACATGCCGCGGAGCGGCTGGGCCCGTGAGCCATGGCCGCTGAGCCTGCGTGTCCGGAGCCTGTGCTCCGCGGCGGGAGAGGCCACAACAGTGAGAGGCCCGCGTCCCACAAAAAAAAAAAAAAAAAAAAAAAAAAAAAAATATCTGTGGATTCTGTATTTCACACAGTTACATACATAAAAGTGGCCTTATTTGAATGAAGACTACATGATTAGTGTGTATGCACATGTGAATCTTCTCTGGGGAGATGATCTATTGTTTTCATCAGACTCTGGAAGGGATCATGTTCCAAAACCATGTTAAAAATCTGTTAACTACTATCCTTTCATGTAAATTGCAAGTGATACCAAGCAGGAAATACAAGTGATTAGAAAGTTATTTTATTTAATTCTTGCTATATACCATATATTTCTTTTAACTGAAAATTCTACAGCTAGCATTAGTTTGGTTAACATAATTTTGGTTAATATCTAAAAGTTCATTTTTTACTGAGAGACATAAAACTATATTATTTGAGAGTTGGTCCCCAGTTTTTCAGTCATTATCACTAACAGTAAAAACTATACTACTTGATGAACACATGTAAATATGCATCAGCATCTCAATGAAAAATCTTCAACTCTAGGTAGAAGGCCCTGATCAAACAATAGAAACTCATCCAGTTCAACAGTATTTCAGTGACGACACATTAAAATACAAAATCAATCCATTTAACAAATTTAAATGCACTTTCTTTAATTTATTAATACATGGTAGAAACACCTTTGAAAATCAAATTCCATTTGTCAAAGCCAATTATGATATAGTTTAAGCAAAGGGATATACAGATTTTGTGAAGGGTACTTTGGTCCTTTGTAATCTAAATGATTTATGTATAAAATAAGAGATTAGTAGAATTTTAGTTCTCACTGTAACAAGTTAATGTATTTGTATGTTTTGGAATGAATGCTTTCTGTTATAGAAAGATGTTCTAAAAGTTAGTATAAAAATCATTTTGACTCTATAAAACTATCACAATTAATTATGTTCCACGAAGTGTTCTTTGAACTGGAAATTTTGCACTGGTCCTTCCCATAAGCGCCATTACTACCACACTTTATTTCATCAAAACATATCTCCTTTTCACAGCTTGTCTAGAAATTTAAATCATGTCTAGGTGTATGAGTGGCAAATTTTCAAAAGCATATGTTAGACAAGATCAAAAATGAGCCATTTCCATGGCAAATACATTTACATTTCTAGTCTTCAATCATGCTTTGCAGTTCTTTGGTGTACTAAAATGAACACACCCTAGGAAAACACTTGCTGACCAAGAAATAGACATAATTCACAGAATCATGGATATTCCAAAAGAAACTAAAAGAACAAAAAAAAAAGTCTATAACGAGAGGTAGATTATAATTACTTTCTTATAAACTTCACAATCTTGCTTAAACAAAAGACTATCCCTGATATTATTTAGGTAAAATGTCACGGGCCAGAGCTTATTTTCCAACTGTGGAATACACATTCATAAACTCAGATTTTTTTTTTCTCTTTTAAATCTGTTTGAATAGAACTTCCACAGCATTCTATCTTTATCTAGCAAAACATTTCCTTCTCTTTTGTCCATTATTTTCACATAATTTATACACTGGAACCGTACATAACATCGTCCCAAGCCTTTATGGCAATTCTGCATTAGACGATTTGTTACAATTCTTCCAACACTTAAATAAAGTAAATTTTAGAAAATGATTGTTGATGCCTATTATGTAGGCACTATGTAGCACAAAGCACTGTGCTACAACTAAAAAATATATATATATGGGCCATTTAAAACATTTTTCTTACATCTGTCCAGTCCCTGACCTATATTGTCTATGTCATTGGAAGCTATGAACTCTTTACATTAAAAAAAAAAAAAAAAAAAAAAAAAAGCAAGGAAAAAAGCCTAGCAAATATCTGCAGCATCTCCTCCTCCCTATATTGTCAGTACAATTTTAATACATTCTTGTTTCATTTGGGCACGCGCATGTGTATGTGTGTGTGCATTATGAAAAACCTGGTTCCCCACCACCGATATTCTCTATCCTGTATAGTTTACTAATGATTTAAACTATACCATGTAGGCAATAAGGAACCACTACAGATGTATAATCATGCACATTATATGATGAAATTTGTGTTTCTGACCATCAGTATAGAAAATGGACTGCAAGGAGTTGAGACTAGAGTCTGGGAGAACAATTAGGAAGTTAGGGCAAAAATACAAGGGCAGGAACTATATGTGAAAATCCTTTATAAACTCCAAAGTCTTTACAAATGTTAGTTATTATTATTAGTAGGATTAATACTTCTGGTGATTAAACCTCCCTGGATTAGGTACAAGAATGAGCTGCAGTAGACAGATTTCCCACCATGACAGGCTTGTCATAACGAGACTCCTTTATGTTATAAGTAGGGCCAAAGTGCAATACTAAGCTGCTGGCTGACTGTTTCGCACTACAATGGCCCAGCTGTCTATTTAAATAACTCTTATGCTAAAACGAAATGTTATTATGTTAACGTCTCTTGGTACTACAGAAAACCATCTAAAACTCTTTCACAAGGAGTCTCTTTTAAGAGCAGGCTTTCCAGGTCAACTGGAAGGAATTCTCCTAGATATAACCTAATTTAAATGGCATATAAATCTCCAATTTACTATTTGCTATGTAGATAACCATAAGCGTTCTAATAAGAAAATGTGTCACTACACTTGGTCAAATTTACTATTAAACAACTAGCTAATAGACTTGGAAATTTTTTACATCCTTTATCAATGAAGATATCATTAAAAGCAGACCCTGCAACTATTTTCTGAATTTCATTCTAAAATCAAAGCACATTATCATTATCTGGCTCTGTCTCATTATAATTAGTTTGGTCTCCAGTACAACAGCAATTTCCTTAAAGCTTATTGTATGTTAGAATTAAATCTGTTTTTTTTTTTTTTTTTTTTTTTAAACTACACATACCTTTCAGGTGTTTCCTCTCTCAATCCCTGCCTATCCCTCCATTACTAAGTTGCTGTGTCACATGGCTACTATAGAAATCTCCCACTATTTGGGAAGTTATGTCTGGCAAGCTTAGAAAAATAGCTATGAACCAATATGTTAAGCAAAAAGTTTCTAATCATAAAATTTGAAGAAAAAAAGCCTCAATGCTCCTGAATTTGAGCCTGCAGAAAGTGCCCTCTATTACACACTTACAATACCTACTACCTGGGGGTAACATAAGTCTCGAAAAAGAAGGTTGTCTGACATCAGAAAAACAGCTGAAGTTCTTACTAAAACACTACAGGTTGAGGCAGATAAAGTAATTTCTTAAGGCCCCAAACAATAATTGATCATCAAGCACACATGGATTATGTCTGAGTATACTCCACACACAGGCCTGCAGGCTACACTCTTGGAAAGAGCGTTCTTCTTCAATGGTTAAGGCAGATGGAGCTATCTGGAAAGTTCATTTTGGTGGAGAAATCTGACTCCTCAGCACTGCTATAAAAATGATGTGCTTCTATCGTATCAGAGAGCAGCATAATTCAGAGGAATTTACCCTCAAATGAAAACTCCCTAAGCAGAGCACATGACTGATAACACCGTACAGATTGAATGAGTTATTTATTTATGTACATTAAAGCCTTTTGAAGATGAAGATTAAAAGAGCAGCAATATACTTTTAGTGATTTAGAGCATAATTGAAAAAATCACAAGTAATTCAACCACACTGAAATCTATGGTGATTGCTGGGTATTTCTATTTTTACTGATAGAACTTTAATCTGAATAATAAGCTCTTTGTAGAGAATATCGTGTTTTTTTTTTTTTTTTTAGTTCACACTCTGCACTGGATACTAGGCTGCATGAATTTAGTTAAGTTTATTTTCAAAACAAGCTTAAGAAATAGAAATCATTAATACCTTTATTCTATAAATGAGGAAACTAGCTCAAGGTCGCACAGCTATGGTAAGCTGGGATTTAATTTTCTGAAGTCTGACAACAGTGTCAGGCTTCCTTAAGAAGCCTGTTAAAGAGGAAACCACAGGCTCAAAATGGTGTCAGTTGAGCTAAAGCTCATGACACTAAACCTAGATTTAATACCTGACCTAACTGCAGTTTTGACCTTCCCCAGGAATGTAATCTCAGTTGACCTTTCTGGAATTTTCTGGTCAGCAACAATGAGGTCATCTCTCCTGTGGGTTCTCTCCAACCCCCAAAGGAAAAATAGGTAAGCTTCATGACAGACTCTCACCTCTCCCTCAAAAGATGACTGGTCTAAAACAATTCTTTCTTGTCTTTTCCTAATAACTTCTTTGCTCCACTCTTCTATAAAAACTCTCCATTTTGTACAACTCTTCTATTTACTAGATGGGATGCTTCTCCATTCGTGAACTGTTGAATAAAGCCTATCAGATCTTCAGATTTACTTGGATAAATTTAGTTTCTTAATGAAACAAAGGACCAGAAGTATGTATGCCTCTTTTTGTTGGCCTCAGTCTATCTAAAGAGACTGGAAAAGATGTAAACTTAAAACACTTTGGAAGAGAAGGTTTAACCCCAGAGGCTGTGGTAAACTCTTGTACCTAGATACATAGAATACATTGCTAGTTAGAGAAATTTCATTGGTGAGTTTTTTGAGGGATTTTTCGTGGTCGATTCCAAAGGTTTGCCTTAGAAGTGATGCAAGAGTGACCAAGAACAGGTGGTGAAGGGGAGCAGAATTTGTCATCCCAATAGATGCTTCTTTGACATAAGGATTATTTTAGGCTATTTTTAAGAACTGAACAGGACACAGGAGAAACTGAAAACCAAGTAGAAGTCACCCTTTTGTAAGAGACATTTACATTGATAAAGGACATCTCCATCTGTAAGGGTGTCTCCCTCTCTGTACCAGGGAGAGGAGGATAGTTCTTTATCTCTAGAAACTGTCATCAAAGGAGAAGGCAAAGACTTTAATCTGCATAACAATCGTACGCTTGCTTATTGCACTGTGCCTGATAACCTCTCATAACAGCTCCCTCCACCCCCCACCCCCGAGATTTTCTTTTGTCTTTATTTGGAGATGGTATTTAAGGTGGCAGCTTGGGCCATTTTGGGCAGTTGCTAAGTTTTCATGGATATCTCCCATGTATACAGGATGCTATTAAACTTCTTTTTGTTCTTCCTCTATTAATCTATTTTTTATTACAGGGAGTCTCAGCCAAGAACCTACAAAGGTAGTGGGAAAATTATTGTTCTTCCCCTACAGTGGTGGAGGAGTAGGTACTGACAAAACAAGACGACAAAAAACACCCGAGAAATTCCCCAATCAGTGTTGCTCTGAGAAACATTAAGTCAAAGACAGGGTCAAAAGCCTTTTCCTACAATGTGGCTCTATAGATTGTGATTAAAACTGGGTAAATATACACTTCCAGTGCATAGATACACTTCCAGTCTTGAAGACAGAGAGGGAGTTTGTAGGGTTTTAAGTCATCCATTGCATCCTGCAGATCCCTTCTTTGTAGAGAAGGCAAACTGGCAGAGTGGAAAGAGTTTGTTTGTTTTTTGTTTTTTTTGCGGTATGTGGGCCTCTCACTGTTGTGGCCTCTCCCGTTTCGGAGCACAGGCTCCGGACGCGCAGGCTCAACGGCCATGGCTCATGGGCCCAGCCGCTCCGCGGCATGTAGGATCCTCCCGGACCGGGGCACGAACCCGCGTCCCCTGCATCGGCAGGCGGACTCTCAACCACTGCGCCACCAGGGAAGCCCAAGAGTTTGTATTTTGAAGAGTGATAGACCTCGATTAAATATGGGTTAGAATCAGACTCCACTGCCTACCAGGTAAAACATCTAACCATAATGAGACTCAAAGAGGTTAAGATCACTGTCTCCAGAATCAGACTGATCAGGTTCACAGCCCAGCCTCACCCCTTACTCTGTATTTTAATATCTGAAAAACAGATGTTATAATAGTAGCTACCTCACAGATTGACATAAGGATTAATCAACTCTTTGAGGTACACAATGTGTTTTCCTACATGGGGCTTACCAAGGGTTAGTTACTATTGTTTTTGTTGCTGTTGTTGTTGTTATTATTATATTAAAACAAACCATTACTTTCAATATAAATTTTGATAAATTAGGTCATGTATCCAATTTTAAAACACCTGGAGCATGGAGTTAACCTTCGCAATATTGCACTTCCCCTTCATTGAGCAATTATCTAAAATACTGTGCTAAAAGTCTTTGAATCAAGTCTTTCCAGTAGGGGGGACTTTTCCCATTCTTAAAGCTAGATGGGTCCTCAAGTCTAGCGTTATCTCTCTAAATACCTCCTTCCCCCATAAAGTAACCAGTGGTCCTTTGCCAGGAGTATCCCTGCTAGAAGACTAATATGGATACATTTTAACCCACATGAGTGTTCCACGAATAGAGTCTAGACCTACAGAAAAACAAAATGTCATACTTGAAACTGCTGAGATGAGCAAACACTGCTTCAAACTGTAACGACATGGAATTCTTCCAAAGCCCGTGTTCTGCCTTTGCACCTACTCAGAATTTTACCCCTGTCCTCTGGTGACAGCTGTGGCACACAAGCTGACAGTACTTAACTTGCTCTATGATTTCTTGCTCAGTGCTTTATTACGAGTCTTAAATTTATTACATTCAACAGTTTGCCTGATATATTATTCTGTACATTACTCTCTGTTATCCTCTTCTGTGACTTCCTGTCTTGCATTTACAAGCCTGTAGGACTTGGTTTATTGTTTATTCTTGGTTTGGGATAAAACGGCTTCCCTTTGTTCTAGTTCTTTATTTGCCCTGTCTACTTCCAGAGATGCTACAACATTATGATTATACCTAGCATTTCAAATTTAATATTATGTATTGCTTTTTCATGAAAAATTAGGTCATATATCTAAGAGTACATACTGTGTAAGAAGCAAGGAAAGTGAATGTGTGATTTGTTCACATATACTTGACTTCTCTATATTCCCATAATGATTATCCATGACATTTATAAACTTACACTGATTTATTATCAAATGAAAGTTTAAAAAGCCCAGTAATTTTAAAAGCAAGCATATATTTAAAATAATAAACTTAAAATGGAATCACCTAATTGAACATCAATAAACCTGACAACAATTCAGGCTAAGGGTGTTTCTACATACACACACAGTAATTCTAAATCTGCCTTTAAAACTTCTCCCTACACAACCTTACAATACAAAAACAGAAAGAAAAAGGCTATGTCAAGGACAGTATAACAAGCGACAATGTGCAACTTTCATAAGCTTGAATTCTCGCTGTGGGAAACCAAATCTAGTTGGCTGGCATGCTGTGTTAGATCAATTCAGCATTTTTTTTTTTTAATTTGGAAATTTTACATTTAAAAACTAGATTTTGAATGCATTAAAAGTCAGAAAATGTAGGCTACTACTCCTGATTGGTAAAATTAGCTGAAGCTGAATACTGCTGTCCCTTGTACTCATGGTATACAATCTGCAAATGCCTCTTGGCCCCCTTCTTTCCAGCTTTCACTCATTCATGTCAGTCATCATCTAGTCTCTGTACGTATTTATGCTTGGGACCACAGAGAGAGAGATGCCAAGAGAAGATGTGACAAAACCTGACAATCAGCAGTGTATAACCCAGTAGAGAGAGGTTAGGAATCCTTCAAGAGGTTTTATAATGCAGGTTATTTCAATATAATAATAGCCATGATGCAAATGAGGATAATTACCCACTTAGCACTTGAACAACTACAATATTATGTGGCCATTAAACATGATGTTTTCAAAAAATGTCATATGCAAATATAAAAAATGATTTGGTTAAATGACAAAATTACACATAGATCATACAATTGCAGGTAAATGAGTACTGAGTTATATTACAGAGATAATTCAAACTAGATGTGCACTATCAAGGCACTACTCTCAATGGATGCATAATCACTTAGAATTGTAGTGTTAAATTGGGCCAGGGAAACCAATTCCATGACCAAAGATTCATATTTGTATATTAATTTAAATGAAATATATTTTCATTGAAAGATTTTTTTTAAAAAACAAATTAGTAAGACTAGTATGCTCCTTTGGAATAGAGTAAGGAGAAGTAAAAAAAAAAAAAAAATATTGTGTGAGTATTGTCTGAAGTTTAAGGTCTGGAGGGAATGGTTGAATATCTGAAAAGGATATCTCTGAGATTAATGAGTATAGTACTAGTTAAGCAATTTCAGTAGCATCATTATTTTTCTGATTTTTTTGCATTTTTAAGTGACTGCATTTTTGTTACCATAAAAGTAATTCATTATTAATGTAAGTGATTAGAAGATAAAGGTACAAATAAGAAAATACAAATCACCTATAATGTTATCATAAAATTTTACTACTAAAAGTTTTGAACCTTTTGTTTCTAGTACTGTTCCTGTTAAAACATATGCTATATGAGGACCAGGGGCTTCTATTTTGCTCACTAACATATCCAAATACTTAGACAGTAGTTGCAAAAACAAACAAAAAGTAGGCACTCAGTAGTTATTGAGGGAACATGTGATTTCAAAGTTAGGTTTCTACCATACTTTTAATTTTGTGTCTTTTTAAAATTCTTTTAACATCATATTATAAGCGTGTTCCTCTGTCTTTAAATGTTCTAACAAGGTAGCTTTTTAAATGGCTACGTGATGTGCCATAATTTCTACTGTTGAATAGTTAGGTTGTCTCCAAATTATCACTATCATCAAAATGCTTCAGTAAACATCTTTGCACATAGAGTTGATTAGTATATGATTATTAAATTATGACATATAAATGACAAAACGAGAAAATGTAGATCAAAAGAAACTATTTAAGGCTTTTGTTCTATATGCCATACATATATTCCACCAGCAATGAGTTGAGTACTTATGTTGATTATAATTTCTGCAAATTTTATAGAAAAAATAAACAGTATTTAATTGTTTTGATTTGTAGTTACTTGATTACTGATAATGCTGAATACTTTTGTATGTTAATAGAACTATCTTTAATTGGAAATATTGTTACTCTAAAAATTTAACAGAAAATTCAATACATAAAATAGTTGGCATATATATATATAAAGATGGTCACATATCAACTTTTGCTGTACAATTATATTAGTTATAATTATATAACTAATATATAAGTTAAGTATATTAAGTCATTATGTCTCGGAATATGCACACACGTACATACATATACATGGATAAAACGTGTGTATTAATTGTACATTCACTAACCCATACAGATATTCATTGTCTGATAACAGACATATTCATCAACTGACGTAAAATTATTTAAGAATAAAAATATTAATGTTGGTATATACATTTGAAGTACAGAATATTATCTCTTGATCTATCTTACATATCAAAATATATTCACGCCTCATCCAGATGTTAAAACTGTGCCCATTCTCTCACTCATACACACACACACACAAACACACACACATTTTAAACTGGAATAACATTATTTGCTTTAGCAATTCCATATAAGTAAGATTTGACAAATACTAAATACCTCTAGAGAAACTTAAATATATGTATCACCTATTTCGATAGAAAAACTGAAAAAACAAATAACATATCTGTTATAATATATTTTAAACTTTCAGTTTTGGCAGGCATAATTTATCTATGCTATATTGGTAAATTTTATATATAATGTGGATAAATATGCAAATATACAACAGTGTGTAATGAATCGAATATATATTCATTTAAGGTTCCTTTTTCCTTTTTCTCACTTGGAGAAAAGTGTTTAATTATACCTAGCTGGAGGGGAGGAAAAAAATCAGTATTTAAGCTTCTAAAATGAAGTTGGAAAGGTGGTGTTGATTGAGTGCCCAGATGGAAATAGCGCAGTCTGTAAGTATCCTCACTGTTCAAAAACTCCCTCTGACCCGCTACCCCAGGATACAGTACTCGTTGCTGCTGGCCATCTTTGAAATTGAGACTCATGTAACCAGTGGCAGATGTGTCATGTGTCTGTCTGTGACTGCGATAGGACCCATCTGCAGTTTGCACCTGTTGTTTTGCTGAGGCCAGAGTGGAGGTGTGAATATAAAACTCAAAGAGCAAGTCAACAGCAAAATTAAGGAAGTGGTTTTCCCTCTCATGATCTGTGTTTCTGTTTTTCTTCCTTTCCTTCCACCTCCAGAGTCAAGATGCTGATGGGATAATAACCCACAGTCAGCTTCAGCCAATTATACTAAGTCAGTAATTATCATAATTTTTTCACTACAATATCAAAAAAATGTGAGAAAAACAAATTTGAAAGCCAAAAAATGAGAGAGAGATAAATTATTCTTCAAGGACAGCCTCTGCTTGGACTATTTTGATTCATGTCGGTATAAGAAACATTTTGCTGTCAACAGAAACACTGCTACTGTGTGATTACATATTCAACATTTCATTTTTTTCATAAAACATATTTGCTTTAAATATACTTTTAAAAAACAACTCAGATATATTTTGCTTGCGTCTTTCAATAGCCGATTACAGTTTAAAAATCAGACCTTCTGTAGAAGAGTACTTCTCAAACTTTCCTGTGTATATTAAACCATTTGTTTGTATTGTGGAAATGCAGATTCAGATTGAGTAGGTTTGGGCTGGGGCATGAGATCTGCCTTCCTAACAGACTCTCAGCTGGTACTGATGCTGCTGGTCCAGGCCGTCCACTTTGACCAGCAAGGCTACAGATTATATGTATTATGTGTATATCATTATATGTATTCATACCATGTGGAAACAGTTTTGAAAACTATAACAGAAACCATTCAACAAATATAAACAATTTAAGTATTAAAATGTTTATAAGTAGGTTAACATAGACAATGAATGTTACTAATTATATTAATGATAACTCAAATCTAACATAAGTTTTACATCATCATGTTAGTGTTTTAAGCATTATTCTACCTTAAAAAAATTGGCTGAAATTTTAATGATAATTGCCTTCATGGACACTGTTCCTGGGTATGGTAGTTGGATAAACATCCTTTCTTTTCTCATCTATTTTTCTATTTGATTTTTAAAGACTTTATTGTTTTAGAGCAGTCTTAGGTTCAGAAGAAAGTACACAGATTTCCCATATACTCCCTGTCATACATCTGCATAACTCCCCCCTGCCACTACTATCAACATCACTCATCAGAATAGTTCTTTTTTTTTTTTTTTTTAACCAAGGATGAACTTATATTGATGCATCATAATCACCCAAAGTCCACAGATTACATTATGGTTCACTCTTGGTGTTTACATTCTACGTATGGGTTTGGACAAATGTATAATGACATATAGGCATCATTATAATACCATACAGAGTATGCTCTCTGCCCTAAAAATCCTTATTCGTCTTTGGCACCTACTCATTTTTTTATTATCTCCACAGTTCTGTCTTTTCCAGAATTTCATATAGTTGGAATTATACAGTATGGAACCATTTTGTTTTTTGTTTTTTTTTTTTTTTGCAGTACGCGGGCCTCTCACTGTTGTGGCCTCTCCTGTTGCAGAGCACAGGCTCCAGACGCACAGGCTCAGCAGCCATGGCTCACGGGCCCAGCCTCACCACAGCATGTGGGGTCTTCCCGGACCGGGGCATGAACCCGTGTCCCCTGCATTGGCAGGTGGACTCTCAACCACTGCGCCACCAGGGAAGCCCTGGAACCTTTTTATATTTGCTTTTTTCACTTAGTAATATGTATTTAAGGTTTCCCATGTCTTTTCAAGTTTTCATAGCACATTTTTTAGTGCTGGATAATATTCCATTGTCTGAAGGCACCCAATTCATTTATCCAAATAGCTACTGAGAGACAACTTGTTTGCATCCAAAATTTGGCAATTATGAATAAGGCTGCTACAAACATCCATGCGCAGGCTGTTGTATGGACACAAGTTTTCAACTCCTTTGTGTAAATACTAAAGAGTGTGATTTGCTGGATCATATGGTAAAGGCATATTTGGTTTTATAAGAAAATACCAAATTGCCTTCCAAAGTGGCTGTACCATTTTGTATTCCCATCAGCAATGTATGAGAGTTCCTGTTTCTCCACATCGTAGCCAGCATTCGGTGTTGTCAGTGTTGTAGATTTTGGCAATTGTAACAGATGTGTAGTGGTATCTCCTTGTTTTAATTTACATTTCTCTGATAACATATGATAAGGAGAATATTTTTATATGTTTATTTGCCATCCATATATCTTCTTTGGTGAGATATCTGTTAAGGTTTTGGCCCAGTTTTTAATCAAGTTTGTTTTCTTACTGTTGTATTTTAAGCATTTTTTGCATATTTTGGATAGCAGTCCTTTATCAGATGTGCCTTTTGCAAATACTTTCTTTGAGTCTGATGCTTGTCTTCTCATTCTCTTGTTATTGTCTTTTGCAGAGCAGACATGTTTAATTTTAATGAAGTCCAGCTTATCAATTGTTTTTTTCATGGATTATGTTTTTGTTGTTATATTTCAAAAGGCATGACCATATCCAAGGTCATCTAGGCTTTCTCCTATGGTATCTTCTAAGACTTTTATAGTTTTGCATTTTACATTTAGGTCTACAATCTATTTTGAGTTAATTTTTGTAAGAGTATAAGGTCTGTGTCTAGAATCTTTTTTTTTTTTTTTTGCGTGTGGATGTCTAAATGTTCCAGCACTGTTTATTGAAGGGACTACCTTTGCTCCCTTGCACTGCCTTTGTTCTTCTGTCAAAGATCAGTTGACTATATTTATATGGGTCTATTTCTGGGCTCTTTATTCTGTTCCATTAATCTATTTGTCAATTCTTTCACCAATATCCCATTGTCTTGATGAGAGTACTTTACAGTAAGACTTAAAATCAGTCAGCCTCAGTCTTCCAACTTTGTTCTTCTCCTTTAGTATTTGTATTAGCTATTTTGAGTCTCTCTTTAAAGCCTTTAGAGTCAGTTTGTTCATATCCAGAAGATACTCTGTGGAAATTTTGATTGGGATTACATTTAATCTATAAATCAAGCTGGGAAGAATTGATGTCTTGACAATATTGAGTCTTCCTATTCATAAACATGGAATCTCTAATTATTTAGTTCTTTGATTTTATTCATTAGAGTTGTATAGTTTTCCTCCTAGATCTTGTGCATTTTTACTGGATTTATACCTAAGTATTTCTGGGGGGTGTTCATATAAATGGTATTGTGTTTTTAATTTCAAATTCCAATTGTTCACTGATGGTGTATAGGAAAGCAATTGACTTTTGCCTATCAAGCTTTTATTCTGCAACCTTGCTATAATCATTTATTAGCTCCAGAAATTTTTGTTGACTCTGGATTTTCTGCATATATGATCATGTCATCTGTGAACAAAGGCTGTTTATGTCTTCCTCCCCAAGTCCTATACCTTTTATACCCTTTGTGTACCTTACTGCACTAGCAAGGGCCTCCACTATCGTGTTGGAAAAAGAGTGGTGAGAGGAGTCATTCTTGCCTTTTACCTGATCTTAGGGTTTGAGATTCTTACCATTAAGCATGACATTAGCTATAGTTTTTTTTGTAGATAGTGTTTATCAATTTAAAAAAAAAGTTTTCCTCTATTCCTAGTTTGCTGAGAGTTTTTTTTGTGTGTGTGTGGTATGCGGGCCTCTCACTGTTGTGGCCTCTCCCGTTGCGGAGCACAGGCTCCGGACACGCAGGCTCAGCGGCCATGGCTCACGGGCCCAGCCGCTCCGCGGCATGTGGGATCTTCCTGAACCGGGGCACGAACCCGTGTCCCCTGCATCGGCAGGCGGACTCTCAACCGCTGTGCCACCAGGGAAGCCCTTGCTGAGAGTTTTTATCACACATGGATGTTGGATTTTGTTAAATGCTTTTGCTGCATCTCCTGATATGATCATGTGATTTTTCTTTTTTAGTCTGTTGATGTGATGGATTACATTAATTGATTTTCAAATGTACAACAAGACTTGCATACTTGGGATAAGTCCCACTTGGTTGTGGTACATAATTCTTTTTATCCTTTTTTGGATTCAATTTGCTAATATTTGGTTGAGGATATTTGTCTCTATGTTCATGAGAGATACTGGTCTGCAATGTTGTTTTCTTGCATTTTATTTGCCTGGTTTTGGTATTAGGCAATGCTGGACTCATGAATGTCATCTATTTTTGATGCATCCTTGCCCTTGTTGTAAGTTACTTCATGATGTTTACAGCAGGATCTTCCAAATTCTCCTCTTTCTTTCTTTCTTTTTTTTTTTTTTTGAGTCCAGGAATTATAAATCATCTCTTTCACTGATCTCTATTTTTTTTTCTATTAAGTTAGCTACAGTGCTCAAATCTTAAAGTTATCTGGATCCCACTAATATCTTTTTCTGTTCCAACCACATTGCTCTCTTATTGTTTTCTATGCTAAAGTGTGGTTCGTTGACTAGTAATATAGGCACCAAATGAGAGCTTGTTAGAATCTTAGGTCTCACCCCAGACCAACTAAATTGCAGCCTGTGTTTTAGGAAGGTCCTCAGGTGTTCGTGTACATATGAAAGTTTGAGAAGCAATGCTGTCAACTCCAACACTGCTGATTATGAAATACAAAGCTCTACTTGACCTAGAGTTAGAAATATATCTAAAATCAGTAGGAAGTTTGGAGAAAGACAGATAGCTATCCAAATCCCAGCCCTTCCGCTTCTGAGATGATTCTCCTGAACAGGTAACTCAACAATTCTCCTCACTTTCCTCATCTGTGAAGATGCAGTAATACTACCATGTTGTTGTAATAAAATATATGTTGTGATAAAAATATATAGTACCCAGCACAGTCTGACATGTTATAATCAATTGTTGATAAAAAATATTATTATTATCAGAGAAAAAGAAACTAGAGAATGATAGGTTGTGTTGCCTGAGACTCAAAGTAGTTTTGTGTAGATCTTTCTGAATCAAAGCTGACCTGATAACCAGTTTGATTCATTCTAATGCCATATAACTTTGCCATAATACACTGATTTTCAGCAGTTCAACTAATTTTATACTTTCAAGGATTCCCCTCGCATCATGCTCAGCATAGTAATTTCTCTTTTATTATTTTCTCTGAGAAACACTTTTAGGTAATGGAGAAAAAAAATCAGCCCTCTCTTACAATATATCAAAGCAATATAAAATATATTTTAAAATATACTTCTTTGCAAAACATATTAAATGGGTCATTATTTACATGAGATTTTAAAAAGTCATTATGGCCTATTGTGCAGATTTTAAACCGACATTGGATAGGTAAATTATGTTTAGGCAGTTTTCAAAAACTGGATTTTTTATTCAGTAGACCATAGCATCCCTTTGATGTGCTATTCTGTAATTCATTAAATTATTTTCCAGCATACGCAGAGCTATCATGATGCTAATGGATATTCGTATTTAAATTATGAACTAAAGCTACCTTATACCTATATAAGCCAATTTTTCATATCAAAAAACTTGGAACTTAAAGAGCTATAGAGCAGAACACAGTATTTGAACACATTTTTATGGTGTTTTGATTTCTAGATTATCTCTGTATTTGTTAAGCATATCTGCTGTGCCAGTTATCAATTTATTGCCTCTCAATTCCAAATGCACCCTTCAATGTGATAAACAGCAGAATTTGTTTCAGCATTTCTCCTTTAAAGTGACTATGATGTTAAGCTTTCTCAGTAGAGAGCAATGAGGGGATACTGCAGGAAGTGGAGGTTTTCTGTGGTTTGCAACACAACTGAGGAGGGTCAGCAATGTGGGAATGAGGACATCTGGTTAGGAACTACCCAGTAGCAATGAGCCCAGGATGTGGTCCTTTGACCTTGCAGCCTGGCCTGGTGATAACCTTTCTGCAGACATCTTGGACCCTTCTGACAAGCTCTGTATAGTCCACATGTTGCCATCTGTGTCCCAAAGGGTCACACACCAAGTAGTCAATCCTTCTTCAAAGAGCAGGCTCTGAAAACCTTTTTGTCCACATTGGCACCTGGACTCCCATTGCATGCGCAGCCATCAGTTACTGATCACCTGCTCCTTCCCTGCACTATGGAAAGTAGCCTGTTATCTGTACATCAACTCCAGACCAGTTCTGGACTGGCCAAACCAGCGATCATCTCTGTCATCCAGTGGCCAAACCACATCTTCTCCAAGGAGGGCATGGAGGTCTTATCCTTTCTTAGGTACTCTCCCTCTGCCTTAAGGTACCATAGAGAATTTCTTTACATCTTATAGGTACATTTATCAATAATTCTCTGTATCAAACAACTCTTCTTTAACCTACTGTATTGTGTCTGTCTCCTGATTCGACATAGACTGCTACCTTGGCTTTCTCTAATTAGAAGTGAAAATTGTTCTAGAGATCATTTTGTTACAATAAGGGCTCTTATTTATTGTGAGCTATTTATGGGCCAGGCTCTTTACAACATTTTCTCATTTAACCCTCACAAAAAAACATACAAAGTGTGTACTTCATTTTACAAATGAAGGAACTAAGGTTTATACTTAAAGCAGTTTATTCAGGGTCAAGACTGACTTGAACTTTAAAACCAGTCCTCTTTCAATACTATGACTGTGTCTATAACTAACAATCCTATCTTGTAAACATCCCCAAACTTAGCTTCAATGTCCAAGAATACTTCACCTTTTTCTGGAATGATCGATAAACATATTGTATATAGGTTTATTATCCAGATAGAAACAATCAGGATGGGTAAAGTGCTCAACAGAAAAGAAAGACTTCTCATAACCATTTTTCTGAAAATTAATTCAGATCCCTCGCATTAATTAAAAGCATACTATTGGAGATACAGTTATGAGAGGATAGTGTACTGATGGAAGAGGTTAAAAGCCTAGTGGGAAAGGCATACTAGAATATAGATAATTAGAATAAGGTGAGTAAAAGTATCACGATTGAGGTATACACAGGATGTTATGGAAATAAATAGGAGATTCCTGTCATAGACTGAATAACAAAAGGGTAGGGAAAGGTTAATAAAAGGTGTCTGAGTAAAATCCTGAAGGCTAAGTATATATTTAGTTGAGTGGAGGAAAGACTTATAGTAACCTAAGAGACCTATGCAAACGCAAATGGGTGCAAGAAATCATGACACTTTGGAGATACAATAAGTACTTCTGTAAAACCAGAACACATGTGAGGGGAAGGGTGGGGTAGGGTAGGGCTAGTGGTAAGAGATTTGAATGGACAGAGCACCTCCGAAGCCTTGGTAGAATGTTTAGATGTTTTTATAAATGTTAGAAGGGAGTTTCACAGCCTTGACTATGTTAGAAGTATGACTCTCTCTTCAGGTTGGAGAATATGTTGGAAAGAGGCAAGATTGGAAGCAGAACAAAAAATTCTTAATAAAAAGAAAAGTTATTATTCTTACCTCCTTTGTGATGGGTACTGTCCTCTGCTTTTAATATGTATCCTGTCTCTCTGTCATCACTCCAACCCCAAGTTGAGATTTAGCAAAATTAGGGAATTACTAAAATAGAGACTAGACTCTGACCCAGATTTTTTGGACTCCATTTCCATAGAGTTAGAAAACTCAAGCAATGACAATATTTTATTATCAGCTGCATTAAAAATTAACTTTGCCAAGTAATCTAGGTAAGAACATGACTAAGGTAGTGGCAGCGACTTCAGAAGAGGTAGAAGAGATATTAATTAGGAAGGGAAAATCAACTAAACTTGATGTGGAGGGGGTAGGAAGAAAAAGAAAACCATCCTAATATTTAGCAACTGCACTGCAAATGAGGAAATAAATAGTCTGAAGAAGCAAAAGAGGTGAGATAAGTTCTCTTTTGAATATGTTTGATGTGGGATGAACACTGGATATTCAAATATAAATATCAAGTAGGTATTTACTATATACTTCTGAAACTTCAGAGAGTAGTTTAGGTGGGAAATAACAGATTTTTGAAGTCATAACTTTCCAGGTTATACTTGAAGCCATGAATATAAATGGAACCACCCAAGGAAAATGTATAGAACATTAAGTCAAGAAAGTTGGGGAAAATCCTGGGAAACACTGCCCTTTAAGGAACAAACAGAGGAAAAGAAACCTCTAAAAGGAACTGAGAATACATAAAATGCCTCCCTCTACCAAAGAGGTAGAAAAAAGTAAGAGACAAAGTATCCTGAAGGCAAAAAGAGAAGACTATGAGAAATGAAATGCTACTAGAAAAAAGAATGAAAAACGTGAGCTCCAGCTTTAGCAACACAGAGGTCAATGGTGAAATGGCGGGGGTAAATTTCCCTTTATAGTAAGGTAAATGCACAAAAAGTGAGGTTTAAGTTTCAAGCAAAACAACACTTTCAAGATGATTGACTAGGAAAAGAAAGGTGACAGCTCTAAAGATATGTGGGGACAAGGAAGTAGTTTGGGTTGTTTGCTATAAGATGAAAAAGACTTGAAAATGTTAAAGTTGAGACATTTTGAGAACTATTAATTAAAGATACAGGGGAAAGGAAATACATGATAAAAAAAATCTTCAAGGAGACAAGAGGTGCATCAAGGAGACAAGAAGTACAGGCAGGTTTCAAATAGCATATAAGGTAGCTGAACTCAAAGAATTCTTGGTCGTGAGGATTATTTATATCAACTTTGACATTCACTGATTTTGACATTGATTCTACCTGAATCATGAAACCCAATTATATATATACACACACACACACATACACACACACACACACACAGACACAGACACACAGATGAGGTAGGGAGAGTTTGTTTTCAACATGTAGAGTTAGCTTCATCAACTATGTATGGCTTTCCTTGGCTTTAAGGTCCATCTAATAGAAAATTCCAGTGTAGGGCCTTCCTTGGCTTTAAAGTCCTTCTGGTACAAAAGTCCAGTTGTCTGCAAGCCATAAACTCAGCCTTTGGAATTTCTGATTTCCTACTCATTGTGGAGTTCTCTAGTTACTCTAGGTAACAGACATGCTGAATATACAGACACATTCATACTAGCACAGTAAAAGTGTCAAAATTGCAGAGAAAGAAGGATGCACATTAAAAAAAAAAAAACATTCACAGAAATATAGACAAGATGAAAAGGAGAGGGCTATGTACCAGATGAAGGAACAAGATAAAACCCCAGAAAAACAACTAAATGAAGTGGAGATAGGCAACCTTCCAGGAAAAAAAATCAGAATAGTGATAATGAAGATGATCCAGGACCTCAGAAAAAGAATGGAGACAAAGATCAAGAAGATGCAAGAAATGTTTACCAAAGACCTAGAAGAATTAAAGGACAAACAAACAGAGATAAACAATACAATAACTGAAATGAAAACTACACTAGAAGGAAGCAATAGGAGAAAACTGAGGCAGAAAACAGATAAGTGACCTGGAAGACAGAATGGTGGAATTCACTGTTGCGGAACAGAATAAAGAAAAACAGAATGAAAAGAAATGAAGACAGCCTAAGACAGCTCTGAGACAACATTAAACACAACAACATTAGCATTTCAGGGGTCCCAGAAGGAGAAGAGATAGAGAAAGGACCAGAGAAAATACCTGAAGAGATTATAGTTGAAAACTTCCCTAACATGGGAAAGGAAACAGCCACCCAAGTCCTGGAAGCGCAGAGAGTCCCATACAGGATAAACCCAAAGAGAAACGTGCTGAGACACACAGTAATCAAACTGGCAAAAATTGAAGCCAAAGAAAAATTATTGAAAGCAGCGAGGAGAAAATGACAAATAACATACAAGGGAACTCCCATAAGGTTAACAGCTGATTTCTCAGCAGAAACATTACAAGTCAGAATGGAGTGGCATGATATACTTAAAGTGATGAAAGGGAAGAACCTACAACCAAGATTACTCTACCGGCAAGGATCTCATTCAGATTCGATAGAGAAATCAAAAGCTTTACAGACAATCAAAAGTTAGAGAAATCAGCACCACCAAACCAGCTCTACAACAAATGCTAAAGGAACTTCTCTAAGTGGGAAACACGACAGAAGAAAAGGACCTACAAAAACAAACCCAAAACAATTAAGAAAATGGTCACAGGAACATACATATCAATAATTACCTTAAACAAGAATGGATTAAATGCTCCAACCAAAAGACACAGGCTTGCTGAATGGATACAAAAACAAGGCCCATATATATGCTGTCTACAAGAGACCCACTTCAGACCTAGGGACACAAACAGACTAAAAGTGAGGGGATGGAAAAAGATATTCCATGCAAATGGAAATCAAAAGAAAGCTGGAGCAGCAATACACGTATCACATAAAATGGACTTTAAAATAAAGAATGTTACAAGAGACAAGGAAGGACACTACATAACAATCAAGGGATCAATCCCAGAAGAAGTTACAACAATCATAAATATATATGTACCCAAAATAAGAGCACCTCAATACATAAGGCAGCTGCTAACAGCTATAAACGAGGAAATCGACAGTAACACAATAATAGTGGGGGACTAGAACACCTCACTTACTCCAATGGACAGGTCATACAAAATGAAAATAAATAAGGAAACAGAAGATTTAAATGACACAACGGACCAGATAGATTTAATTGATATTTATAGGGCATTCTATCCAAAAACAGCAGATTACACTTTCTTCTCAAGGGTGCACGGAACATTCTCCAGGATAGATCACATCTTGTGTAACAAATCAAACCACAGTAAATTTAAGAAAATTGAAATCATATCAGGCATCTTTTCTAGCCACAATTCTATGAGATTAGAAATCAATTACAGGGAAAAAAAAGGAAAAACCAAAAACACATTGAGGCTAAACAATACGTTACTAAATAACCAAGAGATCACTGAAGAAATCAAAGAGGAAATCAAAAAATACCTAGTGAAAAATGACAATGAAAACACGACGATCCAAAACCTACGGGATGCAGCAAAGACAGTTCTAAGAGGGAAGTTTAAAGCTATACAAGCCTACCTCAAGAAACAAGAGAAATCTCAAATATACAATCTAATCTTATACCTAAAGGAACTAGAGGAAGAAGAACAAACAAAACACAAAGTTAGCAGAAGGAAAGAAATCATAAAGATCAGAGCAAAAATAAATGAAATAGAAACAAAGAAAACAATAGCAAAGATCAATAAAACTAAAAACTGGTACTTGAGAAGATAAACAAAATTGATAAACGATTAGCCAGACTCATCAAGAAAAAGAGGGAGAGGACTCAAATCAATAAAATCAGAAATGAAAAAGGAGAAGTTACAACAGACACTGGCAAAATAAAAAGCATCCTAAGAGACTCCTACAAGCAACTCTATGCTAATAAAATGGACAACCTGGAAGAAATGGACAAATTCTTAGAAAGGTATAAACTTCCAAGACTGAACCAGCAAGAAATAGAAAATATGAACAGACCAATTCCAGAACTGAAATTGAAACTGTGATTAAAAATCTTCCAACAAAGAAAAGTCCAGGCTTCACAGGTGAATTCTCTCAAACATTTAGAGAAGAGCTAACACTCATCCTTTTCAAACTCTTCCAAGAAATTGCAGAGGGAGGAACACTTCCAAACTCATTCTATGAGGCCACCATCACCCTGATACCAAAACCAGACAAAGATACTACAAAAGAAGAAAATTACAGACCAATATCACTAATGAATATAAATGCAAAAATCCTCAATGAAATACTAGCAAACAGAATCCAACAACACATTAAAAGGATCATACAAAATGATCAAGTGGGATTTATCCCAGGGATGCAAGGGTTATTCAATATACATAAATCAATCAATGTGATAAACCGTATTAACAAATTGAAGAATAAAAACCATATGATCATCTCAATAGATGCAGAAAAAGCTTTTGACAAAATTCAACATCCATTTATGATAAAAGTTCTCCAGAAAGTGGGCACAGAGGGAACCTAACTCAACATAATAAAGGCCATATACGACAAACCCACAGCAAACATCATTCTCAATGGTGAAAAACTGAAAGCATTTCCTCTAAGATCAGGAATAAGACAAGGTTTTCCACTCTCACCACTATTATTCAACATAGCTTTGGAAGTTCTAGACATGGCAATCAGAGAAGAAAGAGAAATAAAAGGAATACAAACTGGAAAAGAAGAAGTAAAATTGTCACTCTTTGCAGATGACATGATACTATACATAGAGAATGCTAAAGATGGCACCAGAGAACTACTAGAGCTAATCAGAGAATCTGGTAAAGTTGCAGGATACAAAATAAATGCACAGAAATCTCTTGCATTCCTATACACTAATGATGAAAAATCTGAAAGAGAAATTAGGGAAACACTCCCATTTACCATTGCAACAAAAAGAATAAAATACCTAGGAATAAACCTACCTAGGGAGAAAAAAGACCTGTATGCAGAAAACTATAAGACACTGATGAAAGAAATTAAAGATGATACCAACAGATGGAGAGATATACCATGTTGTTGGATTGGAAGAATCAATATTGTGAAAATGACTCTACTACCCAAAGCAATCTACAGATTAAATGCAGTCCCTATCAAATTACCAATGGCATTTTTTACAGAACTGGAACAAAAAGCCTTAAAATTTGTATGGAGACACAAAAGACCCTGAATAGCCAAAGCAGTCTTGAGGGAAAAAAACGGAGCTGGAGGAATCAGACTCCCTGACTTCAGACTATACTACAAAGCTATAGTAATCAAGACAATACGGTACTGGCACAAAAACAGAAATACAGATCAATGGAACAGGATAGAAAGCCCAGAGATAAACCTACACACCTATGGTCAACTAATGTATGATGAAGGAAGCACGGATGTATAGCGGATAAAAGACAGGCTCTTCAATAAGTGGTGCTGGGAAAACTGGACTGCTACATGCAAAAGAATGAAATTAGAACACTCCCTAACACCATACACAAAAATAAACTCAAAATGGATTAGAGTCCTAAATGTAAGACTGGACACTATAAAAGTCTTAGAGGAAAACATAGGAAGAACACTCTTTGACATAAATCACAGCAAGATCTTTTGTGATCCACCTCCTAGAGTAATGGAAATAAAAACAAAAATAAACAAATGGGACCTAATGAAACTTCAAAGCTTTTGCACAGCAAAGGAAACCATAAACAAGATGAAAAGACAACTGGAGAAAATATTTGCAAAGAAATCAACAGACAAAGGATTAATCTCCAAAATATATAAACAGCTCATGCAGCTCAATATTAAAGAAACAAACAACCGCATCCAAAAATGGGCAGAAGACCTAAATAGACATTTCTCCAAAGGAGACATACAGATGGCCAAGAAGCACATGAAAAGCTGCTCAACATCACTAATTATTAGAGAAATGCAAATCAAAAATACAGTGAGGTATCACCTCATACCAGTTAGAATGGGCATCATTAGAAAATCTACAAACAATAAATGCTGGAGAGGGTGTGGATAAAACGGAACCCTCTTGCACTGTTGGTGGGAATGTAAATTGATACAGCCACTATGGGGAACAGTATGGAGGTTCCTAAAAAAACTAAGAATTGAATTACCATATGACCTGACAACTCCACTACTGGGCATATACCCAGGGAAAACCATAATTCAAAAAGACACACACACCCCAGTGTTCAGTGCAGCACTATTTACAATAGCCAGGTCATGGAAGCAACCTAAATACCCATCGAAAGACGAATGGATAAAGAAGTTGTGGTACATATATACAATGGAATATTACTCAGCCATAAAAAAGAATGAAATTGGGTCATTTTTAGAGACATGGATGGATCTAGAGATGTCATACAGAGTGAAGTAAATCAGAAAGAGAAAAACAAATATCATATATTAACGCATATACGTGGAACCTAGAAAAATGGTACAGATGCACTGGTTTGCAGGGCTGACATTGAGACATCGATGTAGAGAACAAACGTATGGACACCAAGGGGGGAAAGCGGTGGGGGGTGGGGGTTGTGGTGTGATGAATTGGGTGATTGGGATTGACATGTATACACTGATGTGTATAAAATGGATAACTAATAGGAACCTGCAGTATAAAAAAATAAAATTAAATTCAAAAATTTTTAAAAAAAGAAGGATGCACATATTTCAGAACATAAATGACATGGATGACTACATTCAATTACACTATAAGTCCCTTGAAAGAAAGATCTATGTCAAATCACTATTAATGAGAGTATTCTTTCACAATGGACATATAGTTAGTTAAGATAGTTTGATAGTGTGTTGAGAGGTTTGGCTTCCATCACAACCTTTATATAAGAGCTGTATGTATCAGAACCGATTTCTTCCATTTTTAAACTAAACAAAATATTAAGCCCTCTCTCATCGCACAGTATTCCAAGTGTCACTATATTTCTCATTATCTTTTTACAGTCCTTATTCTAATTCAGTCAACTCCTTTTCATCCCCATAGTTTTCAAATTTGACCTTTCAACATAAGTTTGAATGTTATGACCGAACTTACATTGAGATAACTCTTTTTCACAATTTTGACAAAATTAAAATGGGTTCTGGCTTTAGAAAAAAATGTATATGTTAGCTCTTCATTTCCTTGTAATTTCTGAGATTCAAGTGATGGCACAGTGCTTTATCGTTAGCTACATCAGCAGTTAGCTTTGCCAAGTAGGGTTGCTAGCTCTTGTAAATGCAAATTAAAAAAGAAAAGGAAAAAAGAGCATAGTATTAACAGGCAAAAGGATATGGTACATAGCCAACAAGGTAATGGCCTTTATTGCAGTCCAGTGGTCCAGAGATAGAGGGTTATTGTGACAACACTGTTAAACTTAAGAATAAGTTCCCCTTGTGTTGGTATAACTGGAGGACAGGGGTTGAGAAGGAGGGGGAGATAAAGAGCCTCTCACTAAACCAGTTATCAGTATCCTTCACTAACCACCACATAGGGCGTCTTAACACCAGTGGAAGTAGTCACTATCCAGACTGTGAGAAGAGGAAGGAGGGGGTGTGTAATGGTCATTTCTCCTAGCCATGAACCCTTTTGGCAACAAGAATGAATCTGCAGTGCCCTCTTCATTCCCAAAGGACAATATGACTCTGTATTATTGAACAGTGGAGATTAGAAGAATATCTCATCTATTTTTAGAGTTTTATTTCATGTTCATAAAAACATTCCCATTTTTCTCTTCCTGAAGAGTGCCTCTTGAACTGAAACTGCCAGTGACTTTTCACATCCCTCATCCTATTTCATTACAGAAACACTCATAAAGACACAATTTTCTCCTATCAATAAATATGTTTGATGCTCCATAGAAGTTCTGTGTAATACATGCAGAACAATGCAGGCAGACTCTGGGATAAATTATTACCAAAACAACTTGAAGCGATGAGCCTGCCTCTGGATGCTTTCCGGCAGATGTGATGTGGACGCTCAGTGTGAAAGCAGGCTGAGAAACAAAGCCTGAGTAATAATCATAAATCCCAAAGAGGCATCACCCTCTCTAAGACATTTTTTTTAACTCCTTCAAAAAGACGACTATCAGGTGCAATCTGCTTTTAGAGGCATTATATTTTTAAAAAATACATTTAGTTAAAGTTTGAGATTGCGCATGCCTGGACTGGGGTGGCCCATTCATGCAGTAGACTCAGTTGGCAGTTCCATGCAGACTGTGATGGTGCCGTGAAAACACTGCTCATGCTGCCTGTGGTGCTTTGGAAAGGCCCTGATCATTTCCTTTATTTGGGTTTTGTTTTATTTTTACAACCTATTCCTATTAAAAGTTTCTAAAATCGTCTAGCCATAAAGTCTCTCAAAATATGGAATCTACATGGAAAGTATTCAGCGACAAAGAATGATTTAATGTGACTCATTTATAGGATAGGGAACAAAAAGGACTGATGTTTTTCAAAACAGACCCCTGGGTCTGCTCTATTCAAC
The DNA here is from genome assembly GCF_949987515.2 of Delphinus delphis. Taxonomy (NCBI): domain Eukaryota; kingdom Metazoa; phylum Chordata; class Mammalia; order Artiodactyla; family Delphinidae; genus Delphinus; species Delphinus delphis. The sequence goes on from NC_082688.1 coordinate 59,359,192, forward strand.
TCTGTTTCTATCTGCTTAGCACTCATTAAATACAAAATCCAGGGTACTGACTGTCAACATAAACAGGGTTTTCTTTTTGCGTTTCGTATTTTTTCACACAAAGATACATATAAATCAAGCAGTAATTTCAGAACTAGACACGTTGGGTGGAAAATGTCGAGCTGGATACGTCTCCACTCGTACAGTCTAGATGAGCCCTTAGATTAACATACGCAAGATTAACATTTCTTCCTTTTGTTGCTCATTGTTTTGCATCATTTACATACTACACAAATAAAGCACTACTACATCTCAAAGCAAAAAAGTACTAACGTGTTTGTCAACCAAAACTCCTAGCAATTCATCACTGAAATTTCCAGTATGTTGTACTTTCCATGAATCTTATGCAAGTTCAATGAGTATTTCCAAGTCCACTGACATGTAAAGTTTGATGTTACTGGGATCCCAGAAAAAAAGTTCATGCCGCCCATTCTAAGTACTGGTAAAATATATTTATAGTGTTCAAATAACAAGGATACAGCGAGGCAATTTTTAAGGATCGCCCTACCACAGTATACATTTTACATGCTTGTTAAAGGGATACACTCTGCTCAGGCATCCCAAGACAGGGGTCTTTATCACTTCCAGCAGCTCTACCAATTATGGAATCGCTACTGCAACTCAAAGGAAAAGATTCTAAAAGCCCAGGTAGAATGTCACTGGCATACAGTCCCAGGTCCTGCAGATTTCATGCCACAGAGAGAGGCGACATATGCCTCCTTCTGTGGAAAATCAGAGAGAGAGATCCAATTTGCTGCCCCATGGAACAAGGGAGATGAGCTGAGCATTCAGTCAACACAATGAATGGGACTAGGGAGACCTTAATATCTCTATAAAGGGGAAGAGACTTATTATTATTTGTATATATGTTGCCTTTACAATTTACCAACTTACTTTCACATAACTCATCTAATATAAAAATTATATAACAGGAAAAACATTATTTTTCTATTTTTTAATTGTTATCACTTCTCTGTGCACTTACAGCTTTAATAACACCTAAATATTATCATGAAATGTTTTTTCTTCCCAATGCACTCAGTAGACATCATGTTCTCTGGAAGCATGGGGTGTGTACAAAGTGCCTTTTTCTAATTCTAATGTCCATACACACACACACACACACACACACACACAACTATAATACCCAGTACAGGATGGCTACTCACTGAGCACTGAAATGATGAATCACTGGGTGAATGAATACCTCACATTGCCCTGTTTCTATTAGCACTTTTAGTTATCCATTCAATTCATTTCTTACTAAATACCTAGCACTGTGCCACACTGTAGAATATAAATTATACAGAAACCAATTAAAGGTTTATTCCATTATGGTCCAATGACCCACCTGCTGCCATCTGGATGCTTGTTAAAGCTTCAAATTCCTGTGCCACATCCCAGATTTACCAAATTAGAATCTTATGCATACTGAAGTCTGAAAAGCATTGCACTATAAATTGAGAATCTTTCTGTGAAAATAAGTTAATGGATTAAAAAAAAATTACATTCAAGGAGCAGTGTTTCTTACAAACATTCTTCAGTATATTCCCTGCACAATTTATCTTAGGTATAAAGTGGGTAAAACTAAAATTTGGGGGAAATAGCAAACTAACAACAGCATTTAAGTGAAAGTTCAAAGCCAAGGTAAAGGGGGAACTAGTTTAGTGGGCCTGGAACTTCATAAAGAATATCATCTCAAGGAACCCATCCTCATGGAAAGCACTGAACATTAGAACAAATCAGACAGGGATCAACCAGTGATACGGGGTCATAAATTAAGTGCCAATTTAAGTCTTTGTCTAATGATGGTTACATATAAAATGAAAATATTCATCCCCAGTAGTGGAAAAAGCAAGTCTTAGTTAATTAAATTATATTTTATCATTGGCTTACAAGACGTTTTATTTTTTTTAAAACAGTATTATTCACTACTCTCTTCCCTTCTGCCGGTTCACTACTGTGATTGTTCTGTAACTGTCAGAGTCCAGCTTACTGACACCTAATCCAGAGTTTTAAAAAGCCCAGTTTACTTATTATTTCAAAAATGTTTCAGCAGGATTGAGTCAGTGCTTGCAAAGACAATCAGACATGGGAATCTTCTAACAGTTTCAGAACTCTGGTCATGTTGCTTTAGGGTCAGTTGTTACATATAAACTGGATAGATTAGTGGGAAAAAAGTAGAGATTTTAGAGCCAAGAGGAGTTGGAATTTAGTCTAGCTCTGTTGGTAATCAGCAATGTAGCCTAGGGTTACTCATTAAGTTTCCTCTAAAATTTGGTCAATAAAATATAAAAGAATTGTTAAAAGTAGGAAAGATAGTTATTTGTCTATTGTCTACTGATTAGTAGGGCCAAAAAATAACCACTACTGTTCAGTGACTCTTAAATCCATGATAATGACTTTGAGCCCTAGAAAAGGAAATCAAACTGTAAAAAAAGTTACTTTAATAGTAACTTTTTCTTACTTAAGCAGCTGATAAAGTGCCATGTGTTTGGATTTGTCTTTGCTTAATCTTTGCCCGATGTTCTCTCCACTCTAAAACGTCTCCATCTAAATTCATATATGGGTTACAATGGGGTTCTAGACAGGACACGTAGGCTACGGAGATTATAGAAGTCGACAGAGAAGAGGCATCACATGCTGTAGTTAACAGATCTCAAGTAGAGTAAGAGAAGCCTGCTGGACAGTGTCCACAGCTCTGCTGAGACGTGAATCCCCAGAGCTGACGGTAGCCTGGAGCATGCCCTCTGAGAGGCCCAGAGTAGCCCCAGTGGCAGTCAGGGCTCTCCTGCCAGTTTTCATCCTTAGGCAGCTCTGGCTTCCTTCTTAAACTCCACTACAATACCAGCTCCTCTGAATTAGTGAGGTGATTTCCTGACCAAATACTGCTCCTTTGGAGAAAAAAACAAAATTGAAGAGAAATTTTAAAACGTAAGAGTTCAGAGTCTGACGCAGTCACCATTTTGTGTGACCACAGGAAACCTTGGTTTTGTACAAATGGTGTGGGCCACAGTAACTAAGAGAGAAAGAGCTTACAAGATCATTTTTGGAAGTCACTTCACCTGCAATGCCAGGGTAGATTCTATTTGACGAACAGTAGAATAAAGAACAGTTAATTGTAGAAAGAACAGAACCAACCAATCATTAACATGCTGTTGACTTGTTTGGAAAGACAGGACTCTGATGGAAATTGATGGAGAGATTTTTCTTTATAGACTTTTTCTGTAAAGGGCTAGACAGTAAATATTTTCAGCTTTGAGGACCATATATATTTTTTTTTTTTTTTTTGCAGTTACTTGGTTCTCCCTTTGTAACACAAAAGCAGCCACAGAAGATAGGTAAATGAATGAGCATGGCCACATTCCAACAGGACTATCTTCCAAACAGGCGGCAGGCCTCATCAGGCCTACCAGCCCACAGCCCATCCATTCCCACTCCAGAATAAATAGAAGTTCAAAATGAGAAAACATTCATGATGTTTCTAGTGCCCCTCCCCCTGCCAGTGGTGATGCCTGCATTTTTCATGAAACAAAACTCAAATACCTGCATGTGTTACTGCGGTGTTTCAGTGTGGGTAGGGCACTGACAGCACTGACTATTTTTATAATGAAGCTTGCAAAGCAGACTAAAAGATAAAGCTCTGCCAGATTTTATGTCCTACTGCTTCTCAGCACCCAGCATAGTGCCTAACAAGTCAAAGGGTTTTAAGAAATTTCTAATAAAGGAAGACATTCACATACATGCAGATTCAGACTTAAGAATTACGAAGAATTGATCTCCAATGACTTCAAATATGAAACCTGTATTTGCACTTATAGCTGAAGGATTTGATTAAAAAGTACAGAAAAAGTAAAGAGAGAGAGAGAGAGAAAGGAAGAGAAGGGGCAGGGAAAGGAAGGAAGGAAAGAGGAGGGAAAAAGGGTAAATTTTCTTTAAAATTTCACATGGATTCATGTGTGTTTAAAACTCACTGATGAGAACCATGTTTTATGAGTCTTAAGTATTTTGCACATGATATTTAATTTGTAACTGATTCAAGCTCTGTAAGGTAGGGATCATAATTTCTACTGTAGCGAAGAGAAAGTATTTTCAGAGGTAAAATAAAATGACTTGCTCAAAATTAATTATCTAGTAAGTGCTCATATAGACACAAGTTCAGACATTCATACTACAAATCCGTTTGACTGTCCATGAAATTATGACTATATTGATATTGGGTGGAAGGAGACAGAGGAATCAATGGGAGAAACAAGTTGAAGGACATAAACTTTTATAAACGTATTAACTTAACATGAATTTCAGGATAATTTGGGAATACTGTTAGATAGACTCAGAACTTTCCATGATTCAAGAAAAATTAAACTCTCTTTTATAGAAGCCATGCTTGTTGTACACTTTTAGTCAGTTCCTCTGCCTGATTTGTTTGTATTCAATTCATTTGCTATGTTAATAATTTATTATTGGCACTATGATGAAAGAGCTAGAGATAAATGAAACCAATTTGATGGGCTTTTTTTCTAAAACCCAAGCACCACTTTGCAATGGTACAATTTCACAGCTTACACAGCTCTTCTCAGTAAGATGGGTCTGTAGGGTGAGGTCTCTGTTAATGAAGTGAAAGACAAAATCTATTTTACCAAATAAACTGCACTGCGTAGTTGTTAAATATCTGAACCTCTCCTATTTCTTCCAATTCAGACCACAGGAGACAGGGGGAGAGGCAGAGGTTTCTAAGAAAGGTTAGAAGGGAAAGCATATGTTGGAGAAGGGAGAAAACCACAGAGTCCATTTTAAAATACGTGATAAAACAGTTCATTAATTCATTCAAAAAATGTCAGAAAACTTACTACGATACTACAAAGTAGGAATAGTAAAACACTAGAAGAATGTATTATCCAAAAAGGTAAGAGCACAAACTGTCACATAGCCTCTAACGTGATTTCCCTGGCTAATTCCCCCAGCTATATTGTTTCTCAATAGTTTGCCTACTAATTAATCATTAGTTAAGTGCTCATTGTATTATGTAAATCCGGGCATTCACTGGCACTCTTTCTCTCTTTCTTGTCTTTATGTAGCTTCTCCCTGGTTTCCTCAATCACCTCAAAGGCTTTACCGAGCACACGTGGTAACTTCTAAGTCTATGGCCAAGCCTGACAGGTCACATCCTAGCTTTGCTCTTGCAATGGCTTACTCTATATTCAACGGGCAGCTCAAAGTCAGCATGTCCCAAACTACCACCATCTCTCAGCTTCCACTTTTCAGTTCCCCTCTTCTGTTGACTATTTCTGATTTCTCCCCACACATCCTCAGAAGGAATTCCGATAATTTCTCAAGATCTACCTCTCTTTGCCTCCTCACCATGCCATTCATTGGTCTTCAGGGTCTGCACACAGTTTCCACAGGAAGTTCCTAAAACATAGTCTGAATCCTGTCATTTTCCTTGGCAAAAAATCTTATTCCAGATATTTTAGTTTGAAAAAATTAAGGACACAGAGTAAAAATTACTATCTTCGTTAAGAAATACTGAATGAAACAAAAGTCCCCAATTTCTACCTTCTCCTCAGCAATCTTCCCTAGAGGTAAGTACTAATAATAATTTACTAGCTAGCTTTCCAGATTTTTCCAGGATTATATAATTGCAAGAGCTCTATGAACTTTACATATATACTTTAAATATTAAAATCATTGTATGTATGCATATACATACAATGGATATATTTAGAGATATATTTTTATCTACCTTTACATATCTGTATGGGCATGTATACTTATTTAACTTTATTAACTACTGATATATTTACTTAACTGTTTTTAACTATATATCAGTAATCATGAATCATCTTAAATGCCTCTTCCTTTATTTCAGGATGGCTTCCTAATTGGAAGTGTGGCTTCTTCTTTAAAAACTTCCTAAAGAACTTCCTCTGCATTTTTATTGTTGCACTTGTAATAGGATATCAACTGGAATTTTAGGAGGTTTTTATACTTTCAGCTAAAGTCTATAGATGAGAAATTAAAAGCACAAAATGCTTTAGCTTTTTAAGTTCCAAGACCCAATAATCCTGAGGGACAGCCTCCTCCACAGAAGTCTTGCTGAGAGGTGACAGATCGGATAACTGACTGTAGTGCCTACCACCACCCCACCCCCTGTGCCTGCCCCCCTCCCTATGCCACGTGACAGAGAGGTAAGGAGGGAGGAAAAGGCCTTTTGGGGAAAGGAATGGGTTGATTCCCCTCCTAAATTGAAAGTGTTGGAGGGAGGATGCTTTGAGAGAATCATTCGAAGCAATTTGGGGAGCTTACAGGAAGAAGATAACATTCTGGTTCTCAGTGGATGTCTGAGTAGGCAGTATTCTTATCTCCTCATGTAGCATAAGAGCTGGGAAAATGAGAATGAGTGCGACCTGACAAAGTGAGGGACTTGTAAGAAGGTGTCAGTGAAGGCTGCTGCCTGACTTTTGTCTCTAGTTCCTGGGGAGCAAGAAAGATAGCCTCTGCATGTGCCCCTCCCTGGATCTGAGAGTTATTCCAGGAGGAGACTGGGATTGGGATGGGAGGCTATGGTCTTTCAGGGAGACCCAAGCAACAGGGGAGATGCGGCAGCAGAGGGTCAGCCAGGAGTGGTGCTTGGTCTATTCTTACATGTCTTGCAAATTCTGAAGGGAATTGAGCAGAGGTGAGCTCCTCTTCATGGAGACAGGTTTGGGGTTGCCACTCATTGTCATTTCAGTTGTATACAATTTGCTGGCCATTAGTTTCAGATAGCAAAGGAGAAGAGTTCATCCTTACCACAGTCACCTAAGAAGATGTTTGCTCTTTTCCCGATTTTATCCCCTTAACATAGAAGAGAAGGCAAGGGACAGACGGCTTCTAAGGTCCAAACCCAAGTCCCACTTTCCCCACACCTCCCACTTTAAGTCACTGAAGCTATCGCACTAGGCTGCAGTGAGGAAAGGGAGGAGAGGAGACACGAATGGATCTTGACATTTTAAAAGTGCACCAAGATTAGCCTCAAACACTCAAATAAGAAACTTCTATTAACCCAAAGCAGCTAGCAATTTATGAAATCAGAGCAAAATGCCACTAAGAGCTGCTCCAAAACAGGGAGGCAGTACATAAAACCTGGGAGGAAGACAGTGACTGGAAAATAATGGTACTTCACTGTCATATTCCAAACAGTAGAGACTTTGCAATAAAGTGATTTCACAATATTCAATGTTCATTTTATTATACCTATCTGCGTATATGCCTAATGTTTCCAATAAGACTGTAGACATTTTAAAGTCAGGAATTAGATTTTGTACAACTTTTTCTCCTTAGAGTCTAAAATATATATAAAGAGTGTTCAATACGTATTGTTGATTGAAAATAAAGAATCAAATCTGAATAATTAGAAAATAAGTTACTAAAAGGCAGTAAAATACAATAGTAGAAATAGATGCAAAGTGCATAAGTCCTTCTCGTTTTCTATGTGTTGAGTGAAGGGGCAGCTGACTATAAAGAAGCATATTTGACTCTGTCATCATTTTGAAGCAACTAAAGATTAAGACTGGAGCATTTGTAATCACATGGGCAAAGGGTTAATTCCCTGTTCTGTTACTTCTTAGCTGTGTCGTCTTTGAGAAGTTGCCTCATTCATTAAAAAACAAACAAACAAACAAACAAACAAACAAAAAAAACAGTAAGGTCTAGACTATCGTCCTTAATTATTCTCCAAGGTATAAAATTCTACTAATCCATGAAAATTAATATACAGCAAGATGCAGCTAAAGGAATGACCACAGTCATAGCCTGTATAAACTATATCAAGGGTTCCACTTGGCATGTACCGACTGCATATAAACAAATGGCAGAAGTTAAACTTTCAAATGTTAGGTTTGACTCCTCTGGATTAAAAGCAAAATGCAACAGTTTTCCTTGGCTCACTTAGTTCTCCACGCAGCATTCCTTTTTTCGAATAATAGGGTTTTTTCTATTTTTTTTAAAACACAGTCTACAAGATTCAGCAGGTTTCAGGCTTATGTTACGGAATTAAATGCAGACCAAGGAGATCAGCCTCACCCCTATCCCAGTGCAGACGCAGACAAGCCAGGTAACATAATCAAAGGAACAGGTTGTCATCTGTGTATTCTAAGTGCATCTTCTGTCTGTTGTTGATGACACTAGGCACAGCAAAGCATAAAAACAATCATCTAAAATTAGCAGGGAGCATCTTCTTACAATAGAAAAACATTCAGAGCCTCATTTACACCACAATAACAAACAGCTAGATTCAGCCATCTGCTGGACAGTTCAAACAAACTTTTAATTATTGGAAAACATAAGTAATTGGGAAAGATAAATCATTATACCTCAATAAGAGTACAATGATGACACTAATTCTCTGCAAGAAGTTCATCAAAATGATATAAAAACTAAAGTTTATAATGGAAATAGAGTTTGTTTTCATAGTAAAGTGAATTCCTTTCAACACTTTCAGATCAGTCATTCCAATACAAAAGATACTAGGAACAAAATAACATTATGACAGTAAGGAATTAATACAATGTTGGTTTGCCTCATTTTTCATTTCAACATGCCTTTTACTATTGGAGCTCTCCAACCACTATGTGGGACATAAAACCCTGACCTCAGAGGTTTCACCAGGATGCTCAAAAGGATGCCTGATAAACTATACCAACAATGAGACAGTTATATAGGTACAGATATAAAGACATAAATGTGGCACTATGAGAGACTAGAAGGTTGTGAAAGAATTTCCAGAAGATGTGATTTTCTGCAAGACACTGATGAATGAGAAGGCACTGTTAGGTCTAAAGGAAGGAAAGCATTTCTGTAGAGGGAATATCAGAACCAAGGAACAAAGGGAGTCCTTGGCAAACATGACCTGCTGGGAAGGTATGGGAGAAAAGATAGAATCAGAAAGAAAGGTTATGGTCAGTGGATGAGGAAGTTCAACATAACGTTTACTGAAGCATTTGAACTTTATGCTGAAGAAAGTAAGGAGTTACCAAAGATTGCATCAAAATGTAGTTCTACGTATGGAGGAAAAATGCCTTTCTATCCTCCTAGGTTCTGTGGGTGGGCCTAAGAGTTATACTGACATAAAACGTCTTAAGAGGAAAAAAAAAAATGTCCAAATTTTATTTAATATTTCTATGTGCACATGGAGTCTTCAAAAGGAATGTGAAGACCCAAAGAAGTTATTAGGCCCCAAAGCTTACATACTTTTCTAAACATAGCATGATAAATTATGGGGGTGTGATAAGATGGGACAGCTTGGGCAGGGGCAGTAAACTGTGGGATGGTGACTAGGAAGCATATGGGGGAAACTAATATAAATAAGGATTATTTTAATGGATTTATTTGTACACATTTTGACTCCCAGTCTTAGTGATAAGAATACCCTTCTCTTCCTGGTAGAGGAAATGCAACTTTCTCATGGGAAGTTTTATGACTTGCTTTTAATTAGAAAGTGGGAGGTCACAGAGACCTTCCTGAATCTGTAATTTCTTAGGTGCCTTCAGCTCAAAGTACTCAGTATGCCAAAGCAGCGTATTTTGGTGTAGCATGCTCTGAACCCCTTCATAGTCCAAACTACTCCCAAATAAGCATTACTTCAAAACAGCACAGATATGAATTCCTTGCATTACCACTGCATATAGAAATAAGGTTCAAAGAGATTAAGGGAGTTATTACTTATTTACAGCTATTGAAAGTGAGGAGTACCTGCCCCACTCCCTGAGCCCAGTCTGGTTTATGTGATCTCATTATCCACATCCTTAGAAGGAAACAAATAAATAAAAATGTTTCCTGAAGGTTGTAGGTTCTCTTATGAGAGTTAAAGGGTAAGGCTCAATAAACTTAGAACAGGAGGAAATCTGTTATACCAATCACAGAGACATTTTTAGAGAAGACAAACTGAAATTGAAATTTAGGAAGTTTTATTTTACTTAAGAATATTCTCAGAATCTGTATTGTCTTCTCCAGTGCAAATCATTAGCATAACTAGACTTTATGTACATACAACATTCCACACACAAACAACCATGCACAAACACATGACTAAGTCAGAATTGGGAGTCTACAAGGCTAATATTTCCCCTTTAACTATCACTGAAGAAGAAAACATATTATCTGAATATGAACCTTTATGAAATACAGTGTAATCAGATCTTAATCTTTTTATTTTACTTTTACTTATTTAAAGAATGCTAGATATCAACAGTCAGCAATATGTTCATCTTGACAAAAGCAGCTTAAATTATATGGGAAAAATGTCTAGATCACCAAAGTAAGATGATTCTCCCTATCAAATTCATGTGTGTCAAAACTCTGTTCACATACAAATGTATCAGAAACCTAGGCTGATTATATTGAAACTTCTGTGCCTATTAAAATACTTGAAAACACCTGTTATGATATCTGGTAAATAATAGCTAATCAATAAATGTTAGTGTCTTTTTTTCATTTCTTGATATTGTTCATGACATCCATTATCAAACTAAAATGAATTTCTTCTACTTTTACATATTGGAGCTCCATATTCTGGACATTGCCCCCCATCTTTTTTTCTTTTGCTGTAATGTGAAACCAATTTCCTATAAACTCCACTAATGCAAAGATTATCTTCTTCTGTTTTGTTAATGCTGTATCATCAGCACTTAGAACCATGATTGGTATGTAGATGCTCAATAAATAATTGTTGGGCATATGAAACAATAGCCCCAGTTACCAAAGTTGCTTGCTGTTTTTAAAGTTTAAAACTGCTTCCAAATGGGATCTCCTAGAGGAATAAACATAAAAGTTTGAAGGGATTCAAAAAAAAGAAAAGGAAACGGGGACAAAAATGTCCAGAATGTAATATGGCTCCAGCATAGAGAAAAGACACAACTATTTCACATTGAAACATTCCCAAGATTATTAAGCACAGTTATACTTGTGTGGATGCCTTAATATATCTTTTATCTTCTCATAAGAAATGAGATAAGGAGGAGGGGGTTATAAATTTCAATGCTAGAAATATCTGAGCAACTCAGGGATTAAGCAATAGACGAGAACAATGTTAATAAAAAACACTAATTGTGATCATTTATTACATCAAATGAGTGTGTGTGTGTGTGTGTGTTTGTGATGACTATAAGAACAATCAACTTGCTAACTATTTAAATTCTCACAATTGCCTGTACCATAAAAGGAAGGAAATAAACGTTTGGTCACATCTTTCCCAGGTGATTTCATAATACAATCACCAAAATATGAACATTATAAACTGATATATTTCACAGCAGTAGTTTCTATCTAGTCAAAAGATACAATCTAAAAGCAGTCAATTCTAAAAAGCTCACAAATCACAATACCTGATTTCAGAATGGGTTTCTGTGCACACTGCATCTATACCCTCATTTGAATGAGTACAGAGTTACATGTATAGCTTCCAGCTGTGTTAATGGGAACACTAAGTACCAGTTCCAACAGAGTGAAGATTACAACATAGTGTTGAGTACTTGTGCTACTTTGAATGTTAGCTACATTGTGGGATAACCAGTTAGAGAGGTACGATTGTGTAAAACTGTAGGATGAAAAGAGGAGATTTAAAATAAAATGAGGAAATGTGAAATGCAAATGAATGGATGGATTGGATGGTATTTGATGTCTAACAATATACTGAGTGAATGATGTTTAGTGTCTGAACAAGAGAACACGTTATTAGTTTTCTACAGGATGGATTAGACCAACTAAACAGTGTCCTTCTCTCTTCGGCTAAGTATGACATCTGTAGCATGCAAATTGGAATCAAGTTGTGGGGTTTTTCTTCTTCAAGACATGAGATCATCCATACAAACTGAGGGGAAAAACGCCTTACGATATATGTGAATGATTTATGCTTTCAAATGATACTGAGGACCTACTATGTATTAGTTATATGCCTCCTACCATTTGCTACTGGAAGATTTTGCCCAGTTCTTGGCTGAGGGTGTCTCAGGATAGATCATTCTTCCTCCACTGAGTGCCCCCAAACTTAGTTGCAAGGTTCTGTGCTACGTATGGAAACGGCTCCTGTCTGGGCACTTCATTATTTCACTTGGGCCAAGAGAATTCACTGAATTCTGGGGACTATGACAAGCAGATTGGTTATGTTTTTACAGTGGAGAGAAGACATTTGCCAGGCTTTTGGCAAATTTTTTAAAGAGCACTAATGCAGTGCCTCTGTAACCTCTTAGCCTTGTTGCCACTCCTTCGGATCCTCTATCACTTCTCACCGTACAGTCCTAAACCCGGCTACCAGTTACTTCAGCAAGCCTGAAACCCAAAGTCACTGTAAACGGCATACATTTCCTTGTTCCCTGAAACATTACTCACAAACCAATCAAATCCACCTCAAGTCTTGTCAAGTTTTCCTCTAAATAGATACCAGGCACCTCTCTAAATTTTTATCATAATACTCAAGTCAAAGTGTTATCATCTCTCACCTTGAAAAATTCTCATTCTTCTCCCCTTATTCATTCTGGGTCCCATTTACAGCAGGAGGACTGATATCTCTATGGCTCCACTGTTCTCTGATTCTTTACTGTCCAGCCACAGGGCATTTTTCACATGTTCTTCTCTCTGGCAGAAACACCTCTGTCTGCTCCTTATTCGTTCAAATGTTACTCATTTTCTTAATCTCTGCTTAAGTTCCTCAGGAAAATCTTTTTAGATATCATGTTTCTCTAGTAGAAGCTTTCAAACATGGCATAGGATCTTTCACATTTTGTAACTTTTTAGTCTATTTCTGTAATTTATTGATTAAAGTTTGTAGCAGACATTTTGGTTCTTTCTCAGCATCTGTGTAATCTATAATAGTTTAAGCCAATCATCATAATTCCTTCCCTCTATCACAATGATGGATAAAAGGGTGTGCGTGCGCGCGCGCGCGCGCGCGCGCGCGTGTGTGTGTGTGTGTGTGTGTGTGTGTGTGTATGGCCTACGAGATATAAGAAGAAAACTAAACTGACAGGGGACTTCTGAGAATCTTGTCTTCACTGTCTGTAGACAAAAGGAGAGACAGTCTTCTTTTTCCTCTGGACACTTTGAGTTTACGCATAGTCTGAAAGTGCATTAGACAGACTGTAACCAGCTTGAGGATGAAGCCAACATCAAAGGTGGCAGAGTAGATGTCACTGAGCCATTTAATCATTCAACCTCAAACCCTTCCCTACATCTATACTAACAATTTTATGAGTTAATAATTTTCTAATTATTAAACCACTTTGTTTGGGATCTACAGGCAAAAACACCAAACTATGTAATATCTGTCTCAGTCTTATATTGTAAGATCCATGAAGCAGACCCCACAACTGCTTTTATTCATCACTTTAATATTAGCATCTAAAAAATAAAATGGTTCTGAAGAACCTAGGGGCAGGACAGGAATAAAGATGCAGATGTAGAGAATGGACTTGAGGACATTGGGAGGGGGAAGGGTAAGCTGGGACAAAGTGAGAGAGTGGCATGGACATATATACACTATCAAATGTAAAATAGCTAGTGGGAAGCAGCCGCATAGCACAGGGAGATCAGCTCGGTGCTTTGTGACCACCTAGAGGGATGGGATAGGGAGGGTGGGAGGGAGACGCAAGAGGGAGGCAATATGGGGATATATGTATATGTATAGCTGATTCACTTTATATACAGCAGAAACTAACACACCATTGTAAACCAATTATACTCCAATAAAGATGTTAAAAAATATATTAGCAACTAGCTTAGTGCCTGGTATATACTTTGCACTCATTAAATTTTACTTGAATGAATGGATAAATGAATACCAACGTTTTTCTGAAACAGTTCCTGGAAATACTGATTTTTTTTTCCTTCTACCTGTCTATTCTTATTATCTTTGTGGGCAGTTCCTTCTGTTTCTCAGAAGATATAGTTTTACCCTGGTCATTTCCCTATGAATGGGCTATATTTATCTCTGTCCCTCTGAAGTACGGTACTTTGTATTAGGTAAAAGCCTTTTGCTACTATCTGGCCAGACAGAGAAGAATAGTGTATCATTTCTCTCATTCTACAGAGGCCAGCGTTTTATAAATAAAATTGTGGATGACAATTACTGTGAAGCCTTTGAAAAGTATTGTATATTCGCCGCTGCAGCATCCTTCTAAATTCTGGGTTGGGAGATCTGGTGTGATTTATACACAGGCATATTTACTTTTTTCAGTGCTCTATCAAGTAATTCTGATATGCTTCCAGGGATTAGATCCATTGTTCCATACACTAAACTTTGGTGAATTCAACTTAAATTTGTATTAAAATTTAAGTGAAACTATTACATTAACTACTCACCCTAAATTTCTTAGAGCTTGGAGAAAGAACATCATTGTTTCTTCAAGAATTGACAGGTCACAGAGAAAACATAAATAGGCTTTGTTGTGTAGAGTGTGAGCACTCAATTATGAATTAATGAGAGGAGTTTCTAAGAAGGTAAATTTTGTACAACTATAAGGAAAAAGACATTTCCCTCATTTGTTTCCTCTTCTCTTGGTAACTGAACTTTGATTTCTTCTCAGAGACCTGTCCCAGCACTTTCAGCCCAGAAGGTATAAGTAGGGAAAATCAACCTTAAGGCAAAGGCAGATGTGTACTTGTTGAAATAAACCAAAGCACCCCATTCCTTTCCAGAATGATGGGCTTAGTGACATGCATATGATCTGGATATAGCCAATGACGTTCAAGATGAATTTTGCTAGAATGCTCAAACAGTGGTTGGCACTGTTTCCTGAAGTTTTTGAAGAGAAGCCAATGTGAGATCCTAGGGCAAGAGCAACTATTTTATGAATTTAGAGAAGAAAGCCTGTCTGCTAGCAATGAAGCAGAACTGGGAGACCATGAGTAAGGAACAAGGGCCCAATGACATTGTTTTTCATCTCTATATTCTGCCATGCCTGAAGCCTTTGCACTTTTCATTTAGTTGGGGCAATAAATCACCATTTTATTTAGGACAGTTTAGATCAGGTTTTCTGTTACTTGGAGCAGAGTCATAACTCACCATAACTGTAGCAGGGAGGAAGAACTTTTTATTAAGCATATTCTACACAGAAGGTAGATCCTTAGGAGGTATCAAGTTTCTCAGCATTAAAAAAAATCATATTCTAGCATTAGGCAATTACATAAAAGGGATGATTTAAAATGAACCATTTTAATCAGAATGGTGATTGGTCTTGATGCCATTTATAAGGCTTAGAAGCCAAGGGGTGATGCCAGGAAGCAAGAAGTCAAAAAGGAGAAAGAAAGGAATTTTAAGGGTGTATCCTTTGGCCCTGGGCCATTTGTCTGATTCTGCTATTGCTGAGAGGCTGTTGTAAATAACAGATACTTAAGGCAAGCACATTATATGCCAGCCAATGCTGGCACTAAGTGATTTGAATGGACTGATCTGGTCGGAGTCAACTTAAGACCAAAGCTAACTGGTTTACTACCCAAACTCCTCTACGTGCCTAACAGGGTATGATGCTTCACACAGACCACGCTGGATCAGCAGAAATTACTAATGATTTTGGCAGCTAACAAATTCTATGAGGTAATAACAAAAACTACAGCTTAAAATAGCTCGGTGGAAAAATGCAATGGGGCAGAAGGGAATTGCAATGGGCTCCTTGAATTGTTCTGTTGATGTTACTGAGCAAATATAGCTTCTTGAGTTGCTTTTGCTTCATCAAAATCATGATACTCTTGAGTGTTGGCAAGGAAAAATCAGGTAATGAAAACGCAGTGAACATGCCTTTCATCAGCCAAAAATCTTTAATTGTAATTGCAGCATGTAATGGTGTAATCAGTTGTCTAAGTAACAGGATAGGCTCAAATCTTTCCTAGCATTTCACACACACACAAAAAAGACCATTAAGTTTCCACAAACCTTTCTTCAAATGAAATGAAGGGCAGGTGAAGATGGAAAGGGATTCACTTTTAACCCAATGAACTAAGCAACCTCACAACTAGAAATGATAAGAGATTATATAAAAGTAAAGAAAATAAACTATGTTACTAGGTAAGTGTGGGCTTAAAAAAACCCACATACAGCAGTAAATAAAAGTGCCATGCTTTAAAGACACTTAAAGCACTGTACACACACACACACACACACACATATTGTTTGCTTCCTGTATCCTAGACACAACCTTGCAAGACAGGTATTATTATCCCCATTTTACATATATGGTAACTGGAGCTCACAGAGTCTGAACAATGCACTTAGGGTTACACAGCTTGTGTGCTGCAAGAGAATGCTCTAACTTGTTAGTAGGACAAAATCTGGGTCTTTGAGACTTCAGAGTCCATTATCTTGTCCCTAGAATAAGCTGCCTTTTACTCTTCAAACTCAGAACGTCAGTTCCCAAATTTCTGTATGTATAAGAATTATAGCAAAGTTTGCTAAAATGTGAATTCCCATGTGAGAGAGATCTGAGTTGGTAGATTATGGAGGAAGCCAAGAAATTTGCAGTTTTAAACTAATTCCTCAGGGAATTTTGAAGTAGACATTCCTCAGACCACATGGTCTAGAATGTGTTTTGCAGAACCCTGTGTGACAGAGGCCTGGAGATTTTTATACAGGGAAATCCTCTGATGAGGATTCTAAGAGTATCTTGTTGACAAAGTGCAACATGTAGAAATCACAGACTTACATTTAATCACAGCCAGTCACATAAAAATCTCTAGGCTTTGCAAAGTTAAGTTAAAAAAGAATACGGGGTATCGATCACTAAACTCAAATTGGATTTGTAACACCAGGACTGTTAGGAAAACAGTTTTTCCATCCTTCCCTGTTACAATGGAGATGATTCTAGAATGAGTAGGTTGAATACAAGAAAATATGTTTCTTCATTATGCAAAGAGTGCTCTAGGCAACTGTAGTTGATAGATGGGATAGTGGATCTTTCCTTTGTGTTCTCTCCATATGAAAGTAATCCTATCCTCTCTTTTAAACATATTATAGAAAATAGAAAGGAGAATAAAACTAACAAAATCTATTTTTCTAAATTAAATGGCCGGAAAAGCCCCACTTGCTTTGTCTATCAAAATGGTATCACTGGATCACTGCCAAATCCAAATCGGAAGC
The DNA here is from genome assembly GCF_949987515.2 of Delphinus delphis. Classification (NCBI taxonomy): domain Eukaryota; kingdom Metazoa; phylum Chordata; class Mammalia; order Artiodactyla; family Delphinidae; genus Delphinus; species Delphinus delphis. Next base: position 59,376,335 of record NC_082688.1, read on the forward strand.
TATATGAATGATTGTGCTTAGATAATAGTCTCTTTTAGTAATACATAAAGATGCTCTTCACAAAACTCTTACCATGAGTTTCCAAACACAATAAATCCTAGTTTTCTAAAATTGATGTTTTATTTTGGAACCAATTTTGCCTTAATTTTACCATTGTCTCCTCAAGAATTATATCAGTGAAACTCATATGCCTTTCAATATCATTGCGTAAATTCTACTGTCTACTTAGTAATTCTGCCAAAGTCATTAATTTTGACAGGACAATTTATGTATCACAAGGGTTTGTTTTTCAAACTGCTTGTCCCTCAAAGATTTTTTTTCCAAAATAAACGTAAGCATTCCACTTTATTCAAGAAATACAAATGAGTAAAATTTTACTCATAAAAATATTTACATAGATCTATTTGGTATGGTAGAAAGTATGTATTGTTTTAGCCATATTTAACCCTCCTGACATTTTGGATTTAACCTGTGTAGGAAAGGGGGAGGTTTCAAGCAGTGAGGAATGGCTGAAACTGGGAAGGTAAAAAGGAGGAAATAGGGGAACAGCAAAGCTTTTTGCTTTCTCTGGGCTTTTCTGTTAGTTGACCTAACACACCAGAAATCAAATATCCAGTATGCTCATTCATGACACTAGTTCAATCTCTGCCTCTATGCTTCAGTTGTTCTGAGAATTATCTTTTTCGAATTATTTGGTCTGAATAAAGACTTATAAGCCAGTTAAAACAACCTTCACTATCTTGCATTTCAGCCGTGGAGTAATGAAAACAATGAATATAGCTTTCTGTAAAGTTAGGTTTGAATCTTGACTCTTCCACTGGGGAAGTTTGGGGGAGTTACTTAACCTCATGCTTCAGTTTCCTCGCCTGTAAAATGAGGATAATAATGTCTATTCCCAAGAGTTGCTTTAAAGATAAAATATAAAATGTGAAATGAAAAAGAAGTTACAACTGGCACCATAGAAATACAAAAGATAAGACACTACTACCAACAGGTATATGCCAATAAAAAGGCCAACCTAGAAGAAATGGACAAATTCTTAGAAAGGTACAATCTCTCACAACTGAATCAGGAGAAAAGAAAATATGAACAGACCAATTACCAGTAATGAAACAATCGGTAATTTAACAACTGCCAACAAACAAAGTCCAGGACCAGATGGCTTCACAGATGAATTCTACCAAACATTTAGAAAAGAGTTAATGCCCATCCTTCTGAAACTGTTCCAAAAAACTGCAGAGTAAGCTACACTTCCAAATTCATTCTATGACACCAGCATCACCCTGATACAAAAACCAGACAAAGATATCATACACACACACACACACACACACACACACACACACAAAAGAAAAACTACAGGGCAATATCACTGATGAACAATATATCACTGAGGATGCAAAAATCCTAAAAACAAATACTAACAAACTGAATCCAACAATACATTAAAAGGATTGTACACCATAAACAAGTGGAATTTATTCCAGTAATGCAAGGATTTTTCAATACCCAAAAGCCAATCAATGTGATACACCACATTAACAAATAGAAATATAAAAATCATATGAATATTTCAGCAGATGCAGAAAAAGCTTTTGATAACATTCAACATCTATTTATGATAAAAACTCTCCAGAAAACTGGCAGAGAAGGAACATACCTCAACATAATAAAGGCCATTTAACACAAACCCACAGCTAACATCATATTTGAAGGTGAAAAGATGGAAACATTTTCTCTAAGATCAGGAACAAGAAAAGGATACCCTGTCTTGCCCCTTTATTCAACATAATTTTGAAAATCGTAGCCACAGCAATCAGAGAAGAAAAGAAATAAAAGGAATCCAAATTGGAAAGGAAGGAGAAAAACAGTCACTGTTTGCAGATGAATGTAGTAAAGTTGCAGAATACAAAATTAATATTAAAATACAATATATACAAAATACATACAAAATTAATATACATATATTAATATGTTGCATTTCTATACACCTAACAATGAACCGTCAGAAGAGAAATTAAGGAAACATTCCCATTTATTATTGTTTCATAAAAAATAAAATACAGAGTCCCTCCAATCAAGCCTCTTAGATAGCCTCATCCACCAGAGGGGAGACAGCAGTAGAAAGAAGAAATACAACCCTGCAGCCTGTGGAACAAAAACCACATTCACAGAAAGACAGACAAGATGAAAAGGCAGAGGGCTATATACCAGATGAATGAACAAGATAAAACCACAGAAAAAAAAGCTAAATGAAGTGGAGATAGGCAACCTTCCAGAAAAAGAATTCAGAATAATGTTAGTGAAGATGATCCAGGACCTTGGAAAAAGAATGGAGGCAAAGATCGAGAAGATGCAAGAAATGTTTAACGAAGACGTAGAAGAATTAAAGAACAAACAAACAGAGATGAACAATACAATAACTGAAATGAAAACTACACTAGAAGGAATCAATAGCAGAATAACTGAGATAGAAGAACGGACAAGTGACCTGGAAGACAGAATGGTGGAATTCACTGCAGTGGAACAAAATAAAGAAAAAAGAATGAGAAGAAATGAAGACAGCCTAAGAGACCTCTTGGACAACATTAAACGCAACAACATTTGCATTCTAGGGGTCCCAGAAAAAGAAGAAGAGAGAGAAAGGACCAGAGAAAATATCTGAAGAGATTATAGTCGAAAACTTCCCGAATATGGGAAAGGAAATAGCAACCCAAGTCCTGGAAGCACAGCAAGTCCCATACAGGATAAACCCAGGGAGAAACATGCCAAGAAACATAGTAATCAGACTGGCAAAAATTAAAGACAAAGAATAATTACTGAAAGAAGCAAGAGAAAACTGACAAATAACATACAAGGGAACTCCCATAAGGTTAAAAGCTGATTTCTCAGCAGAAACTCTACAAGCCAGAAGGGAGTGGAATGATATACTTAAAGTGATGAAAGGGAAGAACATCCAACCAAGATTACTCTACCCAGCAAGGATCTCATTCAGATTCGATGGAGAAATCAAAAGCTTTACAGACAAGAAAAAGTTAGAGAATTCAGCACCACCAAACCAGGTCTACAACAAATGCTAAAGGAACTTCTCTATGTGGGAAACACAACAGAAGAAAAGGACCTACAAAAACAAACCCAAAACAATTAAGAAAATGGTCATAGGAACATACATATCAATAATTACCTTAAACATGAATGGATTAAATGCTCCAACCAAAAGACACAGGCTTGCTGAATGGACACATAAACAAGGCCCATATATATGCTGTCTACAGGAGACCCACTTCAGACCTAGGGACACATACAGACTAAAAGTGAGGGGATGGGAAAAGATATTCCATGCAAATGGAAATCAAAAGAAATCTGGAGTAGCATTACTCATATCAGATAAAATAGACATTAAAATAAAGAATTTTATAAGAGACAAGGAAGGACACTACATAATGATCAAGGGATCAATCCAAGAAGATATAACAATTATAAAAATATATGCACCCAACATAGGAGCACCTCAATACATAAGGCAACTGCTAACAGCTATGAAAGTGGAAATCGACAGTAACACAATAATAGTGGGGGACTAGAACACCTCACTTACACCAATGGACACATCATCCAAAATGAAAATAAATAAATAAACAGAAGCTTTAAATGACACAATAGACAAGACAGATTTAATTGATATTTATAGGACATTCCATCCCAAAACAGCAGATTACACTTTCTTCTCAACTGCACACAGAACATTCTCCAGGACAGATCACATCTTGGGTCACAAATCAAGGCTCAGTAAATTTAAGAAAATTGAAATCATATCAAGCATCTTTTCTGACCACAACGCTATGAGATTAGAAATGAATTACAGGGGAAAAAAAGGAAAAACCAAAAACACATTGAGGCTAAACAATAAGTTACTAAATAACCAAGAGATCACTGAAGAAATCAAAGAGGAAATCAAAAACGACCTAGAGAAAACTGACAATGAAAACATGATGATCCAAAACCTATGGGATGCAGCAAAAGCAGTTCTAAGATGGAAGTTTATAGCTATACAAGCCTGCCTCAAGAAACAAGAAAAATCTAAAATAAACCATCTAACCTTACACCTAAAGGAACTAGAGAAAGAAGAACAAACAAAACACAAAGTTAGCAGAAGGAAAGAAATCATAAAGATCTGAGCAGAAATAAATGAAATAGAAACAAAGAAAGCAATAGCAAACATCAATAAAACTAAAAGCTGGTTCTTTGAGAAGATAAACAAAATGGATAAATGATTAGCCAGACTCATCAAGAAAAAGAGGGAGAGGACTCAAATCAATAAAATTAGAAATGAAAAAGGAGAAGTTACAAGAGACACCGCAGAAATACAGAGCATCCTAAGAGACTGCTACAAGCAACTCTATGCCAATAGAATGGACAACCTGGAAGAAATGGACAAATTCTTAGAAAGGTATAACCTTCCAAGACTGAACCAGCAAGAAACAGAAAATATGAACAGACCACTCCCAAGTAATGAATTTGAAACTGTGATTAAAATCTTCCAACAAACAAAAGTCCAGAACCAGATGGCTTCTAGAGGAATTCTCTCAAACATTCAGAGAAGAGTTAACACCCATCCTTCTCAAACTCTTCCAAAAAACCGTAGAGGAAGAAACACTCTCCAACTCATTCTATTAGACCACCATCACCCTGATACCAAAACCAGACAAAGATACTACAAAAAAAGAAAATTACAGACCAATATCCCTGATGACTATAGATGCAAAAATCCTCAATGAAATACTAGCAAACAGAATCCAACAACACATTAAAAGGATCATACAGCATGATCAAGTGGGATTAATTCCAGGGATGCAAGGATTCTTCAATATACACAAATCAATCAACGTGATACACTATATTAACAAATTGAATAAAAACCATATGATCATCTCAGTAGATGCAGAAAAAGCTTTTGAAAAAAATTCATCACCAATTTATGATAAAAAGTCTCCAGAAAGTGGGCATAGAGGGAACCTAACTCAACATAATAAAGGCCATATACAACCAACCTACAGCAAACATCATTCTCAATGGTGAAAAGCTGAAAGCATTTCCTCTAAGATCAGGAATAAGACAAGGATGTCCACTCTCACCACTATTATTCAACATAGTATTGGAAGTCCTACGTGTGGCAATCAGAGAAGAAAAAGAAATAAAAGGAATACAAATTGGAAAAGAAGAAGTAAAACTGTCTCTGTTTGCAGATGACATGATACTATACATAGAGAATCCTAAAAATGCCACCAGAAAACTACTAGAGCTAATCAATGAATTTGGTAAAGTTGCAGGATACAAAATTAATGCACAGAAATCTCTTGCATTCCTATACACTAATGATGAAAAATCTGAAAGAGAAATTAGGGAAACACTCCCGTTTACCATTGCAACAAAAAGAATAAAATACCTAGGAATAAACCTACCTAGGGAGAAAAAAGACCTGTATGCAGAAAACTATAAGACACTGATGAAATAAATTAAAGATGATACCAACAGATGGAGAGATATACCATGTTGTTGGATTGGAAGAATCAATATTGTGAAAATGACTCTACTACCCAAAGCAATCTACAGATTCAATGCAATCCCTATCAAATCACCAACAGCATTTATTACGGAACTAGAACAAATCATCTTAAAATTTGTGTGGAGACACAGAAGACCCCGAATAGCCAAAGCAATCTTGAGGGGAAAAAATGGAGCTGGAGGAATCAGACTCCCTGACTTCAGACTATACTACAAAGCTACAGTAATCAAGACAATATGGTACTGGCACAAAAACAGAAACATAGATCAATGGAACAAGACAGAAAGCCCAGAGATAAACCTATGCACGTATGGTAAACTAATCTATGACAAAGGAGGCAAAGATAGTCAATGGAGAAAAGACAGTCTCTTCAATATGTGGTGCTGGGAAAACTGGACAGCTACATGTAAAAGAATGAAATTAGAATACTCCCTAACACTATACACAGAAACAAACTCAAAATGGATTAGAGACCTAAATGTAAGATGGGACACTATAAAACTCTTAGAGGAAAACATAGGAAGAACACTCTTTGACATAAACCAGAGCAAGATCTTTTGTGATCCACCTCTTAGAGTAATGGAAATAAAAACAAAATTATAAAAATGGTACCTAATGAAACTTCAAATCTTTTGCACAGCAAAGGAAACCATAAATAAGAAAAAGACAACCCTCAGAATAGAAGAAAATATTTGCAACCAAATCAATGGACAAAAGATTAATCTCCAAAATATATAAACAGCTCATGCAGCTCAATATTAAAGAAACAAGCAACCGCATCCAAAACTGGGCAGAAGACCTAAATAGACATTTCTCCAAAGGAGACATACAGATGGCCAAGAAGCACATGAAAAGCTGCTCAACATCACTAATTATTAGAGAAATGCAAATCAAAAACACAATGAGGTATCACCTCACACCAGTTAGAATCGACATCATCAGAAAATCTACAAACAACAAATGCTGGAGAGAGTGTGGAGAAAAGGGAACCCTCTTGCACTGTTGGTGGGAATGTAAAATGATACAGCCACTATGGAGAACAGTATGGAGGTTCTTTAAAAAACTAAAAATAGAATTACCATATGATCCAGCAATCCCACTACTGGACATATACCCAGAGAAAACCATAATTCAAAAGGACACATGCACCCCCAAAAGTGCAGCACTATTTAGCCAGGTCATGGAAGCAACCTAAATGCCCATCAACAGATGAATGGATAAGGAAGTTGTGGTACATATATAAAATGGAATACTACTCAGCCATAAAAAGGAACGAAATTGAGTCATTTTTTGAGATTTGGATGGATCGAGAGACTGTCATACAGAGTGAAGTAAGTCAGAAAGAGAAAAACAAATATTGCATATTAATGCATGTAGTGGAACCTAGAAAAATGGTACAGATGAACCAGTTTGCAGGGCAGAAATTCAGACACAGATGTAGAGAACAAACGTATGGATACCAAGCAGGGAAAACTGCGGTGGGGTGGGGATGGTGGTGTGCTGAATTGGGCGATTGGGATTGACATGTATACACTGACGTTTATAAAACTGATGACTAATAAGAACTTGCAGTATAAAAAAACAAACAAAAAACACTAAACTTTCTTTGGGTTATTTGTATGGAAATATGTTAATATAAGTGTTTCAGACATTACATGAAATTTCTAAAAATCTTGTATGTTCTGGTATAATGTTATAAGTCATAATTCTAGTTATTACTTTAAAATGTATGTCTCAGAAATAACTAAATTACCTTGTCAATTGTATTATCATGAACTTTAATCAAATATTTAACCATGGTCATTTTTAAGTCTTTTGTCATTTATAGACAGTTCTGGGTGTGCTCTGATGCTTTTGCAAAATGTTCCAATAGAAGGGTTTCATCTTCAAGGAATTCATGGAGAAGACTCTGACAAGTACAGATTTCTGGTAACTGACTACACTGCTGAACTGAATGAATAAGCATTTTCAGAACTCTAATGGAAAACTGATGAATTCATAAAAGTGCTAACAAAAGATCAAGATGAAAAAAAAATTAATTACATGGGACTGAGTATACTGATGAAGATGATTATAATTTTTGTGACTTTGAATAAAAAAATGTTTTTGAATAAAAAAATATCCCACAAGGACTCAGAGGCAAAAAATAGACAAATCAATTTTCACTGCAAAGTAAAGGAGCTGTTACAGGGGAGGATTACTGGACTGAATGTCAATATTATGACAGAGTATGAGTGTATTTCATGTTTGGTAATTGCAATCATTGTTGCTTTTTTTGTGGTCATCCATTTATAATGCTTGGTGTCACTTTATTTATCTCTTGTAAAATTAAAATACAGTGTGTGTGTGTGTGTGTGTGTGAAAAAAAAAGAAAAAGAAAATACATAGAAATAAACCAATCTAAGGAGGCAAAAGATCTGTAGTCCAAAAACTTTAAGACACTGATGAAAGAAACTGAAGACAACACAAACAGATGGAAAGATATACTGTGTTCTTGGATTGGAAGAATAAATATTGTTAAAATGACAATACTACCCAAGGTGATCTACAGAGTCAATGCAATCTCTATCAAAATACCAATGGCATTGTTCACAGAGACAGAAAAAATAATTTTAAAATTTTCATGGAAACACACAACACCCTGAGTAGCCAAAACAACCTTGAGAAAGAAGAACGGAGATGAAGGAATCATGCTTCTTGACTTCAGACTATACTGCCAACCTCCAGTAATCAAAACAGTACGGTACTGGCACAAAACCAAACAAATAGATCAATGGAATAGGATAGAGAGCCCAAAAATAAACCCACGCACTTATAGTTAATCTATGACATAGGAGGCAAGAATATACAATGAAAAAAGAAAGTCTCTTTTCAATAAGTGGTGCTGGGAAAACTGGGCAGCTACATGTAAGAGAATGAAATTAGAACATTCTCTAACACCATACACAAAAATAAACTCAAAATGAATTAAATACCTAAATGGAAGACTAGATACTATAAAACTTCTAGAGGAAAACATAGGTAGAACACTCTTTTTCATAAATCATAGCAATATGTTTTTGGATGTTTCCTAATGCAAAATAAATGCAAGCAAAAATAAACAAATGGGACCTAATTAAACTTAAAACCTTTTGCACAGCAAAGATAAACATTGACAAAATGAAATGGAAGAATGGGAGAAAACATTTGCAAATGATGTAACATATAAGGGATTAATATCCAACATATATAAACAGCTCATACAACTCAACATCAAAACAAAAAATAACGCTTTTTAAAAATGGGCAGAAGAACTGAATAGACATTTTTTTTTTTTTTCCAAAAAGGGCATGCAAATGGCCAACAAGCACAGGAAAAGATGCTCAACGTTGCTAAGCACCAGGTAAATGCAAATCAAAACCACAATGAAATAAGACCTCATACCTGTCAGAATGGCTTTTATGAAAAAGAAGACAAATTCAAAATATTGGCAAGGATGTGGAGAAATGGGAACCCAACACATTATTGATGGGAATGTAAACTGGTGCAGCCACTGTGGAAAACAGTAAGGAGGTTTCTCAAAAAACTAAAAATAGAATTACCATATGACCCAGCAATGCCACTCCAGGGTATATATCCAAAAATAACAAAAAAAAAACACTAATTCAAAAAGTTGCATGCACCCCAGTGTTCATAGTAGTGTTATTATAATTGTCAAGATATAGAAACACTGTTTTTTTATTTGTTTGCAAAAAAATCAAGTAAAACATTTCTTATTTAACTTTTCAGTACTCTAGCTTGAGAATCTAAGCTATAATATATTCTAGGGTTTTGGGTGTCTTCAAAAGGTGCTACAATGAGCATCAACATTAGAATCAGACCCAACGGGATTTCCCCCCCTCTTGCTTTTTTTGGAATGATATTTTCTTTCCTTTTTATTATTCCATTTTCCCCTCTATTTCTTTGGAAATTATATCCTCTATGTCTAATCTTTTAGTGTTACTCCTTGCTATTTTAACATTCAAAAGTTTACCTTTCTCTTGAACAATCCAAAAAAAAAACAGTACAAAACATTTTAATGCCAACAACTTTCCATCAAATTTACATGTAAACTTTTTACAGCATTTTCATCTATACTTTTTCCCTTCCCATAAATGAGACATTGTTATTGCTGCTGGTGGAGGTGGTGTTTTGTGTTAGTTTAGAATATACTTCATGTTTATTTATATTTAGAGACATATTTACACTTACCTTTATTTACCAACATGCTTTCCATTTTACATCTTCCTTCTAGGATAAAAGTAATTCTGCTGAATTACATATTTAGAATTTCATTTACCAAGGGTCTGTTGGCGGTAAGCTTAATTTTTATCTTTTGATACCTTTATTTTGCATCTGCTTTTGAAAGGTAATTTTACTGGGTACCACTGGGGCCTAGAATTCTATGTTGACAGTTTTTGCTCTGTGGGTGTGTGGGTGTGTGTGTTGCTCACTACATTTAAGACACTATTCCACTGTCTTCCAATTTCCACTGTTGGAAAGTTTTGAACAATCATTGAATAGAATAGCTATTAGTCATTTGAAGGAAATCTGCCTGTTTCTTCTGGCAACTATTAAGATCTCTTTTTAGTTTTCTGCTGATTCACTTGTATGTCTGGATGTGAGTGTTATTTATGTCTATTGAAATTCCCTGTGTTTGATTCTGCTTATTTATTTTTAAGCCTGGGTTAAATATGCAATTTTCCCAAGAACATTTATGCTTACTTCTCCCAGTTTCATATGTATACTCCCTATATAAGACTATTTTAAATTATTTTTCCATATAAGTATAATGTGAAAGTGGGCCAAAAATCAAATTTAGCTTGTGGTCACAAATTCTCAGTGGAGAACGCTCTTCCCCTTTATTCAATGCCAAGGTCAGGATATGTGAAGTTTTCTCCCAGGAACACTGTGAGCAATGGGTTTACTTCTTGTTCACTCTCATTGTGAGAGAAGCCTTTAGTCTTGGAGCCTTTAGTATAGCACATTTCTGGTTAGTCTCCACAACTTGGGCATGCCCTAGATTTTAAATCCTATCTCCCACTCCTCAAGAAATTTAAACAAGAAGCTCATACTATGGGCTCCTGAAACCCTCTCTGACAACCACTTCAGTTCTCAGGGCACCTACATCCATAGTGCATCTTCTGCATATTCCTTCATTTCAGAACAAAATTTATTTTGCAATATATATATCCAAGCAGGTTTTTTCCTACCTCCTTCACCCTCCTACTTATGAGATTTGTATTTTTTTCCCTGACAGTTATTATGTTGATTCTGAAAGAACTGTGAGTCATATATATATACATATATATATTATATAAAAATATACGTAATATATATATAATAATATAGTAAATTTGGTAAATCACTGAGGTATAGATATTTAGAGGCAGAAAATATTTTAGAGATCACCCGACCTAACAACCTCTGGGCAGTGCAGAGACTTGCCTAGTTATGCACGGTGCCAGTTGCACTCTGAATTTGTAACTGTGTGAATTTATTAATAAGGTCAATTTTATATTCCTTTCTGTACAAACCAAACCCAAAATATAAAGGTATATTTGCTATATTAATTTTTCACTTTTCTCTATTTCTAAACTTTTTTGGAACCAAAATTCAAACTAAACAAATAGCCCAAATAAGCTGTTGGTGGGAAACAGAAAAATGAAATCCCTCAGGGAGGTATTAGCTAAAATAGCTACCAAGAAAGCAAAATTTAGGTAGCAACAGTGAAGACTAGCAGCAGAAAAGCAGGTTCACAAAGGAAGCAAATATCACAGGGAGTGTCTGCATTTCTGACCAGCCAAGCAAAGGGGCCTAGGTGATAAGGTCTGAATTTCCCAAGTCCCAAGCATGTCAGGGGAATTGGGCAAGAGTTTGAAAGGCAGTAAACAAGCCAAGACTGAAATGTTATTCAGGGCCTATAAATAATTAAATTGCAACTATATACCATAGAGCCATGTATCAAGAATTTTCTAGAAGACTCCTCATTTCATACATTTTGATCCATTTTATATATTAACAGAATACACCAGAAAATCCAATATTGCATATTTCCATTCCAAGAAAAACTACTTCTAGAACACAACAATTCATTCTCATACTACATATTCACTATGAGGCAAACAAACAAACAAAAATATGTGCACTGTTATCTGCAAAATTAGCAAATTTTAGAGAAGAACGTTAATGGCAGCAGTGATTACAAACTGCTTAAATTCAGTGGCACTCATTTACCCATAAACATATGGAAAGGAAACTTAGGTAATTGATCACATAATCTTAATGTGGGGAAGAGTTTTATACGCAGAAATCATAAAGAAAAAATTGATAATTAGTCTATATTCAAAATAAAAAAAGAAAAAATCAAGATGTATATTGCCTCTAGTTTTAGTGAGACTAAACCATATCACAGCCATAGAGAACTAAAATATTTCTCATATTAACTATCATTGTATCTGAAATTCTTATAATCAGAGTCATTCATTTTATATCTATTAATGTGGTTCCATCTTGGGGTAGTGCTATATATTACTTTCTCATGTTAACATAAAATAACAAATGTATTTACTGGATTTTTCTATCAGTATTATTGTCAAAGTATAATATTCCAGATTTAAGATGAAGGCTTAGCTTAAAAAGTTAATAAATGATTTTGCATTTTATTCTATAACTTGTGTCTTTATTTTATTTTTTCTAATTTTTTTTTTTTTTTTTTTTTTTTTTTTTTTTTGCGGTACGCGGGGCTCTCACTGCTGTGGCGTCTCCCGTTGCGGAGCACAGGCTCCGGACGTGCAGGCCATGGCTCACGGGCCCAGCCGCTCCGCGGCATGTGGGATCTTCCCGGACTGGGGCACGAACCCGTGTCCCCTGAATCGGCAGGCGGACTCTCAACCACTGTGCCACCAGGGAAGCCCTATTTTTTCTAATTTTTAAGTAAAATCGATGTGTTCAGAGTATATGTAATTAAGTTTTAGATATGTGGTAATATATTGTGTTACCATTAGGAAAAGACAAAGTAAGAAGTAGGGAGGATTAAAAATCAAAGCATGCCTATTTTAACTTTTTGACCAGCACTGTGAGATTTACTATATTCACATGGCTCTAAATAACAGTCTCCCATACGTAGTAGCTTATTAGCTAAACCAACCATATGTTACCACATTCCTGAAGAAGCTCGGGAAGTTAGTGTAAAAATACTTGTTAGCTTGATTCTACTCTATTCAGGATAACACAATGCTGCACTATTTTTCTTTCAAGAAAAGTAACATTGTTTTTATCATAATTATTCACTATTTTTGTCAAAACATTTTAAGTAACACAGTGAATGCAGTATACTCAACTAAAAACAGTCAAAGAAATGCAAATCAAAAATGAGAAGCGATTTTTTTAGCCATAATTTTAGCAAGATAGCATCAGAGATGCTCATAAATAGTCTTCTAAATGTTAATCTTCCTGATGGGCATGCTCTGGGCTGTCTCCTCTTCATAAACTCTCTATAGAAACCTAACCTCATACATTTGTATGGAATTTATGTATGTTTTATATCTCTTATTTAGAACCTGCTTCTAAAATCTAAACTCACATTTCCAGTTGAGAGATAACTGGACAAGATAGCACTTCCAGGAGGTCTTAAATATATCTCAACATTCACTTGCCCTACATAGAACTTTCTTTTACTCACAAACTCTTGGTTTCTCCCTTTCCATGTACCTCTACATCAAATTTAAGTCCTAGCATTTGTATTTTCTTTACTACCAACTTTGTCTCTGCCAACCTCTTGATTTGGGTCTCTAGTTCTCTTGCTTCCTTCTCATCTATTTTCACATAACGATAAAAATAAGCTACGTAAAATATCAATACCACCATGTGAATCAAGTCATTTTCCTGCCAAATCATCATTTATTACTCATTCACTGCATGGCCAATGATATCCAAGCTCCTTACTATGGCCTGGAAGGTCCTTTCTTATTACCTCTATTATATTCCTTCTCCCTCCAATGTGTATATATTGTCTTCTTTTTGTGTCCTGACTTTAGAGCTTTTTGTTTGTTTTTGTTTTTTTTTTAATACAGCTCTGACTGGACACTCTTCCTTTTTCTTTAAATGACCAGAGCCTTCTCATACTTACGTCTCACTTTAATGTCAGCTCATGAGAGAGGCTTTCCCTTTCTATCACCTATTTGATTCCTTATGATATGATAACATCACCATCTGTAATTGTCATATATGTTTGTTAGTTCACATGCCTGAGTCCCTTTTCCTCACTAAAAGATGGTAAGAGATGGAAGAAGCCATGTCTATGTTGTCCATCAGTGACTCCTTAGCCTTGAACATATCAGAGTTTCAACAAATATTTGTTGATAGAATAAATAAATGAATTATAACATTAAATGTAATTTGATATAAACCTCCTAAAAAGCAAACTTTGCTAAAATATTAGATTTTTAAAACATTTTAAACAGAAACTCAAATCTAGGCCTAGGGAGGGGGTTAATTCTACCTGTAGATGGTTTTGCTGTTGTTGCTATTTTCTGGTATCCAAATTAAATTTCCAAAAGATAAGTTTGAAAAGTTTATAATTACATTGAAAATAGTTTATTAAGAAATGTTAAAAAGTAGGATAAAAATCAACAGAATCACAACCAGTATTCCAAGAAACTCCCCGAAGGAAAATAGTTTGTGAGGAAAAGTTTGGAATAAAAAATGCCAAAATGATAATAGTCGTTTATCTCTGCGTGGTGGTACTATGAGTTATTTTGCCCATCTCTTCCCATTATATGCATACTTTAATATGGAAAAAGATGCTTTAAAATACATTTTTAACAAATTATATTTGTTTATCTTGCTGATTTTGACTATTTAATCATACTGATTTTTCTTTTAGATAAAGAGAAATGTATTTCTTTAAAAATCTAACCAGATTGGTCTTGAAGGGTAAATAATAATTTTCCAAGCAGAGAATGAGGAAAGACTTTTTTGGGTATTGCACAAGGAGAAGCACATTATACTTAAATACTAAAGATGCATTTCATATTTCATTAGAAGATGTAAAATGTGTTGGAGCAGTAATTTCTTAGCAAGCACGTGTTATTTCCAAACTGTTGCCTCTACCTGGAACTAGAATTAGAAGAACTAGCAGGCGTTCCGGCTGTGATGTATGTCAACTGAATGGGCACTTAAATACTGTTTAAAACTTTTAAAACATTTGCAGCATCATTTGTAAATTGTAAGCAATAATAGGTGATCTGAGAAATAAGAATCCGATATATATAACAATATTTAAAATTTCTTTAGTGTGTCTTACTTTTCCAAATGCAGTAAATCTTCCAGATGTAAATTTTTACATTTTCACAATGTTTTATTAGAATTAATTAATGGAAATTATATACTATAATTAACTAAAATACAAATGAATATGTTATACATTTATAACCTAGCATATACGATAATAATATACCTAATTTAAGATATAGCTATGATATTTACATATACATTATGTATAAATTATGTATTTTCTATATAGCAAGATAATACATATATACATTGTATATATACATGTGATTAAGGAGTTAGGGATTATGCCCTTTCTATAGATAAGGAAAATGAGTCTAAGAAAACCTAAATAATATACTCATAGTCATTCTGCTAATAACTGGGATACCTCTTTCTTATGCTTTTCCTATTACCAAACCATTGGCTCCTATGTAAAAGATACATTGAGAATGAGCTTTGAAAATCATTACAGCTAGATGGATTTAACATTAGTAACAATAATGACATACTGTTTTTCTAATCTTTAATTACACCCCCTTAACAACCGTTCACCCTATTACCAGTGTTTCCTTGCCATTCTACCTACTAGATTGGCTGAAGCCCTGTTTTCTCCCCACAATTCTGATAGCTGAATTCTGTGAACTTATCCACTCACACCAACCCTCCATCCAATAACTGGAGGCAAATTATCTGAAACAGACAATTTTCAAGAATATATATAATGATGGTTTTATTTAGATTTTAGAACTTTATCCTTGACTGTGGAATATACCTCTTTGTCTCCTTTGTAATGAAAGTTAGGAATCATATAATTGGGGAAGATATTTAGAGTCCTTGACATCACAGTCTGGGTAAGTTTACCACTATAATCTCAAAGGGGTCCCTATAACTCCTTTATTGTTTACCTGCAATGACACAGATTCTGAACCCTTTGATGGTAAATTCAAGGTCTTTTACTTTCTTAGTCAGCTCAGGCTACTGTAACAATATACCATAAGCCAGGTGGCTTATAAACAATAGAAATGTATTTCTCACTGTTCTGGAGCCTGAAAGTCCAAGAAAAGTGCCAGAATAATTGAGTTCTGGTGAGGACCCTCTTTCCTGGCTGAAGACTGCCAAATTTTCACTGTATTCTCACATGATGGAGAGCAGAGTAGAAGAAGCAAACTCTCTCTTGTGACTCTTAAAATGGCACTAATTCCATTCATGAGGGCTCCATCCTTATAATCTCATCTAATACCAATTTCCTCCTGAAGGCCTTCTTCCTAATACCATCACACTGAGAGGTAGGGTTTCAACATATGAATTTTAGGGGTCAAAAACATTCAGACCATAACACTTTCCATCCTTCTGACTAGAAAATTTTTTCCACAGTTAAGGTATCAATATTTATTTGCTTAGTTACATTTCTAGCCACAATTCTTCCTTTATGGGGAGATGTGCAATATAGACTCAAAGTTCCTTTCTCAGCTTAAAAAGTTTCCCATTCTCATTTTGTGCCTAAAGACAGAATAATGGGTTTCAGTTACTTGATATACAGCTCCTTAAAAAAAAAAAAAAAAAATTTCAAAATGCAAAAGAAAACACTGCATCAACTAAAGATTGATCAAGATGGCTGAGTAGGAGGACATGGAACTCACCTCCCCCCACAAACACATCAAAAATACATCCACATGTGAAACAGTTCTTACTGAAAACTAATTGGAAACTGTCAGAAAGAACCCTATACAACCAAGGATGAAATAAAAACCCACAAAGAATCTGCTAAGAAGGAAAAAGAAGAATGAGATCAGGACCTGTGCCCCCAGGAAAGGACCCAGAGAAAAAGGGAGATTACATGGGTAGAGATACTACCTGAGGAGTGGACAGTTCAAGCCACATATTGGGTGCACCAGTCCTGGGGCCTGACAAAGGGAAGATGAGCCCCCTTGTCTGGTTGGAGGGCTCGTGGGACTAACAGCAGGGCTGTGGGAAGCCTGAACTCTACTCATGAGGAGTGTGTGCATGCTCTAGCTGGCTCCCAAAGCACAGCGGAGAGGGTGGATTGGAAACTGCTTGAGTGGCTGCCCAGTTTCCCAGGACCGCCCAGCCTGAGCTGAGCAAACACTCCAGCCCTATTTACTTTACATCAGCTCCACGCTGGAGCAAGAGCTGCCCTGACTGAGGACAGACCTCGGCAGTGAGATGCAGATGGGACTCAGACCAGAAGAGGCAACTGAGCAGAGTGGGGGCGGCCATTACTGGCACTTACATAGGCAGTATATCAGAAGCAGTCCTGATCTCTGAGGGTGCCAGACTGCCAAAGCCTGTACTGCAACACACGCTGAGAGCCCACAAGTGCCCCACCTGCCTATGGTGCAGCTCCATACCGAGGAGGGGGCAGCAGAGGCTGAGGGGAAAGACTGGCTATGAGGGACAAAGGAGACTCAGACACAAAATGGCATCTGGGAAATGCAGTGCAGCCATTACTGGCACTTGAACAGATAGTGTACAGAAGCAGCCTGGACCTCTGTCTGCAGCTAGACAACAGAAGCCCAGAGTTCACATGGGTCCTTCTTGCTCCAGCACTGCTTCTCTTTAAAGTAAGAGTGTCAGTGCTGGGAGAGGGGAGAGGACACACTTAAAGGGAACAGAGCCAGCTCAGACCTAACCTTCAGGACCTTTGCTCCAGCAACTCGGGATCTGCTCCTGCGCTGGTAGGGTGGTAACAGCCACTGAGCAGAGGGGGAGCCTAGGCTCACACCTGGCCCTGGCTGCTCCAGCTTCACCTCCTACCAAGGTGGTAGCTACCAGCACACCCTGAGGAAAAGTGTAACGTGTTCACATCAAATCCAGCTCTCCTACCAAAGCTACTAGGCACACACAGACTGTAGAGGGATGCTCCCACATAAGAACACACCTTCAAGACTGCAACAGGTAACTGTTTCACCAAAATTCATAGAGACAGAGAAAGTTAAGTAAAATGAGAAGACAGAAGAACTGGTCTCAATTGAAAGAGCAAAAGAAAACCTCTGAAAAAAAAATTAAACAGAAATAAACAACTTACCAGATAAAGAATTCAAAGCAATAGTAATAAGAATGCTAACTGAATAAGGGAAAAGTATAGATGACACAGTGAGAATTTTAACAAGGAACTAGACAAATATAAAAAAGAACCAGTCAACTGAAGAATACAATTATTAAAATGAAACACACTAGAAGGAATTAACAGCAGACAAGGTGATACAGAAGAATGCATAAGTGACCTGGAAGACAGAATAATTGAAATCAGTCAATGAAAACAGCAAAAAGAAAAACAACTTTAAAAAAAATGAAAAGAGTTTATGAGATCTCTGTGATAACATCAGGAATACCAGCATTTGCATTATAAAGGTTCCAGAAGGAGAAGAGAAAGAGGGAGATAGGTTGAAAATGTATTTGATGAAATTATGGCTGAAAATTTCCCAAACCTGTAGGTGAAAACAGATATCCAATTGCAAGAAGGACAGAGGGTCTGAAATAAGATAAACCCAAACAGACCAATACCAAGACATATCCTAATTAAAATGGCAAAAGTTAAAGAGAATTCTAAAGGCAGCAAGAGAAAAAGAGTCATATACAAGGAATCTCAATATGGCTATCAGTTGATTTTTCCGCAGAAACTTTGCAGGCCAGAACAGAGTATCATGATAGATTCAAAATGCTAAGAGAAAAAAAATCGACAACTTAAGGTACTCTACCTAGCAAGACTATCATTTAGACTCGAAAGAGAGATAAAGAACTTCTCAGAGAAGGAAAAAACACAAGAATTCATTGGTACTTAACTTAACCTTAAAAGAACTGTTAATGAGTCTCTCTAAGTGGAAAAGTCTCTAACAAGAAGTAAGAATCTATATGAAAGGAAAAAAAAACCCACTAGGAAAGACAAATATATAGTAAGGGCTGAAGATCAACTACTTAAATAAGCTACTATCAGGATTAAAAGATTAAAAATTGTAAAAGCAACTACAGAAACCAGTGAAGGTATAAACATAAAGATGTAAATTATGACATCAAGAACAAAAAATGGGAGGAAGAGTGAAAAATGTAGATCTTGTGGAATGTGCTTGAACTTAAATGACTACCAGTTTAAAACAAGTAGATATAGTTATGGTCAATATATGCAAATCCTGTGGTAACCACAAATGAAAAACCTACAAAAGACACAAAAACTAGGGAAATAAAAAAAAAAAGAATACAAGCATACCACTAAAGAAAATCATCAAACCACAAGAGTAGAAACACAAAGAAGAAGAAATGAACAAAGAATAACTACACAGTGAGAAAAAATAATAAAATGACAATATGTACATACATAACAATGATTACTTTAAATGTCAACAGAGTAAATGCTCCAATCAGAAGATGTAAGGTGGCTGACTGGATAAAAGAACAAGACCCACTGCTTACAAGATACTCATTTCAGAGTTAAAGAAACACACAGACTAAAATTGAGGGAATGGAAAAAGATATTTCATGCAAATGGAAATGACAAGAAAGCAGGGTTAGCAATACTCATATCAGACAAAATAGACTTTAAAACAGAGTCTAAAGCAAAAGATATAAAAGGGCATTATATAATGATAAAGGGATCAACCAAGAAGATGATATTACACTTATTAATATATATATGCACTCAAATCATGAGCATCTAAATATACAAAGCAAATACTAACAGACTAACAGATATAAGGGAAAAATTGACAATAATACAGTAATAGTAGAGGACTTTAACATTCCACTGACATCGATGGACAGATCCTCCAGAAAGAAAATCAATAAGGCAACAGTAGTCTTAAATGACACAATAGGCCAGTTGGACTTAATAAATATCTACATGACATTCCATTCAAAAACATCAGAATATACATATTTCAAGTGCACATGGAACATTCTCTAGGATAGATCACATTTTAGGTCACAAAACAACTCTCAACAAATGTAAGAGGACAGAAATTGTATCAAGTATTTTTTCCAACCACAATGGTATGGGACCAGAAATGAATTACCGAAAGAAAAATGGGAAAAGCACAAACACATGGAGATCAAACAGAATACTACTAAAAAACCAATGGGTCAAAGAAGAAATCAAAGAGGGAATCAAAAAATACCTTGAGACAAATGAAAATGAAAACACAACCTTCCAAAATCTATGAGATGTGGCAAAAGCAGTTCTAAGAGAGAAATTCATAGTGATAGATGCCTTCTTCAAACAAGAAAACTCTCAAATAAACTACCTACCCTACCTTATAAAGGAATTAGGAAAAGAAGAACAAAAAAAGCACAAAATCGGCGGAAGGAAGGAAATAATAAAGATCAGAGAGGAAATAAATAGAGATCAGGAAATAATAGAAAAAAAAAGAAATCAATGAAACCAAGAGCTGCTGTTTTGAAAAGATAAACAATATTGATAAACCTTTAGCCAGGCTTGTCAAAAAGGAAAGAGAGAGGACCCGAAAAGCAAAATAAGAAATGAAAAAGTAGAAACAATAACCAATATGACAGAGATAAAAAAATAAGCAAATAATATGAACAAGTGTATACCAACAAAATGGACAACCTAGAAGAAATGGGCACATTTCTGAAAACATACAACCTTCTAAGACTGAATAAGGAAGAAACAGACAATGTGAACAGACCAATCATGAAAAGTAAAATTGAATGTGTAAAAATAAACAAACAAAAACTCCCAGCAAACCAAAGTCCAGGACCAGATGGCTTCACAGGGGAATTCTACTAAACATGTAAGAAAGAGTTAATACCTACCCTCTCAAGCTATACCAAAAAACTGAACATTCCTAAATTAATTGTATGAGGCCACCATTATCCTGATACCAAAACCAGGTAAGGCACTACAAAAAAGAAAATTTCAATACAATATCTTTAATGAATATAAATGCAAAAATCTTCAACAAAATATTAGCAAAATCCAGCAATATATAAAAGGAATCATACACCATGATCACGTTGGATTCATTCCAAAGATGCAAGGCTTGTTCGATACTTGCAAATGAATCAATGTGATACACTATACTAACAAAAGGAAAATTACAAATCACATAATCATCAATAGATTCAGGGAAAAAAAAACATTTGAGAAAATTCAACATCCATTTATGATTAAAAACTCTCACCAAAGTTGGTATGGGAGAACATATGTCAACAAAATAAAGTCCGTTATGAAAACCCGTCATACTCAACAGTGAAAAGCTGAAAGCTCTCCCCCTAAACTCAGGACTCAGACAAGAATGCTCACTATTTCTACTCTATTTAATGTAGTTTTGGAAGTCCTAACCACAGCAATCAGACAAGATATAAAACTCATCCAAATTAGAAGAGAAGAAATAAAACTGTCACTATTTGCAGATAACATGCTACTATATATAAAAAATCCTAAAGTCTCCATCCAAAAACTGTTAGAACAAATGAATTCAGTAAAGGTGTATATTATAAAATTAATATATAGAAATTTGTTGATGTCTATCTACTAACAAAGGACTATCAGAATAAAGAAAAAGAAAAAAAAACAAAAAAAATGCTTTTTAAAATGGCATCAAAAATAATAATACCTAGGAAAAAACTTAACTACAGAGGTGAAAGACCTATATGCTGAAAACTATAAAATAGTGATGAAGGAAACTGAAGATGATACAAATAAATTGAAAGATCTCCCGTGCTCTTGGATTGAAAGAATTAATATTGTTAAAATTTCCATACTACTCAAAGCAATCTACAGACTTAATATAATCCCTGTCAAAATACTCATGATCTTTTTTCTTAGAACTAGAACAAATACCCCTAAAATTTATATGGAACTACAAAAGACCTGAATTTGCCAAAGCAATGTTGAGAAAAAAGAACAAAGCAGAGGTATCACACTCCCAGACTTCAGACTATACTACAAACCAACAGTAACCAAAACTGCATGGTACTGGCACAAAACAGACACACAGATCAATGAAACAGAACAGAGGGCCCAGAAATAAACCCATGCTTATATGGTCAATTAATCTCCAACAAAGGAGGTTCAGATATAGAATGGAGAAAAGATAGTCTCTTCAACAAGTGGTACTGGAAAAACTGGACAGCTACATGTAAAACAGTGAGATTAAAACATTTCGTCACACCACATACAAAAATAAACTTAACATGGATTAAAAACCTAAATGTAAGTCCTGAAACCACAAAACTCCTAGGAGAGAACATAGGGAGAACACTCTGACATAAATCATAGTAATATTTTTTTGTATCTGTCTCATAAAGCAACAGAAGTAAAAGCAAAAATAAACAAATGGGACCTAATTAAACTTAAAAGCTTTTGTACAGCAATGGAAACCAATGACAAAACAAAAAGAAAGCCTACTGAATGGGAGAAAATATGTGTATTTTGGATTAACCAAAAAGGGGTTAATATGCAAAATATATAAACAGCTCATACCATTCAAAAAAAAAAGAAAACTGGTTAAAAATGGGCAGAAGACCTGAATAGACATTTTCCTAAAGATAGATGACACACAGATGACTAACAGGAGGCACATGAAAAGATGTTCAACATCACTAATCATTAGAGAAATGCAAATCAAAACCACAATGAGATATCACCTCATAACTATCAGAATGGCTACCATCAAAAAGAACACAAATAAGAAATGTTGCCAAGGATATGGAGAAAAGGGAACCCTTGTACACTGTTGGGTAGAATGTAAATTGGTGTAGTTACTCAGAAAACAGTATGAAGGTTGCTAAAAATACAAGAAATAGAACTAGCATATGATCCAGCAATTCCACTCTTGGGTATATATCTGGAAAAAGTGAACACACTAATTCGAAAAGATACGTGTACCCCAATGTTCACAGCAGTATTATTTACAATAGCCAACATATGGAAGTAACCCATGTGTCCTTCAAAATATAAATGGATAAAGAAGATATGGATATATTTATACATTGAAATTTTACTTAGCCATTAAAATGAATGAAATTCTGACATTTGCAACAACATGGATGGACCTAGAGATTATTATGTTTAATGGAAAAAAGTCAGAGAAAGACAAATATTGTATGTTATCACTTATGTATGGACTCTAATAAGTAAAAAAGATCAATACATATAACAAAACAGAAATAGATGCACAGATAAATAAAACAAGCTAGTGGTTATCAGTGGGGAGAAGGAAGGGCAGAGGAACAACATAGCAGTATGGGATTAAGACTTAAAAACCACTATATATAAAAATAGATAAGCAACAGGGATATATCATACAGCACAGGGAAATACTGATACAACCATTATTTTGTAATAACTCTAAATGGAGTATAATCTTTAAATATACTGAATCACTATGCTGTTCTGCTGAAACTAATATAATGTTGTAAATCAACTCTACTTCAATTAAAAACGTTTTTTTTTTAATCTTTGTACAGAAACACAAACAAAACCAGCCTCAAGCTTCTATCATAAATGGGCACTCCAGTAGGCTGCTTATCTGTTTTTATAGTTAGAAACTGCACTGAACAGCATGAGAAAATTACTCAGATTCCATGTTATAAATTAGTGGCAGGAAGAAGCAATACAAATAAAAGCCTTGAAATGTTTTTCTGACAGAAACCAAGACCAGCACTGAAAATTAGCATTTCAGACATTAACAACATTTTACTCTTTGATATATTTCATGGGCTTTTTCCCCTGAAGCGATTTGGTTTTGACAGGCGATTAACAAAGGACACATGGTATCTGAAGAAATGAAAACAAATTAGACTTCTCTTCCTGCTCCTTTATAAAAGTCTTGAAATCTATTATTATTTTCAATAGAAGACTTATGTAAATGGTGCTTTGGGTAATTTTTACCATATATGATTTTTTTTTTTTTTTTTGCTTTGATGTAGTGAAGATATTACAGACCTCACTTAGAACATGATGAAAGGAGGGTTAGGGTTACAAAATTGAAATCTTACAAGGCCACTGTCTTAGATCAAAGACTTCAGCAGAAAATAATGAACTAGGTTCTGATAACTCATTCTTACAAAGGGACACTCTTTTTATTCAACCCTAGGCTACATTATAATACTTCTTAGCCATATCGTGGAACTAGGCAGGTGACAGCACTGAAAGATATTTTAATAACCCCATTGTCCCTTAATCTTAATATCTTTAGTAAGAGAATTTATAGAAATACTAAAATGTGGCATGTATAATTTCATGAGTAGTAACACGTTTAATATTCTTTAACTTGTTTAATCCTTAAGTAATGATTTCCGTATGAGCAATATGTAAATTATATTTATACACATGTCTAAGTATACTTGTAAATAAATTATACACACACATACATTAAGCATAAGCAATTCATGACAACACCACATTTAACTGCTAATTACTTATCTATTATAAACACTTTTAAGAACACATAAACAAAAACAGCACCTGAGCATTCCAAATAAATTATGCAAAACCATTTCATTAAAGATAATGAATATTATTCATAGAAAAGTTCTTCATTTTCAAGTTTGGAGATCTACTTTTTTTCTTTTTGTCTTCCGTAGGTTAAAATAATCTGATTATGAGATTGGCTACAAGTAGGTACAATGTCAAAAGCAATACATTGTCAACTGAGATCTGCAGATACATGCATGTAGCGCACACATATACACATCAGGCTTGTTTGCCAAGTATATAATGACTGACTTATTCTCTTTGAGAAATACTAAAGGCATCCCTATAATGAAGCCTAACATAAAACTTAGTCATAGCAATGACTTTATGAAAGTTTTAAATGATTTCATACAGTTTTGCTTTATAAAAAGGGTGTGTGCAAGCTATATTTAAGAATAACGCTTTTCCACAAAGTTAACTATTCTGTAAACAGGAGTTTGTGCGTATATTCTAGTTATCTGTAAAGTTTATTTAGACCCCTCTGAGATAGGGATGATATTTATTCTAAACCTAATTGTCTTTACCTTTAAATGGGTATCATAACACTCATTCTACAGCAGTATCATAAAAACTGTATGACCAGAAGAATGAGAAGACAAGTCATACACTGGGAGAAACTATTTGCAAAAGACACATCTCATAAAAGACTGTTACCCAAAACATACAAAGGACTCTTAAAAATCAATAATAAACAATCCGATTAAAAAATGACCAAAACATCTGAACTGATGATGCCTCATGAAAAAAGATACACAGGTCAAAAATAGGCATACGAAAAGATGCTCAATGTCATATGTCGTTAGGGAATTCAAACTGAAACAATGAAATACCACTATGAACATAATAGAATGGTAAAGATGCAAAATGCTGAAAACACCAAATGTCGGCTAGGGCATAGAGCAACAGGAATTCTCATTCATCATTGGTGAAAATGCAAAATGGTGTAGCCACTTTGGAAGACAATTGGCCAGTTTCTTACAAAGCTGCACACATTCTCACTGTAAGACCCAACAACCAAACACCTTGGTATTTACCTAAATTATATGAAAAACTGTGTCCATATAAAAACCTGTACACAGCAGTTTAAAGCAACTTTACTTACAATTGATAAAACTCAGAAGTAACCAAGACCTTCAATAGGTGAATGGATAAATAAACTGTGGTATATTCATAGAATAGAATATTATTCAGCAGTAAAAAGAAATGGGCTATAAAGCCATGAAATGACCTGAAGGAATCTTAAATACAAATTATTAAATGAAGGAAGACAATGTGACAAGGCTACTTAATATATTATTCCAACTACATGACATTCTTGAAGAGCTCAAACTATGCAGATAGTTAAAAGATCAGTAGTTGCCAGGGGTTTATGGGGAGACAGGAATAAATAGGTGGAACACAGAAAACTTTTAGAGCAGTGAAATGATTCTGTATACTTTAATGGTGATACATGTCATTAAACATTTGTCAAAAGCCATAGAAGGTATAACTCACCGTAAACTATGGACTTTGGTTGGTAATGGTTTATCACTTGTAACAAATGTACCACTCTGGTGAGAGATGTAGATAGTGGGAGAAGTTGTGGGTTTATAGAGGCAGAGGGCAGATAAGAACTATATGCACTTTCCTCTCACTTCTGCTGTGAATCCAAATATTCTCTAGAAAAATAAAATCTATCATATAAAAAAATAAATAAAAACTTAAGCGAGAAAATTAGGCCAAGAATTTAGCACCATGTCTGGTGCTTAGTGTACACTCAATAGCAATTACTTTGACTATTAATAATGTTGAATCCCAAATGCCTAGCAGAGAGACTGATATATAATAAATAGGTGCTTGGAAAATAATTTGACTAAATGAATAAATGAAACATCTAATCTTCCAGCTATGTAATGTGAAAAGAAAGAAAATGAAAGATCACCATTATAATAAAAATTAATGAATTATTTATGATTTCAAATGTTTGCTGTCTAGAAAATAAGAGACCAAAATTACTTGTTGATAATTGCATCCTTGTCTTTTTATTGGCAGAGGTTTGTTGTTTTGTTTTTTTTTTTTAATTAATTAATTTATGGCTGTGTTGGGTCTTTGTTGCTGCACGGGCTTTCTTTAGTTGCGGCGAGCGGGGGCTGCTCTTCGCTGTGGTGTGCGGGCTTCTCATTGCGGTGGCTTCTCTTGTTGCGGAACACCGGCTCTAGGCGCGCACACAGGCTCAGTGGTTGTGGCGCATGGGTTTAGTTGCTCCGTGGCATGTGGGATCTTCCCGGACCAGGGCTCGAACCCGTGTCCCCTGCATTGACAGGCGGATTCTTAACCACTGCACCACCAGGGAAGCTGCCCTGGCAGAGTTTTTTCCTCCTAACAATACGACTTGAAAGACATACAAAGCATACATTCACCTAGGACCATAGGCTTACACCACTGCAACAAACCAACGGAAAGGAATCATCCTCCCTGTGGTAGTGGTCACTACAACGTGATTTAAAGTAAAGCAAATCCACAAACCCTCCATAGAACACTTAATCGGGCAGTATAGCATGATATAGTGGGACACTTCTCCCTGACCTAAAGAGAAAATGGGACTTGAATGCCCTTACATATTTAATCCAGGCAAGTAGAACCCATTTTACTTTTATGCTTAATTTCCTTTTGAACCTTGCCAAATTATTTGCTTCCAGAATACTTCCAGCCAGCAATATTTTTTGTGAGATCACATCAAATTCTCTACATGTTACAGGTGCTACCTTTTTATTTAATGACCGTAACTTCCACATTATTTAAAGGAAACAACCTATTGACCAAGTAAGAATATCCAAGGCAGTAAATGAATCTGGTCCCAGCTGCTTTTTAAAATGGTTCACATTAAATTAAAAAGATGGGGGGCTTCCCTGGTGGCGCAGTGGTTGAGAGTCTGCCTGCCGATGCAGGGGACACGGGTTCGTGCCCCGGTTTGGGAAGATCCCACATGCCACGGAGCGGCTGGGCCCGTGAGCCATGGCCGCTGAGCCTGCGTGTCCGGAGCCTGTGCTCCGCAACGGGAGAGGCCACAACAGTGAGAGGCCCGCGTACTGCAAAAAAAAAAAAAAAGATGGGTATTTGCCTTTCATTTGTTTGGCCTAATTGTGAGGTGCTAACAACATATTTGTACTTCAAAAAATTTCATGTAATTGATAACTGGTGAAAAGGAGAACGAAAGCAGACAGATTACAGAAGTACCTGGGCACAAGAACCTAAAGATTTTGGAATTTATTTTAAGTCAGATTGGAAGCCACCGGAGGGTTCAGAGTGGAGGAGTGATATGGTTTGATTCATATGTTAACAGGATCATTTTGTCTCTGTGGAGAACAGACAATACAGAGGCAAGGATACAATCAAAGGTGCTAGCAAGGAGACAGGTTAAAAGGTTATTTCAGTATCCAAGCATGAGCTTATGGGACAGTAGAGATGGTGACGATGGTGGGGTTTTAAAAAAAGTTTACTTTACAGTATTTCTCAAATTCTAGATATGGGTTGTGCTTGGGATGTGGGATGTAGGAAAGAAAAGCCAAGGTGAACATGTAACTCTGTGACATGCTCTGTGCTTTCTGAAACAGAGTTGTACTAATGTGATCATTTATGTAACCATCCTAAGAAACTGAAATTTCTTAGTTTATGTGAGAGATGAAAAATAACATTTTATCAGGATCTTGAAAGAGTTCACAAGTTTTGGGCTTCACATATTCAGGCACGTAATAAAGTGATTTTCAGTGTCTTACCTTGCTTGTATTCCAACCTATACCCAGATTATGTGTAGAAAACCAACAATTTTAGAAAAACTCAAATACCCTCATAGGTTTTTCCCTCCTTTCCATTATAATAAACTCAGACCTGCATTGGAAAGTTCTATTTTTCCAGTGCTGGGATTCATTACCCTGCCATCATTACATGTCATATTTAAATAGCAACTTTCAATAACTAAGAATTTTAGACTTCATGGGTAGTTTCATAGGAACATAATTTTTATTCAGTTAATTATCTAGCACACAGTCTTGTTACTGATGAATCACCACATAAATTTCCCCGAAGAAATATAGCTCTTTCCATCAAAAAGAAAAAGCTGAACACTAATACATTAAATAGTTTCCCTCTACGTGGGAGCATAACTTAAATATAAAATGTATGCTATATATTTTCAATGGGTGAATATTCAGATGTTTCATAAAGAATCCAGAAGGATCTCTACCTTTCTCACTTCTACACACACAATTTTCTAATTAACACCTCCATTTTACATAAATAATTAAAACTGATTCTATAAAAATACTATCCAGTAACCCAAAAGTTGTATTTTAAAACAATAACTTCAAATGAATTAAACTGTGTACTTTAAAAACTGAAACACTGTACTGTCTCATCTCACTCTTTTTCAAATGTTTTCCAAATAATTTTCTAGTGCTTTAACCTAGAAGCAATTTTATTTTCTATGGACAAATAATGGCTACCATTTAACAATGCTATTAAGCTGTGTTTTCACAGACAATGTGGAATACTTATTCTACCTCTATAATACTTATATATGCTTTATTTGTTCACGTTGTCTTTCCAGCATCTCAAGCTCCATGAAAACAAGGAAAACATATCTAACTTTTTCTCACTATTCATCTAGTTTCTTGCACATAGCACAAGTCACCCAACAGTATTTGAAGAGGAGTGATATATTATTTACACTTTAATCATCTAAGGAAAGAAGAAAGGGTAGAAAGAAGGGAGGGAAGGATAGAATGAGGGAGGGAAGGGGGAAAGAAGGAAGGGAGAGAAGGGGCTTAAGGAGATGCAGAAGACCCTGTGGGAATCAGGAGATTTGAGTGCCTCCTTCAGCTTGGCTTAAAAAAAACAAAAAATATGCACACATGTGCATATGTGTGTGAATGAATATATTATGTAATACTAATTGGCACTATATATACACACACTAACATACAACATATCTATGATATATAATACCTTACGATTATTGATCTAATTTTAAGAATATTAATGCTTGATTTTACAAAAGTAGTCAAATATTGCCATTCTATGTAAGAAATTACTAACAGCATTCTTCTATTCAATAATAAAGAACTGTAGTATTCTGAATATTTCATATAGTTGTAAAATATCTTGAGAGACTGGGAAGGCAAAGTCTCAGTTTCAGTATTTACATATATTATCACTGAACCTCCTATGCAGAGGATCACAGCAAACCTATTATCAAATTATTATGAAAGTGACATTCAACTCTATGTGTAGTAGAAAAAGAAAATTGTTCAAATGTACACCTTAGGTAGTTAAATTGGAAACTGCAGGTGCATTTCTCGAAGGAATGCAGTCATCATCATTTTAGTTGTGCCACATTATGCTACAACAGCAATAGGCTTCTCTTTAAGAGAAAACATTCTGTGCTATAAATAAGCAATAACGTATGGAGAAAACCATCAACAAGGATATGAGAGCTGAATTTTGCTACAGTATTCCTTATTTTTTTTATGTCATATGAAGTAATAATGTTTCCACTTCTAATAAAATATCTGAGTAGTATCACAATGAAAAGGCTGGAAAAACACTTTCAATTGCTCCATACAAAGTAAGATTCCTAAAAACAAAGTAAAATGTCTAAAATGACTAGACCATGCGTAACTACCGACAATTTTTCCTTTTTTAGAATTACATAAATTAACCCATAGATGAGATTGGACCAAGACATCAAAACCACTTGGACCTTGGTCTTTCATACGATGCTCATCTAAGTCTACCTTGGTTCACAGTTAGTTGTGTACACATTTTATCCCCTTCTAGACTGTAGAGTGCTTGAGACCAGACTTTTAGTTGTGTTTATTTCCACTGACATGGTTATCAGAAGAATAAATAAATCTCACCTACTTTAAAATTAGGTAACAATCAGATTTATTTTTTCACTTTACTTATGAGTTTATTTAAACATATTTTGTATATAAACTCATATAATGCAATGCCTATCTAATTTGCCAATATATAAATAGCAAAATTTGATTTGATATTAAACAGAAGCTAGCACATGTGTTTAGATGCATGTGGATGTTATAACTAGCAATCTTATGATAATCAAAATCTCAAACTTGAAATTAAATGTTGGAGTGGGTTGATATCATTAGACTACTTCACCCTTTCCATCTCTCCAGTACTCAACAATGTCATGGAGAAGAAATATCATTTTTAAATAGGATTAACTAATTATGCTGAATAACATATGAAATAAAACCAATAAATATCTATATTTGAAGTTACTAGGTATATTAATAAACTTAATTTCACAGTAATACTTAGTAAAGACATACATAATTCAGTGTAAACAAAAAAAAAGTGACTACATCACCACAGTAAGATAGTTTTAAGATAGAAATTCTGCCCAGACTAGTAGTAATAATTATCCACTTAACTTCTTTATCAGTCTTCTCAAAGGCAGCTCAAACATAAGCCAAACCTAGTCCAACCCTAACAAATTGCTACTCTAGCCTGGTCTATATTAATACGGAATGTCATCATCCAATCAGTTTGCTTAAGTAAAAAACATGGATGTTATAAATTATATCTCTCTTCTTCCTCTTTCACATCCGAATGATCATTAAGACCTAAACTTGATTTTTAATGTGTTCATTGGTAAAAGTGACACAATAATGAATGTTTCACAGACCTGTAAATATTAAGCAAGAATATATATTTGATAATTAGCATTGTCTTCTAATGGTTTTGATTAACAGTTTTTTTTTTAACATCTTTATTGGAGTATAATTGCTTTACAATGGTGTGTTAGTTTCTGCTTTATAACAAAGCGAATCAGTTATACATATACACATGTTCCCATGTCTTTTGCCTCCTGCGTCTCCCTCCCTCCCACCCTCCCTATCCCACCCCTCTAGGTGGTCACAAAGCACCAAGCTGATCTCCCTGTGCTATGTGGCTGCTTCCCACTAGCTATCCACTTTATGCTTGGTAGTGTATATATGTCCATGCCACCCTCTCACCTCGTCACAGCCTACCCCTTCTGACTGAATTCATACTTTAGATGTCGAAAGCAAAGTTCACAAACAATTTTTTTTTTTTTTTTTTTTTACTAGTGTGGTAGCTGAGTTTGGGTACTTTTAAAGATAAACCTTTAGAAACTCAGAGAATTCATTATTTATAGATACTACATCATGCATTTCAGTGCAAAACAGCTTTTATCTACATCAGATTACATTAAGTACAATTATTTTAAGTGGACTATTCATATATATGCATACAAACATTTACACAGACATATGTAAGAAAAGGAAAGATATATATGCATTTAAGGAGAAGAAAATCTCTGAACTGTTCATAAAGAGTCTCCTACACATATTTAAAATTAAAATTAAAAAGAAAATTAAAGATGTAAGTCTTAACCATTAGTACATTCAGTAATTATTATTGATAGTAATAACCATCAATGA
The DNA here is from genome assembly GCF_949987515.2 of Delphinus delphis. Classification (NCBI taxonomy): domain Eukaryota; kingdom Metazoa; phylum Chordata; class Mammalia; order Artiodactyla; family Delphinidae; genus Delphinus; species Delphinus delphis. Next base: position 59,408,112 of record NC_082688.1, read on the forward strand.
GCTTAATAATTGCTACGGAGGCATAATTATTGATACAACAATATAAGAATCTTTTTCTAAAAGATAGAGTAAGGATAATCTAATATTTCTTCAGCCTTTAAGAATCGCTTCTCTTCTCATATATTAACTACATTTATGAACTACGCTAGAATTCAATGCTCATAAGAAACCAGATTTGACATATCTGCTTGGACATGCAATTGGATCAGCTCTTTCTCCATTTTAATCCTAATACAAGGGTTTCTAATTTAAACATTGAAACTAAACTGAACCCTATAAGGTCTGTCAATTTCATCCACAAAGCTCTTTTGTTAGACAGTTCTATCAAAAATTAGACAATTCGCTTTACTAGGAAAAGAACTGATCAGTATAAAAATAAATTGTATCCTCAATGCATGGACAGATCACTGGATTACTGCTAATGTATTATTAGTCAAGCAGAATCTCCTTTTGAAGGAGCCTTGCAGTCCATGTCATAAACTGATTAAAACTCAGTGAACAAGTACTTTCTACCTTTTTTGTATATTAATGAGAAACCTTCTATCCCAGAAAGCTTTTTAACTAGTAACCTTTAGCTTCCTGAAACTAGAGTATATTAGATCTGTGTAAGCACAAAAAAGTTTTCCCCAGTCTTTAGTATAAAAAATTATAGTTTACAATTGATTTCAGTTAGAACTTTCTTTTTATGTTTTATTGTTAGCCTTCTTACTCAAATTCTTAAACATGAGCAAGTAATGCAATAGTATCACTCTTCTCTTCATGTGTGCGTATTTGTTTATATTAAGCTGAACTATACAAAAGAAAGGGCATAGTGTGTGTGTGTGTGTGTGTGTGTGTGTGTGTGTGTGTGTGTGTAGGGGGCAAGGGAGAAGAATTACTCAGAAAGTGACAACTTTAGAGAATAGTGTTCTGACTCAAAAAGTTGAATAGCCAACTTTCCAGTTAGGGATAAAAGCCTTAGGATGGGTTAAAACCCACAAATAATCAACAGACTTAGAAAGAAGACATAGATATACAGTATTAATATTTATCCTCAGTCTGTTTGAGCTGTATACATTTACAATATAGTTGCTAAACAAGATCACATCAGAGTAGAACATTTTTAGAGGAGACAAAAGATTGTTTTCATTTAACATCAAAAATATATAAAATGTTCACTGTGCTGGAACACAAAAGAAGGAAAACTAACATTTACTGATTTCTTACTATGTTCTTACTTTCTGACATATGTGAGATGCTAAATATTCAGCAGAAGACAGTGAGATTACATGAAGTAAAATACCTTATTTAGAATTCCTCAGATACTGGATGGGGCAAGGGTTCAAACCTGGGTCTGACAGATGTCAAGGCCCATTCTCTTTCAGCCACAAACCCATATCTCACATATGAGACACCTCAAAATTTCTGTCTATTCCTAGATTACATCAAAGATACTGATATAAAAGTAAAGTCTTCAAATGATTGATGTTTCAATGAAGTATTTCTTTCACAGTACTGAAGTAAACTAGGAACTCTGTCCACCAAAATTCCAGGGAACATACTCTGAGCATTTGATTGGTAATTTCACTGAAGTGATAAAGCATATTTCAAATGTTTATTTTTTTAATTGTTTTAATAACCAAAGAATGGATATGCACTCCATAAAGAGGAAGGGGAAAAGATATGAAGGAACCAAAGTCATTCAACTTTTCAACTTTTAAAGAAGCAGATGCTGTTATATACAAAACAATAAAATGTCAGTGAGTTGTTATAAATTATCCGGAGTGAAGTTCTTCAATAGCTATTCACGTGTCAAATATGTATACTCTTTGACACAAAAATTCTTCATTCAAGCATTTATACTCACAGAATAAATATGTGCGGGACTATTAACTCAAGTTCTATTCATAGCATCAAAGAAAAGAGAAGCAATCAAATGTTCATTGGTAATGGACTGGCTAATTAAAATATTGATCCCATGGACCTAGAGTCTGTCATACAGAGTGAAGTAAGTCAGAAAGAGAAAAGCAAATAACGTATGCTAACACATATATATGGAAACTAAAAAAAAAAAAAAAAAAAAATGGTTCTGATGAACCTAGGGGCAGGACAAGAATGAAGACACAGAATTAGAGAATGGACCTGAGGACACGGGGAGGGGGAAGGGTAAACTGGGATGAAGTGAGAGAGTGGCATGGACATATATACACTACCAAATGTAAAATAGATAGCTAGTGGGAAGCAGCCGCATAGCACAGGGAGATCAGCTCGGTGCTTTTTGACCACCTAGAGGGGTGGGATAGGGAGGGTGGGAGGGAGACACAAGAGGGAGGGAATATGGGGATGTATGTATACATATAGCTGATTCACTTTGTTATACAGCAGAAACTAACACAACATTGTAAAGCAATTATACTCCAAAAAAGATGTTAAATAAAAAAAATGGATCCTTTATAAAATGGTGTATTGTGCAGCCATTCAAAACGATAATATTTATTGATACATGAATATGTCTGTGACATATTGTGGCATGATAAAAGCTGTTTCCAAAACAGTCCATAAATTAGGATCCCACTTGTGTAATCTGTCTACCTTTCATAGAGAGAATGTTCAACTTCCAGTATATTGCCTCTGTCTGGTGAGAGTTTGTGTGGTTTCTCTTTCTCCTTTTAAAAGTTAAAATTTTAAAGTTACACACAATTAAATTTTACCCAAAAAAATGACAGTAGTTAAAAACAATAACCAAATGTTACTACTATTCCTCCTTCTACTACTACTACTAATAATGGAATGTGGATTTTAACACATCAATCTTGTATTTAATCAGCTGGCAAATTTTGTTAATCATTCTCCATAAGTCTTATTTTTTGGCTTATGATATTCTAGCTAAGGCCTTTATTTTATCTCAACTACACAGTAGCAGTAGCCCTTCAATCCTAAATCTAGTTTCTTTCATCCTCAATGAATTCAAAACATAGCCATTCTAAAAGCAAGAAATGGTTGAGCTAATGTAGAAATGTCAGAATGATCTACCTAGAATGTTAAAACCAATATCAGAGTCCTCTCCCACCTCATTTTTTCCTTAATTGTTTTTCTCCCTTTCCATGGATACCTTGTTGCATATGAAGCACAGGAAAAAGGACTGGTAATGGGTTGTTTGAACTACTAATAAACATTTTTATTAATATTCTTTGAAAATAAACAAAACCCAAATTTCTCTTTAAACATATTTCATGTTTACTCATAAAGTACAAACAGACTGGGATACAAATTCCCTAGCTTGGCCTCTAAGATTAGTTTATGATTACTTTATGATTCGTAATAGCTTTATTTCCTCTTCACTCCCTTTCCTCCATGTCCATGTGCTTCATTAGTAATTGATGACTCACAATAGTAAACGCCAACTCCACTTCTCTAACTTTCGTATTTTTTCTTATGTTAATTTTTCTTGCAGCAGTACCTTCTTCAGCCATTTCCACCTCTGTCAAAGCTCCAAATATTTCTATATCCTGCTCAAGTTCTATTCTTTTCCTAAACCTTCTGAGAGTCTTACATTCATAATTAACGTATCTCAGCCTCACTTGCCAATGAGATATTTTACTTTTCTTAAAGAACTTAACAGTGTCTAAATAAAGTACCAAATATGAATATTGTGACCAGAGCCAGAAAAACCTCCCCTCCTTCAATCCCTGGTTTCCATGAATGTCATGAGACAGTGTATGTTCACCCATTTCATAGACATCAGTAATAAATGTAAGAAATTATTATTTTAATTATATGTAGTAGTATAATTTTCTACTTACAAAGTGATTCAATCCTTAAATGTGAATTCATTTAAAAGTCCAAGGATTTTAAGAAGTGATCAAGTGCTGACAGTGAAGGCCAAATGACCCAAGCAACGTGTGGACAATCAGTTTGTAGTAGCTGGTAAATCCTGGCAATGCTTAGAGAGGTGGTTATCAAACACAAGTATGCTTCTGAATCACTTGTGATGCTTACCAAAACGTGCATTTCCAGCATATCAGCCAGAATCGGCATATCAGTGGGGTAGGAAGGGGAAAGGGTAATCTGCACTTTGTCAAGCATTCCCACATAATTTTGCTGCAAGTGGTCTGGGGGGGTCCCACTTTGCAAAACATTCTCTTAGCAATGGAACACTCACAGATATTTCTACATAATGAGTTATAGGCTGCAAAGATTATTAAAATAACTTGCAGTTAAACAAAATTCTTGTGAAAATGGGAAGACTACTGTTCATTTTCCAGTTCAAAATCAGGGCTAGAATCTTAGACCCTCAAACTCAAATAATAGTTTGCTTTGTCAAAGCTGAAGCAAAATGATCTCCATATATCTTTTGAATAAGCCCTCAGGTCTCACTCATGGAAAACGGAAGAAGCTCTTAAAACAAGAACTGATTATAAGCACGACTGATAAAAGGAAATTTATTCCAGTGTCTTTTTTTTTTTTTTTTCCTTATGCAGCAGTATTGAATAACCATCTGGACCCGACAGTTTATTTCCTGAATGGTATTCAGCAAGGCTTCACATTTCCTCTCCAGAAATAAACAATTTGAAAGGATTTTGCTTATTAGTGGAAATTTTTCCTAATTGCAGTCTTCAAAGTCTAAATTAGGTCTGATTTGGTTACCCTGAGACATACAATATTAAAGTATATTGTATTAATCCTTAAATGCCTTCTTAATTACTACTGCCTTTTTAGTACCTTGTTTATCCTTTTTCTTCTAAATGGATCCAATTAAGTTTTGATTGGCTTTTTTTTCCCCTCTGAAATTATAAACTAACTCTTATCTTCTTTTCTCTTAATAGATCTGTTCATTCAGCATAAAGAGAAATTCAGCTCTACTAATCATTTAAACCATAAACTTGCCCCTGGCAATTAACACTCTAAAGATATTTATACCTATTTACTTTTACTATTATTATTATTTTTTGTTGTTGTTATTTTGTTTCGTTTTTTGATTTTTTGCGGTACGCGGGCCTCTCACTGTTATGGCCTCTCCCTTTGCAGAGCACAGGTTCCGGATGTGCAGGCTCAGCAGCCATGGCTCACGGGCCCAGCTGCTCCGCGACATGTGGGATCTTCCCAGACCGGGGCACAAACCCGTGTCCCCTGCATGAGCAGGAGGATTCTCAACCACTGCGCCACCAGGGAAGCCCTATTTTTAAACTTTTAATTAGTTCATCTGATTTTTTTTCTTCTTAGATCACTATTATTTTATAAATTTAGGACACCAGTGTCAATAATGGTTCCTACAAACTGCCTTCACTTTCTCTTGCACTGCCAGCTCAATATTTTTAACAAGAGTCCACTCTGGGAGGCAGTATCTCTTTGGGGACCAATCCTAAATTTAAGTCTTGAATGACATTTGACTCACATCTTTCTTTTAAGTTAACTCTGTTGTAGTGAAAAATAATCATGAAGTAGCAAATTAATGGCCAATTTGTTCTTTTTCTCTGTTTTCTATGACAATGAAGGGTAATTCTAACTTCCAGTCACTGAGATGGACAAGGAACACAATCAAGAGAGATTCTACTGGTACAATTGACAGCACCCACTGCTCCTGATTGGTATGGAATTGCTTCTGGACTAAATAAGGCAATCTGCTTTCTATTACTAAGGAATTGATATTATAAAGAGAAGACCCTGGTGCATCAAATAGAGTTCTTAAAATCATGTTGAGTGCTTTAGAATAGCAGGTGATCAGCCACCATTTGTACAGTATCATTTTAAGTAAATTTTGAAAATAGATGTAATTCTAATGTGTTTGGAATATTAAAAAAAAAAAAAATTAGAAAAAAACAAGAGTTTTTTAAAGCTGTAGAAACATCTTTATCAAACTGTCTGAAAATAAATTGTTTAACATCTAAAATATGTAAATTAGGGTATTTATTGCATGTTTTTAAGAATTAAAAATCTAAATTTTCATAGAAATTTGGCCAATTTCAATATTTCAATATTCTCCCTTACCATACTTATAAGTCAAAATTGTCCATCTAAAATGTTGAACCAAAAATAACCTTTATGATAAGAAATTTTAAAACCACGTATACATATATTAAAGTCATCAGAGACAATTTAAATACTAAATATATAAACATGAATGATTATAGCCACGTGTCAATTAAGATATGCTTATAATACAATGGCTTTAACAACTCTAATATTATTAGTGCATTCATCACTACCCTTAATAAATATTCTATTGGCCCTTTCATTTTCTTTTAGCTTCTCCTTTAGCATTTCATCAAAGAGAAAAAAACTTTTAATCATCTGATAGTAAAATAAGTATTATTTGACAAGGAATTAACTCAACACAAATTATTTCTTTTTTATGTGTGTGTGTGTGTGTATATATATATACATATATATATATATATATATAAACTGAATCACTTTTCTATACACCTGAAACATTATAAGTCAACTAAACTTCAATAAAAATAAATAAATATAATATACTATAAAAAGTGTGTTTAATGTGGAAGAACTAAAATAACAAGACCAAAATAGCTGAGAGAGAGGAGACTCACAATTGCCACAAATATGCTTACATGAAACATCCAAAGCAAAGGAGACTACGATTAGGGAGTTTTTATGATTTGATAGGAAGCATAAAAATTGCCACAGTACATTAAACCATCAGGACTTGTCAGGGATACATTTGAGAAGGTGAGCCAACCTTTACAGTCTGTGTAACTGCTGTGAAAAACGATTACATTGAACTGATCACTGCGGGGGAGGTGAGGAGATGCTGATCTTAAGAAGGTTACAGGATAAGGCCAGAAGAATATTACTTATTTCAATATATTTAAATGAAAGAAAACAGATATAATTTTATATGATTCCATAATATAACCACAATATAATTTCCTGAGAATAGTTGTAACAAATACAAATAAGTATAATTATTAGTAAATTTCATCATCTAGAGTAAAGACTATTATTCAATAAAGTGGAAAACACTGATAGATGATTTACAAGGAGCAAACAATAAAAATACCATATAGGTGAACTGTTATAATATTATTCAATATTATCTATATTTAGATATTGGTTATTTCTGTCTACTGGTATTTTAAGTACTTTATTAAATATTTTATTTAATATTCCAAATAATCTTATGAAGAATACACTATTATTCTTATTTTACATATGGTGAATAGAATCACAAAGAAGTTTAGTCACTTGTCTGACATCACACAACTAATAAATGGCACAGATAAAATTCCTTAACCCATTTAATCCTAGAGCTTATGGATCTGAATCATTATACTTAGCTACCTCACAGAATGGGACCGAAAGTAGTTTGAACCTCCCTTGTTCCTCTCTCTCCCCCTCTACTCCTGGACTCCAATTTAGCCTCTATAAAAATCCTGACAGGGAGTTATTATTCACCCAATTTCACTAATGAGAAGACAGGTTCCAAAAGATTTAGCAATGTTAAAGAGCTAGTAAATGTAGTCTAGACATACAACCTGAATCTGTGCAACTCTAATGCCTGAAGATGAAAAAAGATTCTAAAAGTGCTAAGGACATAAATATATATAGTAAAATATATACATTTTTACAATCTAAAATACTTCCTGACATTGGTTCTAGACTCTAGCATAAACAGGTAGTAAGATCCCCATTAACCAAGGGAAAGACTGGCATATGCAGTGATAATAACAATCTAAAATGTGGAATGATAATACGAAACTATGTACAAACTCTTAGTGCTGCAGAAACCTGTTAAGTGGTACAAATTTTGGGTCTAATTTGAGAGAAATTTCCAGCATTATCCTTTTTACCAAATATTTTTAGCATCCTGTTCATAATACTTAAGCATAAAAGCCCTTGAAAACCCATATATTTATATGTTTGTTTCCTGCTAATTTTTATTATTCTAACATTAGACTGTAAGCTGCAGGAAACTGATCATGTCTATTTCATTGACCAAGATATACTTAAAGCCAAGTGAGTTTCTTAGTTCAGAGAAATTACTCAAACATACTTGTTAATGAATATTGACATGCTTAAAGTTATTACCAGATAGAACCACTTTGAAGAAGATGGCATACTAGAAACTCTGAGAGCTCCTTCCACTGGGAACAACTATAAACTGCATAGAATATCTCTCTCTATATATCTATATCTATCTATCTATTGAGCATACATGATGTTCAGGAAACAGCTGATGCTATAAAAACAAACTCCCATATTCATGAAGAGAAATTAGATCTGTGAATAGTGATTGTAAATAAACATAAAAAGGAGAGTCATTTTGAGGGTACATTTCAGTATCAGTATTACTAGGACTATGTGGAAGGAAATTGGTTGAAGAAAAAAAATCTAAGACTCCAAGTTAAGCTCAAGACTACCCAAAAGACTAAAGGAATCCATGTGTGTAGTGTCCTTTGCCTCCAGGAAGAAACAAACACAAATCATCTGGATGGAAGAATACTACAAGAAAAAGTAAAGAACCCTTAGGCTATCTGCAAAGATTAATCAGATATGAACTCTTAGACAAAGAATACTAATTACAAGACAACAAAATACCAAAAATAATCTCTAGGAACAATGAACAGCAGTTTTAAACATACAAGGAGTTTGAATAAGATGACAGGATATAGATTAATTATGCATGGAATGTTTAAAAAATAAAAAACGATGGGCTTCCCTGGTGGCACAGTGGTTAATAATCTGCCTACAAATGCAGGGGACGTGTGTTTGAGCCCTGGTCCGGGAAGATCCCACATGCCGCGGAGCAGCTAAGCCCGTGCACCAAAACTGAGCTTGAGCTCTAGAGCCCACAAGCCACAACTACTGAGCCCGTGCACCACAATTACTGAAGCCCGTGTGCCTAGAGACTGTGCTCTGCAACAAGAGAAGCCACTGCAATGAGAAGCCCACATAGCACATGGAAGAGTAGCCCCTGCTCGCTAATACTAGAGAAAGCCCACGCACAGCAACAAAGACCCAACACAGCCAAAAATAAATAGATAAAAATAAATAAATTAAAAAAAAAAATTTTAAATGAGATCACAAAAATGAGCAAACAAGAGGATAAAAATTTTTGGGAAAAAAATAAGAGAAAAATAGAAGAAATGGATGGGAAGTAACATTTGATAAGATAATGAAAATATTTAGAGTACTGACAGTAACTCTCAACATATAATGGTGTACCCTTCAAAATTATCTTTCAAGAAAAATTATGAAATAATGACATTTACAGATAAGCAAGCACTGGGTAAGCACTAGTTATCCCACCAGATATTACTGGAGTAAGATTTAAAGGATGAAGGGAGAAAATGAAACCAGAAGGATCATCTAAGGAACCAGTAAACATAGTAAGTAAATTAATGAATATGTAGGTAAATTAAAACAGTTTTTATGAAATAATATGTCTAATTTTGGAAATTAAAAAAAGAACAAATCTAAAATATGGAAGGTAAACAAAAATGGTACATAAGTAGTAATGGGGCTAATAGGCATAAAATATTTGTTATTCATATTAATCAGAAGGACAGTTCACATATCAATTTTAAACTTTGCATTATATATTAGAATTTTAAAAATATAACCAAACAAATAAAAGTAGATTATGTGACTTCTACTCCATCAGACAAGAAAACTACAAAAAAATAGCAACAACAAACAATAAATTTAAACAACTAATCAAAAAAAAAGAATGGAAGAGAAAAAAAAAAAAACACTGGAAAAATAAAACATGGTAGAATTATATTAGTAATTACAATATGTGTTAATAAAAGGAATGCATCAGTTGAAAGACAAAAAAGTTTTTATTTGGTTTTAAAATTAGATATGATATTTGAGAGACATACATATACTGTAAGGGCAGGAAAACATTGAAAGTAAGGGGTACCGAAATGGAAGCCAATCAAATATATAACTAAAAATGCTGTTAACTATATCAATATTAGACAAAATAGACTAAGATTAAATGATATTAAATATAGAAATATCACTATATTATGATAAAATACTCAATTTACTAAGAAAATACAATTCTAAATATGTATGCATCAAATAAAGACATTGATACCTATAAAGGAAAAGCATGCTTTGCGTCACTGGTGGCTAGAAGGGTGGGGTGAGGGCAGTAGATTGGCAAATTTAACATAATAGAAACATGAACCCACTTCTCTCAACTATTAGCTGGTAAAACAGACAATAAAAATAATTAAGGTATAGAAGTTTTGAAGAATACAACAAGAAGCTTTATTTGGGGACATATTGGCAATGTAGAATCCTACATACAAAACTAGAAAAGGGATTCTTCTCATGTGAAAATCATTAAACACTCATAAAGATTGACCATTCTCTATTCTATAAAATGATTTTTAAAATGGTAAGAGATTTTAACAACTACACTCTGATGGCAAATAATTTAAAAGTCAATTTTGAAAGATATACAAATAGAAAATCTCTCTATATTTTGAAACTAACCACTCTAAGATATCTCATGATTTTTTAAAGAAATCATTTTAAAATATTTTGAACTGAACGATTAAGAGATTTCTTGGTATCAAATTTGATAGCATGCAGTAAAAGAAGGACTCCCATAGTCCTTATAGTCTTAAACAATTATAATTTAAAAAAAACAGTGGCAGGAAATTAATTAGTGCCTAACCCAGGAATGTAGGGAAAGATCATCAAAAAGCTCCCCCAAAATAATCAAAAACAATAAAAAATACAGAAAAGATCAAAGTTAAAAGGTAATTCTTTAAAAATATAATAAAAACTATGAGAAAATACCCGATAGTGACATTTTTAGGGACACAAATACAGATCCAACATAGATTAAAGTGAAAAATTTTTTAGATATATAAAAATTTATTCTACTTATTTGAAAATGTATATGAAACAGAAGCATGAAGAAATATAGCTCATAATATTTGCTCAAGAAGAAGTAGAAAAATCTGAATTTTACTACAGAGTAAACAATGCAGATAGGCAGGTCAAAATGAATGAAGGGGTGAGTTCTAGCTACATAAACAGATTCTTCTAGAAATTAAAACAGAGACAGGGCTTCCCTGGTGGCGCAGTGGTTGAGAGTCCGCCTGCCGATGCAGGGGACACGGGTTCGTGCCCCGGTCCGGGAAGATCCCACATGCCGCAGAGCGGCTGGGCCCGTGAGCCATGGCCGCTGAGCCTGCGCGTCCGGAGCCTGTGCTCCACAACGGGAGAGGCCACAACAGTGAGAGGCCCGCGTACCGCAAAAAAAAAAAAAAAAAAAAAAAAAAAAAAACAGAGACAACTTCCTAACTTATTCTGTGAAATAAAAATAACCTTAATAAGAAAAAAAGAACAGTATGAGAGAAGAAAGTTGAACCTAAGTTCAATCATGATCACTGATACAAACTTTTCAAACAAAATATTACTCAACTAAATCCAGGAATGTATGTATACATCAAGACACCATGGCCAAATTTGATTTGTCACATTATTACAAGTGTTCTTTAACATTAAAAAACTGTAAATATCACTCACCACATGAACCAAATAATAAAAAGCACAAGACTATCTCAAAATATGCCATAAAAACATTTTATACAATCTAATATCACATATTTAAAAGCCCCTAGTAAAGTCAAAATATGAAGAAGAATCTTATATGCTTCTGTTAGATACCTTAAAGATATCTAATAAAAATCACAGTAATCATCATTGTTAATGGGGAAATGCTAGAGGCACAACTTGCCAACCATGGTGGTTACTCAGGTTCACATCTCCCCATATGTCCTCCAAAAAAACCATACAGAACAATAAGTAGGAAAATAACCCCCAAACTCCCAAAACATAAATGCTCTCAGCACAACAATACAAAGTCCCCAACTTTAAAACAACTGTTTATATAAAAAGAAAAAAAAAAAAAAAGATTCCAGTAAGCGACCTTTCGCAATCCTGCCGGAAGATTTTGTGAGGATCAAGGGCAGTGTGTGAAACACTGCAGGCAAAGACAGTAGAGGGGATCAAGGGCATTTAAAGTTTCTATAAAACCAGCGACAGAAAGAGAAAGTTACCCTGTGTGAAACTACCACACACACATACAAACTTCCTGGTAGATGAGAGTACTGATACTAGCAAACAAAATTAAAGTATGCATAATGTAATCAGACAGTCTTGAAAGCTTACAGTGAGACAAATAGGCAAAAGGAAGAGATACCCTTTGGTAATTCGATGGTGAAAGGGAGAAAAAAACCAAAGGGGAAAACTGATTCCCGAATGACAAATGAATCCAAAAAAATCAAAATATAACATAAGCATGCCTCATCGTCTCTCTCTTCCTCTCTCATCCCTCCTTTTCCTCTCTCCCCCTTATCCCCCCACCGCACACATACACATATAAACACAAACATTTTGCTCTACACAAAAGAGAGAACCAAGGATCTTAGGAATCTTGCAACAAATTAATACTATAAAAGACAAAGAGGCTGAATATGTAATCAATAAAAACTACCTAGAGACGAAACAAACTGTCAGAAAGCATAAAAATAGAGACCATGTGCAACCTGATGGAAGTATACATAAGCTAGAAATTAATTTTACTGGAAAATTATAATTACATCAGTCAGTCCTCTATATTTAAGTAATAATTTTCAGAGGAATGTTTCAGACAACAACACAGGATGACATCAGCAAATTCCAAATCTGGAACTTTTAGACCAGTTCAAACTAGTTGAGCGTTCTAGAATCTCCAATCTTGTAATGATGAACAGAGTACAAGCAAAAAAGTGAGGAAAGGAAGTGATCAAAATTGTGAGGACTTGATCTGCCAATTCAATTGTATTTCAGTACAGATGTAAAGATGTTTTGATTAAAAACAAAATGAAGGTGTAGGAAACACTTATTTCTGTCGATCTTTCTCGAAATCCAGAGTCTGTCACTAACTTTCAGAATAAATAACAGCACACATAAGCACAACAGTGTGCTTACTCAAATACAAAAAGTGTTAAAAGATATGCAAAACCTGTCACAAGAACATCTAAATACGCATCTTGCTTTTGAATAGAAAAATAATCAGTTTATTCCTGTTGAGAATATTTTAAAAATAATATTTCCCTTTCAAATTTTCCCAAGATAAATATGGTTATCAGGGAAGGAACAAACACTGCAAAGATTCACTTACATTTGACAGTTATATGTCTCATAATAGCTTCTCAATCTTACAAAGATATTTTATTTCAAGAAATCCTATCAAGGTAATGTTTCATATCAACTATTTTTCCACTTAAAATGATCAAAAGCCTTTATCTTCTGTAATCTAGAGAAGGATAAATAAATGTTCTGATTTGAAAGATTGGGATGTTTCAAAGCGGAGACTGCAAAGTATCTAATTCACGTTTAAATATAGTGCTTTAGAAATTTGAATATGAACATAAAGGCTCATTTTGTATCATTTGTAGTTAATCCCAAAAGTATACAGCCCCAATTTATTGTCACAAATAGCTAGAAATATTGCTAGTACTTCTAGATTTTAAAAATTATATATATACATTATTTTTTAAATATATGTATTTTAAATATATATGTAACTGAATCACTTTACTGTACACCTGAAACTAACACAACACTGTAAATCAGCTATTCTTCAATTAAAAAAATAACACAAATTGTTTTAGTCCAACCACGTGAACCTCAGTGAGAAATAATTTTATATTGAGTCTCCAAAGCAATAAAATCAATATTAAAAATAATATTTTACCATGTACTTCTATAAGTGATATGAAGGCGCAGTTTCTTTCTTCCAGTTTTATTGATATATAATTAACATACAGCACTGTAAAAGTTTAAGTTGTACCAAAAAATGATTTGAAATACATACATCATGAAATGATCAAAGTTTAGTGAATATCCATTGTCTCATATAGATATAAAATTAAAGAAACAAGAAAAAAATTTTTGCTGTGATGAGAACTTTTAAGACCTACTCTTAACAACTTTCATATATAACACACAGCAGTGTTAATTATATTCATCATGTTGTACATTAAATCCCTAGTACTTTATAACTGGACGTTTGTACCTTCTGACTACCTTCATCCAATTCCTCCTGCCACCACGCCCCACCTGTTAACCACAAATCTAATTTCTTTTTATATGAATTTAAGTAAAATTGGCCTACAACACTCTATCAGTTCCTGTTACACAACATAGTAATTTGATATTTCTATACAATTCAAAATGAGTATCACAATAAGTCTAGATACCACCTGTCACTATACAAAGATATTATATAATTATTGACTAGATTCACTACTCTGTGCATTTAATACCCATGACTCATTTATTTTGCAACTGGAATTTTGACCTCTTAATCGCCCTCACCTATTTCTCTCCTCCTCCTACCCTGCCACTCTATGGAAACTGCGGGTTTGTTCTCTGTATTTATGACACTGTTTCTGTTCTGTTATGTTTGTTCTTTTGTTTTTTACATTCCACATATAAGTGAAATAATACAAAGTTTGTCTTTTCCTGTCTCACTTATTTCACTTAGCATAATACCCTCTAGATCCATCCATGCTGTTGCTAATGGCAGGGTTTCATTCTCTTTTATGACTGATTAATATTCCACTGTGTGTATACACTATATGTTCTTTATCCATTAATTTATTAATGAGCACTTAGGTTGCTTCCATATCTTGGCTACTGTAAATAACACTGCAATGAACATGTTTTTTTCAAATTAGTGTTTCTATTTACTACTTTACATTTGCCTTTACCAATGAGACTTTTCCTTTTGCACTTTACGTATTTCTAGTTGTGGGCTTTTCTTTTCTGCTTAGAGAATTCCCTTTAACATCTGTTGTAAAGCTGCTTTCATGGCCCTCAACTCTTAACTTTTGTTTGTCTGTAAAGCTTTTGACTTCTCCTTCAAATCTGAATGATTGCCTTGCTATTAAAGCCTAACATTCTGGGGCTCATCTTCCCATGAAGGACTCCTGCGCTAGGAAGGTTGATGGGGACTCAGACCCCACACTTCTTTGGGAGAACCTCTGCAAGTGTAATAAACCTCCTGTTTGTGGGTCGTCCACTTAGGTGTATGAGTCTTGACTGTACCACATCTCTGCCCCTCTCTGCCCACTCATACACTTAGGTGTATGAGTCTTGACTGTACCACATCTCTGCCCCTTCCTGCGCTAGGAAGGTTGATGGGGACTCAGACCCCACACTTCTTTGGGAGAACCTCTGCAAGTGTAATAAACCTCCTGTTTGTGGGTCGTCCACTTAGGTGTATGAGTCTTGACTGTACCACATCTCTGCCCCTCCTACCTACCTGGTTGTGGTTCCTTCTTTATATCTTTAGCTGTATAAGATCTTTTCTGCTAGTCTTCAGGTTTCTCATCAGCAGTTGCTCCACAGGTAGTTGTAATTTTGATGTGCCCATGGGAGGAGGTGAGCTCAGGGTCTTCCTATTCTACCATTTAGGCCATTCTGGTATATTCCTTCTTTGGTTACGAGGTTTTAGTTTCTAGCCTTATTTACTCATTTTTATTTCATCCTTTCTTTATACTGTTTGTACAAATGTAACAAATACTTCCTTACTTTTGGTTAAATATTTTTAATCTGAGGAGGTGATAGTCTCTGATTGAAAGTTATTATTTACTTAATAGGAATCATAAAGGTGACTTATCTATTAAAACTTTACCTACCACAATGAGGCTAATTATTATTATTAAAATGTTGTGTTAAAGTAATCAGTAAACATTATTCAAAGCTAAAATATCTGACTAAAATGGATCTTTTCTTTTTTGTCATTTATAAACCTGAATGTCATCTGACTGAAGTTTAGTAAAGCAAATAGATCAAGAGCAGTAAACTTACATCTGTATAATTTATGCTTTTAAAATAAATTTATAACAGTAAAGACAAAGGTAATGAGAAGTATTGGAAAGAATTACTGGAAATAGCTTTCTGGCCATTACTTAATACTGAAATATTCCTTAAGGTCTGGATGCCTTGGTAACTTGACTAACTTCTACTATATCTCCTCCTGAGATCAGTAGGAAGAAGGGCTGCAACTTCATAACTATTTGGGGGTTAACTGATACAGGAAGAGGAGAAAATACAGTCTGATTTAATGAAATCATTTTGCTGCTTGAGCTGATACCCTGCCAGACCCCCAGACTATCTACCTTCTCACATAAGTGATTTGCAGGAGTGCATGTGTTTCTTCATCTTACTTTTGTCAGCGTTAATATTCTGGTACTCTCTCTTGCTTCTTGCATCCTAAATGACCCACACAATGTCGAAGGAAAGAGTATTGGACTTCATGTGAATAGATAACTTCCGACGTACTTCCTTGGACTTCGGCATTATTTAGCCCTCCAACGTTATGCTCTGGCAGCTATGTTGGTAAACTATGTTGCTTGGGTTGGCAGAGGGAGGACGTTATGGCTGTGATGGTAACAGCAAAACAAAGGTCCCATAGTAATTGATCCCTAAGCTATTTCCCAGACCTAAAATGTAATTCTATCTGTGTTGGATGATTGGTAATGTTATGTGAAAGCCAGAAAATTTTAAATGCTTTAAGGATAGTATCTTCATAATCAAACCAGAGTTCTACAGATGTAAAATAAAACAGGATACTGTGGCTCACAGCATTAAACAACAGACAAAGAATCAGGAAAGGTGCCTGAAAGCCATGTGTTAGACTGAGGGTTCCTCCACATAATAGTTGCATTACTTTTGGGAAATAACTTTGAGCCTCATTATTGTCATCTCTAAAAGAAGAATAGCAAAATAAGTTGCATAAGTCTTTTGTGTTGGGAAAAAAATGAGGGCTAGTACAAAGACTAGCACCTAACAGTTGTACATTTGTGTATATATGTGTGTGTGTGTGTGTGTGTGTGTGTGTGTGTGTGTATAATGTCCTTGTACAACTGAATAATTCAGTTATGTATTATTGTATTCTGAGGAAAACATTAATTTAGTATTTCTAGTTATCTATTGAGATTGATGATTCTAAGACACTATTCTATCAATAGCTCATTAGAATCAAAGCGACAAAATTATCCACAATGATTTAGCCTTGTGTTTATGTGTGACTGGATGTTCATGTTACCCATGGTGCAGTTCAAAGCCCAAGATTATCCATAGAAGGGCATGTCAGTCAGGAGTGGCACTGCCATCCCTGTATCTCCCTTCCCCTCCTATTTCAACCTCTGTTTCTCCATCATTTCAACAATATGAGAGTCACAACATAGAGGTGGACGTGTACTAGGCTTCTGGAAGTGGATCCCAGGTTTTTTATTTCACAAAGCATAAAAAATAAGAATACACGACATAACGTTATCACAATTATCAAAAAAGACTATTTTAAAGAGACCTTTAAAGATAAGCAATATCTTAATATTTTGAAAATATATTTAAAATAAACATACTTTAATAAGTATATTTTTAATTGTTAATAGGAGATGCTGTCAAAGAGTAAAGCATCATCTCTTAAAATTGACTAAATAAGTGGTTAGAAGTATCTCACTACGTTCTTCTCATTTTTCTCTTTCATAGTGGACTGGTGAAAATTTGCCAAATGGCAGCATTTGGGAACCACTATTTTATTGTGCTATTCAAATTAATAATAGATATTTCAAAAAACATATATGTTACAGAGCCAAATACACAGTCTAAAAATAGAAATAGTCATCAAAGCTGATTTTTCCACTTAATTTAATCTGGAATATATATAATTAATGTAATAAAAACAGATTTTCAAAGTGTCTTACAGTGAAACATAATGTTCTTTCTGTAGTGTGATTCTAGGGTGTGGAGTCCTGTTTCCTCAGTTAACAGATTGTTTGCTTCAACAACTCTATGTTCTTATATTGGACTGAACCATCATCTCAGTTGAAGATATTAAAATATCTGAATGGATATGTGCACTTTAGTTTTTATCTACGTTCTAGTCTCCTAACAGCCTGGGTAAATACAGCCCCCATGCATTTGAATAGTATCAAAATAAATGGTGTATAAGGATAGGATTTCAACACATAAGCCTACTGAATGTAATACTGTCTAAACCCAGCATGCCACCAAATGTTGGCCTTCTTGCCTCATGTGACCTTTTTTCCCTTTGATATCTCTTTTAATCAGACCACCTGAAAAGAAGCAAACACCATATGAAGTTGGGAAAGATTACTTCCCCTCTCCTTGCATCTTTTATCTCCTTGCAGAAAATTAATCTGTTCCATGTTATCCCTGTACAGTAAGCAAGTCATTTTAATAAAAGAAAAATGAATGTTGAGTTTAGCAATTGCTTTAATTAAAAGGTGATCACCAGAGGGTTGATTTCCTACCTGGTTGTTGACTTAGAAACAGAAAATAATTGGCACATTAAAACCAGCATGAGCGACGCCACTCAGGACATAGAAGCTGTTGACAATTAGAAAGTAATAACGTAGTAAAATAATTTACATTTATATAGGGGACTCCATATTTATGTCTATTTCCAGTTATTAGCATTCTAGAGCTTAGCAAAGACATCACCTTGAACTTTCTTCCTTGTCATTATCCATTCTCTTTCTCTGACAATTGATGAGCTTGCCAATCTCGTTAAAATGCCAAATACATAATTTGCAGAGGTTCTAACTTGCCAGCCCCTGGATAACAGCAAAGCAATGGTCTAACACAAATCTGGCACAGAGCTAATGAAAAACTTGTTTTATAAACCAGGTCACTGGCCTGTCACCCTCCTTGAAGTCTGCACTAGCTTGAGGTAAAACTGTAAAATTAAAAGATGGAGATAGGATTAGGTGATCTTTTAAGGCTCTCCTAAACTGTGTTTCTCTATTCCTATAGTTGTATTGGATCCTCTTCTCCCTACTCCTAAAGATACACTCTTTTTTCCTAATGATTTCCCCTGTTATCTCCTTTATGTATTCAGAATGGTTACACTTTCTATCAATCACAGTTAACTAATAATTCAGGATCTTTAGGAGATTTTCAAGGTTTATTTCTATAGAACAAGAATATAATATATATATATTTTAAAGTTGCTGCTGTTTCTTTTGTTTTATTTCTGGGGGGGTAGTTTGATGAATACAAGTAGGCGTGGGCAGAGGGTGAAAGTAAACCTTAAAGAGGATTTTGGCAAAAGAAGAAGGCAGGGGAGAAGTTTACTGTCTTCAGAGATGACCCTTGGAAGTGCTTGGGGAGAGAAAAGCCCACTGCCCAGGCACTGCTGCAGAAACCCAGAACATGCTCAGGAACTAAGATATTGACTGGAAGCCATCTACCCTTCCTTTCTACAAGAACTTTCCTCTCTGGCACCCCAAATCTTCTTACAAATCTACTACAAGCACATAACCTAGGGACTATTCAGCATGAATACTGCCTGTCAGTTCTACAATATTTTGCTTAGTCCCACAAAAGCTCTAGGACCTCATAAGTCTGGGAGAAGACTGGTCTGCATTTCTAGTCTGGTGGTATTGGGGAAGGCCCCTGGAAGGATCTTTGACGAACAAGATATGGACACCCATTAGTGACAGCCTCATTACCATGTATAGCCACATCAACAAAGATATACTAGGGATAGAGTATAAAGTCACAACATTTTTTAAGACAGGGGACTTCAAAGAAATATAATGCTCTTTCAAGCTAAGGTCCCGGACCCCACTTCGGTAGCAGTTACTCATCTCTGCCATTTGGAGGAAAGCTTTAAAGTGCTAAATTAGGCAGTTACTTAAATTATAAAAGATTTATATTCAACAAGTTAAATGAGCTGTTGTTAATTAAGAATTTGAACGTGAAGTATTCATGCTTCCCAGTTGAAGAGGGGCAGGGGAAAATCACTAGGCATGCAGGAGAAGATTTTCTTTGAAAGCCTACGTAGGCAGGCTATTGTTAACACACAACACTGTCAAGTAAGCAAAACGGTTTCTGGCACAAGTCTGAGATTTGGGGACAGATACCAGTCCTTGTTGAAACAGACTAGTGAGGACAGATGACAATCCAAGAAAAACAAACAAAAATCAAAACCCAACAAAATATATCTTATATGCCTTCTTATCAGAGCAATTCAAGAAGCAACAATGCATGTAAAAGAGCCCTAGTTTACCTATAGAAAGAATAAAGAGGGCTAATAAGAGTTTCAATGAAAACATTTTCAATGATATGCAAATCTTTAATATATAGATAAAAGCTGATTGTTCTTCTGCATGTTTTTCCCCTAAAATTTAAGAGCAAACCCTCAGAAAAATAAAATTAAAATACAGAATATGAACTGCAAGGTAATAAGATTTATTTCCCTGATGCATTTTAGCATTCGATTGTTAATAATCACATAACAGGAATTTAAAATAGAAAATGAAAAAGCACATAAAACACAAAATAAGCATGTATCTAATTTTTTTAGAATGTTAGTGTGAGATAATTATGTAATGTATCATCTCATATGCATAAAAAACACAAAATAGAAATGACAGAAAATTCAAATCTAATTACTCATTTTAACACATTAATATTTATAATCACAAGGGCATCTTTCTTAAGATTCTAGATTAGCTTGGGTTCTAAGATTCCAACTATTTCTAATTTTAAAAGCAATTATATGACTTCAGCAACCTATGCTGGCAGAAGCAAGCATGATCAACATTAATGTTCTTGAATACAGAAAACATGCTCTGAAAATGACAGTAAGAGCTTCTTATTTGTAGCTTAAAGGGGATTCTCTAGACTTCTAGGAATCTCTTTTCACAATCCTGCCAGCAATAAAGGTCAGATTCCCCAATCATAATTGAAGAGACCACTTATCCCATGTTCAACAAGGCAACATGAATTTATAACATTAGAAATGCAGGGTTAACAATAAAAGACCACTTAACATTCCGTATCACACAAGGAACCAAATATTCTTTCAAATAGCAAGAATAATTGAAAACTAAGCCACTACGTAATCTAACATTACTCAATACACTCTGCTGTCTAATCACCATGACACTATAATATGTGACATGTTATCATTTCCCAGCACCCACATCCTATGTGTTGGGCACATTTTCATTTGTAAGATACTTGACTGAAGGCATTTTGAACATCAGGTGTTAACTTCCTAGGTCAGTTCAGCCCTAAAAACATCAAGTGCCTTATTCTCAGTGCCCTCAGCCAGATTTCTCTTTGCTATTCAATGCAACTCAAAGATTCTCCTTCTACATTGATAGCTGCTTATTTTTTAGCTGGCAACTAAATACTAATGCATGGGATCAGGCAGAGTAGGTAAACAAGAACTTACTCTTTAACTATTCAGTAAATATATATTAAGGTTTTTTTCTTTAACAATAGATAAATCTCCTAGAAATAGTTTTGTGGATTAAAATATTAGACCAATATGGCAGATTTTGTCATCTTTTTTCCTAGGATGGATTATTTGTTCTATTTCATGCATTTCAGAAATGCTGCAGCCTTTAAAGCAGTACAAAATGAGTGATAATAATTACGGAGTTAAAGTCAAACTACTTATATTCCAATCTTTCCTACATCATTTATTAAGTACTGCTCCTGGGCATGTTATTTAATTTCTCTGTGTATCAGTTTCTTCCTCTCTTAAATAAGAATAGGCCATACCTCACAGTGTTAAGAATGTTATTTGAGTTGATAACTTGAAGTGTATTTTCTTGAAACAAAATAAACACTTTAAGGATTGTCACCTATTATTCAGCAAAAATCTTTTACCTTTAATTTTCATAAATTAAAAAAAAAATGAAAGCATAATTTTAGGTATATAATTCCATCTGCATTTTAACTTTCAAGCATGTTACTTATAGGTGTTACCAACTTACAAGAGAAAATGTGAAAATAAAACCAGTTTGCAGCTCATAAACACACAAAATCCTTAAATGTGCAGTTATTTTTATATAGTAGGTAACACTCCTGTTACTTTAAGTATACATTTTGATCTTAATTTTCTTCTAGTATGTTTTGAAATAATGGAAATCACCCAAACACAAGACCAGACAGAAAGATAAATTTTAGAAAAAAAAAAAAAGCAACATACAAGATCTATGTGATAATATAAAGCACGACAACCTACGCATAATAGAGGTTCCAGAAAGAGAAGAGAGGCAAAGGGATTGGTAATGTATTTGAAGAAATTATGGCTGAGAACTTTGTACAGGAAGCACAAAAGGCCCCAAACAAGATGAATACAAACAGACCCACACCAAGACATGTCATGAATAAAAGGCAAAATTTGCGTTTATCACCTGTGAAAAGGGCTGTAAGATATTTCCTTCAGTTAAAAAAAATTCAATTTGTAATTTGAAAAAGAACCCATAATTGGATATTTTGTGTGTGGTTATGCTAGCAGTAATGTTTAGTCCTGGTACTTACATTTTAGCCAACCAGATTCTATGGACTACAACCAAACACAGCATTTGTGTTCTATGCATATGGCTTCTTCTGAGTTCTATATATTTTTTTTTTTTCTGTACGCGGGCCTCTCACTGTTGTGGCCTCTCCCGTTGTGGAGCACAGGCTCCGGACGCGCAGGCTCAGCGGCCATGGCTCACGGGCCTAGCCGCTCCGCGGCATGTGGGATCTTCCCGGACTGGGGCACGAACCCGTGTCCCCTACATTGGCAGGCGGACTCTCAACCACTGCCCCACCAGGGAAGCCCTGAGTTCTATATTTTAAAGCACAACAGTATATTGTTACAAATTTGCTAATAATCAAGGTCTAAATAATTATTTTCATTTTGTTTCTGAATTATTAATCACCATTAATTTATCTTTCAATAAAGTACTTCAGAAATCTTGTTAAATTCTGCTTAACCTACAATTCCTTTCTGTTTCTTTTCCTTATTAGGAAGGGAATGACTAAATTATAAAATTGGGGTCTCTATTGCCATATCCTGATAACATAGGGGATGTATGTGTCTGTGACGCTTTAACAAATAGTTAAATTAAGTTAGAACTGTAAAAGGAATCTTCTTTTAGAGTGCTTTTTTTTTTTTTTTTTTTTTTTCCAGTATCAGCAACTTAAAATATCCCATTTTTGAAAATGCTCACTTGGAACAATCTGAGTTTTATTTTGACCAACCAAGTGCCATGGAAAGGTCACAACAGCGGGACTTCTACTTGCTAAGTCCGGTTTCTTGCACTCACTGAAATTAGAGGGACAATTGAAGTTTCAGTGGCTGAAAACTATCCACTAATTAGAACTAGAAGCAAGAAGCCATGAAGTACAGGTGATAACCATAAATCAGAACAATTACTCTGTCTAGAAAAGCAACACGATCTAATCAGTCACCATACCAGCTGCTCATTTAATCTGGGGTTGCATGTTGTTTTTTATTCCTTGTTAAAAACCCTGCTGAAGGAGCTTGAATCTGACAAATATATATTCTTCAGAATTATTCATTATTTCAAGGAGGTATTGGTATGCTGATGTTTGTTATTTTTACAGAAATTGTGGATTTGAAGAGATAAAATTGACATTCAAAATGTGAAATTCCCTAACTATAATGCCACATTTTAACCTAGGATCAATATAGCACTTAAATTGGAAAAGATACTAAACGATGTATCGTTTCTTGTGATTGATATTGATTGAAATTAATTTATTGTATACATGTTATCATTTTGTTTTAATACTGGCTTTGGGATATATATTAAGCTCTTATAAGTGGAATTATTTTATAATGAAAAAATTAATATTTCTTAAATCATTATTTTAAATTCCTTACTTTTTCAGAGATTCCAGTGTACTTTAAGTAGGAAAATAACTATGTTAAATGTGTACACAGTAATAGCAAAGTGCAAAAAAATAATTATATATGAATGCTGTATCTTCTTGTAATATGGTAATTTTATCACCCATTATTTCTAGAGTTTAGATGTACAAAGTATTCTATAGGACTCTGGAGGGGTTACATACAACCTAATGCTTGCTCTCAAAAACATTATGTTTGTAGAGAAAATTAGATGCTTACAAAAATAACAACAATGTAGGGTTAAAAGTGATAAGGATTATTAAAGACAATAATAAAGCAAATAAAAGGTCAGAAAAAAGGATAGATTTTACATACGGTATGGAATTATAATTATATACAATAATATTCCTTATTATATATACAATACATAACAATTCCTTATTGTATATGTGATATAACTACCATCATTAATATAAAATGTTATTTTCTGTCCTTAACTAGGTTTTGAATGTTATCTACTATTTTCATCTCCTGTCAAAATTTCCCATAGATTCCCGTAGTCCTAAGCTATTGGAATGTAAAGATGAATAAAATATGGTTTCTTCCATCAAATAACTTACAATCTAAGAGAATTATAGATATAAACAAACAATTACAATATTGAACGTTGACAGCAAAATAGAAGTGTGTACAAAGAGCTGTGAGAGCTCAGGGGAAGGAGTACTTAACTCTCCCAGCACAAGGCAGAAAAGCTTTCTAAACAATTTATGCAGAAATTTTAAAAATTAGTAGTATTGCCCAAGTAGAATAGGTTGGGGGGACATTAAGAAATATAATACAAACAGCTCCTATACAGATATTGAAAGATGTGTATTACTCATTCTCAGAAGAGCTAAGAAGTTTGGTAGAGTCAGAGCATAGATATGCAAAGAGGAAATTAGGAGATAAGCCCCAAAACACAGAGTAAAAACTAATGTTTTACAACATGATGACAGTTGTATCTTACATACAATAAGAAGCCCTTACAAATCTAAAATAATTGAGTTCAAAAACAGATTTGCATTATAGAAACATCACCTGACAATTCATGGAGTGGATGGGAAGCAGAGAAACTGGAGACAGAGAGAAAAAATAGGTTGGAAATATGTGGGGACAATCTGGATAGTGTGCCTAACTCTGAGTCGTAATAATGGACAAGTGATAAGAAGTTTTAATGCCAAGAAAAACAAATTTATTATAAAACGGAGTACTTGTAGAATTTGGCATTTGCAAAGACACTGATGAACAATCTGCATTTATACAGTCACTGGTCTTCTGGATGGTAGACGTGGGGCCAGAGAATAGGAGATATGAAGAAGAGACCATGGAGAGGAAGAGTGGGCAGGACTGAGAATTGAATTATGTATGAGAGATAGTATGTTAAAGTTGAAATCAGCCAAATAACTAATTTTCAAATGAGAAGGATAATTACGCTTTTAATAAGATTTCGGAGTCCACAAGGAAGAAAGTTTTCTGAGGGAAGAAAAAAGGTTTTGTTTTATACACATACTGATCAGAACTTAGTTGAAAACTTAAGTCTTGTACTGAAGGTAAAGAAAGGGCTGAGGACATTCATGGTAGTCATTTGAATGAAGAGATAGTTTAACCATGATTAAGAATGAATTGGCAGTCTAAAGGTACAAATGCCTGGTTATATAATGTCACGGGGATGTAACCAAACTAGTGTAATGTTATATGTCAATTATATCCCAACAAAACAAAAGAATGAATTCACTTTGGGAGACAGTGCATAAATGAGGGGGTAATCTAAAGAGAAACCTTTTGTCATGTCGATATTTACAGAGTTGGTAACAAGAGAGGAGTGTGGAAAGAGAATGACAAATCAGAGCTGACCAAAATATGATACTGTGGGACCCAAGGAAGCACAAAGTTTCAGAGTGGGCTGCTTCTGCTTCACATGTTCCAAAGGTACCAACAAGACTAAGAAAACTCTTGTATTTAATGGCTGGAGGTTACTAGTGATTTTCCAAGGGAGTAATTGCATTTCATCAGCTGGAGTGGGACTTGGAGAGGAATAGATTCTGGGGGAATAGTTAATGGAGAGAAGACAAAAAAATGGAGTTAGTAAATCCAAACCATTTTTTGAGCAAACCAGTAATGAAAGAATGAAACAGAACAAGACATTTCAGAGGACTCTGCTTCTTGAAATAGAAAATCCACTTCATATGTGCCACTTATAGAGAGGGGAATTGAAGAAGGTAGCTTACTCCAAAATGGCAGCAACTCATTGTTTACCGGAGTGAACGCAAAAGAAGGGAAACATCAAGGCATTATTAATTAGTACATTTAGTGGCTAGCTTCTTGTAAGATTTACAAGAAGAAAATGAGACAGAGGAAAATATAAAAGAATGACAAAGACTCAGAGTCTCTGACTCCATTTTGGTACACACCATGAAGACAATCTCGTACTATTCCCTTTGTAAACAGAAGGCATTATATCATCCAAACTCAAGCTTTTACGATACACTAAATCCTTTTGTCTTGATATTATTTTAACACATAAAACCTTGGTATCCAATGTGTGGTTCATATACCAGGGCATTAGCATCATCGGGCAGCTTGTTAGAAATGCAGAAACTTAGGTCCCACTCCAGGCTAACTGAATTATCAGCTGAACTTTTAAAAGATCTACAGGTAATTAATATTCCTGTTAAATTATGAGAAGCACTTATTTATAACATATTAAGGTAAATAATATATTACCATTTGCATATGTATAGCTGATGATTTTGCTATCTGTTAATTTATTTTATACAGTCCATCTGTTTGGAAGAATATCTGTTGGTTATTAAGTCTTTTTTTTTTTTTTTTGCCAAGAACCAACACAAATTTAATTTGTTCTTAGAAATCAGGGAGATTAAAAACACAATAACATAACCATACGGAGCTAAAGTTTGAACAAAAATATATGATATTTTAAAGCAGAATTACAAACATATACAATGAGGACTTTTCTCTGAAAAATAATTACTTGATTAATTTTAGTTTTTATTAAATGGTTCTCCAAGATGACTGAAACCAGACAGACTTTGAAAATGCAGGTGTCAATTACCTGTACATTATATTTCAACACTTCTTTTACTGTGTCCCCTCAAGCTCAAGTGTGGCACATCCACATACATTCTAACAGATTAGTAGCTATGGTTTAGGCTAACAAATAGCACTGTGCTTTATTGCAGCTCACTGAAAAAAAAATTCTCATTCCTTTACCTCTGCTTATTCATAGATTTAAAAAACATTTAAAACCACTTGATATATTATTTTGAATCATTATTCAGTGCTCTAAATTTATAGCTAAGACAACTCAAAACAGAAAGAGAATATTGAGAGAGCATCTGGTTTGTGATGCCCCATGGATGAAGAAAGAAAGACAGGCACAAATTATTTGATGATTCTCTAATTAAAAGGTTGAGTGTAATTTCTCTCACTTTGAATGTCGAGTAGAATTAGTGACTTATTTGAACAAAACAGTGAAGTCAAAGTTATATTCTGGGATTTCCAAGGCTAGCTCAGAAGAACTCCTGCACCTTCTGCTTGGGTTTTTTTGGATCACTTTCTTTGGGAGCCCTGATCCATCATGATGGAAAATTCACAGGCAGTGCTCTGGTTGACAGTCTCTGCAAAGTCCAGCCTACTGATCATACTGATACCGAGCAGGGCCCTCTGGGGCTCCTGGGCACAAAAGCCTTTCTGTCTCCCCCATTTCTTTGATTACAGGAAATAGGCTTCTTTCAGCCTCCATGACCTTCCCTGAGTTCCAGTGGGCAGATTCAAGCAGTTGTTAATGAGGGAAGGGAGGGGATGCCAGACAAGGGAGAAACAAATAGTCAAGAGAAACAATAGTGCACCCTGGGGCAGGGTTCTGGTTCCCCATGAAGGGATACACACAACAATATCTTTGAGCTGTTTTGCAGTTACTGAAACCCCCACCAGGTGGGAGAAGTTAACTATATGCTGCCCACAAGCACGGAGACCCCAGACCAGTTGGAACCAGAAGGATGATGATACTGACTCTCACTTACCTCACCACTAACCAATCAGAAGAATGTCCACGAGCTGATCACACCCTCTTTGAACCATTACTATAAAACTTCTCACTACCCTCTCCACGCTGGAGCACACAGTTTTGAGGGCATGGGCCAGCTGTGGCCCCCTTTGCCTGGCAAAGCAATAAAGCTATTCTCTTCTACTTCACCCAAAACTCTGTCCCTGAGATTTACTTTGGTATTGGGGTACAGAGGTCAGATTCGGCTTCAGTACCACCAAAGCACTAGACATAAGTGAAACCATCTTATAGACTCCATCCAGATCAGTCATCTTCCAGGTGAATACCATTGAATGATATTTGTTGATGCCTCATGGAATAGAAGAATCTCCAGCCAAGCCCTGCCCAAATTCTTGACCCCAAAATTCATTAGATAAAGTAATATGGTTGTTGTTTTAAGCCACTAAGTGTTTGAGCAGTGTGTTAAATAGCAATAGATAAATTAACTGTGATTCCTCAAGTTACATGTTTTATATATAGCATTCTTTCACTCCCTTTTTTTTAATGGAATACATGTGAGCAATTTTTAATGCTACACAGAGCACTTCATATAGAGCTAGAAATTCATCTTACACACTTGGCTGCATCTTAGGTCAAGTACTATTCAGTAAACATTCACAGAATTGCATATGACAGGTAATATTTCACAATGGTTTCTTTATTCTCATGCTGGTGGTTTTCTGCTGCTGAATTACTATAAATGAATTAGGATTTGAGAACAATTTTGAAAAGTAGAATCATACATTTTCCATTATGATTAGCTTAATTAGATACAGAACTCAGCCAAGGAAGTATGCAGAGGCTGAAATCCAATATTTTGAAATATAATTACGTTGAAATAAAAATTATATATTTTTCTACACTAAAACAGTCTCAAGTGGCATTAACATAACATACAAAGTGTTTTTATATTTTATTCTACAATTGCCAGGAATTAGACAAATCCTACTATCTAAAATAGAAACTGCTCTCTTAAGCACTTGAGGTCTTTGTTCTCCATGGTCTTAGAAGCACATAATAAAATATTAATGACAGTGTATGATGATTAAACTATCATTTTTTCTCTAATGGAAGTATTTTTATTAAAACATTATGAGAAATATACCTATTTATAATAGTAAAAGTTAATTCTACTATGTTAGCTAGTTTTGTAGCACATACTAATGTATAAAAAGATCCAAGAAGTTTTATCTTTTCTTGTTTACATGTGCAGAATGACTTTTCAATTAAGTATTTTTATCAATTTGCCCCATTCCTGAGAAAGTCTGACTGTAAGATATAGAGCTACTATTTACTCGATCATTTTAATTTTTTTTCTATTTTCTGCCAGTGATGTCGGACAAGATAAAGAGAAAGGCAGCCTTGCTTAGTGGAAAGAGTACCCTCGTCTTCAAAGTTCACAAGACCATGATTTACCCAGCTCTTGGCCAAATTACTTCATTTCTTTGAGCAACAGTTTCCTCACCTATAAAATGAGAATATCATCTCCTTGCAAAGTCCCTGTATTAAGTTAAATAATCTAAGCGAAACAACACAGTTAGCAGCACATGAATAATCAATCAATAGATAGCTATTTATTATTATGAATACTACCACTTCTCTCACAACTATTCTGATTACCACACAGTTTGTTTTGAATTACTCACGAATCTGGGGAAATATACAGTTGCAACATAAGGAAACTACGATATGTTCTGTTTATAATCTCTTATTGATGAATATTTATATATTACATGTTTTGGATACAAACTCTTTCCTAAACAATTGTGATTATTCTATAATATCTCACTGAGGTGATCAAGCCCTTTGCACACACTGACTAATTTCTCATGAAGTTTTTCTTCCAATGCATTATAAGACACCAAAACAGGTAAAGGTTACATTAAGTTATTACTTACAATACATCATTACACATCATCATACATTTGCTAATTCTTAACAACTTGATTGTGTATGCAAATATTCTGAGAGAAATCTAAACACAAGATGAAGAACAAAAGCCTGTCTTTAGCTAGGTGTGAGGAGACGTAGGTATGGCTAGAAGACATGTATTATATAGAACAAAAAGCAAAGACAAATTTAAAAACCTGAAAAATCTTGCATCCATTCAAAAGACTATCTGGCCACACCTACTGAAATAATCAGATACCAGCAAAAATAAAACAACAGAACTATTTAAAAGAACTCAAAGTGAGAAATTTGTTCAACACTGATAATCTGTAATCACAGATAAATTAACATCTAATATTTAATTAAAATTGCCATCTATCAAAGCAACAATGACAATGTACATTGAAATGCTTTTGAAATATCATAAAGGAATTCTTGTGTAAATAAGTAATATTTTCCAAATACATATTATTCAGTACTTTGAAGGCAATATTAAATGGTATTTATGTACACATAAAGTATATTCTGAAAGCTATGATGACAGGTTTTTTCCTAACATCTTTATTAGAGTATAATTGCTTTACAATGGTGTGTTAGTGTTAGTTTCTGCTTTATAACAAAGTGAATCAGTTATACATATACTCCCATATCTCTTCCCTCTTGCATCTCTCTCCCTCCCCACCCACCCTATCCCACCCCTCTAGGTGGTCACAGAGCACCAAGCTGATATCCCTGTGCTCTGTGGCTGCTTCCCACTAGCTATCTATTTTACATTTGGTAGTGTATATATGTCCATGCCACTCTCTCACTTTGTCACAGCTTACCCTTCGCCCTCCCTGTATCCTCAAGTCCATTCTCCAGTAGGTCTGCATCTTTATTCCCGTCTTGCCCCTAGGTTCTTCACGACCTTTTTTTTTTTTTTTTTTTTTTAGATTCCATATATATGTGTTAGCATACGGTATTTGTTTTTCTCTTTCTGACTTACTTCACTCTGTATGACAGACTCTAGGTCCATCCACCTCACTACAAATAACTCAATTTTGTTTCTTTTTATGGCTGAGTAATATTCCATTGTATCTATGTGCCACATCTTCTGTATCCATTCATCTGTTGATGGACACTTAGGTTACTTCCATGTCCTGGCTACTGTAAATAGTGCTGTGATGAACACTGTGGTGCATGACTCTTTTTGAATTATGGTTTTCTCAGGGTATATGCTCAGTAGTGGGATTGCTGGGTCGTATGGTAGTTCTATTTTTAGTTTTTTAAGGAACCTCCATACTGTTCTGCATAGTGGCTGTATCAATTCACATTCCCACCAACGACAGTTATTGTTACTTAAAACCATTTGTTGAATGAAATATTTTATTGGCAGCCACACATGCTGGAGCCTTTAAAGACCACATACTCACAAAAAAATCTCATTACTCACTATTCAACTTTAGCAAAGTACCAATCATTATGTCATGGACAGGACATAATTTTATAGACAGGACATCTATTTTTTAGATGTCCTAAATAGACAGGACATCTATTTTTTTCCTCTATTTTCTTTTTAATCCATTTGTGATAGAACCTAATATAGCAGAATAGTTGAGGGTACTTGTTTTGATAGAAAATAGCCTTTGATGTGCAATAGAACTGGTATATATAAATCATTTCTAAATAATATTGCCATACTCATTGGATTAGCACTGGGATTATTGTTTATATTATACAGTATGTGATCTCTAAAATAATTCAACAACCCACATTTTCTGAAATCATCCAGGAAGGAAAAAGTGACACAGGTGAATTATCAAAAGTAAGTTATTTCCTTTAGAATGCTCAACATCACCAATCATTAGAGAAATGCAAATCAAAACTACAATGAGGTATCACCTCACACCAGTCAGAATGGCCATCATCAAAAAATCTACAAACAATAAATGCTGGAGAGGGTGTGGAGAAAAGGGAACCCTCATACACTGTTGGTGGGAATGTAAATCGATACAGCCACTATGGAGAACAGTATGGAGGTTCCTTAAAAAACTAAAACTAGAACTACCATATGACCCAGCAATCCCACTACTGGGCATATACCCTGAGAAAACCATAACTCAAAAAGAGTCATGTACCACAATATCCACTGCAGCACTATTTATTCCAGGACATGGAAGCAACCTAAGTGTCCATCGACAGATGAATGGATAAAGAAGATGTGGCACATATATACAATGGAATATTACTCAGCCATAAAAAGAAACGAAACTGAGTTATTTGTAGTGAGGTGGATGGACCTAGAGTCTGTCATACAGAGTGAAGTAAGTCAGAAAGAGAAAAACAAATACTATATGCTAACACATATATATGGAATCTAAAAAAAAAGTAAATGGTTATGAAGAACCTAGGGGCAGGACAGGAATAAAGATGCAGACATAGAGAATGGGCTTGAGGACACGGGGAGGGGGTAGGGTAAGCTGGGACGAAGTGAGAGAGTGGCATGGACATATATGCACTACCAAATGTAAAACAGATAGTTAGTGGGAAGCAGCCACATAGCACAGGGAGATCAGCTGGGTGGTTTGTGACCACCTAGAGGGGTGGGATACGGAGTGTGGGAGGGAGAAGCAAGAGGGAGGAGATACGGGGATATATGTATATGTATAGCTGATTCACTTTGTTATAAAGCAGAAACCAACACACCATTGTAAAGCAATTATACTCCAATAAAGATGTTTAAAAAATAAATAAAAATAAAACGGCAAAAAAAACCTTCCTTCAATATATACATTAAATATTTCTAAAATATGTTAAATGCTTAGTTTCTCTCTTTTACAACCATGTTGTACAAGTTCATCTTATTTTTGGTGATGTGTTTGCAGCAGCCCTATTCCTCTGGACTTCATTCTGCTATATAAAGGACTATTGAAAGCTAGAGTTATTTGTCCACGCAGTCAAGGGCTCCACATTGCTATGCTTTGAAATGCCTTATGCCTACTACGGTTTTCTCTCATTTTCTCTTTAAATACCAGTTTTTATTTCTCAGGGACACATGCCTACCTCTAAGAATTCTCCCACTCACCCTCTTATGAGGCCCTTTTAAATTAGTAATATGAGAAAAAAATATGACTGATCTTGTAAGGATTTGCTCAGAACTAAGAATGGGGAGATGCTAAATGACACAAGGAGAGGTTCCTCTGTAAGAACTGGTACTATTAATGGCATGGATTATATGTTTGTTTTGGCTATAGAATTCTACCTAGTTTAGGGTTATTGAATGGGTTTGTGATAGTCATAGAGGTAAGAAGGATTTCTGGAAAAATATGCTTGCAGAAAGTTCTGCAATTTTATTAATTTTAGGACATTTGTCACTGATACATAAATATGTATTTAATTTTTCATTGTACCTGGAGGTTTTCTTCCTAGTTGCAATTCTCTTCTTGTCTACTTTTGCTGGTACAGTTTATCCAGGGTGAAAAGGGAGGGAAAGAAGAAGCTTTTACTTGTCAGATAACTATTGATTGATATAAATTCACTTTAAAGTTTGGTGGAAATTTGCACAATACCTGGCTTTCCAACAGTTGGATTCAGGATGGCAATGAAAAGACAACACGGCATATTTTTTGCATTCCTATTTAGTTGAAATCTCATGGTAAATTAATTAAAACTACAATTTCTTAAAATTAAAATTTTACTAAATTGAATTTTTCCTCTACTTTGTCAATCGAAGAAGATCTTTTTGGGGACTCTCCAGGTTGCATTATATAGCATCAATTGTACTACGAGCTTCTTGAAAACAGTAATCTTATCTTTTCATGTCTGAGGTCTTAATTTCACGAGTAAATGAATAAAGAGTTTAAGACCTTATAACACATTTCCTTGCTCTGAATAAACTGACACATAAATTTTAAGGTCAGAACACATGGTTTTGTAGAGATTCAAATACCAAAACAAACAGAGTAATATTAACAAAAGATAAGTCATGAACACTTTAAATTCTCTTACAACTTTCTGAATTCCTGTTGTATTTCTATTTATCTTATAGGTTGTACTGTCTATTTTGAAGCATTTTCCTCATTATTTATGCAATATCATCAACATTTACTAACTGTTGTTAAGAAGTCATCAACTAGTATGACTTTCTCTAACTTTCTCAATAATCTCTATCTCATATTTGCAGTGGCAAGGTATTATATGTGCACTATTTCATTGTGGCAAAGGCATACATCTAACCAAATTTTACAAGGCCTACATTCAGGTAGTAAACTCAGACCTGAATAATAAAAAAACTGAAAGTAGAACTGATAAATTACTATAAAACAAGAAACGTATAATGAGCTATTTTGATTTATAATATTCATTTCCATTTCATATAAGCAATCTATCCTAATACATACCACAAAACCTTGCATCTGATTTATTACGTAGTACATTTCACATTTGGCTGTTCTAAAATAGAAAGACACTATTTGGGTAGTGTGACAGATCACTTCTATGTAGCAGAGGCAAAATTTAAAATCTTTAAAGGGTCAAAAATAAAAGTTCTACTTGTTCTGTGTTATTGCCTTCAGTACTGCAATCACCATTCTATAGCAGCAGTCATTTCACCACACTGTGGAGATTTAGAGTTTGTGTACATAGGTTGATGTGCCCACATTTATGTATGTATGGAAATGCTTGCACGGGAAACCTAATTATTAAAACCAACTAAGAGAATCTTCTTCTGCATTTTATATGGGTTTACGTAAATATTTATGAAACTATCTTCTAGTCTAAATATACTGCAGTTCAGTAGAAAGCAATTGTTTTGATCACATCCAACAAGCATAGGCTTTTTGCAAGTAGGTCTTGTTACCTATTACGTAAAAAAGTAGAGAACAGGTCTCTAGTGTCACTACTATGAATGCCATTTTACTAAGCAGAAAATATGCCCAAGTGAGATGAATTTATTTGTGTAGCAAATACACTTTAGTGGGTATAGTTTAACGTCTTATTTGATCTTTGTTACAGAGGTGTAAAGTAAGTACTCCATTTTTACTTTAAAGAAACTAAAGCTCAAATGAGGTTAAGTAGTTTGGCTTATTTAAATAGCTGATCAGTAGCAGAAGGAGGGCAAAACCCCAGAACTCTAAAATTTAAGTCTTTTGCTCTTTCACGTATCAAGAGGTAATTACATTTGACCTTGAACAACACGGGTTTGAATTGTGCTGGTTCACTTATACATGGATTATTCTCAATAGTAAATACTGCAGTACTACATGATGCAGGGTTGGCTGAACCCATGGATGAGGAACTGTACATATGGAGGGCCGACAGTAAGTTACACATGAATTTTCAATAGCACTAAGGGTCTGTGCCCCAATCTTCACATTGTTCAGGGGTCAACTGTAACAATGAAAGAATGATTCAGAAACCTACTAAAGATTTAGGCCTACAATAATGTAATTCAATTCTTAGCAAAGACAGACAGAAACCTGACTGATTTTATTCCAACTACTTAATTCCTGATTATGAATTCGGTAACAATTCAGTGAATTTAAAGGAATGTTTCTTTATTTAAGATCACTCTAACTTCATTAAAAGATTTTGTATTGTCAATTCTAATAAGACTTTTTTTGTACAGTTTTGACTGCTAATTAAAAAGACTCATAAGAGAACTGGAAATTTTTATTTACCAAAGGAAATTTTAACTGAATCTCGTTTTATTTTGAAATTCTTTTAGGTTAAACAAGACTATACTATTTTAATTTGAAAACATGCAGAAATTTACCTAAGTTATTATCATGAGTTGATACTAATCAGAGGATAAAGAGATGTATATATAGAGGTTAGCTGATATATATAGATAGTATATCACATACGTCATATATATGCTTATAACAAGTGCTTTGCTGCTGTCTACTTCGTAACTTTCAGTGGATTAAAATTTAACTCTAGCAACAACAAAAATTAAAAAGTCAAATAAAAACTTAGATTACTTATTATCTCATTTTAAGGGTTGATTCTCAGAGATAGAACATATACTGGGCAAAATGATTTCTATCAGTTACACGCACTTTATTTTAGTGGTTCTCAACAAAGGGAAATTTTAGCATCCATGTGACAGTGGCAATGTCTAGAGACACTTTTGACTGTTAGTACTGGTAGGTTGCTACCGCATGTAGTACGTAGAAGCCAGAGATGCTGCTAAACATCCTAGGATACACAGGACAGTCTTCAATGTTGACTGTGTGAAGGTTGAGAAACGCTGGTTTATTCAAATAACTCTTACTGTGGGTTACAAGTGAGATGAATTCGCATAGTCTAAATAATTAGACAGGTTTGCTTCAGAGTCAAGGCGTGACTTCTAAGCTAAACAGCTATATCCAACTATATGAAGAGTCGTTCCCTGGGAAAATAAACCGGTAATAGTTCCCTCAACGCAAATACTGTCTTTTCGATGCATGAATGTATGTACTTTTTCCTTTAGGATTCAATCCGGCGTTAGTGCTTTGAGATCTCGCGCCAGGTTAGCAACACACAGGCTCAAACTAGCTTTTCATTGATTTTCACATGCAGAAGTTAATTTTGAGTTTCTATGACATATGAAACCAAATATAAAATAACTATAATAAAAGAAAATAATACCCATTGAATATTTTCTCTCATTCTTTTCTGATTTATTAGTGAACGTGAAAATAGTAGCCATCTGGACTGGAAAGGAAACAATAACATTTCCCATTTCTAAAAGAAAACAGCAATAACCATAAGCCGGAAGAAATAAAATTCATCACATTTTTCTCCCCTATTGCTTGAGCCTAGAGACACACAGACAGTCCGACAAGTCTGAGATACGAACATAAACTTTGATTGCGATTTAAAAAAAAAAAAGTTTATTTTACTTTTCACTTCAGTTCATTAATATTTTTAATTTCCACGCTACCAAAAGCACGATATTCTCTCTTTTTGTCAAAAACAAATTAAACCCTCAGGGAAGGAGAAACACTACCCCACGAGAAAAGGTTCCTTCCTCAGCTTGTCAAGAAAAACATTCCTAACTACTGGAATGGTTGACAGCAAATCTCTGCCAGGTAACACACCTATTTGTGACATATTACTATTTTTGAACCGACATGTATCCTTCAGATACTATAATAAATTTTTAAACCAATTAAACTGACAAAAGCTTTTTCAGTTTATCCCGTTGGTCCCAGAATAATGCAAATTTATTTGCTCCATTTGAGCACTTGAAACCCAATAACACACCAAGAGGACCTAAAAAACACATTAAAAGTAACCTATTACCTAATCTAGCTTTTTAAAAACTTCCATAAAACATTTTTTATGGTGCTTATTAACTGTTTTCAATAGAAGGTTAGGTGATTGCTATAGCGACGGAACTGAAAAGATGAAGCCTATGATGGATGAGGAATATACAATACACTAATAAACAACTCATTTGCTAAATTAGCCACTAATCCTGTCCAATCTGACTCGTTCAAATCCTTGAAAAACGATCCTAATATTCAGCACTTTTTAATCCATACACAAACTTTTAAATAAAATAGCTATAAATCGGCAAGATTATTTCATTTGAAAATGATCCACTGCACTGATGTCCACATTTGCTACTTTAAAAATAAAATGCTCATGGCCTTGCATCTTATTTCTGCCAGATAAGCTCAGACATAAAGTTTTTAATACTTTTTGTTTAATAACAAAGCTTAAAGGCATAAGTTTTTCCTGTATGTTGTTGAAACAAGACAGAATCAAAGCCTGAGGACATCTGGGGTGGGGAGATTATGGTTCTAACCATGGAAGAATGCTAAGAAGCATCAAGTCACTTGTCCTCCTAGATCTCTAGAGCTCATGCCACACACCATGAAGAACAGCAAAAAATATGTACCATACTTCTGTCCTTGCTTACTTACAGTGAATGGAATGGAAAGGTATCATAAACAATGAGGGAAAATTTATAACAATGAGCTTATGCCAAGTGCAAAATAGAGCGTTCAAACTATAAATTAATGGTAGTTTAAGGCCAAGAGAGATTAATCTCTGACATCTTAAAGAATTAGAAGAACTAAAATAGAGCTGGTCCATGAAAAGATGGCTCACTTAAAAAATAAATAAATAAATGCAAAGTATTCCAAATCATCCACTTG
The DNA here is from genome assembly GCF_949987515.2 of Delphinus delphis. NCBI lineage: Eukaryota > Metazoa > Chordata > Mammalia > Artiodactyla > Delphinidae > Delphinus > Delphinus delphis. The sequence goes on from NC_082688.1 coordinate 59,445,883, forward strand.
TCTAGATCAAGGAAGATACTATATAAACTATTTCATTCATACTCTTTTCTTTTAATTATTTCTTTTTAATGGCAAGCTTCCGAGACACACAGGACAGACTGGTCCTACATTCTACACACTCCTCAGGAATTCTGCTACACAAACCATTGGTTGGACACTTCATCAGATAAGGAGGGATTTCAGTACTTCCTGCTGCCCTGGGAACTACTGTGAACGTTTATGCTGGTCTTAGATACTTTACTGACTGAGCAAGAGACTGCAAATGCTCTAAAACCGAAGATCCACTGTAGGAGAAGAAGTAGAACTGTGAGAGGGACAGCAGCACCCAGCAGAAGCAGGGGAGGCCCACAGTGGGCCTGTGAGAGCTGTCACCTGGCCAGCACCCATTCGCGTTCTTTTCAGCAAAGGAACATTAAGGAACATAAGAACAGAATATTGGTAGAATAAATCTTCAATATGGTGTTGGCAGACTTCACTAAAATTATGGTCATTTGTTTCAATTTTATAATGTGGGGCTTTGGTGAGGCTTAATTTCATACTCTTCCTTATTAATCATGGTTTTCTTTTCCATAGTTGTGTCTCTACAATATAAGTGCTGGGAGGAAACTCTCAAAAAAAACTTCTAAGAAGGTAAATATCCTCCCTACTTCTAGCCACCAGCAAGCTTTTTACTTATCTAAATTTCATATTCAAAATAGAGTGTTGTGTCTGAAGTAGCTTATACAGATATATAATGGTATAATGAGACAAATGTATCTTTAAAGCAGGTGGTCCATTTGATCAAAAACTTTATTACATACAAATTAGTATATAGAAATAAGGGACACTGATTTGCCTCACTGCATCTTCCTATATTTAAAGCTTAGATTAATTTGCATTTTTTTTACTCCTATAGGGTTACAGTATATGTTGTCTTATAACCATTTTTCAGAAGATCACTGGATTAATACATTTTTGCACAGCAACAGTATAAACTGCTCTGATACATCATTGCAACACTAAATATTAATTCAAAATCAAACTGAAAGTTGCAAGGACTGACTTGGCCTCTGCCCATAATCATACAATTCTGGGCAAATGTGACACAATTTTGAGAGCTCTTATGATTGGCATGAAACATAGTCTGGCATATAAATATAAAAATGGAAAAAACATAATGACAATAAGAATACCATTTCACTAGTTTAAATCAGTGAGTGAAATACCGATTGCTCAGTAATGGAATTGAGACATTAGCTAGTTCTTGGCCACAAAAATGAAGCTATATTTCTTTGTCATGCTTCGCAGCAAAATTAAGATTAATCCAAAGTAGAAATGAAATAAATAAACACTAAAATAGCAAAGAAAAGTGAGTTAGTATAGAATCCTGAAATGGGGAAATTCTTTCTAAACATGGCATGAAAACCAGAAACGATAGAGGAAGCAACTAGTAAATTTAACAACAGAAAAAATTCTGAGTGGCAAAATACATTACAAACTTGAAAAACAAGACAAAAATCTCTTGATGTTCTTAAAATACACATGTTTTAATGTTTAAGAGCTTGTACAACTCAGTAAGAATTTTTAAAAATCCTATTGAAAAATGGGCAAGTGACTTAAAGCAAATATTAACAGACTTAAAGGGATACATGGACAACAATGCAATAATAGTAAGGGACTCTAATACCCCACTTTCATCAATGAATAGATCATCTAGACAGAAAATCAGTAAGAAAACATTGGCCTTAAATGACATGTTAGACCAGATGAACTTAACAGGTATATATACAGAATATTTCACACCAAAGCAACAGAATACACATTCCTCTCAAGTGCACATGGAACATTCTCCAGAATACATTATGTGTTAGACCACAAACAAGCCTTAATAAATTTAAGAAGGCTGAAACCATATCAAGCATCTTTTTTGACCATAATAGTATCAGACTAGAAATTAATTACAGGAAGAAAACTGGAAAATTCACAAATATGTGGAGATTAAACATCCTACTGAACAACCAATGGGTCCAAGTACAAACCAAAAGAGAAATAAAAAAATACTTTGAGACAAATGAAAATGGAAATGGCAATGTGCTAGTATTTATGGGATGCAGCAAAACAATTCCAAGAGCAAATTTCATAGTGATAAATGCCTATATAGAAACAACGAAAAGCTCAAATAAACACCCTAAACTTACACCCCCAAGCAACTAGAAAAAGAACAAACGAAGACCAAAATTAGTAGAAGGAAGTACATAACAAAGATCAGAGTGGAAATAAAGTAAATAAAGACTAAAAAGACAACAGAAAAGACCAATAAAAGAGTTGGTTCTTTGCAAAGGTAAAAGAAATTGATGAACCTTTAGTTAGGCTCATTTTGAAAAAGGAGAAGACTACTAACACACCATTGTAAAGCAATTATACTCCAATAAAGATGTTAAAAAAAAAGAAAAAGGAGAAGGCTCAAAATCAGAAATGAAAGAGGACACATCACAATTGATACCACAGAAATACAAATGATCATAAGAGACTACTATGACCAATTATATATTAACAAATTGGACAACCTATAAGCAGATAAATTTTTAGAAACATACAACCTACAAAAGACGAAGTTGTAGAGAAATAGAAAATCTGAACAGACTGATTACTAGTTAGGAGATTGGATGACAAACTTACCAACAAAAGTCCAGGACCAGATGGCTTAACTAGTGAACTCTACTGAATATTTAAAGAAAACTTCATATCCATACTTAGGAAACACTTCCAAAAAAATTGAAGGGGAGGAAACTTTTCCAAATTCATTACATGAGACCAACATTACCCTTATACCAAAACCAGACAAGGATGCCACAGGAAAATAAAATAAAATAATATTACAAGCCAATGTCCCTGACGAAAATAAGTGCAAAAATACTCAAAATATTAGCAAACCAAATTCAACAATACATTAAAAGGATCATACACCATGATCAAGTGAGATTTATTCCAGGGATGCAAGGATGATTCAACATATGCAAATTATTCATTGTGATATGCCACATTAAAATGAAGGATAAAAATCATACGATCACCTAAATCGATGCAGAAAAAGCACTAGACAAAATTCAACATCCATTCATGATAAAAATCTCAACAAAGTGGATGTAGAGGGAACATATCTCAATGTAATAAAGGCCATACATAAAAGGCAGACCAGACATTGATAAGAGGGAGCACAGAACCAAAAATAATAAAGACCATATATAACAAGTCCACAGGTAGCATCATACTCAATGATAAAAAGCACAAAGCTATTCCTCTAAGATCAGCAACAAGATAAGGATGCCTACTCTCACCACTTCTTTTCAACATAGTATTGGAAGCCATAGTCAGATCAATTAGGCAAGAAAAGTGAAAAAGCATTCAAATTAGAAAGCAAGAGGGAAAACTGTCACTATTTACAGATGACATGAAACTATATACAGAAAAACTTAAAGACTCCACCCAAACACACACATACACACACACAAACCTGTTAGTAAAACTGCAGGATACAAAGTTAATATACAAAAATCTGTTGCATTTTAATATACTAATAATGAACTAGCAGAAAGAGATTAAGAAAATAATCCCATTTGTAATTTTATCAAAAAGAGTAGTATGCTTAGGAATAACTTTAACCAAAGAGGTAAAAGACCTGTGTACTGAAAACTATAACACAATGTTGAAGGAAAACGAAGACAATACAAATAAATAGAAAATTATTCTGTACTCATGAATTGCAAGAATTAATATTGTTAAAATGCCCGTACTACCCAAAGCAACATACAGACTCAATGCAATCCCTATCAAAATTCCACGGCATTTTTCACAGAAATAGAATAAACTAAAATTTGTATGGAGCCACTAAAGACCCTGGGTACCCAAAGCAATCTTTAGAAAGAAGAGCAAAGCTGGAGACACTGTGTTCCCTGATTTCAAATTATATTACAAAGCTATAGTAATCTGAACACTATGATATTTGGCATAAAAACATACACAGAGATCAATGGAACAGAATAAATAGCCCAGAATAAACCCATCCATATATGATCAATTAACTTATGACAAAGGAACCAACAATATACAATGAAGAAAGGGCAGAATCTTGAATAAATGGTGTTGGGAAAACTGGACAGCTACACACAAAAGAATAAAACTTGACCATTATCTTACACCACACACAAAAATTAACTCAAAATAGACTGAAGACTTGAACCCTGAAACCATAAAATTCTTAAAGGAAAACAGGCAGTAAGCCTCATGACATCAGTCTTGGTAATAAGTTTTTTGGATTTGACCCCAAAAGCCAAGGTAATAAAAAAAAACAAGTGGGACTACCTCTATCTAAAAAGATATGGCACAGAAATAGAAACCATCAACAAAATGAAAAGGCAACCTATGGAATGGGAGAAAGTCTTTCCAAATCATACATCTGACAAGGGGTTAATGTTCAAAATATATAAAGAACTTTTACAACTCAACAGCAAAAAAGCAATCTGATTAAAAATGGGCAGAGGATCTGAATAGACATTTGTTTTCCAAAGAAAATATACAGATAGCCAACAGATACATGAAAAATTGTTCAACATCACTAATCATCAGGAAAATGCAAATCAAAACCACAATGAGGTATCACCCAATACGTATCAGAATGGTTATTATCAAAAAGGTAAAAGTAAGTATTGGCGAGGATGTGGAGAAAAGGGAACACTGGTTCACTGTTGGTGGGAATGTAAATTGGTGCAGCCACTAAGGAAAACAGTATGGAAATTGCAAAAAAGTTAAAGATAAAACTATCATATGATCCAGCATTTCCACTTCTGTGTATGTATCTTAAGAAAATAAAATGCTAATCCAAAAAGACATCAGCACCGCCATGTTCACTGCAACATTATTTACAAGAGCCAAGGCATGGAAACAACCTAAGTGTCCATCAAATGGATGAATGGATAAAGAAATGTGGGGGGTGTGTGTGTGTGTGTGTGTGTGTGTGTGTGTGTGTGCATAAATATATAAAAATAAATAAATAAAAATATATAGTGGAATATTATTCAGCTATAAATAAAGAATGAAATCTTGCCATCTGCAACAACATGGATGGATCTCGAGAGCACTATGTTAACTGAAATAAGAGAGACTGTTTTGGTTCATTTCTAGAATCAAAGAATGAACACCTGTTTCAGATAAAACTAAAAAAAAGATGGAATATATATTAAAGCCATGAAAATTCTCAACTTACAGATATTTGATATGTAGATGAAGAATAGAATGCATCACATTACTGTAAGAATCTATTTATTTGTAACAATGACCACTTTCACCTCAGCGTGAAAAGGAACATATTTTCAAAATCCTATTCCAAACAGATATTAAGCAGTGACATGAATAAAATGAAACAATTTCATAATCAAACCAGTGCTAATAAACTTTTTAATGAGTTTATCTTTCAAAGAAAGAATGCATTAAGCTCACTCATTTTGTTTACATCATTTTTGTGGCCATTTCAACCACAATCTTGTAACTTCAGTTTTGAAAATAACAGAAATGGAAAGAAGGATTTTAAGCAAAAGTACCTTGTGATTCCAAGGGAAAGTTTACCACGGATATGGAGCAGCGGCACTTATTCCATAACTCAGTCCTGAAAGCCTCGGACAATTTAGGGAATGATGGGAAGAATGAGCCAGTTTTCCGTGCAGTAGATGGAAGCGATTATACTTGGTGTGGTAAACCACCCCCCTTTCGATTATCAGACACTCCATTTCGGAACATAAAAAATATTTGATACTTCTGGCTGATTAATACTCTCATGGTAAAAAGTATATATTTGTAAGACTCAAAAAATAATTTTAAAAAACTGGTAGTGAAAGACTTGAAACAAAAGATCCAATTTTTCTAAGTCAATCTTGAGTAAAAATTCTAATCATTCCTAATTTCTCAGAAAATACCCTCCTTAAAATTTCCTTACATAACTATGGTGAATTGAGCATTGGTGTTAAACCATCAGCAGTTCAAGGAATTCTGCTCTTTTCTATTATGGAAGCTTGAGAGATAATAGCATATGTTTTACAAACATAAAATTCACCTTTAGTATGTCAAAGAATAGATGTAAGTATAAAAGAAATACTTGAGTTCTCCATTGGCACTCTGTAAAGAAAGTACACCAAAATATTTTCCTTTATAAAAGAAAATGACATTGCAAGCATGAAAAGGAAACAAAAAGATCAACAGTGAAGATAAAAACACCACCATGCTGTCAGGATGTCCACTCTCAAGTCTGCATGAGCTTCGCTGAGAATTTAAGATGACATCTTGTAACTGTAAATATCTTGAAATGGTAAATATCTCTATTTACCGAAATAAAAAGACAGGGTGGGACTGAGCCTTTTTATCCAAAATAGATCATTAGAGTTGAAAATAATTTTGGTAATAATTACACATAGACTCATTTCACAGAGGAGAAAACTGAGACATAGAGGCTTTAATTTGTCTGTCAAACGTCATAGCAAAGTCCACAGTACAGCTGACCTACAGCTCGAGCTCAAGGATCACGAAGGCACTCCTAGAGCAAAATATCATTTTCATAGTTATATTTTTTCAAAGCAAGAATAAGTCACCTGGTGGCTTAAGGTCTTATTTACTTAAGGATATGAAGGCAAAACCCTTAAATCAAGACAAACGTAGAAAATCTAGGCTAGGCAGTGTACTAAGCATATATAGAATGACTATGTATTGTTTTGAAACAGGTGATTGGGGTAACTTGGAAAAATTAACAGCATCTCCATACATGACCCTTACTCCCATACAAATAATTCCCTATTGAGAAATCTGGCTTCATTTGCTACATTAAAACAGCGGGGAGAAGTGGATGGGAAGTTGCAACAGAGGATTGTAAAATATTCTCCAAGAATATATCTAAGATTCTATTTATTAAATTTTAAAATTGTATATGCTACATGGTCAGAATAAACACTGTAAAATAATAATAGCATAAAATAAATCCCCTAAAATTATACTCCTAGATGTGATCAATGGAGATGGGAGAATTAAAGGACTATACTATTTTTAACGAGGAAAAAAATAGTCTTACTTCTTAATAGGAATCAATCAGAACAAAACCATGCCATAGTAAAGCTTGAATTGTGTCTTTATTCTCCAAGAAACACATGTTTAGCCGCTAGAAACTTGTTCTCTTTTCCACTATCAGAGCAGAATTTGACCTCGATATTCTAGACTTAGCAAGCAAATAGGAAAAGGCTATGTTTTGATAAAAGGCAAGTGAGACTACTAAGAAAAAGGTAAAAGTACAACTTCACTAATGTATTTTTAAGTCTGACTTTAGGATTCTGGAATGATGGTGCCATGTGTTTCAATTCTCCACAATAGAGTTTTTAAAGAGATGGACATTGGGGTGTCATGAGTCCTTGCTAAAACCTCAGTTTGCCACTCAGGTTATTTCTGTGTTTATTAGAAGGGTGCATTAATCTAATTAGTGTTAAGAATTATGGTACTGAACCATTTTAATGCACTGGAATGTGGAATGAAAAGTCATCAGCAAAGGCACAGAAAACAAAATATGCGACCTTATATAACATTTTGTGTTGTGAATACTAAATAAGACTTTTGGATGTATAATTTAAAAAGTGGTTTTGCTTATTTCTGAAGTAAGGTATGCATGAATGTTCCTGAGGGAGACTTGCTAGTATAGTAATACCCTTATGTTTTAACATAGTCCCTTTACGCAGGTTTCTTGATTTCCTTTTCAGGATAGAAAGTATTTGCAATTATTCAGATACATGTTGATAGGACAAAATGTCCACTTTTTCTTTTTTTTTTTTCCAAGAAGAGGAAATATTTGAGAAGTTTTTCTGTGGCAAATACTTTTGTGAAAATTAATGACAAATTGCAGGACTTAAATAACTGGAAGTTTTATTCTAAGTTTTTTCTAGCAGGAGACAATTTTAGAGAACTTTAGGAGAATCCGACAAAAGCAGAGACAGAACCCAACCTGTCCAGTGTTGAGTCCTGTAGCAACTACATAGCTGCCTAAGTATGAAACATGATTTATTGACTTGTCAAATTTTTGGTAAGGAAAATAAATCCTATGCTATGGTTGTGAACTGCTTGCACATCTACATCTTACATCAAAAAAGTCCTCACTCTACCTCAATATGGTAAAAATGCAATTGCCACAGACACGTAGCAAGCCTTTATGTGTTTTCAATATCTAGGAACTGGTACACATATCCAGGATAGAAGGGTATCTCAGAAACTAGGATAGAGGCTGGGCTGGGTAGCCATTGGCAGGACAGTATACAAGTCTCCATATTTAGTCCTATTAGCATAGTCCCAGTCCCTTAAAGCCCACCCACCTTGCCGCTTACCATTGTTCAGTACCTACAACAAGATGCTATAATTTTCTTTAAGCATGCTTTTTAGAAATCATTTTAAGGGTCTACATGGGCTACTGTAAAATTTTACATAATAACTAAGTATATAAAACAAGATCACATAAAAATTCAAAGCAATTTTGATGGTTATGGTAAAAAAGATAAAGACGTGTCAAAAATACAAGTGCATATGTATGACGTCATACATGCCTGAAAAGTGAAAATTAGTGGTCATTTTGGGGTACTGCCTTCAACATGTTATTAATAGAACTATATTACTAGGTAGAAAGAAGATTTAAATGAATAAACAAAATATAAATATTTGAGAGGACTTAGTATAATTAGAAATAGATATAGAGAAAGCAACATATTCTATGCCAATGACAAAATAGAATAGGTTAACATATTTGACAGTAAATTAATATTTGAGAATGGTGATAAACAAAAGTATATAAGATCACTTACAAAAGTCTATGCTTAATTTTTCAGGAAACTTAAACATACCGTAAGGTATTGCCTTTCTTCAACCTCAATCATTTTATTACCTTTTCACATTTCCTGTTCCTCCCTTATTTCTGAAATTGTGAAAGACAACTTCTACCATATACATCCCACTAGCAAAAAATTGTAAACCAATTCAGCATGACTAGAAAATAGAAATAATATACGGAAAGACATTTTCATATGCCTCAGCATGTTTGTGGCAACTTTTTAAGGCATTTATCTTTTTTTGATACTAGAGTTTGTATTGCAGGAGTGATTTTCAGGCTGGGACAAAGTGGAAATGATTGTCTAAGAGTCCCTCTGAAAAACACAGGGAGAGGGATGAGAAGGGGAGGGGCATCAGCTGGCAATTGTAGAGTTTTCCTGATATCACTTGATACTTGTTGGACAGTAAGTCTGGTAGTCTGAGTACCCAAGACAAAGGAAGTAACATACAACAACAAATGGAACAATAAACAAATAAATAAAAATCCATAAAAACCTGCTTGGGTAGTGTTCCTATTTTTTACAAACACCTGGAGAAGTACTGCTTGCCTTAGGACAGCAGGCAAGAAATCAAGCAGGGTATGCCATGCTTAATTAACCACAAAAGGTTCTTTCAAAATATTGAATATTAGTACTAAGATAATTTCAGTAGATTTACTAGAATCCCTATTTAAATTATTTTCATGAAAGCATTTATTAATATGTTAGATGAGAGTGACTTAAATACAAAAGTAGATAATGTACCTTTCCACTAAAAAGACAGTTCTGCATACAGTCTAGTTACTGACACTAGTAGAATCCAACTAAGGATTGTTATTAGCAAATGTGCAAGCCCTATGCCATCCTGAGAAGCAAACTACTAATATGACATAATTTTTGCTCAATGTTAAGGAAGTATGCTTAATAACTAATTCTCCCGAAATGGAATGTGCTGCCTTGAGAAGGTTTTTTTGAACTCCAATCCTGAAGGTGAAATTAGGGGAGAGGAATGAGGAGATACAAAATTAATGGAAGTTGTTGAAGGGATGTGTCACTCAAGTCAGACTGAATTCCAGATGTAATGACTCTGATTCTTAGAAGTTGAATCAACATTATAGAGGTAGATTTTAATGTCCCGCAACCATGTTTTGGGAGACTTTTATTATTGACATGAAATATGATGAGGTGTAATTTGTTGTGCTCCCTTCCATGGTAGTGGACTTAAATGCTTTTAGTTCCAGGTAATTGTATACATACAATTATTTTTGATCTCCACTCCTGTGTGTGAAGAAAGGAGGTTATGTTTAATTAATTAATTGTTGTAGAAATGATGCTAGTTGGCATGTTAGTGGCATTTAAATTATTACATCTTTTAAAAAGTTAAACTGAAAAAAAAAGTTAAACTGAGCTAGCACATGGAAGCTTACACTGTATAAGACAAAACAAAACAAAACAGGCATAGGTGGGGGTGTTGCTTCAGGTCAATTCAAAGAGTAAAAATTGAACAAAGATTACTCTGAATACCCTACCAAAATAAAATAATCTAAGACATGGAGACTCTTTTTAACTTAGGAAAAAGGAAATGATTATTTTATGGTCCTTAATATGGATCTTACCTAAGGACAGTTAAGATTAAAGAACTAAAAGCATTATTACAAGAATACTGTTCATTTTTCAATTGGAAAGTGTACCATTTTAAATTTAGATATTCGTCTTGTATCTTTTCCCCTCTTCATGTTGTTTGATTCTAAAGATATTTGGTAAGTGAGTAATAGCTGTTTTTTATTAAATATTTTAGTACAGATTTTCCCAAGGCTTTTATTTTGGGAGCTTTGTTACCTGCTATGACAACCACGTAAGTAGTACCTCAGATTATTTGGTGACAGGAGAAAACTATTTTAAAGTCAAAAATAATATTGCCAAAACATACCTTTGGAAACCTGACTCCAGATTTCAAAATTACATAAATACTACGATGCCCATTTTCACAAGAACCATTTGATTAGTTTGAGCAGGTTTTAGGCTGCTGCAACAAACCAAAACCAAAAACAAAACGAGAAAGAAGAACTCAGTGGCTTAAAACAAATAATTTACTTCTTGTTCTTATACATTGGCTCTGGAACTAGGAGTCTTGCCACAGCAGGTTTCTTCCATCAGATGACTCAGAGAACCAGGATGATTTACTACTGTGGCTCTGTTATCTCAAACTGATGTCTCTTCTGTAGAGGCAGAGAGAGACTAGAAAGTACACAGGGTCTTTTCACCTCCTCTGCCCCAAAGTGATACACTGCTTTTCCAGTTTTCATTGGCCAGAAATAATCACATGGCCCTACCTCACCGTAAGGTAGAGGGAAAATATCATCTCCCTGTTACTCAAGAATGAAAGGAAACCCAAATACTGATGGGCACTAATGATGCCTCTCATACTGTCCAATAACCTGGCATCCTAGCAAGGTGAAGGGAAAAAATGAAAGGCCTAAAACAAACATTGAGAACTTCAGTCGACACCAATTTTAAAAATAAATAAAAGCACCACAATTACACAAAACACATAAAATGACAGTCCTTGAACTCAATCACATCATTTTTATACTACCTAACCTCTATTAGATTGTTTGCACAAATAAATTACTCAATAAGATGTGAGAGATGAATAAATGAATTGATGAGAGTATGCTATTCCTTTCTTTGGTCCCTGAACATATAATTTATGTTCACATCATGACCATTTTCATCACAATAGCAAGCTAACACTGAAGATAATTTTAATACCTGTATATTTTCATAAAATTGACAAAGTATTTATTTAATTTTTACTTTTTCATTGAAGTATAGTTGATATACACAAACAACCCAATTTAAAAATGGGTACAAGAACCAAATAGATATTTTCCCAAAAAGGAAATGCAGATTGCTAACAGGCACATGAAAAGATGCTCAACATTGCTAGTCATCAGGGAAATGTAAATCGAAACCATAATGAGATATCACCTCACAGCTGTTGGAATGGCTGTCAGCAAACAGAACACATTTAACAAATGTAGGCAAGCATGTAGAGAAAAGGAAACCCTCATACACTGATGGTAGGAATGTAAATTGGTATAAGCACTGTAGAAAACAGTATGGAGGCTTCTCAAAAAACTAAAAATAGAACTCTCATATGACCCAGCAACTCCACTCCTGGGTATATATTTAAAAAAAAAAGTACACTAATTCAAAAAGATACATGCACCCCAATTTTCACAGCAGCTTTATTTATAATTGCAAAGATATGGAAGCAACCTAAGTTTCCATCAACAGATGAATGGATAAAGAAGCTGTGGTATACATTGACAATGGAATACTACTCAGCCATAAAAATGAATGAAATTTTGCCATTTGAAGCAACATGGATGGACTTGACAGGTATTATGCTGAGTGGAATAAATCAGAGGAAGACAAATACTAAATGATATCATTTATATGTGGAATCTAAAATATATAGCAAACTAGTGAAAATAACAAAAAAGAAGCAGACTCACAGATACAGAGAGCAAACCAGTAGTCACCAGTGGGGAGAGGGAAGGGGGAGGGGCAATATAGGGGTAGGAGATTAAGAGGTACAAACTATCAGGTATAAAATAAGCTATAAGGATATATTGTACAACAGGGGGATATAGCCAATATTTTATAATAACTATAAATGAAGAATAATAAAATATTTATGTATGTTTCCTAATTCAAAACTATGAGGTAGGCATATGTGTGTGGTCTGTTCCCTTCAGTTTTTAAATACAACTTAAGACCCTTAGAAAACACATAGTATTTTAACACCAAACATTTAATTCTTGATGAGGGACTACTTTAAAACATACGGATATTTTGGTATATGTCCAAAAAATATTTTTAAACCCTCTATATTAGAGACTGAACTCAATTCTTAGAAAATGAAATACTCAGTTGAATAATTTATATCATTTGAAAGAAATTCCATGACTAATACTAAGCACATGAATGTAATCTGCAGGTTGTCTGTAATACTATTTAAAAATAGGATGGCCAAACCTACATAAAATTTGCATTAAAAAACTGAGTACACGAATGAGTGAATGAAACATCCATTAATCACCATAGTCTAACTACAGAAGGGTTATGTGGGTTTCCACTACGTAGATTCTGTTTTGGTTATTAAAGACATGAATATGTATATATGTGTATAAATATAAATATATATATGATAGATATAGATATGATATAAAAGATAGATGCATATTATATAATACATACGTGCAAATGTACAACTTGGGCATAGACTGTGACAATTTTCCCACCCTTGGATTTAAAGCAAGCAGGCTTTTCATCTTCTCAAATAACTATAAAGTACAAAAGACTAAACCTCATGTTAACCACTTATGCACTTTTCTTAAGGACTGCAAGCCAGGGGTGCTACTTCAATATATGTAGAACTGGATATTATTAAAAGCATACTGGGGTAAATTTTCTTCGGAAAGACATCTCAGTGACATCTTCAGCATCCTAGAAATAGACTGAAATCTCAGCATCACGACTAAGTGATTGTAGATGAACTAACTAACCTCTCTGACCCTTAGTCTCCTCAGCTCTGAAATGCTGAACAAAATGCATGCCTCAGAGTATGATTGGAAGGTAGAACTGAGACTACATCCATTAAAAAAAGCACCTAGCAAAGCACCTGATACACAGTGAATCCTTAAAAATATTAATTCCCTTCAACTGTACATAATTGTGCATGTGTTATTAGCTTGACCTCTTAAAAGGTCCAAACTCCAGGTGCAGAAAATAAAATTTATGAATTGGAACAGACTGCTGCAATTGCACACCCAGATAAAAAATTCAGTGAATCATAAGCATTAAACATATTATTTTATGTAAGTGGAAAAATGCTGCAATAAGGCTTTCTGTAAATATTTTCAACTTCAACGTGGACTGTATTAGCTCTTCATATGGAAGTGAATTTTTATTGCTGGCATTTAGTTCCAGAATAAATATTATTTTTTAAGCTTGAGGATTATATGATAATGAATAGAATATGTTTCAATTTCTTTTACTTTGTAATAGTTGCATATTATCATTTACATTTCAATACTATTCTAGTTTGAATTTTACATTTATTTTCTTTTCACTGAATTGTACTCTAATAACACAGTTTTCTAGACTGTATCAATATTACCTGAAATAAATTCAGAATTATATATCAATCACCCTCCATGTTCGAGTCATTTTATTCCTACTAAAACTCATAATTGGATAGAAGCAAACAATATAGAAATTAAGTGTTAGGTTTGAGCTTTATAGCATAGTGAGTACACGTGAGATCCTAAATAAGTTAGTCTATTAAAATATTTCTTGAGGAACTACTAAACACAGAGCAATATGTAAGGTATGCTGTATAAATGGCACAAGAGGGCATTCCTACCTCATTTAACAAGCTTGCAAAATTGCTAAGTAGAAAATATGCATGCAATACAAGAACCTTAGAACACAAGACAGTATAAGTTAAAGCGCTAACTTTGTGATCCTGAAAATAAAGAGTTCAGGAAGGTGGGGAATCATACCACAATGTTTAAAGCAATGAAGAATTTCAGGAGAAAATGGGAGTTGGAGTTGAACTTGGCCTTGAGAGATGAATAGAATATGGATGTATAGGCAGACAAGGAAGACCACTCCATTCACAGAAGTTGACATAATGACGATGGGGGCTATGAGAGGAAAGAACTTAGCTTTGAGTTTCTTGGTATGTGCTCAAGGAAGATTGCTTTTGAATAAGTGTGGCAGAACTCAATTATCACGTATATAACAGATCAGGGGAAAAAATCCTTACAGGCAATATGGCAAGATATAGAACTATGAGGATAAGTGCTGTTTTTGATCAATCATCTGTCTGTTTTATGAAATGGATTAGAAATGAGATAAATTAGAAGAAGAATACCCAGAAGACAACTGGGATGATGAGAATTGCAAGAACACACTGACAGCTTAAATGAATTAATTAGGCAGGTAGAGTTCAGAAAAAAAGGATAATTACAGGAGGCATGTCCAGATCCCACATGTGCAACTAAGAGAAGGTTTAGGATGGGGAAAAATCCAGGAAACATTGAGATTATGAAATCCTGTATCCCAATTTTCATCATAATAAATCAAATGCTTAAGCAAAGCTCTCTATTTGCAGAAAGTGCTAAAGGGATAGGATGTTAACCCTCACCCTCATGAGAATGAATAGTGTCAGCTTTGTTACTGTTTGGCAGAAGGTATACACTGGATATGGCCTGAAGTAGCACAGAAACGTCATGATAAGATGACCAGAAGATACTAGTTTGGAAACCCTGAGAAGAATTTGGGAGCAACAGGTCATACACAATAACAAAGACACGTGGAACTCTCACCACCCTCCCATTCTAACCTAGCAATAACCAATTATTAGTAAAGACTGATGTATAAGACTGTACTTCTGCAATGCATCTAGTTGAAATTTCATAGTACTCTTGGCTGAGTATTATAGAAAGGGTGACTCTAGAAATCAGGAAAATTGTGGACTCCCATATTACACAAGAATAAGAATCCAAACCAGAGTATTATTGACAAAAACTAAATAAGATAAAATATGAGATAAAGAATGTTTTATAATCTTGCATATATTCAGAACATAGTAGGAAACCAATACATGAATTTGAGCAACATTTCTATAATATTTGGAGGGAAAAAAAAGAGACTGGGTGGAGTGTAAGATGAATATATAAGCTAATGTTTGGGAAAATACAACTTATAGAAAAACTTCTACCTCAACCAGTCATCTTTTTAATTAAACAATCTCGCTTCCCCATGCCTATAATATATGTACCAGGCAAATACCATACAAATTTTAAGAGTTTTCATGTTGAAAACTGTAGTGCCTTCAGTGTATTTCTAGTTCCATAATATGTAAACTATAATATCAACATTGTAGAAATGAAAATCTTTTTAAAAATTCAGTTATCAGCTCCTCTGTGATTTTTATTTTGCTGTTGCATTTGATCTATTTTAAAAGAAAAATTTTCAAATTGATACTCTCTGCATCTTACCTGAATAATTATTTTTCCTATCTCAGACTGTTTTGGTGGTGATTTTTGTTTCCTTAAGAAACAAATGCTACCCCTCCTTGGAATATTCTCCTGACCCATGAAGTTGAATCTTCAAGAAGTATCTGGACTTAACAGATCATCCCATATGGGTTAAGATGTAATTGACTTTCTACTATTGGCTTTAGGAGATTCAACCTCAGGGGATGGAAATGAGGGGAGAAATAAGAAAAAGGATTAAGCCTGAGATAAAAAGAAAGATAACCTCCCAAAATTTGTGGCAAAAGAATGAAAATATTGACAGTACTATAAAAAAAAAGTGTCTTACCAGAATTTTGAAGTCACTGGATGATCCAGGAGTCCAAGCCTAATTAGAAAAATAGAGTGAAAAAAAAGTTACTTTAGTTTTCTTGTTTTAAAAATAGATACACAATTTTTATAATTCTATAACGTTTACATTTATAAATATTGTAGACTGATGAAAATACCTTAGGAAACCATTTTTCTAGGTGAAAATATGTTTTTCACTTAAATTGTAGTGTTTATTTAATCTCATAATGTGCCATTAAATAGACAAAGAAAATACAGTCTAGATCTTGAAAATATGTTTCCAACTATTCAGGTGACCATAATTATTCAGTTTAATTCTTTAGATTCTCAAAAGAAGGTAGACTATTACTAAATATACTTGAAATCTCCAAATACTTATTACATGCATTTATTTTTCTTATGAGCTAGGAACACCAAAGCTTCATTTTTAAAAACGTTTTACCATTTTTCTGCCTTTGTTGGTATCAGACAGTCATTAGTTTCGACTTTGATTCATTTTTGGAAAGTAAATCCATGTAAGATATTATAATGACAAAAATAAAAGGGCTTTAATTTCCAAATTATATTAAAATGCAGCCTCTATGTTTTTAAGGTATTTGAAGTTCAAATGAAGGCAGTATCTGAACAGCACAAATTCCCAAAAGAAGACCTAGCACCTGCTGTGGGATGCAAAGGTTTTATAAATGTTGTCTTGTGTAAAGACAATGGCAAACATTGTGAGGCCTTTTGTAAATATGCCTGACTGCTTCTGTGTTTTAGCAGAAATATTGAACTTCTAACCATTATTCTATAAAATAAAGGAAATTATTTTTTAAACATATGATTATCACCTTTTCCTTTTACCTTGGGAATTAATTTGAAATTATATATTGTACCAGTATTGAAAAAACTATTTTTCTATAAAAGAGAATGAAGAATAACAATAAATCTGAAAATCTGATACTATGTGTATACAGTTTTCTGTGTCGATAAATATGTGCCTGCTTCTTATTGCCACAGCATTCAAATTAGGTTATCTGGCCAGAATTGCATACATAATGCTGGACCACTAATTGGTAACAAATTGGCCAGAACGAATCTATTAAAATTCTTTCTCTAGGGCTTAGAATCACTGGAGACCAGTGGTTCACTTGAGAGGAGCAAGCAGTGGATTTTGTTGTATTATGAGAGAGCCTGGCTTCAAAGGTACAAAGCCTCTGTCTCTGGATTTTAGTTCTTCTCATGAGAGTCAAAGAAAATGTTTGGTATTTTTCTTTCCTTTTCACATTTTAGGTTATTTCTTTATTGTGAGTTACAAATCACACAAGAAACTTGTAAAAGTACAAATGTATACAGCTCAATAAATTATCACAAACTGAATGCTCATGTAATCAACACTCAGATCAAGAACTAGAACACAACTAACACAGAGAGGCCCACTTGGTCTGTCACTATGTGTGCATTTGTGTGTATGTGTGTGTGTGTATACACACATGTATATACACAACATACACACAAACTATATATATGAATGACATATACACACACAGTATGCATACACATACGTAAATACATATAGTTTAAACTCACTTGATTACTTCTTGTGGGTTATGCTAAAGCACAGGTTTGAATAAAATGCAAACCAGTTGAGGCAACACAGATGCATACGCCATGACTGTGGAAATGCAGCACTAATGTCACGTATTCATCAAAATTTTGCATGGCATATTGACTATGTGTTACCAGAGAGGGACAATCCTTTGGACATGTCATGTAATGTCATTGAACATATTGTATAATGTAATCATGATAAACTATTATATAAAAACTATATATATATATTTGTCTGTTTCCAGATTTTTTGTTCATCCTATAGTTTTGCCTTAGTTTTGACCTTTATACAATTGAAATCATACACTGTATTTTCATCTTTATTTAGTTTCTTTCCCTCAACATGTACGTGTGATTCATTCATCTTGTTGCTTGTAACTATAATTATTTTTCATTTCTATAGAATTCCATTGGATAGATATTACGTGATTTATATATTCAATCCTCTATTGACAGATACGGATTGTTTCTACTTTCTAGTTATCATGAATAATTCTATTATAAGCATCCATTTATACATGCACACATATTTTTCTTGGCTATTTCCTAGAAGTAATTTACTAGAGTACATATGTTCTATTTTAGCAGACACTGCTGAATAGTGTTATCAAAGTTGCCATTGTTGCACAAATTCACCAGAATATATTTATATTCTGCTTAGCTTTAGCCATCAGTTTACTGTGTAGTATAATTATACTTTTAATTGTCATTTTTTTATTAATGTGTTTTAGTGTATTTTCATATTTTTGTCATATATATATACATGATTCATACAAATATATATTTTTTTATTTAAGGAGATACTTTTCAATTTTCTTGTCCATTTAATGTGGGTTGTCTTCTCCTTATTAATTTGTAGAAGTGCTTTATATATTCTAGATATGAGTCCTTTGTTGGTTATACTTGGTGAAATATATTTCCCACTCCACAGCTCACCCTTTTACTCACTTATTATGCCTCTTGTTGCAACTTCATTCTTAGTTTTATAGCAGTCAAATTTAACCATCTCTGTCTTTCTTTTTGTGCCCCATGTATTATACGAAGTGATCATATATACATATTCTTCTCTATCTTCTTCTGAAAGTTTGTTATTGTATGATTCTTCTGCCTCTCACATCTAATCCAAAAACCTACCTGAAATTAATGTTTTGCTCTGTGTGATTTGTGGTAAAATGTTATTATTTTCCAAATTGACCCAATAAAACTTATTGAAAATACCTTGCTTTTGCCACTGCTCTGCAATGCTAGTTTTGTCATAAATTAAGTGTCCATAGATACTTGGGTGTTTCTAGATGTCAATGTATCCCATTTAACTATTTGTCTATATCACATGTGTCTATATCATATCTTACCACAACTTGATGTGGATAGAAGAGCAGGACCCTCTACCTTTTCCTTAAGAGTTTATTGCATATTTAAAAAATATAATCCACGTAACATAAAATTCACTGTTTCAAAGTGGACAGTTTAATGGTTTGTATTATGTTCACAATGTTGTGTAAACATCACCATTAATTCCAGAACTTTTCCAAAATCTGAAAAAGAAATCCTATACCTATTAGTGATCAACCCCATTTCTCCCTTATCCACTTCCCCTGGCAACCTCTAATCTGACACTCTGCATATGCCTATTCTGGACAAGTCATACAAATTAATCATACAATTTGTAGATGTTTTTGTCTATCTTATTTCACTTAGCAAAATGTTTTCAAGGTCCATCTATGTTGTAGCACATAGCAGTATTTCCCACCTTTTTAGGGCTGAATAATATTCCACTGAGTGGACACAGTACATTTTTTTAATCTATTCATTAGCAAAGAATAAATTTTCCTTATTTTCACTCTTTTTTGGTCAATTATGAATCATGCCACTATGAACATCCGTGGACAGGTTTTGTGTGTGAAAATATGTTTTTAGTCCTCCTGGGCATATATGTAGGAGTAGAATTTCTGAGTCATATGTTAATTCTATGTTTAACTGTTTGAGGAACTGCCAAACTCTATTCCAGAGTGGGAATGCCATTTTACATTCCTACCAGCAATGAATAAATGTGACAATTTCTCCATATCCTCGCCAAGACTTGTCATTTTCCACTCTTAAAAAATATGGCCATTATAGCCAGTGCATGTGATAGTATCTCATTGTGGTTTTGATTTGCATTTCCCCAAAGGCTAACGATGGTGAACAATTTTTCATGTGGCTCTTGGCCATTTGTCTATCTTCCTTGGAGAAACGTTTACTTTAATCCTTTGTTCATTTTTAGTTGGGTTATCTGTTTACTGTAGAGTTCTCACTATTCTTTTCATATTCTGGATATTAATCCCTTATCAAATATATGTAATTTGCAAACATTTTCTCCCATTCCATGGATTGCCTTTTAATTTTGTGTTATTTCACAAAAATGCACAATTTTCTATATAGAGGTTTCACACCTTTTAATAAATTCATTTCTATTTGATATTTTTATATTATTAAACATGGTACTTCTGTTTTCTATTTATCACTTGTATGTACAAATGCAATTGACTTTCTATTGACTTTACACTGAGCAATCTTAATTGACCTGTGTATTCTTTTCAATTTACTATCTGCACTCTCATATTATACACAAACAATGATGGTTTCATATATTCCACTTAAATCTTTGAACTTTAAAAATGTGCCTGTATACATGTATGAATGCATGCTTTGGGGTATGCACACTGGCATGTGTGTGAATGTGTATGCATTTTGAATCACTGCACTCACTAGGACTACTAGAACAATGAACAGAAGAGCTGTTCCTGGGCACCCTTCTCTTGATCTCAAGGGAAACTTACCATTAAGTTCACTATTTGTTGTAGGTGTTTGGTAGATATTCCTTATCATAATGAGAAAGATCCCCTCTATTTTCAATTTACTACGAGTTTTAGTTAAACAGGAATTTTTATTATTCATCTCATTAATAGGTATGTAATTATTCAGATCGTCTTATTCTTTCTCACATCAGTTTTGTTAAGTTATATTTTACTAGAAATTTACTTTACGCAAAATTTTATTTTTTTTAAAAAAGTTAGTTCCAACATCCTTTCAACATCTTTTTCGTATCTTCAGGATTTGTAGAAACTTCTATTCCTGATATTAGTATTGACACCTCTCTTTTTTTAACTTGGTCAGTAACATCAATATCTACCACTTTTATTAGGTTATTCAAAGAACCAATTTTAGTTTTGTTAATCCTCTCTATTGTATGTTTGGTACAATGTACAATATTTTTTCATTCTATTACCTCCTGATTTTTATTATTTCTCTCCTTCTGTCTTCGAGTTAAATGTGCTGTTTTCCCTCAGTTTGACATGGATGCTTATAATCGATTTTCTGCCTTATTCTTTTCTTTTATGTGTATTTGAAGTACACTTCACTGTAACATTGGTTTTAGTTTTTTTAATATGGCAGTTTAATTTTTATTCATTTCTAAGTATTTTAAAGTTGATTTTTTATTGAAGAAGTATTGCAAAAATGTATATTTTAATTTTCCTAATATCTGGAGATTTTCTGATTCAAATAACTTACGCACAAAGCACTTAACTCAACATGATGCCAATCCTCTATAAAATATTGAAACTTGCTTTATAATTCAGCATCTGATTAATTTTTATAAATGTTCTGTGTGTCCTTGAAAATGATATACATTCTGCAATTAAGTGCATTGTTCTATAACCATAAATTATATTAAATGTGTTAATCATGTTGTTCATTCAGATACTGGAAGATGCATGTTGTACACCCCCCCACCATGATTTAAGTTTGTCTTTTCTTCCTTTTAGCTCCATCTTTTAAAAAAAATTCTATATGTTAGGCTACACTAAGAAATACATACAAATTTATAATTTTTATATCCTTCTGTTCAACAGAAACTCTTCTTGTGAAGTAGTTCCATTTTATGCCTACTACCACATCTAAGTTCTGTTTGAAATTAATAGAAATGTCCCAGCATTTACACTGACTTTTCTCAAAAGAACAACAAATAATTTTAGTAGAAAAAAATGCATGTTAAAGTAAATATATAGGCTGTCAAATCACTAGTTAGAGTGGCCAGTGCATCAGGGAGAGTCAAAGGAGGATTTAACTGGAGTGAATACATATTACAATAGGGAAAAGTAGCTTATGCAACAACATGGATGGCGATGCATTCTATGTAGCTAGGGTCTGAGCATGTGGTGGAAAGAGATACGACCAATATTTGAACATGGTTTAAAATCAGATTTGAAGGGCTTGATAACAGCAAGACTTTTATCATTAGTGAGCAATGTGAAGATAAGGCAGAGAAGATTTTGGAGTAGGGTTCTGATGACCTTAACAAAGCAATCTGAGGAGGTAGCAGAGAAATATGAAAAGTAAAATTTTAAATGAGTTTTAGAATCCTGTAGCATCTCTTTGTGGGTAGTTCTAATAATCTACTGGACATGTAGACCTGGAGTTCAGGAGAAAGTTATAAACTGGAGCTACAGATTTGGGATTTATCAGTGTTTTAGGGATAAATGAAGCATGGGAGAAACGGAGGACACAAAAGTGATAATCAATAATGGATACTTAGGGGAACATCAACATTACTGGAAAAGGCAGCAAAAATGTAATAAGCAAAATTGGTTGAGAAACTTGATAGACATTTCTCAAGTTTAAAGGAGGAAGGAGCCAAGAACAAATGGCGTCAGCAATGCAAAATGTTCTTCAGAGTGTTCCAAGATGATGACAACAAAATTTTGGCCTTCACTATTGCCTTTAGTAAGAGACATTTAAGCAGAATATTGAGATTAAAAGTTGAACACTTTGAGTGATAAATGGTAACTTAAAGAATTATAGTTCATCAAATATAAGGTTTTCTCTTTTGAATTTTGATGAAAAAGGGAGGAAAAAGGCAGAATAAAGGTTGGAGGGTGGTGATAGAGTCAAGGAAAAGTAACTCTTGTTTACATATAAATTATGTTCAAAAGTTTAGGTCACCAGAGAGCCTCACCCATAATCTTACTCTGCTTTAAAAATATCTCGGGCTTCCGGGAAGATGGCGGAAGAGTAAGACGCGGAGATCACCTTCCTTCCCACAGATACACCAGAAATGCATCTACACATGGAACAACTCCTACAAAACACCTACTGAATGCTGGCAGAAGACCTCAGACCTCCCAAAAGGCAAGAAAGTCCCCAAGTACCTGGGTAGGGCAAAAGAAAAAACAGAGACAAAAGGATAGGGACGGGACCTGCACCAGTGGGAGGGAGCTGTGAAGGAGGAAAAGTTTCCACACACTAGGAAGCCCCTTCACCGGCGGAGACTGCGGGTAGCGGAGGGGGAAAGCTTCGGAACCGCAGAGGAGAGCACAGCAAAAAGGGTGCGGAGGGTAAAGCAGAGAGATTCCGGTACAGAGGATCAGGGCCGAGCGGCACTCACCAGCCCGAGAGGCTTGTCTGCTCACCCGCCGGGGCGGGCGGGGCTGGGAGCTGAGGCTTCGGTCGGAGCGCAGGGAGAGGACTGGGGTTGGCGGCGTGAACACAGCCTGCAGGGGGTTAGTGCGCCACGGCTAGCTGGAAGGGAGTCCGGGGAAAAGTCTGGACCTGCCGAAAAGGCAAGAAACTTTTTCTTCCCTCTTTGGTTCCTGGTGCGCAAGGAGAGGGGATTAAGAGCGCTGCTTAAAGGAGCTCTGGAGACGGGCTCGCGCGTGGCTAAAAGCGCAGACTCCAGACAGGGGCATGAGATGCTAAGGCTGCTGCTGCCGCCACCAAGACGCCTGTGTGCGAGCACAGGTCACGCTCCATACCTCCCTCCTGGGGAGCCTGTGCAGCTCGCCACTGCCAGGGTCCCGGGATCCCGGGATCCAACTCCCCGGGAGAACGCACGGCGCGCCTCAGGCTGGTGCAACGTCATGTCGGCCTCTGCCGCCGCAGGCTCGCCACGCACTACGTGCCCCTCCCTCTCCCCGGCCTGAGTGCGCCAGAGCCCGCGAATCAGCGGCTCCTTTAACCCCGTCCTGTCTGAGCAAAGAACAGACGCCCTCCAGCGACCTACACGCAGAGGCGGGGCCAAATCCAAAACTGAGCCCTCGGAGCTGTGAGAACAAAGAAGAGAAAGGAAAATCTCTCCCAGCAGCCTCAGAAGCAGCGGATTAAAGCTCCACAATCAACTTGATGTACCCTGCATCTGTGAAATACATGAATAGACAACGAATCATCCCAAATTAAAGAGGTGGGGTTTGAGAGCAAGATTTATGATTTTTTTTCCCTTTTCCTCTTTTTGTGAGTGTATATGTGTATGCTTCTCTGAGATTTTCTCTGTATAGCTTTGCTGCCACCATTTGTCCTAGGGTTCTATCATCCGTTTTTTTTTCTTTTTTTCTTAATAATTATTTTAATAACTTTATTATATTTTATCTTACTTTATTTATCTTCTTTCTTTTTTCCTTCCTTCCCTCCCTCCTTCCTCCCTCCCTCCCTCCTTTCTTTCTTTCTTCTTTCTTTCTTTTTTTCTTTCTTCTTCTACTAATTCTTTCTTTCTACTTTTTCTCCCTTTTATTCTGAGCCGTGTGGATGAAAGGCTCTTGGTGCTGCAGCCAGGAGTCAGTGCTGTGCCTCTGAGGTGGGAGAGCCAACTTCAGGACACTGGTCCACAAGAGACCTCCCAGCTCCACGTAATATCAAACAGCAAAAATCTCCCAGAGACCTCCATCTCAACACCAGCACCCAGCTTCACTCAATGACCAGCAAGCTACAGTGCTGGACATCCTATGCCAAACAACTAGCAAGACAGGAACACAACCCCACCCATTAGCAGAGAGGCTGCCTAAAATCATAATAAGGCCACAGACACCCGAAAACACACCACCAGATGTGGACCTGCCCACCAGAAAGACAAGATCCAGCCTCATCAACCAGAACACAGGCACTTGTCGCCTCCACCAGGAATCCTACACAACCCACTGAACCAACCTTAGCCACTGGGGACAGACACCAAAAACAACGGGAACTACGAACCTGCAGCCTGCAAAAAGGAGACCCCAAACACAGTAAGTTAAGCAAAATAAGAAGACAGAGAAACACACAGCAGATGAAGGAGCAAGGCAAAAACCCAACAGACCTAACAAATGAAGAGGAAATAGGAGGTCTCCTGAAAAAGAATTCAGAATAATGATAGTAAAGATGACCCAAAATGTTGGAAATAGAATGGACAAAATGCAAGAAACATTTAACAAGGACCTGGAAGAACTAAAGATGAAACAAACAACGATGAACAACACAATAAATGAAATTAAAAATACTCTAGATGGGATCAGAGTAGCAGAATAACTGAGGCAGAAGGACGATTAGGGGACCTGGAAGATAAAATAGTGGAAATAACTACTGCAGAGCAGAATAAAGAAAAAAGAATGAAAAGAACTGAGGACAGTCTCAGAGACCTCTGGGACGACATTAAATGCACCAACATTCGAATTATAGGGGTTCCAGAAGAAGAAGAGGAAAAGAAAGGGACTGAGAAAATATTTGAAGAGATTATAGATGAAAACTTCCTAATATGGGAAAGGAAATAGTTAATCAAGTCCAGGAAGCACAGAGAGTCCCATACAGGATAAAGCCAAGGAGAAATACGCCAAGACACACATTAATCAAACTGTCAAAAATTAAATACAAAGAAAGCATATTAAAAGCAGCAAGGAAAAAACAACAAATAACACAAAAGGGAATCCCCATAAGGTTAACAGCTGATCTCTCAGCAGAAACTCTGCAAGCCAGAAGTGAGTGGCAGGACATGCTGAAAGTGATGAAGGACAAAAACCTGCAACCAACATTACTCTACCCAGCAAGGATCTCATTCAGATTTGATGGAGAAATTAAAACCTTTACAGACAAGCAAAAGCTGAGAGAATTCAGCACCACAAAACCAGGTTTACAACAAATGCTAAAGGAACTTCTCTAGGCAACAAACACAAGAGAAGGAAAAGACCTACAATAACAAACCCAAAACAATTTAGAAAATGGGAATACAAACATACATATCGATAATTACCTTAAATGTAAATGGACTAAATGCTCCCACCAAAAGACACAGATTGGCTGAATGGATACAAAAATAAGACCCATATATTTGCTGTCTACAAGAGACCCACTTCAGACCTAGGGACACATACAGACTGAAAGTAAGGGGATGGAAAAAGATATTCCATGCAAATGGAAACCAAAAGAAAGATGGAGTAGCAATTCTCATATCAGACAAAATAGAATTTAAAATAAAGAATATTAGAAGAGACAAAGAAGGACACTACATAATGATCAAGGGACTGACGCAAAAAGAAGATATAACAATTGTAAATATTTATGCACCCAACATAGGAGCACCTCAATACATAAGGCAAATACGAACAGCCATAAAAGAGGAAATCAACAGTAACACATTCACAGTAGGGGACTTTAACACCCCACTTTCACCAATGGACAGATCACCCAAAATGAAAATAAATAAGGAAACACAAGCTTTAAATGATACATTAAACAAGATGGACTTAATTGATATTTATAGAACACTCCATCCAAAAACAACAGAATACACATTTTTCTCAAGTGCTCATGGAACATTCTCCAGGATAGATCATATCTTGGGTCACAAATCAAGCCTTGGTAAATTTAAGAAAATTGAAATTGTATCAAGTATCTTTTCCGACCACAACGCCATGAGACTAGATATCAATTACAGGAAAAGATCTGTAAAAAATACCAACACATGGAGGCTAAACATTACACTACTTAATAACGAAGTGATCACTGAAGAAATCAAAGAGTAAATTTAAAAATACCTAGAAACAAATGACAATGGAGACATGATGACCCAAAACCTATGGGATGCAGCAGAAGCAGTTCTAAGAGGAAAGTTTATAGCAATACAAGCACACCTTAAGAAACAGGAAACATCTCAAATAAACAACCTAACCTTGCACCTAAAGCAATTAGAGAAAGAAGAACCAAAAAAAAACCCAAAGTTAGCAGAAGGAAAGAAATCATAAAAATCAGATCAGAAATAAATGAAAAAGAAATGAAGGAAACTATAGCAAAGATCAATAAAACTAAAAGCTGGTTCTTTGAGAAGATAAACAAAATTGATAAACCATTAGCCAGACTCATCAAGAAAAAAAGGGAGAACACTCAACTCAATAGAATTAGAAATGAAAAAGGAGAAGTAACATCTGACACTGCAGAAATACAAAAGATCATGAGAGATTACTACAAGCAACTCTATGCCAATAAAATTCACAACCTGGAAGAAATGCACAAATTCGTAGAAATGCACAACCTGCCAAGACCGAATCAGGAAGAAATAGAAAATATGAACAGACCAATCACAAGCACTGAAATTGAAAGTATGATTAAAAATCTTCCAACAAACAAAAGCCCAGGACCAGATGGCTTCACAGGTGAATTCTATCAAACATTTAGAGAAGAGCTAACACCTATCCTTCTCAAACTCTTCCAAAATATAGCAGAGGGAGGAACACTCCCAAATTCATTCTTTGAGGCCACCATCACCTTGATACCCAAACCAGACAAGGATGTCACAAAGAAAGAAAACTACAGGCCAATATCACTGATGAACATAGATGCAAAAATCCTCAACAAAATACTAGCAAACAGAATCCAACAGCACATTAAACGGATCATACACCATGATCAAGTGGGGTTTATTCCAGGAATGCAAGGATTCTTCAATATACGCAAATCAATCAATGTGATAAACCATATTAACAAACTGAAGGAGAAAAACCATATGATTATCTCAATAGATGCAGAGAAAGCTTTTGACAAAATTCAACACCCATTTATGATAAAAACCCTGCAGAAAGTAGGCATAGAGGGAACTTACCTCAACATAATAAAGTCCATATATGACAAACCCACAGCCAACATCATCCTCAATGGTGAAAAACTGAAAGCATTTCCACTAAGATCAGGAACAAGACAAGGTTGCCCACTCTCACCACTCTTATTCAACATAGTTCTGGCAGTTTTAGCCACAGCAATCAGAGAAGAAAAGGAAATAAAAGGACTCCAAATCGGAAAAGAAGAAGTAAAGCTGTCACTGTTTGCAGATGACATGATACTATAGAGAATGCTAAAGATGCCAGCAGAAAACTACTAGAGCTAATCAATGAATTTGGTAAAGTAGCAGGATACAAAATTAATGCACAGAAATCTCTGGCATTCCTATACACTAGTGATGAAAAATCTGAAAGTGAAATCAAGAAAACACTCCCATTTACCACTGCAACAAAAAGAATAAAATATCTAGGAATAAACCTACCTAAGGACACAAAAGACCTGTATGCAGAAAATTATAAGACACTGATGAAAGAAATCAAAGATGATACAAATAGATGGAGAGATATACCATGTTTTTGGATTGAGGAATCAACATTGTGAAAATGACTGTACTACCCAAAGCAGTCTACAGATTCAATGCAATCCCTATCAAACTACCACTGGCATTTTTCACAGAACTAGAACAAAAAATTTCACAATTTGTATGGAAACACAAAAGACCCCTAATAGCCAAAGCAATATTGAGAACGAAAAAGAGAGCTGGAGCAATCAGGCTCCCTGACTTCAGACTATACTACAAAGCTACAGTAATCAAGCCAGTATGGTACTGGCACAAAAACAGAAAGATAGATCAGTGGAACAGGATAGAAAGCCCAGAGATAAACCCACACACATATGGTCACCTTATCTTTGATAAAGGAGGCAGGAATGTACAGTGGAGAAAGGACAGCCTCTTCAATAAGTGGTGCTGGGAAAACTGGACAGCTACATGTAAAAGAATGAAATTAGATCACTCCCTTACACCATACACAAAAATAAGCTCAAAATGGATTAAAGACCTAAATTTAAGGCCAGAAACTCTCAAACTCTTAGAGGAAAACATAGGCAGAACACTCTATGACATAAATCACAACAAGATCCTTTTTGACCCACCTCCTAGAGAAATGAAAATAAACACAAAAATAAACAAATGGGACCTAATGAAACTTCAAAGCTTTTGCACAGCAAAGGAACCCATAAACAAGACCAAAAGACAACCCTCAGAATGGGAGAAAATATTTGCAAATGAAGCAACTGACAAAGGATTAATTTCCAAAATTTACAAGCAGCTCATGCAGCTCAATAACAAAAAAACAAACACCCCAATCCAAAAATGGGCAGAAGAGCTAAATAGACATTTCTCCAAAGAAGATATACAGACTGCCAACAAACACACGAAAGAATGCTCAACATCTTTAACCATTAGCGAAATGCAAGTCAAAACTACAATGAGGTATCATCTCACACCAGTCAGAATGGCCATCATCAAAAAATCTAGAAACAATAAATGCTGGAAAGGGTGTGGAGAAAAGGGAACACTCTTGCACTGCTGGTGGGAATGTGAATTGGTACAGCCACTATGGAGAACAGTATGTAGGTTCCTTAAAAAACTACAAATAGAACTACCATATGACCCAGCAATCCCACTACTGGGCATACACCCTGAGAAAACCATAATTCAAAAAGAGTCATGTACCAAAATGTTCATTGCAGCTCTATTTACAATAACCCGGAGATGGAAACAACCTAAGTGTCCATCATCGGATGAATGGATAAAGAAGATGTGGCACATATATACAATGGAATATTACTCAGCCATAAAAAGAAACGAAATTAAGCTATTTGTAATGAGCTGGATAGACCTAGAGTCTGTCATACAGAGTGAAGTAAGTCAGAAAGAGAAAGACAAATACTGTATGCTAACACATATATATGGAATTTAAGGGGAAAAAAAAAGTCATGAAGAACCTAGGGGTAAGACAAGAATAAAGACACAGACCTACTGGAGAATGGACTTAAGGATATGAGGAGGGGGAAGGGTGAGCTGTGACAAAGCGAGAGAGAGGCATGAACATATATACACCACCAAACGTAAGGTAGATAGCTAGTGGGAAGCAGCCGCATAGCACAGGGATATCAGCTCGGTGCTTTGTGACCGCCTGGGGTGGGGGTGGGATAGGGAGGGTGGGAAGGAGGGAGTCGCAAGAGGGACGAGATATGGGAACATATGTATATGTATAACTGATTCACTTTGTTATAAAGCAGAAACTAACACACCATTGTAAAGCAATTATACCCCAAGATGTTAAAAAAAAAAAAAAATTAAATGTAGTTTGATGTAGGAATCATTAACTCCACCATATTTCAAAAACCTCTACTTTTTTTTCCTTTTATATTATGTTAAAATAGTATCTATATATTCACTCATCCATTCAGAAAAAAAAAATTATGAATCAGAAACAAATATGACTGAGACTGAGTTTCTGCTTTTAAAAGGGTCATGTTAGCGCAAACTGTAGTAAACAAATAATTGCCAGGTATGGTAAATGTTATAAGTATTTGTACATAGAACCACAAACTGATTATACAAACGTGCTTTGAGATTCTAGTGATATAGATACAATTCTCCAAATTGCCAAAATCAATACCGTTTCAGAGCTCATATGGCTACTGTTTGCCTACTCCTTTTGCTCAGAGGGATCAATGGTAGCAATACCTTAATTTCTCCCCCTGACCGTGACAATCCTAAAGACTAAGCAACTGAGTGGAAGAACTAGAGGAGTTTTATCATGGATGGATTTCACTTGGATCCTGTGTACTTTTTGTAAAGATCAGTTTCAGTCTCCCACTAGAAGGCCAATTGGATTCATTTTGTCTGTCCTATTTACTACTGCACATCTGTGCCTAGAATCTAGAATTGAACACTTGGAAGGGACTACATAAATGTTTGTTGAATCAACTGCTATTTTCCGGCTGAGTTTTTGGTATTCACGGTACCAGTGATGTCAACTCATGAACCCATCACCTTTATACTTCAGGCACTTCATTTCTCAAAATTCCAACATTAACCACAGCACCATGGGAGAGAGGTAACCTCTCCAAACAAGTCCCCTCATGGTAACAACTACGGAAACCCTATCACAGTTTCTAACCTAGAAGGACGGGTAGAACCAGTTAGAAATGTCTCATAACCAGATCCTTCATTCCCATCAGACTCAGAAGAAGTTCCCAAGTTTAATAATTTTGCAAATAAGCTGATTCTTGGTTATTTATGCTCTGCTGAGGCACTAAGCCAGAAATACCATTTTCTAGGACCTAAATCTGATTCTGACACGTTTGGTATCCCGTTGTTCCCAGTCTGTTTCTTCATTAGCAAATACTCTAATGATCTACTCTACTTGCCAGCCCCTACCCTGTGTTTAATTCTAATTGGCGAAGATGCCATAATAAATCCCTTAAACTTTTATTTGTATGGCAAGTTTCACTAGGAGACTCCATCTCCTGCTAGGTTTTCATCTTTCTGCCGGCTGGCTGATCTGCTCCTGCATGGCTCTATAGCACCTTGAGACCTGTTAAAGACATATTTGGATCTCCAGAGTGGATTCCACCTGCTTGAAATATGCTTTATAAAAGAATAATATGGAAAAACCCTATTAGTGTGTTTATTTGTTTTACATGTTTAATTGAGAACACATTTTGAAAACAAATATCCCTTTTTTACCCCTATGTGGAGTAGTTTCTTGGAAACAGAATGCTTTTTATTTCTACATAATAAAGTCTAAAAGCAGGTGTTTGGGGCAACTAGATATATGGAGAAAAATCACTGAAGTCCTTGGTGTTCACAGCTAGTCCTGTAGATGGTGTTATACAAAGTGATTCATAAATACCTAAATGAGCTACAAACAATTTTCAGTTAGTTGGTGTTCATGGTGACTCAGATGGCAGGTGATGAAGCATGGAAATTGTTTCAAAGAACACATTTCCAACATAAAACGTACTGTTTTCTTGAGTGATTCCCGAGGAGATATTTTTTTTAGTTCCTGTTGGAATAGCTGGTTCTGTAAACAGAATCAGTTCTACTTGTTGTGATTTTTCCTTGTTCATGGTAGATTTTTTAAAAAATGTAGAAAGATATCAGACCAATCATTTTAATATTATATAAGTTTAAGGTACACAGCATTATAGTTCAAGATCTGTATAAACTACAGAGTGATCACCACTACAAGCCTAGTTACCATCCATCACCATACCTTCACCCAGCTCACTGCCCCCCCCCAAATCCCTTCCCCTTTGGTAACCATCAGCTGTTCTATCTATGAATTTGTTTTTGTTTTGTTTCTTTTGTTTTTTATAGATTCCACATATGAGTGTAATCATCACACCAGTCTTGAGAGAGGAAAAAACAACAACTGCATTTTGCTTTCTTAGTGCCCTTTATTTTGCCATGCCTAAGTTTGGGAATTAGGTTGTTCTGGATTGTAAGAAGCATTTTAAAACAAGGAAATGTGATCCTGCTTCACAGGTTTCAAACAGCTGCCACTATTTTGAAGAGTGACTTCAGGAACTAGATTTTATGATAACTGCATCCAAACGATGGAACTTTCATCAAAGAATGGGGTATATTTTTATTTGTCTGTTATTTGACACATATGTAAGGCTCACTATGGACCAGGCCCTTCTCTGCTATACATATTTATTCACTGGGTACTTAAAATAGCCTTAGCAGGTACATGTTACCATCACCATCTCCATTTCATAGGAAGGACACAAAAGCACGGAGATGAACAATCTACTCCTGGTCACACAGCTAGTAAGTAACAAAGCCAGGATTTGAACCCCAGCAGTGTAGCTCCACAGTCTGTGTCCTAAACCATTTTATTATACTGTTCCTCAAGGGGCCTAATAAAAAATAACAAATGAAATATCGTACCATATGCCAAAGATGGGAATAAGTCTCAGAGAAAGCAAGTTTCAGCAACATCACCACGATGAAGCCTGCACAAGTATCTCCTTGTCAAATGACCAGTGCCCCTCTCCCTTATCAAAGATTAATACGTTGACTAGCATTATAACTTACAACTGGATATCCAAACAGAGAACAGAGCTTCCCTTCAGGCTCTCTAACACCTAGCAAAAATCACACAGTGATTAAAACTTCTATTCTGACGTCAGCCAGACGGAGTTTTGGATCTTAACTCTTAATCTTACTATCGCTGAGCAAGTTATTTATTCCTTTAAACATTTAATATTCACTACAACCTAATTAAGAAGGTAGTATCCTTATATCCATTTATACACAACAAAACTGAGTCACAGAAAGTTTTAGTAACTTGCCCAAGGTCACACAGCAATGATGGCAGTCTTGTTTCCTACGCAGGCAGTCTGGCACCAGAGTGCAAGCTCACTGAGTCACATTGAGAATTAAATGAGAAACACCTTCTCTCGCTGACATCCCTCAGTCAATTCTTTATTTTGTTTTTGAAGCATCTGTACCTCTCCTGAGCACTTGCAATACTTAGGTAATACTTTATTTTGTTGTAAAGAGATTTTATAAAAATTTGTCTTCCACTGTGACCTAACATGTTGGAAACAGAGACATTGTTGCTTTGACTCACTGAATAACTAAAGATAATGCCTTACACCCAATAGGTCATTCAGCACGTCAAATGAAAGGATTAAAGAGTAAATTAATCAATAAATGATAGCCTGAAGTGCTTGGCAATTAATAAGTGCTCAATAAATAGCTATCATTAAGACTATAAACTGGAACATAATCTAATTCATCATACAGCTTTTATGTGAGATCTCCAGCAACTTTAATGATACCAAAAATTTGGAAACTGTAAATATATGCTTGAAAATATCATTTGCATGGAGTTCCAATGCAGCAGTGGAACATTATCAATATATCAGAAATCAATTAAAAAAATCCCTTTGAAGCTGATTCCCATGATAACAAGCTAACTAATAGCTATGTAGAATAAATAAATGGTTTTGGTTAAAACATTCTGTAATGTCCAAAGACAAGTGGATTGGTAAAACATAGTTAACATGAAAAATACTTAATTCTTATAAATTAAAATATGGAACTATTTAACCAAAATAAAGTACAGTTGATCCTGGAACAACAGGGGTTTGAACTGTAGGAGTCCACTTACATGCATCTTTTTCACTAACTACTTACTACACGACCCACATGGTTGGCTGAATCCGCAGATGCGGAACCATGCATAGGAAGGACCTACTGCAAAGTTACAGGCAGCTTTCAGACTGGGGTTTGGTGCCTTAAGTCCCTCATTGCTCAAGGGCCAACGGCAGACTCAGACTAAAATGCAGACATTGGGAAGGAACCAAAGTTCATCATATCTGAGCTTTTTCTTCAATAATTATTTTAACTAGCTATAGATTGAGTGGCTATGTCTTAGATGCAGCATGGGAATAAAACAGCTTTATGTCTTGTGCTATGCTAAATATAAACTTTTTTTAAGGATGAAATCAGTCATTCTATTACTTTTGTTGATGAGCTGTTTCCTAGAACTAAAATCAATCCCACCTGGAGAGAGAAGTAGAGCAAAAAAAAAAAAAAAAAAAATTTTCCTTTCTCTTTCTTCCACAAAATGACTCACAAAATGAGATCAGAATTTGGAAAACATCACTCCATTCCATTTCTCTTTCTTCAATCACCATCACTACCCAAATAATTTTGGCTGAATCTAGCTTCCTGGACAATCTCTGGGTAAAAACCTATATGGTCATGGAGAATGCAAACAGACAGCAAGATGATGTAACTCAGCCCACTGAAAATGGATACCCTTTAGCTAGAGGTCATTCTTTTAATTTCCAGGACAAATAACTATTTGTATATACCAGGACAAATTACTATTTCCTTCAGCAGTACCACCATGATTTTTACTCATTTACATATCACAACACTTCTCAGAAGATTTTAGCTGTTTCATTCTCCTGCACAAACTTTCTGAAGATTCTAAACTCAAGAGCAAAGGATCCCTTTTATTGCTTATAATCCTTACCACAGTCTATGTGACCTTACATAGTCTGCCCTTTGCCTACCTTTATAACCTCAATTTCTTTCCCATCTTTGTACTCTAGCGTATGGGCCTTTTTTTTTTTTTTTTTTTCCATTTCTAAAATTCACTGTGTTCCATCACCTCCACAATGCCTTTGCATATGGTGTGGTGAGACAGGAGTAATGTATTGAGACCAGGTCTGAATTACATACTCAGCAGAAGTTTATATCCTGGGAAAGACTATTCAATGTTAGGAGACGAAGTTATACAAGATGTGTTCGAGAAGCACTTCCTTT
The DNA here is from genome assembly GCF_949987515.2 of Delphinus delphis. Lineage (NCBI taxonomy): Eukaryota > Metazoa > Chordata > Mammalia > Artiodactyla > Delphinidae > Delphinus > Delphinus delphis. The sequence continues at coordinate 59,480,931 of NC_082688.1, forward strand.
TGACAGATGTGGTACTCATTTTTTTTTTTAACTGTCATAAGACACAGTCTAGAGAAGTATACTGCCAAAACAAATGCCTGTACCACAAAGCAAAGTGAAGAAAAAAGACACGGAATATCCTGAAACTGCAAACTGTACCAGTTCTAGATGTGTTAGAAAAGTTGAACAGTTAAAAACTCAGCTGAGCCTCCTAGAAACCTGTTAAAAGAACAGCAGCAGGAAATTGAACATTAGCGACATCTCCATTGCTACAGAGAAAAGTATTACAGAAATAAAGAGGTTTCTGATGTTTCTAAAGGTGCAGATGTTTTATCAAGGCTTGGAAAAAAGGGAGGGACCATTCTGGGGAGTAGTTCCTGACAGAGGTATTAGGCCTCACCTGACCAACCTGCGAATACATGCTTCAGGACTATCAATAGTTTCAAATCAAGCTGATTTTCCAGATGAAACATGTGTGAGGTTAAACAACAAACTCTCCCAAGAAAGCATGTTACATAGGCTTAAGTATTTCCATATCTAGAGTTAGTGGTAGCATTTGGCACAAAGGACAAAACAGTATTCCTGCTCACAGAAAGTGTGTGAGCTATGTCATAAGACAGAAACAAAATTCATTACAGCATCAGGGCTCCAGAGATCCAGGGCTCAAATAAGAAATGGAAATTAAAAGGTTTTGAATGTATCATTTGGGAAAGAGAGTCACCTCAGTATATACCTAATGAGTGAGTCTGCCATCTTTACAAGATTCTAAACTTAGCAAGATGGCCGGAAAGTTTCAAATGACACTCTCTGGTGAAGGATCGTATGTGCAGGTAGATTTCCTCCATGGTCAATGTAGTGCCATGATTAAGTTAATGACAGAAGTGATCTTGTAGGAGTTCACAGGTTTTGGAAACCAGAGAGCTGACTGACATCTTAGCAAGTCTGATTGAAGTAAGATTTTCATGTAATACCTTCCGTCCACCAGTCACCACTAAATATCTGATTCACTGCTATAGGATATAGGTTTCATGTTTTCTAAATTTGGTAAATATAAAGCCTGTGCTATAATCATCTATTCACTCACTGTAGTTTTTAAAAACTGAGAACACACACTAAAGGAATCCTTGAATATTTCCATGAATGTTCATTCACATCAGCACTGTTCTTTGCATCAGGAACAATAAAAAACGGACAATGATCCATTGGAAGTAATAAATTGTGGTATAAGCTATCAATGAACTCTGGCTACGTGCATTAATGTAGATGATTCAGAACCAATGGTAGCAAAAGAAAAAATATCATGTCCAGCATGATTTGATGTGTTTAAAGTTCGAAAACATGCAAAACTAACTGTGAGGGATACACACTTAATAAAAACTACAGAGAAAATCAGGATGGTGGTTACCTGAGTGTGGAGGAGGATATATGAAGTGATGAAAGAACTAGAAGCCATTTTATTTAATGACAGCTGCTGAAGTCACCTGCACTACTCAGGAATCAGAGCAGTTAGCACTGACTAGCTGGCTAAGCAAATTCATCTTGGACTTTAGATTAAGAATTTTGGCTTCTGATTTACTTGGAGTTTTACATCACAAGGTGATACAATTAGGGAACTTTAGTCAATCTCTGGGAATTTAATAATGGAAGAATTATACTGTCTATATTTGAGGCTATCTATATCAGAAACATTATATGATTGCACACTGATATTTATCGTGTAATATTTTAATCTGTAATTAAAAACATGGCTGGCAATAATTTTAGATGGGGGAAATTAGTAGTGTTAGGAAGCCCAACAAGTTGAGAGAACCCTAGATGGAGGATGTTGGGTAAAAATCTTCCTTCGCTTTCATGAGCGTATCCATTAGAGCAACCCACCTGGCCTTCTCCCAACTCCTCTCATCCCAAAGGTTGTCAGAAGGTATTGAGCACATCTAGCTCAGCCCCCTGTGGGCTGTAGCTTCTCTCAATGCTTGTTGGTCCTCACGTCTCAGTCAATTTCTTTGGTTTCATGTGATAAGCTTAGAGGGGACAACTCGGTCCTACCAGGAATGCCTTCACTTGTTCAGCTGTGCCAATACCTAAGTGGGAAAGTCTGCTTAAATCAGTCATGGGGTATTAAGTTATTTGCCTAAACTTTTAAAAATACATTTTCCCATCATCCTTAGAATAAAACTGTCTATTTGACCTCTATTTCTCTGCCTCCTGTGTCTTAATTCCGAATTGATTCTCAGCTCAGGAGGGGAAGAACAGGGTATTATTTATTGATCCCCTAAATCCTAACAGCAGTGAATATAATAAAAAACTGGATGGCATCACCAAATATTTATTGTTATCAGATCAATCATTGTTTAACAGTCTTAATTCAAGACTCCATAACAAGACAATATTCTATATAAAATCCACAGAGTGTACACACCCCAGGGTCAGTGAAGGAAGTATGCCTTTTTAATAATGAATCAGTTTTGTGTGTTCTATTTTTTTTATTTTTATTTTTTGAGGAAGGAAGGCCCCAGGAAGGGATTTATATTAAAAATCTGGCAGATCATTTGAAAACCTCATAGACAGAAGGTAGGAGTATAGTAATTAGGACAGCTCTCACTTAGGAACACTTCCTGCCTCTGTTCCCCCTTCATCTGAAAGGAAGGAAGGAAGAAATGAAAAAAAAAAAAGAAAAGAAAAGAAAAAGAAGTTGAATTCACTTAAAGTTGGATGCAGCCAAACTCACTTCAAATAACCAGCAATCTTTTCTTAGTACCTAAATAAAATAAGGGATGCTCATATGTTAATTGATGTTTGTGAAATTACTTATACAGCACTTCATAAGAAATAGGTATGTGATTTTGGAAAAGAGTATTTCAACTGATAACAACTGAAAACATTAACTTTTGTGTGATTAATGTAAATCTGTTTTACTTAACATTACCCCTGGTTTATCAACAATTACTAATACAAATTGCAAAGGTTTTACCATTATATCAACTTCTTTATTCGTGTCCCCAATGCATATCCTAAATGTGATCAAAGGTGATAATTATTTAGATGTTTAAATTGATTCTAACAATTGTATATTCCAAATATCTATCACTGAAATGGTCATAAACAAAATAATGTTAATGGCACTCAGAAAAAAATCTCGTTTTGCTCTTCAGAAAAAAACTCGTTTTGCTCTTCTTCAATTTTAAAGCAAACCAAAAATATGGCCGGAAATAAACAGATTAATCTCTATAGTACCAATGCAAAGGAAAATAGACTCCCTGGCTAACAAATTCACAAACCAAGATGCCTCTACCATAACTTCTCTTTGCTGAGAACTACTTATTCCTTTTTTTGTCCCAGACCTACATCAAGATTTCCACTTGTTTCACAGTAACCAATTGGAGTGTTCTTTAAAGCAGAGTGAACATTATAGATTTCATTAAACTGTAAGTGGCTAATGTCCCTTAACTTCCCACAGAGAATTGTATTTTTTAAAAAATCTATGTTTATTAATGTAACTAATTCCCCCTTTAACATAATTTTGGGCATCATGAAAAACTGACATTTCCAACCACTGCCAGGATATCTTGTGAGGAAGTATCATTTTTATGAAACTACTGGGATAATAAAGGTTATTCATTGGAAGAACCCAGACATTCCAGGAACTCAATGACCTAATGGAAAATTTCCTATTTACCCCAGTTTCCAAATTTAGATCCTCCCTCCCATCCTGAAGCCCATCTGCTTCCTCCAAAGGCCCAAGATTCTGCCTTATTCATTTAGTATCTGTATGGGATACTAAACAGAGGTGCTCAAGGCAGAGACAGATTAACGGGCAGCCAGTCAGTTTCACAAACACCAATTGTTTAAAAACATTAAAGCATAATTGGGGAAAAATAACTGGAAATGTGATGCTGGTTAATTTTGATCTTCTAATGCAACTCTTCATATAACTGTAGAATGTTCTTTGTTACTCTCCTGCAGCCATACTTGAATATAAAACTTCTCAGGGTTATTATGTATATAGAGCTCCTTCAAGATGACTTGAGATTCAGGCGTTTTTCAAATCCTTGCCCAGGCTTGGAGAACTGAAGGATCAGTTTTGACAAACACAGATTTAGCCCTGGTGCCACCAATGAAACCTTGATGTTGGTCAGTGTTGCTGAATCCTCTACATCACCAAAGTTACCAGAAAGTTTATGTTCAGTATTCTTAGTCCTGGGACACTGATACAGCCGGTTTTCTTTTTGAATACCAAGATTATTAGCTAAATTATGAATGAAGTCATCAAATGTGGATGTGAATCCCAGGTCTGCCATTGACTAGCTTTATGACCTTAGGAAAATTAACTCAACATTGTAACCTTACTTAACCCATCTGTAAAATGGGAATACCACCCACCTCTAATGAACTGAATTAAATTGAAGTATTAACCCCCAGTACCTCAGAATGTAACTATATTTGGAAATAGAGTATTTTATAGAAATAATCGAGCCAAAATGAAATTATATTGAATTAGGATGGGCCCCTAATCCAACATGACTCATGTTCTTATGAAAAGAGCACCACGTAAAAAGAAAGACACCCAGAAAGAACATCACGTGAGGATGAAGGTGGAGATTGGAATAACACATCTGCAAGTCGAGGAGTGCCAAAATTGCCAAGACAAAAAAAACAAAAAAACTGAAGCTAAGAAAAGAGCATGAAATTAATTCTCCACCACAGCCCTCAGAAGGAACCAGCCCTGCTGACACCTTGATTTCAGACTTGTAGCCTCCAGAACTGTGAGACAATAAATTTCTGTTGTTTAAGCCACTCAGTTTGTAGTACCTGGTTATGGTAGCCCTAGGAAACCAATATACTACCCAACAAAGTGATTATGATATTTAAATGACTTGTAAAGCACCTGGCATAAGCCCTTGATAAATTATTATGAATAACAACAGTGTTGGAATATTTTTGCTACACTACCATTAGAAGACTATGCAACAGCTATTCTTGATTTATTCTTCATTTCTATTTTTGGAAATTTAGATATTAAAATATTCTGGTAGGAAGGCATTAAGGAAGGCAAAAATTACAAAGGAGATAAATCTCATGCCAGTGTGTGCTAATTGTTTGAATCCCCTGTAAATGGTTTGCCAGGAGAGGAGGTTGGAACACTTAGCTAAATTGAAGTTTGGGGATTATCATTGAATTTAAAGTATCCATACCATTTTGGCCCCTATTAGCACAAGTAACTGAGAGAAAAATCTTGACAGTTATGCTTTTCCATAAGGCTTAATGTGGACTTCAATATTTAAGTAATTCATTAGCAGGCTTAAATGGTGCCATGGAACAACATTAAAGGACGTAAGAGGCAGTCTGTGACCTTCATTTTAGAGACGAGCAAATCAGGACCCACAGAGGTTATAATGAACTCAAGATTATATAGTTTACATTGGAAAAGCTGACACAACAATCTTTGTTTCCTAATTTTCTGTTGAAAATTGTGCCTTTCAGGATTCTCTGAGTATTATTTTCCAAATTCTATGGAGCTTTTCTAATTGTCAGAACCCCAGCTCTGCACGTGGAATCTTAAGACCATGATTGGGAGCATTCAGATCCAGAGAGAAGAAAGTGACATTGCAACATTTTCAGTAAAGAAGCCTCAAAATTGCATTAGGTGAAGGGAGCAGTAGTGGGCACAGAGGACAATGATTTTTACGCTAAAATCACAAACTGCACAACACATTTAAAGAAATCTTTTTTTACATTGTTTAGAAAACCCATTAAATATGGCTTTATAGGACCTTTCTAGGACAAGTCACTGAAGCTCTAAATGGTGTTTGGAAATACGGCTACCTAAGATTGAAATCATTTGCATTAGATTAGAAAACATGTAGGACACTTTGGTCATCAAGATCACTGGGATGGCTGAACTTTGCCCCACCACATGATTCTGCAAATACAGAGTGTACTTATAACCTGCTTAACAACTAACCCCACTTAAATTAAAGCAAGCTGCCCTCTCTCACCTCTGGCATACTAAGCTTTTAAGTAGACCTTGTCTGAAGAAATATCAGACTTTTAATAATAAAGTTTGTTTCATTGTTTTATCTTTTATCTCTTTTATCTTTTATCTCTTTGGTTTATTATTTTATATTTCCAGACTTTACAGGACATTTCCATTTTGCCTTCCCCAAGGATATCAGTACTGTAATTAAGGGGCCCAGTTCAGAATCTATTCCAGAGCCAATCATCCAGTTTTACTTTGTGGCTTCATAGCACAGAACGGGAACTTTTCAAAAGACACTCAACACAAATGCAGGGACCCCTCTGGACAACATATTAATTTGTATTATGAAGTGAATTATGGCTGTACCCACCAGAGCTGGTACAGTTAAGTATCTGTCAGTGTTTCTACTATGTTTTGTGGGCTTCTTACTTGGCTGCAAAAATGCCCTTCCGGCTGAAGCATACAAGGCCAGCCTAGCAAGTGAGCGTTTGTTCCCTTTGTTTAGTTTTACCATTTAAAAACACTAGCTCTCTTTTATGTTTGCTTCCATACATTTTATAATGAGAGGTCTGATTTTCTAAATCAGCATGGCTGCCAGAATGATGATGGTTTCATGGGTCTCACTAAAGGTCTCATTTCTGGGTGTGATCCACATTGTTCTCTGTGGAGAATGCCAAGGCTCCAAAACGGAGGATTCCAGGGTGGTGAAAATGCCCTCCACAAATGACAGGTGTATTTATTAGGCCTCTAAATTTTAAATCCAGGCATCTCTATTTATATCTTGGACTGGCTAGGACTTATGTTTAGGGTTTTCCTCTATTCTCACCTTTCCATGCTCCTATCCTTACCTTGAATCTTTGTAAATTCTTACCACCACCCCCCTTCCTTCAAAACCCAGCTCAAATTTTCTAATTTCTGAGAAGACTTCCCCAACTCCCTCAGACAGACTCAGAGATTCTTCCTATAAGCCCCTTTGCACATAACACCTAGCTCTAATATAGCTGTTATTAATATAGCTGTTATCACATGATACCATTTCTGTCTTTCTGTTTCCTTATCAGACTGCACAAATTGAGAATAAGGATTATGTCCTACTTATTTGCAGAGCACCAGACATATTAAATATGCTTAGTAAATATTACATTACTGAATGAATGGAGTAAGTTTTCTATGAAATAGAAATAGTGAAAATTGAAGGATAAAATTATTTTTGAAAAGAACTGTCTTTAATATGATTTCCTACTTCCAGTCTTTGACTTTCCAAAGGGTACAAATTCTCACACACCCCATGATAAAGAATCTCCCAGAAAACTGAATTATTTGTAAATTCTTATAGGAAGAAATATATGCAACAGGATTTGTTAAGAGAATTACTGAACAAGGAACTAGCAGATGAAGTGTCTGTCCTGACTTAGTCACTGACTGTGGCTCTTCAAGTTACTTAATAGCTCAGTGATTTAGTCTATCTGCAAATGGTGATAAATAGCAGTTCTTGTCTGCTTCTCAGGGATGTTTGGGGAAAAATATGTTAGTACATCTGAGACAGTTTAAAGAAAAAACCTCAACTACATATATTATATAAATTAAATATCATTACATTGCTATTGCATACTATGTACTAAATACTAATTTATTGCAAACAAGACTGTCTGGTGAAATCACATTAACCTAATCACAAAATATAACTGGAAGATTTTATTCTTCCACATGTCATGAGCAGTTGGACTGTATCCATTCTATAAAGAAGTAGAATGTAAAGTAGATTGTTCGATTGTTTCTGCATTTGGGGATGGTCCACGTGATTTCGATGATGCATAAACTGTCATGTTCTACCTGAATCACCAAACACATTTTCAAGGAGAGGAGCTAAATAGAATTACAGATAACTTGCATAAGTAAAATGATTCTAAGAAATTTTTGTTTTGTTTTTTAAATCACAGGTTTGCAAACAGATTAAACATTGAGGGCTATAAACCTTCCAGTGTTTCTCAAAGTGTAATCCATGAATCATACGCCTTAGTACGATCTAGAAATGGCCAAACCTCATTCTATACGTAAAGAAAAATAAAGTTTGGGGTGGAATCGAAGACTCTGTACGTTGAACAAGGTCCCCAGATGATTTCTATGAAGATAGGCAGGTTTGAGAACAACTACAAGAGCTTACACTCCGGTCCAGGAGGCAAATGAAGAAAAGTACAGACTGCAGAAGATCAGGAACAGGAAGCTAAACTTTACTGTGTAGCAAAAAGTGATAAACTCTTTCCCCTTTAAAAATCACTGAGGGGCCTCCCTGGTGGCGCAGTGGTTGAGAGCCCGCCTGCCGATGCACGGGACGCGGGTTCGTGTCCCGGTCTGGGAAGATCCCACGTGCTGCGGAGCGGCTGGGCCCGTGAGCCATGGCTGCTGAGGCTGCGCGTCCGGAGCCTGTGCTCCGCAACGGGAGAGGCTACGAAAGTGAGAGGCCCGCGTACCGCAAAAAAATAAAAATAAATAAATAAATAAAATAAAAATCACTGAGTATGTTATCTTTTGTGGAATTTGTAAACAAATTAGAAATTAACAGTATAATCCTGTTTTAGGGGGAAAAAATTGGAGGAAAACTTGGATAGACTAAACAAAAAAGGGGAAGGAAGAATTGACAACTCCGGTTTGCTGTATGTTATTAGGGTCCACAGGTACCTTATACTTATGGGGAAAAAGGAGGACTCCACAGATTCTTTCATTCTTTCCTCTGTAGGGTCCTGAAAGCAAGCCAACCTGCTTCAGGTTCTGAAACATTTTGATACATTTTTTGAAGAGTTTGCTCTCCCAGCAACTATCAAGACAAATTGGGTAAAAATATCAAAACAAAGTAAGGCTGTAACGTGACTATTATCAAGTAGATACAAATTTATTATTTTGTTTCTGTTTGTAAGTTAGCACATAGTGGTATAGACAATTTCAACAATTACAGAAAATAATACAGAAGCAAATGAAAAACACCTGAAGTTCTGATACAGTGTGCGGCAATTACTGCTCTCGTTTTGGTGAAAATTCTTCTGGAGCTATGTGGTGACTGTAGAATATGATTCCATTATATACAACTATAATTAAATTTACACCTATTTGCATATATAAATATACCCTTATATGTAATTTTATATTATATTTTTACACATTGTTTTTTTCATGCCATTGACACTTTAAAAAATCTCATCATCATGAATACTTACAGTATTAACTGGAAAATAATTAGGCCTAGGTTAGAGCTGCTGTTAGCTGTTCCATCTCCTTCATTCATTTCTTGAAGAAAAGGATTCCCTTATCAAAAATCCCTCTATATTCCTCTAATTTTCAGATCAGGGGTTCCTGGGAAATTCCCTCTTTCCCTCAGCAGCTCTCTACCCTAACTTCTACCTCTAAACCTTTATATGTAAAGAGAGATAACATGGGTGCTAATTGTCAGTTTTCTGGAGCACCAGGTTATCAGTGAGATCTAAGTAATCCAAGGTCTACAGCTCCTCTCAGTCTTTTCCTGTTCTGCTGACTTGTATCAGCATTTCTTTGAGAGTGCTTTTTTACCACTTGTTCCCTTGGATGCTGAATAGAATCCAATAAGTTTAACATTTTATTTAACATGTATTTAATACATACAGTGTTCTACGTGCAGTGTAAGGGTTATTTTACTGACTACTTAGAACCACCATATAAGGTGAAAGCCGTTCCTGTGTTTAAGATTTTTGGACGCACAGGCTCAGCGGCCATGGCTCACGGGCCCAGCCGCTCCACGGCATGTGGGATCCTCCCGGACCGGGGCACGAACCCATGTCCCCTGCATCGGCAGGCGGACTCTCAACCACTGCACCACCAGGGAAGCCCCCCGTTCCTGTGTTTATAGGAATAAAGAGGAAAACTGATTCTCAAGGAGGGTAAGTAAAAAAGTCCATCCAATTTGTCATCATGGAGCAGGTAGGAGAAGGAGGGATGGGGAACAACTACTCAGAGGGTACTGAGTTCCTTCTGGGGTGATAAAAATGTTTTGGAACTAGACAGACGTTGTGAGTAGAGACTGCTAATGTACTAAATGTCACTGAATTGTTCATGTTAAATGGTTAATTTTATATTATGTGAATTTTACCTCAATTATAAAAACAAATAGTAGAGCAGGGGATCAAACTCAGTCTGACTCCAAAGACACACTCTTAAGCATTAAAAAGTACTGCCCGCTGTGTGGCTATATTGGCCCCAAGCTTTTATAGCACAAAATTATTAACTTCTCACTGCAGAAATTTTCAATGTCTTTATCATGCTGATAAACAAGCTAAACCTCCCATAGGGTGATGTGGTATATGGGAGCGTGGTAAACAGTGTTTCTCAAATTCCTTTTTCCATGGAATCCATCTTATCTGGGGCATTTCTATAAGAATGTGTTTCATAAAACACCATTACGGAATCACTGTTTTCTTCAAAGCTCTGGAAAAAATGTTTATTACAGAATTATTTTCACTTGGATAGTCTAGTTAGTGTATCAGCAAACTTCATAGGAATTCAGACAATATAATAAAGACAGAGCAGTTTACTGGAATTCCCTTTATGATCATTTCCTTAGCATTTATTCATAATAGAAAGAGTAAAAGAGCAAAGAAAACCAAGCGATTACAGCTTTATATTATATTTGAAAACATTTAATATTTACTTTTTAGTTAAGTTTCATGCAAATGGTAGCTCTGCTATGTGCACACAAAACTATTTAAATTTTATGATAAAACAAAATATGTAGGGAAGTATAAATTTGATATCCTTTGATTTTTAACACAGCAGCTTCTAGGCTAAATAAATCTTTCATAAGCAACTGAAAACACAAACTTTATGCACTTGAAAAAAGATATTTTTATATAGATTTTGTGGGGTTTTGTCAGTTATTATTCTCCGTAAGGAAGACAATTTCAGCAAAAGTTAAAGGAGTTAGAAATTAAGAGCAATGACATATTATAAAATAATTACTCTTTAATCATAACCAACTTATATCCCAATCCCATTCCCTTTTTCGATATTAACCATTATCATTTCATAGAAAGAATATGGGATGTACAATCAGTCAAAAGTGAATTCACCTGCCAAACTTTATAACTCAATTTCCCCATCTAAATATGGATAGTCCTACCTTGTAGAATTTTTATAAAAACTACATAGGATATAGATGGTAATCTATCCTTCCCAAAACATGTATATACACTTGACCATCCCACTCATCATAACTGAGAATCCTGACGTCTCCATTTTCCACAAGACCATCATCATTACTTTGGTTTCACTTCCCTCCTAACACAGTCTGTAGTCCATGTGAAGCCATTTCCTGGATGATTTTAATAGTACTCTTCCTCTGGTGAACATCTGGCACTGCTGAGGAAAAGTCACCAAATAATCCTGACTGGGTGCACTACAAACACAGCCTAATATCCTCATGCTGCATTTGAACTACTCAGCTCTCGTATCTCAAGAATAAAAATGGTATATATCTATATCTACCTCTCTCTCTCTCTCTCTCTCTCTCTCTCTCTCTCTCTCCATATGTGTGTGTGTGTGTGTGTGTGTGTGTGTGTGTATCTCAATATATCATACTCTCCCATATCAGACTTAATTTCTCCTATTGAAAGAAAATAACACCATTTATTTTAAGAAAACAGGCTCTTTTACTTCCACAGAATTAACTTCTGTGTTCATGTTTCCTTTTAGTTTAAGGCAATTCTCATCTGAGAGCAACAGGGAACCAAGGTATGTTCTCACAGGTGGTCTGTAATGTGACCACCTATGTATGATGGAGGCTGATGAGGGGTGAGGAGAGGTAGAAAGAGACCAAATCTCAGCCAGGTCTGACACACTAGGCAACTATATCAGAGTGCTCTCAAGAGGTACCTTGGAGAACCACCAAAAGCATTATTTGGGAGCATGTGAGCTCCAGGTTTGTAGAAAGCACTGAATGCCAGAAATACAGCAGCAGTGACAACCAAAAGAGGGTGGATAGCCACTTGCCAAGGGTAGTCACACATGGAAATATTCAATTCTTCCTCCTCTGCCCCAACCCAAACAAATAATAACAGGGAAGGAGGAAGGGATTTGAGAAAGCAGGGTGCTCTGGCACCCTTTCGCTATTCCTTCATTGCCACTCACCTCCACCACTACCCACAACCCCTAAAACATACAGAACCAATAGGACATCAAGTCTAGCCTGTTCCCAGGCAAGGGGAAGATCTCTGAATCAAATATTAGGCTGAAACTTTGAGATAATCCAAACAATTGCATAACAACAAAAATAAGACATTTTAACAACAAAAAGGGACTGAAATGCTATGGGGTCTCCAACTGTGATTAAGGTAGCAATGACATCATCCAGCAGGAAAGTGGGTTTGCCAGAGGACAGCAGGTAGTGTTTAATGGAAAAAATATAGATAGAAAGATAGATATTTATATCTTCAGTATTTCAGACTCTTCTACCAAAACAATTTTGTTAATCTCAACAGTAAGATACTTGTCAAAAAGAATCCTTCTCCTGATTTTTTTTAAATTGAAGTATAGTTGATTTACAATGTTCTATTAGTTTCAAGTGTACAGCAAAGTGATTGAGTTATACATACATATATACGAGTATGTGCATGTGGGTGTGTGTATATATATATATTTTTTTTTTTTCAGATTCCTTTCCAGTGTAGTTTATTAGAAGATATTGAGTATATTTCCTTTGCTATACAGTAGGTCCTTACTGTTGTTCTCCCAATTTTTATCTGTGACCAAGCAGGCCTGTTGATTCTGCTTAGTCATTCCATTCCCAGCCAGTTCCACTGAGACCCACTAGTCATAGACATATAGTCCATGCTAGTATTTGGCCAATTTGGTATTGGTATTGGCTACACTGGTTATTAAAATATCAAAGTACTTATATAGAGTTGGTAAATAGGCACTGATTCAAACCCCCTTTCTCCCACTGTCTTTGCAGACTTGGCCTCCCCTCCAGGAGTCCCCAAAACCCAGCAACTATAGGGTTAGTGTTAGTACAGCAGGGGAGCCTCTTGGTCCCTGTTCCCTTAAGTGGACTTCTGTTTGGTTTGCACCAGTACCATATTTTAAATTTTGCAGAAAGATCAGAAGATGAGGTAGATATCTTTGAACCATCAATGTCTCTCTCAGATGAATTGTTACCTTGCCAATGAATACCTCTACAGGCAAACATGCTCTAGTCTTTCTACACTTTAAGATATTGCTTTCTTTTCTTCTCATCCCACCTGATGTTGTGTATTTGTTCATGTTAAAGTCCCTATATTTACTGCTTTAATGAACTGCCATGGCTGTATCAACAGCCTTCCCAGATAATGGATTTGCCCTCTGAACTGAAATTTCTTACAGTGTCTTGAGAAAGATCTCCTTACAGAATATCTACCCTACTTCTATGGGTAACATGAGTTCCAGATTGTAGCCCTACCAAGCCTTTCCTGTATCCCTGTCTTTGCCACACACCAAACATATATTTAATTTTCCCCCTGAAGAAAATTCATAGATCTTATTGAAATCACTCAAATACTAGTAGTATTGAAGGTCTATGGTAAATGAGAAAACAGTGTTTTATATAAAATTTCAAGTCCAGGGAATGGAAGTGCCTTTCTTTATTAACATACAGTGAAATTTTTGAGCGTGAGGGACAGTCTGTGTTTCAGGAAAACACAAGAGCTTGAAGTTGTCCTCCAAGATCTACTCCTATATCTTTGACTATCATATCCTTATAATCCATTTCTATTCTTGACATTTTGCCAGGGCTTCCGACTTATATATAAAACTACTTTCTGACTGTTTCCCTATCTGGACTTCTAAATAATAGCTCTTCATCTTCTCCACCATCTCCTCTCAGCCATCATACACATATTACTCAACACACTAACCATAAGAACTCTTAAACCTCAACTGTTTAAAAGCAGCACTCCATTTATGAGCCAGGAAAACCACGTGAACAGGTATTTCATTGAAAGGATATACAGATGCCACATAAGCACATGAAAAGATGTTCAAACTCATTAGCAATTAGAGAAATGAAAATTAATACTACCATGAGATATTGCTGCACACCTATGACTAAAGTAAAAACGGTGACAACACCAAATGTTGGCAGGGATGCAGAGAGGAAAGGTAGGATTTCTTCTTCTAAGACCACCAATACTATTGGGTCAAGACCCCACCCTCAGGTCATAGAACCTTAATTACCTCCTAAAAGCTCTATCTCTAAATACAGTCACATTGGGGGTGAGATCTTCAACATATGAATTTGGAGAGGACACAGCTGAGTCTGTAGCAATTAGTTTCCTCTGCTGTGTAACAAATTACCACAAATTTAGCAGCTCAAAACACATTTATTATCTCGCAGTTTCTGTGCATAGGTCCAGGCATGACTTGGACCTATGCACAGAGTTAGCTTAGCAAAAATCCTATAGACTAAGGGCTGTTTCATTAGACTGCCTCCTCCCCCCATATACTTGAGATGCCAATCTCAAGTCCAAGTTGTTACCCGTGCTTCCAACCAACTGGCTATAAATCAGAGGTTCCCATGACCCTCATCCTCGGGTTTGATTAACTTGCTAGAGTGGCATACAGAACTCAGGAAAGAAGTTTACTTACTAGATTACTGGTTTATTACAAGTATATTAAAGGGTGTGAATGAACAGCAAGATGAAGAGATATACAGAGTGAGGTCTGAAAGAGTCCTGAGGGCAGGAGCCTCTGTCCCCATGGAGTTGGGGTGTGTCACCGTCCCAGCATATGGATGTATTCACCAGTCCATAAGCTCTCCAAACCCTTTATTTGGGGAATTTTTTGGAGCCTTCATCATATAGGTATGATCAATCATAACTCAATCTCTAGCCTCTCTCCCCTTTCTTGAAAAATGGGAGAAGAGACCGAAAGTTCTAAGCTTCTAATCGAGGCTTGGTCTTTTTGGTGACCAGCCCCCATCATGAAGCCATCTCGGAGCCCACCAAGAGTCACTTCACTAGAACAAAAAAACACACTCCTGTCTCCCAGGAAATTCTGAAGGATTTTAGGAGCTCTGCATCAGAAACTGGGGTCAAAGACCAAATATTAGAACAAAAGATACTCCTAGTGCTCTTAGGAAATTACAACAATTTTAGGAGTTCTGAGCCAGGAACTGGGGGCAGATATATATTTTATATAACACAAGTATATTCAGGTTGTTGGCAGAATTTAGCTGATGACTGTAGGAACTGCATCCTTGACTTCTTGCTGGCTGCCAGCCAGAGGCCACTGTCAGCTCTAGAGGCTTTCAGTTTCTTGCCATGTTGCCCTCTCCTTAGACCCTCTCCCACCATGGCAGCTTACTTCAAGGCCAGCAGGAGAGAAAGAACCAGTCTTCTAACAAAATGTATTCTTATATAATGTAATGTACGCGTAGGACTGTCATCTCATCACCCTTGTCATACAACATAATCACAGGAGTGGGTATCCTGCCCCCTTCTCCGTATTTCAATGGTTAGAAGAAAGTCAGAGGTTCTGCCCACACTCAATGGGAGGGAATTACCCAAAGGCAGGACTCATGGGAGTCACATAAAATGTGTTCAACATGTTCATTATATAAAATGTAAAACATAAAATTTCAAGAAAAATAAAAGTCACACATATACTTACCACACAGAAATAATCACCATTAATCATGCTGGATGTGTTTCTTTCCAGTCTTTTTCTGTGTGCTTTCCTTGAACCTATCCCCTAACAAAAGCACATCATATATATAATCATTTGAGTATCTCTGTGTTTCTGTGTTTTATATAAATATGTGTATAAAAGCACATGTATAGAAGAGGCATGGTATTATAATACTGTTGCAGAGTTTGGCCTGATTTTTAAGAACACAGCATCCTTAAATAATCTTCAAAATAATGAATTTTAGAAGCTTTAAAATGTCTTAAATATTAATATTTATTTGACAGTTTCCCTATGAGTTAATAGTTAATTTGGTTCCTATTATCATGTTATTAAAAACACTATGAAACACCTTACTCCTATAAAAATAACTTTCAAATATATCTTAAATCTATACTTTCAAGAACAAAGTGGGAGGACTTCACTTCCCAATTCCAAGTCTATACCTTTATTACCACCATCTCTCTTTTAGTTCAGACAACAGATTCCTAACTGATTTTCCTGTCTTTCTTCTTGATATCTTCCCATTCCTTATGCCTCTGTATTCAACTGATAACCAACCAATTCATCATCACCTTTCAAGATACCTGAGTGTCAAACCCTCCAGGGAGCCAGACTGATTGGAATGATTTTTCCATAGGGCCCCCTCATTGGCACCTCACGCCTATATTATGTTACACACATCATTTTTAAAATGACATGTTTCCAAGTCTCCTTCCTTCTAAGATTATAATTCCCCTGAAGGCAGAGAACCTCTATCTTTTTCTTCTTTGCACCCTTAGAACCTAACACAGTATATGACACACAGTAATTTCTTAATAAGGAAGCTGAAGTGAACTATTAAACTAAGATAGTTTGAGTGTGCTATGGAAATGCAATTTTTCTAAGCCCCTGTCTACATTTTACAATGTGGTTTTTCATCCTTGAGCACACTAACAAGGCCTAAAATTAAATCAAAGACCTGCAACCTGCTCTTGTACAACATAAAGACCCTTTGTATCAAATGCAATCTTTTTTTTTTTTTGGCCCCACTGCATGGCTTATGGGATCTTAGTTCCCTAACCAGGGGTGGAACCCAGGCCCCAGTATTGAAAGCACCGAGTCCAAACTCTAGACTGCCACAGAACTCCCTCAAATGCAATCTTTTAAAAAAAAAGAACTGATATAAAAAATGATCAAGAAGTTCACAACACTTCCTTCACCAAAAAGAGTGCACAAAGATAAAGACAAATATTACACTGTAAATGCTTACATAACCTCAAGCTTACAAATACAGAATCATTTCTCTTCTCTTCACAGAATGATGGAGATGGTTATTTACAAATTTAACACAAAACTGAACTCATTACAGAAATGGGAAGGAGTAAAGGACATTTATTAAGTGTCTATTATGTAGCATGTATAAGAGGTGCTTTAGGACAGTTAACTCATTTTAATAGCCACAGAACCCCTGTGATAATTATTACTAAATTCATTTTATAACTGAAGTAACCTTCCAAGAATTCCACAGCTAGTAAATGACAAAGTGGCATTTCACACTCAGGAAGGTCCAATTCCAAAGCCACAATCCTCCCACTTCCTCACACTATGAGAACACCTAGAAAATGCCCTAGTTTTCAGTTCATTACCAGAAATGTTGCTCCCTGGAATATCAGGGGAAAGAGGAGAAATGACTAACAGCCAACTCGAGGTTGAGGCTGTACATCTATGGGAAACCGAGATTATTTGCATTGTGCTATGTTTGATTTAGTTCCCTGCCAAATGTCATGCCAAAGCCTTGACACAACAGAGATTTGTGCCTGGAGACATTCATTCCCTGTCTGGCAGAGCACATCAGCTGGCATATTTTCCTTGCATATTCTAAAGTCATACCCATCTCTGAATAGGGACTGAAAATGACTAAGAGGAAAAACATATGAAAAAGAGTCAAGAGGCTCGAAGGGAAGATGGCGGAAGAGTAAGACGGGGAGATCATCTTCCTCTCCACAGATACACCAGAAATACATCTACACGTGGAACAACTCCTGCAGAACACCTACTGAAGGCTGGCAGAAGACCTCAGACCTCCCAAAAGGCAAGAAACTCCCCACGTACCTGGGTAGGGCAAAAGGAAAAAAGAATAAACAGAGACAAAAGAATAGGGACGGCACCTGCACCAGTGGGAGGGAGCTGTGAAGGAGGAAAAGTTTCCACACACTAGGAAGCCCCTTCGCGGGCGGAGACTGCGGGAGGCGGAGGGGGGAGCTTCGAAGCCGCGGAGGAGTGCACAGCAACGGGTGCGGAGGGCAAAGCGGGGAGATTCCCGCACAGAGGATCGGTGCCGACCGGCACTCACCAGCCCGAGAGGCTTGTCTGCTCACCCGCCGGGACGGGCGGGGCTGCGAGCTGAGGCTCTGAGGCTAGGGTTTCGGTTTCGGACGGAGCGCAGGGAGAGGACTGGGGTTGGCGGCTTGAACATAGCCTGAAGGGGTTAGTGCACCACAGCTAGCCGGGAGGGAGTCCGGGGAAAAGCCGGCACCTGCCGAAGAGGCAAGAGACTTTTTCTTCCCTCTTTGTTTCCTGGTGCGTGAGGAGAGGGGTTTAAGAACGCTGCTTAAAGGAACTCCAGAGACGGGCGCGAGCCGCGGCTAAAAGCGCGAACCCCAGTGACGGGCGCGAGCCGCGGCTGAAAGCGCGGACCCCAGAGACGGGCGCGAGCCGCGGCTGAGGGCGCGGACCCCAGAGACGGGCGCGAGCCGCGGCTGAGGGCGCGGACCCCAGAGACGGGCGCGAGCCGCGGCTGAGGGCGCGGACCCCAGAGACGGGCGCGAGCCGCGGCTGAGGGCGCGGACCCCAGAGACGGGCGCGAGCCGCGGCTGAGGGCGCTGACTCCAGAGACGGGCGCAAGCCGCGGCTGGAGGCGCGGACCCCAAGGCGGGCGGGAGACGTTGGGGCTGCTGCTGCCGCCACCAAGGGGCCTGTGCGCGAGCGCAGGTCGCTCTCCACTCCCCTCCTCCGCGGAGCCTGTGCAGCCCGCCACTGCCGGGTTCCCGGGATCCGGAGACGACTTCCCCGAGAGAGCGCACGGCGGGCCTCGGGCTGGTGCAGAGTCACGCCGGACTTTGCCGCCGCAGGCCCGCCCCGCATTCCGTGCCCCTCCCTCCCCGCCGCCGGCCTCCTTACGCCAGAACCCCCGAATCAGCGGCTCCTTTAACCCCGTCCTGTCTGAGCAAAAAACAGACGCCCTCCAGCGACCTACACGCAGAGGCAGGGCCAAATCCAAAGCTGAGCCCCTGGGAGCTGTGAGAACAAAGAAGAGAAAGGGAAATCTCTCCCAGCAGCCTCAGAAGCAGCGGATTAAAGCTCCACAATCAACTTGATGTACCCTGCATCTGTGGAATACATGAATAGACAGCCAATCATCCCAAATTAAGGAGGTGGACTTTGGGAGCAAGATCTATGATTTTTCTCCCTATTCCTCTTTTTGTGAATGTGTATGTGTATGCTTCTGTGTGAGATCTTGTCTGTATAGTCTTGCTTCCACCATTTGTCCTAGGTTCTATCCGTCCATGGTTTTTTCTTAAAATTTTTTTTCTTAATAATCAATTTTAATTTTAAGAACGTTATTATACTTTACCTTCGTCCTTTCTTTCTTTCTTTCTTTCCTTCCTTCCTTCCCTCCTTTAGACAACGAATCATCCCAAATTGAGGAGGTGGTCTCTGACAGCAAGATTTATGATTTTTCCCCCTTTACCTCTTTTTGTGAGGGTGTATGTGTACGCTTCTGTGTAAGACTTTGTCTGTATAGCTTTGCTTCCAACATTTGTCCTAAGGTTCTATCCGTCCCTTTTTTTTTTTTCTAATTAAGAATTTTTTAATTCAATAACTTTATTATACTCTATTTTATTTTTACTGTATCTTCTTTCTGTTTTCCCTTCTTTCCCTCCTTCCTTCCTTCCTCCCTCCCTCCTTTCGTTCCTTCTTGCCTTCTTTCCTTCCTTGCTTCTTTCTTTCTTCCTTCCTTCCTTCCTTCCTTCCCTCCTTCCTTCCCTCCTTTAGACAACGAATTATCCCAAATTGAGGAGGTGGTCTCTGACAGCAAGATTTATGATTTTTCCCCCTTTACCTCTTTTTGTGAGGGTGTATGTGTACGCTTCTGTGTAAGACTTTGTCTGTACAGCTTTGCTTCCAACATTTGTCCTAAGGTTCTATCCGTCCTTTTTTTTTTTCTCTAATTAAGAATTTTTTAATTCAATAACTTTATTATACTCTATTTTATTTTTACTGTATCTTCTTTCTGTTTTCCCTTCTTTCCCTCCTTCCTTCCTTCCTCCCTCCCTCCTTTCGTTCCTTCTTGCCTTCTTTCCTTCCTTGCTTCTTTCTTTCTTCCTTCCTTCCTTCCTTCCTTCCCTCCTTCCTTCCCTCCTTTAGACAACGAATTATCCCAAATTGAGGAGGTGGTCTCTGACAGCAAGATTTATGATTTTTCCCCCTTTACCTCTTTTTGTGAGGGTGTATGTGTACGCTTCTGTGTAAGACTTTGTCTGTACAGCTTTGCTTCCAACATTTGTCCTAAGGTTCTATCCGTCCTTTTTTTTTTTGTTCTAATTAAGAATTTTTTAATTCAATAACTTTATTATACTTTATTTTATTTTTACTGTATCTTCTTTCTTTTAGTTTTTACTTCTTTCCCTCCTTCCTTCCTCCCTCCCTCCCTCCCTCCTTTCGTTCCTTCTTGCCTTCTTTCCTTCTTTGCTTCTTTCTTTCTTTCTTCCTTCCTTCCTTCCTTCCCTCCTTCCTTCCCTCCTTTCCTTCTTTCTTTCCTCATACGTCTACTAATTCCCTCTACTTTTTCTCCCTTTTATTCTGAGCCGTGTGGATGAAAGGCTCTTGGTGCTCCAGCCAGGAGGCAGGGCTCTCCCTCTGAGGTAGGAGAGCCAACTTCAAGACACTGGTTCACAAGAGACCTCCCAGCTCCAGATAATATCAAACGGCGAAAATCTCCCAGAGACCTCCATCTTAACACCAGCACCCAGCTTCACTCAACGACCAGCAAGCCACAGTGCTGGACAACCTGTGCCAAACAACTAGCAAAACAGGAACACAACCCCACCCATTAGCAGAGAGGCTGCCTAAAATCATAATAAGGCCACAGACACCCCAAAACACACCACCAGACGTGAACCTGCCCACTAGAGAGACAAGATCCAGCCTCTTCCACCACAACACAGGCACTAGTCCCCTCCACCAGGAAGCCTACACAACCCACTGAACCAACCTTAGCCACTGGAGACAGACATCAAAAACAGGAGGAACTACGAACCTGCAGCCTGCAAAAAGGAGACCCCAAACACAGTAAGATAAGCAAAATGAGAAAACAGAAAAACACACAGCAGATAAAGGAGCAAGATAAAAATGCACCAGACCTAACAAATGAAGAGGAAATAGGCAGTCTACCTGAAAAAGAATTCAGAATAATGATAGTAAGGTTGATCCGAAATCTTGGAGATAGAATGGACAATAGAATGGACAAAATGCAAGAATCAGTTAACAAGGACCTAGAAGAACTAAAGATGAAACAAGCAATGATGAACAACACAATAAATGAAATTAAAAATACTCTAGATGGGATCAATAGCAGAATAACTGAGGCAGAAGAACGGATAAGTGACCTGGAAGATAAAATAGTGGAAATAACTACTGCAGAGCAGAATAAAGAAAAAAGAATGAAAAGAACTGAGGACAGTCTCAGAGACCTCTGGGACAACATTAAACGCACCAACATTCGAATTATAGGGGTTCCAGAAGAAGAAGAGAAAAAGAAAGGGACTGAGAAAATATTTGAAGAGATTATAGTTGAAAACTTCCCTAATATGGGAAAGGAAATAGTTAATCAAGTCCAGGAAGCACAGAGAGTCCCATACAGGATAAATCCAAGGAGAAATACGCCAAGACACATATTAATCAAACTGTCAAAAATTAAATACAAAGAAAGCATATTAAAAGCAGCAAGGGAAAAACAACAAATAACACATAAGGGAATCCCCATAAGGTTAACAGCTGATCTTTCAGCAGAAACCCTACAAGCCAGAAGGGAGTGGCAGGACATACTGAAAGTGATGAAGGAGAAAAACCTGCAACCAAGACTACTCTACCCAGCAAGGATCTCATTCAGATTTGATGGAGAAATAAAAACCTTTACAGACAAGCAAAAGCTGAGAGAGTTCAGCACCACCAAACCAGCTTTACAACAAATGCTAAAGGATCTTCTCTAGGCAAGAAACACAAGAGAAGGAAAAGACCTATAATAACGAACCCAAAACAATATAGAAAATGGGAATAGGAACATACATATCGATAATTACCTTAAATGTAAATGGACTAAATGCTCCCACCAAAAGACACAGATTAGCTGAATGGATACAAAAACAAGACCCTTACATATGCTGTCTACAAGAGACCCACTTCAGACCTAGAGACACATACAGACTAAAAGTAAGGGGATGGAAAAAGATATTCCATGCAAATGGAAACCAAAAGAAAGCTGGAGTAGCAATTCTCATATCAGACAAAATAGACTTTAAAATAAGGACTATTAAAAGAGACAAAGAAGGACACTACATAATGATCAAGGGATCGATCCAAGAAGAAGATATAACAATTGTAAATATTTATGCACCCAACATAGGAGCACCTCAATACATAAGGCAAATACTAACAGCCATAAAAGGGGAAATTGACAGTAACACATTCATAGTAGGGGACTTAAACACCCCACTTTCACCCATGGACAGATCATCCAAAATGAAAATAAATAAGGAAACACAAGCTTTAAATGATACATTAAACAAGATGGACTTAATTGATATTTATAGGACACTCCATCCAAAAACAACAGAATACACATTTTTCTCAAGTGCTCACGGAACATTCTCCAGGATAGATCATATCTTGGGTCACAAATCAAGCCTTGGCAAATTTAAGAAAATTGAAATTGTATCAAGTATCTTTTCTGACCACAACGCCATGAGACTAGATATCAATTACAGGAAAAGATCTGTAAAAAATACAAACACATGGAGGCTAAACAATACACTACTTAATAATGAAGTGATCACTGAAGAAATCAAAGAGGAAATCAAAAAATACCTAGAAACAAATGACAATGGAGACACAACGACCCAAAACCTGTGGGATGCAGCAAAAGCAGTTCTAAGGGGGAAGTTTATAGCAATACAAGCCCACCTTAAGAAGCAGGAGACATCTAGAATAAACAACCTAACCTTGCACCTCAAGCAATTAGAGAAAGAAGAACAAAAAAACCCCAAAGCTAGCAGAAGGAAAGAAATCATAAAAATCAGATCAGAAATAAATGAAAAAGAAATGAAGGAAACAATAGCAAAGATCAATGAAACTAAAAGCTGGTTCTTTGAGAAGATAAACAAAATAGATAAACCACTAGCCAGACTTATCAAGAAAAAAAGGGAGAAGACTCAAATCAATAGAATTAGAAATGAAAAAGGAGAGGTAACAACTGACACTGCAGAAATAAAAGAGATCATGAGAGATTACTACAAGCAACTCTATGCCAATAAAATGGACAATCTGGAAGAAATGGACAAATTCTTAGAAATGCACAACCTGCCAAGACTGAATCAGGAAGAAATAGAAAATATGAACAGACCAATCACAAGCACTGAAATTGAAACTGTGATTAAAAATCTTCCAACAAAGAAAAGCCCAGGACCAGATGGCTTCACAGGCGAATTCTATCAAACATTTAGAGAAGAGCTAACACCTATCCTTCTCAAACTCTTCCAAAATATAGCAGAGGGAGGAACACTCCCAAACTCATTCTACGAGGCCACCATCACCTTGATACCAAAACCAGGCAAGGATGTCACAAAGAAAGAAAACTACAGACCAATATCACTGATGAACATAGATGCAAAAATCCTCAACAAAATACTAGCAAACAGAATCCAACAGCACATTAAAAGGATCATACACCATGATCAGGTGGGGTTTGTTCCAGGAATGCAAGGATTCTTCAATATACGCAAATCTATCAATGTGATAAACCATATTAACAAACTGAAGGAGAAAAACCATATGATCATCTCAATAGATGCAGAGAAAGCTTTTGACAAAATTCAACACCCATTTATGATAAAAACCCTGCAGAAAGTAGGCATAGAGGGAACTTTCCTCAACATAATAAAGGCCATATACGACAAGCCCACAGCAAACATCATCCTCAATGGTGAAAAACTGAAAGCATTTCCACTAAGATCAGGAACAAGACAAGGGTGCCCACTCTCACCACTCTTATTCAACATAGTTTTGGAAGTTTTAGCCACAGCAATCAGAGAAGAGAAGGAAATAAAAGGAATACAAATCGGAAAAGAAGAAGTAAAGCTGTCACTGTTTGCAGATGACATGATCCTATACATAGAGAAGCCTAAAGATGCTACCAGAAAACTACTAGAGCTAATCAATGAATTTGGTAAAGTAGCAGGATACAAAATTAATGCACAGAAATCTCTGGCATTCCTATACACTAGTGATGAAAAATCTGAAAGTGAAATCAAGAAAACACTCCCATTTACCACTGCAACAAAAAGAATAAAATATCTAGGAATAAACCTACCTAAGGACACAAAAGACCTGTATGCAGAAAATTATAAGACACTGATGAAAGAAATCAAAGATGATACAAATAGATGGAGACATATACCATGTTCTTGGATTGGAAGAATCAACATTGTGAAAATGACTCTACTACCCAAAGCAATCTATAGATTCAATGCAATCCCTATCAAACTACCACTGGCATTTTTCACAGAACTAGAACAAAAAATTTCGCAATTTGTATGGAAACACAAAAGACCCCGAATAGCCAAAGCAATCTTGAGAACAAAAAAAGGAACTGGAGGAATCAGGCTCCCTGACTTCAGACTATACTACAAAGCTACAGTTATCAAGACAGTATGGTACTGGCACAAAAACAGAAAGATAGATCAATGGAACAGGATAGAAAGCCCAGAGATAAACCCATGCACATATGGACACCTTATCTTTGATAAAGGTGGCAGGAATGTACAGTGGAAAAAGGACAGCCTCTTCAATAAATGGTGCTGGGAAAACTGGACAGGTACATGTAAAAGAATGAAATTAGAACACTCCCTAACACCATACACAAAAATAAGCTCAAAATGGATTAAAGACCTAAATATAAGGCCAGAAACTATCAAACTATTAGAGGAAAACATAGGCAGAACACTCTATGACATAAATCACAGCAAGATTCTTTCTGACCCACCCCCTAGAGTAATGGAAATAAAAACAAAAATAAACAAATGGGACCTAATGAAACTTCAAAGCTTTTGCACAGCAAAGGAAACCATAAACAAGACCAAAAGACAACCCTCAGAATGGGAGAAAATATTTGCAAATGAAGCAACTGACAAAGGATTAATCTCCAAAATTTACAAGCAGCTCATGCAGCTCAACAACAACAAAAAACCAAACAACCCAATCCAAAAATGGGCAGAAGACCTAAATAGACATTTCTCCAAAGAAGATATACAGACTGCCAACAAACACATGAAAGAATGCTCAACATCATTAATCATTAGAGAAATGCAAATCAAAACTACAATGAGATATCATCTCACACCAGTCAGAATGGCCATCATCAATAAATCTAGAAACAATAAATGCTGGAGAGGGTGTGGAGAAAAGGGAACCCTCTTGCACTGCTGGTGGGAATGTGAATTGGTTCAGCCACTATGGAGAACAGTATGGAGGTTCCTTAAAAAACTACAAATAGAACTACCATATGACCCAGCAATCCCACTACTGGGCATATACCCTGAGAAAACCGAAATTCAAAAAGAGTCATGTACCAAAATGTTCATCGCAGCTCTATTTACAATAGCCCGGAGATGGAAACAACCTAAGTGCCCATCATCGGATGAATGGATAAAGAAGATGTGGCACATATATACAATGGAATATTACTCAGCCATAAAAAGAAACGAAATTGAGCTATTTGTAATGAGGTGGATAGACCTAGAGTCTGTCATACACAGTGAAGTAAGTCAGAACGAAAAAGACAAATACAGTATGCTAACACATATATATGGAATTTAAGAAAAAAAAAAATGTCATGAAGAACCTAGGGGTAAGGCAGGAATAAAGACGCAGACCTCCTAGAGAACGGACTTGAGGTTATGGGGAGGGGGAAGGGTGAGCTGTGACGGGGCGAGAGAGAGTCATGGACATATACACACTAACAAACGTAGTAAGGTAGATAGCTAGAGGGAAGCAGCCGCATGGCACGGGGATATTGGCTCGGTGCTCTGTGACAGCCTGGAGGGGTGGGATAGGGAGGGTGGGAGGGAGGGAGACGCAAGAGGGAAGAGATATGGGAACATATGTATATGTATAACTGATTCACTTTGTTATAAAGCAGAAACTAACACACCATTGTAAAGTAATTATACCCCAATAAAGATGTTAATAAAAAAAAAAAAAAAAAAGAGTCAAGAAAAAAACTAAGTGTATTTCAATATTACAATCTCAGAAAATTATCCATATATGCAGATGAATAGCTTATTCTTTCATATAAGGGTAATGTGGAACACACACCATATATTTAGAGCCAAATTTAAAATATAAATGTGTATATAAGAATATTTCCCCCAAAACTATGCATACAGACATCAATTATTATTCATGTTAGTGCATATAGCCACATTTTTCTTATAACCACAAACCAACTTACAACTTTTCTTTCAATATAAAATTACTTTATCATGCAGAAAAATAAAAAGAACTGCCTTGCCAGTTTCTGTGTGGGGTTGGAAGGACCCCCAGGTAGAGGAAATGATCTAGAGAAGCTTTAGAGAAATTATAATCAGACATTTGTAAATCCATTTGATACTTAAATACCTCTAAATAAACAACATCAAACCTTCTATCAATACTTTATCATTTAAATTCCTCACGTGTTAATTCAAGCAAGTCTTCTCATGCTTTCTCCATAGTGAGTTTTAATAGCTTCTATTTGTGAGTTTCATTTTCACTTTCATCTGTCTTCGCCTTTCTCCATTACAGTCCCTGACAATCTTAGTTCCTTTGGTCTTAACTCAGAGCTCCCACCAAGTACTTTTTATTCATTATATACACTTTCTTTTCAGCTCCCTCTTAGGATTCAAGGCTATTGCAGTTCTTGATCTTTATAATGTTCTTTGTTCCATTTTTTTTAAATTGGAGTAGAGTTGCTTTACAATGTTGTGTTAGTTTCTGCTGTACAATGAAGTGAATCAGCTATATGTATACATACATCCCCTCTCTCCCACCCTCCGCCCGTCCCACCCATCTAGGTCATCACAGAGCACCTAGCTGAGCTCCCTGTGCTACAGAGCAGGTTCCCACTAGCTATCAGTTTTACCCATGGTAGGAAATCATAGGCATCCTGTATCAGCCTTATACTGGCCGCCTTATCTTTCATATAGTTCATTTATATACTTATTTAGCTGTGCGTGTGTGTTTATTTTCCTGTTTGCTTCCTATTTTCACACTGATTTGTAATTTTAAACTAATTTCACCATTTGATTCACCAAAACCTAGACACTCTTAGGTAATTCTTGACTGGTAATTTAACTGACCTATATCCTATTTCAGTAATTTACTCATCAGCGTCATTAAAGACTGTGTTAAATACCTTCCATCAGCCTTAGAATAGTTCCACTGTTTTACTTGCAAGAGCATTAGCGACAATAGTCCTTTGAATATAGGTTGTGTGGATTAAGGCATTCTGTGGCCAGGCAATGCTATGTATTTAATAATCAGATATTTTATTCTGATACTTTACCATTAGAATCATATTTTGCCAGATGAAAGAGTATATATCATATACATAAACATGTATTATAATTCCATATATCTAAGCCTGAGACAATAATGTAATTATTATAACATTTTTATACTTTACTCATGAAGAAAATTTGAAATATATTTTAAATGTGCATACCTTTGTCCAAGGCACATCCTGCTGTGGTCTCAGGACAGGAACCTATTGTAAAAAATATATATATTTTTATTAATATATTTAGTATTACAAACAGATTGAGAAATACCAATACATAAAACAAGACATGGTTTAAACCTCAATCATTGCTCAAAATGGGTATCTCCCCATTAACTTCAAAAAGATGGTCTATCTTTTGTCTTTTTTAGATGAAGTTCATTAAGAAAAAAAGGACTAGAGATAAATACTCTGATATATCTCTCAATCTGAATCTCCAAAGGAGCTCTATTCCTTTATGTCTTAAAATATTTTTTTTTCCCAGAAAGAAATATAGAAGCAAATTTAGCTCCTGATACATAAAAGTCAAATTTAGGCAAAAATTCAGACACCACATTTCAAAAATCCTAAATGAATTACTATGTTCAAAACAGGAAGATGAAGAGGCAGGTTAAACAGATTTTATAATAATAAAAACCTTAGAATATTTGTTGATCAAAAAGTGGCATCAGTGCACCAATTAAAGTTAACAGAGAATCATTTTCACAGTAATAATGTTTCAAACTTTCAGGTAGTGAGACTAAAATATGTGCAGATAATAGATGTAAATATGTTCAAATGAACTGGAGTACTTTAGAAATCAAAAGAGGAAACAGAATCACATATTGCTGTGCTAAAGCCCAATATTTCCATCATTTGTATTTTATTATTCTATTAGATGCAGTGACACATTTCCAAATACGTCCAGAGACTCACCCACATAAAAGGACAGATCTAAATCTAAGAACCCTTGTTGCAAATGTGATAATACTAATTACAAGGACTTCAATTAAATGCAAAATGAAAGAACCACTTACTTCATTCATGGTTTTTGACATTCTATCTGCCTGAAATTTCCAGATGTGGGGGAAAAAAAACAGAGAAAAAAACTTCCTTTGTGACCTCTACCAGTATGTTGGGATAAAAATTTAACCATGAATAATAAATAGCACCTATAAAATAGAAATAAATATAATGTTTTCTTCCATATGTAAAGATCACTAACCTAAATGAATTTAGTTCTAGAAGGCACTGGAGTGGTAATCCAGTAAACTGGATTCAAACTCTGAATTACAAAGTTCTCATTTTTATATGGTAATGCCTCAGGAATTTCTGGGCGATGGGAAGAAACCAAGACTCCACATTGCCTATAACATTCCTTCAGCCATTATTCAAGCCAAGTAGCCATGTACAAGTGCATACACAAACACATACACATTCGTACACACTTTTCCTCTCTCACTTGAAAGGTCTACATAAGGTAATGCTTAGTGACAGGATTTTGTTGCTTAAAAAAATACACACACACACACACACACATTTAGGCTATCTTTTAAATTTTATGGCCCAAACTAGAATTTCACACTTTCGGGAGTTGAACTTTGGTCCTTGGATTACTAACCAGTTTGGATTTAGACAATGTACATAACCTTATCTTAGCCTCAGTTTATCACTTACAATGAAGTTGTAAAGATTAAATGAGTTAATACAAATAAATTGCTTAGAACCCTTCCTAGGGCATAGGACGTGGCCAAAACACATTAGCTATTAAAAACTATAAAATGTTTGAAAAGTAAAAATAGTTCAAATATATTAAATTATTTAAATATCTAAAAAATATTTTAACTCATGCTTTCTAGTCTATTCATCTCTCAGTATGAAAAAGTTTGTATTGGGTTGGCCAAAAAGTTCATTTGGGTTTTTGGTACCATGCTATGGAAAAACCCAAACAGACATTTTGGCCAGCCCAATATTTCTTCTATTTTAATACAATTATATTTATATTCACACAATTATAATTAAGTGCAAAATAACTGAGAAACACATAAAAAAAATGAAACTTTATTCATGAAAGAAATTCAGAGAAATCAAAGTAAAAGTGGCATTCTTTTTGTCTTTTGTTTTGTTTTGTTTTGGCAGGGGAATGAGGTATTTTAAGTGGTATTTAAAAGCTATCATTCCATGTTCTGTGTTTTACTTATGGTCTGGCATGACTAGAGGAACAGAAAACCTTGGTAAATGACAGGGAGGCACTTAAAGTTTTCCCCAGCCAAGCAAGGATCCAGTTGTCTAACATCCATGGGAGTAGAAGCATAGGGTGAAGAGAAAGTACGAAACTCTGGACAGTCAGCATTACAGCCAGACTCTAATGAATTTATCACAGAAAAACATGGTATCAACAAAGTCAGGGCTGGATTCACAGCAAAAACAATCCCCAAATTCTAAAATCTCCATTCCTCTGTCCAGTAGGAATAATTGGGGTTTTAAAGATAGGATTAAGGGTGTTTGCTCTGATTTTTCTGATAGGAACATATACTCCTATAAATGGAAATAAGTTGCAGGAGGAAAGGGAGGAGACATTTTAAAATAGTGGTTTAAATGAACTTAGCATAGGCTAGAATTAGGAGGGAAAAAAAGACTTGAGATGAGAAAATGGAAAAAAAAAGGAAGAATAAAAAAGACAAGAATACAACACCTATAGACTCAATAAGGAAAATTCTAAATATCAAACCTGATAGACAATATATTTGGAAAACTATGTTTCGACCAGCAGCTCTTTTTTTAGATCTGCTGATGGTGGTGAAGGGGAGGTGGTGTATCATCATTTCATTGACATCATTTAACTGTTTTAACTCAGGCATTTTCTCCCAAGGCTAATTTCCTCCTGCCACTTCCGTGGCCTGGAACATTTGGCAATCCCTGGAGACATTTTTGGTCACAGCTCGGTGTAGGGTACTATAGGCATATAGTGGTTAGAGGCCATGGACGCTGCTAAACAGCCGACAATTCACAGGACAGGCCTCCATAGAAAAAATTTTTCAGCTTAAAATACCAATCATGTGGGGCTTCCCTGGTGGCTCAGTGGTTGAGAGTCCGCCTGCAGATGCAGGGGACACGGGTTCCTGCCCCGGTCCGGGAAGATCCCACATGCCACGGAGCGGCTGGGCCTGTGAGCCATGGCCGCTGGGCCTCCGCGTCCCGAGCCTGTGCTCGGCAACGGGAGAGGCCACAACAGTGAGAGGCCCGCGTACCGCAACAACAACAAAAGAAAACTGTGCGGCAGAGTTACTCCTCATTACCTTATTTAAATGTTAGGTCCTTAAAATGACTTAATTTTTCAACCTATCTCGGAGAAAATTTTCACTCCATTTTCATTTCCCTACTGATGTATGACCCAATTTCAGGAGCAAGTTCAACAGATATGCTGTTATGACAGCTCTAGAAAACTAATGCAATTGGTAATTTCCAAAGTTAGATTGCAGCTATACACAAACATGCAACAGAAGTAAATATTACCTTCAGTGTTCTCCCATTTTCTATTTAATACTTATCTTTCTCTTTTATGGGCTTATTGCATAACCAATGCTCTCCTGATTTTTCCAGGTTTCAAGGGCTTGTCTATCAGTGGACATAGCTTCCGTTTCCTGCCTCCCCAAATGTACTTTCAAAGTGATTCTCTCCTGACCTAAAGAAAGAGTCTAACAGAAAGATTTTAATTACTGAGAAGAGCTTGGCCTATATCTATCTTTGAGGGAATTTGTTTGCAAAAAGCAAATAATACCATTTTTAATAAAGCAAGCCTTTTGCGATATTTTGTTTTGATAGTGATGAACAGGTGTGATTAAATTGCCGTCTTCACTCATTGCTGGTGGTAGTATAAATCGGAAAGCGATTTTCCAGCACCTATCAAACTCTACAAGATATTTGCTCCCTTTCACCCACTTATTTCACTTCTGGAAATCTCTCAAAAAGACGTATCAACATATGCTGACACAAACATTTATGTATCCTGATAATCCATTTCAGTGTTATTTACACCAGCCCGTCTCCCCGCAAAATGGAAACACGCTAAATATCTTATAATACAGAAACTGAATTGCTCCCACAGATAAGGAAATATTGTGCTTTAATTTGTAACCGTATTTTCAAAAACAATTTAACAGCATAGGAATATAAAGTGACCTTTACAGTTTTAGGCGAACACTTCAGGATACAACAGCATTCCGTTGTGTAAAACTAAATCCCCAAACTCAGGAATTCCCTTTAGTCTTGCTCCCCCTAAAATGAAGAGTCTCCTTTTATAAATTAGTGAAACATTCAATTCCAAGAAGTAGACATAAGTTTTTTCAGCAGAGTCCTGCATTACCTCAGAAGGAGCAGGGAGAAAGAGATTCTCCACAGTTATAATCTGTGACTACAAACTGGCAACTGCTTCACTCTTGCAATGAACTGCCTCTGTCTATTTTACAGCCAAAATAACTGGCAAAGATGACATCCAATTACAACTTTCCTTTCTCATTTGGAGGATCAAGTGGTAGTCTTCCTTTATTTCCTAACAGAGGTATCACCAAGCATCTCATGACATAAGCCATAAAGACTAAAGAATATTCCATACTTTGATCTATCCCCTTTGTTATGAGGTACATGCATTGTTTTATTGGAATAGAACAGTCTAAACCTTGTTGTACCATGATTGCCAAGTGCTAAACTCTTTAGCAAATCCTTATTTTCAGAAATAAAACATTGTTTTACTATTTAGTAACCTATGTTCTTGGGCAAATCGCTTATCCTCAAAGGGGATGATGATTAAATAATCTCACAGCGAATATTATCAAGTTTAACAGCCCACTAAAGTCATGCACCTGAATAAATATATGTACCTATAAAGTGGTCGCTCTCTATATTTCTATTTATCAGACACTGAAATTTTTAGTTTGAAGGAGCCAGTAGCAACATGGCTGCCAAATTATAACTTTAAATGTTATAGGCACCAACAGAAGCCTCAAAATGGTTATTAAAAAAGATTCTGTGTAAATGTTAAGCACTGTAGTGGGTTATACTCAACATATTTTCTTGTTTGTTTGAGGTTTATGAACATACTGTAAATCTGGCAATT
This sequence comes from Delphinus delphis, assembly GCF_949987515.2. Lineage (NCBI taxonomy): Eukaryota > Metazoa > Chordata > Mammalia > Artiodactyla > Delphinidae > Delphinus > Delphinus delphis. Next base: position 59,513,514 of record NC_082688.1, read on the forward strand.
CTTAAGAAGGGTTGATTATAATATTCTTTCCCCATCATATTCTTGACAGCACTTCAAAAATGCCCAATTTTCAAAAAAAAAAAAAAACAGAACCTACAGCAGCAGCAAACAAAACAGTGGATTTAATGTGGCGCAAGAGCAGCACTTCCTGTATGCTGGGTTTGCACCTCCTTGTTCAGAATGCGGCATTAGCACCTTGCAAGGAGGCAGGATGGAGGGAGCAGCTCTCTCATTATTTCTGAGAGCAGGACTTGAGCACCAGTTTGAAGATGTGAATGCTCCATTATCATCAGTCAATAACTAGCATTTAGGATCTGACACACCACTGGATCATCAGCTAATTACATTAATAATCAGATCCAATTTTCCTTTGTCTTTTTAATTTTAACCACAGAGAGTTTTGTCCGTGAAGGTCACTTGTTTTATGGTACTGCTAACACAGACACATCATCATTAATACTTTCGGTAAAATATTTCTATGAAGCTTAAGGGCTGGTTCCTTGTGAATTTTAATATGTGTTTTTTGAGAAAGAGGAGATCAGGGTCCTAAATTCTAACTTTGTTGGAAACCCTCTGGTTTGCAAGTCATTTAAAGTATTTGACATCCTTTTCTGTATTGTAGAATTAAATAATTAGAATTTCAATCTAAGGGTTCACTGATTTTTGAGTATTTATAGTTCTATACCTAAACTTTTTAGGGAAGAAGAGTGGTAGATGGGAGTTTTATACAGCAGCCAGAAGCTAGAATCTTCTAATTAATCTCTCTTCTTTAATTCCTCATCCAATCCATCTTCTATTCTATAATAGGCATATTACCCCAAGCATAAATTCTGTTTGTCCTTCTCCCACTAATGTCCTAAAAGAGCTTTTCATCACCTAAGACAATATATAAACTTCTTGGTTTTGGCATTTCATGAAGTAAATAGTTCCTATCTTGCTCATTTCCCACTATTCACTCATATCACCCTTCCACTCCAAAAAAAAAAAAAAAAAACAGTTGCTATTCCCTGAATATGTTACGTTCTTTCACTTCTGTGTTTTTCATATTCTGTTCCTTGTTCTCTGAGCTCAGCTCATACCATCCCGCTTTCGATTCTTTTCTTGAGCTTATCTATATGACCCTAAAATAGGTATCTCTTATATGCCTTGCATTCCTGTACCCATAACCCTGTACTCCAATTGTTGCTTTAAAAGTAAGTCTCTTCCAAAGTACTGATCAGTTCCTAAACAGAAGGGACGATGCTTTGTAAGTTCTTTTATTTAGCACCTAACACAACCTGCCACATAATAGGCACTAAGAAGACATCTGTTGAATGAATGGATAAAAAAATTAACTATGTTTCATAGAATCATTTATTATTAGTTGCTCCTTTTTCATGTGCAAAAAAAAAAAAAATCCAAAACAGTCTAATCCTTTTACTTTGCAAGAGAATACTGAACATGTTAGTTTAATAACCTAATCAGCTGTTACATGTTAGAATAGGGATGGTGACTTACACTAGATGTTTCCTTTTCTTTAAAATTATTTTTTCAAAATCTTAAATTGAAAACAAAAAGATCAATATAACCTCATAAAACACCATTTATATCCTCTTGCCAACAGTCGTTCACTTCCACTTCGCAGCACACCAGACAGCAGACCTTACTCGTTAACTAGATAATAGCCAGCTAATTTTATGCACAGGTTTTCCAAATAGTAAGTACTTTCTCAAATCCTCTGGGTTGAAAGGTATAAATTCAATTTTCTAGTCATCCTCTAAAACTACCTTTTAAGTTGAGCATCCATGTGAGGATATTTTGGACACCACTGAAGAGCAGTTTAATAAATGTGTACCTTGTCATATACAAGCTCACGATAGGCTATCGTGGTTAACCTGTATTATTCTAAGAGCACTGGAACTTACGGAAGAAAACTAGATACACTCTTATCTCTGGGTTTCAGATCTTATACTACATAAAATGAGATGATCAAAATACTTTTTTAATGAAGTTTAGAATTCTTATTTGAGAAGAGAAAAAAAGACCACGTATGTCTGGTACCATTTTCCCCTACCTATCCCCAACACACATACAAACACACATATGTGTGTGTACAAACACACAGCTAAAGGAATAGTTCAAAGAATAAATATACCTCCTGAATATAAATATATAATTTTAGAAACATCAATATTTTACACTAATTTTAAAGAAAGACCTTACTATTCTTTGTAAAATGTATTAAAATAAGTGAAAAGCATAAATTGCAAGTGTGTACACAAAGAGAATTAGAATACCACTGTGGAGGGGTGGAAATACATTCTTTAACAGAATCAGCCCAAAGCGGTTTGTACATGAGTCATTGTCTAAAATACTATCTGCATATCAGAAGGGAGATGATACAAAAGCCTGGACAAAGAGGATACTCCAAGGGCAGGAATAAGGGCTAACCGTGATTCATTAATAAATGGCAATGGTGAGACTGAAAGAAGAAAATTAAATTGGATCATTTTGACCAATAATAAATAGTTGCCTAATTAAAGTGTTACATGTGAGTCTCTGAAGAGCTACATGCAGATATGTAATATATCAGAACAAGTATAACAGAACAAGTCTAACTCAACAAATACTGCCTAAAACCGAGTAGGCCCTCAACAAATATTAGTTTCCTTTCCCTAAACTAGGTTAAAACTTTTGAAGTCGAAGTTTATCCTTAATGAACTTTCAGAATTTCTCAAAAGGGCTATTCCTTCTGTCCAGTAGGTTTTTACACCCTCCTTTTTCCTAAAAATACTACTTCCCCCTGTTATCTATTAGCTAACTTCTATTATTTGTCATATCTCAATTTAGATAATCTTTCTCCAGAAATATACCCTGGTGTGTGTGTGTGTATGAACATGCACAAATGAACATGGCAGTCTCTTAGTAAACACATGCTAGATGACATAAGATATACAGTCTATTGTCATATGTATAGATATAGATAGGCCATTACAATATATTTTGATGCCATTACTGAAGTTATAATTGAAAAAGCAGATAAAAATTAAGATTTTCTAAAAATCCCTAACTCCTTCAGACCCACTGAGTGAAGGAACACATTTGCCTACTTAAAAAATTATTGAAAAACAAAGACCTTTCGAAATTGAGGTAAATTAAAAATTTATTGAGGGAAATTGAAGGAATCTTTTCTCAAACTCTTGACAGAACATGAAACCTAGGCTGAGAGAAGTTAAGGAATTTGTTTAGTCTTACGTGGGTAATTAATGGCAGACCTAAAACTGGATCCTTAAGTACTGACCTTTCCGTCCAGTACATGCTGTCTTTGGGGAAGAACTTCTACAATGAGCATAAGTAGCTGTGAGTGATTCACGTGGAAAATAAAATAAGGACACAAAAGGTTGACTCAGGAGTTTTACCTCCTTAACTGTGCTATACTGTCAAGTCCTCAAAAGTGTTAAAAATTCCATTGTTTAACAGGTAATTCTCAATTTAAAGTCAAAATGCTATGTTGAATACTCAGGAAATCTTCAAAATGAAAGGAAATTTCATTATTTTGTGGTTGGTATACTTACTTCCATAGAACTTGCCTAGTTTAACGTTATTCTTCAGGTAATTATAAACACCAGTCAACTGATTTACATTGTTTAAGGTATGAGTAGACAAGCCCAAGAAATAAACTAATGTAATTTAGATACATGAAGGTAAATAACCATATTACCATGGACTTTGTTATTCCTCCTTTATATTTAATCATTTTGTTTAAATTCTTGCCAGGTTACCAGGGATGTTTTCTATTCTTTTAAAATTAAAAAAAAAGAGAGAAATATTAAAAGCTTTCTCCCACGCAAAGTTAAGTCTTAGTTATTTCTAAAAGTACAGTTGCTTTAGATTCTGTTTGTGTATTATACTCTCAAATGATATTTTCTTGCTCATTATAGGAGATATGTATTTTATATATCCTTAGTTTTTTTTAAGTAAGTATATTATACAGTGCAATGAGAAAAATTAATTTTCAGTTTCTCTCTTGCATGAAATATCTGAGCTAATAATTTGACCTAGAAGGACTAGAATCTTTTTTCTTTTCATTAGATTTCCCCTTTTACCAAAAGCTTTGTTAGCCTACTGAGTCATGACGAGTAATCCTTTACATGCTAGGGTACACTGTTCTTCCTGATGAACTAACAAATTAAAATGTAATGTGAAATGATGATGCTGGGAATATTGAGGAATAGCCATTGATGTGGGAAGGGATCCATGATTAAACCAAGATATGCATTGTAATTATAATTTTATCAAACTGATAATACAGAATAAAATGCAGTTTGAAAGAATCCAAGGACATAATAAGCAGCATAAGAAAGCTATTTCAGAGCCCTTGCTGTCTCCCCTCCGTTCTGCTGTGTGGCCCTCCTCTCACCCTCCACCTCCCCAAAACCTTATTTTGTTATATCTCGCCAAGAATTAGGAAGCAATCAAATGATTTTTCACCACCTTCATCTGAAGCTAAGGTAATTATTGGTCTGGAGTTTTGATTTCTTTTTTTTTTTTTTTTCTGTTTTCTTTTTTCCTTAAACTTGGTTTGCTCAAGAGTAAAATGAACCACAGTACTTATCAGCTCAATGCATACACAAGTGATACTGAAGGCAACCGACCGAGACTGAAGCCAAAGGTTAGCTGCAAATCCATTAGTGATTTTAAATAGTGGGGGGAAAAACTTCTTGGTGAGTCCATGATAAAGCTGAATAATTGCAGGAGTCACAAAATAAGACAATGTAATTTGCATGATGTCATCAGACTGATTCACAGAAAGCTTAAAAGAGTGCAAAAGGTTTACTGCAAGATGACCAAAGCCATATTTGCTGTTCATGTATCTAAAAGTAAAATTTCTTATTTTTTGACACACAGTACATTTAGTAGCTACACAGAGCCAGAAGCTAACATATCTAGAAATTTTTCTCACCGTCTCTGAAGCACTCACATATCACAGAAATATCTAGAATTTGTAGAATACACTGTGGAAAATTCTGAAGTATATACTGGGGGAAAATTTAGTGACATAATTTTCAATTAAGTTTGCATGCTTTTTATGATTTGGTGTTAATAAACTTCCAACCATAGTATCCACAATTTATATTTAAGGAAAAATGAATCTTTAAGATCTAATCTCACCTTCTAGAATTACAAATCACTGTACTGTTTGCTTTGTTCCTGTTATACATTTTTTTTCCCCCAAAGCTATGGTAAACTTTAATAAGGGAGCTCTCACATCAGATATTTTATCATCATTAAATAATCATAGCACTTCTTATTTTAAGAATTTTTAATTAGCAGATCAATGACATAATAGAGACCATATTGACTCATTCAAAGCAATTACAAAGCATTGGTTCTTTAACGGAGCTGTGGTGGCTTAAAACTAGAAGAAAATTGCAATGTCAATATATATTTGCCCATGTATATTACTAGCATATATATACATAACTATATATATATATATATATATGATGTTATGAACAGGGTTTGGTGTGGGGAAGGTTTGAATGAATGTAACTCACTGTACCTGCAAAATTTAGTTAAAAACATGTTTTGAAAAAAGAACTCTAAGTTAGCTAAAGCCTTTGGAAGGAATGCTAGTCCTAACTAATAAATAGGAACAAAAATAAGAAACAACGTATTTTTTTTTCTGCTTAATAGTAATAGCAAGTAACAAAAAGCCTATTATATAATAATAAATAGAGAAATAATAAGGGAAATACAAAATCACCATCAGGTACACATCACAATAATAACTGCTGCAGGTAAAATTCAACAATGGATGCTAAAATAATTGGATGAAGCAGGATATTCACATAGCCTTAAAGTATCTCTCCCATTTTTTTTTTTTTTTTTTTTTTAGTTTTAAGGGAAAAGTAGTAAATTTAAAGTGGAAAGACTAGGCACATGCTACCTTAATTGAGTACATCCAGAGGGATAAAACATACCATATACCTCCTTATATGATGCACTGAGAAGGATACAACACTGCTTTTGTGGCACTGCTAAAAATACTTCACCTTGATCTAATCATGAAAAGCATCACACAAACCCAGAGCAAAAGTCATTCTACAAAGAAACTGACCACTACTCAAGTGTTGTAAGGTCATGAGAGACAAGGAAAAATTTAGCAACTTTCATAGATTAGCAGAACCTAAGAAAACAGCAACTAAATATAATCTGGGATCCTACTTGGATTCTGAAGCAGAAGAAAACATATTTGTGGAAAAAAGTGGTGACATGCCAATAAGGACCATGGGTTAATTAGTACTATTGTTCCAGTGTTAACTATACAACTGTACAAAGACGTCGTTATGACTATGTCATGTGTTAACATTAGGGGAAGCTGGATGATGGGCATATACATATACACTATGTCATTTTTTTTTTTTTTTACTATGTCATTTTTTGCAACTTTTTTGTTGATCTAAAATGTTTTCAGGACTTCCCTGGTTGTCCAGGGGTTGAGAGTCCGCCTGCCAATGCAGGGGACACAGGTTCAAGCCCTGGTCCGGGAGGATCCCACATGCTGCGGAGCAACTGGGCCCGTTTGCCACAACTACTGAGCCCACGTGCCTAGAGCCCGTGCTCCGCAACCAGAGAGGTAACCGCAATGAGAAGCCCATGCACTGTGGTGAGGAGTGGCCCCCGCTCACTACAATTAATGAAGGCCAGCACATAGCAACAAAGACCCAACCCACCCAAAAAATTTTTAAATTAATAATAAAAATTAATTAATTATAAAAAATTTTTAAATAAAATGTCATCAAAAATTTTATAGCTATTATAACAGAGATTCAGGCAGGTAATTAGATAAATCAAGCCAACACATTTCAAAACTTTCTTTGTAGCTACCAAACTATTCCAATGTCATCATTTCACTGAACTTTATAATCACTGTTCTAGTTCTTTTTTCCTCCAAGTAAACTGATGAGAATATATTACTTCTCCATATTTCATAATCAATAACATAAACCAAACCAATTGCTTAAGCCTATGTTTTCTATTTTCATAACATTCACCTATCCCAAAATATTATCTTGTTTATATTATTTCTTCAAACTCAAGACAAGTGTTAATTGCCACAACATGTCTTGTACTGAAGATGTAATATGATTTACAATGTATCTACCTGCATAGATTAACAAGATCTAGAAAAATAGTTTATGTAATTTGCATCTTATATGCCTACTGTAAACCATTATCATGTAAGTGAAAATTATTTTGAAGGTTATTGATACATATGCATTCATTTAAAGCTTATACTCTTGGTTGAAAAAAACAATTAGCATCAATGAGCAAAGTCCAAATTGGCCTATGAGATTTGGAATTGGGACATTGAAATAAAATAACACTTTATGCTGCACACAAATTGAAATTAGTACATTGTGACTTTCCTGTATATGGGTAAGTAACTAAGGATGATGGCAAATAAGCATTTACAAATAAACATATAGGAATTATTTCAATAATAAAAAGTCAAATCTCTCATTGTCCAAAATTAATTTAATTGATCCATTTAATTTTCTCTGCTAATTTTCTTTTGTCACAGTTTTCCTTACAGTCTCTGTCCTAAATACATAAATTTTGTGAAAAAGAGAGTTAATTAGGTTCCAGAAAAAAAAAAATAAGGGAAGGGAAACTGGAAAAATAACAGGTATAAGGGATTTGGGACACCTAATATAATGGATAAGGAAAAAGATGATAGAAGAATTGTATCAACAAAAGGTCAAAGACCTGGGAAAGATCAAAGTTCCAAAGAAAACAAAAAAATTAAATCTGTACAACCTACATAACTTGTATATTATATTTAGCAGAAATTCTTAACATCAAGGAAAAATAAACCATGAAGTTATAATTTTTCTAAAGCTGTTTCCTTTTTTGCTTTTATGCATATCTTAATATATGGAAGAAGAGTACCTGGCAATATTTTTCTATTATAAAAAGTCATGTCATAAAAAAAAATAAGACCCCAAAAATAGTTCTTTCATTAAAAGGCAGTAACATTTTATTCTAACTCCATAGATCAAAGTAAAATATTAGTCTGATATAATAAAAAAAAAAAACATTTAGTTAAAGGAAGGAAGATAATAAGCAAAGACCAACCAGCAACCGGGTAGGTTCCATGCTTCTAACATTTTAAAATTTGGCCAAATTTGGTCAAATTTTAAAGAAGTATAATTTTCTCCACCTGAGGTCGATGTACAATAAGGAGTAAGCTGTTTAAAAAACCATTTAACTCTTTCATATTCTTCAACTGGAGTGAAAATTATATCTAAAGTGGAAACAACTAGAAGAAACCAATGCTTTAGTCATGGATTTACCCAAAAGGCTTCAATGTCTCTCTGATGTTTTCAGAACTTGATTCAAATTCCTTTGCTGAGTATATTGTTTTACTCCATTACCTAGGACAACATCTGGCTGGCTGGCTGTTTCCTATAGCATTTTTTGCCTTTCCACACATTTAGCATTTAATGTAGGCTACTCTGTATTGTTAATTATTTTTATGGCTCTGTATAGTTCTTTGTAAAAAGGAATTGCTTATGAGAACATTTCAGGAACCAGTCCTCTATCCCTGGTAGAGAAAGCTCTGAAACAAAACCAAGGTTAGACTCATAAAGTAGAATGAATAAGCCTGTATTCAAGTTTCCATTTTTTATAGCCACTCAGTGAGGTTCTCAGCACATAACCATCTAAGCATGAGACTACATTGGATGTCACACAAGGTGAGGTTCATAGGGTATAAAAAGACCCAAATAATAAATTGTTTGCTCCAAAATACTTAATCCTGAATTGTTATCTCTGTTCACAAGGCCAAGATCCCCTACTGGGGGGGGGGGGGTCGTGGGGGAGGATCAACATCTTACCTGGGAATTTACCAAGAGAAGGTGGGAATCAAGGTTAAGGTGGACTAATCATCCTGACTAATGAAATCTCTTTCAGTATAAATAGCCTGGATAAGTTTCAATTCCATTTCTGCCTTCAGACATGGAGCTTAAGAGCTTGAGTAAATATTTTATTTATATTTGTAGAATACTTAAAGAATACAAATAATTTCTCATCTCCAAAGGATCAAAAATTGTCTTTTTAGCGCTGAACTTTTCTGATCTGTTCCCAATTTCCCTCTAATTCTAATGTAGAGGCAGGAGTATCTAGCTCAGCATCCTGACTCTACTTTTCAGTAGCTCTCCATCCTGAGGTTTACCTTAATTGGATCTCAAGTCACTCAACTGTAAAAAGTGACAATTTATACAGCCTATGGATATTTTTTTTAATGAGGGGGAAAAAAAGGAAAACATTTTATAAAATACTTATCAGTACAATCATAATTATCATCACCATCATAATCTAATTTGTTTTCCTGCCCCCAAGACCTATGAGCCCTGAGAACACCACCTGTTTACTGTTTGAGCAGTTGTTTTGCCCTGTTTTTCAGTTTCCTGTTAAAACCTAACTGAGCCTCTGCTGCCCACTGCAGGAGGAAATGAGAAAAAAATAATCTCCCTTCTGCCTGGATTCTCAGGTGGCTTTAATCACTAAGTGTTTTGTTTGTTATTCTGTGATTCATTATTTGAAGAACATAGTTTACTAGATATCTTCATACGATGAACTCAATGGTAGTTTAATATGTATAAAAGATGTTTGATTAACTATTATACCAAATATACACAACTAAGAAAAATGACCGAAATTCAAACAGCACATAGTAACAATTATTTTTGTTAGTTATAACGCCTATATAGACATTTCCACAAAATGCTTGGCATTCATATTCAGTTCCTATATTTTCTATTTTCCTGATATAATTATTTAATGGATCTATTCAAAATGTGTAATGCATTTCAGTCATTGCCTAGAATGGGGCCAACTATTATAGTAGACAACAAATCAGCTTTGAATAAATGGATCTACGCAAATATACCAATACACGTGAAAAACCCACACTAGTCTTATAACACGTAGGGTAACCAGTTCAGTTTGAACAGGCTCTAGATTTTTTTGGTAGAAGGGTGAGGATTCAGTATATATCACAAATTTATAAAATGAACAGGAAAACGTAATAGGTAATGTGCTGAGTTTTATTTTTAACAGTTCATAATGGAATATACCGAGAAGCTTTCCTCAAAACTTCTAGTACAGTAAAATCTTATTATGGACTTTTCAGGGATTATAGAAAAATGTTTTCTTGAACTGTCATTTTATGATGTTCCATATTACTATAAATATGTGGATTCTTACCTGAGGTTTAAAAGACATTTTTTCATAGCTAAACAGAAGTCTTCAGTTAATTTTGTTAATTATAATGAGATTACAACTTTAAAAATAAAATGAGTGTACTGGAGTTCTTTGTAAGCTGTTCACATATTTGGGCTATAAAAGATCATAAAACAATAGGTGTATTTTTTAAAAGCCGAAATGGACTTTAAAGATGATAAATTTAAGGAGTTTGTTTTGAACCTGTTCAATTATGATAATGATCTTTAATTCTTTCCTAATGGCCTCGGTGGAATTAATTGGTTATTTCAATATCAGGGCTCATCTTGTTTGGAATTTTAAAAGAGTCTCTTCTTTCCCATAATGGGTTCTATCAAGCTTACTTAAAATGTTCTGAAAGCACATTTTTAAGAGCTTTGACATTCTCCCTCTACCATCTCTCTTTCATCTTTCTTCATTATTTTCAGTAAAGAAAGAAGAAGCCATTTTTGTTCCTTTGTAATTCTGCTTTGGTCAAGCTATCATTTAGACCTTACTAACAGTCTTTTCTTAATTACGTTTTCTATGTTGAGAAAATTTTGTGATTGGAAAGATATTATTTATAAAAATCTAGAAACTGTTTCCGCTTAATGGAAGTTACAAGCTATCAAATTTCTAAACAGGTGCCATGCTGCCATCTTCTGGTTATTTTGTAACAATGTTTCAAAGCTTATAAACTTTATTTTAAAAATGCCTCCTGATGTACTTTGAAATATTAGAAAAATAAATCTGTATTAAATGAAAGACAACAATTTGAATGATTAAAGTCACTATATCTAGAGTTCAGTTGGCCTGAAATCCTGACGATAATGTCTTACACATTTCAGTATAATAACTGATTGGGTCCAAAGATAGAAAAGATTGGGTCCAAAAGATAGAGAAGTGTTTTATACCATGATCATTTACCTTGGACACTAATGAGATGGTTTCATGACATTTTTTTTTTATCATACTACTTTTTTACGTAATTTCTCTCACACCCTTTCAGTGTGGTTTCACTGAGTGTGAAACTTTCCCAAATCTACCATTCCTGTTATTATTAATAAGTGACACTATTTAATGGTGTTGGGAGTAGCACTGAACAATTTTGCAATTTAATTGCCTTGTTTTCATGTTAAAACTCTCCAGTACCTATAGTAGCAGCATAGACCAAAGACCCAGAAGGGATGACTAGAGAAACCAGGGTTTCACGCCTTTAAGAGATTTTGTGTTTTAAGGGATCATTAAAACCAGTAGAACTTTCTTTTTTTGTGCGTTAGTTTATTCTAACGATTTTTCAGGTTTTTTGTGTGTGAAAATGCCTATTCACTCCACTAGCATTCTCGTTTTAGTAGACTTAAAGAGAAAGATAGAATGATTTTATAGAAGATAAATTGATGTCGCATACTGAAAAATTATTTCAAAATGTAAGGTATTAAAAACATTGTTTTAAATTCAAATAAGAAACACTGTCTTTAAGTCCTATGCTTTTTCAGATGACTATATGAGAGTATAAATCATAATAGCACATTGAAAATCAGGATGCAAATGGCCCAGTAAATGTTTAGCAACAGAGGACTTTCTCAACTGTTTATTAAGTGCAATCCAAAATCTGAAGCAGCTGAGACAGGTGCTAATTTCATTCCTGTTATTAGTAATTAGTGATGAAATTGAATGGTGTTTGTAAGTAGCTCTCAAGCGTTTGCCATATGAAACAGGGTTTGAATATAAGGGGCCATTAAAATGTAGTTTTTAAGCTTAACAGACTTGGGCATACAGGTTTCTTGAATAATCAACACCTCGGAGAGCATATGCCAAGTTTAAATGGCAAAATCAGCCCACTTATTGTGGGCACAGAGATGACCCTGTAACTGCTGGATACACTGTGCATTTATGTAGATTGTACCATACCCAGATGGTTGATAACTATTGTTTACTAAACTCAAGGCACCTGATACTCCTGTCATTGTTTTGCCATGGCAGAAGTACTTTTTAGTCTCTTATATTCACAAAAAATTGCTATTATCATATGTTGACAGACAGCTATCAATTAAATGAATATTTCATCATTCCACAGCTTTCCTATGAATAAAACAGACTTCTCTATTTATAAAATGTGCTGTTTGATTCATCTGAGTTTTGTGTTTGCTTTCACTGTTGGAGGGAAAAAAGAATCTTTAATAGCCACAAATAAAAAGAAACAATCCGGGGCTTCCCTGGTGGTGCAGTGGTTAAGAATCTGCCTGCCAGTGCAGGGGACACGGGTTCGACCCCTGGTCCGGGAAGATCCCACATGCCACGGAGCAGCTAAGCCCGTGCACCACAACTACTGACGCTGCACTCTAGAGCCCGTGAGCCACAACTACTGAAGCCTGCGTGCCTACAGCCCGGGTTCTGCAACAAGAGAAGCCACTGCGATGAGAAGCCCACGCAACACAACGAAGAGTAGTGCCTGCTCACCGCAACTAGAGAAAGCCCGCGCAAACGAAAACCCAATGCAGCCATAAATAAATAAATAAATTAAAAAAACTCCTACCTGGGTCAAACCCATGACTCTGTATTCATTAGCAGCAAAATACCTGAACTAAATGTATTAAAACACCTATACATATGCATGCATTAAAAATATATGATTGGGGGACTTCCCTGGTGGCACAGTGGTTAAGAATCCACCTGCCAATGCAGGGGACACGGGTTCGTGCCCCGGTCCGGTAGGATCCCACATGACAGTTGGGCCCGTAAGCCATGGCTGCTGGGCCTGCGCGTCCGGAGCCTGTGCTCCGCAACGGGAGAGGTCACAACAGTGAGAGGCCCTCATACCGCAAAAAAAAAAAAAAAAAAAAAAAAAAAAAAAAATATATATATATATATATATATATATATATATATGTGATTGGGAGTTTGGGATTGTTTAAAATAGACAACCAACAAGGACCTACTGGTAAAAAATACACACACACACACACACACACACACACACACATATGTGTATATAATTAAATAGACAGATATAATTGCCAATATGCTTCTACTATATCTCTTTTATGCTGTTAAGATTATCCCAGGTGGAGAATCAAGATGGCAAAGTAAGGGGAAGTGGAGCTCACCTCGACCGACAAACACATCAAAAATACATCTACAGGGCTTCCCTGGTGGCGCAGTGGTTGAGAGTCCGCCTGCAGTTGCAGGGGACACGGGTTCGTGCCCCGATCTGGGAAGATCCCACATGCCGCCGAGCGACTGGGTCCGTGAGCCATGGCCGCTGAGCCTGCGCGTCCGGAGCCTGTGCTCCGCAACGGGAGAGGCCACAACAGTGAGAGGACCGCGTACCGCAAAACAAAACAAAACAAAACAAAACAATGACAAAAAAAAAAAAAAAAAAAATCTACATGCGAAATAATTCTCAAGGGAAAGTAACTGAAAACTGGCAGAAGAATGTCTATATAACCAAGGCTACAAGAAAGATTTCCACATAACCAGGTAGGATGTGGGGAAAAAAAGCACTGGGGTCAGGACTTGTGCCCCTAAGAGGAGTCTAAGAGGAAAAAGAAAGACTACACTGGTGGACACTCACCCTAAAGAGTGAACGGGTCAAGCCACAGACTGGGTGTCCTAGTCCTTGGGTCCCACACAGAGGAGGCAAATCCCCTGGGCTGCTGGGAAAATGGCTGGCACAGAGATAAAAGGTCTAGAGAAGCCCAGACTCCACTCACGGTAAGTGCATGGGCGCTGATTTGCCAATAGACAGGGCAGAGAGAGCTCTACAGGGGTGGCTGCCGCCTTGCCATACTCACCAATCTGAACTGGGCAAACACCCCAGTCCCACTCACTCCATAACAAGGTCTGGCACAGGATCTAGGGCAGCTGAGTCCTGGGAAAAGACTCCATCTAGTAACATGAAGATGGCCAAGGAGCCAGGTGTGTGAGCTATGTGGGGTGGCTGCAGCCATTGCTGGCACTGGTAGTGCCAAGGAAGCTGCTCAGACCTCTGACAGCAGCACAGCCACTTCAATTCCTGCAAGTGCAATGCCTAAACCCCTAGTCCCAGCCTAGTGAGTGCTCTGGCCCTGCTCAATCCGTGTCACAACCTTTCACTAGACCTGGGATGACCATCAGAGAAAGGGCATGACCTTGGATTGCATCTGAGCAGAGCCACAGATGCCGTAACAGGCAGAGCATCAGACCTCTGGGAGCGCATGATCCTCACTGACTTCAACACTCCTCTCCTTTGAGGCAAACACCCCAGTGAGGGGAGAACAAAAAATACACACTTAAAGAGAAGAGAACCTACTCAAGTCAAACCCTTAGGGACTTCCACTTCAGCAACTGGGGAACAGACCCCACCCCTGAGAGGATGGCAACAGTCAAGGAGCAGAGAGGAAGCCCGCCCCACACTCTGAGCAGGCTTTAGCTCCTCCAATATCAACCACCCCCCATCAAAGTGACAGCTGCCAGCACACCCTGAGGAAAGACGTGGCTGCTGTCCACATCAACTCCAGTCCTCACAGCAAAGACACTGGGCACACAGTCTACACAATTATGCTCCCACATAAAAGCACTCCTTTAAGATCGCAATAGCTGTTTCACCTAAATTCAGAGCAAAATGATCGAACCATACTAGAGGAAAGCTAATTATGTTTCCATTCTCTCTATAAAAAAAGGTTAATATAGGACTATAGTTATATGAAGAAGTGATTGATGACTATGCAACCAAAAAAAAGTTATGGAATTGTGTCAAGATTTCTTTCCGAATTTTGAAGTATTTGTTAGTCTTTTAAAATGTGCAATTTCTTGTCATTACGCTTAACATTCTAATTAGATATTCACTTTCAAATATGTTTGCACTCTTAAACAGGACCCCAAAATTATAGTAAGTTTTTGTCCTGTAAAACCATGGTTGTCTCTCTTAGTCAAAAGAAAACAACAACAAAGAAGCCGGAACATTTGAGAAACCTTTTAAAGATAAACTTGCTCATACTCTGTAATATAATGGAGTGGAGAGTCAAGAGAAAATTCCAGGGTGCCTCACATGGGTTTCTCAGTAGAACATGGAAAATGATTCTAGGTTTGCATGGCAGACAGCTGAATTTCAGATATATTATATTTGAGAGGAAATATAGAGGAATAAATATCCAAGAGGATATGCAGGAAATATAAGGCTCTGATGTACAAGAGAGAATAGAAAGTAATCATATACAATTTTTAAAGACTTTATATTTTTAGAGCAATTTTAAGTTCACAGCAAAATTAAGGGAAGGTACAAAGATATCCTAAATACCCTTCCTTCCTCCACACAGAAATAGCCTTCCTGATTCTCAACACCCGCCACCAGAGTGGTACATTTGTTAATATTGATGAACCTATACTGACATGTCATAATCAGCCAAAATCCATAGTTCATACTGCGGTTCACTCTGTGTGTTGTGATTTCATGGGTTTGGACAAATGTATCCATCAGTAGGGTATTACACAGAGTATTTCACTGCCCCCAAAACCCTCTGTGCTCTGCCTATTCATCCCTCCACATCCCTCCAACCCCTGGCAACCACTGTCTCCATAGTTTTGCCTTTTCTTGAATGTCATGTAATTGGAAACATACAGTATATAATTCTCTCAGATTTGTTTCTTTCACTTAGGAATTCGCATTTAATATTCCTCCATGTCTTTTCATGACTTTAGAGCTCTTTTCTTTTTAGCATCGAATACTATTCCATTGTTTGGATGCACCACAGTTTATCCATTCACCTATTAAACTACATCTCAGCTGCTTCCAACTTTGGTCAATTATAATGAATGCTCTATAAACATCTATATGTAGTTTTGGTGTGGGCATAAGTTTCCATCTCCTCTGGATAAACACCAAGGAGTGGGATCACTAGACTGCATGTTTAGTTTTATAAGAAACTACCGAACTGTCTTCCAAAGTGGCTGTACCATTTTTATTTCCTATAAGCAATAAATCAGAGTTAATGCTGCCTCACATGCTCATCAGCATCTTGCGGTAAGTGTTCCATATTTTGGCCATTCTAATAGGTGTGTCGAAGTACCTCACTTTCATCTTGTGTTTCCCTAATGGCATATGATGTGGAGCATGTTCTCACATGCTTGCCATTTGTGTATCTTCTTTGGGGAGGTGCAGGGCCTTTGGCCCATTTTTTAAAGTGGGTTGTTTTCTTATTACTGAGTTTTAAGAGTTCTTTGTATACTTTGATTAACAGTTCTCTAACACATGTGTCTTTATAAATATTCTCTCCCAGTCTGTGACTTGTCTTTTCATTCCCTTGCCATTGTACTTTGTAGAGCAGTCATATAAATTTGAGGAAAATAAGCATTTGGAAATAGCTCAAGCTAAAAAAATGTATGAGAATGCCCAGAGAGGAAATGTACAGTTGGAAGAGGTGAACAGAATGTGCAAAAACCAAAGAGTATCAAATATGAGAATTGGGATAAGGATCTAAAGGATGTCCAAAAAGTGAAAAGAAATCAGAAAGGTAGACAAAATATTTGTAGAGTGTTGAATATGGAAACTAAAGTCAGAAAGGACTTCAAAACAAATCTTCAAGGTCTTCAGGGATGCAAGGACAATGAGGGCTAAGAAAAAGACATTGATTTTAATATATAAGACCCTACTGGTAAAGTCACTCTAAATCAGGTTTTGTGAAGTTATTGAGATTAAAGTCTGAATATAATTATTTGAATAGTAAACAGGAGATATGAGAGGAAAGGCAATGGACTCACTCTTCAGTTTCAAATAATATGAGCTCAATTTTATAATTAAAAAATATAGGGATTTCCTTGGTGGTCCAGTGGTTAAGAATCCGCCTTCCAGTGCAGGGGACATGGGTTTGATCCCTGGTTGGGGAACTAAGATCTCACATGCTGCGGGGCAACTAAACCTGTGTGCTGCAACTACTGAGCCCGTGTGCTCTGGAGCCCATGCACCACAACTAGAGAAGCCCGCGCACCACAACTACTGAGCTCTTATGATGTGGAGCCCGTGCGTCACAACTAGAGAAGCCCATGTGCCACAACTAGAGAGAAGCCTGCAACAAAGAGCCTGCGAGCGCCGCAACAAAGACCCAGCGCAGTCAAAAAATATATATGTATACTTATATAGCACACTCTCTTATGCCCTGTTTATAATATAAATAAATGTTTATATTATATATAAATATAATAAGTGACTTTAAACCAAAATGCTAATACTTTTACCTCTAGGTAAAGAAATTTTGTTCTTTTTAATTTTTTTGTGTGTTCTCCAAATTTTCTACCATAAATCGATTTCCTTTTATAAGAAAATACTATATATAACCTATTTATAGAATATGTATTAAACATTTATAAAATATATTTATAAAGTATATATATATATATATATATAAAGCAACTACTTGTTGCTTAAGGAAGAGGCTGATGTTTGAGATAGTCTATATTGAAGAGAAGGTGGTGGAAAAGAGGGAAAGGATCAAAGATGAACAAAAAGGGATACTGGAGGAAGAATCTAGACAAATGGAAGAAGGTAGACTAAATGCAAATGTAAAGGGGCTAGCTTCAATAAAAATGATCATTTCCTCTCATAAAATGGGGAAGGAAGGAATAATGTAGTTAGAAAATGGCGGATTTAGGGTGCAATGAAAGTTAAATGGTTAAAGTCTGAATGCACTAATTTTCTGAATATAAGAGATTCAGATGTTAGCAAAATTTGAAAAGGTCAAAAGAGTGTTGGAGTCTCATAGAATAGCCACTAGAGAGAATAGACAAGGGAGGAAAACACAACAAAGAAAACCTTTACCAAGTATTATTGATGGCCCACACTGAGTCTGACAATCATAAATTTTAATGGAGCAAATTAATGTTGTTAGGCTATTTTCTCCAATAGCATGTAGCAGCCTAGAAGCAGAAATGGAGAAAAAGTGGATGTGGAATACGCCATACATAAAGAAGAGTCAACAAGAAATAAAGCAGATGAAATGACCGATTTGTGGGCCAGGCCCAGCAAAGATCGAAGTAAAACCAGTAAGAATCTTTGGAAATAAAGAGAGAACCAGAGATTAGAACAGTATCACCCAAATTACCAAAGTGTGATGGGTGGCAAACTGATCCTAAGAGATAATGAAGGAAAAATATTTTGTAATCAAATAAAGTTGGAAAATTTTACATATTAGAACATCATAGGAATTCATACAGCATAAGAGTATAATAAAAACTATATGAATTCCTACAGAATTGAAACTGTATCTCACCTACAATTTTTCAAAGTCATTGACCATCAAGTTCCTTCCACCATTTTTATTTTTAAAATAAAAATAATTAACTTCCATATGGAAAATAAATGAAGGCTTGCAATCAGGTTGAAGTGTCTGTTAAATGCTAACAGATCAGGTGAAGTGATGAAGTTTTGGATAGAGCCAAATTTCAAAATTAAAGATTTTATATAGAAAGCCATTATAGAATGTAGATCTTTAAATGAATTAACCAGTGGGGTGAAAATGAAGACCACTGGAATTTGAAACTCTTAAGTATAGAATATTATTCAGAGAATATTGAAGTGCCCATAATTGTCTAAAGACATGAGATTAGAAAGGAACACTGAAAGGCTAATACCAACGACCTCCAAGAATGAAGACAGCCACCTATAAATCAGTAAGTACAAGTTCTGAAAGAATGATATGCTGTATTCTGTAGGCTGCAAATGAGGAAAATCATAGGATGTGGTGTTGGTTCAGTATTCCATAACCACTAATGAGAACTAAGAAAAAGCCAACTGTTACTGAGGTCAGATTCATAGAAAAACAAGCAGTTCTGTTTACATTAAATAAATAAAGAGGGAGGAGGGGCATGGAGGAAGACAAAGCTTAGATAAAATAAAGTTTTAGTATACATAGAAAGTAGCTGGGGAGAGAATGATGTCCCAATAAGAATCAACAAAGAGTTAAAAGCACAAAGATAGTTTAGGGCCTTAATCGAAGGACAAAGCAAGGAAAACAACAACAAAAAAATAATAATAATATAAGGACATTGAGTCTACTAGAGAGATTGTTTGGATCAAGGGCTTTCACTGAACTTTGATATTCACAAAGACAAAATAAAAAACAAAAATAAAAATAAAAAAGAAGACGTAGAAACACAGGGAAAAAAGAAATTGATTAAATCTGCTTTGAAGTACAAATAGAAACCTCTTGTAGTCTGCAAATATCCTTGCTCAACTGTTCCTAAACAGGACCACCCACTTGAAATTCCTAAATTACACATCAAGAAAAAATTATGTTATACATATGTGTGTGTGTATATATATATTTAATTGCAAAAATATCTGTATCAAAATAGAGTAAAATTTCCAGAGTACAATGCATTTGGAAAATCCTGCGTTCTACGTCCCTTTTGAATTATCTTAAAGTCCAATTGTGCTATAAAATGTCTGAGATACACTGAGCTTAGAAAAAAATAATTCACTTTAGTTTTATTTAACATTCCTCAAACTTATATGAACTTGGAGCCAATTGGGAAAAAAAGAAACTAGAGTGACCTGGAATCAGAGATTCCTTCAGAGAAAATGGCAACAGCAAAGGATCACTTCATTATTTTCAAAGTACCTTGAAATGATTTACAACTGTAAAATACAGACCTGTAAGTAAGAATGCATGATCTGAAAGTAGATGGATGAAAGGATCGTGTCTATAGGCCATGAGTTTCTGGAATACAGAAACCATTTATTTGATTTTTGTTGCTCAGTCTAACACATAGAAAATACTCAGTAAATGAATTTTGGCTGTTTGAGTGGTACTTCATTGATATTAGGTGTTCAATTATACTTTGCCCAGTTTATGTACCGTTGAAAGGGCCATGAATATATCCTAAAGATCATACTTACTATTTACGTGTCAATAAATGTGGTCATCCACATTTCCAGCTGATAATGAAACATTTACCAATCAAATCTAAAGCTTGCAAAGCAATAGTCACTCAAAAATTTAATGAACATTTCTTAAGAGATATGCAACACAAGCATTTATGTCTTTAATACAAGGAGATAAATGATTAGTAGAGCTTTTTGATAACTGCTCAGGCATAATCTCTTGCTTCTATACTAAGAGTTTAGAATGCATTTAGATAAGAAAGACTTATAGATGAAAGAGCCACTTGACTGATTTTTTTTCCATTTAAAAAGAAATAAAGAATTGGACACATTTAAAAGTCATCTATCAAGAGTAAATATTAGGCACTTCCATCATCTAACAAGTCTAAATTTTAAAGGTATTTTAGTAACAAATATAAGAGATTTTTTTTTTTTAAATGGTGAGTTCCCAGAACACATTCATAGTAAGGAAAATGCTTTCATACACATAAGTCCTTTCTGATGAACTAAAGCACCAGCATAAAGCTTTTCTCTATGTTTCATCAAGTCTAAGCAAGCTAAAGAGGATTAAAAAAAGTCTCTTCAAATACCAAAGAAGAATGAAAATGTACTGTACTTAAACTCCAAAGGGATTTTTCTTTTGTCAAAGGCTGTCCTTCCATAACCTATTCTGAACTTAAAAATCATGTGAATCTCACTGTGGCTCTCATTACATCCCTTTGGTTGTTAATTTTAAGTAATCTGAAGAAAGGTGAGTTTCTCAAAGTAAGCAAAGGAGGCATCCTTGTAGCCTTTGAAGAGTAAGTTAACAAAACCTTTGTTGGATTAAGAAAATTAGTTTCATTTGTGATTGTGAGGATCAAGTTCCATTTTATCGACTGATTTATCAAATATCATTTTAAGTTTACAAGGTTTAACAAGTCCACTTGTTAGAGAAGACAAACTACTGGCTTTTAAACAAAAAGAAACTAAGTATAAGTAACTGTCTCTCAAGAAATTGGTCAGGCCATTGCATGACTTACAGAGTTCCCTATAAATCACAGAGATGCTTTTCATGGCATTTTCATCAGAATACATTTTGGTAGAAAACTCAAACACATAGTACTCACTATCAAAAGACCATAATGATTAGAGTTAATGGTTATGGTTCAGCTTACAGGAGAATAGAGTCAGCCTGAGTAATTTTCAAAATGTAAGGACACAGAATAACAAGTTGATGGATGCCGAGAAAAACAGTCTATTTCGTTCTTAGACTCTGAAGTCAACTCACTCCATAACATAAAGCAATAATGTGCTCCTCAGGTAACTACATAACACAAACTTAACGTCTGGGCTCCAGCTGTGAAAAGTCTGATGTTCTAATATTTGGGTCATCTCTACTTATTCATCTCTCTGTTCTACATCCTAGAAGTCACTTACATACATATGTTCAGGGACTGTTTGTGGGTAAGCCTAACCATTTAGTAACTCACCTCACTAAACTATAAAGCCTAAGACGTCAAGAATTGATTCTTCTATTCAACTGTGCATCCCCAATAGCTATACCCATTAAACTTTTATCTTATAGTCTCTCAGGACCTCATATATATATATATATATATATAGAGAGAGAGAGAGAGAGAGAGAGAGAGAGAGAGAGAGAGAGAGAGAGAGGGAGAGAGAGAGAGAGAGAGAGAGATGAGGGGCTATTTATATGCACACAAATACATATATACCTCTATATAAATAAATAAATAAATATATATATATATATAAAAATATGAGGATATAGACATGTATTTTATAAAATTTGGACTACCAGATACTACACTGATCATATTTAATTATAAACAGGGATGGTCAGGTAACCAAATATACTATTGGGTTGGCCAAACAATGCTTTCAGTTTTTAAGGAAAAATAAAAGACACATTTTTCATCTTCACCAAGAACTTTATCGAACAACATATTTGCCCTTTTTGTTCCACTACCTTCTGCCATTTTTCAGGCAACTTCGTAATTCCATCTTTCCAAAACATTTTATCTTTTTGAGCAAAGAACTGATCCAGGTGCCTTTACAGTCTTCCAGGGAATTGAAAATTTTTCCATTAAGAGAATTTTGTAAAGACCGAAATCAATGGAAATCCGAAGATGAAATGTCTGGTGAATATGGCAGATGAATCAGAACTTCCCAGCCAAGTTGTAACAGTTTTTGCCTGGTCATCAAAGAAACATGTGGTCTTGCATTACCCCGATGGAAGAGTATGCGTTTTCTGTTGACTCATTCTGCACGTTTTTTGTCGAGTGCTGCTTTCAGTTGGTCTGACTGGGAGCAGTACTTGTTGGAATTAATCAGTTGGTTTTATGGAAGGAGCTCTTAATAGAGGACTCCCTTCCAATCCCACCATATACACAACATCACCTTCTTTGGACGAAGACTGGGCCTTTGGTATGGTTCGTGGTGTTTCATTTCGCTTGCCCCACCATCTCTTCCATTGCACATTATTATACAGTATCCACTTTTCATCGCCCGACACAATATGTTTTAAAGACGGAACATTTTCATTACGTTTAAGTAGAGAATCACATGCAGAAATACAGTCAAGAAGGTTTTTATTGCTTAACTTATGTGGAACCCAAACATCAAAGCAATTAATAAAACCAAGCTAGTGTAAATGATTTTCAACGCTTGATTAGGATATTCTGCGTATGTCGGTTATCTCCCGCGTGGTGTAACGTCGATTGTTCTCAATTAATGTCTCGATTTGATCGCTATCAACTTCAACTGGTCTTGGAGCATCATCCAGCGAGGAATTGCCAGCACAAAACTTCACAAACAAATCAGTCACAGCACCTTCCCCGTACACTGCACAAATCTTTTTTTTTTTTTGCATTTCGGTTAAGTTTTTATCTTTCTTGAAATAAAAAAAAAGCATGATATGTCGAAAATGTTGTTTTTCTTCCATCTTCAATATCAAAATGGCTACATAAAAACTCACCAATTTTGATGTCTTTTGTTTAAATGCACGCTGATATGACAGTTTTCACAATGCAATCTAACAAAATTGTTTTGAATGAAGTTAAAGACAACTAAGTGCTACTAGAGCCATCTTACGGAAAAAACTGAATGAACTTTTCAGCCAACCCAATGTTATTAAACCACACAGAATTTACTTTGAAAACGTACCTCCATAAAGTTTAATACAATCAAGGAAAACCTTTCTAAAACATACCTTACTGCATATCCATTTCTGTTTAATTATTATAAATTCCAGAATCTATCATGAAGGAAATGTGTTGCCAAAATGTAAGGATTATGCAAGTAGAAAAGATATGTCAAATCACTTGAAACGTGAGGGGAATATTAAGCAAGTGATTTGGGGAAAATACTCATGTTAATACTTCCCTTATTTAAATGAGCTCTCTGATAAACAAGGTAAGTCAGTAAAATGTTAAGTGGTAATCTTCATTGGTTGTAAAAAATGTCAGACTCTTGTAAGAAACACAAAATATTTCATCATTCTCCATATTACTGCAGAGCTCAAGAAACTACTTTTTTCATTAGATTGTCTCTTAATATCTGCAATTCAGAAATAATTATCTCTTGTCTCTTATATCAATGGGACATTACCTCCACCAACAGTTAGCAACAGTTTTTCCTTTTTTTTTAATTTTTCACTTCAGATACAGCAGTAAAATTTCCACTCACCAAAGTGACCTTCCAGTATAGATGAAACCTGCTGGCCAGCAAGGTTAGCACTGTTTTAATTAAGAAGCTTACAGTGAAGCAAAACTGGTGCCTTCTTAATTTCTAGGATCTCTGCCCAGTGTGCCAATGGCAACTGTAGTGGGAAAATACAATTTTTTTAACTTACAAATGTAGTTTTGGGGAGTGGGGAAGGAGGGGGAGCTATCTGGGAAGGGACTGTTTTTCCCACTTATTAAATGTGAAAATACATAGCAAATCAAAAAAGAGAAACTGATTATTAAAGGGAGCTCATGAGTGTTCTGATAGCAGACTTTAAGTATTTTAACTGGATGTAAGAGCCTGACATAGTACTCTTACAATAAATTAGAGAAGGCAGGAGATCTAGTGTTTATTTAGTGTTACACCATCTCAGAAGAGATTTTCAGGTACCTATCTTAACTGAGTTCTTTTATCTGAGCAATGGAAGCAGGACTAGGACACATATAAATGCCTGCTACATTCCAATGTTAAAATTCACTTAATCAGAAATAAAGGGTTTTTTTTTTTTTAATTCACAAAGGTTATCTTATCTGATAGTTGTTTTTGATCAGCTTCTAAGCCCAGAAAGAACTATTTTTCACTAGAAATAAGTACCATAATCTATGTTCAGTCCCACCTCTCTACATTTACTTCTCTCTCTCTCTCTCTCTCTCTCTCTCTCTCTCTCTCTCTCTTGCGCTCTCAGAGCTATTTTAGCTGAAAGAGTCTCCATTTCTGGAATAGGACAAGATAATTACGTAATTGTGCAATATTTCATGACATGGCACCACACTATACTTCATTCCCCAACTCTAAAGCCCACCTGTGAGTCAGCATCCCAAAGCAACTGAACCATACATTAATGTATCTGCAACACAAATAACTGATTTCTAAAAATGTTAAAAAGTAAATTTGCTCTCTACTGATGTCATGATTTCATGAAAGTATTCTAAAATTCCTATAGTATAGAAAATTTGATACAGCTTTTAAATGACACTACAAATTTTCAGTTAGAAAGGCACAGTTACCTTCTCTTGACTATTTTAAGGTAAAATCTCTCAATTATTATGTCACTCGGTGCTTAGCATGATGTAGGTGGCTCAGTAAATATTTAATGAATACATAAATTGTTAATGATTTAGGGAGAGAAGTTACATTAAAAACCTCATGAATAAAAAGGCACATAATCTAAACAAGACTTGTAGTTTTAACACAACACTTTCTTCTTTAGCATACTACGTACTTGGAAGAGACAGGCAGGGTGAATTTTTTTATATACGAATTATTTGAATATAATTTGGTGACAAAATAGAATTTTTAATCTTGTTTAATTTTACCATTTTTACATATGCATTTGAAGTATTTATTGCATAGAAAAAATTAACAATTACCATGATGTATAAGTAGCTGTCCTAAAGGTTAAATAATGATTATATATAAATTTTGTTTTAAAATTAGTAATGATAATACTGTACATTCATAAAATACTGTGTAGTTTATACAGTGCCATTATGTAATATCTAAAGTGATCACAGACACTTTGCAGTTAAATATGCACCTTTCCATTTTAATGAGTAACAATATCATAGTAGTTAGGACCACAGGCTCCATGGCCAGGCTTACCTAGGTTTGCACCCCAATTCTGCCGTTTGCTCTGTGGCCTTGAGCAAATGTCTCCACATTTGCAAGCCCCGAGTGATATAAACAACTTCACAATGTTCATTTAGGGCTGCAAGAGTTAAGGCATGAAGTGCTTAGCCCACTGCTCTTCACTGAGCAACCTTACAGTAATGATCTCATTAGTCACTGTTAGTAAGGGACTGGACTACTAGTTAACTGACTTTCTGGGCAACAACAGTGGTAGAACAGAGGCAGCAGAGGTAGAACAGTGGTGAACAAAGTTTAAATTTAAGGCAGTCTGACTTGACAGATTTTGCTCTCAGACCAATACTTTTTACCAGCTCATTTAAGTGGAAATCAAGTCAACTGTAAAAATGCTATCTGCAGAAATACTTTTAGATAAATTTTCACAAAATAAAATGTGTAATTTAAATATTTAAAACCCTTTTCATCTATTGTAACTTACAGTTTATACATATTTAGATTTCTCACTTTAATGCATTCATTATTTGTGCTAGAAAAGCTATTTGTCAGTGAAAACAAGATGCTAACTTTTTCAGCTTAAAAAGCAATTTGCTTAAAATGGTACCTAATTGCTCTATTCACAAAGGAAGAATGACCTTTCAAATATGTGTATCAACCTCTTACTCATGAACATTAATGCTTCTCTTAAACTCAAAAAAGTACTCTTTTATTGAATGAAAAATAGAGCTGAAGAGCACCATCATCATTGGACTTCTGTAAGGGAACACAGGAAGCTGGAGAAGAAAATAAAGTAGGAAAGAAATACCCAACATAATGAAACTTAGAGTGAGCCAAATTAATATATTCACTCAACACATAGTGGAGTGACTTGTATAGAAGTAGCTCTTAGAGGGAATTGTGATTCTCATCCTAAAAAGGTTCACAAATGCAGAGGCTATTAGATAAAAAGCATTATTGGGGATCAGATTAAAATGAGATGAGGGTAAATTTACAGCAGCAAAGAGTGATTTATGGATCTTATTTGAAAGGTTATTGGAATTACTAACGATTGGGCAAGCAGGTAACAATCTCTCAGTGGTGTTGTGAGTGATACCCTGTACACATGCATATTTATATTGGGTTGGCCAATACAATATTCCCGATCCTCTTCTTATTAACAGATCCTGACTTTTGTTCAGATAAGGACTAAAAATCCACCGATATCAAAGAACAGGTGGGTAAGAGATTCAGAAAAACTGAACATGAGAAGTCTCCTGGGAAGCTCATGGGAAGATCTCAAAGAAAAGGCAAGAGCAGTGCGAGAAGATAGATTCTCTGCTCTGAATTCCCTTGTGGCTGAACCGACACTGGCAACGATTTAGCTTTATTTTTCATGAAAATATATGAACTCCAGTTTGTTTAAGCCACTCTTAATCAGATATTTATGTTTAAACTTGTTCACAACTATTGCACAATCCATAACCATTTTGGATTAGAAGTAACAAAGATTAAAGATTAATTGAAGAAGTGGATATGAAGGGAATATGGTGCCTCTCATGTTGGATATACATTTGATGTTGTAATGGAATATTTTTAAAATTGGAAATTATAAAATATATATCAAGAGGCAGATAAAAAAATGAAGATATTAATGTAAAATTCAACAGCAGATTTGAAATAAAGATAAAACTGTGGAAGTGAATAGAGAGTCAAAAGAGAGCAAAGAACCATGGCAATGTTTACCAATAGGAGGGTGAATAGAGAAGTCAGCTAAAGAGCTAGAAAAATAGATTTGACCATGGAATACCGCTGTATAATTAGAGAGTGTACTCATATTTGTAGAGACCAAATCATCAGGAGTCATTTGCAATGGATGTACCATTCAATCTTTAAGAAACCAATGGGATACTCCCAAACTCATTCTATGAGGCCACCATCGCCCTGATACCAAAACCAGACAAAGATGTCACAAAGAAAGAAAACTACAGGCCAATATCACTGATGAACATAGATGCAAAAATCCTCAACAAAATACTAGCAAACAGAATCCAACAGCACATTAAAAGGATCATACACCATGATCAAGTGGGGTTTATTCCAGGAATGCAAGGTTTCCTCAATATATGCAAATCAATCAACGTGATACACCATATTAACAAATTGAAGGAGAAAAACCATATGATCATCTCAACAGATGCAGAGAAAGCTTTTGACAAAATTCAACACCCATTTATGATAAAAACCCTGCAGAAAGTAGGCACAGAGGGAACTTTCCTCAACATAATAAAGGCCATATATGACAAACCCACAGCCAACATCATCCTCAATGGTGAAAAACTGAAAGCATTTCCACTAAGATCAGGAACAAGACAAGGTTGC
The DNA here is from genome assembly GCF_949987515.2 of Delphinus delphis. Classification (NCBI taxonomy): domain Eukaryota; kingdom Metazoa; phylum Chordata; class Mammalia; order Artiodactyla; family Delphinidae; genus Delphinus; species Delphinus delphis. The sequence continues at coordinate 59,541,286 of NC_082688.1, forward strand.
CCACTCTCACCACTCTTATTCAACATAGTTCTGGCAGTTTTAGCCACAGCAATCAAAAAAGAAAAAGAAATAAAAGGAATCCAAATTGGAAAAGAAGAAGTAAAGCTGTCACAGTTTGCAGATGACATGATACTATACATAGAGAATTCCAAAGATGCTACCAGAAAACTACTAGAGCTAATCAATGATTTTGGTAAAGTAGCAGGATACAAAATTAATGCACAGAAATCTCTGGCATTCCTATACACTAGTGATGAAAAATCTGAAAGTGAAATCAAGAAAACACTCCCATTTACCACTGCAACAAAAAGAATAAAATATCTAGGAATAAACCTACCTAAGGACACAAAAGACCTGTATGCAGAAAATTATAAGACACTGATGAAAGAAATTAAAGATGATACAAATAGATGGAGAGATATACCATGTTCTTGGATTGAAGAATCAACATTGTGAAAATGACTCTACTACCCAAAGCAATCTACAGATTCAATGCAATCCCTATCAAACTACCACTGGCATTTTTCACAGAACTAGAACAAAAAATTTCACAATTTGTATGGAAACACAAAAGACCCCTAATAGCCAAAGCAATCTTGAGAACGAAAAATGGAGCTGGAGGAATCAGGCTCCCTGACTTCAGACTATACTACAAAGCTACAGTAATCAAGACAGTATGGTACTGGCACAAAAAGAGAAATATAGATCAATGGAACAGGATAGAAAGCCCAAAGATAAACCCACGCACATATGGTCACCTTATCTTTGATAAAGGAGGCAAGAATATACACTGGAGGAAAGACAGCCTCTTCAATAAGTGGTGCTGGGAAAACTGGACAGGTACATGTAAACATATGAGATTAGAACACTCCCTAACACCATACACAAAAATAAGCTCAAAATGGATTAAAGATCTAAATGTAAGGCCAGACACTATCAAACTCTTAGAGGAAAACATAGGCAGAACACTCTATGACATAAATCACAGCAAGATCCTTTTTGACCCATCTCCTAGAGAAATGCAAATAAACACAAAAATAAACAAATGGGACCTAATGAAAGTTCAAAGCTTTTGTACAGCAAAGGAACACATAAAGAAGACCAAAAGACAACCCTCAGAATGGGAGAAAATATTTGCAAATGAAGCAACTGACAAAGGATTAATCTCCAAAATATACAAGCAGCTCATGCAGCTCAATAGCAAAAAAAAAAAACAACCCAATCCAAAAATGGGCAGAAAACCTAAATAGACATTTCTCCAAAGAAGATATACAGATTGCCAACAAACACATGAAAGAATGTTCAACATCATTAATCATTAGAGAAATGCAAATCAAAACTACAATGTGATATCATCTCAGACTGGTCACAATAGCCATCATCAAAAAATCTGGAAACAGTAAGTGCTGGTGAGGGTGTGGAGAAAAGGGAACCCTTATGCATTGTTGGTGAGAATGTAAATTGATACAGCCACTATGGAAAACAGTATGGAGGTTCCTTAAAAAACTACAAATAGAACTACCATATGACCCAGCAATCCCATTACTGGGCATATACCCTGAGAAAACCATAATTCAAAAAGAGTCATGTACCACAATGTTCATTGCAGCACTATTTGTAACAGCCAGGACATAGAAGCAACCTAAGTGTCCATCGACAGATGAATGGATAAAGAAGATGTGGCACATATATACAATGGAATATTACTCAGCCATAAAAAGAAACTAAATTGTGTTATTTGTAGTGAGGTGGATGTACGTAGAGTCTGTCATACAGAGTGAAGTAATTTAGAAAGAGAAAAACAAACACCATATGCTAACACATATATATGGAATCTAAGAAAAAAAAAAAGATCATGAAGAACCTAGGGGTAAGATGGGAATAAAGACACAGACCTACTAGAGAATGGACTTGAGGATATGGAGAGGGGGAAGGGTAAGCTGTGACAAAGTGAGAGAGTGGCATGGACATATATACACTACCAAATGTAAAATAGATAGCTAGTGGGAAGCAATCCCATGGCACAGGGAGATCAGCTCGGTGGTTTGTGACCACCTAGAGGGGTGGGATAGGGAGGGTGGAAGGGAGGGAGACACAAGAGGGAAGAGATATGGAAACATATGTATATGTATAACTGACTCACTTTGTTATAAAGCAGAAACTAACACACCATTGTAAAGCAATTATACTCCAGTTAAAATGTTAAAAAAAAAAAAAAAAGAAACCAATGGAAACAAACAGCAGTGTTAAGTATTGCTGCCAAAAGGATTTCTAGAGACCTCGAATGTTGGGTGGGGAGTGCCATGCTGTCCTTTATGTCTGTTATATTATCCACTGTCTATTGTCCTTCAGTTCTACTTCTATCTACAACCTCAGCTATAGTGGTTCCACTTGTTCTTCAGTTATTAAGTATAAAAAGCTTATCCTTAATCAATCCTTCTGCATTACATAATTATACTTACTAGTACTTAGAGTGCATTAGTGTAAGTCGATTTGTATACCCTATGGATACACACACACACACACACACACACTCACATATCTATTCCTATTTGAAATAGGCTAGTCTTTTTTTTTTTTAACATTTTTATTGGAGTACAACTGCTTTACAATGGTGTTTTAGTTTCTGCTTTATAACAAAGTGAATCAGTTATACATATACATATATCCCTACATATATCCCCATATTCTCTTCCGTCTTGCATCTCCCTCCCTCGCACCCTCCCTATCCCACCCTTCTAGCTGGTCACAAAGCACTGAGCTGATCTCCCTGTGCTATGCGACTGTCTTATTCACCACTGTATTCCTGGGAAGAATTATTTGAGTGAAACAATTCTGAATAAGGAATCTCATAACTTGGTAATTACCACCACCAGCCTCCTCAACTTGTCTGTCCTCTTTGGCCTGGAGTAGTTACAACACTGACATGGGAGGGAGCATGGGATTGTGCAAAAAGGTCTGATTTTGAAGCAAAACAAATCACTTTCTAATCCTGGATATTCCACTTATTAGATTTTGGCTTCAGGGATGCTACACAACTATTTTAATCCCTTGATAACCCTTCTATTAAAATAGAGATGGTACTAGCTTCCTCCTCTATTCTTCAGGATTATAATAGTCTTAGAGAAAATACATATATAAGAGCTGTTCTATTGTTGGAACACAAACTGGAAGTAAACTGTGGTCAAAACTGGTAAGTAGAAGCTGTGGTGGTCTTCAATGATGCTGATCTTAACTCACATATTTTATGTTGCCTATATGATTTCTACCACTTGAGAACACTTCTTATACCAGGACAACCTATTTCAAAGAATAGTCTTTGTTGTAGGGGCATCATTACAGCCTATAAAAATAACTGAAATATTTGTTTCCTTGACCAGTCTGAGAGAAGCTGACAAATTTCATGTCTAATCATCCAACATGTTTTATGCTAAACAATTTTTCTGTTAAAAAATCTAAACCAATACATTTAAATTTAGGAAATGTTTTTTCATAAAGACTTGTTAATGGATATTGCCACAGTAAAACAAGCACAATTCATCTTTTATTGGAAACATCTTCATCCAAATCAAGCACTTTACATATTTAATAAATAGCCTTATGTTTTACCACAAATGAACTACCAAGTGTTTCATAATTGCTAAACTGCTTTGTTGCATTTATATAAATCTATTTGAATATAATATATTCCTATGAACATATTTAAAGGACCATTTGCCCCCAAAATGCCTTATTGGCTGAAAAAAAGAAAAGAACTTTTGCATATTCTGAAGCAGCTAAACAAAATGTTGTTAAACTTTTTCAGGATGTCTGATCCCAAGATAACCCTAGTAGCTAAAGCACCATCACTACTGAAGTTGTTTGTAAGGTGCAAATCTGTAGTAATAGCTGGTGAACTGGAAAAAAATTCTGCAACATCAAAGGTGGATCTCGATTATCCTATGCAGGAAATAATAAACACTATCATACTGAGATGAGAAAAATCTCACAATATTAATGATAATAATGAAGAAAAAAAGTTAAAGCTTATTTTCTCTTAGTGGCACAATTAACAGGAAATAAGGATTCTTTAACTGCAGATTATTAGGTTACATGAGTAACTGTTGCATTAGAAAATCTAATCAGTAAGATGTAAATAAGCAAATTACCAGCTGTCAAAAACATTACCACTATCAAACTAAATGAGCTTCCCCTAGGCAAGCTAACATTGCTTTTGCCTGAAGGCCAGACCAAATATGAATCATGAGGAAGACAAGTCATATAAATAGAATAGCTTTTAAATTAATTCTTTCTGAATAGATGAACTTGAAAAATAAACTTTAAAACTCATTTCTAAAGTTGGTAACAACAAAGTAACTGTGATGACGGCTGACTACCGTAGGCCAGATTGAGTATTCCTCAATGACCTCTCACTTCTTGCTTTTAAATTAACATAAATGTGATTATATAATATTGAATTGACTAGTACACATAGCTATCCCATAGGGCAGACTAAAATGTGATTTTCAACATGAAAAGTTGTAGATAAAAGCAGTGTGGTGATTTGTATGTATTTGCTGAACTGGAAGGCAACTGTTTAATGCTACCTTGGCTAACTACTCAAAAAAATTGATTCAGTAATGTCTTTAGAGGCCAAATATACAAGGTATATATACACACGTATTTTCCCATCCTGACAACTTTATTTTGTCCGCTATTTACACAGATACACCCTAAAAAAAGTTGAAAATAAAATATTAAAGGTATTTAATTTTGCTTTTATTTAATCTGATTATTTACAGTATTTTAGTCCATTCATTACCTGTAGAAAGTAAAATGAATGGGTTGAGGAGTGAGGGGGACCTTCTGTAAAGATTTTGGGAAAAAAAAAAAAAAAAAAGGAAAGAAAAGTGCCCATATACAAGGGTGTCTTGAAATTACACTGGTTTCTGTATCAGTGTCAAAAAGTCAAGAGTTCCACCTGAAGGTTAAACAAATTTAAAGTTAGCCATCTGAGTTTCAGGGAAACTAGGGAAGTTGTGCCTGCCATTGTGGGGCTAGTTAACAAGATCAACGTGAAGGACAAACGATCATCCTAGGGAATGCTATGGGTATTTTGGAAATGGAGTTTACATTTGATCTCTTAAGGGACTTCCCTCAATATGGTTACAGGGGCTGACCTTGGGGAAAAAAGTTTAACGCGTTACTTTTAACTTTGTTTTTTTTTTCACCATGTCCTATCAGCTTGTTTGGGGACTCTACCTGACTAACCTCATCCTTAGTTGTTAACCTCATCTACCTGCCCACTAAGACTCACTGAAGTAGTGAATACAAATATTCTAAAAGAAGGTATTTTTTAATGGAGACCCTCACCAGGTGTCACTTAGACTTGAAGAAATGGATGAGATGTGTAGTGCCCTAATAGGTAACATACAGTTGAATAATGAAGCTACACAAAGTGATTAAATGAGCTTTCTGGGGCTTTCGGAGGCTGGAGGCAAAGGTATTAGTAAGTAACACCTAGACACTGACTCTGCCTCCCCAGATCCTTACATTTTTTCCCCCAGTTTGAGAAGTATCTTTACTGATGCTGATTTTGTCTGGAGAATAAAAAAGAATCAGATCTCTGTTTCTTTTTAAAGGCTTACATGGTATAAATTCCCCAAGAAGAGGGATGAAACCCAAAGTGAATTTACACTGAGGTTAAGAACTGCACTTTTCAGGCTTCCCTGGTGGCGCAGTGGTTGAGAGTCCGCCTGCCGATGCAGGGGACACGGGTTCGTGCCCCGGTCCGGGAGGATCCCACATGCCGCGGAGCGGCTGGGCCCTTGAGCCATGGCCGCTGAGCCTGCGCATCCGGAGCCTGTGCTCCGCAACGGGAGACGCCACAGAACTGCACTTTTCAGATTCTATATCATTCTACCCTGGGGTTAAGAACTTAGGTGAAATGATTACCGATTTCTGCTGCATGTAAATATGTAGTGCTGTTATATCTGTTGTGTCTTCCTTCTGTCACTTTTTAAAAAGTGTTTAACTCCAGTTAAATCCCAAATGTAGTTTAATTTTATTGTATGAGTGATGTGGGTGGAGGTAGGTAGGGGCTGGTGGTAGGGGTCTGCTCACACATATGTGTGAGTGTTTCCTCCTAGCCAATTTATAGCCTAACCTGAACCAGCATATCTATTGTGTTGGGAGGCTTTTGAAACCTGTCTGAATATTCCTTAGAGATATAGCTATATAGAGATTATCATGTTTGGTATCCAGAATCAGAGAAGTTGAAGAAAAAATCTATATAACCCATACTATACATATTATTCACAGGCTATTTATTCTCTCTGCTATGTTTTCTTTTTAGGCATAAAAAATACTGGAATTAGTAACCATATGCATTTTTAAGCATTTTACGTCCATTATTAAATATAACATTACCAACAATTCTCTAAAATAGATTTATATTATTACTCTCATTTTACCAATGACTTTGAGAGGTAACTACGTTGGCCAAGACTGCAAAGCTAGAAAGCAGCAGAGCAGGGATTTAAATTTAAATACGACCACAAGTTTCACTCATCAATTCCAAAAATAAAGGAATTCTATGTGCATGCATGTATATGTATGTGTGTGAGTACATACTTTTCTTGACTTATGACTTATATGCATTTGAAATTTGTAGGCTAATATGTGAAATATCTGTAACTGGAGTCTCAAGTCCTTTCAGCACTTACTGGAGTAAATATCACCCTTTCTGTATATTTGCTCAAAAGCAATTATGATGAAGCCATAATAACCCTACATTCATCACATAAACTTCATGAATACGAAAATTTAACTGAAATAACAACCTGCAAATGTCATCATATTGTCTATTTTTCTTCACTTCTTCTCCTTGTTAAATTATGGATAACTTTATTTTGAAAATGTATTCTGGTTCATTAAATATTTTTTAAATACTACTCAAATATATGTTGATAACACTTAAGATAATCTCAACTTATATAAACTTCATCATTTCTTCATCATTCACGACTTAAATTTCTTTTTAACTAAACTACACAGTATCAAATTAGAATTTGGCCTAGTAAAGTATTTCCTAAATACCATATACTTGAGAACTAATCATAATTTTTGTTGTATCACATACCTACCATCCATACTATAATTTACCTGCTGTGTTAACTGGCTGCTTTATTACAAGAATGGAGCTTTATATTGCTGCTGTAATGAAAATCAATGTAACTTTTCATTGTTTTGACTTAATCATAAAAATAAACACAGTCAAAAGCATATTATTAAATTTTAGTTAGATATCTTTGCCATTGAGTATGAGACCTATTCTTTTTGTTAAAAACAAAATTATTGGAAATACGTGGGTTGCTAAAAATATGCTAGTATAAAAATGAGTATTTCTTCTTAAGAATCAGAAGCAGGGAATAAGGTAATAACTTTCTCAATATGTGGTTTAAATTTACTGAGATGATTTTGTGTGTCTCAAGTGGAAGTGATATTAATGAACATTTAAAATCTTGTCTGATAAATCAAGGTTGATCACAAAATACAAACTGTTTTAAACTAGCATTCAACACCTGGTAAAGGTCCAGAAAAAATCTTGAATTAAGACAAAGTGATGAAATTGGACTGTGGGAACCACAGGATGTGAATTTGAATTCTTACTCTGGTACTTACTAGCTATGATGTCTTATATAAAACTGCATTAACCTATCTGAGCCTGTTTCCTTATTTGTTAGCAGCCATTGATACTCAGTTCTAAAATCTATTAATTTGTAATTGCAAAATGTACTTATCTATCATTTCTATTTTATCTGGTGGGATACTTTTTAACAAGACATATCCCCAGTCTGCTACTTTGTTATCCAATGGTAGAGTCCATTTAAGAAAGGCACGATAAATGTTTGATTCTTTTACTTCATATACTAGGTTTCAAGATAATAATTTAATTGCTGCACATTCTCTGAAGGAAAGCAATTAATTTTTAAAGTATCATTTTTACTCATAGATTTACATGTGTTTGATAAATTTCCATTCATTGCAATGACTAATTTATTAATGGCAAATTAACTCAATAGTGGCCTCTTCAAGTTATTTTCTGAATTCTTTTGACATAAACCTAGAGCTTTTTATATCTTGCTATCTGGTTTGAAAAGACATCTCAGACTCATCTTCTCCTAGACCTGCCATTTCTCCAAGAAACCTTGGTTTTCTTTAGTGGGACATAATATTTCAGTAACATAATCTGGGTGCTACATAGATACTAATTGCTACTGGCTCAGTGATTGCTTCTTGGTCTTTACAGCAGAAGAGCTAGGATGAACACACACACACACCATATATACACACACACACACACATATATATACACACACATATATATGTATATACACACACACACATATACACAAGCATATAACAATGTAGTTTTCAAGAAAAAAAATTCTTAATACTAATACTTTCAATGCAAATTCAAGACTACAGAATTTTTATTAAGTCTCTTCCATATTGCACCCTTCGCCTCTTTTCCACATCAAAAATCCTGATGCCTGAAGATATAGAGGATAATAGAATAAAAATATCCCATCATAATTGCTCATTTTTTTAATGTACTTTACACAGAGGACAATCGCAGAGTAACAACAGTAACATTATCACCACAAATATGAGTAATAAAAATAATTTTTAAAATTTGAATATGCTCTCTGATAATCCCTTTTTATATATACATATGATTAATCTTCATTTCTGAAATGATTATTTCTTTTATTTCTAATAATTTCCTAAACTCTGTCACTTCATTTCTGAGATTCTCTAATGCTGATTAACGTTGTCCTTTGTAATTTTCCTAATTTCGTGTACATTATTTTGAAATGTTGTGTCACAGTTTTTAATCATTTTTGTGGGCATGCTTTTCTGGGATGATTTTATTTTCTGTCAAAATAATTTTTTTTAGAGGATTCAATTAGCTAATCCAGGGACAGTGCCAGGCGCAAAGTACTTTCTCAGAATTAACAGATTTTTAGTTCCTCCAGTAGTTAATTACTGATTACAAAATGATACAAAAGTATATGTACAATTATTCTACTACTTAGTAGTTCTAAGATGTGAACACTTTTAATAAAATCTTTAGCTAATTGACCTGCTAAGGAAAGTCTTCAGATAATAAATTAGGCATTTTTTTTTGAAGCTTTTCTTATAGTTACCCTACCTCCCAATCAATAAAGTACTCAAAGTAGTGCTTACACTATCATCTAGTTATTCATGACTAAAAATGTTGAGCTCTTAAAAAGGTGATAACCTTAAAATGGATTTGATACTGCTCACTTCCATGTATTTTAACTGTTTTCAAATGTAATATAATATTGTAACTGATATTTTTCTATAAAATATGTTTACATAAAGTTATGAGAAAATATAATCTTGCATATTTATTATGTCTACTATTTTTAATTTATCTAAAACAAGCCAATAAAAATCATTGGAGTATTCTACTACTGATGCATTGTTATGCTTAAAAGGATGAGGTGTAGTGGGAAATAACAGTTTAAAAAATATTTTACATTCATCTATGACATTGCTCCTTATGATTAGAAGGCCTACAAAATATTATGTAGAATACTGTGTTTAAAATTATGGAACATCAATTCAAATTGGAGTTGACATTTTCTACACTACATATGTCTATAAACAGGTCACATTTATTTACATAAGACTACTTATAGTGATGTTCTTTTTCAGAATATCTACATCTAACCTAAAAAGAATCACAATCGTTTGATTTCTACTAATTTATTAATATTTGAACTATGCTAAATATAAGAAATAAATAAAACAAGCCCATGTTTATCCAGTGGATATTAAGCATATACAATAAATTCTACATTAAATGTACAAAACTACAAATCTGTGGTGATCATCTTGATCTGCTCTTAAAATTTTATAGATAACAGACTTGTGGGTACCAAGGGGAAGGGGGTTGGGGGAGGGATGGAGTGGGAGGTTGGGGTCAGCAGATGTAAGCTTTTATATATGGAATGCATAAACAATAAGGTCCTACTGTATAGCACAGAGAACTATATTCAGTATCATATGATAAACCATAATGGAAAAGATTAATATATATATATATAAAACTGAATCAACTTGCTGTACTTCCCAAATTAACATGACACTGTAAATCAACTGTACTTCAATAAAAATAAATTTTTTAAATAGGTTGAATACACACACACAAAAATTCATTTCCTCTGGTTTCGTGTGGCCAAGTGATGTTCTTAAAGAAAATCTCTAAAATATGATTTGTAAACTATGTGTCTGAAACATGATTTTTAACATTTGAAAGGCTATGTGGCGGTATGTTAGCTATTTTTTGACAATACATTAGCCATCACAATTATGTGGTGTTTTTCCATATGCATGATAACATTAAACAAACCCACTACATTAAATGAGGTGCTAAGATTTAGTAATTATTAGTTCATTTAATAATTAAGCATGTTACAATTACAATTTTTTGTTAGCTCAAGAAGTAAACCTGACATACCACAGACTTAGAAATTAATTTTAATAATAGAAACCTACATTACAATTATTACCATTATCACTTTGTACAGGCTCGCTGTTTTGAGAAACTAATCTGTTACATACTTGTTACCATTTCAATTACATTTGCAACAATTATGTGTGTTTAAAAGAAATCATATTCATTCACTTAACAAGTATTTGAGTACCTATAATAAGGTAAACCCTGTTCCTTTTGCATAGTTATCAATAAAACTGTGGCATTTGGTTAATAGTCCCACACGGCACAAAGTGGAAACCTCCAACATGTTTCCTTAAGCTTAATAACGCTCAACATTATAATGTAGAAAAAAATTCAGTTTTACAGTTGCATTTTAAAAACTCATATACACCTCTTCTCTTAAAAGCTTCAGAAATATTTTTGTGAATTCACAGTAAAAAAATAAAGTCTAAAAAAGGCTTCATTACTACTGATAGGGAGCACCTTTTATATGTAAATTTGACAGATTGTTTTTCATTTGTAAATGTAATGACCTCATGCCATTTTTGTGAATATTTGCCTTTTTAAACATTTTTTTAGTATACATTCTATTTTGAAAATGATATTACAGATCACTATTTATCAACAGTGATAGAAAATGTGCCTGATATTTGTTAAATGGGAAGGGGGCTTATAAAAAATATGCCTGTTTTTGATAAACAAATGTAACATCTTCTACATATAACAATTTCTTAATCTTATTAATCTCCTAAGAAGCAGAGTTCACTTCCATCGATGGAAGCCAAAGGAGACAAAGCTTCCTCTTCCTGTGTCTTGGCAGCTAGAACATGAACATGTTAAAGTTCTCCCTTCATCATCTCCAAAGGTACGTAGGGGTTAGATAGAATTTTGCCCCAAGTTTCCCTCATTATTAACCCAGTGAACCCCCCAAACCATCCTGTTTATTCTGTCAGTTCCCAAGTATGCATTTGGAAAAGATAACTGAGCAACCAGAAGAATCCTTTCACTATTACTTCTGGAAGTAAGTGCTATATCGGCAGGGATACCAACTAAAAGCCTCCAGGGCCATTTCTCCCTATCCGAACAATTAATGGAAATCAGTATTATTCCTCTGAGGACAGCCCTCAATTAGTGTACTATCCAGGACTTTAAATACATAAGATGGTGATTCCTACTGCATCCTAATTTTCCAGTTTGGCCAGTAGAGAAGTGGTTAGGTCCTGAAGAAGAGTATTGAATTAGAAAATGTTTCATTGATTAGGAATTCCAGTTTCAGTTCTGAATGTGGTTCCCTTCCTTGAGGCAAGATTGTAGCCTCTGGATCACAGTATATAGATATTAATCTAATAAATACTTTTTCTCCAGCTTAGGAAAGATCAAGATATATTTTAATCTGGTAGTACGAGTCCAATTTTACCACTTTCCTTTATTATTATATTAGCCACTCAATGCTGTCTCACAATATAATAGCCAGGGTCCTTAGTAAAAGGACCATTCCATAGGACGTAAGCCGTTCTATTAGTTGATGACATATCACTAGGACCAAGGTAGCAAGGAGAAGGTATCCTGGATATCTCAGTACAATATACATATGTTAGTACAAAACACTGGTACATGAACTTTCAGTGAAGTTTCTGGGTATCCAATAACCTTGGCCTTGGTAGGGTAACACATTTCAAAGTAAAGGACACTTGTGCCCCCTGCCATTAGCTAAGAGGCACAACACTTGGCCTCTTACGGAATGTAATAACCAGCATATTTTGCTATACTGCTCTGAGCCATTCATCAGTTACTTGAAAGGATGCCACTTTCGATAAGACTCAGAAAAAAAGACGGCTCTCTAACTTTTCAAGGTGGTGGTGCAAGAATCTCTGCCACTGAGCATATTCAAAGGTATACACAATGTCTTTGGCACATTGGGATAGAGTATGCAGAAAGGAACAAGCCCTCAGATGAGAATCTCATGGGATGCCACTGGGGTTTTGGACAAATCCATGCCTTCTTCAGCATGTAAATTGTCTCCTTTGACAAATAGCTCCTGGCCGGCACTAAAATTTAATAAAGTCTGAATAGGTAACCATAGGACACAGGTGGCCCTGTAACCTTACAGAACTAGGTATCGCCTGATCTATTTGCTCCAAAGTTCGGAATGTGCGATATAGGACGCCATCTTGTGGCAGAAATAAAATCATCTGAAGTAATTTTTCAAGCAAACTGTGCACACTTTCAGTGCCAGCCTCCTACCAGGCTGTTAAGCTCTTCCATACTAACTCTGATCTCGTGTACAATAGAATAGTCAATGACCAGTTAGTGAGGAGGAAAATAATGGAGTCAGTTTTGTAATAAGTACTGAATGATATTCTAGTACTAGCTAGTAATTACTGCTGCAGAATTGTACTCCCATTCCAGTTATCCTTGAAAGACTATGAAGGAAGCTAATCCTTTTAGTATAAGGACATTTTAGCAGTCTGTTTTATGGTCCACATCTTTCTGGAAAGGGTGACGGTCTTATGTAAAAATCTACACTAATTCATGGATAGTTTGGACAATTATTTGGGGAAATGGGAAAAACAAGCCTCAAGGATTAGTAACAAGACAGTTTAGGGAAGAAGGGTGTGGAAAGACTTCCTGGAATAGCCACAGAATATGAAATATATATGTTCCATCTGAAGGCTTGGTGTTTTTTTTTTGTTTTTTTTTTTGTTTTTTTTGCGGGACGCGGGCCTCTCACTGTTGTGGCGTCTCCCATTGCGGAGCACAGGCTCTGGACGCGCAGGCTCAGCGGCCATGGCTCACGGGCCTAGTCACTCCACGGCATGTGAGATCTTCCTGGACCGGGGCACGAACCCGTGTCCCCTGCATCGGCAGGCAGACTCTCAACCACTGCGCCACCAGGGAAGCGCTATCTTTTAATTTTAAACGTCATATGTGTATATAAATAAATATAAAATTTACTTAAAATACAAGTTCCTGGTGGAAAAATACAGTATTTTTACAACACTCGAGACCTAGCCTTGAGTTGAGCACCTGCCATGTTCAAGGCTAAAAAATAGTTTCAGAAATTGAAGCATTTAATTTATAAATTAAAAAAATATAAAACAAGCCAACCAGTCTTGTTAGCATAGAAAATCTCTAATGCAGGTATTATGCTATAGCTGGGATATACATATTATTAACTTTAAGTACCATTTTTTAATAAATTATTAAAATACCACCTTTTCCCATTTATAGCTGTAAATGGTGATCATGACTATTCTGTTAATCACATTCCAGTGTTTTCAAAGAGAAAACTGTATTACTAAGTCAAAAACTCTTATCTGCCATTTTCCACCATTTTGTTCATAAGAAAATTCAGTTGTAGATCCACATCCAAGATGTGGAGGCAAGGACCAGTGGGAATGAGATAGAGTTTCTGTCCTGCAGAGTGTGTCCCTCAGAGCAAATTATAGGATCTCATCATGAGTGTGTGCAAGGTGAAGAGAGTAAATTTAAGTGAAATTTGGGCTCTTTTCATTACCCACAGACTTCTAATATGGTTCAATGTTCCAAATAGTAGGGTCTTTCAGTCAGTGGTAATATTCAAAGTCATGTCCTATTTTCTATGACATGTTGCACTGAATCATGCCCAAGTAATGAACTTGAGGTGAAAAGAAAGAATCTGTGAATGTTTGGTAGAGAGTCCTCAGCAAGAGGACATGAATTATTTTAAAAGATCTAGAATCCTAAGCAAAGAAACGGCGAGTCATAAAGCCAATCTTATAAACTGGGCTGGCTGTGCAAACCTGGCAATGTTTACAGAAGGCTGCAGTTAAATAAGTAAGCAGGCTGCCAACTACAGAACTACTTTCAGTTCTACTTCTGTAGGAATAGGGTGTCTCACATATTTAGGTCAGAGCAGGAGAGAGTGAGGCAGAAGCCACAGTTTGATGATCTCTAGCACCAGCAACTGGAAGAAAAAAGGCTACCAAGAAATTAATCTACATATGTCTTGAGGAAGACTAACTCCTAGAGTTATAAAAATTATGTAACTAGGCACAGAAATTAACTTTCTATTTTTAATATTTGCTATTTGGAAATTATCTTAAAGAGATGATAACACACCTCCCCACCAGGCAAGATATTTAGTTTCTCAATTTAACACTTTGTTCTCACCCAAATAATCACCAGATTGCCTATCTTTACACCTGTATGTAAAACACTGCAGAGAGGGGTATTTTACAGCCTGTATATCCAGAAGCATTCACAATAAAAATTGTTCAATATCTTCTCCAACGTTTTAAGTTTTCACAAAGTTGATCCAAAGGTTAAAGTAAAAACAAATCAGAAAAAAAAAATCAGACTCTAGTAAAGTGTTTGAACAACTTTAGCAAGATGATGTTATAGAAAATACACAGCTATTTTCTCTTGAAACTTCATCTTTATAGAAATTAAGCCCCAAAAACTATACTAAATATTTTTCCTGCCATTTCAATGGAGTTTTTATAAAATAAATTCCTTTTAGGCAATTTGACTCATGAGAGCAAAATTATTTGAACACATAGGACGTACGGGTCTGAAAAAATGGTGTGCAGAAGAGCTACTAAGAAAGTTCACAGATTTCTAGACTCCATGTCAAGGGGTTCTGATTTTGCAGTTTGAAGATAAAGCCTGGAAATTTATTTTTAACCAAACCACCTAGATCATTACTCTGCCAAACACCAAATAAACCAGAGATGAAAGAAAAATGAAACTGAAGGGTCTTAGTACTGACACTGTTTGGACACTAGAAGTGGAATATTGAGGACTGGAGGGAAAAGGATTTGCTTTTGATGGACTAAAAACTGCCAAAATCATCTTTGAAGGAAGCCATGTTTTTACCCACAGGAGAATTAAAGAGAGTGAAGGGGTATGATAAAGCTTTTATCTTGGGCAAAACCGATGCAGTGACAGTGCTGGGATGTGTGAAACCAGCAGAGAAAATACCATGCCATAAAATATAAAATTGCCCAAGAAAGCCAGGAAAAAAAAAATAACATTCAGACATACAAGTATTCAGGTTACTTTTCTAAAGAGTTTTGACTTTAAAAATATTATTAAATTCCCCCCCTCAAAAAATTACCTTTAACTTAGTTCTTAAGTGTAAAGAATAAAAACTATTAATAAAAACTATTTTTCTCTGTCCCCACTCATGACTAAAAGGGAATAACTGAAGCAACCAAACCACACTTGACACTTTACCCCAAAAGTGATTACTTTGTCATTTTCACTGCAATGGGACACATATGCCATCCACAACAAATTACTAATGTGCCTATGATATTCTGCAAATAAATACAATGTATTTTTACTTGTGAGTACCATCTGCAGGATTTCAAGCATGCAAAATATTTTGATGCTTCAGGGAATTTTATATAATTGATGCTGTATTTTTCTGAGAATGCTTCAAATGACTGATTATGAAAGATTTGCCCAGTTCCACTTACATTAACTCTTGAAAATAATATCCCCACATTCTCTGACTTCAATTTCAGCAGTCAACCCACTTCTTCACCAGTACCCCATTTAACCTCCTCCAAATCGCTGCCGCTTTATATGAAAAAAGAACAAACCCCACAGGTGATCTAGGTAATGTAATAGTATTTCCTCCAGAAGTATTTGGTTATCTTTCAGTAACCATTAAAACAAAGACAGATAGCAGGCTCCCTTCACATATTAGCTGGGTACTGTGTCATCACCACTATCCCCTTCTTTCTGTTGTCATGAGAGCTCTCCAGGCAAGGCCAAATCCTCTTGCCAGATAGCTACTCTTGAATAGGAGGCCTCCTAATCATCCCAGACTTACCAGAACCATCTGGTCCTTGGGAAGTTACCTTGGAGCATTAAAATGGGAGCTTGTAGGGCTGTCTGTGGAGCTGAGATCTCAGGCTGGGAAATGAAACTGCTTTGCCTTTTCACTGAACCAGCTGAGATACCTGCCCATAGGTGATGTACCTCACACTTTTTAAAAGAGGCAGCCCCACATGATGAAGCTACATCCTGCTAGAGCAGCCCCCAGTAAGAAGTGGCAGAAAACGAAAATCACACTAAGGTAGCAGCAGCCCACGTGATTCACAATCAGCATTGACAGGATTTTTCTCATGTAGAAGGACTTATGAACAAGTCAAATGAGCTGGGATCCAAACTGAGAGCAGTGGAAGGGGAGAAAGAAAAAAAAAAAAACACTTTAAAGGGCCTCTAATAAACTATACCCCACTTAGGAGTCTTCTATTTTTTTTTCTGATCTTATGAGTTAACCCATGGATTTAACATTGTAATTTTCAGAAGCAATACCTGCAGAGCCAAATATTCTTTAGTGCCTTTTCTCTTATGCTCATTTATGCCATTACATTTAGTACCCAAATCCCATTAACTCCAAATAGAGATGCTGTTTGTCCCATTAATAAGCATATATATATAGTTTATCTCATTTCATCATCACAACTATTCAAACGGCAGGTGATAAAAAGACTGGGAGGCTTAGAGAAGCAAGTATCCTGTCCAATATGACACAGTCTCTCACGTTGGGTACATCCAAGCTTTGAAACCTGGAAATTTGACCCCAGTGGCGATGGCCTCAACCAATATTTCTGTCTATTCAGTAAAATATGTTAAAGAAGAAACTCTATCACACAAAACAGGTAATGTATCAAATGAGTATATCTTCATTTATTTCATTAGAAGGATGTTTTTCAAAAAGGTGCTCATGTGGACAGAATATTTTCATACCCTTGTTTCCCTTCCTTGTAAAAAAAAAAAAAAAAAGTATAGCTCTTTGATCCTCAACGTCCCCAATTACTAAAAATAAATCAATTGCCTTGATAACCTACTGAATGTCTCTGAAAATCAACTAATCAAAAATGCCCATTTTAGTAATTTCTACTCAATATCAGGGAATTCAAGATATACTCTAAGTTGAGGCAAAGAAATGTCTGAGCATATCCAAATATCTGAAAACCAGGATGTTTTCGTGTATTTGGAGGGTGGTCACTTAAAGTGGAGAGTTATTAATACACTTTCTAGATAAAATTGCAATGGAGGAAGCTAGCTGTGTTTTATTGGGGGAATTTGCCCCCAAATTACTCAGTAACTTCCATCTGACCCCCCAAAATCAACTTATTCAGGTAGAATCTACACCAACTATTTTCATAAGAAGTGATTCTGAAGAAAAACATATGCCCGGATTAAAATAAAAAAACAAGTAGTGAGAAAAAGATGAAACAGTGAACCCAGACACCAAATAAATCGAACTGAAGGGAATTGTGATCAACAATGTTGGCTTTCAACGTTTTTACACGAAAGCAGTTGACTGACTTTACATGCACAGATCTGGCAAAATGAGAACAAAAAGTCAAGATATTAGTATCTTCTAAATTTATATATGGAAGTCTGACTGTAACGCTATTGTCTATCCTGATTTTTTAAAAAGAATGATGATGAGGCAAGAAGGGCAAAGAATCTCCATGTGTAACAAAGGGAACTGTTGTGAATTATTCTAGATTTCAAGGAGAAGCACATTTGTCTCAGGTATGATTGCTAAGCTCTTGACTGGCATTTTGATATCTTAGTTCACCATCTTCAGATACCAGTAGGTATCCCAATGGAAGCAACACTAGCTGTGTGCTAATTTAATAGCTGGATCTTATATCCAGTTGATGTTCCACCCAAAATCAGCAAACCTTTTAACAACCAAATTAAAATCTTCAAACACTTCTTTTGAACACAGCAATAAAACTGTGGGTAGTTAGTTACCCATTAGACTTTAACATAGTAAAGTCAGAGAAGAGCCCACCCAAAATAAAACCTGGTCTGTCCAGAACCCAACTCAGCTCCTCATCAGGAGCATCCATCAGTATAATTAAAAAATAAATGCACAGGGCTTCCCTGGTTGGTGCAGTAGTTGAGGGTCTGCCTGCCGATGCAGGGGACACGGGTTCGTGCCCTGGTCCGGGAAGATCCCACATGCCACGGAGTGGCTGGGCCCGTGAGCCATGGCCGCTGAGCCTGCGCGTCCGGAGCCTGTGCTCCGCAACGGGAGAGGCCACAAGAGTGAGAGGCCCGCGTACCGCAAAAAAATAAAAATAAAAATGCACAGATGGCATCCATAAACAAGTCTCAGAGCCAGAACAGGCTATGCTGTCAACTCTTGCTAACAGAGTCACCTAAATGAGTTACCTACATAATCCAAATCAACAAACACCAGCTGTCACAACCCAACTCCACTGCCCAGGTGACTTAAATTGAACTCTGGAACATAAAGTTGCCATGTAGATATGCTGAATTCTTCAAGGATATTAAAAACTGGTTATCTTTTATTTTTTTAGACACTCAAACTTTGATATTTCCAGTGATCTTTTTTCTTTGTAGGAATCAGATGCAATATAAGTCTTGCAACTTGAAAGATCAAGAATTATGCTGAAGGCAGGAAAGAATCCTAGCTCATAGCTTAGTAAAGATGTGGAGTTAGCATGCAACTGTAAATTATTATTGTTGTTATTAATAATATTATTGGCACTGCTATTATCCTGGTTTGCTACTTAATTCACTGACTGAAGAAACATACAAGGCTTGTGCAATGTTTTCTAGAGTCATAGGATGAATTTCAGACAATCCACAACTAAAATAATAAATGAATAGGGGAAGGAGAGATTTAATCTTAAGCAAGACCCTTTGGCCAAGGTTTACATACACAAAGGCACAATATTTAAAAATTTGTCTTTGTAATCAAAGAGACCTTAGATGCCACCCACTAGCTATGTGATTGTTAACCTAACTTCAGGAACTTCATCTGTAAATTGATGATCACAATACCTACATCATAAGCTTATTTTAGGA
Organism: Delphinus delphis; assembly: GCF_949987515.2. Lineage (NCBI taxonomy): Eukaryota > Metazoa > Chordata > Mammalia > Artiodactyla > Delphinidae > Delphinus > Delphinus delphis. The sequence continues at coordinate 59,560,646 of NC_082688.1, forward strand.
TAAAATGAAATGATGTAGTTAAGATTTCAGAACACAGCATGTAGTAAACATTGTAGTATTGTTTCTGTTATTTTACTAGAGAGAATATGAACAAAAGTGGCATCAGTGTAATAGATCACTGTTAGGTATCTTTGAGCAAAACTTATCCTGGTTGGATTATTGCAGCACCATACTGTTAACTATGAGATAAAAAGATTAAAGTGAGGTGTTCTCACCAGGCAAGCCTTCACATGGCTGCTTCTCCTTAGACACACCATTATGGCTGTTCCATAGAGGACCAGTCATATATCTGAGAATGTAGTAAAGAATTGAACATTGTCCCTTTTTTGGTTCAACTGGTGTTGCAGCAGGTACTACAGAACCTGAAGATTCATGTTCTTCAAGCAATTACCTTTGTGACGTTATTTTATTAGATTTAATTAGATTCTTTATAAAAGATGTAAAGATAAAGGTAGTGCAGGCACTTTTGGAGGATGTATCAATAATATATATTACTTTTATTATCTTATTGGGCATATATATTTGTGTTGCTCATTGAAAACTGTCTTAACAAGAGCCACAGTTCCTCACTGTCAATGTTGGCTAGACCAGTGTCATAAAATAATTAAATCACAAAGTTTGTGAGCTACTTATATCCAGTAAAAATGTAATTAATTTGGCAAATTAAGTTCCATATACTTTTAAAATTTCAGATTCAACCTGTAAATTTCTGTTACTGATAACTGAAATTGACTCTGTAACTCTTCTCAGCCACAGGGCATTGGACAGAGACCAGAAAAACACAATGATGGAAGACGGATGCATTTTGAAATTCTCAGACACAGGAAACTCTAAGGCCAAGTTACCTGAGTGAAGAAAACAAACAAAAAACAAACAAAAAAACACTCCTGCCTGTATAAATTAAATTCACAGATAAAAGTAGAATAATCTTCCTTAGGAAAGAGTTTATGAGGACAACACATATTTAAAACTGGAATTCTGAATCACTGTAGGCCAAGGCACTGAAAGAGAATTTTTGGTAGCTATTATTCTCATCAATGAGGAAGCCACAAAAGCAAAAACAAGTGTAAAACTAGGACAAATGGCAGTAGCAGGCAAAGACTTATTAGAAACTGAGAAAAGAGAAAAAGGAAAATTGAGACAGAGCAGAGGTTTTTTTTGTCCTTCTAGGACAGATCCTTAGTAAAAAGAAATTAAAAGTTAAAATCTGAAATCTGCTATAATGTATAGAGTCACATACAAATACACTTAACTGTATTAAAAAGTAGACATAATTATCACACCTCCATATAGATTTGATAATTTTCATGTAAATCTTTGTCTTCATAAATCTACAGGTTAAAAATCATTTTTATGTGCTTATAGTTGTCTATAATTTTATAAATAGTAATTACTAAATTTTTGAGCATTTACTATTTACCAGACATGATACAAAATAGAGGTAAGATTTGATTTATTCTTAATGATAATCCTATGAGGTAAATACTATTATTTTCCTGTTCTTCAGATGATATGACAAAAGCTTTGGAGAAGTTTAGTGATTTTCACAATCATACAAGTAATGCAAGTATACTACCCTAAGTAGGTAGATATCTAATGGAATTACAGACAAGGATTTAGTGCCTTGAGGACACTAAATAAGCATCACCCTTATATATAGCATTAAGTGTGTCACAACATGACCTCATTATCTATGATGCCTGAGTGTACCACACATTACTCAAGCCACATATAATTTCAGTGTAGCCTTTGATACAAAAGACCTCTAGTCTCTACAGCAAAGACAGGCAAATTTTTCTGTGAAGGGCCAGATAGTATCTTAGCCCTTGCAGGCCGGACAGGCTCTAGTGCAACTACTCAACTCTTATTATAGTACAAAAGGAGCCACTGACAACACATAAATGAATGAGTATGGCTGTGTATCAGTAACATTTTACTTATGGACATTCAAATTTGAATTTCATATAATATTCACATGCCATGAAATAGTCTTATTTCTTTTTAACCATTGAAGAATGTAAAAACAAACAAAAACCAAAAAACTTCTAAGTCCTGAGACCATACAAAAACAGATGTTGAACCAAACGTGGCACACAGGCTGTAGTTGATTGACACTCTACAGTGTCTGAAGTTCTTGCTGGTAGTGGCTTAGGCACTTAAGTATTCATAAAATCTGGTATAACTCTATCCTACTATTTACATCCAAGGTAAGTGTTAATTTAACACTTACCTTAAAAACACTGACATTAAAAAGATGGCCCATCTTTTTAATGCATTATTCAGCTTTGAAGTGATGCAATTTATTAAGCCCATAAAACACAAGTAGTCCCTGGTTACATAATAAAGAACCAAGTATAAAGCTTGCCTGATCCTTGACGCTAAGTAGTATTTTCCACATTAGAATTTAAACAAAGAACTTGGATCAAGAGAATGACCTTGGGACGTCCTTGTACATTTGACAAAATGAGTTTGGAAAATTTTATTCTATCCAATTTTGAAAAGTTTATCAAAGAGACAACTTCCAAGATTTTTAAGAAATAAAATATAAAACATCTAATCTTTTCTCAGGATCACTCTACTGGTACTTACAAATTTAGCTATCATAAATAATTTTTATTTGTGTATTATTTATATTCCCCCATTATTCTTTTTAAAAATGTTACCATATTTTATTTGTTTTTGGTCACTTTTCTAATTAAAATAAATAGGTTATCTGAATTATAATCTAGTTTCAAAAATCCCTTTCAACTTCTTAATTTCTGCAAAGTCAATACCCCAGAGAAACAATAAAAATGACAAAAGATTATCTGATCTGTTGCCATTTTGACAGATCAGGCCAAACAGCAAGTGTTCTTACATGTAATCGCACCTTTTGGCATATCTAGGGATGATATTCAAAAAGTCCCAGAAGCTTTCACTGCTATCAACTTTATTTTCTTATAACTGTTGTACTACCAAATTGAGGATTTTAGGGCACTTTTGCACCTTTAACATTACTGGAAGAAATACAAGTATAGCTCTTTTTGCTTGTCAAATAGCTACAAAATGAGCAAAATGAAAAAGAATTGGATAATAACATGGTATTTGCCAGATTTTCCCATTGCTAATGACTTCTCACAGGCATTTATTTAATTGATTCAAGATTTGAGTGGTCCTGATCTTTTGTTTGTTTTTTGTTTTTGTTGTTATTGTTTTTCTTTTGAGTGGTCCTGATCTTAATACTGTGACCATTCATGCCACAAGGTCAAGTCAAGGCAGCCTTCTTTTCTTTTACAGAAGCAAAGGCTGTACAGTGTTTGATTATTAATATCAGAGCAGCTCTAAGCTAGAATGAAGAATTACATAAATAAATAAAATAAAATAAAAAATAAATAAATAAAAGCAAAGCCAGGAAAACTATGACTTTCACTTTTACAAAGCTTTGTAGTGCTCAATATATTTTCACATCCTTCTCAGTTGATTCTCATAGCAATGCCCAGTAAAATAAAGAGAAGGAGATCTTTCCAAAAAAGCAAGCTTCTCTCTACTTTGCCACATCATGACTAACCATTAGAAACAAAAAGAAACTAGAATTGTACACAGGAAATGCTATTTGAAGTACTAGGAGGCAAAACCTACTTAAGAAGTACAGTAACAAAAAGAAAAACATCAAGTGTATAAGGTCAAGGAATGGACTCTTCATTCACCAAGATTAGCAGGATGGATGCCAAGCGAAGTAAGGCTGTAAAACACGATTCTCAAGGGATGAAATAGGATTAGTGACAATTCCCAGCAATCACAGAAGAAATTCTCTAAGAAGAGGAAAATTTAAAGGAAAAGAAATTTATTTTCAGAACTCTTGGTAGAATCTGTTAGGTGGTCCCAATTTTCTGATGGACCCTGTAACTGTAGGGATACCTGTCTTAGCAGAGCTTCACCCTCTTTTTCATTCAGTTTGCTCTATATTCCCCATTCCTTCTTGAATAGACACCCCTATGGGAAATGTCATTATTGATCAGTGAGCTAGGGAGGAGAAAGGAGTGATTCGGGGCTGAAATATGTAAGAAAATAAATTCAGGGAAATAAGCTAAAATAAAGCATGAAATGAATCACTGAAGAAGAGGAAACAGAAGCTACAGCGATTGTTAAAAGACCCATATATTCTTCTTCTTTCTTATCCCTCAACCTTGGTTATAAGCCCTGGTAGTAGGAACTTTGGTGGCAGCCTTTAAATTGTAAGCATGTTATTCATCAGCTTTGCAGAAACTGTACTTGGCTTTAGTCCATCTACCCAGTGACTATTACAATTGATTATGTCACAAGTTCAAATGCTTTGCCCTCAATGTCCAACACCAGAAATGGAATGAAGGACATCTTCATGGTTTTGTCTTTCCCCTAATGGCAGCTTTTCTCTAGTCCTCAGACTTCTGACTCCTTATCGCTGGGGTGTGAAACATCATTCTGTTTCTTCCCATTTGACTTGGCATATATTAGGGAGATAGAAAATGGAACAACAGTTCACTGGAATGGAGCCCTGAGTAAGTTAAATGCCTCCTGAATAAATGTGTGGTATCTCTTTCCCAGGCCTAGGTAATTGCTTTTTTATTTATCTCAAACTGTTTTCATCCTCTCCCATAGCCTAATAGAGTCACTCTCTGCACACAGTGGATTTCCATCACAGAAGCTCACAGGATGCAGCCTTTGCTGATAAAAAATAAATAAATAAATAATAGAGCCCATGTTGCAGCAAGTGGAAGCTGAAGTTTTACATTTATATATTAAATTAAAATTGCTTTCTGTCCATTTTACACAAAATGTAAATTATAGTTCAGTCAGGCAGTAGACAGGGGTTGGCTGCTTTTTGAGCAGAGATGTCTGAAAGTTTTATTTCAGGGCAAGCATCCCTCATGGGCCATACAGACATTTATTAATAAGTTAATATGGCAGTATTCATTCTAATCATATCTAGTATCTGTCTTGTGCACAAGTCAAAGTCTGGGTGAAGGAAGAGGACATTAATATCTTTTACATGAACATGGTTGATGAATACTCTCCTTAAAGTAAATGAAAAAATCCAAATGGAAAGAAATACTTTTAAATGAACAAAAAATCAAAGATATAAAGAATGTATTATCACTCTACATGGAACCATTATCTTTGTCAAAAGATTCACTCCTTAACACCAATGAGAACTTTATATTTTTCTCCTTAACCAGAACACTCAGGCAACCGTGATCTACAGTCTGAGCAATTGTTTTAGTGAATAGAGGACCACAGGTCTTGAATTATAAAAATAATACATTTAGGTAATGAGAGATCTTTTTTGTCATTTAAATATGGACTATTTCATGATGTTTTGGAGGCTCTATAACTAGAAGACATTTGCTACTACTAGACCCATATGGACAACAAATATGATAACACAAAACAGTTAATGCTTTGTCTGTATTTAGCCAGAATAGAAATATGCCTGATTTTATAGAGACAACACACTTCCAGAAAATAGGACATGTGACTTCAAACTTGCTTCAGTTTTTTCTCCTCTCAGACTTGACAGCTAACAACCCTTCTAATGAAACAAATACTTGGGATAGTAATTAATCTATAGATCCAACATGGCAAACACCTGGCAAATGTGCCAATACTCCCACATTCTGCTCTCAGAACGCACATCATAATTCATTATGGCACTCTTCCACCAACTCAATATTTAGACACAGATGACTCAAAAGCGCACACAAGGCAGTGACTAGCAATTGATCCGTATCTCCGTTTCTTACTGGTTAGCATAGGTAGTTAAAAGCTCTGACTTAAAGTTTCAGATAAGAGTTGAATAACTCGTAGTCTATTTTTTTTTTTTAATGTTCCGTATAACCTCACTTTAAAGGTAAAGGAATTAAGCCCAACCACAGTAAAGCATTGAAGTCATTTACTCAAACCAGCAGTTATTTGTAGAGCAGGAAATGACCTCAGAGAAAAAAAACTTAGTCAAACCCATTAATTTCACAGATAAGAAAACTGAGGCACAGAGCAGAAAGATTTGCCCAAGAACAGGTATCAGATCTTGTGCCAACCCTGATCAACTGAGGTATCTTTCTGGACCACCATGTTGAGAAGGATTCTAAAGCTGAGTCTTAACCTAATGGATCAGTTGATCAATTAGCAATGATCCATTAACTATGTCTCTGAGGTTTGAGGGCAGGGAAGGGCAGAATAAAACATGCGGTATGATATCTCTTATTTGACCTCCATATTCTGCGCCCAACTGCACCAGAATAACTTCATGACAATGATTTGTATTCCCAAATAGCACTCTCCACCTTAAGGAGAGAAAGCTTTTGTCCTGTTTGCATAACTATTCTCGTTCATATGAAAACAATGGTTTTCAATACCTATAATTAAGTTGGTATTCTGATTTAATACAATAGTGAACTTAGTTAATGCTCCTGAAATCTAGTCTTACAGTGCTGACAAATTCAAATTGCTGAGCCTGCAAATTTCAAGGTCAGACTCTGGAATATGGTAGCATTATGAAGGTAATGCAACGCCATTTGGGGAGAGGCCAGCTGGCTTTCTCACGTGCCATACACATCATTTCCTTTAAAGTTTCATCAAGTATATCTGCACCTCATTTTAGATAACAGTATAGAAAATCACAGCTTAGAAAATAATTTGGAATATTTCACTTTGAAAAAGTGTTTATCACAAGTTCCCTAATAATAACAAACTCCTCTGGTACATTTAAAATAAGATATGATTCTCCCAACTAGTTTAAAAATAACTTTTCTGTAACAAATCTACCACATAAAGAAAAATTCATATGTTCATAAACAGTATCTCCTGGGAAAAAAGCCCAAATAATTGACAATGTAAAACTATCTTTCATTCTGAGAATCATATAGCATATGACATTTCACAAGATCTGCTTTTGAAAAGCGTCATGATTATTATTCCACTGTGGAGTCACTAAAGGCAAAACAGATGCAGAAAATGGATTACAAAGTCAGCTAGGAAAGACATCATTGTTAACAACTTATTTTTGAAACCTCAACTAAAGAACAGCTTGAGCCAAGTCTGAAGACATTTCTTTACTGGACAGTATTTGATTGCATGTAAGCGGACATATTTGCCTTATTTGGGTTATGGGCAGAGGCAATATAGTTTTTCATGGTTTCTTATTTATTGTTCATATGTTTATAGGAATACAGGTATCCTCTGCTTTTCAAAAGTTGGCTTTATGTCCCTTAACTTTTTGGAAAGCCCTACATTAGTGCCTGTTTTTGTAACCAAGACAAATCCAAAGAGGATTTTCACTTTTGTGAGAAAAGGCAAAAAGCAAAAACAGCGTTCAGCATTTGTTTTGCAGCGAGCCCTTATAAAGGCAGCCTGCACCCTGAGTTGTGAGAGTGGCACCACCAAGCTCCTTCCCTGGGAACTACACTTGCATCTTAGCATCAAGCCTCCACAGCTCTGAATTGTGTCTGTGAGCATCTGAGCTCTATCTCCATTTATTTTGTGCAATCTTTAGCAAGATGTGTCCCAAGGTAATTGCGTCTTCGCTTTACACCATTTCAGCTTATGAAAGGTTTCATAGGAACGGACAACTTTTGGATAGCAGGGAAAACCTGTATAGAGATATTAAGCAAATTTTACTGGTCTTTCTAAACACTTGCTATTTCACATCAGCACTCTGATGCTTCTGTGTTCTATTGCCTTCCTTATGTCTAAGTTACAAGAATACCAGCTTAAGGCTGGTATTAAATGTGACAAACACAGTCACATTTCACACCCTGAAGGAAAAGAGACAAAAGCAAAGATTAAGACATGAAGCCAAATATATCTAACTTAGACTATCCCATTTTGGAAATGTATTTTTGAAGCTTCCCTAGCACCACTAGTAATTGTAGTAAATTGTTTATCCATGCCACAATGGCCTTGTATCCAGTATATTCCTCAGTCAAAGCTTCATTTGTAGCTTTTATCACCATAGCAGAAGATAAAGAAAATTGTAACTAAACAAATCACTCTAACATTGCAAAATTACTACACTTGTAGTAGGGATCTGAAAATTGGCATCATTCCAAGAAAATGCAGTGTTGAAAAAATTATGTATTGGACTAGCAAGAAAGAACAGAACTGTTGGCAAAATAGACACTACAGTTGAAAGTTCTTACTTTTATAATTAGACAACAATTAAAAAAATATTTATTGTATTTCTTCCAAAAGTAAGAGTAATCTCAGCTGGCAGTTTTCTATCCTATGCTAACATAATGAATTGTTACCTTATGACCATTTTTTTTTTTTTTTTTTTTTGTTATACACGGGCCTCTCACTGTTGTGGCCTTTCCTGTTGCGGAGCACAGGCTCCGGACGCGCAGGCTCTGCGGCCATGGCTCACGGGCCCAGCCGCTCCGCGGCATGTGGGATCTTCCCGGCCCGGGGCACGAACCCGTGTCCGCTGCATCGGCAGGCGGACTCTCAAGCACTGGGGGCTGGGAGTTGAGGCTCGGGCTTCAGAGGTCAGACCCCAGGGAGAGAACTGGGGTTGGCTGCGTGAACACAGCCTGAAGGGGGATAGGGCTCCACAGCTAGGCAGAAGGGAATCCAGGAAAAAGTCTGGAGCTGCCTAAGAGACAAGAGACCATCATGTTGGGGTGTGCAAGGCGAGGGGATTCCGAGCACCGCCTAAATGAGCTCCAGAGACGGGTGCGAGCCACGGCTATCAGCGCAGACCCCAGAGACAGGCATGAAACGCTAAGGCTGCTGCTGCAGCCACCAAGAAGCCTGTGTACAAGCACAGGTCACTATCCACACCTCCCTCCCGGGAGCCTGTGCAGCCGGCACTGCCAGGGTCCCGTGATCCAGGGGCAACTTCCCTGGGAGAACACACGGTGTGCCTAAGGCTGTTACAAGGTCATTACAAGGTCACGCTAGCCTCTGCCACTGAAGGATCACGCCACATTCCATACCCCACCATCCCCCCCGGCCTGAGTGAGCCAGAGTTCCCGAATCAGCTTCTCCTCTAACTCTGTCCTGTCTGGGCAGGGAACAGATGCCCTCAGGCGACCTACACACAGAGGCAGGGCCAAAACCAAAGCAGAACCCCAGGAGCTGTGCGAACAAAGAAGAGAAAGGGAAATTTCTCCCAGCAGCCTCAGGAGCAGTGGAATAAATCTCCACAGTCAACCAGAAGTACCCTGTATCTGTGGAATACCTAACTAGACAACGAATCAACCCAAAATTGGGATGGTGGAGTTTTGGAACAATGATATATATATACATATATATATATATGATTTTCTATATTTAGCATATATACATATATATATATATATATATATATATATATATATATAAAGAGAAATATATATATATATTTTGGGAGCAATGATATATATATATCATTGCTTTTTCCGTGTGGCTGACAGGGTCTTGGTGCTCCGGCCGGGTGTCAGGCCTGTGCCTCTGAGGAGGGAGAGCCGAGTTCAGGACTTTGGCCCACCAGAGACTTCCCGGCTCCACATAATATCAAACAGCGAAAGCTCTCCCAGAGAGCTCCATCTCAACGCTAAAACCCAGCTCCACTCAACTATCAGAAAGCTACAGTGCTGGACACCCTATGACAGACAACTAGCAAGACAGGAACACAACCCCACCCATTAACAGAAAGGCTGCCTAAAATCATAAAAAGCTCACAGACAACCCAAAACACACCACTGGACACGTTCCTGCCCACCAGAAAGACAAGATGCAGCCTCATCCTCCAGAACACAGGCACTAGTCCCCTCCACCAGGAAGCCTACACAACCCACTGAACCAACCTTACACACTGGGGGCAGGCACCAAAAACAACGGGAACTATGAACCTGGAGCCTGTGAAAAGGAGACCCCAAACACAGTAGGTTCAGCAAAATGAGAAGACAGAGAAGCACACAGCAGATGAAAGAGCAAGCTAAAAACCCACCAGACAAAACAACTGAAGAGGAAATAGGCAGTCTACCTGAAAAAGAATTCAGAGTAATGGTAGTACAGATGATCCAAAATCTTGGGAACAGAATGGAGAAAATACAAGAAATGTTTAAGAAGGACATAGAAGAACTAAAGAGCAAACAAACAGTGATGAACAACACAATAAATGAAAGTAAAAATTCTCTAGAAGGAATCAACAGCAGAATAACCGAGGCAGAAGAATGGATAAGTGATGTGGAAGATAAAATAGTGGAAATAACTACTGCAGAGCAGAATAAAGAAAAAAAAATGAAAAGACTTAAGGACAGCCTCAGAGACCTCTGGGACAACATTAAATATACCAACATTTGATTATAGGGGTCCCAGAAGAGAAAGAGAAAAAGAAAGGGACTCAGAAAATTTTTGAAGAGATTATAGTTGAAAACTTCCCTAATATTGGAAAGGAAATAGTTAAGCAAGTCCAGGAAGCACAGAGAGTCCCATATAGGAGAAATCCAAGAAGATACACACCAAGACACATATTAATTGAACTATCAAAAATTAAATACAAAGAAAAAATATTAAAAGCAGCAAGAGAAAAGCAACAATTAACATACAAGGGAATCCACATAAGGGTAAAAGCTGATCTTTCAGCAGAAGCTCTGCAAGCCAGAAGGGAGTGGCAGGACATATTTAAAGTGATGAAAGGGAAAAACCTACAACCAAGATTACTCTACCCAGCAAGGATCTCATTCAGATTCAACGGAGAAATTAAAACCTTTACAGACAAGCAAAAGCTAAGAGAATTTAGTACCACCAAACCAGCTTTACAACAAATGCTAAAGGAACTTCTCTAGGCAGGAAACACAAGAGAAGGGAAGGTCCAAACCCAAAACAACTAAGAGAATGGTAAGAAGAACATACATATCAATAATTATGTTAAATGTAAATGGATGAAGTGCTCCAACAAAAGACATAGTCTGGACGAATGGATACAAAAACAGGCCCCATATGTATGCTGTCTACAAGAAACCCACTTCAGACCTAGGGACACATACAGACTGAAAGTGAGGGGATGGAAAAACATATTCTATGCAAATGGAAATCAAAAGAAAACTGGAGTAACAATTCTCATATCAGACAAAATAAACTTTAAAAGAAAGACTATTACAAGAGACAAAGAAGGACATTACATAATGATCAAGGGAACCATCCAAGAAGAAGAAATAACAATTGTAAATATTTATGCACCCAACATAGGAGCACCTCAGTATTTAAGGCAAATGCTAACAGCCTTAAAAGGGTACATAGAGAGTAACATAATATAGTAGGGGACTTTAACACCCCACTTTCACCTGTGGGCAGATCATCCAAAATGAAAATAAATAAGGAAACAGAAGCTTTAAATGATACATTAAACAAGATGGACTTAATTGATATTTATAGGACATTCTATCCAAAAAACAACACAATACACTTTCTTCTCAAGTGCTCTTGGAACATTCTCCAGGATAGATCATATATTGGGTCACAAATCAAGCCTTGGTAAATTTAAGAAAATTGAAATTGTATCAAGTATCTTTTCAACCACAACACTATGAGACTAGATATCAATTACAGGAAAAAAGAACTGTAAAAACTACAAACACATGGAGGCTAAACAACACGCTACTTAATAACAAAGAGATCACTGAAGAAATCAAAGAGAAAATCAAAAAAATACCAAGAAACAAATGACAATGAAAACATGATGACTCAAAACCTATGGGATGCAGCAAAAGCAGTTCTAAGAGGGAAGTTTATAGCAGTACAACATACCTCAAGAAACATCTCAAATAACCAACCTAACCTTACACCTAAAACAATCAGAGAAAGAAGAACAAAAAAACCCCAAAGTTAGCAGAAGGAAAGAAATCATAAAGATCAGATCAGATATAAATGAAAAAGAATGAAGGAAAAAACAGCAAAGATCAATAAAACTAAAAGGTGGTTCTCTGAGAAGATAAACAAAATTGATAAACCATTAGCCAGACTCATCAAGAAAAAAAGGGAGAAGACTCAAATCAAGAGAATTAGAACTGAAAAAGGAGAAGTAACAACTGACACTGCAGAAATACAAAGGATCATGAGAGACTATTACACATAAATATATACCAATAAAATGGACAACTTGAAAGAAATGGACAAATTCTTAGAAAAGCACAGCCTTCCAAGACTGAATCAGAAAGAAATAGAAAATATAAACAGTCCAATCACAAGCACTGAAATTGAGACTGTGATTAAAAATCTTCCAACACACAAAAGCCCAGGACCCGATGGCTTCATAGGCGAATTCTATCAAAAGAAGAGTAAACAGCTATCCTTCTCAACCTCTTCCAAAATATACTAGAGGGAGGAAAACTCCCAAACTCATTCTATGAGGCCACCATCACCCTGACACTAAAACCAGAAAAAGATGTCACAAAGAAGGAAAACTACAAGCCAATATCACTGATGAACATAACATGCAAAAATCCTCAACAAAACACTAGCAAACAGAATCCAACAGCACATTAAAAGGATCATACACCATGAACAAGTGGGGTTTATCCCAGGAATGCAAGGATTCTTCAATATACACAATTCAATCAATGTGATAAACCATATTAACAAACTGAAGAATAAAAATCATATGATCATCTCAATAGATGCAGAAAAAGCTTATGACAAACATCAATACCCATTTATGAAAAAAACCCTCTAGAAAGTAGGCATAGAGGGAATTTACCTCAACATAATAAAGGCCATATATGACAAACCCACAGCCAACATGGTTCTCAATGGTGAAAAATTGAAACCAGTTCTACTAAGATTAGGAACAAGACAAGGTTACCCACTCTCACCACTCTTATTCAACATAGTTTTGGAAGTTTTAGCCACAGCAATTGGAGAAGAAAAAGAAATAAAAGGAATCTAAATCATAAAAGAAGAAGTAAAACTGTCACTGTTTGCAGATGACATGAAACTATACATAGAGAATGCTAAAGATGCCAGCAGAAAACTACTAGAGCTAATCAATGAATTTGCTAAAGTAGCAGGATACAAAATTAATGCACAGAAATCTCTTCTATTCCTATACACTAAAGATGAAAAATCTGAAAGAGAAATTAAGGAAACACTCCCATTTACCACTGCAACAAGAAGAATAAAATATCAATAAACCTACCTAAGGAGACAAAAGACCTGTATGCAGAAAATTATAAGACACTGATGAAAGAAATCAAAGATGATACAAACAGATGGAGAGATATACCGTGTTCTTGGATTGGAAGAATCTACATTGTGAAAATGACTATACTACTCAAAGCAATCTACAGATTCAATGCAATCCCTATCAAACTACCAATGGCATTTTTCACAGAACTAGAACAAAAAATTTCACAATTTGTATGGAAACACAAAAGACCCCAAATACTCAAAGCAATCTTGAGAAAGAAAAATGGAGCAGGAGCAATCAGGCTCCTGGACTTCAGACTATACTACAAAGCTACAGTAATCAAGACAGTATGGTACTGGCACAAAAACAGAAATATAGATCAATGGAACAGGATAGAAAGCCCAGAGATAAATCCACTCATTTATGGTCACTTTATCTTTGGTAAAGGAGGCAAGAATATACAATGGAGAAAAGACAGCCTCTTCAATAAGCAGTGCTGGGAAACCTGGAGAGTACATGTAAAAGAATTAAATTAGACCACTCCCTAACACCATACACAAAGATAAACTCAAAATGGATTAAAGACCTAAATGTAAGGCCAGACACTATAAAACTGTTAGAGAAAAACATGGGCAGAACACTCCATAAACAAATCACAGCAAGATCCTTTTTGACCCACCTCCTAGAGAAATGGAAATAAAAACAAAAATAAACTAATGGGACGTAATGAAACTTCAAAGCTTTTGCACAGCAAAGGAAACCATAAACAAGATGAAAAGGCAGCCCTCAGAATGGGAGAAAATATTTGCAAATGAAGCAACTGACAAAGGATTAATCTCCAAAATTTACAAGCACCTCATGCAGCTCAATATCCAAAAAAAACCAAAAACAAACAAACAAAAAAAACAATCCAAAACTGGGTAGAAGACCTAAATAGACATTTCTCCTTAGAAGATATACAGATTGCCAACAAATACGTGAAAGAATGATCAACATCACACATCACTAATCATTAGAGAAATGCAAATCAAAACTACAATGTGGTATCACCTCACAGCACTCAGAATGGCCATAATGAAAAAATCTACAAAGAATACATGCTGGAGAGGGTTTGGAGAAAAGAGAACCCTCTTGCACTGTTGGTGGGAATGTAAATTGTTACATTCACTATGGAGGTTCCTCAAAAAACTAAAAACAGAACTCCCATATGACCCAGCAATCCCACTACCGGGCATATATCCTGAGAAAACCATAATTCAAAAAGAGCCATGGACCACAATGTTCATTGAAGCTCTATTTACAGTAGCCAGGACATGGAAGCAACCTAAGTGTTCATCGACAGACGAATGGATAAAGAAGATGTGGCACATAGATACAATGGAATATTACTCAGCCATAAAAAGAAACGAGATTGAGTTATTTGTAGTGAGGTCATTGGACCAAGAGTCTGTCATACACATTGAAGTCAGAAAGAGAAAAACAAATACCGTATGCTAACACACATATATGGAATCTAAAGAAAAAAAATGGTTACGGAGAACCTAGGGGCAGGACAGGATTAAAGATGCAGATGTAGAGAATGGACTTGAGGACACGGGGAGGGGGAAGGGTAAGCTGGGACGAAGTGATAGAGTGGCATGGACTTATATATACTTTCAAATGTAAAAAAGATAGCAGCCACATAGCACAGGGAGATCATTTCCGTGCTTTGTGACCACACAGAGGGGTGGGATAGGGAGGGTGGGAGGGAGATGCAAGAGGGAGGAGATATGGGGATATAGGTATAGCTGATTCACTTTGTTATAAAGTAGAAACTAACATACCATTGTAAACCATTTATACTCCAATAAAGATGTTAAAAAATGAATAAATAAAACCATTACATGAAAAGTTGATGGAAAACTTCATAAAGAATGGTTCAGATTGATACCACCTAAATACACAAATTAATCATAGCTTCTGATAGTAGAACCACGAGATGCAATATGCCTCCTCCTGGTGTGATGCAACAGCAAGCACATAGTCCCACCAATGAAGTATTCTTGGAAAAATAAGATGAGGACTTACATCTAACCAAACCTCTAGGTATTAGTATCAGTAAACAGAAAATCTGGGCGAATGAGGAATGGTTTAAACATCATCAAGAAAAAGTCTGCAGGCAAATATATTAATAGAACATGGGACACACTAAAGATGAGTGACAAAAGGAATTTCCACAAGTAAATGGCATGAAAACAATGTAAATGAAAAGACACACATGCATATACCCTACCTGTTAGACATTTATATTGAAGTATCTATAGATAAAATGTGATGTCAAAGATTTGCTTTAAAATACTACTCACACACACAAAAATATTTGGAAGAGGAGATGTGTAAGACTGACAAAATGTTGATTATAATTGAATAGGGGTGAGTGGGTACATGGAGACATTATACTATGTTCTCTCTTTGGGGGTATGTTTGAAAATTTCCAAACAAAACTATTTTTAATATTCAGGGAAGCTTCATATGAAAACTAACCCAGTGGTTATTTCTTCCTTAAAATCCAGATAGATTTGGTAGGCAAAGAAGGAAGAACACAGCGAAATCAACTAAGGCAATCTGCAATCTACACCTACAGTAAATATAAAAAACGTTACTTGAATGTAGGTTATTTTCACATACTCAGAGAAAGTTTACAATAAATTATGAAGTTTTCCATAACCTTTAATATCTTCAGAAAATTGAGATTTTACAGCAACATCCTTGATCATAATGTATTTTATTCAAAATAAAAACTGTAGAGATAATTACAGAATCTTGAATAGAAACTGCATTTTAAATAACATTTCTATTTCACTGATATTAAATTTCTTGGATGTTACAATACTGTTATGCTACGTGCAAAAAAGCCTTAGTTCTTACGAAAGATTTGGGGATGAAGTGTACTTATCACTGCAATTTACTTTCAAATAATTCAGCCAAAACATTTCATACACACACATATATGGAGTTAGAAAGAAAAAGGTGAGGAAGAACTCAAATTTTGAAAAGTGGTAATAATTGGTGAGTCTGGATTGAGAGTATACATGTGTTATTACAGTAGTCTTTCAACTTTTCTATAGGTATGAAGTTTGTTGTGGTAGAAGGTTCAAAGAGAAATACAGGAACAAAAAGTTGAACAAACAAATTTTTACAAGTTAACAAGTTAAGAAATACATTCATTTGACCACTTGAACCAAAGAGAAAAGTTAAAATAGGAAATTTCATTCTGTAGTCTAGAGAATATTTCATACAAATATCTTCCTCTCTAAAGGTCAAGAGGACAGGAGGTGACCTGATCTTTAAGGCCCTTTTAACAATAGAAATGCATTAGTCTAAATACCCCAAAACAATCATAATGAGAATAAAAGCAAATGTTTACTGGCAATTTACAGTTGCCAGGAAATGAACTACATATTCTATATGCATTACCTCACTTAATCCTTACCACATCTCATGAGTAAGAGCAATTAGTCTTTGACTTTACAGTGATCCCATTGGCTAGTAAGTGGTGGAGTAATATAAAGTGCCCTTTATATTATGCAAAGCAAAAATACTCAGCAGTTTCATCGTGCCCTTAGCCATCAGAGCTGGTAGTCATCATATTCCCCTAAATGAAACACCTACCCTAGCATAATGATTGAAAGTGTAGCTCTGAATGCAACCAGCCTATAAATTAAACTCATGTTCCAACACTTACTAGCTGTATGACCTTGATCAAGTTATTTGTCCTCACTGTTCTTCATTTTTCTCAACAATAAAATGGAGGTGTTAACTTGTGAAGCTATACTAAGATTACTTGTGATAGATGCATTTAAAGAACACAGCACAGTGTCTGGTACATAGAAAGTATACAGTAAGTATTAGATCTCAGTATTATAATGGGGGACATTCCATATTGCAGCAGCTTCACTTGGTTTTAAAAAAAACAAACATAAAACAGCTGAGTATGTTTCAAAATAAAAAGCATCAGGCAGACAGGGGACAGAGAGTTACTAAAATTTATCAATTAAGTAGAAGATAGTCTAAATTCAGTTATATCCCCAGGCAAAGTGCCTGCTTAATATTAAGCATAAGCTTAATTTTTCAAATAACAGAATTCAACAATTAACATCGAAGCTGTAACTGAATCTTAAGAGAAATTCAGAAGATCAATATTATTTTACTCATTTAAAATGTAGTGGTAAAATATCAAATGTTAAGTGTTTAAACTTAAACTTGCATACACTAATTTAAAAAAATGCAAGATCATTCCATGAAGTGAATGTATCTCACCCAATCTTCTACCACAGCATAAGAAGATCAGACAGAAGAAATATTATCAAAGAAATGTTCATCATGGATGTTTTGGGAGCATTCACCACTGTCTACTCAACATGGAAAGATAACCTCTTTTAACCTATCATGTAAAGAACAGCCCATTTTCTTTCGAGCTTTCTGCCTTGCACAGCGGAAACATTAGCCTTGGGTAGCTTATCTGCACCTCTCCTTCCTATTTTGCCAAAAGAATAATTAAGAAATGAAAAAATCCTTAAAGCACAAAGCATGGTCAATATATTTCCCATCCTCTTACAGAAAAAGTAATTATCCAGAAAGCCATAAACTCTTGCTAAAACCTGGATCTTAACTACCTCTTTTTTTTCGATAAGTGAACTTAATAACAAATAAAGTAACAAAGATTCTCTGGGTAATTTACCACAGATTCTAAGGAGGAGGGCACAAAATTTAACATGAATACTGCTCCCAGCCTGCATTCTACATTTTCATTAATGCCATGCCTAAGGTTATCTAAGAACCTAAAAATACAGAAGCAAATTAGAATATGGTTTTGCTGTTTTAAAGAACAGATTATTGGGCTTCCCTCATGGCGCAGTGGTTGAGAGTCCACCTGCTGATGCAGGGGACACGGGTTCGTGCCCCAGTCCGGGAAGATCCCACATGCCACGGAGCAGCTGGGCCCGTGAGCCATGGCCACTGAGCCTGCGTGTCTGAAGCCTGTGCTCCGCAGCGGGAGAGGCCACAGCAGTGAGAGGCCCGCGTACCGCAAAAACAAAACAAACAAAAAAAAAAACAAAAAACCAAAAAAAACAGATTACGTAAAAACCAAAAAGTGGGTGAATAAGCAATCATTCTTAATTCTTTTTAACTACAATATTCTCTCTTCAACCTGACATTCATATTTTTAGTATCCCAATGGTGAAAATAATTTGCAGAAGCAAAACTTATGAGCCTATAGGGAAATAGAGTTATGGGAATAAAACCATGGTTAGGACTCTGTGCTTTTACTGCCAAGGGCGTGGGTTTGAACACTGGTAGGGGAACTAAGATCCTGCAAGCCACGTAGTGTGGCCAAAAATAAATCAAATAAACATGTTATATTATTTTAGATTTAATATTCACTAAAAGAAAACAATAGCTAACATGTATTGAAGAACTAATGACATTATTATTACACATAAAATGAGGAAAAAATATGAGCAAGATACAGAATTTTGGGGGAAGAGGATTTTTTTAAAAAATAGGAAAAATCCTCAAAGAACCTTGCCTTAATGGAATATTTAGGCAATGGTCTGAATAAGCAAGTGTAAAACAAAAAGAGGGATCACTTACTGTGCATAATAAACAAACAGGAATCTATCAAGGGGAGCTTCTAGTGGGCTGTGAGGGTAAGAAAGGAAGCTAGAGCGGGGAGGGGATTGGAGACAATAGAAAAGACGATTGGGGACTTCCCTGGAGGCACAGTGGTTAAGAATCAGCCTGCCAATACAGGGGCCACGGGTTTGCGCCTTGGTCCGGGAAGATCCCACATGCCGCGGAGCAACTAAGCCTGTGCACCACAACTACTGAGCCTGTGTCCAAAGCCTGCAAGCCACAACTACTGAAGCCCGCATGCCTAGAGCCCGTGCTCTGCAACAAAGAGAAGTCACCGCAAGGAGAAGCCCACGCACCACAACAAAGAGTAGCCCCACTAGCTGCAACTAGAGAAAGCCCGTGCGCAGTGGCAAAGACCTAAAGCAGCCAAAAAAATAAAAAATAAAAAATTAAGAAAAAGAGGATTGGTTAATCATTTTACCCTGGTAGGGGGATGACTGAAACTCTATTAGAAAAGGTGTTTATTATTCTCTTTAAAATGATTTACTCTTTGATTTTTCTAATCTGTAGCCGTAACATCCAAATCTTCACTGAAATTCTCCCAGAAACAACAAATCCCCTTACATGAGGGGCGTTTTATAAGATTCCAACATTATATAAATTTGGGTCTAAAAAAAATAAAGACTGCAAGAGATGAAATGGAAATCAGAAGAAAGAGAAATCACTTTCATGAGTGAAATGTGAGCATCTCCTCCAAATCCACAGAGATACTGAAACGAGTGCTGGACTTAAGCCACCTTTATCTGAATACCCAAGAAAGGTTGAAGAGCCCAACTGACATCACCCCATCTCCTCAAATTCTCCTTTCCCTGTAGTTTAAAAAATAAACTTCAGAATATTTTTTGCTTTCTGTCAGGTAGTATTCCAAATCACCATACACTACACACAAAAATCAACTCAAAATGGATTAAAGACTTGAACATAAGACCTGAAACCATACAAATTCTGGAAGAAACATATGGGGAAAGCTCATTGATAACAGTCTTGGCAATGTTTTTTTCGTTTGACACCAAAAACAAAGGCAACCAAAGCAAAATAAACAAACAGCATTACATCAGTCTACTCGGTTGGCCAAAGTTTGTTTGGGTTTTTCTAAAAGAGCTTACAGAAAACTGAAACGAACATTTTGGCCAACCCGATAAAAAAGCTTCTGCACAGAAAAGAAAAAAAAAAAATCAACAAAATGAAAAGGCAACCTATGCAATGGGAGAATATATCTGCCAATCATATATTAGATAAGGTATTAATATTTTACATACACACACAGACACAAACATTAATCAGATTATTCAACCATAAGAAGGAAATCCTGATATTTGTGACAACATGGGTGGACCTTGAACGCATTATGCTAAGTGAAATAAGTCAGAAAAAAACAAATATTGCATGGTATCATTTATATGTGGAATCTAAAAAAAAAAGTCAAGTTCAGAGAAACAAAGTGGAAAAGTGGTTGCCACGGGTGTGGGGGAAATAGGGAGAGATTGGTAAGAGGGTACAAAATTTTGGCTATAAGGTGAATGTAATGTAAAACATGGTGATTATGGCTGATAACACCGTGTTGTATTCTTGAAATTTGCAAAGAGAGTAGCAGTTAATTATTCTCACCAAAAAAAAAAAAAAAATAGAGTTGCAATGAACATTTTGGTACATGACTCTTTCAATTATGGTTTTCTCAGGGTATATGCCCAGTAGTGGGATTGCTGGGTCGTATGGTAGTTCTATTTGTAGTTTTTTTAAGGAACCTCCATACTGTTCTCCATAGTGGCTGTATCAATTTTACATTCCCACAAACAGTGCAAAAGTGTTCCCTTTTTTCCACACCCTCTCCAGCATTTATTGTTTCTAGATTTTTTGATGATGGCCATTCTGACCGGTGTGAGATGATATCTCATTGTAGTTTTGATTTGCATTTCTCTAATGATTAATGATGTTGAGCATTCTTTCATGGAAGCAACCTAAGTGTCCATCAACAGATGAATGGATAAAGAAGATGTGGCACATATATACAATGGAATATTACTCAGCCATAAAAAGAAATGAAATTGAGTTATTTGTAGTGAGGTGGATGGACCTAGAGTCTGTCATACAGAGTGAACTAAGTCAGAAAGAGAAAAACAAATACCATATGATAACACATATATATGGAATCCAAGGGAAAAAAAAAAGGTCATGAAGTATCTAGGGGTAAGACAGGAATAAAGACACAGACCTACTAGAGCATGGACTTGAGGATATGGGGAGGGGGGAGGGTAAGCTGTGACAAAGTGAGAGAGTAGCATGGACATATATACACTACCAAACGTAAAATAGCTAGCTAGTGGGAAGCAGCCGCATAGCACAGGGAGGTCAGTTAGGTGGTTTGTGACCCCTAGAGGGGTGGGATAGGGAGGGTGGGAGACACAAGAGGGAAGAGATATGGGAACATACATATAGGTATAACTGATTCACTTTGTTATAAAGCAGAAACTAACACACCATTGTAAAGCAATTATACTCCAATAAAGATGTTAAAAAAAATAAAACTTAAAAAAAAGCAAACAAAGAGAAGATAAATATATGAGGTGATAGATGTGTTAATTAAGTAGATGGTGGGAATCCTTTCACAGTATACATACATTAAATCTCCATGATATACACTTTATCCTACGATTTTACTTGTCAATGGTACCTCAAAACTGAAAAAAATAGTTAAGCAAACAATGGAATATTACTCAGTGATAAAAAAGAATGAAATCTTGCCTTTTACAACAACATGGATCGACTTAAATGGTATTATGCTAAGTGAAATAAGTCAGAGAGAAACAAATACCATATGATTTCACTTATATGTGGAATCTATAAAACAAGTGAACTAGTATAACAAAATAGAAACAGACTCAGACATGCAGAACAAATTGATTGCCAAAGGTGAGGGGGGTAAGGGGGGGATGAGAAACAGTTGAGGGGTATTAAGAGGTATCAACTTCCAGTTATAAAATAAATAAGTCATGGGGATGTAATGTATAGTATAGGGAATATAGTCAATAATATTTTAATAACTTTGCATGGTGACAGATGGAAATTAGGGTTACACAGCGATCATTTTGTAATGTACAAAAATATCAAATCACTACATTGTACACCTGAAATTCATGTCAATTATACTTCAATTAAAAAAAGAAAAAAAATAGTAATCAAGGTATTTACAAAAGTAAGCAGTATGTTCACAGTCCTCCAGCCAAACATTAAGTGCTTTTTTTTTTTTTTTACTTACTCGGAAAAATATGTATAGAGTCTCCCTAAGTTATAGAATTGATGTTTAATTCACTTTTACCTGTGGAAGTCTTGTAAATTTGGAAAAGTATGCAAGAGAAATCTGAACCCTAATACTTTGTGTCCAAGGAATTTGTGATCAGTGAGAAATCATTCTATGGTGTATTTTGTAGCCTAGAAATCTAAAAAAAAATTCAGGTAAAAATTTTTATGATTCCAAGTTTTATAATACATAGATTATCTTAAACTGAGTTTTTGTGAAATCTTTTTAATAAAGAACATGATGATTTAAGCTACAAAGTTTCTGCAAACATTAGTAACTCAGGTGAACAAAATTGGTAAAATATCAACCTACATATCATTAAGGTTTTTTTTATTGTTTTGACCCTTAAATATTTTTGATTTTCCTCAGATCCTGCATTCTCTGGCCCTTTTATCTCATATTCTCAAATTTTTGCCTAGAACACTATTATCATGGACCCCCTAAATAATTTCTTAAAATTCTATAGCTTTTGAGATACTATGACTTTTTCTTATATAGAAATCAAGAGTCACTAAGAAGGTCAAGGTAAATATTTATATTTTAAATTGCTGAGGAAGAAGTAAGCTTTAAAATGGCTGGATAATTTCACCAAGGATGAATATCTGTTAATAACCTAAGGAGGTTAACTAATCAAAGACTATCTTACTAACTTTTACTGCCTTTTTATTGTACTTTGTACATGCTCTACACACAGGACACTGAAACCTGGCAACTACCATTAACATCAGTAAAGGTTAACAATGTCTCCTAAGTTTGGGGAAACAGCTTGAAATCTAGTGATTAGTAATAACATAGGTTCTATGGATTCATGCTTTAGACAGCTGACTGAGAGGCAGAATTCTGGAATTATTTCTTTATAAACTGAAAACTTCCAGGTTTAAGACAGAATGATAACAGTCCACAATAACAGCTAACATTAAATCTTTTAGCCAAATGAGATAAATATAAT
The DNA here is from genome assembly GCF_949987515.2 of Delphinus delphis. Classification (NCBI taxonomy): domain Eukaryota; kingdom Metazoa; phylum Chordata; class Mammalia; order Artiodactyla; family Delphinidae; genus Delphinus; species Delphinus delphis. The sequence continues at coordinate 59,583,692 of NC_082688.1, forward strand.
TGATAAAAGGTAGAATACCGATAAAAGCAAATTAAAAAAATCGGGGAACAATCAACACAGAATCCAAGATAATGGTTTACTCTAGTGGATGGAGGCAGGGAGATGGGTTAAGGGGGAGAGATGATTAAATGTAGGATAATCTGGACATCGCAGCTTTGTTTTGCATGGTGTGCGTTTCATTACTATGACAGAAGGAAGGCAGGGAGGGAGGAAGGAAGATTGGCCATGCACAGACCAGTAATGATTGTGTTTTAAACAAAGGATTATGACTAATACAATCCTGGGCAATTCAAGTTCAAATGCAGTTTAAGGAGATTTTAGAATTCATCTTTGGTGTAAAATTTTAGGAAACATAGTCTTACACAATCAGATTTTTTTGTTTTATTTACATGAATGAATGTTTTTCTGTCTAATGAGGAAAGCTAATAAATGAAACAGAATCACTGAAGGGTCTTAGGAAAATACTTTGAAAATCTCTCTCAAGTAGGACTTCAGAAGCATAGAAATTTTGGCTAACATCTGTGATATTTCACTTATATTTAAACAGAGCTGTGAATGTCTCCCCAGGGCACCTACCATTCTATTTTAAGTATACCACTTAAAAAAAGAAAACTGTTTTAACATCTAACAAAGCACACATGATGTGAAAACACTTGTTAAACCATCTCTGCAGTTTTAACAATAAGACAAATGTGAGATCATTTCTTTTCCTAAGGCTCATTAGATTAGCATTAGTGCAGTGGCAATATTTTTGGGAAATATTTGCCCTCGCTATCTTTTTTTCATATGCATTTGCCATTTGGAGAGTTCTTTTTTCAAATTCACTTTACACAAATTCTATGTTAGAATCATGAGATACCATAACATGTGTCACGTTATAGTGGTGGCACAAACCTACTTGGGAAATTCAAGATAAATGGCACGCCATTTATTGAGGATGGCTTTAGGTTATGTTTTTGTGTCTCACTATCAGCCTAATAAATAGTTTTTTGCTCATTTGTAGCATATCAAAGACATCTTTTAAATATGCTAATTTTAAGATACGCAAAAACATAGGTTGTATGTATGAATAAGTTGAATTACCTACCCTTGGGAGAAGTTTAAAGTTACATTCCTCAAGCCATTCGTTAAGCTGTATTCTACTCTACATACAGAAAACTTGACAGAATTCAAAGGAGGGTTGAGGGAAAGAGTTCAATCCCATTTCTATTCACTCTTGAGTCTGGAGGAGAAACTTTGATTTGAGATAATGGACTAATGATGAAATCAGGAACATTTGGATAACTCATTGGGAACACTGAACTGGGATAAAGATTCTTTTCTTCTTTATGACTTACTCACATGGTCAAAATGAGAGTAAAAGCCAAGAGAAAGGAGGAATGAGACACTATTTTCTGCTCTAAGTTTTACAGTAGAAGGCAAAGAATTATTGTATGTTCTGTTGGGTACATTCTAGATCACCAAGATAGGAAAATAGATCTGAGTTAAGAGCTTTTGGAGAAATACACCTTTGTCTTTCTTACCATTTCCATCTGATACTTTCCAGAATTCAAGCATAATGCTACTGGTGGTTCAATGAGATAGAGGACCCTAAAGGACCCTGTCAATTTTGGGAGAGATCCAAGACCCCAATCCCTTCATAGGACAACCAGCTAGAGAAAATCAATGGATTTATGAGATTTTTTTCCTTTATGTATATTTTTCTAAAACATATACATATGTATACACACACACACACACATATACTACAAAATATCAATAACTGAGAATATCTCAGACACAGAGTCATTCATTTAGTCACATAGGAACATATATGCCATCTACTATGCTAATTGTGGAGATTTTGAGTTAATAAGAGAGCCAAGGAGCTTATATTCTAGAGAGTGAGTGGACACAGGCCGTTGCAGTACACTGAGATGTGGACCATGGTTGCAGAAGTACAGGAAGCACACTGGAGAGGTGATTTATTCAAACTTTCAGAAAAGGCTTACAGGAAAGAGTCATTTACTTAGACCTCAACTATGAATAGGCATTATCCAGGTAAAGAAGGATGAGGTGAGAGACAATCTGAATAGGAGAGACTCGATAACTTTGAGATTGGAGGAAAAGCTGGACCTTTGAAACCAAAATCTATGAAGTTAAATCCTAGCTGTATCTCTAGATGACTTACAGGGCTTCTCTTAGTTTGTTTCCTAATCTTCAAATAGCATTTTAGGAAAATAAAATGACATTGCATGTAACCTACCAAATACAACACATTAAGTTTCTCATAATGGTTAAATTCTTCCTGCCTTTACTTTTTTCCATCTATATGCCTCTGTTTTCATGGCTCTTGTATTATTAGCATTTCTGCAACTAGGAAAACAAAGACAGGAAGAAGCATTGTACTTTCTTTTCTCTTCCGCCTTCCTTCCACAATCAACCATGGGCTGCTGACATCCTAATGTTAAGTATTATGCCTGATTCACTGTGTCCACCCCACCTCACCCCACCCCACCCCTGCACTTTGCGCCATATTATGTGCTCCAGATATATGGAAGATTCGGAATGAAAGAGTGAATGAATGAATAGGAGATTTGACCCTTTATTTTCCCTAAAAATAGCTTATTTTACCCACGCCCAACCTTTTCCATTCAGTACATGCTATGCTTTTTGATAGTCCCAGGACGAACGTGAAATCCTTTCTCTAAAAGTAAATGCATGGTTTACCCTTAGGCTCCATTCTCCCCTAGGGACTAAGCGTAAAGGATTGGAGAAATAGAGGTCGGCAGTACTTGCTTTTTTTTCTCTTGTTTATACCATAGTTTCTCAACCTGGGCACTATTCACAATTAAAACACGTACTTCTGTGTTGTGACAGGCTGTCCTATGCGTTATAGGTTGTTTAGCAGCATCCCTGGCCTCCATCCACTAAGTGTTAAATTTCATTCCTAGCTGTGGCAAGAAAAAATGTCTCCAGATATAGCCAGTGTACAACCTCCTTCCCCTATTGAGAAACAAACCTATATTCTAAACACTTAATTCAAAAGAATTGTTACCATAGAGGAAGCTGTCAGTTTTTTTTTTTTAAAGTAATGAGGAGTAGGTCAATTAAGGTTTGAGGAATGGAAAAAATTTAACTTTAAGGTATTTGATACTGCAACTATTACATCTTGCAAACATGGCCAAGTCTCTACTTGCACCCCTCAAACCAAGAACACAGTGACTGAATTGGTGGGTCATCTAAGTGAAAATGTTAGGTTTTCAGATGTAGAGGATAGAAGTCTCAAGATCAAAAAGTAAGAGATCTCTGAATTAAGGTAATCTCAGGAGATAAGGAGCTTGAAGGGATATAAAACCCCTTCCCTCCTGGTTTGCTGTGATCAGGTTAATATGGAAGAACATCTTGAGTTTCCAGTTCATCTTGCTTCAGACAGCCTGGAGATCAAGAATAATCAGACAGTTGGCTCGATATTGACAAGAAAATGATACTCAAAGCCTGACGTAAGAAAATACCTGAATTTCTCGCCTATGGTGTCTAAAAGATGACTATATGGGTAATTGCTAGCATTTAAGTGAAAATGTTATGTACTCCTCAGATGTTAATTGGTTTACTTTTCAGAACTTCAATAATCAGATTTCACCATTTCCTTTGAGTATAATTCTAAACAGTACTAGACTGTATATTCAAATTCAAATTAGCATATATATGATCTTCATCTGTTTCTTCTATCAGGTGTGACTTCCAAGTACACTTTAGTTTCAACGTCCTAGAGAAGGATTTAATTCATCTCTTTGGGATGCAATGTATGTATGCTTGTGTGTGCATGCCTGTGTGTGATAAGCAGTGCTTTATGTGCAGTGGCACCATGACTGCTGTTATGATTTTTTTTGGTAAATATGGTAGATCTTTATAGACAGATGCTTTTTAGTGCTGAGACTATCAAAGTCAGCCAAGCATGTATTGCTGTTGCTTTATTAACTCTACAGAGCTCCAATGTTACTGCTTTGATTTTTGCTGCTCTCTTTTTATTTTTGAGGGGTATCCTAAATGGACCTTCTGGTAGTTGTATTTTAGCAAATAATCAGATTTCTGTGTGCTCTAAATAGTTTAAGTGAAGAACAAACCCTCCTTTCCACTAGTAACTTTGTGCAGCCCAAAACTATTTCCTATACTCACATTTGGAGACCCTGATTTGACAGATATTTCAAGTATGAGAATGCTCAGCAAAATTCTCATTAGCCATTTTGGAAAGGTGTATTGAAACCCTTGAGCAGTGAAGTGAAACATTATTCAACAAAGGTTCCTTTTAAAATTCATTCTGTATTGGAAAAAGTATTAGGTATTTTTAAAATTGGCTAATACTGCAGAATTTAGACATTTAAAGAAAAATTTTTAAAAAGCAGGTACACTGCGACACTCAACCATCCTTTGGATTCACCATCACAACCAGAACTTGATGGGCAGCTATTTTAACACTGGAGTCTCTACTAGCAACTTGTCTCACTAACTTTTGATGTTTTTATAAAATTGCTATTTTGCCTGTCTCCAACTAGGAGTAATTCCCACTTCTCCAGTACTCTGCTTTTGTAACAAGATTAAGAGCTTTGTTTGACTTGGGTTTGAATCCAAGCTCACTGAGGCCATAGCATCTCTCTGCCTCAGCATCCTCATCATTTTTTCTAAACAGAAAGTATCTACCTAAAGGACTGCTGTGAAAATAAAATAGAATGGTTATATAAAGAACCCTTGGTGATACCTTGAACTACCCATCAGTAAATTTTAGGGCCATAGAAAGTGGCTTGGAAGGATTTATACAGTCATGTGTGATAGATGGGTTATAATGAAGGCCCCACTTTTTTTTTTTTAAATCCCTTCCTGTATGTGTCCCTCTGTGATAACACAGAGCCCTGCAACTGGACTCTCAGAGGTGCCATGTAACTTGTGTTAGCCAAGAGGACGTTAGCAGAGTTAGAAAGTAGAAACTTGAAATATGCCTGACTGATTGAGTTTGCATGCTTGTACACCTCCTGCATTCACCACAGGAACAGGTATGGGCTAGCTTGCCAATGAAAGGCGAAAAATCACTGCAGGAGAGTCAAGTCACCCAGGCCACCCCTGAACTTGTTAGCAGCGTCCAACAACCATCACCCCACCACCAACTCCACCATGGACTCCACAATGTCCTTTAAGAAAGATCTTCTGCAAGTTCTTTAACATGTCTAGAGTTGAAGAATACAGACAAATATAGATTAAAACATATCTAGTAGCTTTATATTTGATGTTATATGCACATCAAATATATGTTAAAATATATTATATTTATATAATATATGTTACTTAGATCCCACTCCTCCAATCTGCTCCTCTCACCACCTGCATTTCTCCTCATCTCTCTTCCCATTGTAATCCAGTCTCTCATTTCTCTCAACATGACAGTCAGCAAAAAGGCCTAACTTGGGACGTTTTCCAGAAGGCTGGTAAGCACTGACTGAGCTGACTGTGAAAGAATTGGTTAAGAAGCATTTTCTCAGCAATTTTGCTTGGATCTATTTGCTTTATTCACCATTTATGTTTGGCCAATGCTTGGCCAAAGCAGTGTTCCAAAGGATAAAGTTGGTTGCTTCTGTTGAGAAATGAATATTCCCACCGCCCTAGGGTCAAGGGAGGAATGTTCCAACATGTAATTTTCCCTTCCACAGAGGGTTTTAATTCAGAAGTTTTGGGAACAGCATTGATATTTTACCTAAACTAAGTATTTTTATGAAGAAGAGAATGAGGTTTTTGTTGGTGGCATTTCAGATTCTGAGCATCAACTTTGAGCTCATTATTGTGTATGCCAGCTGCCAAATTCTGTTTAGACTGTGCCATACATGCCTTTATGCTCCTATTGTCAAGGAAGGGGCCTTGTGCGCAGATGTGCATACACACACGCACGCTACACCAAGAGTCACAGCCCTGCACGTCAAGGTGCTTACACTTTAACAGAAAAGGTAGGCCCATTCTAAGTTTATTTTTCATGTTCCCTTTGTTGTTGTAAAAAATCTAAACACAAATTCAAGTATTTCCTGTTCTTTGAGGGATACTCACATTTCTTTATTCTAAGAGAAAAGTTAGAGATATTTTTTATAAGCAGAACAGGTTTTAGAGAAACAAAACTTCCTAGTAACTGACAATAAATACAGACAAAGCTCTGAAGAGGTGGTCAACTAGGGGAACAGGAATGTAGAGCTGATGTCTGGCAATCACAAGATAGTAAATGTGCAGAGATGGTTCAGGTACTTCCTGGTTTTCACTCTCAAAGCTACCTGGTCTCTCCATCAATTATGAACTTTAAGGACAGATCAGCTTATACCAAAATGACAATCATACATCTGCTTTCTTATAAATGAAGCAATCACCAACAACTCTAAAAATATCTATGACACACAACCACTGCTTCACGTGTACTCTATCTGACCTCTCAGTCAGCCTTCATTCCAGCCATACACTGTGAAATTTTCCCATCACTGGGTTTTCTCATTTTCCAGGGCAAACTTCTCAAAACCCAAGGGAAAGCAACCGAAGTAGAACTATTCCAAAGTGCATTTCCAATGTGATGCAGCAGAAATAATGTTCAATGAAATTATTGTTAGTAGCGCCTGAGAAGCCAAGCTGAATACGCTATGCTTTCAATGAGTATTTGACATTCGCTCATTTGTTTTCCAGTACCAGCACCTTCATTCTTTGCTTTATTCCTTAATGCATATTTAGTTGGAAAACATTATCTACAATGATGTCTAAATATTAACCTAGATATAGGAAGCTAAAGGACATTCAATACTCAGAGATGAGATTATGGTTGATCCTATGCCAAACTATGGGGTAGGTGAGGCTTATTGGGGGCCCTCTCAGCTTCCCCATCACCCAGTAACCATTAACTCTGGCCTGTGCTCAGGACATCACACCTGACATTGGGGATGATGGAATAAGGGATAAGACACAGAGTTCAGTCTTTCCACCTTCATAGTTTTACGTTCTTCTAAAATTCTGGTCTTTTTGTTTGTAACTCTCTTCTCACCCCTCAAAACAGGAAAAATATAACTTCAATTCTTTCAACTTCAGTGTGTATTTCAGGCAAGAAGTTGCTTCTTCTCAGGTTTTACTTCTGTAAGGAAGTGTTTCCTAAATGTTACAGCAGAGCTCATTGCTTACTTCTCTTGCTTACAACCACTTACCACCACCAAACCACGTAACTCTCCCTTGCCTCCTGAAACACATGGCGTAAGCTCTGGAACTAGATGGCGGAAGCTGGTGAGCCTTAAGGAGACTGGAGTCTGGTTGGCCTCTAGGATGCTATCCAGAACACAGCAAAAATGCTGTCGGTACCGGGAGTAATGAAGACCTTTTTAATATAGTGGCAGGAAATATAGCAAAGCTGTTATCTAAAAATAGCAAAATGTGCCTAAAAATGCAACAGTATAGCTACGTAGATTTGAGTGCTGAAGGGAATGTCTGCCTTCTCCTAGCTGCCTATAATAAAGTAAGAGATCAACTAAAGAACCAAGTGTCCATTTATTGAATGGAAATTAGAAATTACAGAATTGGAAAGCAAGGACCCAGACCAATCTTTTCAGGCAGTAAACTGTTTTGTGAGTAATAAAGGGCCATGGTGAGAGTATAAATTCCTATATTAACACCTAGCGAAGATCTAAGGTGTGCCTCATAGAACCTTTCACACAAACAACTCTGAGGACTTTCTTCCTGAATTTGTTATGTTTATAGAAAAAGTTGCTATGTTATTTTTCTCCTAAGATTTTACATTTTGAGAGGAGTTTCAGGTTTACAGCAAAATTGAAGGAAAGGTACAGAGATTTCCTATATACCCACTGCCTGCATACACGCATAGCCTCCCCTGTAATCAAACTCCCGCATCAGAGCAGTGCCTTTATTGGAACTGATGAGCCTATGTTGACACGATAATCACCAAAAGTGCTGTCTGAGAATTTTAAGGACACATCTCACAGATACTACATCTCAATACAAAAAGCGCTTCTAAGGGGAGTATTCCCTTAGCAGCCTCACAGCGGGGCTTGTGGATATGTTACGTAGATGACAGAAGGGACTTTGTAGCTTTAAGGATTTTGAGATGGGGAGGTAATCCTGCATTAGCTGGGTGAAGCCAATGTAATCAAGAGAGTCCTCCTAAGGGAAAGAGAAGGCAGGGTAGTCAGAATTGAGAGATAAAGTAATGAAAGCAGAGGTTTCATTGACCTAGAACCACCAGCAAAGGAATATGGGCAGCCCCTAGAAAAGGCAAGGAAATGGAAAGAGATTTATGGATGTGAATTTGTCTAATGTAGATTACAACTGATACATTTACAAAAGTACACATTTAAAAAAATGATTTCAAAGTGAAATGAAAAGAATGTAGTGCAAAATTAAAATAGGCCTTTGGACTTTTGAACTACTTTGAGCAAGAAATAAGCTAAGGAAGTTCCTTATTTATACATACCAGCCCCTTCTAATGGAAAAGAATAATGTCCAAGGGACGTAGCCAAAAGGTGCCAGAGCACAACTCCAGAGAGCAGCATCAATCTCTAACCAAGAAACTGACAGCATGTGCCCAGCGGAGTGTCAGCAATGCTATATACCAGCAACTGCTGTGGGTCTCTGATTTTCTCTTTTTGAATCAGATTGCCTATATTGGTTATCTTATGTCTTTTTAATTCACAGGGGTTCTGATGAACGAGAATGATACTCAAGGAGCTGTATCTTAGGAAGTGCACAAAATAGCTTTATCCACACGCAGATATGGTTTAAAGAAAAGATTGTATACCCTGAGCCTGGGATTGCTGTGGTAAAAGTGTGGGGTGGGAGATGTGTGTCCTGGAGAAGGAAGCGTATTTTGCTAATGGGAGGGATATAAATTGTGGCCAGAGAGCTGACTGTGGCATGGCGTAACAATGTCACCTGTCAGAGTAACAATTCTACAAGGTGACCTTGACAATTCTCCCACTGAAAAGAAGGGTCTATATTCCCTGACCTTTGAATCTAGGCAGGCTTGGGACACTCGTATACCAATACAATGAGGAAGAAGTGACATTGCATGACTTTTGTGGCTAGCTTAGAAAGGGCACACAGCATCCACCTTGTTTGCTGGGAACCTAACACTGGAACCTAAGTCACCACAGAAGTTGCCTGGGAGCCCTGAGCTGCCAGGCTTCAAGGAAGCCCAAATTAGTCCATGTGGAGACTCCACATGGGCAAGCCTGCAGACTACCTGACCAAAGAGAGGCCTGATCATTACCCAGCTGTTCCAGCTCCTCTGACTTGTATCCACAACACTGTCCCCAAGCATATCCCAAATTTCTGACCCACAAAAACCACACGATATAATAAAATCGTTTCCTTAAGCCAGAAAGATAACCAAGAAATGACCAAACGAGTCCATTCTCCTAAACCCTCAAAACAAGAAAACATTGGTTTCGATTATCGACACATTGGTGGTGACTTACTTCTTATAATTTTACCTATACTAGAAAACCTTCCCTGAATATCACAGCAGACCTGGTTGTTCACTTCACCTTATCTACCACCACCAAACTGTGAAATTTCTCCTTGAGATTATGCTTACTGTACTGGGTATTATTTGCACACCTCTCAGTTTTTCCCACTGAGATAGGAAATCCTCAAGGGAAAATACCCTGAGTAATTCAAGTTTACGTCTCTTGCAATGAAAAGCACAAAAGACACATAATTGGTGACGACTGTAAGCCTGTTATATAAATGAAAGATATTTGAAAAATCTCTTTTTGAAGGCTTTTTCAAAAAGGTAGAGGGCTTCGTTCCCTTTAAGTGCTCCGTACTCTTACAATACAAGCAGAAGAGGAATTTGTTTCACACTACTGGACCTTTACTTAGTTTCACAGAATAGAGAAGGAGATTTCTCATCAACTTATCAAGCTGTTCTTGAGAGGCCGAAATTTATATGAGAAAGTATAATATCTGATATGTAATATCTATGATGACCACACATTTGGAAAGAGCAAGAAGCTGATCTTATGATAAACCCTGTGGTAGAGGGGCAGAGCAAGGTTAGATGTTCAGCTTCCTGCAGGACCAAGTTAAGACACCAGAGTGATGGCATCGGAGTACTGACTACACAGCTGCACTGAGTCAAGCCTGGAGACCCAGTTGGCGGTATGTGCGGTGGTACTAAAATAGTTTCTGGAGAGAGACCTAACTTCTACCAGCTCGAAAACATTTCTTGGGAAATAGAAAAATTAGAAAAAGGTAAATGCTCTCTGCAGGACTAGAAAGTTTTACTAGTAGAGGAATATAGAGGAGATAATACTTCTAAGTGTCCCTAAGTACCATCACTCAATTGACAATGTTAATATTTTATGGAATATCTACTCTGCTGTCTGAGGAAGTGTGGCTATAGGGGCAAATGAGACACATGTACTCCAGGGTTCATGGAGGTTTAATTCTAATGGAGCAAGGCAAACTCACAAGAAACTAACAAATAGGGTAAGTTCAGAAAACATAAGTGTTGAAAAAGAAAATGACAGCTGGCAAAGGGAAAGGCAATGGCCAGGGGAAATTTGTACATTAGCTAGGATGGCTAGGGAAGGTGGAGCAAACATGGTTGTTTGCCTGCCCCAGCTATTCCCCCCATCTTGGGTTCTAGTGGAAGAGTCCATCTCTTGTCACGTACGCACTTTCCCATCGCCCCGTCGCAGATGTGGAGAGTATGAACACTATTCTAAGACACTATGGAGACATCTGTTGGGGAAATAGGTGCTTCCAAGAAAAATCCTCCTCTCTGATGATGACAGTCCCTTGAACATTGTCCTGTGAGCACAAGATGCACAGAGCTACTGTAGTCATCTTACAGTGTAATGGGGACGGCGATGAATATTGCAGAAAAGCCAACCTCAGGCCTTGATTGCATTGAGCCAGACCCACACTCTGAATCACTTACTTCAGTACATCTATTGTAGGAGAGGAACACTCATTGTTTAAGCCACATTTATAATACTTGTAACCGCAAGTATGTTAATGTATTACTTTGCTACGGCTGCCATAAAAAAGTACCACAAAGTTTAAACAACATAAAATTGTCTCAGTGTTCTGGAAATTAGAAGTGTGAAATCAAGGTGTCCTCAAGGTTGGTTCTTTCTGAGGGCTGTGAGGGGAAACATTTATTTCAGGCCTCTCTCCTTGGTTTATGGACATCCATTTCCTCCCTCTGTCTCTCCTATCTCCTTTCTTCTATGTGTATCTCTGTGTTTAAATCTTCCCTTTTTATAAAAACACCGGTCATATCAAATGAGGGTCTGCTCCTAGTGACCTCAGTCTAACTTTATTATCTCTGTAAAGACCCTCTCTTCAAAGGTCACATTCTTAGGTACCAAGGGTAAGGACTTCAGCATATGAATTTTGAAGAGACACGATTCAACTCATAAAACTAATAAATATAGAAGTTTTCATTGAGGAGGTAGAAAGGAGTGCAGAAGCAGCAGATTTACACACAGGTTTGGGTAAAGATTATCATGGGCCCAGAGAAGTGCAAACGCCAAGGCTCTGAACTGGTGATTTAGTCAGAATTCAGTTGCATATGAGCGCTAGTGATTGACTTATTGCCTCCCAGCGCCAAATGCACATTTTCATTGCCTATTCTGTGATAACTGAGCTGAACCCTGAATATTTCTCCTTTGCCAACTGGCACGACGCTAATTTTGCTTTGTCAGCCGAGGGTGCTGGAGGGACCTGGCAGAACGCAGGACTTCTCTTTCTAGATCCAGTGTGCTCTTCTCATCAAATTGCTGCGTTGTACAGACTCTCTGCAGGGCCAGGTTCCTGAAGTGTGTGCAGCTCCTGTTCTGCTGTGGGCAGTCTCCTAAGGAACCCCAAAGGGTGAATTATCTGCAAGTCTGGACTCAGTAACATGACCACACCCTCTCAGTGAGGCCTGATCTCGATCCTAGGGAAGGAGTTATTTTAGATCGGTCTCTTTCTTGGGTATTCCATCATAGTCTAAGGGTAGTGACTACTCCTTGTATATACTATTCCTGAATTCTTTAGAGATCTGTATACTCCCACTAGGTAATCACTGTTACTACATTCTTGTTATAATTATTCTTTACATTAAATTTGTCCTGTTCAAGTTACTGTGTGGTTTCTGCCTCCTGATGGGGCCCTGAGTTGTCCAACATGCCAGAAATTACTCACAATATCATCACAAGAAGTAGAAGATAAAGCTCTTTGAAGGGACTCAAGGAATGACTCCCAGAATAATACTGTGAACTAGCCCACAGAGAAGCTGCTATCATTGTCAAAAGAGAAGAAATCAGGAAGCTATTGATGCATTTTCCAGGAACATTTCTGCTTAGCTTCAACCCAAGGAAGGGGAAGTAGATCATGATTCCCAGAACATACTGTGTCTGTCAGGCAGCCATACAAAGTAACACACCCCTTGAACACTGCTGATTCTTTCTCTTTATACCCCCTAACTTAATTCCAAACTTGAGTTTTCTATGTGAACCTCAGAGCAGTTGAATCTAAATTACACTGGATTTCTGGACATCATATCTATTTTACCAGGCAGTAAGTAGTAGAAAGGAAAAAGATTAAATGGAAATGTCAGCTGACTTTGTTTCCTCCCAGAAACTTCCTTGGCAGTCAGTGATTTGATTATATCTCATTGACTAGAGTCAATGACTGGGCCATAGGGCCATCTCTTGTCCAACTACTGGAAAATGGCTGGGAATAAGAGAAGTGTGGAAGGGAGTAGAGGCACCAACGAACAGTATATGCCCTCCTGTGTGTATATGTCCTGCTCTTTTCTCCAAAGCAACCCTGATTGAGCTTTCCCAGTAGTGCGGGGATTGGGATGAGATAAGGTTTGTACGAAAAGGGTCATAAACTCCCCCATTATGTTAGACTTTCCGATCTTAAAAAATAAAGAACAAAGAGACAACACTTAGATTTAAAGTAATAAATGGAATCAGGGAAACATTTAACTTTTTAAGTAGAGTCACAGTATCCTGTGAGGATCGTGAGCAATTTGTCACACAGCACATAGAGAAAGCAATTACAAACACAGACTATTATTTCTTCTTTCATATAAATGCTATATATTTGCTTTTGCATTTTCTCACGCTTAATGATATATACAACCTTATTTTCTTGACAACACATTCACACTTACATAATTATCTTTGAAGGCTGATACAGATCCATTCTATTTAATCATTTAGATTTTGATGATCATTTAGAAAAAGGATTTTCTATTGAGACTTCTTAACACAGGTCACTGGTCAAATATACAGTATTTCATATTTTAAGTCAAGAAAAAATTAGATGTTTCAAGAATCCTATGTCTCAGCTTTGTGTACACAGGCACATAAAACCTACATGAAAGGCTAAATACTAACTACATATGACTGGAAAAGTTCATAGCTTTTATGTCACAATATTTAAATTTTCATCAGTGTATATTATACATAATTCCAGTTCTTTTTTTACTAAACAGGACTGAATGATCTGTAAATTTAGTTTAAAAATTAAAAGATTTACTTCATAATTTTATAATTTATTACCGTCTTCTAAAGCTAGATGGAAAACAAAAATGACCTATTTATCTCTATTTCCTCAAATGTAGGTTGAGAGGATACTAAACTCAAGTTTACTTTTAACCACTTCTAGTTACACATTTATTCATGTAATAAGCATTTACTGAATGACTACCATGTACATAAACAAGTAAATAACTAAAACATATTTTAGGTGATATGATAAGTTCTATGAAGAAAAATGAATCAGTAAAAGGGACACGGAGTAAGGGAGAGAGGGATGGATAACTAAACAGTCATGCAAGGCCTAATTGAGATGACCTTTGAGCTAAAGCTGGCACTTGGAAGAGGAACAATCCATGCATAGGGGGTGGGTGGGGGCCATGGTGCACAGAAAATGCAAAAACCCTGAGATGTATGTGCACTTGCTCTGCACCAGGAAGAAGAAGATGTCTCGAGCACAGTGAGCCAGAGGGAAAGTAGAGGTAGAGAAAGTCAAAGATCCAGTAAAGAAGTAAAAATAATCCAGAACATTGCAGGTGCTTGGAATGATATTGGCCTATACTCTGAGTGAGATGGACAGGCACGGAAGTATTTTGAGCAGAGTTGTGACACGATTCCACTGTCTGCTGGTCAAATATAGACTTTGATAGGGAGTGGGGGTGGACAAGAGACAGAGAGGAAGTACATCAGTTAGGAGGCTGTTATCATAATGAAGTGGTTATCATAACCAGGTTAAAGAAAATAGTGCCTTGTACATGGAAATATCAGCAGAGGGGTTGAGAAGGGGTACCATATTGGACATAATTTAACAGTAATGTTAATAAGATTTAGCGAGGTATTAGTTTTGGGATACCAAAGAAAAGGAGTCAAAGATGACTCACTCTTAATTGTTTTAGAGCAAATAGAAGGATTGCGTACATTGGGGAAAACTGGATAAAGGTGTTAGATCAGAAATTCAGTGTGGGACATGATAAACTTGAAGTGCTTACTGGACATCCAAGTAGACCTGCTGAGCAGGCAGCTGGAAGTAAGAGTGTGAAGTTCAGGAGAGAGCTTCTAGTTAAAGATACACATTTGGGAAATCTCAGTATACAGACTGTATTTAGAGCTATGGGACTATTACTGCAGATAGTGTTGAAAATGCCTGTTATGTGTCAGTCATTCTGTTAGGTCCTTCCACTTTAATCCTCGCACCAATTTAGCAATGAAACTGAGGCTGAGAGAGATTAAATACATTTCCATGGCCATGTAGCTAGTAAATGGAAGATATAGTAGTTAATCCAAGGTGTGTCTGAAATTAACATCTATTCTTTCCTGCAATATAGACACACTCCATTCCTTGGTCTGAATGCACCAAATGTTATCCCCTACCTGGCTGTAGAAAAGTCACTAGTATTTAGGTCTAAAACCCACCAACCAGCCATTGTTGATTGATCTACCTTCTGCTATCCTAACTCAGAGAACTCTCCTTCAATTTTTGGAAATGTTAGCCTCCTATCTCTCCAAACCTTACCATCCTTGCTTAGAGATAACTTGAAATGATTACCTATTGCTTCACTAGGGTAGACAATAATCTAGATATAGATCTCAATACTGCAGTACTGTTGGAAATTTATTGTAGTGAATAGCAATTTAAAACAGACCTAAGCTGACTGCATTGTACAATATCAGTTCTTTCCCAGAGCTTCTACATATTAAGGGTTGGGGGTGACAAAGAGATTTGCTTCTATTCATGTATTATTTGTGGCTTTTGTGTGTGTGTGTGTGTGTGTGTGTGTGTATATATATATATATATATATGAATGTAGATGCATCCTCTCTTAATAAGTACACTTATGAAATCAATTGCTACTTTGAAATTTTTATCACTGCTATGATTCTACAAGATTTTAAGACTCACAAATCTTAGTACATGCAACAAAAATATCTTGGTAATGTAAAGTAATGTAGAAAGTTCATCATAAGCTTTTAGAAAGTTAATTATATAGTAATAAATGAAAACATTATGAAAATGTTCTTTTTCTTTTTTATGAATTTTATTTTATTTTTTATACAGCAGGTTCTTATTATCTACTTTATACTTTAGTTTTAGTATATTTTATAATTTAGTATTAGTTATCTACTTTTATATATAGTTATCTACTTTATATTAGTGTATATGTCAATCCCAATCTCACAATTCATCCCACCACGACCACCCCCTGAAATTATTGATTGATAATAAATCTCTAGTTATAAATGTGATTTTAAATGTAAACGAGATTTAAAAGATAATACTTTTTCTGCTGTATTTCAATGAAAAAAAAGAAAATTCTATACCATTGTAGGTAACTGCCAAACTGGAATAGATGAGTGCATGTTAATATTATGTTTTGCCATTGTAAGGTGTTCTTGGTCAAAGAGCTCAAGTGTCAAACCTTGTAAAGGAAAGGTGAATAAAAGAGTTATAAAATAATTAAGAAAGTCACAAAACATTTAAAATAAGTTTTCTGTCTTCATAAAAATAATCATAATCTAAGTTCTAATTTTCTATAATTCTCTATATGGTAAAAGAAGTTTTGGCATAAGCATATAAAATATGGAATTAAGGTTATGTAATAAAAAATAATTTTCTAAATACTATTGATCTAGAAAGTGACCAAGTGAAATAACACGATATGAAGCACAGTTGTCACTTGGAGTTGCCTATCTGATATCCTCATAAATCCCCAGTTTTGTTAAGCATATCAGTACACCTGTCTCAGTATGTTTAGATTCTCACCATGCTTTGCAGCAGATGTAGCCATAGAACACAGTTTTAGCCAATAAGATGTAAACAGAAGTTGAGTGGGGATTCCACTAAGGCTTATTAAAGGTAGAAAACATAGCTAACATTTGTTTGTGTACCTTTTTATTTTTCTTTCCTTCCTTCTTCCTCTATGGAATGAAGATGCAAGCTGGAGGACAGACTACCACCTTGCAACCATGAGGAAAGGAGCATGATGAGAAAAGCCACAAGAATGATTGAGTAACAGTGCAGAAAAGAGCCTAGTCCCTGCTATGGCAGTTCCATGGTAC
Source organism: Delphinus delphis (assembly GCF_949987515.2). NCBI lineage: Eukaryota > Metazoa > Chordata > Mammalia > Artiodactyla > Delphinidae > Delphinus > Delphinus delphis. Next base: position 59,600,290 of record NC_082688.1, read on the forward strand.
TATCAGCCCAAGACTACATATCTCCAGACTTATTATTAGATAGGAATAATAGGACATTTGGGGACTTTTTGCTTACTATTAGTTTGAGTTATAGCTGCATATTCCTAACTGACATAGTACACATAAGAAAAAACTTTTCTCCAATTCCAAAGAGAATTAAGCAAAGTATACTTTATCATAGTTATTTAAATCCCCTAGGTTAAGCCTCCTTGACACTTATGCCATCGCCTAGCCTCGGTACACAGGAGCTCTTTAATAATTGTTTGATGGGATGTTAAATGAATAAATTAATGAACAGCTGCTAATGAAACAGCTAAGGGTTTTTAGAAAATCATTTTAATGTCAGAAAAATTACTCTGAAATATTTTTAATATATAGAATTATTTCTGTTCTTAGTAATGAAATGTGTCAAGTTCTGAAAATATCTACATTTATAAAACATAAAAATTTGTAAGTTACCAGTCAACTGCTTACCAGTTTCAACAAATGTAAGCTGTTATGTCAAGTAATTATTCAAGACAGGTGAAAAATATGTAACTGCCTGATTTTTGTAGAGAATTTTAGATAAACTATAAACAATGCAAAAAACAAATCAAAAGTAACAAAACCGCCACAAATTGTTTTAGTAAATGATTAGGTAAAGGGTTAATAATAATAAACATGGCAGTAGAAGGGAAGTAACAGAGTTCTGAGGCTTTTCTTCTAACTTCGGGGATGCCTGAGGATTTGAAATGTGGTGAATCTTCCAATTCCATTATCTCATGGAACGCATAGGATTTTACCTTCACCAGATCCCAGATAAGTGAGAATCTGGCCAAGAAAGACAGACTAGACCAAGCAGCTATAAACAGTTCATGAGTTAATGGTGCTGATGAGATGCTGCCACCCCAGGTAAGTGTAGTCATGAAGGCTGAGGGGAGCCACCCGGCTAGCTGGTCACATACATTTGAACTTCTCCGAACTTATCTGAACACATGCAACTTGGCTCTTGTGACAAGACACACTGTAAGTGCAAAATGGTTGGGACATTAGAAGCTGTTGCTGGGAGGTGCAAGACTTGTGCTATGTTGTTACTGTGTGTGCTGTGTTGGTTTTTGCCCTATATCCTGTAGGAAAGCTAAATATACTCGGTGCTGGGTAAAACCTATTGTTCTTCATGAGTTTGATTGTCCCTCTAAATCTAAGACCACTTCTTCCAGCAGAGGAGAGTGAGTGATACACTTGACTAGTTTCCAATGCTAGCCCAACACAGAATACTTAACCCATTATATTCTTGAAGTATAATAGCATACCATAAGCACAATTCACTACATAAAATATTGTTTTCCACAGAAAAATGTATTCTGTCCTTTTCCCAAAAAATTACACAGCTTTGGCTCTAGGATTAAAACCCCTTCTCTCCTGCCACCACATCTAATGTTTCAATAAATTCTCCCATCTCTGAAACACTTGTGGTGGCTCTTCCCCCTTTCTCTCTTAACTGGATCCTTCTCAATGATCTTAAGCATGTTCAATTTTCTGACATTAAAACAACAACAGAAGCTGTGTGATTCAATAGTTCCTCCATCCTGCCCTCTTTTAGCCTGTTCCTTTCATTTTTTTAATATTTAACGTAACTCTCCTATTCTCTCCACCTCCAAGCTACTACCAAGCATCTCTCCGTTGAACTCCTTCAATAGCCACCTGGCTGACTTCTCTGTCTCAGTTATGGTTCTCCTCAAATCTGCCCTCCATTCTGCTCCGAACAGATGTTTTGAGAGTGTGATTCAGAGCACGGTAATTCCTCACACTGAAATCCTTTCCACGGCTACTATCCACATGCACATTTAGACCAACATTCTTTAAAGTCTCAAGGCCCTGTGTGATCTTCTCTGCTCTCTATCTCCAATCTTATCCCCCGATTGCCCTTAGCTCTTTTAATTTTTGTTTTTATTTTATTTGTACTCAATATGTATATATAAACTCGCCTGCCACAGAGATTTTTTTCCTGTTATACTTTCCCTTTTTCCATATTAGTTTAACCAACTTTCACTCATCCTTCAAAATGCAGCTCAGCACCATTTCTTTTCCATGAGATTCTTCACTGACTTCACTGAGTCAGTTAAAACCCTTCTGTACTCCCATATCATACCACATGTGTTTTTGTTTTTTTTTTTTAAAGAACAGTCTCAAAGTTACCATTTCATACATATTTTAGGAGTGAATTAAAGAATATCTATTTTTTATTAGGCTATATAGTACATGGGTTCAGAGACTTAATTTTTCTTGTTACACCAGTGCCAGTGTCGGGTCTGTACATGGTATTACATATTTGTTGACTAAAGTCATCTAGCAATCCTGCTGATTTTCTGTTTCTTTTGTTTCTTTTTGAGATGTTTCTGTGGTTTTAAACTTGAGGGGGGGAAAAAAAAAGAAGTGCCAAAAGATGCTTCAATTTTCCTCTTGATCTCTAATCCCTTTTACTTTTTTTTCTTTAAAACCCTGCTAAAGAAAGGCAAAGTTGAGTTTCCAGATGCACAAGGAGTTGGAAAGTATTTATATATTTCTAAATTTCATCAAGATGAATAATTTGACATAGGAAGCAATCTGGGGTTTTGTCTTGGTATAAGGGGACACAGTGATAAGAATGGAAATTGCCCTTTTTTTCTCATGAGTACTTGTTCCTATTCCAAAAGACAGATTTAGCCCCAAACCCAAGAAGAGAAACGGATAGCAGTAAACACATGGGATTCTGGATATTACTATTAGAAAGAGGAAGAAGAAATAGGAAAAACGAAAGAAAGTCTTTAAGTATCAGAGAGTGAGAAGCGGAAAGAATTCTACTAGGACTCCTAAAATGGGAAAAATGAGATGGAGGCAAAGCAGACATACCCCAGCCCAAGACCTTATATGTATTTTAATATTTCAGTTGAATATTTTTCACTTTGCAAATTGTTAAGTGAAGGATCTATAGCAGGTAAATTTCAACTTAGCACTAATGACATGCAGTTACTTAAAATCCCATTGATTTATATACTTGCTATTCTTTTTTATGGTTATGATAAGTAACTTAAAAATTGAGTCTAACACAACGGTGATGAATAAGGTCATTTTTTCATTTATAATGGAAAGCTTGTCTTTCTTGAGGTTATGTGGCACATAGGTAGAACCTGAAACTTATAAAGTGAATGATGGGTAGCTAAAGAGTCCATCTGTCACAGTTAATCTGCTGCAAGCGAGATGGCTACAAAACTTAGAGCCCATCCATTTATTTACAGAGACAGATTAATTTTTTCCATCTTTATTTTCTCTTGGGAACCTTAATTTACAATGAAGGGGGCCGAAGTCTTCCGTAAAATACACACATCCAAACACACACACATATACACAGAATGTGAAACCGTAAAAGTCTTTCTTAAAAATCTTTCTTTTCTTTTCAAAAAAGGGAATATCTACAATGATTGGCAACAGAACAACATAAAAAACATCAGAACATTTATAGTTCTTTCATAAAAGAACTAAAAAATTAGATCTAAGGAATTTATTTTGAGGAGGATCAGCCTAAGGAGCTGAGTGACTTACGGATTACAAAACAGTATTTTAAATGACACATCATAAAATGTAGTCGTCGCTTTGAGCGTCAACTGAAAAATTAGCAATTTTCATAACTGAGTACATTTTCAAATATAAATATAATGCAAATCTGACATCAGTTGCCATTTATTTAGATTATAATGGGAAACAACTTTAATAACACATTAGAAAAATCATTAAGTGGAGATCTACTTACTAAGTGACAATAATAAAATTGGTGTGAAAGTGAGATTAATGTTTGTACTCTCAAAGCTTTCTGTAATTTCTCATAAATAATCTCTGGACTTACAGTATTTTTCAGTGGAGGCATTAATGATATTCTATCACCTTTGCAACTGGCGATATTGCAAGCCTTTTCACATTCTTCCTTCCTGGGCCCTAAACTCTTACCAGTCATTAAAACAAAAATCTTGCTTACACACAGACACACTTTCCAAGATCCCTGAGGGTTGGACATGGTAATGCCCACTTCCTTCAGAATTGTTGCTAAAACCTAGAAGCAGAGGAATGAGCTTCTAAGCGAACAGTCCACAGTCATCCCCAAATTACTGATTTGCTATATCAAATTTCAACCTAAGAAAATATATAAAGACTCAGTATTATGAACCTACACACTTTCAACAAGAATTTGTAGAAGGGAAATAAGACATTAAAGGTAAAAAAAAAAAAAGACATATTTGAGGGAAAGTTGAACTCTACAGTGAATATTTAAGAAAACACAAAAAAACTATATTTAAGAAATATAGTGAATACAGTATTTAAGAAAACAAAAAATTATTTTATATTCATATCTTTTTCTTCAATGGGAGTACATATATACCTTATTTTAAAATATGAAAGTGGTGTTTAATATTCCTGTTGAGAAAATATATAGTATTTCTAACAATAGAAATAAGCACAATTTAAATTACAGGTGTTGGTTCACCTATTTATCAAGATTTTAATAGCCTGAAGAACAGATTATTACCCTATTATACGCAATGTATATTCTGTTATAAATCAGCATATTAAAGCAATCAAATATTTAATATTTTATTTTAAATCTGGTGTTTTCTAATGTAGACAATATATACTTAACTACTGTTCTCTCAGCTGTCTAAATTAAGCATCAGCTAACTTCTCTCTAAAGAGCCTAGTAGTATATATTCTATGCTTTTCAGTCCTATGCCCTCCATTGTTAGTACTCAACTCTGCCTTGGTTGTGTAAAATGAGCCACAGAAAACAGAAAAACAAGTGAGCACAGCTGTGTTTCAATAAAATTGTGTTTACAACAGATGGCTTTGGTACATAGACGTACTTTGCCAAACCTTGGTGTAAATCAGGAAATAAGAACGTCTTCGATAACACAAATTAGCTATTGTAAAGAATTCATCTCTTCTATTGCTTTGCAGTTTTTCATGAAAATACACTAAAACTTCTATAGTCCAAAATGTGTTTTAAAGATTAATAACCTAAGTCATACTAGTAGTAAATGCCACACAAATAGAGAGGTATGTCAATATCACATTTTAAAATATCAATAAATGAAAAGAGGTAACCATTTCATTTTGGGGCCAAAGGTAGTGAATTCTTTATTTGATAATATTATAGCTTAGTTAATGAAGAGGATGTATTTTAATTAACTGTTTATATGATGAGGTCTTAATAATAGTATTTGAATATCAATAAAAGTAGAACTCACCCTCCCCTACTCTCACACAGAAAAAAGTATTTTTTCAGAAACTTGATGGTATTGTATTGTTTTTTTCCTTAACAGGGAAAGATACCACACCAAGGACTTCATATGAATCTTTAGATGACCCTCTACATTTGAATTCAAGTTGAGAAATTCCTAGATCTTAGAGAAGGGAAATCACATCAAGGTTCTTGTGGATGAGTACTGCACTGAAATTTTGGTGGTTTCACAGTGTCATATACTCTATGAACTGCAGGAGTGGATTGAGATATTCGGCATAGATATCCTTAAATCTAAATTCTTAAACTTTACTCAGGAAACCATGTAAAGTTTTCTCAAAGTGTAGTCCTCAGATCTCCTTTATTAGAATCACTTACTAGGTTTTTTTTTTTTTAAGTTTTATCAGTTTACATCCTAAGTGTAGTGGATTAAAATTTCTATAGATAAGCATTATGAATTCATAAATTCATGGATATATATATTCAGGATTTTCTGACATAATCATCCCAACTGCATTTCTCTGACTAGGCTTTGGAGGTCACTATTTCAGAGAAGTTTATGATATTCTTCAAGTGTGAATATATCGTTATTATAAAATTATTTTCAGAATCCTTCATTAATGTTTTCTGTAAAGGTTTTGGACTTTCAATGTTCAAACTCCTGGAGTAGTGCTTGAAGCCTAGTGGCTAATTAACACAACAAATTGTCATAATTATTGATGAAGTTATGATAAGGTCAAACCTTAAATAGATTCCAAAGATGCTTCTTCCATTACAGCTTTACAAAATATGATGCTACATTGAGTAGTATAATTTATGATAAATAAAAAATACTAAATATTTGAGAATTAACCATTATAGGTTTTGGTGTTGACAACCATGGGTTCAGATGCCCAAGAATACTCAAATAAAAAAGACAAGGGAAATCTGACTTCTTTCTTTCTCAGAATCTCTCGTGGTAAGTTCATGAAAGATTTACATGTGGGATTCTGTAAGTATTCCAGGCCAGTAACTATTTTAAACAGATTTAGACTCCCTGAGACTATTTTCTTGCACACAGTTGTTAACCAACTCACGTTGGCTGAATTAAAAACTGGATATGAGAAGTCATTTTAAAAAATATAAGGTAATGATGGTTTACTGCTACAGCATGTTGATTGGATTTAATAATCATAATATTTTTACTATTTTTAAACATCATTGAATACAGGCCATCTTTACACCAACTCGGGACAATTTAGAGCCCTTCAGAAATGTAGCACTGACAGCATCTACTAAACAAATGTACCAGCCATTTTTGTCAGTGTCTTTCTTGTCTTACCATGAAATCTGAAGAAAGAACTTTAAAAGTAAGTTAAGTTGATCATCACATGAAATACTATAAAATAAAAACTATTAGATAGGAAGAAAACTATTAAAAACATGCAGATTTAAATTGCAAGGGAACATAAAGTAAATCATTTGCATTCATTCATATGCATGCAATCTTTGTGCTATGTAAGATATATAATCATTGGAAGACAGTGATTTGATTCAACAAGTTAGTTGCTTCTTCCTCATTTGATGTCTTATTTTATGGCACAAAAGGTTAAATAACTATATACATCTTAAGCTCAAATACATATGTACATATGCAAAATCCTTGATTTTTACTGGAAATGTATACTCTCTTCACTCAGGCAAAACTCCTTTTAAACCACACGGAGTACTGAAGTTGAGGTCATGGTAAGTTTTCTTTAAGGACGAACACCAGATTGAGACAATAAACTACTCCAGCGGAGTAGGGGCTGAGAATTTTGACAGAATTAGACTGAAATATGTTTTTTTTCCACTGGCAGCCAAAGTCATACTATTTTGTATTTCTACACTTGGATTTATATTGCTGAAGGAGTTATAAAATATTGCCCTGTGTACTGAGAAATCCCTATCACCTAAGATGTCGAAATGTGTTTTGTATTCACTACAATGTGCTTGGAAAGCAGTTTGTGAAAGAAAATAGGTCTAATTCATCATTACATTTCCAAGTACCCCTGGAGTTCTCTATTTTCCTACCTACCTACATCTGAGTTCATCAAGGGATCTCAGTATTTTGAATATATTATCAAGCATAACTTCACAAGCCAGCACGCAAAAAAACAAAACAAAATGGATACTAGTCAGACGACCAAAGTTGAAAATTATCTCTGCAAATATGGTATTTTATTTTTATTTAAATATAAAATTAATGATTTAGGATTTCCCTGGTGGTGCTGTGGTTAAGAATCAGCCTGCCAATGCAGGGGACATGGGTTGGATCCCTGGTCTGGGAAGATCCCACATGCCACAGAGCAACTAAGCCCAAATGTGACAACTACTGAGCCTGATCTATGACTGAACCAAAACTAAAGCACTGAAAGGAAAAGCAGGTAACTTAGGAAATAAAAACAATTCCATTATTTTCTAGTAAACCAGTTTTTCATTTTTTGTTTATACCCCAACTTGTTCCAAAAACTATCTAAGATACTAAGATACATAAAAAAGATAACCTTAAATTAAAAATAGGTAAGAAAAAGGTTAACACAGACATACACCCAGTTGTGCGCGCACACACACACACACGTTTAGGATTATGAAATAGAACCAAAAATGAAGCTGATGCAAAATACCTATCATAGAATAATAGGGAAACTTGGGAGAAAGGAACTAGTTGGGGAAAGTAGAAGAAGGAGCCAATAGGGGCTTCCCTGGTGATGCAGTGGTTAAGAATCTACCTGCCAATGCAGGGGACACGGGTTTGAGCCCTGGTCCAGGAAGATTCCACATGCCGTGGAGCAACTAAGCCTGTGCGCCACAACTACTGAGCCTGCGCTCTGGAGCCCACAAGCCACAACTACTGAAGCCCGCATGCCTAGAGCCCGTTGTCCGCAGCAAGAGAAGCCACTGCAATGAGAAGCCTGAGCATCGCAACGAAGAATGGCCCCTACTCACCACAACTTGAGAAAGCCCACGCACAGCAACGGAGACCCAACGCAGCAAAACATGAATTAAAAAAAAAAAAAAAAAGGAGCCAATAGGTGTTTGCTAGACTGATGTGCTAAATTTTAGGAAAACCAATTTCAAAGAGTTCACATGATATAATCTGTAGGATAGAGGTTTTAATATGAAATTATTGACCACATAATCCTAATGAATCCATTTAAGTAAAACTAGGAGGAAAGACATTAATAAGGATATGAACAAAATACAGAGGAAAGCGAACCCGATCTGAGGTTTGAGTCCAGCCTCCTTCAAATGTAAGAAAAGTTTATTGAAAATGTAATGTAATGAAAATAATACCCATTATTCATTGAAGATCTAGCGTATATCTATACAAACAACACTGTCCATACCATCCTCTATCATTCCTCAAACAACACTGCAGGTCACATATTGTACCTTCATTATTAACATAAGAACACTGAGTTTGCGAGAGTTTCTCTAACTTGTTCAAGTCATTTATCTAGAAGTAGAATTAAGACACGGACTCCAAAGTCTATTCATACACTCTGCTAGTAGGAACGTCAGAAACAGAAGCCCTGAATCTAACACCTCAATTTACCAAATTAAACATTTTAATTTAAGCATTATTTTCTTGGCATTTATTTAATACCAATACTGTGACAGGCAGTTTGCTAAACTCTTCCACCACAAACATATTTAATTAATTCCACCCCAGATCTCTGTGCCTACTGCCACACCAGTAAGATTATTATAGAAACAGCTTCATGAGTTTGTGAGAAAACATCCATGATGCACTCAGAATTCCACTGGGCACAGATCAGGCACCCAATAAATAGCTATTTCTCTCATGACACGTAAAACCTCTCCCCTTTATATGCCCAGCATAGAAACGATGGCTCAGACAGGAAAGCTCAATAAATATTTTGAGATAATGGATTAAAATACAGTTAAATAGAATAAAAGAGGTATAAGGTATCATTAAACAAATCAACATGGTTGATCTCTTTGGAAATCCGGATGTTATAACCTTTCTTGCTCTTCCCCATCTCACCCTAGGCTTGGGGATGCCAGAAAATTCTAAAGTACTTGAAGCCTTTCATTGGATCTTCCAAGTCTCTAACCCTTTCTGTCTAATTACCATGAAATACCATCATGACTATGCATCTCATTAAGTGTTTCAAAACAATTGTGTTCTAAGTTTTATTTGATCATAACAATAAACTCAGTTTTCAAAACTTGTTAATCAACTAATAAGGTCATTGACTCACAGCCCATAGACATTAGAGGGAACATTAGCCTTTACCCCAAGTCAAGGCCCCAGCTTTCACTTCTGGCATCATCAGCAAACCGTGGGTCATTCCTGGCAAAGTTCAGCCCTCCAGGTGCACTGATTGTAGTGAAAAACGTTTCAATCACAGTCTGTTCTTTTCACCATCTCAATTCTTTCTCTGCTCACTAAGAACTGCTCTGTGTCAGACAAAGATAGGTGAGAGTGTGTCTGGGTCTAAAGTTTGAAATGTGTTTCTTTTCTACATCTTGAGTATGTTTTAGGCATAAACCTTTGAGGAGCTACAGGAGATGAGATCACCTGCTGGAAGTCAGATGCTCACTGAGATGAAACAGGTCACTTCTCTAAGGTTATCATTCACTGGCTACTTATATGTGACTGCGATTATTTTGAGAAGGAGGAGAAAAAAACTTAAAATTTAAAGATGGGGCAAAAAACTGCCTCTTCTATACTTGTTTTGTAATTGAAATATCTGTATTAATAGATCTTAATAGATCTTTATTGGAGTATAATTGATTCACAACACTGTGTTAGTTTCTGTTGTACATCAAAGTGAATCAGCCATATTCCCATATATGGGGATATGTTCCCGTATCTCTTCCCTCTTGAGCCTCCCTCCCACCCTCCCTCTCCCACCCCTCTAGGTCATTGCAAAGCACTGAGCTGATCTCCCTGTGCTATGCTGCTGCTTCCCACTAGCTAACGACTTTACATTCAGTAGTGTATATATGTCCATGCCACTCTCTCATTTTGCCCCAGCTTCCCACTCCCACCCCATGTCCTCAAGTCCATTCCCTATGTCTACATCTTTATTCCTGCCCTGCAACAATGCTCATCAGTATCTTTTTTTTTAAGACTCCATATATATGTGTTAGCATATGGTATTTGTTTTTCTCTGACTTACTCCACTCTGTATGACAGACTCTAGGTCCATCCACCTCACTACAAATAACTCAATTTCATTTCTTTTTATGGCTGAGTAATATTCCATTGTATATATGTGCCACATCTTCTTTATCCATTCATTTGTCGATGGACATTTAGGTTGGTTCCATGTCCTAGCCATTGTAAATGGTGCTACAATGAACACTGTGGTACATGTCTCTTTTTGAATTATGGTTTTCTCAAGGTATATGCCCAGTAGCAGGATTGCTGGGTCATACGGTAGTGCTATTTTTAGTTTATTAAGGAAACTCCATACTGTTTCCATAGTGGTCGTATCAATTTACATTCCCACCAACAGTGCAGGAGGGTTCCCTTTTAACCACACTCACTTTCCAGCATTTATTGTTTCTAGATTTTTTGATAATGGCCATTCTGACCAGCATGAGGTGATACCTCATTGCAGTTTTGATTTGCATTTCTCTAATAATTAGTGACGTTGAGCATCTTTTCATGTGCCTCTTGGACATCTGTATGTCTTCCTTAGTGAAATGTCTATTTAGGTCTTCTGCCCTTTTTTTTTTTTTTTTTTTTTTTTGCAGTACGAGGGCCTCTCGCTGCTGTGGTCCCTCCCGTTGCGGAGCACAGGCCCTGGACGCGCAGGCTCAGCGGCCACGGCTCACCGGCCCAGCCGCTCTGCGGCATGTGGGATCTTCCCAGACCAGGGCACAAACCCGTGTCCCCTGCATCAGCAGGCAGACTCTCAACCACTGCACCACCAGGGAAGCCCCTGCCCATTTTTTAATTGGATTGTTTTTTTGATATTGAGTTCCATGAGCTGTTTGTGTATTTTGGAGATTAATTCTTTGTCTGTTGTTTCATTTGCAAATATTTCCTCCCATTCTGAGGGTTGTCTTTTTATGGTTTTCTTTGCTGTGCAAAAGCTTTTAAGTTTAATTAAGTCCCATTTATTTTTGTTTTTATTTCCATTTCTCTAGGAGGTAAGTCAAAAAAGATCTTGCTGTGGTTTTTGTCAAGAGTGTTTTTCCTGTTTTCCTCTAAGAGTTTTATAGTGTCTGGTCTTACATTTAGGTCTTTAATATATTTGGAGTTTATTTTTGTGTATAGTGTTTGGTAGTGTTCTAATTTCATTCTTTTACATGTAGCTGTCCAGTGTTCTCAGCACCAGTTATTGAAGAGGCTGTCTTTTCTTCATTGTATGTTCTTGCCTCCTTTGTCGTAAATTAGGTGGCCACATGTGTGTGGGATTATCTCTAGACATTCTACTCTGTACCATTGATCTATATTTCTATTTTTGTGCCAGGACCATACTGTCTTGGTTACTGTAGCTTTGTGGTATAATTTGAAGTCAGGGAGCCTGATTTTCCAAGACTGAACCAGGAAGAATTAGAAAATTTAGACAGACCTATCACAAGTAATGAAATTGAAATGGTAATTAAAAATCTTCCAACAAACAGAAGTCCAGGACCAGATGGCTTCATAGGCGAATTCTATCAAACATTTAGAGAAGAGCTAACACCTATCCTTATCAAACTCTTCCAAAAAATTGCAGAGGGAGAAACTCCCAAATTCATTCTACAAAGCCACCATCACCCTGATACCAAAACCAGAAAAAAAATCACAAAAAAAGAAAATTATAGACCAATATTACTGATGAACATAGATGCAAAATCCTGAACAAAATACTAGCAAACAGAATCCAACAACACCTTAAAAGGATCATACAGAATGATCAAGTGGGATTTATCACAAGGATGCAAGGGTTCTTCAGTATACACAAATCAATCAACCTGATACACCATATTAACAAATTAAGGAATAAAAACCATATGATCAACTCAATAGATGGAGAAAAAGCTTCTGACAAAATTCAACACCGATTTATGATAAAAACTCTCCAGAAAATGGGCATAGAGGGAACCTACCTCAACATAATAAAGGCCACATATGACAAACCCACAGCAAGCATCATACTCAAAGGTGAAAAACTGAAAGCATTTCCACTAAGATCAGGAACAAGACAAGGATGTCCACTCTTATTCACTAGCCATGGCAAGCAGAGAAGAAAAAGAAATAAAAGAAATACAAATTGGAAAAGAAGAAGTAAATTATCACTGTTTGCAGATGATATGATACTATACATAGAAAATCCTAAAGATGCCACCAGAAAACTACTAGAACTAATCAATGAATTTGGTTAGGTTGCAGGATACAAAATTAATGCAAAGAAATCTCTGGCATTCCTATACACCAACAACGAAAAATCAGAAAGAGAAATTAAGGAAACAATCCCATTTACCATCGCAACAAAAAGAATAAAATACCTAGGAATAAACCTGCCTAAGGAGGGGAGAGACCTGAACTCAGAAAACTATAAAACACTGATGAAAGAAACAAACATGACATAAACAGATGAATATACCATGCTGTTGGATTGGAAGAATCAATATTGTGAAAATGACTATACTACCCAAAGCAATCTACAGATTCAATGCAATCCCTATCAAACTACCACTGGCATTCTTCACAAAATTAGAACAAAAAACTTCATAATTTTTATGGAAACACAAAAGACCCTGAATAGCCAAAGCAATCTTGTATTATTATTTTAATAAGTTAATTAACTTAGTTCACTTTTTATTCTGACTCCTCAATTAGATTGTAATAACCTCAAAGGCAAAAATCACGATCTAAAGATTTTGCTCTCATCTGTACCATTATATATGGCCATAAGTAAGTCATTTTTCTGAGCCTCAGCTTCCACACCTACAAATGAATGTAATAATCTTTCCTTAATTATCTCAAAGAAATCAAATGCAATAATGCACATAAAAATGCCCTGAAAATGGCAAACCACTAGGTAAACACAAGGTACCATACAGGCATAAAAAGACAAATAATAAAGCCTAACTTTCTTCTTTTCAGCTGGGAAAATTTAATCATATACCCAGACTTATTTGGAAAATAGATGATGTAAAATAAATTCACTTAAGTTTGGTTCACCCAAGATCAAACTCAGAGGAATCAGAGGTGGGCAGTGATATACGTTGTTAAAATAAAGTGGGGCTTACGTTCTCATGCTGGAAGTGCCTTTACTCTGTCCCATATTTTTTATTCAGTTCATTACAGAACATGCATAAACATGGATTTTTAGTGTCTTTAAATCACCATCCTAAAGATTCAAATCAGTGAGGCATACATTATCAATGTTGTCTTTAATATTCATTGTGATCTACTCTGTGGTTTTCTTTCTAATGAGAGCTTATCATCTGAATAACTCACCTTCTTGTATTTGAATTTCACAAATTTAGTCCATACTTGAACATCACCTATTTTAAAAAAAGTTCTTGTTCAACTATTCTGTGTGCTTATAACTATTTAGCTTCAATATCTTCTCATCTACTTTGCACACATCACACACATTTAGTCACACTAAATTTGGTTTATTTGGTTACTAAAAGTCATGTCTATTTTTTCTTAAGCAGAATTACATTTCAGGTAGCCTTAAATAATCAGCTCAATTTTCATTAATGACTGACAGATAAACACTGCATTATCAAGAACAAATATATTCTTAATATCCTCAAACGACTCTATTCTCATGTTATTATATACAAAGTTTATAGGTACATGTAGAAAATTGGCATCATGGATTTATGTGGCAGTTATCAAATTAGCCCATATGTAATATTTATTTGTTCAATAAAAGATCATAGAATAGCTATAAGTATATTTATATGCATATTTTTGTAAATATAAAAGATTGTTCCCTCTTTTCAGAGATCTTACAAATGGCATAACGTAACAATGGGCAAAACACAAGATGAATTAAATTTCAACTGCACAATTCTTAATATATATGCAATCCGAGCCCAGTCCAGACTAGAAGACGTCAGATGCTAAGGGGCAGAAGTGAACTAAAACTAGAGGAGCAGAAAAAGAAGCTAAGAAGAGCAAGGATGTCACTACAGTCAAGGACAGAAGTGAGAACTAAACAGAGCATACAACTCAAGGGTATAAGTGAAAATTCATCAGCAATCTGCCCTGACTGGAGAGTGTGGTAGGCATTAATGGATTATAAAGATAAGGTAAAACCTTAGGATTAGATTAAGATAAATTTGATTGTCAGAGAAAAAATAACATACCAGATGCTGCAGGCAACAGAAGTCCTTATAACTTTAAACACAGGTGAGAAACGTGATGTAAGGCTTTAGAAGAACCCAGGATAGAAAAATGCAGGACAGGTGTGAGGCAAATTCCTGGAATTTAGTGGAGACAAAGAAATTATTAAAATAATCCAACCCTCACAAAGGAGGAGAGTTTTGAACTCAAGTAGAAAGGGAAAGGAAAAGATAGAGGAGGATCTTTTCAAAGTACAACCAATCACATATTTACAAAATGTGTTCTAAAATATGAAGGCAGGAGAAGAAGGAAGGATGCATTCGAGGTTTTCAGCCATGGAGATGAGGAGAAGGGTGCTTTTATGCAATTGCAAAATATAGCTCTAGATTCCTCCAAAAGTTCTACCTTCACTCTATACTCATGTATCATTTTCTTTGTTTATATAGATTATGCTACATAAATAACCATTACTTTGATCTTTTACAGATTGACTTGAATTTATTGCCTATGTAATCAATATGTTAATGGTTTCAAGCTTTTAATTTCTCTTATTTTCTATTATATAATAATGATGGGTACATTGTTCATGTTCAATAAAAGCTTAATAAATAAATTAAGTCACAAACCTTTCTGTGACAGATATAGGTCAAATCTTAAAAAATAATTTCACAGAGAATTTCCTTATGATATTTCAACTCACATATCTCGTAGTCAGCACTTCTCAAGACCTTGGGTGTATTCTATCTAGACAATTTGTAGGCAGGGGAAATAAAACATTACTTTTAATTAAACTGGAATGCATTTTTTAAAAGAATATGTGGATCAATTTCCTTGTTACATTCCACTACCAATTTCTAGTTTCTTCTCTTTCAAATATCTAGAAGAAAATGTCATATTTTACAGGGTAAATTGTTTCTGGATTGAAAATTTACTTGATAGCTTAATGTGAGATCTGGTTTATAAAACTTACTGAGTTCCCTGCATATGTGACCCTTTTAAAAATCAACAAAAAGGGCTTCCCTGGTGGCGCAGTGGTTGAGAGTCTGCCTGCCAATGCAGGGGACACGGGTTCGTAACCCAGTCCGGGAAGATCCCACATGCCGCAAAGCGGCTGGGCCCGTGAGCCATGGCCGCTGAGCCTGCACGTCCGGAGCCTGTGCTCCCCAACGGGAGAGGCCACAACAGTGAGAGACCCGTGTACCACCAAAAAAAAAAGAGTAAGATGAACACAGAAGACATTTAGGTAAAATTACCTAAATTTAAATGAAGTATGGTATATTATCAAATGACAATATCTTCCTATCTTCCTCCCCTTCCCCCCACACACCAAGTCCTTATGTGGCCAGTACATAATGCAGGGAGGAGTTTTGGTCGCAATAGTCAGGCAAGAGTTCTGTGTTCTACCTTGTCTATACCCTAAGTTTGGCAAATGCAGTCTAATTAGGTCATGTGCCATCATCCTATAGATGACAGTTACCAGGAGGTTTGGGTGTCTGGTATTTCTCTTTATTGGTTCTCCTATGACCATCATTGAATTACCATCCAATAATAATCATATTACTCTTCTAGGGCTGCCAGAGCAAAATATCACAGACTAGGTGGCTTCAAAAAAACAAAAACACAGAGGTTTCTCTTCTCTCCATTCTGGAGGCTGGTGTCTCTTCCTATCCTACAACACCAGTCACATGAATTAGGGACCCACCGTTATGACATCATTTATCCTTACCTACTTCCTTAAAGGCCTTATCTCCAAATATAATCACATGGGAGTTAGAGCTTCAGGATATAAATTTTAGGGGCACATAATTGAGCCCATAACAATGATAATTCACCAATTTAAAACAATATTGCCACCTCTGCTAGTACTACTTGTACAAATATCCATGAAATCCTATTAACCATAAATACTCTTTGTAATCAAAACCTTTCTGATTTTGTAATGAACACCAGGAATCACTTAATAGTTATACTCACTTTCTGCACTATTAGCAATAACAAGTAACATGTATCACAGAATTACAAACTAACATTATAAGGCTTGGTGGACATCAGGCATAATAACCCCTGTAACTTTCAAATTGCAATTCGTTTGATTAATGTATCATGTATCTATTATATCTCATACTTAAAAAAAAATAACACCTATTTATTATGGAAACATCCAGAAAACTAGGAATTAAAGGGGACTTCATCTACCTGATAAAGACATCTGTGAAAAGTCTGTGACTATCATTTTTTCTTTTTATCCCCCTATTTTTAATTCTATTTTTTATTGAAGTATAGTTGATTTACATTGCTAGTTTTTTTCTTTTTTTTAATTGAAGTATAGTTGATTTATGTTATACTAGTTTCAAGTGTATAACAATGATTCCGTATTTTATATATATAAAAATAGTATTTTTGAGGACCATATAGAATGTACTAAGAGTATAAAAAATATACAATATACGCCCAGAAGGGTAAAAAGAACATAGTGTGGTAGGGGGGAGACTCTCAGAATAAACTGCATAGAAATGAAAAGTGGTGTCCAGTTGGGCAATGGAAAAGTCAGTGGAGGATGAGAAAACCAAGATGGACAACGCCAGGGGAAGGGATTAATTTTACACTTCTCTGGCATCTAGCACATACAGCATTCCTGCTGCGGTAAGAGCTGAACAGCTCCAGATCAGGCCAGGCTGGCAGAGACTACCATGTGACCTAAGTGAGGACAACGAATCCACAGCTGACATGAAGAGGAAGTGCCTCTATTCTCTATTCTAGGGAACAGAGGCTATTTCAACTGGCAGAGGTAAGGAGAACTTTCTCTGGGTCTAAGGCCTAGTCCTGGGAAAGTAGTGGAGTTTGTTGCCTACAATTCCATCCTGGGCCTGAAAAAGAACAGAAGTATAGATGCTGGGAGTCCATACCATCCACAGGGTTGTCTATATTATTTCTCAGATGGCAGTCCAGGCAGGAAATGAAGTGTTAAAGGTGTAGGTGACAGGGCTTCCCTGGTGGCGCAGGGGTTGAGAGTCCGCCTGCCGATGCAGGGGACACGGGTTCGTGCCCCGGTCTGGGAGGATCCCACATGCCGCGGAGCGGCTAGGCCCGTGAGCCATGGCCGCTGAGCCTGCGCGTCTGGAGCCTGTGCTCCACAACGGGAGAGGCCACGGCAGTGAGAGGCCCACGTACCGCAAAAAAAAAAAAAAAAAAAAAAAAAGGTGTAGGTGACAGGTATTTGTTTTAAAGATTTAATTTCCCAGGCAGTTTCTAAAACTGTAAACTTGGCCTTCGTTTGCTATTTAATATGTGTTTTCTGTTAATGTACTGCTTATATGTCTCTGTGTTGAGTTCCTAACCGGTAAATAAGTTATATCTAGGAGTGATGGACAAAGAAAATATGCCAACTTACATTAATCCATGAAGCATCTTTGGGAAATGTATGCAAACGTGCACTGATACAAATGCTAAATCTAAGAGTAAAATTCTGTTGATAGAACAGTCATTAATTTCAAGGTAAAAAAAATTTTAAAAAAAACTTTGGAGAGTTTTACAGTCGGTTAAACCAAAATATTATCACATAGAGAGAAGATATAAGATGTAACCACTGATTTAACTAAAACTATGGTATGGGAAGTTATTTTTAAAATTGACATAACCATATCTTAACATCATATTCTATCAATATCACTAAGATGAATAAAGCATTTTTTTCACATATTTCCTAGGATTAAAAAGCAAACTCTAACTACAGAGTTCAAGTTTTCCTTTTTATTCCAAAGGAGGGAGTAGGTGTAATGATCTTTTCACTGCTGATACATACTTTTTGTTCATCAAAAAATAAATGAAGCAGCATATTTCTACCTGAAATGGCATATTTGTCAATTGTGTGTTAGTGTGTTTTTCCCCTCTCACATAATGTTGCTATGAATGAATGACATGTTGATAAATAGGATTTTACGTTGAGATTCTAATTTTCAATATTTTCATTTTCAATTCGTTTTCTATTAATTTAACTACCTAACTGCTGGGGCTTAGTAGTTGTATTGGGAGGGTTTTTTAAATGCTTACATTATCCGTCTAAATGCCAGTTTATTAAAAAAAATCACAACTGCAAAAAGCAGTGCAGTATCGAGTTAAATAAAGGTCATAACCTCAGATGTAGAGAATGGACTTGAGGACACAGGGAGGGGGAAGGGTAAGCTGGGACGAAGTGAGAAAGTGGCATGGACATATATACACTACCACATGTAAAATAGATAGCTAGTGGGAAGCAGCCACATAGCACACGGAGATGAGCTCAGTGCTTTGTGACCACCTAGAGGGGTGGGATGGGGAGGGTGGGAGGGAGACGCAAGAGGGAGGTATGGGGATATACATACACATATAACTGATTCACTTTGTTATACAGCAGAAACTAACACACCATTGTAAAGCAATTATACTCCAATAAAGATGTTAAAAAAATATTTTCTTTAAAAAGGTCATAACCTCTCCACTCCAAATGCATTATTGTTTAATATACTAAACACATGGGTTTAACATTAGGTACTACCTTAGACACCATTGTAAAATGTTGTATACAGTCCAAAGTAGTTTACCTGGTATAAACACATCCAAATGTAAAATCACTTTAATTTTTCATTTTGATATTGGGAGTCTCCCTGTCTTTTTAGGCTGTTTATACATAAATGAACTAATTAAGAAATTGACTAAGTTGGTTAGAACATATAGAAGTATAAGCCTTTGGGACACCATTGTTTCTTAATTCTATATTGTCAAGGTCATTCACTACTCACTAGATCTGACTCAACACCTGTTTTTGCCTCTATGTACAATTCTTTCTCCCCTAACACACAGTTAGCTTTATAATGTTTCTGAATAGAAAACTAATACATATAATATGTTCAGAGAATACAGAAAGTAAGCATAAAATGACAAAATAATCCTATGAGCCAGCGAAGAGTCCTAATAATAATTTGATATTATATAATACTAATAATTTTATAGTTATCTATGAACCCACACATTTTTACAAAAATTGACATACCATATGAACTTTTTTCACTTAATGTAATGTGCTGGCATTTTTGAATTTCTCATTTCTTTGTGTAGATATTTGTGTATGTGTAATCTTTTAAAAATCTTCACAGTAATTTGCAATGAACATCTGTCTACATGTATGTTTGTACATCTGTTCAAATAATTCCTTTAGAATAAATTCCTAGATGCAAACATATTAAGTTGAAAGATATGTACTTTTGAAGGATTTTTGAAACGTGTCACCCTTCCAACAGTGCAAGTATCTGACCATTTCTCCTCACTTTTACTAACACAAAATATTGCACTCTTCTATTTTAATAAATTTAAAGTGTTTTGCTTCATTTTACATTTAATTACCTGTGTGATTAGGCAATATTTTATGTATTATTTAACTTTGCCTTTCATCCATCTTTAAATATATTTGTCTTTTTCTTACTGATTTCTTTGAGATCATTTTATAATGAAATATTTTCTGAAAATATTGGTTAAAATGATCAATCAGATAACGATTTTCCAAGTTCTAGTGTACAGCCATGAGACTTTTAACTGTCTAAAGCCTGGAAAGCTGGAAAGGTCTAATAAGTTTATTAGCTCCACTAGTGATTTCAATGCATTTTATTTAATCCAACAAAGACTACACGATGGGTTTAAGTTGAGCAGTTCTCATTCCTATAGGAGTACATTTCCTTTGGAAGCTACTTATTTTAGGTTTGGTTTTTCACTGTTGGTTTCCATCTCATTGCTTCATACTTAGATTTGCCTGTTGGCTAACTCCTCTCTGTTGACATTTTATTCATCCATTTCCTGTCTTTTCTCCTGAGTGTTCTTTGCTCCACTCTTTGGTTCATATATATCAACTCCATTCTCTCTGCCTACCAGGCTTCCACATTCTCAGCTTTGTTTGGGAAGGTCGTTAGATAGCTACAACAACTACTGTTATCTTGGTCAGGAAAAGAATTCCAAGGCTGGTGAAACCACTGTTCAGATACAACACTACACCGAGATCATTTTTATAGCTGAATGCAACATCTTTCTCATTAAAACACAGCCTATATATTTGAGTCTACCTAACAAAAAAAGAGCATTTCCAAACTTGCTTGGATGCAAATGTATATGAACATGAGCCACACAATTAAAAAGAAATTTAGAAACACACACACACAAACCTTAAGTCAGAGTTGGCTCCCATACCACAGCAAGCCCCAAGCAAATTAGCACACAATGAGCTATACTGCTAAAGCAAGGTGCAATATAAAAATTTATGATAATTTCAAAAAAATTAACATTCTGGAAAAAACCCTACATTTATTTTGTTTTCATAATAATTTGTACTTCACCAGACTCCAAAAAGTATTTTGTATCTTTCCATTTAGTTACAAACTTTCATATTATTCAAAATACCAAGAAACTGGGCTAAATAACAGTGGGATATAGGGAAAAAGTATTTAAACTTTATTATTCTGTTTTTAAGTAAAATTTCTAGGATAATAAGATACAATAATGTTAATAAACTAATCGATTTTTCAAGTTTCCCTATAGCATTATTGTTTAATCAAAGCATGTTTAAAAAGCAAAATTTTCGAAAACAAGTAAGGCATTTTACTTGACATACAGCAAATCATCTGTTTCTTCTTGTCCATTTTTTGGAGTCAGCGTATACTGCCATGATTTACTAGATTTAAGATCTTTATGTTGTTTATTTAAGAATGTTGGGCAGGGGGCTTCGCTGGTGGCGCAGTGGTTGAGAGTCCGCCTGCCGATGCAGGGAACACGGGTTTGTGTCCCGGTCTGGGAGGATCCCACATGCCGTGGAGTGGCTGAGCCCATGAGCCATGGCCGCTGAGCCTGTGCATCCAGAGCCTGAGCTCCACAACAGGAGAGGCCACAACAGTGAGAGGCCCGCGTACCGCAAAAAAAAAAAAAAAAAAAAAAAAAAAAGTTGGGCAAGAGAAATAAAGAAATTATATCAATAATCTATAGCCTTGCTGATATATCTGTAATATATATAAAGTGGGGGGGCTAAAAAAATAACACCCACAAAAATCCAGTAAATTTCCATCAAGTATATTTATAAGTAAAAATAAGAGTTGATAAATACAAAGGATTTTTTATATTTTAATTATTTTTTAAAATTTATTTATTCATTTTTGGCTGCATTGGGTCTTTGTTGCTGCGCACGGGCTTTTAGTTGCAGCGAGCGGGGGCTACTCTTCGTTGCTGTGCGCAGGCCTCTCATTAAGGTGGCTTCTCTTGTTGTGGAGCATGGGCTCTAGGCATGCAGGCTTCAGTAGTTGTAGCACATGGGCTTAGTTGCTCCACAGCATGTGGGATCTTCCCGAACCAGGGCTCAAACCCGTGTCCCCTGCATTGGCAGGCGGATTCTTAACCACTGAGCCACCAGGGAATTCCCTTATCTTTTAACTTAAATTTGAGCAGGTCAGACCCTCTGGAAAACCTGTCACTTAAATTGAAAAACACAAGACACTTTTGGTTGTTTGTGAAGTTAAAATATGCTAACTGTAGTATTTGGGCAAGACACTTGTCCAAAATTGAGAGAGTCAACTCATTTATTATGAGGTAAAGATCTTCCTTGTCAAACATAAGCTTTGATGATGCTATAAATTCTACTATTCTCTGGGATTACGATGAACTGAATTGCATAAAATAATGTTCTTCTGGTCATATGAATGAAGCTGGAGATCACAGTAACACTTCCCAATAGCAACATGCTTTGCCTTATCAGTGTCTAGAAATAATGTGATAATAAAGCTCCCTGAGAGAGACAGCTGAATATTACCAAACACTAATACTGACAATCAATGCTGAGCCCTACATGTGACTTTTCATCTCCCTCTGGTGGCAAAGAGAAACAGGGAGATGACAGGTATTATAATTCAGATGATTGACTCAAGAAGCCAATAATACCAGATTAAGAATAAAATCACATTCCCATAGACTTTCCTGACTTAAAGATTTTCTTTTTGTAAACTAATGTGTTCAACACTTCAAATACAAGAATTTTTAATAACTCCCTCATGGCAAAGAGTACAAAAATGGTACAACCAACATGGACTATAATTTCTTAAGTGTTGACAATTTTTTATCTTCTTTCCTTCCTTCTTTTACAAATGTAAGAAACACATTGAATAACAGACTTGTGAAAATTTTAAAATATGAAATTATTTTTTTGAAGTATGCTTCTTGCCTCACCTTGCAAGATCACACGAGTATGTGATCAATTACACATTTTCTGGCTCATCAACAGAAGAGGTGACAATATAAATCCAATTAAAAATAATTCCAAATTAAGTTCTGATGGTGACAAACTCATCTTTTCATAACAAAAAGTTTTATATGCATCGTATTTGGTTGTTTATGTGGTTAGTTATAGAGCAAAGCTAAATACAAGTTTCCTGAGAGAATCTTTTAGTAGAGTCATAATGAATCTTATTCATCATCGTATTTCCCAAAGTAAAAGAATACTGATAAATTTTATATGCATTGCATATAAAATTTTATATGCACTGCAGGGGAAAATACTTTCAGAACAAAAGGGTGGGACAATGATTGGTTAAACAATTCCAACAGGTTTGTTACCATAGGATCTCTTAGAGCCTTTACCAAGGTCAAGCGCACTGTCAGTCTCTAAAAGGGGAAGAAAGTGACCAGAAAACTCCCCAAATCAAGTCACCAACTGTTCAGCCCTTTTACCACAGAACACTTACTAACATTGCCCATAGCTTATGTTCTGCTACAGACTGAAAAACTACTGTAACCATTTCTCTTTCATAGAATGAGTTTTTGTTGTTTTTTCAATTTGAAGTTTAGAATACCAGAAAATCTCATTTGTCTTATATTATCATAGACTAGCATGTACTGAAGGGTAAGTTACATGAAAAGATCAGCAGTTATGTTCCTCAGTTCAGGGGATATTTTCAAATATGGCTTAACTTGCTCACTACATATTCTCTCATTTCTAAGGTCAACCTGCCCCTTTCATTTGAAAGCAGTTATATTTGTCTGCTTTACCATGCCTCCATCAATATCCACTGAGCACCTAAGAGATGTGCTAGTATTATGAGGCATCTTGAACATTTACTTTACCATCCGTCTGAGAACCTTCCTAAACTCTAGTTTTGCCATGAAATGTGGAAAAAATAACATGGTCTTGGCAAGTGTTCTTTAACTTAACACTTATATAACCTTCCACAAGTTTGTCTACCTGTCTGAGCCTAAGTGTTTTATCTATAATTAGGGGTATCACCACACATAGAGGATTTCTATGAAGATTAAATAAGATACATCAAAGTGTATAGAACAATGCTAGCGATTAAATGCAATTGTTTTCTTTTTGTCTCTGATGAACTTCTCAAAAATTGGCCGTGCCTTGGACCGTATTGCTAAGTTCTCCTCTAAGATGGCAGATCTCTCAAACCCTCCTACGAAGGATCACTTAACCCTGCTACCCTTCTCACGCCTGTGAGTCCTCATCTACAATGTCATAGCAGTCGCCCATGTTCAAGTCCATCAGACCATTCTGGTTTCACTTCTTTCTCACCCCTGTGTGAACTCCACAGCCAGTCCTACCAGAGGTATATTTTCCAGGGTTCTGGATTCCTTCACTCCTTTTTCTGCCCGTCTTACTTTGGAACATCCCCAAACTTGAATTAAACACTTCTTCACCTTCAGCCAGTTCTCCGGTTTATAAGGTACAGAGCAGAGTCTAGGTGTTTCTATGTATACGTGCCTAGATATTCCCATTGCTTTTATCACACTCTCAAATGTGTGTTATGTGGTTCACATTTGGAAATCAGAAATTAAACCAAAGACATCATTCATACCCCCAAGGCACTAGCAATACATTATACAACCTGGCTTTCCTAAGACGGACTTGTTTTGCCCTGTATTCTTTATGCTTATAGAAATATAATGTCTTTTAAGAGAACTATCCAGGGCAATTTTTTCCCTCTCAAAAGCTAGAATTCAAATAGGTCAAAGTTCCCATCAGCCACAAGTAGAATGTTGGCAGAGTTTGCCATTACTCATGTCTACCTCCACTGCTGAACCTATTCCAGCCTCTCTGCCATTTTTCGTTTTGTAGGTTTGGTTTGAAAATCACATCCTTTTACGAAGACTGAGTATTTTTAAAGGCCCTACACCTGGAATTACAATAGATGCCACCAGATGGCGCCATGGGACTGGCTACTTAGGTCAAAAGGTTAGACTATCCCAGTTGTGGCTGTGGAGATGGCATAGCTAAGTCTACCTCAGGTTCTTTCTATAAAAATGTCATTTTAATATAGATTTTTTTTCTAATCCCTAATTCCAAGATATGTAATAAACAGTTTTGAGAGAGAGAACACAAAGCTGAATACTCGATTTTCCATACTTTGATAATTGACAGTCACTAGCTAACCGCAGTCTTCTCTGTCCTGCTACCTTTTCTCTTCCCTGTATCAATTTGCTGCTTTGCACAACCCAGAGCCTTGCAAATGAACATCACATGGGCCTGCTCCCTCTGTGGATGGCCGCTCCACCAAAGCTCTTCACCATTAGGAGTAAGTTAATTAACTTCCTCAGAACTCCTAATTAACTCGCCAGTCCCTTTTATATCTTTCCACTCCATATCCACCCTCTTCCGTGAGTGAGAATGTGTTCTCTCGCCTGTCACTGTCTCCGCTTCCTGCCGCCCCAGCTTATTTCAGTCATGATATAAAGATCAAAAAGGCTAAAATATAAAAATTTAAAATGTAGAAACAGTGCTCTAGAGTTGCATCAGAGTCCCTAAATGCCTTTTCAGTCAATTAAAAAAAAAAGAAAAATCCATCTGTACATTTCCCTTCTTCTAAAGTTCCCCCTTTGTTGTAAAATCAATTTACACAGTTATTACTAAAGATTATATTTAGCTAATTCAACAACCCTCCACTTACTAGTCCTGTAAAGTTCGAGAATGATGGATAGGAGAATGGACTCTGGAATCCAACGGCCTATGTTTAAGCCTGGCTTTTCCATTACTAGGTTAGGTGAGCTTCAACAGCTTGTTTAATTTCTTCAGGCTGCTGTTTCATTTATATAGAAGGAAGTAATAGTATTTTAGGAGAGTTATGAGAAGTAATCTTATATAAGCCTTAGACAGTGCCTGACACAAAGCCACTGTCAATTATCAAATGTTACCTGTGGCCATTCTATTACTTTTAATCACATCAAGGGCCAACCTCCACTTTTTCTTCAGAGATGCAAAATACAGATGCAGAACAATGAGCACAGAATGCAACAATTATAATGTTTAAAAAAGTGTGCCATTGTACACACGTTTTTGTAATAGACTCTCTCTAAAAGGATGTGTTTACCTAGAAAACATGTTTACCTCAGAGCATAGAATTGAGGGAATGAAAGACAGTAGGGGAGGAAAATAGTTCTCCTTCTTCCCTTTTGAGATCTTTTTTTTTCAATCTATACAGTTACTTTTAAAATTGTAAGAAAAAATGAATAGCATGGTATTCTTTTAAAAAATATTGTTACCAAATGATTTTAAAACTTCAAATGTTGTCAGTCTATTGTCTGTATATCTCTCTGCCTGAATGGGAATGAAGATAAAGTTGTGCATGACAAGCATAGCAATTCACTCCAAGCAATAAAAGAGCCATTGGACTCGCGTTACACATTAGATGGAAGGGAACAGAGCATAGCAATAATGGCAGGCAGCAACATTTGGATAGCCAGGCAAACATGAGAAGCAATTCATTTGGGATTCCCTCTCTTGGAAGTACATGCTCATTGGTAGCCAAGGTTGATCCAGCCCTGTTTGATTCAGTCATCCTAATCAGTTCATTCTCCTTTTCTTTCCTCTCACTGTCTTCCAGATTCAGAATATTACTAGAATAATTCAATTTACTTTAGAATCTAAGTCACTTCTAAATGTTTTTAATATTTCCTTCTATATTCTAGCAGTGAAAGATATCACTTAAGAAAAAATTGTTTAATCAGTCTAACTTTGTTAACTTTAAGAGATTGGACATTTAATAAGCCAAAGAAGGATACACTTTTGTTAGTGTGAACGACTAACTGGTGGAAATAAAAATTACTGATTTTACAATACTTGGATTTATTGCAGTGCTAGTAAAAAAAAAAAAAAAAAATCACTCTAAAAAATGGCAAGTCTCATTCCGAAACACCATTTCCAGGAATTCTTCCCTCAGCTATATAATTTCTGTGAAAGCTCTTGAAATTTTAGAGTAAACACAGATTAAAATTATTTTTATTTCTTAAAAATTAGAACTGTATGTAACTGATAAAGACTGAAAAGAAATTTATGTCCAGAACTACAAAAAGTGTGGGGAGAAGGACATATATGGAGTTTTAGTGGGAGTGTAAACCAGCATATTTGCCTGGAGGGCAACTGGACAGGGTAAGAGATATATAGAATTCAGTCTAGCAATTCCACTTCTACTTCTTGGAATTTATTTTGAGCAAATAAGGGGACATATTAATAAAGGTGTTTGTGAAAGTTTCTTTAGTAGAACACTGTTTCTAATAAAGAAAAGTTAGAAACAACAAAAACAAATAAGGGAGACTAGTGAAAACATTTCAATGAACCCATGCAATGGATTTTTATAAGACCATTAAGAATTTCATATACTCTAGGAGACATAGAAATATGTTTACAATATACTGTTAGTGAAAAGAGTGGTTTACATAACAGTATGGCAGCTTATGCTGTGCTAAGATCATGGGTTTCAGATAGCCTAGGGTTTAAATCTTGGCTCTGCCACTCAGTGTTCGTTATAGGGGCTTGAACAAATTGTCTAGCCTTCCTAAGCCTCGCTTTATCATCCATAAAATGGGAATAAACACTTAAATCCATACACAACTTTAAGTGTATTTCTGTTTAAAGATATCTTACTTAACATGAATCATTAATTCACTAATATTAAATATATAGCCAAACTAAATTATAATTCATGCCTGAATGAAATTTATCTGACACACATTTTCTCCACACAGCAAATCTGTTATCTTGCACCTAGGAACACTGACAACACTTCAACACTACAATTGTAGGCCATTTAAAATGGTAAGAATACCATAAAAACATCACACAAGGGCCTCTCTCCCATAGAGCTGTGTGAGGTCCCTTTTCTCCTCAGCCAGGACTGGAGGCCAAGATCACCCCTTGAGGATCATTGTCAGGGCTGCCATGAGTGGGGCAGCCTTGTTTTCCTACCTCAGACACCTGTAGTTGCTGGCAGCCCCAACCTGGTCTGTACCAAGCGTGCTGGCCTCAGCCAGACTAGGGCCTGCTTTCCTTGGATCGGCTCTTGTGAGCCCCAAAAGTAGCTTGGCCCCTGCCTGCCCCACAGGCAGGTATGTATGTATGCCTAACCACGTGGTCAACCGCGTGGATGCCTGCGAGCGAGGGGGGGACCCCACGTCTCCTGCCTCCTCCTAAACAACCGCTCTGGCCCCAGGAGATGTCACCAGGAAGGGGGTGTCCAGAATGGGGGCTTCTGTTGTGGAAGGGGCATCTGAGGCCACCTGGCTCCGGGGAAGCTCACCACACTTACTTGCTGGGATTAAGCTGGGTGCCAGCCAGGCCACTCTGTCCTGCTCACAGGACCTGCTCACAGTCGTGTAAAACAAAAAACAAAAAAAAAAAAAACAAAAAAACCTCACACAAATGCAAACATTTCAAAAAATGTAACACTAGGTAAACCATGAAAAGGACACTTGTTTATTAATATGAATGCCAAACAAGAAGCCAAAGCACCACCTCATTCCACCTTAGCTGGGAAGACGTCGGGGGAAGGCAACTCAAATTTTCACTGCTCTGTGCATGTCTGTGAACGACCACAACACTCTATAAGCATTGATTTAGGGGTTACCAATAAATTTTAGGCAGTAGCCAAATTCACAAACATGAAATGAAGATCAACTGTGTGTGCCTGCACACACAAATACACACAGTTGATCTAAGTTAATTTCAGTAATGGGATAGTTTATAACGATTCTATTATGCTAAAAATGATGTTTTAGTAGGTGGTTTTAACTCAAGTTCATGTTTAAAGGTAGTGTGACAGCATCTCCACGCATCATGGCAATCATTTTTATATAAGGTCATACAGTGCTATTAGCTATTGTATTTCATAAGGAATTAGAATCAATATTAAAAATACAAATTTTGTTTTCTTGCCATAATCTCAAAGCGAAATGGATTTTGTCCGAACCCAAATCATCCCGGGAACATTCAAGCAATATCATTGTAGTTTAAATATCACATAAATTCTTGTGTTCGGAAAGTGTTATTTTTCAAAAGCAAATAGCAAAGCTGTTCTAATGAGCATACAGATTATTATTCTAGGGAATGGCCTGGAAAGTGTAAGGGGTGAAGGCTGTAGAGCTTATGTCCCTGACTTTGCCACTTAGCTTTGTAGTTTTCATGGGCAAGCAAGCTCCTTAAATTTGCTATGCACTATTATCTTGATATTTAAAACAGGATTAATAGTTTATGTTATAAATATACATATAGTTAATACATTTCAAGTTGTTAGAAAAGTGTCCGGTACATAGTCACAACACAGTGAATGCCATTATTTTTTGTTGTTACAAATGATACTAATATTGATGTTGAGATAGAAAGTTATCTGGCAGCCTTTCATTGGTTTATGTGAAACAATTGAAGAGTTCTCGAAAAAGTTCCAAATATATAAACCAAATATTGTCATTAATCTGAGTATGAATAAACTTATTTGAATTTTAGCTATTTTTTATTTCTAATTTCTCAGTACTTTTGTTCCTCACACAGATCTCCTATCACCTTTTTCTTACTCTTTCATTCTCCTTAATTTCACTTATTCCATTCTCTTGAGATCCACATCTTGAAAGTCCATTTCTCTTCCTTCTAAGTAGTTTCAGGACTCTATCATCCTGACCCTCAGCAGTCTCTTTAAATCAATCTCATTGACCAGGGTGATTGATGGTGGTGTTGCCAGAGTTCCACCCCAATTGCCCTTCAAGTGGGAAAGTCCCTGCTCAGCAAAGAATGAAGCCTTCAATTTGTGTGCCCTTTCCTGAAGAAGGGTCTCAGACAGCCCCCTCACCAGCTATCTCAGTTTCCAACATTTTAGACTGCTGTGGAGCCCTGCATGTGCTGCCGAACAATCATTTAAATAAAGTATACTTCAGAGCTTCCATTCCCTAAAAGCCCATTGATCCGTGTGACTCCACTATCAGGCCAAATGGTAAGTTCCTGCCTGAATGTGGCAGATGAAAAGGTAAATTATACACTCTGATAACACTGACTTTACTATAGCAAAATGATTTGCATTTTGCAAGTTGGGAGTTCTTGCCAAACCTAAAGGGAAAGACAAAGTACCGAGCTATTACTTAGGTCCAGGTGGTCCAGGTGCCAGCTGCAAGTAAGGAAGTTGCAGGACCTGCTGCTCATCCTGTAACCTGTCTGAGCCTCAGTCTTCCTTACTGTGGTGTTTGTAAGGTATCAATGCCTGTTTGAGCTCATGTCTTCTTAGGGTTCCTTCCAGGATTGAATGGTATAATGGATATGAATCACTGCACAAATTAGACTATTTCATAAATGCAATAATCTGTTACATTCATAACATCTATTCTCTTATCTGTCTCCATCCTCTGCGGGACCTCTAAGCTCCCAGCCTAACCAAAGATCCTTCTTCAGGTTAAAACGAGTAAAATGAAACCCACAAGCAGTTGTTAGCAATTTTCAGAAGGATTGTTAAACATATTTAAATTTTTTACATTTAAATTGGGGACAGAATTTTCAGTTTTTGTTTGCTTCTGTTACAACAGAATTTTTAGCACTGGCTTTTTAAAGGGACACTATAAGATATTAGAAAACAAAACAGTTTATCTCAGCTTTTTCTGATACTTTTGTGTACAGCTTTTCAATATGCTGGTTTGTCTTGTCTACATAGGCAGTGCTGTAGCCATTTCAAGTTCAGAATTACTGCAAAAGAAGTAATTGATCCTCTATTTCAATATCCCTACTATTTCAGGAGTTCTCTTACAATTCAGAGGAATCTATTTCTCCCTGATGTTGAAAAACATAAGATCACAGCAGGGAGGCTTTAGCTTCATTAAAGAATATTATTATAAAAATAAAATGATCGAGGGCACATTGTTTTTGTCCTTGTGGTACTGTTTCTGCAGATTCACATGAATCTGAGAGTTTAAGAGGCACAATAAATTTGTAATCTTCTATCATCCACTTCACCATGGTAGCCCCTAGTGGGAGAAAGATATCAATTGCTCACGTTCCAAGGGATTTCTTCGTCTGCTGAATAAAGAGGAATGAAGCCTCCTCGGAAATGAGGGCTACAGTTATGTCAATAACTAAATTTATTTCTGCTTTTAAAACATCACAGAGAATGCTGGTGTCCAACAAATGTAGATGCCAGCATTACTTAAAAAGTGACTGAGCAGAGAAATGAATTGAAATTTTGACCCACTCAGGGTTCTGTCTATCATGGGAGCCTATAATCGGGGAACAACAGAGAGGAATTTAAGATACTCAGTGATTGCGCTATTAATCTACTTTAACTGTTACTAAAATCTAACAGAGCACATTACAAGCTGCAGGCAGTAAGGCTTATCAATTCATTGCTACTTTCAAGGTTCTCCCTTGCTTTTTTTGCCTTCAGCTCCTGGCAAAGGACAGCCTTTTACAGTTTCATTTCTCAGTTTATTTTTGACGGCTTTTAATTATATTTAATGGCCTGCTTCTGCCCCACTTAAGTTATTGGAGTTGCAAAGCACTTTGCTGTTATAATGATAGTTTCCTTGATGTCTGTTCATTATTAACTGCTTTTCAAAAGTGCTGCTCTCAACTCCCTTTTTAGAAATATTTAAATAACTGAATTTCTATAACATAAATATCTTGCAAAGATAGTGATTCTATTGCCTGTTTAATAGTTTGCAGATAGCAAAACAAAACTTTTGTAAAGATTTGTATTATAATATCAATTGGGAATGTCTCATTAAATCATCTTGTATTAAATTCTCACAAAGAGTAATGTCCCCAAATAATCAATGACTTAAGAGTTTGGCACTTTGCACATTTAATTCTAAGAAAATATTTTAGAAAACAGGGTATTTTTCATAGAGATGAAAAAAATCCTGTAATTAATCTGTGTGTCTTAAAAGTTACCATTCTTTGTTTTTAAGATGAAATGAAGGAGTATGCTCAAAGAGATCTCATCACACAAATATGTTATTGCTCAGGAAAAAAAAATGGCAGGGGAATGAGAATAATACATTTAGAAGCCTTAATATTGTTTTAAAAACCTGATGATTTGACCACAGGCATTAACAACTTCTTCTCAAACATCAGGCAAATGAGAGCAAAATAATTGTTTTTAAAAATCAACTTACAAAAAAAAAATCAACTTACAGGGGGAATACTAATCAACTTACAGTAGAGATACTAATAGAAGAGAGGGCAATAGTAGCATGGTTTATGGCAGCTGACAATGTGAGAGTCAGGCACTGTTCTACCTCATTTGGTATCTGTAACATCCCTATCATTACCTTCATTTTACAAATGAGAAAATAGAAGCACAGAAACATTAAGTACCTTGCTGATCAAATTTTATTAAGTGGTAAAGCTAGGATTCAAATCCAGGCAGTCTGGTTTCAGAGTCATACCATTAATCACTGTGTTGTATTTCAAATCATTGAGAACAGGAAGCAGAGAAATGATGATCAATGTAGCCGAACTGAGAAGGTACTGCCTTATGTGCCAAGAGTGTGGAGTACACACAAGTCAGCTTATCACCCCTGAAGCCACCCACAACCCTGTATTTGGAAGAAGTGAAGGCCATGGAAGGCAGGGGTGAGGTGCAGTTCGAGGAAAAAAAAAATCCTAAGACTGTAAAGTGATTGCTCTCATCCTCCACAGCTGGCAATTACTCCCCATTCCTCAGCACGCCCCATCCAGAAACCTGGTACTGTAAGATTTTTCCTTGGAGAAAACAAGCCTGGTACACTTTAAACAGAACCGTTATTTCAAGTTGATATGCCTAATCAAAGAACCTGGAATCCCCTTCCCCTTGGTTTCTAGAAGAGCAGTCAAACTGTATTACCCCAGCTCCTACTCTAAAACCCCTCTCTAATATGTAAATGGCAAAGAAAATGTCAATCATTAGGGCAAACAGCAACATGATTGGGACCTTCAGCTAAGACCTACAGTAACAACCAAAAACACTGAGATAAAAGAGAGACAAAATAGGTGAAAAGGAGGACCTCTGGAGTGTGGTGTTCCAAGCTGTGTAGCTGACAGGGTCTTGGTGCTCTGGCTGGGTCCCACGCCTAAGACTCTGAGGTAGGAGAGCCAAGTTCAGGACATTGGTCCACCAGAGACCTCCCGGCCCCACATATTATCAAATGGCAAAAGCTCTCCCAGAGATCTCCATCTCAATGCTAAGACCCAGCTCCATTCAATGACCAGCAAGCTAGAGTGCTGGACACACTATGCCAAACAACTAACAAGACAGGAACAGAAACCTACCCGTTAGCAGAGAGGCTGCCTAAAATCATACTAAGTTCACAGACACTCCAAAACACCACCAGACATGGTCCTGCCCACCAGAAAGACAAGATACAACCTCATCCACCAGAACACAAGCACCAGTCCCCTCTACAACCCACTGAACCAACCTTACCCACTGGGATCAGACATGAAAAACAATGGGAACCACAAACCTGAAGGCTGCAAAAAGGAGACGCCCAACACAGTAAGTTAAGCAAAATGAGAAGATAGAAAAACACACAGCAGATGAAGAGCAAGGTAAAAAACCACAAGACCAAACAAATGAAGAGGAAATAGGCAGTCTACCTGAAAAAAAATTCAGAGGAATGATAGTAAAGATGATCCAAAATCTTGGAAATAGAATGGAAATAAGAAATGTTTCACAAGGAGCTAGAAGAACTAAAGAGCAAACAAACACTGATGAACAACACAATAAATGAAATTAAAAATTCTCTAGAAGGAATCAATGGCAGAATAACTGAGGCAAAAGAACAGATAAGTGACTTGGAAGATAAAATAGTGGAAATAACTACTGCAGAGCAGAATAAAGAAAAAATAATGAAAAGAATAGAGAACAATCTCAGAGACCTCTGGGACAACATTAAATGCACAAACATTCAAATTATTGGGGTCCCAGAAGAAGAGAAAAAAAAAGGGACTGAGAAAATATTTGATAAGATTATAGTTGAAAACTTCTCTAATATAGGAAAGGAAAGAGTCAATCGAATCCAGGAAGCACAGAGAGTCCCATACAGGGTAAATGCAAGGAGAAGCATGCCAAGAAACATATTAATCAAACTATCAAAAAATAAATACAAAGAAAAAATATTAAAAGCAGCAAGGGAAAAGCAGCAATTAACATAAAAGGAATCCCCATAACGTTAACAGCTGATCTTTCAGTACAAACTCTGCAAGCCAGAAGGGAGTGGCAGGACATATTTAAAGTGATGAAAGGGAAAAATCTACAACCAAGATTACTCTACCCAACAAGGATCTTATTCAGATTTGACAGAGAAATTAAAACCTTTACAGACAAGCAAAAGCTAAGAGAATTCAGCACCACCAAACCAGCTCCAAAACAAATGCTAAAGGAACATCTCTAGGCAGGAAACAGAAGAGAAGACGACTTACAGTAACAAACCCAAAACAATTAAGAAAATGGTAATAGGAACATACATATCAATATAGCTTAAACATAAATGGATTAAGTGCTCCAACCCAAAGAAAAAGACTGGCTGAATGAATATAGAAACCAGACCCATATATATGCTGTCTACAAGAGACTCACTTCAGACCTAGGGACACATACAGACTGAAAGTGAGGGGAGAGAAAAAGATATTCCATGCATATGGAAATCAAATGAAAGCTGGAGTAGCAATTTTCGTATCAGACAAAATAGACTTTAAAATAAAGACTATTACAAGAGACAAAGAAGAACACTACATAATGATCAAGGGATCAATCCAAGAAGATATAACAATGGTAAATATTTAGGCACCCAACATAGGAGCACTTCAATACATAAGGCAAAGGCTAACAGCCATAAAAGGGGAAATCAGCAGTAACACAAACATAGCAGGGGACTTTAACACCCCACTTTCACCTATGGGCAGATCATCCAAAATGAAAATAAATAAGGAAACAGAAGCTTTAAATGACGCATTAAACAAGATGGACTTAATTGATATTTATAGGTCATTCCATCCAAAAACAACAGAATACACTTTCTTCTCAAGTGCTCATGGAACATTCTCCAGGATAGATCATATCTTGGGTCACAAATCAAGCACTGGTAAATCTAAGAAAATTGAAATCATATCAAGTATCTTTTCTGACCACAACACTATGAGACTAGATATTAATTACAGGAAAATAATCTGTAAAAAAAAAAAAATACTAACAGGTGGAGGCTAAACATTACACTATTAAATAACCAAGAGATTACTGAAGAAATCAAAGAGGAAATCAAAGAGGAAATCAAAAAATACCTAGGAACAAATGACAATGAAAACATGATGACCCAAAGCCTATGGGATGTAGAAAACACACTTCTAAAAGGGAAGTTGTAGCTATACAATCCTACCTAAAGAACCAAGAAACATCTCAAACAACCTAACCTTACACCTAAAGCAATTAGAGAAAAATCAAACAAGAAAAAACAAAACTCCATAGTTAGCAGGAGAGAATCATAAATATCAGATGAGAAATAAATGAAAAAGAAATGATGGAAACAAAAGCAAAGACCAATAAAACTAAAAGCTGGTTCTTTGAGAAGATAAACAGAATTGATAAACACTTAGCCAGACACCTCAAGAAAAAAAGGGAGAAGACTCAAATCAATAGAATTAGAAATGAAAAATGAGAAGTAACAACTGACACTGCAGAAATACAAAGGATAATGAGAGATTACTACAAGCAACTATATGCCAATAAAATGGACAACCTGGAAGAAATGGACAAACTCTTAGAAAAGCACAACCTTCCAAGACTGAACCAGGAAGAAATAGAAAATATAAACAGACCAATCACAAGCACTGAAATTGAAACTGTGATTAAAAATCTTCCAACAACAAAAGCCCAGGACCACATGGCCTCACAGGTGAATTCTGTCAAACATTTAGAGAAGAGCTAACACCTATCCTTCTCAAACAGTTCCAAAATACAGTAGAGGCCTCATTCTATGAGGCCACCATCACCCCTGATACCAAAACCAGACAAAGATGTCACAAAGAAAGAAAACTACAGGCCAATATCACTGATGAACATAGATGCAAAAATCCTCAACAAAATACTAGCACACAGAATCCAACAGCACATTAAAAGGATCATACACCATGATCAAGTGGGGTTTATCCCAGGAATGCAAGGATTCTTCAACATATGCATAATCAATGTGATACACCATATCAACAAATTGAAGGATAAAAACCATATGATCATCTCAACAGATGCAGAAAAAGCTTTCGACAAAATTCAACACCCATTTATGATTAAAAAAAAAAAAAAAAAAACCTCAGAAAGTAGGCATAGAGGGAACTTACCTCAACATAATAAAGGCCATATATGACAAACCCACAGCCAACATCATTCTCAATGGTGAAAAACTGAAACCATTTCAACTAAAATCAGTAACAAGACAAGGTTGCCCACTCTCACCACTCTTATTCAACACAGTTTTGGAAGTTTTAGCCACAGCAATCAGAGAAGAAAAGGAAATAAAAGGAATCCAGATTGGAAAAGAAGTAAAGCTGTTACTGTTTGCAGATGACATGATACTATACACAGAGAATCCTAAAGATGCTACCAGAAAATTACTAGAGCTAATCAATGAATTTGGTAAAGTTGCAGGATACAAAATTAATGCACAGAAATCTCTGGCATTCCTATACACTAATGATGAGAAATCTGAAGAGAAATTGAGGAAACACTCTCATTTACCATTGCAACCGAAAGAGTAAAATACCTACGAATAAACCTACATAAGGAGACAAAAGACCTGTATGCAGAAAACTATAAGACACTGATGAAAGAAATTAAAAGACGATACAAACAGATGGAGAGATACACCATGTTCTTGGATTGGAAGAATCAATATTGTGAAAATGACTATACTACCCAAAGCAATCTACAGATTCAATGCAATCCCTATCAAACTACCAATGGCATTTTTCACAGAACTAGAACAAAAAATTTCACAATTTGTATGGAAACACAAAAGACCCCAAATAGCCAAAGCAATCTTGAGAAAGAAAAACGGAGCAGGAGGAATCAGGTTCCCGGACTTCAGACTATACTACAAAGCTACAGTAATCAAGACAGTATGGTACTGGCACAAAAAGAGAAATATAGATCAATGGAACAGAATAGAAAGCCCAGAGATAAACCCACGCACATATGGTCACCTTATCTTTGGTAAAGGAGGCAAGAATATACAATGGAGAAAAGACTGTCTCTTCAATAAGCAGTGCTGGGAAACCTGGCAGCTACATGTAAAAGAATGAAATTAGAACACTCCTTAACACTATACACAAAAATAAATTCAAAATGGATTAAAGACCTAAATGTAAGGCCAGACACTATAAAACTCTTAGAGGAAAACACAGGCATAACTTTCCATGACATAAATCACAGCAAGATCCTTTTTGACCCACCTCCTAGAGAAATGGAAATAAAAACAAAAATAAACTCATAGGAGCTAATGAAACTGAAAAGTTTTTGCACAGCAAAGGAAACCATAAACAAGATGAAAAGACAACCCTCAGAATGGTTAAAAATATTTGCAAACAAAGCAACTGTCAAAGGACTAATCTCCAAAATATACAAGCAGCTATGCAGCTCAATATCAAAAACACAACCCAATCCAAAAATGGGCATAAGACCTAAATAGACATTTCTCCAAAGAAGATATACAGATTGCCAATGAACACATGAAAGGATGCTCAACATCACTAATCATTAGAGGAATGCAAATCAAAACTGCAAACAGGTATCACATCACACCAGTCAGAATGGCTACCATCAAAAAATCTAGAAACAGTAAATGCTGGAGAGGGTGCAGAGAAAAGGGAACCCTCTTGCACTGTTGGTGGGAATGTAAATTGATACAGCCACTATGGAGAACAGTATGGAGGTTCCTCAAAAAACTAAAAATAGAACTACCATACAACCCAGCAATCCCACCACTGGGCATATACCCTGAGAGAACCATAATTCAAAAAGAGTCATGTAGCACAGTATTCATTGCAGCTCTATTTACAGTAGCCAGGACATGGAAGCAACCTAAGTGTCCATCGACAGATGAATGGATAAAGAAGGTGTGGCACATATATTCAATGGAATATCACTCAGCCATAAAAAGAAACGAAATTGAGTCATTTGTAGTGAGGTGGATGGACCTAGAGTCTGTCATACAGAGTGAAGTGAGTCAGAAAGAGAAAGACAAATACCGTATACTAACACATATATATGGAATCTAAGAAAAAAAATGTCATGAAGAACCTAGGGGTAAGACTGGAATAAAGACACAGACCTACTAGAGAATGGGCTTGAGGATATGGGGAGGGGGAAGGGTAAGCTGTGACAAAGTGGGAGAGTGGCATGGACATATATACACTACCAAATGTAAAATAGATAGCTAATAGGAAGCAGCCGCATAGCACAGGGAGATCAGCTCGGTGCTTTGTGACCACCTAGAGGGGTGGGATAGGGACGGTGGGAGGGAGGGAGATGCAAGAGGGAGGGGATATGGGTATATATGTATATGTATAGCTGATTCACTTTGTTATACAGCAGAAACTAACACACCATTGTAAAACAATTATACTCCAATAGACATGTTAAAAAAAAAAGAGACAACATACAAGTTTAAGAACACACACCAAAAAATCAGTGTCATCAGTACTGAACAAGAATAGGTCATGTCCTATGATAATAAAAACTAAGACAGGATGCTGTAGTAAGTAAAACACAAAATTGGAAATTAAAAGTAAAAAATTTTAAAAACGGCACAATGAACCAAAAATGAGAACATTTCTTAAAGGGAGACTATTCTTAAAAAAGACATTGTCGGGCTTCTCTGGTGGCGCAGTGGTTGAGAGTCCGCCTGCTGATGCAGGGGACACGGGTTCGTGCCCCGGTCCGGGAAGATCCCACATGCCGCAGAGCAGCTGGGCCCGTGAGCCATGGCCACTGAGCCTGCGTGTCTGGAGCCTGTACTCCGCAACGGGAGAGGCCACAACAGTGAGAGGCCCGCGTACAGCAAAAAAAAAAAAAAAAAAAAAAAAAGACATTGTCGTGAAAGGAAGGCTGAGGCAATGTTTTAAACTGAAGGGGGCTGCAGAACATGATAACTATTAATTTTACAACAAGGCCATAAGACTGAGGTGGCTCTAATGCCATGACGGTCTATGTAAGCAAACCACAATCCAACCCTGTAAATGCCTCTAAGATTACAAAATCAAAACCTAAGGCAACCAAACAGCCAACCAGGCTTTAGGCGATGGCCGATCAATTATCTCCTTACTTTGCATCTGCCTTTATCAAGTCTCTCCCCGGCTTCTGTCCACGGAGCATGGCTAACCACTTCCTGTTTGGTGCTGCCCAATGCATATAGTTTTTTTCCTCAAATAAACTGTTAAAATTTTAACATGCCTCAGTTTACCTTTTAACACAACCAAACACAATACATGATTCCAGACTGGATCCCATACTGGAGGAAAAAAAAAATACTATGAAGAATTGGCTGACAGCAGTTGATAACATTGATATAATCCACTGCTGGTATTCCAAAGTGTTTTGTCAATTACACATTTACTGAAGCTGATGACCCTACTTTAATTATGTGAGAGATTATCCTTGTTCTTCAGAAACACACACTAGAGTATTTAGAGGCGAAGGAAAGTGATATATACAACCTATTCTCAAATGATTAAGAAAGAAAGCATAGAGATAGTATGTTTGTATTACTGAGAAATGAGGCAAATGTTAACTATAGGTAAGAGGTATTGAGGTGTTCCTTGCATTTTTTCCACAACTTTCCTTATGTTTAATTTTGTTCCACATCCAACTATTTTCTAAAAACCAACAGAAAGGTATAAGATAAAGTCAAAGAAATCTCCCAGAATAGAGAAACCAAGAAAAAAGAGAGTTGCAAAATCTGAAGACAGGAAAAGAGTAATCCAGAAGGTCCAATAGCTGACTAATATAAATATAGCTTTTAAGATGAAACTATCAAAGACATTGCACACATTTTTTTTTTTTTAGCACAGAAGAAAAGTCACTTTCCAAAATGAAGTTAATCCCATATCAAAGCACACCATCACGAATTTTAATAATCATAAGAGGTTCCTACAAAGAGAAAAGAAAAACAAAACCCACTACAAATGAAAAGAGAACAGACTAGCATTAGAGTGATATTTTCATAATCATGAGGAAGAATTATTTTCATCTCAGATACTAAAGCATATACTCAAATATCCATCACATGGAAGGGTGGAAGTAAGCCCTCTGAAGACAAGTGTGGATCCAAAATGTGTACTTCTCACACTTTTTTCCTTTTTGGGGGGAAAGCTATTAGAAGTTGTGTTTCTGGGGGAAAAAAAGAAGTGAGGGATTCAATCAATCAAGAAGGAGTAGTAAGTGCAGTCCAGGAACGAGAAATTCAGAGAAAAACGGACAGGGAGGCATAGAGAACAACCAGATAGATAGGAACAGAATGTATTCCTCCAGCTTTCCATCAATCTCCAGATAATGGAATTTCACAAATATTTTAATAATTTTGTGAACTTGAAATTTGAACCCATTAGTAATCTTATAAGCTTCAAGAAAAACAAAGATCTTATGCTAAAAAACTGTAAACCTGAAAGCAGTATTTACACAGTCATAATAAAGTAAACATTGAATACCGAGTTCAACACAACAATTTGATCCAACACATTGAGAGTACAGTGGAAAGTTAAGTCCTGTGATCAATAGCTGTCCTAAATCCTCTATAAGTATCATAGTAGGGAGTTAATAGGTTATGTTTCGATTTGATAAGTCAAGATAACAATATAAACATAAACTGAAAATAAGTAAAGTGATTACCAAAATAAACAGGTAAGAGTTGAACCTTATTCTTTCCACTGAATGTGACTACAGCACAGACAGGTGTGGAGCAAGATGTGATTCTGTTGCTGTTATGAGCCTCTTAATACTGTCTGATTACTAGATGATGAGTTTCTTTCCTATTTAGAAAATATTAAGAACAAGTCTTAGAGCTCCACAACTGCTTCAACCATTTCAACAATAATGTGCGCTGAAGACTACACAGAAATGTCTGTTCCCTGCCTGAGTTGTGTGGATGTTTTAAAAAGAAACATTGTCCAGTGTTGTGATGTTGTGACATACTTCTGAAAGGAAAACCATCTCCTAACAAAAGAAATTTCAAAGAACCCAGAAAATGTTCTTGCTGCCTTCTCATTTCTAAAAACAATTGCTTTAAAAATTAGGATTCACGGTCTAAGACAAATTTGAAAGCTAAAGTTTTGTGGGTTTTAGTACAAGGGTAAGAATGCCACATATCTAAGTTTTGTAAAATAATTTGTTTCCATTGTTAAAAATATTTGAAAATGAAGCACATTCTGCCCCTGCTTTCAATGCCCACCCTGAATAGATGCTATTTATCTGTTAGCCACAAAATTTCAGAGCTTTCACAGGTCCAATGTTTACTGTAATTTGAGTAGCCAACGTTGACTACCAATACCTCTGACCTTAGAGAATAGTATGTACTATGGTACAGATGGTGTTAACTGTTACAGCAGATTACAACAAAAAGAATTAGACGATCACACATGTAAGATATGATCACAAATTTTACTGTTGAAGATCACTTATTCTATGTGAGAAAATTCTTCTCATTTATTAAGATTAAAGAACATTGCCTTATCAAACAGGAATCTGCATCTTTCCCTCTACAAGAGATAAATTGTGTACATTTAATATCTACTATTTTCAAGGTCTGAGTTTTCAGCATAGTCTGTCATCTCAAGCAACTGCCATGGATCTCAGGGGAAAGGAGGGCAACTGTTGACGTTTTTGTATCTGAGGTCTTTTTTTTTTTTTTTTTTTTTGCGGTACGCGGGCCTCTCACTATTGTGGCCTCTGCCGTTGCGGAGCACAGGCTCCGGACGTGCAGGCTCAGCGGCCATGGGTCACGGGCCCAGGCGCTCCGCGGCATGTGGGATCCTCCCGGACCGGGGCACGAACCCGTGTCCCCTGCATCGGCAGGCGGACTCTCAACAACTGCGCCACCAGGGAAGCCCCCTGTATCTGAGGTCTTTACATCAGGTATCTGTATCTGAGGTATATATAGGAGATCTTTGAAAGGGATTGATTTACCTTTGTAGATAACCAGAAAATTATATTTTATCTCAAATATTTTTTTAAAAAATTGTTTCATTTTTATTAAACAGAAATATTGAGTTTACTGGGCTTTTATTATTTTTCCACCATCTAGTACATGACACTGACCCCTGGATTTTTTTTAACTTCTAACCTTTCCTACTTCTCTTTAATAATCTGACATAACTCCTTCTCACTCATCTTTATCCTCCTGTCTTCCAATGTCCATGTCTCAAAACAATTTTATACTCGCACCTTTTTCTTGCTTTTGTCTTCATCTGTTTCACTCTAATGTTAAATGATTACTAGTGGGAAGAAATTTCAAATCTAAATACCAGGCTCCAACTTCTAAGTTTTTCAGTTTCATGTTTCTAACTCTTATCTCATACTTCTACATACTGTAATATTCTGCCATTATGTCAAGCTCTCAAAAACTCAGTATAAATAAAATACCATTTTTTTAGGGGAACAGTAACTATAAGATACTACTTACATCTTAGAAGAATTACTATGGAAACAATATGATAAAAAGGAAAAATAGTGATTTTTTTTTTATTGGCCAAGGGGAAAAAGTGAGTGTAAAAAGAGAATAGGCAGGAATATATATATAAAAGAGGATATGAAAGAAGACGCTTAGGACTCAGAAAAATGTTTTACTTCAACAAATATATGCTGAATGAGAACAGGAAATGAGGGAAAAAATGACTTAATAATTTCTTACAGGTTTAAGAAAGTGACTCAAGTGCTTTGAGAAGACAAAACTATGGTTTAACCCACCAGTCTTTGTTTAGAAAGATAAAGATTACTATCTACATGTTACCATGAAAAGGTATAGATTAAAATAAACATTAACATTTCTCACAAATTTGAGTTCTATTTGTTTCGTGTGAATGGTACATTACAGGAAACTTTTCCAAGATTAATTTTAAAAGTTGCAAGTACTGTTGCTTTGTAACCTTGAGACTAATGTTTACTGTAGAAAATCACATGTAATTGAGTATTGTAGAAAAAGTGTTATGGCATATAAAATATAAAACTTTGGAGGTCAATTTTGCTTATAACTGATATTTAAATACTGCTATGAACATCAGATTGGTAATAACAATGATACGCTCCATGGGTATAAAATATAATTTCCAAATTAAGCTTAGAAAAAAATTAAAGTGTTTAATTTTAAACAAACAAACATAACAAACAAACATAATAGGTAAGGACTATAAAAATAAATGTCTTGGGCTAACATTGAAGTCCACCAAAATCAATCACCATCCTTTTCAATACTACCACCCTTTATTAAAAAAAAGGCTTGCTAACTGTCCTTACCTATTTGTTATGTATACAGATATCGTTCCCTCCATCTACAATGCCTGACATGCATCATCCCTGTTATTTATATCAGATTCAAGATAGCTTCAAGAAGTCTTCACAGTTGTTTTAATACAAGTCAAAATGTATCTGTCTTCTGGCAAACAATGTGCTCTTGATTGCTCATTATCTTTGGCATCTAACACTAATAAGTTACCTCACTATACATAGTATGTATCTGCATTATAAGATAATATTTAATACTATCTGCATATAGAGCGTATCTCCTTTCCTGGAGGATAGTCACTTGAAGGCAGAAATACTTTATTGATGTCTATATACCCCACAGGTCTAGGGAAATACAATGTCCATAGCAGATGCTTAAAATTGTGTGAATCATTTCAGCTCTTGGTTATTGAGAACCATCACTGAGAGTCAGTGCCTTTTTTCCCAGCTCTGAGTATTCTCATGTAACTCACATTTTCTTGAGAAATGTGAATAAAGGACAGAGAATAAGCCTGGTTGAGACTTTTGGTTTGCAGTGATCTAATTCTCCCAAATTTTACTACACATTATTTGACACTAAGTGGTTTCACTGTGATCAACATATATTTTGATTTATCTTAGATATATATTCATGAATGACTAATGAACACTAATTCATATGAAAAAGTTCTCACCATGTGATAATTTCCAATATTTTATTATAGTTTGCAAAATATCCTCATTATAGTACTTCAGCAAATGTAATTTCAACTGCTAAAATATTCAACATGACTACAGTTGTTGGCAATATTAAATAATTCTTGTTGCTATGTGATGTTAGTTACAGCTTAAATTTCAAGTCATGGAGTATTATTAATATTATATGGTTAGAAATAATTTCCAGATGAATCAATGTTATCTTAATATTCTGTGTCTTTAATTTTTGTACCACATTTATTTTGTGAGTGGGTTTCATAAAAGACAGTTGCTTGGTGTTGCGAAGCTCATTATCTTGGGATTTTATCCAGAGCTGAATTCCCTTTGTGATCAAAGGTCGAAGAGAACACATCCTAAGCTATTGAACCATGCTGATTTCATGGGCAGGCCATATATAGTAAAATGAGAAGGAGGGAACTTTCTCTGCAAATACTTAAAGATACTTTACTGAAAAGCAAAGACATTTTGCACAGGAACAAGTAGAAGTAGTCTCTATAATGTGTGTATGTGTATGTATATGTGTGTGTGTGTGTGTGTGTGTGTGTACACACATATATACGCATTTGTGTGTGCTTTGCTAAGTAAAATAATTTTAGAGTTGGTAGCAATCAATCAATGCTCACACCTGCAAAGTGCTTAAACATTTATAAAAGGCTCCCACAGACATTCTATTAGTTGACTTACAGAATGGGAACAATTTATAACAACGAGTAATTTCA
This sequence comes from Delphinus delphis, assembly GCF_949987515.2. Taxonomy (NCBI): domain Eukaryota; kingdom Metazoa; phylum Chordata; class Mammalia; order Artiodactyla; family Delphinidae; genus Delphinus; species Delphinus delphis. Next base: position 59,645,017 of record NC_082688.1, read on the forward strand.
GCCTCAGAGGCTTAAAGAGAATGTTATGCTCTGGGCTTCGTAACTCATTCATGGCAGGGTAAATATTTGAACCCAGGTCAGTTTATACTATATCTCTCCCCCACACCCATGTTGATGTGTTGATAACTGAACTACCATTGAGTTTTTCTGCCCCTTGTCTAGTTTCCACTTAATGTTAGTTCACACATTTATAATGTGCATATTGGCGATAGAAGCAAAGATCAATAATGAAGAGTACATTCGTTGATGGTAAAAATTTTTCTCCCTTTTCCTATGTTGATAAAAACAAACTTGCCCCTTCTGTCTGTTAGGGATCACTCAGGCCTACTCAGTCAATCTAGACAGCCCTTCACATATACTCTTGCCTTTCAAGCAGGGTTTTGCTCTTTCAGATTTGATACTGGGGAGGGTGAAAAGAGGAGATCCCATTAGAAAGGAATCTGAAGGAACGAGGTGAGAAACATCCGTGAAAAGGATTATCTGTGATTCATTTGCTATATTGAGCTAGTGACCAAGTAGAGTATGGGTTCATATAGAGTTATACATTTGGGTATATTGAAGCCTTGGGTGTCAGTGTGATCACCCAAGCAGAATATGCAGTAAGAATAAAAAGGGCAAAGGATGGACCTAGAGACACAGTCTATGGGGAAGATAGATACAGGGAAGTTTGAAAGAGAACACTACCAGTGTTCTTCACAAAGTTTTTTTTTTTTTAAGATGTTCACATGAAAATTAAAGTTATTTCAACTTTCAGATAAACGTACAACTTATGCGTCACTGAAGTCAGAAAAATTAAGAATTGAATAATATGGTAATGAAAGTAACTGAAAGATTTGACAAATATTTTCTTGTTGTGACTACCTATACAATGACGCATTATTTTAAAAGGCAGTGATATTTACAAAGTGTATGATAAATGATAGAATAATCAATTTGATATACTAAATGCTAACTTTCAACAAATATGTTAACATACAAATTTACTCAATGTGTAGCATTTATGGGATAATTTTCTACAAAATGAAAATTAGAATAAGGTAAGTGAGCATATGTACATTTATCCATTTCAACTAGTCAAACTTAGTTATTATCAATACTAATGAAAGCACATTTCCATATATTTAGCCTTCAAAACCCTACTCAAATTTTATCCCTTCTTTGGCATCTTTACACATTTAATTAAATAGGCATCAATTGTCTTCATTATCTAAAACTCATTTACTTAAACAAAAAAGTTAGGTATTTTTTTCTTATTATCAACTAATACATATAGTAACCTATATACACATGCCATTATGTTTAAACACATACAGGATTTTACTTCCATCCTGTTTTGTAACCTCATTCTTTTTTTTAATCTCTGGAAAACATGGTGGTGATTTTTTCATGACCACTTTCTACAATACCTTTTCTTATGAAAAACTTTGATGATTTATTTTAAGTTTTTTATTTTCTGGCTATCAATATACATTGTGAAGATATCAGAAAAGTGTTAAAAATAAAAATAGAATAAAAATCATGTATGTCTCTTTTCTATATCATTTTCTCTATAAATACACAAATGTTATCTATAAAGAATGTTTAATCTGCTTTTTCAGTTTTAAAAGTATACCTGCTCCTTCTTCCATATCATAAATATTCTTCTAAACTATCTGTTTGAATAGATCTATAGAATTTCACTCTTTGAAAAAAATCTATTTGATAAATACTATCCAATTAAGTATTTGGGCTGTTCATTATTTTCACTGATACTACAACAGACTGAGAAATATCCTTTAAATCTTTTCATACATCCATAATTATTTTCTTACATTAAATCACTAGATATAGAACTGCTATTTATTAATATATTTGATAAATAGACTAAGTATTTATTGCATGTTTCTTCTATCTTTTATAGCACTTGCCATACTATTCTGGGATTGGCTTATCTTTTTTACTCATCTTTGAATTTGTGGAAGGCAGATATTCTATATAAATTAAGACGTGTATAGGTCCTAGTATCTAGGTCTTAAAAAGTATAACATTTTTAAAATTAAATTGTATAAAATATATTCTGCCCCTGAAAACTATAGTGTATTACTCTAGTCAACCCACGTAAGTTTTATATTCATGTGTCTAGGTGATATATACATTCTGGCTTATGAATTCATGAAGGTACAGACTCTGGGAGGATTGTAATTAGAAGCTGTGCAACAAAAGGTGTATTTGACCTTAACTTTTGATCTCTTGAAAACCAGAAATCAAAGATTCTTTTGAATTACTGGATTATCTGCCTGCTCTAATGACATGACTCTGCAAGTGACAAAATTCAGGGTCCTTAAGGGTAACTCAGCCCTTAGGTGCCTGCCATTAAGGAGGGTCTGAACCAATGTGTCAGTTTGAAATGCTTAATATGTAACTCTGTGTTCCCACTTAGGTCACATAGAAATAGCCTTCCCTCCTTACCCCCAAGTGTTATATGAAGTTTTATCTTTTATTCTACTTATACTTCAGGCATTGACCCTCATTTCAGAAAGAAACCCATCCTTAACTACCTGTTCTATTACTTAAAGTTAAAAAGAAGAAAGAATATCCAATGACTTTAAAGCACTACAGAATTTTACAACTACTATAATCTTTTAAAGAAATGCCATAGCCCGATATCTTAAAAGGCTCAGTGGAGTTACTTTATGAACTGTGTGTATATAGGAGTATGAAAGATGCACATACTATGTCTTGGAGAACTGAACTCACCTGGACCTGAAGCCCATCACTTTCTTCAATGCTGGTGCCAACATGCCATCAGTCAGACACCCTTAACTAGAGTTATCATGGGCCAGGAACTGCTTGCTTTTTATTCCCACCTGGAACAAAATACAGCGTCAGTCACATTTTGTTCATGTTCCTTCAGCATAATAACATATTCATTGTGTTATCTTTTCCTGTCACATTAGACTCTCATTTATCAGAATGCTCAACACAAAGAAGTGTAAACTCTTCACCTCTATAATTCACACCTCAGTGATTAATACAGCACCTGTGTGAGTCAAAGGGACCATGACATTTTATTTCCTATAAAATGTTCCTTATAAAAGATTATTTTAGTGCACTTATTACTCTCCATTTGGTTTAATTGATGTGTTAATTTAGGAAGCCATTTTCTATACATTGTCCTCAGAGACTGTAAGTCAAAATACATTTTTAAACCCCAGAAAGAAGCTAATGTTGAAAATATTTCAGTTTCAGAATTCCTTTTTTTTCCCCACCACAAAAAGGAATCTCAGTAGGAAACAGAATTTAATAATGCAATTCCATCAGTTTGATGCCTGCGCTATTTTAAACTCTTCAAATTGAGAGAGATTGACGAAGAACACTCATGTTTCCTCAAATGCACCAGGGTGTTGCTGCTTTGGAACACAAGATGAAAATAGACCTTTCAACTACTTGATAAAATTACAGCCTTCGTTAAAACCTCAGAGCTGAGTTGCCTTTGTGAATGGGGTGTGTTAGGACCTTCCAGTCCCCACAGTTAGAGCCACCTAATCTCCCCAGTGCTCTCAGCCATACTCCAGTCCAATGCACACTCGGGAGGTTTAAGGAAACATCCAAGAGATATAGCAGTATGCCAATTGTGCTGCCATTTGTCCAGCCAGCACTTGCTTTGCCTTTGACCCCTTCCCTGGGATCTGGAGTTTACCCTGAACTTAATCTCAAGATGGGGCTCCTGCTATTTGCTGACCTTCCTCCTGCTGCTCACTGCCTAGCCAAACCCTCAGAACCAGGGCTGAGCAGGTGAATCTACCTGCCAGGGCTCCCTCTTTCTTCTTGCTATACCTTCTTGGCACTAATTGCTTATTTGACTCACCACCTGATACCTGGCACCACCCTCTGTGAGTGAATAACGTGGCTCCATGTACTTCAATACATGCAAACCCTGTCTTCAAGGGTCAATTTAGCAACCACCTGTTTTGTCCTATCTTGCTATTCACTTGGATTAAGAGTTTCTGTCTAGGTAGTGCAATGGCAAACATGCAAGAAAGGTCTCCTTGGATTCCTTTATAGAACCCAAACCTTAAGAATGATTGTTCTTTCCTTGAAGTCCTCTTAAAATTCAGATTCCTCTCTGTCTGGAATCCATCCCATCCCTTTCATGTCTTAAACTACTGCGACAATAGACTTTCATCAGCTCTCACTTAGATTAATAACTTCCTAAATGTTGCTATGGTGCCAACTGAAAACAGATGGCACTTTAAAATTAGGATAATTTGAAGAGACTTTAATAAAAAACTTATTTACAAAACAGTGGGTGGTATGTAAGGAAACCGCAAGGGAAGGTGAGTTGTTCTCACCCCAGGCCTGCAGGGACAAGAACACGGAACAGTTACTGTCACCTAGGAGTCAGGCATGCAAAGAAGGCCTCCTGGAGATTAGCAGCGATCTTTCCTTGGGAGTCCCAGGTAGCACAATAGCTCTACCTACATGTATAACTCTAGACAAATAACCTAATTTTTTTATTTCTCAGTATCATTATCTGTACAATGGGGATAATATGTACTTCAGAGTTTTGTTACGATTAGACGGCATAGGGTAGCTAGAGCACATACCAAGTACTTAACATTAGCAGTAGTGGCAGTAATTCCTCCCAAAATGTAAACACACACACACACACACAGTCTCGCTGACGTCTTCAGCCCTTGTTCCAACAGTCCATGTGTTTAAGTCTGATTTTCCTAAGTGTTCTCCCTTCTACTTAAGAATTTTTTCTCCCCCCCACCCGCCATGCCAACCCCTGTTGCCTAGAAAATTCTTACTCAGATTTTAAAGTCTGTAATATGATGTGAAGGCTCTCTCTGGTCTCTCTCAGGAAAGGGGAACCATGCCCTGTTTCTCCATGACACACATCACTCCGCAAAGCAATTAGACCATGCTTGTCCTCTTAGTTGACTGTGAACTCCCTGAGGGAAAGAAAAGCTTAGGTCTGACAGATCTGTATCCTCAGAAGGAGGTTCATTGTCCCTCAGAAGGAGGTTCATTGTCAGATTCTTAGTAGATACTCAATAAATATTAAGTGAATAAATCAATAGGTATTACTAGATTAAGTCTGTTACAATGTAAGGAAAAGGTTCAGTAACTCCTTCCTTCTTTGCCCATAACCTGTAACCAACCTGTAACCAACTGCTCATGGTGGGGACTAAGAAAGTCAAGAAAACTGAAGAGATCCCAAAGGAAAATCCAAGCAACTTTGTCCTTTTTCCTGGGACAGCCTTGCTGGAAAATTCACCTCATTCATTTCAAGTGTGCCAGAAGCACTAGTCCTAATTGAATTCATTCAGTAACTCAAAAAACTACTTAACTCCGACTACAAACACCTCTATGTATCTGATGCCTTAGAGTAATAAAACAACCAGTTGAAATGCCAACATTCTCTCAATGAGTAACCAAAAGCTTTTCCCCTCCAATTAAATATATTCTGCTTTGTGAATAGGTCATTAATTTGCATCAGTCTAAGTCTCACAAAATGGTATAAAGGACAAAGTCTCACTCCCACTTGCTTCCATCCCTTTCCATTTGTCACCATCAACAAGACAACATTTACTGGCATCTGTGTGCCCTTGCTAAATTTCTTCCTGCAAATACAGTTACGTATGTGTATTCTCACTCCTCACCCCCCCCTTAAAAAAACTGTATGCCTTACCCACTACTCTGAGCCTTTTTTTCCCACCCAAAGTAACTTTGAGGTCTTTTATACCAGCAAATAAACAGTATCTTCATCATAGTCAGCTTCATGTATTTCTGTCCTGAAATACCGTAAGTTCTTTAACCAGACTCCCCAAAGATTTGTTTTTCAAAACTTTCACTGTTTTTAAGAGGCTACAGTAAATGACTTAGTATAAGTGAGTAAGTATCTCATAGGTCCCCCCATCTGTAGGATACATTCCTACAAGTATGTAGAGGGAGGTCAAAGGTGAATGCATTTGTAACTTTCAAATAGATTGACAAATGACCCTCCTTGAGAATCAAACAAATTTACGCTCTCACCAGCAGTCTTAAAAATTATGAGTGGGTTTAGTATCTTTTAGATACACAATATCTCCTGTTATCTTTGTGAAATTTCTATCAGTCTTCACCATTTTTATCATTCCAACTGCAGTTCAACACATTCTTTCTTATACTGTGTGTTTTCAAAATGAAGCAGTCATTAATGACATGAGCAAAATATTCCTCTATGTTTAGGTTTTTTTAAACGTTTGGGCCCAGCTTCCTGCAATCCTATACATTCTGGAAAGCTCAACATCAGAAAGAGGTCCCACAGTGTCCTCTGGTGGCAACCTGCTTTATCGCATCTTCCCTGCATTAACTTTGGGGCAGAAGGTTGATATCAGACTCTGTTAGCCTCTTAGCCTAGGTCAAGTCTCTTCACCCCTAACACAATATGAAACTACACCCATGACTTTAGAGCTAAGTCAGCCTTTAAGGAACCAAATTTGTGCTTTCAACAAACTGGTGGGTGTCCTAATAGGCAGGGTTCATTTCTTTTGCTTTTTTGTATTTTCTTTTTCCCCTAGTTGCTTTTAAATGTCCTGGAGTACATTCTCAGTGAGCTGCAGTGCAGGCTTGTATGGGCAGTCAGGCTCTGCTTCAGCCTTCCATCTCTATCAGTGAAATCCAAAGGACTATCAATCACTCTGTAGAAGTTCTAGTACTAAAAATATCAAAGCCAGCTTAGTCAGAAACCTGAAATTCATTTCATTTCATTCATTCATTCCACAAGTATTTGGAATACTACATGCAGTGTCCTAAGCGCTTGTGAATTTTTCAGTAAAGAAAGTAGACAAAAAATCTGTCTTCTTGGAGCATGTCTTCTAGTTGGAGGAAACAGAAAACACGAAATTAAGCAAATACACCATATTAAAAGGCATGGGTCTGTGAGAGTATATGGGGGAGGGGGCTGTTTCAACTTGAACTAGAAAGAGAGAGGGTTGGCCTCTTTGAGACAGTAGCATCTGAGTGCTAACTTGAAGGAGGGACAGGAACTGTGCAGTCCCCAGGAGGAAGGGCCTCCTAGGACACGGAGGCAGCCTGAAGGCCACAGCCTACTTGGTAGGTGTAGCAGTACACACGAGAAGGATGCCCTTTGAGAATGAACAGACCTTTCCACCCAGCTGCTAGGAATGCTGTCAAACGTCAGCCCCAGTTCTTATCCCACTTTGAAACTGGCCTAAGCTGGTTGTGCTGTGTCACCAAGGCTTCCCTCAAGGTCAGCCTTGCACCCCATGATTAGTGGATGCCAAGCGTAAAGGTCTGGTCTGTAGTTACAAGGCAGGACAGCTCCCTGGGTTGCTGGCTGAGGCTTTTGTGGAGATCGCAGTGAAGCCCATTTTGCTTGCCTACCCCTACTTTCTTCCCCTTTCTCTGACAGGTGTTGATCCCCAGAACACTCCCCATAAACTTCCTGCATACTCCTTTGTTTCAGTGTGTGCAGCTAGGTATCAAATCAAATAAAGCATTAATTCTTACAAGTATTTAGTCAGTGTCTACCATAAGCTAGCACTAATTTTGGTGCTTAGAATATAGCAGTTAAAAAAATTGTTTTTTCATATGAAGATTAAATTAGTACAGAAGGCAAATTTAATAAGATACATCGTAAATAACATAGCAATTAATGCTAAGGCCAAAAACAATCAAAAGTCTATAAGCAATGTCTGGGAGGAAAGTTGCAATTTTTTTAATTGGAAAATTTTTAATCAGTAACTTTGTATAAAATTGAAGTATATGCAATTTCATAGATAAGAGTCAGGCAAATTCTTACAAAGTCAAAATTTGAGTAAAGACCTGATGGAAATGAGGGCATCAGCGTTGTGGATAACTGGGAGAAAGCATTCTAGGCACAGGAAACATGAAGGACAAAGTGTCCGAGATTAGATTGTTTAAAAAACAGCATGAGGACTTCCCTGGTGGCACAGTGGTTAAGAATCTGCCTGACAATGCAGGGGACACCAGTTCAATCCCTGGTTCGGGGAGATCCCACATGCCACAGAGCAACTAAGTCCATGTGCCACAACTACTGAGCCTGCGCTCCAGAGCCCGCGAGCCACAACTACCTAGAGCCCGTGCTCTGTAACAAGAGAAGCCACCACAATGAGGAGCCCGCACACCACAATGAAGAGTAGCCCCTGCTCGCCGCAACTAGAGAAAGCCCACGCACGTGCAGCAACGAGCGCAGCCAAAAATAAAATAAAAGCCAGCACGAGATCCAATTTGTTAGGAACAGATTGAGACAGAAGAGAAGAGGAAGTCGGAGAGTAATGAAGAGACATTATCTAAAACTGAGTAGGTTATCACAGGCATTAGAGATACATCTCCAAATGAGATGGCAAACCAATGGAGGACTCCGAGTAGAAACCGAACAGGATGCATCTGGCTGGATTTTGAGAAGAGAATGTAAGGGAATAAAGTCAGAAGCAGGGAAGCAAGACTACTGCAGCAATCTAGAAAAGAGATGAACGTGGCTTGAACGCGAGCAGAAACAGTAGAGGCGGCAAGGAATGGTTAGAATATGGATGTATCTGAAGACAGAAAAGATGGGATTTGCCAACAGGTGCTTCATCTAATATCCCACATTGAACAATCCCATGGTTTCAGATCTGATCACAATAGGGAAAACAATGTTGGTATCTACTTGAAGCAAAGCTTAGAGAGAATTAAAGGGATCCATTGTAAAATTGGTCATTTCCAAATGCCCATTAGGCATTTAAATGAAGATATCAAATAGAGAGCTAGGTAAACGTACCTGAGATTGGTGTGGGGGGGGGGGGGGGCAGTGCCTAGAAATGTAGATTTCTAAGTAATTAGAACACAGATGTTACTAAAAAGCCCCGAGATAAGGAGTGAGTATGGTTTGGAAAGAAAGAGGTCCAAGGACTGAAGCCTTGGGTACTTCAACTTTTATTAGAGATTCAAAGAGTGAAGAGAAACCAGCAAAGAATGAAGTGGCTAGTGAGGTATGCAGGGAAGTTAGAGAGTGGTGTTCCAGAAGCGGAGTGGAAACTGGTTAAAATAGCAGAGAATGTTCAACTGTGTCAACTCTAGCTGATAAGTCATGTGAGATGAAGGCTGGGGATTGTGTTTATTTTTTTTGTTTTTTTTTTTTTTTTTGCATTATGCGGGCCTCTCACTGCTGTGGCCTCTCCCGTTGCGGAGCTCGGGCTCAGCGGCCATGGCTCACGGGCCCAGCCGCTCCGCGGCATGTGGGATCTTCCCGGACCGGGGCACGAACCCGTGTCCCCTGAATCGGCAGGCGGACTCTCAACCACTGCGCCACCAGGAAAGTCCCTGGGGACTGTCATTTTATTTACAGCATAGAGATCATGGGTAACCGTGATAAAATGAATCTTAGTGAAATGGTGAGGAGGATGTTAGAATAGTGAGGAATAAAGACAAGTGCAGAGGGGAGATATTGAAGAGCATGTACACTATTTTCATGTACAAGTTAATGCAGACCAGATTTACCTCAAAAAGCAAGCCTTAGTAAGTTAAGACATAGAAATCCTACAAATTATGTTCCCTCAATACAATGGAAATAAGTTGAAAGCCAGTAATAAGAGGATAACACACAAACCAACATTTATGTCTGATTTTTTTAAAATGTAAATAACTAGACAAGAAATATCAGTTTAATTTAAAAACAATATAAACTGAATGACAATAGAACTACTATGTATCGAAGCCTGAGAAGCCTTTTGGATCCTTTCCCTCTCTCCCATGTTTCCCCTTCACAAGCTGAATATTGCTTCTAGAAAAGTACTTAGATTTGCCCCACAAGCAAAAATCACCGTTTTGTACCTTACTTCTAAAATAATTTGACTATGTGCTCATCTTCCTCACTAGGCTGTAGGCAATTTCAAAGCAAGTCCTTACTCTTTTTTTTTTTTTTTTTTCGGTACGCGGGCCTCTCCCTGTTGTGGCCTCTCCCGTTGCAGAGCATAGGCTCTGGACGACGCGAAGGCTCAGCGGCCACGGCTCACGGACCCAGCCACTCCACGGCATGTCGGATCTTCCCAGACCGGGACACGAACCCGTGTCCCCTGCATTGGCAGGCGGACTCTCAACCACTGCGCCAGCAGGGAAGACCCTTACTCATTTTGATAATACGTAGCACTCGGCAAAACAGCTAAGTAGATGGGCAGTACTCAACACATGCCTATTTAAAATGAATGAAAGAGATGAATTCATGGACAATTACATGTATTACAACTTGGCAAGTAGAACTGAGGGATGTACAAAGTCAGTGTATGGCTGAAAGATGTACATTACTGAGTGGCATGTAGGATGTCAATTAAATTGTGTGGAATTAATTTTTTAAGAAAAATTCACTCTTCAAACTAGCTGCAAAAATAAACTTACAGAAAAAGTGCAGGGTTCAATAGCTGCTTACCAACTCCCAAAGGGATGCACTCCTGGGGCTTGCTCTGACCTTTCACCTGGCTCTTCCTGATGCGTACTCTTACTACAGAAGGGAAACACATTTTTTTTTTTCAATTGCACGTCTCCAAACTACTGCACCCCCAAACTTCCCCCATAGATTTTAGCTTCCTGGAGTACAATTTGGTCAGCACGAAGGCTGAAAAGTTTCTCACATAAATCCCTTAATGTCTTGACAGACATCTAAGCTCTAAAGCTACCTATGTTGTTTTTCCCAATTCATGCCTGGAAACAAAGATATTTGCACAATAAAATTAGAAGTAAAAACTCATACGAGTCCCCCATAACATAAAATGTTTTAATTGAAGCAAAATGGTCTGTGAAGCAAAACTATGAATATGTGCTGACTCATTCTTTTTTATAATGTAAATGACAGAATGAATAATGATTATATGCATGAAAATCCTGAATTTGGAAGCCATGCAGAGTTCTATTTGCTTATGAAAACCAGAAAATGTCTGAAAATATAAAAGGAGATTAGCCCAAGAGCCTAAAAATACCACAAAAAAAAATCATCTTTTATAAAAAAAATTACTTGGTTGAGCTAAAGAATTATTTCCCTTTATCATGTAATTCTACATATAGAAGAAGTTTATTCAATATGGTGAGCAGTTTGATTATACCAATTCCTCATTTAGCTTTCAACAATGCACCTTGGAATACTATATTAAACTTAGGTGTCAAAATCCTTTGCTAGTTATATTTAACATGGGCTCTCAGGATGACAATAAAATTAAAACTGTGGCATGTAAGCAGTGAAAGGCCAAGTTCGATTTTCATCCTCATTCTTGGTTCTCAAGACTAAACTTATCTTCTAAGAAGAGACCTTTTCTTCACATAACATTGTGAAGCTAGGCAAATACTTTTTGCACATAAAGATCTGAGTAATGTGCCTATCGAGTTTATTTTATTAAATTGGCCATCCCTGAGAGCGAATAACTCTATCTCTACAGCGAAAAAATCAAGAAAGGTGGCAATAGAGGAAGACGACTATTCAGGAACTTCATTAGTCTGGAAGGAAGCTATAGTCTCCTTGTTGAAGGAATATCCTGCTTGCAAAGTATCACTTTTTTTTCCCCTTGACTTTATTAGGGGAACAGAGAGAAGGCAAAAATGAAAATTCAGAGCATGAAGAATCGCCAGGATGTCTGTTGATGATCCTATTAGTTGTTTGCCTTTTGTGGTCCTCATTGCACAAGACCCTATTTCAAAGTCAACTTTATGAAGATGAGACTATTCCCCTCAGAGTACAGGTAGTTGTTCCCTTTACTGTACTTAGCTGCACTGTCATTTTCTATCAGCACAATTATCACTGTTTTGTTTGTTTTGTTTTGTTTTTAAACAGGGCTGTCCTTGCTCATGAAATAAGAATATTTCAAGAAGAGATATGCATCCCTTATTGCTGCCACTCTTTTCTCCTCCTATCTGCCCTCAACCCACTCCATCTCCGGGACCTAATATCATGCCTGGAAAACAGTAAGTTATTTTGAGTGCTTAGTGATAAAATGGCTGAAGAAAACGTGAAAAATGTCTAAGTTAAAGGCAAGAAAAAGCAAAATTTAGAGAGAAGTTAAAAGTCAAATAGCCATGCACTTCCAGCTTCTCTTTAGAGATTCATTTGTTTACTTGATGACCCACTAGTCTGCTACATTTATTTCTTACAAAGGTATAATTTTAAGGATAAATATGCAGTACTTAGCCAAACATTTTAAAAAGTGTGCCCAAGAAACTTCTGTGATCCAATGGCAGTGACTCAGAACCATTGTTACAAAAGAGAGAGGACGATATCGTCAGCCTAACACTCCCACCAAAATTGACAGTGCCATGTAAGACATGCTCTGAGTAGGAGCAAAGGAAGAGAGGATTGAAGAGATTTTATGACAATGAGAGGATAACTGCAAAAAACAAGATGACAGTCAAAGTGTAAAAGCTATTTGAAATGAAATTAAAACATCTAGTAGTACAGTTACACTGTATAAATAAAAGAATATTCAAGAGCAGTGAGAAAAATAATAATATTAAAGTGCACTGTAACTGATACAATGGCAGGATGGTGGGTATAAGATTCCTGCGGTAGGGTGAAGGGTAACCAATACAAGAAAACAAGATGTTTAGAAAAATTCTAAGTTACATAAAGTTCAAACAGAAGGGCAAAAAGATAGCATCAATGATTTTTTGATGTATTTCATTTTCCCCTCTAGGATCTTTGTAAAATCTTCAATCACAAAATGTTTTCATTAATGAATATTTGAGTTCCCGATTCTTTATACTTTAAGTAGTAGGTATTTCTAAACGTTTTAAAAGGTTTTTAAGATTGAAACTAAAGCCCAGCATTCTCCACACCAGAGCTTCCCATCCTTCACAGGATATGTAGGTTTTTAAAATTATCTTCCCCTATATTTCCTTTCCTCATTTCATTTGTCCTTTATTTTTCTTACCTGGGAGTGTCCCTCATAACACTAGTAGGACAATTATTTGTTCTGACTTCTGGACAAATTGGGTTAAAGACAGTGGGAAACATGCAGGACACTGGACATACTCTGAAGAAGGATCTGGGGGCTGGATTAGTCATTGGTCTGAAAGTAACAGATGCCATTTCTGGTTGTGTTTAGGGTGGGGATAATCCATGACACGCAAACACAATGCAAGCACTAAGGCTTTTTTTTTAACCTGTGGTTAATTAGGATCAAATGTAGGATAAAGGTTAAATACTAGCTATTTGTAGCCCTCTAATAGTACAGGGACAATGATAATTGTGGAGAGATCCGGCTTCTGTTAAATGAATTAGAAGCCTTCATTCAGATAAAAGGAATAGGCTCAGGATATCCAACTCTAACCCAAATCAAGCCATAAAAGTCCAAGGTCCTCTACTAAAGATTTTGAAGATAGTCTCATCTCCTTGAGTTGAAAGGCAGACGGCTCTGAAAAATCAGACCTAAGATTTAATTGCAAAGGTGGAAGAAATGCACAGGAAACCAAGTGTGGGGAGACCTGTAGCAAAGTCATGGCCCTTAAACAGTGTGGGAAAGGAAGTCCTATGAGGGGACTTTTGAGTAGATGAGCCTGCAAATTTTGAACTCCTGAATTCCTTTGAATTCTCTGGGTCAGTAAAAGCAGTGCCCTTGGTCACTGAGAAAAGTCACAACTCCCCTTGCCTGGGCAATTTATAAGGATATTACTTAAAATTAGATATTTCAAAAGATAATGTTAGGGCTTCCCTGGTGGCACAGTGGTTGAGAGTCCGCCTGCTGATGCAGGGGACACGGGTTCATGCCCCGGTCCGCGAAGATCCCACATGCGCGGAGCGGCTGGGCCCGTGAGCCATGGCCGCTGAGCCTGTGCCTCCAGAGCCTTGCTCCGCAGCAAGAGAGGCCACAACAGTGAGAGGCCCGCGTACCGCAAAAAAAAGAAAAATAAGATGTTATTCTCCTCAAGATCCCAGGCTACAACCCTTCCTTGCCTTCAGGCTAATCACAAGGGTGAGGTCTCAGCACAATCTGAATGGAGAAGTGCAATCTCTGCTTTGGGAGAAAATAGTTTATACACCCAAGGACTGCAGTACCTAGCTAATATACTAGGGCAGGAGCCAAGGTTAAATCTGTGGGAGTCTATTCAGTTCATTAGTCCAGAGTCGAGGGGGAGGCAACCTACTGCTGGATAAGCGGAGAATTTGACTCACCGAACCTACTCATCATGTGAATTCAATGTTCAGGCAGGAACACCTGGCCCAAATGTGTGTGTTGGGACAATTCCTTGAAACCTGCACACCATCATGGCCTAGCAGCAAATGAAGTAGAGGTGTTAGGACGTTTTTTGGTAAGGCATTGATGAAGTTCATAGGTTTGGGATGATAGGAAAGTTAGAACAGGTTTATTAGGTTGGAGAACTCACCACCTCATTTGTGTCCCTTGGGGAGCCCAGAGGACCCAGAGCTATTAAAGCAGTGACACAGTACATTGGTGAAAAGGCAAAGAGTAACAAGGAAAGGCTCAAAACGTGGCTACGTTCTGTAGTACAGGTGGAAGGTGGGAGTTTAGTGGGTTCCAGGGTATCAAGGAGGATAATGGGACTGCAGTACAGAAGCCAGGTAAGCATCAGAAGCAAAGTCGAAGTAAAATACTACCATGCGTAGCAACACTACATTGGCTATCATGGTACCTTGCTCCACAGGCATTTCTGGCAACAACTAGTAGACCATGGTGCTCCTTGTGACAGGATTTATATGTAACTGACTAGGGTATTGTTCAATTATAAAAATGGAAAAAAAATTGTGAGCAGAAACCTGACACAAGTCACTGCAGTGGAAAATTGCTGTCCCTCGCCCATTTTCTACAACCAAGTCAGTTCATAGACTTGTGAGTCCATTGACTGAATGGAAGCCTGGCTCCTGTTGAGGTTCTCTGCAACATCACTGTACATACATATTCTTAAAATGTATATACATATATTCCCCGAAGAGTTCCAGGGCCATTTGCCAGACTAAACGTTTACTGGGAAAAAGAGAATACACAGAATTCAGACTGTTTGAATTAAGATCTAACACTGGAAATAAAATACTTGAAATACTATCATATTAGAGTGAGGGCTTATGGAACCCAGGGGATAAATTATGTTTATTCCAAGTCCATCATACAATGTTTCTGATATCTCTACAGATCCATCTAGCAATTATTTCCCTCAGAACATGGAAATTTCATAAATACATTCACAGGAGTGATAGACTTAACTAGCGGCACTCCCACATTGGTTCCCAAAGCTGTGGGGTAAGGAACATTATGGTAGCAAGCAGAGTGGAAGCCCCTGAGAATGTCCCTTACAATTTTACCCAAGACAGTAAGTCACGTGCAGTAACGAATCTTAGAATTACAGAAATTAGTGGTACCAAAGACCTAAAGAATGCAAAGGTGGTGGTTCACATTATATACCCATTCATCTGTTTTGTTCATGATTTTTTTTTTTTTTTTTTTTTTAAAGGTCATGATTGAGATGGTTAATTGTGTGTGTCAACTTGGCCGGGCCATGCTGCCCAGGTATATGGTCAAACATTTTGTGTATTTCTGCAAGGGTGTTTTTGGATGAGATTAACACTGATATTAGTGGACTTTGAGTAAGGAAGATTGTTCTTCATAATGTAGGTAGGCCTCATCCAATTCATTGAAGGCCTGAATAGGACAAAGGACTGACACCACCCCAGCAAGAGGGAACTTTGCCAGCAGACGGCTTTCGGAGCGTCAAACTGCAACATCGGCTCTTCACCAGGTGTCCTCCTGATGGCCTTCACATTGGAACTGCAGCTTTTAGACTCCCTAATTGTATAAGTGAATTCTGCAAAGTAAATCTCTGTACACACAGACACACACACACACACTGGCTCTTTCTCTGGAAAACCCTAATACAGTGATGAACTACCATGCAGAATGTGATATTTTAACTGCCTCTGATTTCAGTTTATCTGACTTACACTCAATGAAAGCACCTCATTCCCACATACTGCAATCATTGCTGGAGCAAACGGTTTTGTGCATATTGTTAACAGGTTTTTTTGTAGATGCCACCTGGAAATGCTTTATCTCATACCCATGCTACATACTTCTCACGTCCTGCCATAGTTTTATTGACATGTATATACCTTTAGACACAGAATGCCTTGAAAAAATTGGTGTGCACACACTCAACATTCCAGTTAGCCTTCGAGCTACTGTGTGTATAAAAGCAAGATTTCTTAGTTCTATCTTTTAGCTGTACTTTTCCATCCAGGTACTACCTTGAAGGACTCTAGGTACTTAAGACCCTAGATTGGAAATCATTATTCAATGAACAGTCCCAAAAAACCCTTCTACTTAAAGGGTCATATAATTTTCATATTTTACTACTAAATTAACAATTTTTAAAATACTAGCTTTAAAAATGTTGTTCTAACATTTTGAATATGTCAATACTGCTCCTAAGAACACAATTTCTAAAATATCTGAGATAGCAAGAAACAATTTTGTTCCTGGTTTAAAACAAGAATATCAAATAGGCAGAAACAGAAAATCTCCTATTTACGAGGCCACTGAGTTAGTAACTAGTTCACATTCATGGATTACTTTCCTTTTGAGTAAAACACTACAACATGCACATAAAAAATTCAAATGATGCCTGCTAAGTAGTTATCCCTCCTCCCACCACAAACAGTTCATTTTACCCATAGTAGTTTGTCTTTCAGAAATATTTGTGTACATCAATAAAGCAATCAATACAAGTAACTATATATATAATGATAATAAGATTTCTTATATAAGAGCTATTTTGATTAGCTGGGAAATATTACAAAGGAGTGAGACAGACTTATATCTTGTTTAGAATAAGATTCTAGGGTAAGATAAACTCCGTCTTAATATTAAACCTGTTAAAAGTAAACTCTCATTTAATTTTATAAGTAATTATAGACGAAAAAGGTAAAGGCCTCTCATTTTAAAAAAATACACGATCAAACTAAATGCAGAAAAGCTTACATTTCAGCAAAGCAATGGAACAGAGGACAGAGAAGCAACTTCTTCCCATCCCAAATTAGGCATAGAAAGCACAAGTGGTCAGGTCCTCTTAAGCTTTCAGCCAAGGGGGTGAAAAATCTACAGTGTAAGACTGAAAGGGAAACATCTAACTGAAAAATAATGAGTGAATGAGTGAGTAGATGAGTGAGTACTATGCAGCCAAATTTGGCGTCCGGTATCATCCTAGGAGTACCCAAAAGAATATGAAGCAATAAAGAATATATAGGTATTTAAGGCAGATTCTCTAAGTATTAAAATTCTAATGTATGTGGTTATTTTTAATTTTATGAATCACAAAATAATTTTATCCTTCTAGTTTTGTTATGCATCAGTTTGGTACCCAAATTTTGCTTCTCGTCTCTATCACCAACCTTAGCCACAACACTTAACTCTGAATATTCTGGACCATTAAGAAAATAACGTTACTCTCAAAGGACAAAGATTTTCCAGGATTAAGTGTAACTACATGTTCCTGAAACACCAAAGTACTCTTCCAGGGAGAGCCAAGACATTTTGAATTGTAATATTAAAATTAGAATAAAACCTTAAGATAGTATATTTCCAAACAAATACGACCTTCAAACTACCTGTTATTTTTGTTTCCTTTTAATCTTTTATAGTATATTAAATGATCTTAATTCTAGTCTTTATGTTCCAAAATTGTTTAGTATAATGTATGATCTTCTGTTCTTTATTAAGTAATTCAGAGAGATATTTCACTTTCCAACTTATTTGTAATATTATTCTTTGGCCTTTCTGGGGGAAGGAGAAAATGTAAATGATACTGAGGGGAAGCTTATCTCAACCCTGACTAAAGTCAAACTTAAAAATAGACAAAATTTCTGAAAATGTCTGAGGCAAAAGTATTATGGAGATTGAGTATTGAGATTGTGGGTCAGATGATTAGAATTTGTATATGAACATGAAAGCTTAAAACTCTCAAGCACTACTTGGATTCAGGAGTATGATTGCTTTTAATATGTGCACGTGATTTTTAAAAGTTATTTGACTATGTTTCATGTAGGAAGAAGCCAGTAATATTTATAAAGATCAGAATTAAAACAGAATATAAGTTGTATAATATAATTTAGAATGTTGCCATATATTTAATCTTGCATTCTTGAAGTATCCATTTTCCACAAAGGTAATTAGTGTGGGAAATAGTGAGGTTAATCAGACATGGGGATTATCCTTAAAGAACCAGTTACATAGTAACAGACATATCAATGTATTAGTAAATGAAAAGGCATAAAGCAAAAAGAGATTTTACTTTCTAGCGGTGAAGGGACTAAACCAAATTTCCTCCACACAACCATGAGAGAATGAGTTATAGTAAATATCAAGTTTAAATATATGTTAGGTGAAAGTTTAAAGAAAATTGGTTATGTAATAACCAACCACTGGTGCTAAAAAGTTAAACTGCCACTTTCTTGAACCAGTTAAGAGTCAAAATAGATGAGAAAGGCTTAAGCTCAGGTTAGGTGGAAAGTTTGAGAACATCGTATTAAGCTGAAGCCCATCAACAGCTATACATTTTGTTGAAAATGAAATTTTTGAGAAAAAATTATTCTTACCAACTGGGCGGCAGTGGGGGGATTAATACAAGACTTGTTTGTATTAGCCTTATTTGAAGGACCTCACAAATTCAAAACAAAGTGAAACAGAACTGTTATCGTCCATGGGAATCTCGGCATAGACAAAGAACATGCCTCTGTTTAAAGATACCTCATAAATCCAACCATAAAAAACTCCCACAAATAAAGCTCTGTCAAACAGTGCACAACCCAAAACTACAATATGCATGTTGATGCAAGCTTCTCAGAGAATCTGTATAGATAGACTATATTATGTAAGCATTAAAGTTGTGCAAATGTGCAAACAAATGAGAAAAAGTAATCAGGTAAATTTACAAACATATTCAAATTGGACATCTGAAAATAAAGTATGATCACTGCAATTAAAACTCAGAGAAACCAACAGAATACTTCCTACCTCTTCCCAGGAGGCCATAAAATACCACAACCAGATAGAGACATTTCAAGAAAGGAAAACTACTGGCCAATGTCTCTGATCAACAACATGTAAAAATTCTCAAAATATTATCAAAGAAAATTCAATGTATACCAAGAATTATACACCATGACCAAGTAAGATTTATTCAAGGCATGCGGGTAAACCCAACGTTCTAAGAACATCGAATGTAATCCTTCAGATCAATAGGTAAAAGAAAATTGCTATCAACTGATGCAGAAAAATCCTATGACAAAACTCAGTACCCATTCATGATAAAAGCTTACAGCAAACTAGGAACTGAGGAAAACTTCTTTAACTTGATAAAGGATAACTACCCAAAAAATGCTACAGGTAACATACTTAATGGTGAGAAACTGGATACCTTTCCCCTAAGACAGGGAAATAGTGAAGGATGTCCCCTCTTACCACTACTACTCAATATCTTAATGGAAGGACTCCCAAGTGAAATAAAGGAAAGAAAGGTACACAGATCTAGAAGGAGCAAATACAACTTTTGTTGACAGATGACATGATTTTCTCTGTAGGAAATCCCAAAGAACTGAAACACAAACTCCTAGAATAAGTAATTATAGTAAGGTCACAGAATAAGGTTAACATGCAAAATGCTATTGCTTTTCTATAAGGCACTAGTGATTAGGAATTTGAAATTGAAAACTAAGTACCACTTATAAACTAAAAAGTAAAGCGTTTTTAAATTTAACAGTATATGGTATCTCTATGTGGAAAGCTTTAAAATTCTATTGAAAAAAATCAATGAAGATCTAAATAAATGGAGAGATATTCCATGTTCATGAATTAGAAGACTCACTTGTTAATATATCAGTTCTTCCCAACTTGATCCATAGATGTAATGGAATCTCAGTCAAAATCCCAATTATTTTTTTATATATTAACAAATTCTAAAATTTATATACAAAAAGATCTAGAATAGAAAACACAATAATGAGAACAAAGATGGAGCACTGAAACAATCCAACTTCAAGACTTCATAAAGAGGTACAGTAATCAAGACAGCATGGTATTGGTGAAAGAAGACACATAGATTAATGGAACAGAATAGACAGCCCAGAAACAGATCCACATGAATATTATTAACTGATATCTGGTGAAGGTACAATGACAACTGAGTCAAGAAAGGATAGCTTTTAAATAAGTTATGCTGGAAAAACTGGACACCCATGTTAAAAAAAAAAAATATATATATATATGTATAATCTAGACACAGATCTTACTTCTTTCACTATACCTGACTCAAATTGGATCATAGCCCTAAATAGTAAACAATTCTATAAAACTTATACAACACAGAAAACCTACCTGACCTTGAATTTAGCAGTGATTTTTAGATACAACACCAAAAGCATGATTGCCAAAGGGAAAAAAATAAAAATAAATATAAATTTAAATAAATATAAATAAAAATAAATAAAAATAAATAAAATAAATAAAAATAAATAAAAAAATAAATAAATAAAAATAAATATAAATTAATTTATATATTTATATAAATATAAATAAAAATAAAAATAAATTCGACTTCATTGGGACTAAAAGACTTCTCTAAAAGACAGAATCAAAGAAGCCACAGCTCAGGATAATTAACAAAACACTTATCTGACAAATAACTTTTATCAAATGTACAAAAAACTCTTAAAACTCAGTGGTAAGAAAACCACCCAATTAAAAAACAGGTATCTGAACACTTCAAAGAAGAAAACAAACTTATGGTTACCGGGGGGAAAGGGATAAATTGGGAGATTGGGAGTGACATATACACACTACAATATATAAAGCAGCTAACTAATAAGGACCTACTGTATAGCACAGGGAACTCTACTTAATACTCTGTAATGACCTATATAGGAAAAGAATCTAAAAAAGAGTGGATATATGTATAACTGATTCACTTTGCTGTACACCTGAAACTAGTACAACATGGTAAATCAACTATACTCCAAAAATTAAAACAAAAAAGATACGCAGATGGAAATAAATACATGAGATGTCATTTGCATTAGATAAATAAAAATTAAGACAATACACCTATTAGCCACAATACATCTTCTAGAGTGGCTAAAACAAACAAACAACAGCAACAAAAAACCAAGTGCTAGTTAAAGTGCAGAGCAATAGCTGGGAATGCAAACTGGTACAGCCACTATAGGCGACAGCTTGGCAGGCTCTTAAAAGGTCATACAGTTTTACCACATAATTCAGCTTTCATGCTCCTAGTTATTTACCCAATTGACTTGGAAACTAATGTTTACACAAAAACCTGCCTGCAAATGTTAATAACAACTTTATTCATAATTGCCCCAAACTGGAAGCAACCAAGATGTCTTTCAACAGATAAATGAACAAACAACCCATTGTATACATGTACTAGTTTACTCAAATTAAAAGATACGATTAAGACACAAAGATATGAAGGAACGTTAAGTACATTTTAAATGGTTAAATGAAAGCAGCCAGTATGAAAAGGTGACTTGATTTAATTCCAATTAAGTATTACTCTGGAAAAAGCAAAACTATAGAGTAAAATAGTCAGTGGTCTCCAGGGGCTTGGGGTAGGGCAGAGGGATGAATAAATAAAGTGCAGGTCATCTTTAGAAGAATAAAATTATTCTGTATGGTACCATAATGGTGGATAGAAGACAGTACACATTTGCCAAAACCCATAGAACTTTATAGCACTAGGGGTGAAGCTTAATGCATATAAATCACAAAATATTTAAGAATTGGGGGAGGGTATCTCAGAAGCAACACTGACTAATGGAAGAGAATCTGTTGAAGGGGATGACAAACAAAGGTGCTAATTAACTTGTTAATGAGTGAAGTCTGCAATATTAAAGCAAAAGGAACTGCATAAAAGCACTGTACTTTAGTTGATAAAGTTGTTACCCACAGGGGTAGGCGTAAGAATTCTAACACTACTACACATGTATACTGGAATGGAACAACAAAGTAAGTGGATGACGGATGGTAGGAGCCAGGCTCCCCATTTTTGAAGTGGAGAGAAGCGGCTAGAATGATCTATGAGGTAATAAAGTTGGAGACATGAGTATGAACTTGGGTTTAATCGACAGATATAAATATTTAGAGTTATTTATAGATAGGTACATGCACCTGAATTAGTATAAGCACATATATTGTTTTGCTCTGTCAGCACAGGACCTGAAAGAAATGGTAGCCAGTACAACAAATTAGGCCTCCTTGAAGAAGAATCTGATTCTAAGTCTGTGGCAGGAAATATGCAAAATGAGCCCAGAACACCTTGTAGTGGCAGAAATTCAGAATATACTCAAAACAAAGCAAGAGCAAAACCCTCACTGGTGGAGGTACGTCAAAGGAGCCCTAGAGCAACTGAAAGCACACCCAATGGCCAAAGTTCTAATAATTTGAGCAATAAAGTAGTATTAAATTACAACCCAAAGTATGAAATAAATATACATATTGATAAAAGAATAAGTAAGTGGGGGAGAAGTGACAAACATCCCAAGCAGAAGAATTTCAAATACTTTATGTAGATAATCTGCCCTTAAGGATCTATGCCTGGTGACTTGCTTCTGAATAGTATGAAAAGGAGAGGGGTGCAGGGGAGACTAACTTTACAGTCAGAAACCCAACCAACACAGTATCAGGTTGTGATTTATGACCACAACAATGGCCATAAATCATTTTGATAGTATATTCCCTTGATAGGAGGTGATGAAAACAGCAAGTTACCTCTGGGATCTTTCACTTAGTCACCAACTACCCAGGTCTTATCTTGAGGGAAATACACAAATGTTAATAAAGGGCATTGTACAAAAATTCTAACCAGTACTCATAACTTTCAAGATCAAAAACAAAGTCTCAGGAACCACCACAAGCAATTCCTCCCTTAAGAGACATGACAACTAATGCAATGTGGTATCCTGGATAGGACCCTGGAACAGAAAAAGGACATCAGGTAAAAACTAAGACAATTAAAATACAATATAAAGTTTAGTTAATAATGTAATAATGGTTTATTAAATCATAACAATGTGTCACACTATTTACAATGTTAATGGGGAAATGCTGTGGAGTGTATCTTCGATTTTTCTGTAAATAAAACTTTTAATAAAAATTTTTAATCCAATGAAAAGCACCTTAGATAACTCTGAAGTAACAGTAGAAGGTAATCTAAGGCAGTAAAGTAATTCAGACAGAGGAAGTTTGAAAGGAAGACAAAGGGATCTAAACAGCTGAATAAAAAGATGCAACAATGTTTAACAGGTGTCTTAATATGAAAGAAGTGGAATATTGAGAAAGGAAATATTTAAAAATATAATGGCCTCAAAATTTTCCGGAATTATCAAAAGATGTCTCCTCAAATTTAGGAAGGGTAAGGAATATAGAGCAGAATGAATTAAAAGCTGGGTCTTCCCTGGTGGCACAGTGGTTAAGAATCCGCCTGCCAATGCGGGGGGACACAGATTTGAGCCCTGGTACGGGAAGATCCCACATGCTGCGGAGCAACTAAGCCCATGCGCCACAACTACTGATCCCGCACTCTAGAGCCCACAAGCCACAACTACTGAGCCCACACACCACAACTACTGAAGCCCACATGCCTAGAGCCCATGCTCTGCAACAAAAGAAACCACTGCAATGAGAAGCCCACGCAACGCAACAAAGAGTAACCTCCACTCGCCGCAACTAGAGAAAGCCCGCACACAGCAACAGAGACCCAACACAGCTAAAAATAAATTAATAAATTTTTTAAAAAAGAATGAATTAAAACAACCTATATATAAGGTACATTGTAAAGCCAATGTGGACTATAACAAAAAAATTAGCTATCAATACTTGAAAACTCAAACATACAAAGATATAACAAGATTGACAATAGATTTTAACACGAAGAGTAATGGGAAGTGAGTGAAATATTTAATGTGCTTAAATGTTACCTCAAGTTTTACAAAAACAAAAATACTGAGAATTTACCACTAATAAAATCTCACTTAAGGAACTTATATAGCATGCAGTTTAAGAAGGACATAAAACATGCAATGAAAGTATGACATAAGGAGGAATGGGTAGCAATATTGGCAGATATATGGGTACCTTAAAACAGGTATTAACTATGTAATGGTGGAACACACCAAGTTGAAGAATATTAAACCTCAAATAATAAAGAGTAACAAGTAAAAGTGAGTGGCAAATCCGTAAGTTTTGATTGTAACTCATTCCTCCCAAAGTTATTTTTTACACTTATATATAGCATGGTGTTAGTACTTTGCATGTCTATACTCTCTTCATATGAGAACTCGGTAAAATCAAAGATTTTTTACCCTAGGTATATATAAACACATTTTTTGAAGTACAACTGTGAGCTACATATTAGAAACACATCAAAAAACAAAGCAACAAACAAAACAAAACCTAAGGGCACTGAAATACTGCGAAAGTGAAAGGATGCAAAATACTAGATAAACACTAACCCTAAATAAACTGGTAAAGATATTATCATAAAAAGTCCTTAGGGCAACAATTACTAAATTTTCTTTGCCAATATACAATGATGAAAATTTCAAAACATGCGTGCACCAATTTTTTAAGAAAGTCATATTTGAAGAAAAACATTGAATATCTTTTGGAAACATGAATATGCAAAGAAAAGCATTTTAAGCTAGGATAAAGCCTAACAAAGATATATAATACGCTAAAGAGAGGAAAAGGAAGAATTCGTGCAGAGACCAGCAAACAGTATAGTTTAATCCATAGTAAAAAGTACAGGGATGTGAAAAATAGGAGGGAACATTTTTTTTTTAAATAGATCAAGGGATACGAATAGATGGCCTTGAATACAAAGTTCATAAAGCAGAGGAGTAACACTGAGGTGCAGTTTTCTGGACAATTTTAGAGAAGTTGGCACATTGAGTTAGAGAGACCAGAGAAGGGTCAAATGGAAGCAAGAAAGCAGGAGAAATGAGTTATAGGACCTACAACAAGAATCAGAGAGGACAGTGCCGATGGAAACAAAATATATTTGGAAAGCGAGGAGGTAGAGAGGGTGGGAGCAAAGATTTTGGAGCCTGGTGACTAGAAACTGGTGATATTAGGAAAAATTCAAAGGTAAGAAGCAGACTTGGAAGTTAGTGAGTTTAATTTGGGCATTGCAAGCAGACCTCAAAATTATCCAGGCAAAAACGATCCTCAGGTAGGTGGATTAAAGGACCAGAGTTAAGCAGATGGTTTAAAATCAAAGGAAAAGCGAAAGCAGATACAAGTACATTTTAGTATGTCTCCCAAAAGGGGAAACATAGGTTACACGGAATGCATTTTTTGGAGGGAGTTTTATCTGCAGATGTTCTTGTTTCAACCCAGCATGCTTCTCTGCTCAGCAGAAGAACCTGGGAAGCATTAGCACAGTTTATTTTTCTGTATTCGATTCTACAGCATTTGTGGCCCACAATGGGTAAAAGAATCCCTTCTTTATAAAAAGAATTTCTTCCTGAATCTAAAGCAAAATTGCCCAAAGTTTTGAATATTAAGGAAAAGTATTGCCAATTTGTTTTGTCTCCATAGTTCAGTTAGGGAGCTACAAAAAAGAAATGGTAGGTTGTTTACATATACAGAATTTGAGAAAAAATATTAAAAGAAAACACAAAATCAAAGAGCTTTGCAGCTTAAAAGGTTCATCAAAAGTCCCATGTGAACTTGGATCAATTTATGTTTTGAGATGAAAACAATCATATAGGAAAAAACTCAATTTATATAGTTTCAGTAAATTGGATGGATGACTAAGTATTTTATTCACATTTTAAACTATAATTCACATTTAATTGCATAGAGAAACAAGGACCTTCTAGTGAGAAAGATAATTCAGGCTTACCCACTTTAAACCAATTTACCGAATCCAGCCTATAACTTCTATACGGAAATGATGTATTTTATAGATTAACAGAATGTCTAGGTTAGGGTAATGGATATAAAACTCATCTAGCCCTATATTTATTTTCCTCTTACAAAACATCGCTGTTTTTACACTTTAATTTGTATTGAAGTTATCACCTTGTCTTTTCCCATTCCTTTCAAACTTAAGATCTGAACTGTATTAAAAAGAAGTTTTTCTACAAAAGTGAGTTTTGGTTTTCTTGATTTTTTTTTTTTTTTTTTTTTTTTTTTTGGCCACATGGGAAAGTAAGCAGAATGTTCTGTAATGGCCATGAATGGCCATGATGCTCTTCTGAGTTATAATATGACTCTTCCTCATGCTGGATGAGGATTTAGTCCTCTTCATAGTCTATCTAAAAGGCTGGAGACATATAAAAAATAAGCCTAACAAAACGCTGGATATAGTGAAGAGGTGATTTTGAGAATCCCTTTGGATACGGATCTGTACCTGAAGCCAAATTATTTCTGAACTACAAATTTTTCCATAGACATGCTAAAATAGAAAAACTTAAGAAGATTTACAGTTTTTACAAGCCACTGCTTCAGCTGTATGTCTGCTATATATGCTTATCCTACCATGATCCTGTATATAGTCATAGTATATGTTAAAAATTCAGAATGAACTGTTTAAGATAAAAATCCTCTTGATATATTCTTGGATCCATCACTGAGTCTCAACTGTCTCACACATATAGTCAATATAGAAGTCCCAGTATTGCCCCTACAGTGAGAATTCTATTAAGATTAAAAAAAAAAAAAGCAGCATTTTAAAATCCTTTCGTTTATCCCTTTATTTTTTTCATTTCACATTTACTGAAGCATATACAAGTATAGGACACATTAAGTCAAGACATGATCATTTCCCTTAAAACACAAAATTGAATATAAGGGAGTATAATGAGATGGAGGCAATGTAGGGATGTGTAGGAATGTACAACACAATAAAAGTAATGTACAGATGAAATTGAGAGACATATACACCAGGTAATATGCATGGGGTATCTTAACCAGCCTGGGGGCTTTTGGCATATTAAATGATGAGATGAGGAATGCAGAGAAGAGGGTGTGTTACTGGCTAATATTTACATGTTAATATTAGCTAATAAGATGTAAATATTATCACTAATCATTTTCTTGTGGACTTGGCACGTATATTCTCAAAATCCTCCAGAACTCTATGCAGTGTAGTAACAATATTCCCTTTTACCAATGAATTAAAACTTAGTTTGAGTGTCCATTATAACTTAAACCTACGTATAGGCAGAAATGTTTCTCACAGGGAGAAACATTCTCTTTGTCCAACTGGAACTGCCAGCATATGTATCTTCCAACTCTATAGCAAATACTGAATTAGAAATTTCAAAACCAAGAAATTTGAGACACAGCAAACATGCCTTCATCATCTATTCCTTGTTTGAGAAATGGTGGATGATATACTTGCTGAAATGGTGGTCTTAACTGAATTTGGGAGTAAATATGAATGATTTTCTATGTGTCTTTTGTTTTTTGAATTTTAGTCACTCAGAAAAGGTATGATGAAGTTAGCTCATTTCCTCAAAAGGTTTAAACTTCCCAATACATTAGTAAAGATTCATTCAACAAACATTAAATGAAGGCTACTATATAGCAGGCACCATGCTCCAAGTTGCAAGCTAAAGCCTGAATGAAGTATTGTTTTTATGCAGATAATGATTACTTAATTGACTGGTAGTTCAGTGTGATAAATGTTATACTTTGGGAAGTAGGAGGCAGGCAAACCTGAGTATAAGTATTCTGTTAATATAAAAATCAAGTGAAGTAATAAAATGAGCCATGGAATATAGTACTTGGCAAGTCTAATGACCAGTTCTACAAAGTTAGGATAAAATTTAGAAGTCAAACTTTGTTAAAAATTCAAGGCCATAGGGCTTCTCTGGTTGGCGCAGTGGTACAGAGTCTGCCTGCTAATGCAGGGGACACGGGTTCGAGCCCTGGTCTGG
This sequence comes from Delphinus delphis, assembly GCF_949987515.2. Taxonomy (NCBI): domain Eukaryota; kingdom Metazoa; phylum Chordata; class Mammalia; order Artiodactyla; family Delphinidae; genus Delphinus; species Delphinus delphis. The sequence goes on from NC_082688.1 coordinate 59,672,954, forward strand.
GAAGATCCCACATGCCGCAGAGCAACTAGGCCCATGAGCCACAACTACTGAGCCTGCGCGTCTGGAGCCTGTGCTCCACAACGAGAGGCCGCGACAGGGAGAGGCCCGCGCACCGCGGTGAAGAGGGGCCCCCCGCTTGCCACAACTAGAGAAAGCCCTCGCACAGAAACGAAGACCCAACACAGCAAAAAAAAATTAAAAATTCAAGGCATAGTTACTACCATATGTATCTTCAACTGGTAGTAACTGGTAGCGCTTCTACCAGTTCTTTAAAGATAATTCCAGAGAGAAAATAGTGTCTTAGAAGTAGGTATAAGAAAACTTCAGACCACCTACCTTGGCTAACATTCTGAGTTGTGCTCCTGAGAACAGAAGCAGCTTTTTTTAAAGTTGATGATTAAAAGGACCATAGAGCTTTCTAAAATCACAGAGCAATGAAATACTAGGCATATAAGTATGTGTGGAATTAGTGATTGGTCAATTCATCCTAAGGAAGAAAAGCACCTAAGACTGAGGTTCGTTTTAAGACAGCCAAAAAATATTGGTAAAGTGATTAAAAAATATAACAATTATGGAAAATAAAAGGAGAGAAACAGTTTTTAAAGTGTTAACAATTTCCTATTTCTCAGGCACAAGTTCATGCCATACTAAATAAGTCCTCTATTTAAAAAGAAATTAAATGAATATAGGCTAAGCACGTTGGCTCCTACACCCATTTTCTATTTTGGTGCTCCAATGTCTTTTTGAAGCACAGTCCATTCAAATAGTAAGCCAACAGTTAACCTTTAGAAAATTGAAAACTGCCTTTATAAACCCTGTTGCCCTTCTCTCCACAATGACTTATTTCAGTTATCTACAAGTTATGAGAAGGCAGATACGTATATACACATATACAGATGTAGAACATCTACCTTTTCTGTACTATTTACGTCTTCTAGACTCCTTATTACGAACCTAATTTTAAGGCAATTATGGTAGCCATTAATGTTCTTCATTGAACTTTGACTCTCTACCCGTCAGGCTAATAGTAAGATCACACTTTCTTGTCCTAGGGTTGGGTGGAACAAATACCTAGTACTTGGCAGTGAGAAGTTGAAGTGATATACTCCCTGAAACTCTAATATGCTCACCCCAACAGATGCCAGTCTTGATATAATTAACGTATGTAATGATATGTTACTGTTTTCACACTTGTGTGATACGGAACCACTAATATAACTCATTCAATTTCTCTCAGCCTCAAGCGTCCAACAAGAGGTCCTGGGCTTATGGAAATGCTGTTTCTGCTGCCACAAGGGGTCAGGCTAACAGATTTGCAACAGTCACTGCCATTGAAGATGAAGGCCATTAGTTGTATAATTTTGACCCATTCAAGTTTAACTTTGTGTATTATATCTTCCAACACAGGCATTAAATATGATGACTAAAAAGTGAATACATAAGTCCCCTACATACGAACGAGTTTTGTTCTGAGAGCATGTTTCTAAGTCCAGTTTGTCCATAAGTCCAACAAAGTTACCCTAAGTACCCAACTAATACAATCGGCTGTTAAGTACTGTACTGTAATAGGTTTATAATATTGATACTTTTCACGCAAATACATTAACAAGAAGTAAAACATTTAATCTTGCAGTACAGTACCTTGAAAAGTACAGTAGTACCAGCTACATCACTGTTGCTTTTACACTTGCTTCCAGACATCCTGGGCTTGAATAAAGATACTGTACTCTATACAGTAAAGTACACAAGAGCCCAACCGCCTTTAGCGGATGCATTCATGTGACAATGTACGCCAGACACGTGAACTAACTTACGTGATTAGACATGGGAATGCACGTTCACACCTTTGAAAGTTTGCAACTTGAAGGTTCGTACATAGGAGACTTACTGTAGATGCAAGGCAGGCAGTTAATGCATCAGATCTTGGTCAACTTGACTGAAATGTTATTAGAAGAGGGAAATACTAATTATATATTTATTTCTGATTAAATGCTGAATCCTGAAAAAAATCTCAGCTGTTCTCACTTGATATTTCTAAAATACCCTCTCATCCGTTGGCCCACCCACTCATTTTTTTATGTCCCTTTCTCTGCATGAATAGGGTATTCTGTGCTCTGCTTGTTTTATGTATCTATTTCTAATCACCACAAATATATAATTTCCCCTAGTAAGGGTTTAAACTTTAACAGGTTTCCTATGTCTACTTAGTCTTACTTATTTACTGAGAATCTAACTGGAAACATGAGAGCTCAATAAAGATTATTCACAATATAAAAGATGTCAACATAATTTCAACATGTAATGTACCGTAACTTGAGTAAACCACTTTAACTTGAGCAAACGGATTGAATAAGGATGCAAACTTATGCCAAACACTAGAAAGAAAGAATCCACCATGAACATAAAATAGAATGCAACATTTAAATGGTACCTGAATTGTACAGGAGTAATAAAATATTTTATTCTTTATTGTAACCAGAGAAAATTAGAAACAAGGTTAGCAGGAAATAAGTCAGGCATATTTAACGTCTTTTTAAAATGTTTCTGTAAATATTTAATACTCAGATTTAAATAAACCTTGTCAAATTCAGACAATTTTTAAAATGAAAGAACTTAGACTCTATTGAGCTGTATGCACCTAAGTTCTCCATTACTGCTAATTACCAAGATTTAAACACTCTAACTGCCACTCAATGGGTCCCTGTAAGTCCCCTTAACAGTAACGGGAATTCTATGGGTACTGAGAAAATAGAAATACCTCTTCATGTACATAGTTTTCTCCTTTACAATTAGCCTCTGCCTTCTACCTAATTTCTTAAGTTTGATGTTTTAATTCCTTCAGTGGAAATGATTGGCTTGTGATGGAAATCAGACATAGCCTCATTACATAAGTCAAAGTACTAGATACTGCAGCAACATCACAGATACTGGCATATTCACCAGAACAAAGTTCACTGTCATGCAACAAGGCAGCACAAAATAACAGTCAAGAAGTGGAATTTTGGGTAAGCAGAGGTAGTTGATGTGTAAGCACTTAACAGGATAAAGAGAAAAGCTTCTTTCTTGATAATGAAACCCAAAGTCCAGATCAAGAAGGACAAAGCTCTTATCACCTGAAAGCTTTAAAATTGATATAAAAAAAAAATAAGGTGGGTTCAACTTAGTTCTTTGAAGCTACTCTGAACAACCGCATCAACGTTCAAAGGCTACCAAAGCATTTGCAACATTGAAGACTAAACATTTAGATTCACAAATGTTTTCGGTCAGAGTGAAATTGTTAATCTAGCAATGATTCTGCTGATCCCAAAGATAAACAAATGGTACTCTTATGTTTTCATTTTTACAGGCATTCCTTTCATACATTAACATATGAATGACATATCAGAGCTTATTTAAACTGCATTTGTTCAAGCATGTATATGATTTGCTTTTATGGTTCCTGAACTATAACCAGAGATAAATCCATTTTCTTAAATTGAGACTAAAATTGAGTTTCTCAGATTAGGAACTCAAGCACTCACCAAGTTAATATTGAATTTGGTTTGGGAGTGAGGGGACGCCACTCTCAAATATTTACCAGGACATGAAGCAAAGTGTTATGGAAGCTTGCTGGAAATATTACTCTCTACTTCAAAAAAACATGTTGTGTTTGATACAGGTGTGGATCATGGAGTTAATGTTTCCCATGATTTAGAAATAGAAGTCTAGGTGGGAAGGAATGAGAATTCATTCTGGATAATTCTACATGCTAGTTAGAAAGTAAACTTTAAAAAAGAAATTAATGTCATCCCTGCTAAGCCTTAACAGGAAAAAAGGAGAAAATGACACCTTAGTCATGGTCCATAGTGAACAGTTGAGTAAATCCTCTTGAAGGATGTTATGAGTGGAGAAAACCTCATTTTCCGGTAGAACCTTAAAAAGGGCTTGATATTTTTTTAAAGTTTTTAGTTTTTAAACTTATTCATCTGTGCACAGCAAGCTAGACTATATTTCTTTAGGAAAAAGTTTTTTCCTTTACTTGTACCTTAATGTGTTCAAAGTTAAACATTTTAATATAATGAATGGAAGCTTAGTTGTTTGTGTAGTATAAATATGATATATGTATACTTTGTGTTTAAACCAGAAAGTGTTTAACAACCTACTTTTCATTGAAAACTGAGCAAATAAACTTTGTTTTGTCCCCCCCACCATAATAAAGAATGTTAATGAACATTAATGAACAAATATAACACCAACGAACAAATATAATAGAAATTCATAATTCTATTTTGGATTTGGAACCTCTAAGTAACGGTCTTAATGACTTATTTCAACAATATGTAAGCTTAGAAGAATTGTGGTTTGTGAAAGATTTGATTTGCAAAAGATCTTCAAACAGGTGCACGTGTACTCACACATAACACAGATGGAGCCTAAATTCACATACTCTTCCATATCTGTATTGATCCTGGTAAACTGCTTAAAAATAGGAGTAGTCTTTCTGAAAATGCTAGAGCCACACAAACAATCATGAAAAAATTACTGTGGAACCTCAGGTTGGGTGAGGGGCGGGGAGGGGGAAGATCAATTTGACTTTGAGATGGTTGGAGCAGGTATATTTAAGAGTGGAAAAGGGAAAAAACTTCCAAGGAGAAATGGTATTTGGTTGGGTAGACATGAGAGGAGACAGCTTTTAAGGAAAAGGAAACTTGAGGCAGGTATAAATATGAGATAAGCAGTCATGGATTAGCAGAAAAGGGAAAAGTTCAGTATGAGTTTAGAATGGGTCAGAGACAGAAGGTATTAGGGCAAGAGATTAAGTATGTAGACTGCAAGCCAGTTCTAAAGGACCTGATACAATACGCTAACGAGATTCAGAGCCACTCTGATTCTAACATGAAGAGGCAGCATTAAATTATTCTATAACCTGGTAGACCTTTCTTCCTCTGACCTTAAACTGGTTTCCTGCGAGTCCATGAAGCCTGAGAATTTAATCTCTAGAGCCATACAGATGTTAATTCAAAAGCTGATTTCAACTTTTGGCTGTGTGACATGGGTAATGTGAGTCCCTTCAAATTTCAGATTTCTCATTGCACCTACCAAGAAGGATGGCTGTGAGATTAAACTTCTAGCACTTAAAGATTGTCAGCCTAGCCTGCCACATTGGTGTACAATTCATTCAAGTAGTTTACAAATATTACCATGCTTTAATTAACATTTCCTTGCTGTTAATTTTGTATCATTTAACATATTGACAGATGTGATTTTTTTGTTTGGTTTTGAGCAAAATGCTCACAGAATGAATTGAAAGCCAGGTTTATACCTTGGTATACCTTTTGAGGTAGACCTGGGGACTGCATATACCTATGCTTTTGTCTTATATGATATTCGAAGAGAATATATATCATCACTGACTCTAATGGCTTTGGGTTATTGACCTTGCAGATGAGAAACCGTCTTATGCCATCAATTCTGCCTTGTACACCTAGAAAAGAAAGTGGACCTCAGTATTTTTTAGCATGACAGGAAAGGTTTCTTCTCAACTCCTGAATTATCTGTAACATATTCTAGACTTAAACATATAGCCAGCCAAAACATATAGCCAGCCATATACATTTGCCCCTTGCTATTCAAGGGGGATTGGTTTCAGGACCCTCATGAATACCAAAAATCCACGGATGCCCCAGTCCCTTTTATAAAATACAACGTAGAATTTGTATAACCTACATACATGATTTATACTTCAAATCTCTAGATTACTTACAATAACTAATAACATGTAGATGCTATGTGAATAGTTAGCAGCATGGCAAACTCAGATTTTGCTTTTTGAAACTGCCTGGATTGTCTGAACATTTTCGATCCATAGTTGGTTGACTTTGCAGATGCGGAACCTGCAGATACACAGGGCCGACTGTATCTGTCAAATTCAATTATTCTTCAGACTTCCATCTATAGATCTAGTGACTTTCTCCTTTTAGCATATCCCATATATTCAGAAAATGTTTTTATCAGCTTTTGCTAGATGTTTCACCAAGGTCAAGGCTTTTCACTCTTTCAAACATAATTATTAGAATTGTTTCTAGGGCAGGCCTGTGCTATGTCAGAGGGGAGGGGCCTTAGAAGTAAAAGATTTTGCTTCCATTTTAGAACTTTCAAAGGGTTAAATAAATTCTTCTCCATATATTCTTCTTCATAAAAGCCTGAGCCATTAAAACAATCTCCACTGAATTATCAAAAAAGACATCTTAAGAGTCATGTTCAGTAGTCAGACCTCCTAGGAATCACGGCTTATTATCTGGACACTCTTGGACAACTGTCTTAGCTACCTTTGCCTTGGTTTTACCATATGTATGTAGTAGATATAAATAGTGACTGAATTCTTGTGAGAATTACATGAACTGCAGTCAATGTTAGCAATGATCATTATTAGTAGCAGTAAGATGAAAAATTGATAGAAATAACGGTCCTTACCAATTAGAAGGTAAGCCAAGTTGAAGTCATGCACAGAAGATAAAGGGCAGTGTCTAGATCTGTAAGCCTCTTCCCACCCTGTTTTAAAATTAGCTGTCCACTAAACTTTAACAACCACTGTTAACATGTTGAAGATCCTACAGGGCAGAGATTAAGAGAGGGAAGGAATAACATGAGACAATTATGTCTAAGAATGTATGCTCCGTAATTTTACATGTTGCGTCATGTAACCCACAGTGATCCTAGAAGATGATTTCATCATTCAGATGAGGAAACTGAAATTCATGGACTTTGCTAAAGTCGCACACAATTCAGAGTTTACCAGGATTGGAAAGGATTAAAAAAAGGTCTGTTTTAATGGTGTTAGGTAGCTTTGATTGACCATGTGATCTCACTTTTCTCAAAATTAAGAATGATAATTGACATCCACAGATTGAAGAAATTTAAGAAGTTGAAAGGTAGCTCACCATTGTTTACAATAATTGTTTTATGCACACCATGCCTGAGAAATGGCAAGAGACGAAAACTATGTTCGAAATAAACTGATGTATATTTTTAAAAGCCTTGCACGGAATTTTAGAATTTTATATCCATATTAGAGAAGCTCCTGTGTAAAAATCCCAATTAGAATAGTGAGAAAAGTTCTAATGGTTATGGTCATAAATATATATGTGAAGAGTTCAAGATTTTGCATTAGGTAGAAGAACTATTTTAGAATATAAAAGCTCTTATATTTTACGAAGCAACCTGCTAACCTTCAATGAAAAACCAGGAAGACAATTGTGAGGACTTAACTACATGCACATGTGCCAGGTCAGGACACTCAAAGGCCACGTACTCATCAACTTTTGTTGAAGTGAGATAGCTAAGCAGCTTATTTGATTAAAGGCGGTAGTGATTTCCAGTAGCCTCATTTAGGAGCACAATTACTACAACTTCATTTTGCACTGTCTTATTAAGCAAATGTTTAAGATACACTTTGAGTAATATCAGTAAGATTAGAAAATATATTAGATGGCCAATAATTAAGAAAACATGATGCGTATGTAAGTACAAACCATTCAAATTGCCAGCAAATAGTTAAATGCCAAAGCAGAGAACAGCTAGTCAAAGGTCTTAAAGTGATGGGCCAGAAAATAGAGTCCCAGAAGCCAAAGCACAGACGACATAAAGTTTGTTTTATTTTGTTTTTAGAATGGAAGGGAGGGGCAACTACCTGACCAGGTTATCAGACTTATTTCCAAATTAGGATTCTCAAGGAGACAAAAGCAGAGGACAGTTCCTCTCCTGCAAGAAAGTCAGGAAATAGAAGTAACAGAATACAAAGCCACAGGGCCTGTAACCTCAGCCTTAATTCACAGTTTGGCATTACAGGGAGAGAAAGGAGAAAGAAAACAGTAAAACTGAGCTGGGGTGGGTGTTAATAGAAAGCTGTGGTGGGGAAGGAAAACCACGTACATATACATTTACCCTCAGTCTCTGTCAAGCATTTGCACTCCTCTTCCCCCAGCTTGCCAAGTGTGCTTTCTCATCTCTGCCCACTCCTTTATGATTCAAAATGCATCGGGACTATCATTTCTTAGATGACAGAAGGGCTACATGGGGACAATAGCGTAACTGTGGGTCTTAAGTTGCAGAAAAGACCATTTGTATTTCAGAAGCAGGAAGTAGTCTGGTGGACTGGTACCTAAAGATCCAGGGGAGGTCAAGAGAAACACACCCTGATCATACAGAATTTATAAAGCTGGGTTAAAAATATTAGGTTTGGGGCTTCCCTGGTGGCGCAATGGTTGAGAGTCCGCCTGCCGATGCAGGGCACACGGGTTAGTGCCCCGGTCCGGGAAGATCCCACATGACGCAGAGCGGCTGGGCCCGTGAGCCATGGCTGCTGAGCCTGCGCGTCTGGAGCCTGTGCTCCGCAACGGGACAGGCCCCAACAGTGAGAGGCCCGCGTACCGCAAAAAAAAAATTAGGTTTTATTTTAATCATAATGAAAAAGCCATCAAATCATTTTAGGCAGGAAGTATCCAAACATAAGAGGATTCCTCTGGTAGTTGAATTACCTCATCTGGTTGAAAGGAGGGTACATACTTCAGACATGAATTTACAAAAGCAGGTTTATACCCAGCTGGGGAAGAAAAATTCTGTTCCTTTCCCTTTTCACATGGCAGACAGCCCAAAAGTCTGTACTAAAAGATTTGTGTGGGTTTCTGTTTGGGTAGTTACAGAGAACCTAAGGGAAGAGCATTCCCAGAGCTGCCTCAGAGTCATCCGCTGCTTGACTGAACAGAGCTCCCTATCAGATCTAACACCTAGGCTTAGACAAATTGGACAAGAGCTTCTTAATTATTAAGGCCACGGTCTCTACATTGCCTTGGTCCACAGAAAACCATGACTTGAGGCATTGCCCTAGAATGTCACAATGGACATGGCTCTAATTTGGACAATCTACTGCTTTAAGAAACTGGTAATTAAAGACTATTTATTGTTCTACATTTGAATTTTAAATTCATCAACCCTGTTGCTCTTAAGTTATTCTTAAGTATTTTTAAATACATGTCCATTTTAAAATCTCAGTTTAGTAGAAAAACTGAGAACTCAAGAACTATCAGCCTGCAAGGATAGAACCTATTACAGATTTTCTATTTGCCACCCTGTCTAAAGGATTTCTTACATATTCAGTATTCAAAAAGAGAAATTAAACAGTAATATGGAAAATAATCATGTGGTTAACAAAATAATTGAAAAAAACTAAGAAAAAAAGACTAGTTTCTTTAAGAAGAGAATTTTTAAAAGCTAATTATCAGAGTCAGCTGAAGCACTCTGAAGCAATTAAAACGATTAAAACTCAATAGGTCTGAGTGGAAACCAGTGACCTAGCACGCTGAGAGTAGCTGGAAGGAAAGGGATGATAGAGGAAACAAAATAGGCCATGAGTAGATGGCCATTCATGCTGGAACACTGCAATATTATAGTACTCTACTTTTGTGTATGTTTTGAATTTTCCATTAAGTTTTTTTTTTTGAGGGAATAGTCCAAAATGTCTCCTTTCTGATGATCTCACGTTTAGAAACTGATGAGTTATATTATGACATAGGATTTAATTATTTTGCATTGGATCCTGTAAAAAGCCAAGAGAAATTGATTTTTAGTATGTTTAAAAGGAAGAGGAGTTCACATGCTTGGACAAGGATGCTTGCGCCGGTTTGGTGGTGACTGTGCAAACAGCACCACCAAGCTGCTATCATGATTCACTCAGAGAGAAGAGGTAATCTACGATTCCCAGAGAATCAACTTTTTTTTTTCATATAATTTCAATCCTATATTCCTTTGTGTAAATCTTAAACACTATAAAAACTTAAGTGTTTTTTAGAGCAAATTTGGGATGAATCACACATTCACAGATGATAATTTGTATTAACCAAAAACTATTTCATAAGTAACAACACCTGTACAAGTGTTACTAGTAATTTATACTAGAACTCCCCTTTAGTAACAAAATTAACACAAAAATGAAATTTAACAAGTCTAGTAAATTCCTCACAAGAAAAGTCTGTTGCATCTGAATGAGCTGTACTTCTTTCAGTAGTACAGGCCACATAGACATTTGACAATAGGCGGAACCACATCTTATGCTATATGATTATGTAGAATTTTTTTTTTTTTTTTTTTTTTTTTTTTTTTTTTTTTTTGCGGTACGCGGGCCTCTCACTGTTGTGGCCTCTCCCGTTACGGAGCACAGGCTCCGGACGCGCAGGCTCAGCGGCCATGGCTCACGGGCCCAGCCGCTCCGCGGCATAGGGGATATTCCCGGACCGGGGCACAAACCCGTGTGCCCTGCTTCGGCAGGCAGACTCTCAACCACTGCGCCACCAGGGAAGCCCTGATTATATAGAATTTATCAGTCAAAAACATGCCCAAATCCTGACCTGCTCCACAGAGAAAATAATCACACGTACGTTTCCACTGCCGTGAGTTTTCCCCATTTCTTTGTACCACACTAACCAGTAAACATTCACCATTTAATGTGCACATTTCTTCCTTACCTCTCTTGCAAAACGTGAAAGCTCGCCGCTACTTTTCCTCCCCTCGAGAGGAATCAACTTCAAAGTTACCGAGGCTTGGAAAGGCGCTTTGGACGCTTCTGCTTCCAGTGTCAGTAACCCTCAGGACAGTTACAGTTGGGCTGTGGTGAAACCTCCTCCTGTTCCTATGCTACATGTTTAGGTTAGCACTTGAAATTAAATGCATTCTTTCACTTCATTTAATCTACATTACTTGGACAACTAATTATGCTACAATCGGGTTATTAGTTTCCTATTACTGCCATAACAAACTATCACAAACTTAGCGACTTGAAAAAGACAATTTTACTACCTTACAGTTAGAGGTTAGAAATCCAAAATCAGTCTTGGGGTGTTAACACCACGGTGGCAGCAGAGCTGATTCCTTCTGGAGACTGAGGAAACAGCGATTTCCTTGCTTTTGTCAGCGTCCAGAGTCTGAGGGCAGGCTCTGCTTCATGGCTGAGGTCCTGGCTTATACCTCCCTCCTTCTTTCCCCACACCTCCTACTACTAACTTTGCCCCTTCTGCGGCCTTCTTATAATAATCACATAGGCCCACCTGAATGATTCAGGGTAATTGCCCCATCATTAGAGCCTTGATTAATCACATCTGCAAGATTTCTTTTTTGATGTAATACACTGATAGGTTCTAGAATTAAGGCAAGGGCATCTTTGGGAGGTTGGGGGTGCATAACGCAACTTAGCCCAAAAAGTAAAAGGAAGCACACTCAAAACTGATATTGGAGAATAACTTAGAAAAGTCCAATAAGCCTAGTATATAGTTAACACTTACCAGAAAGGAAGAATGCACACCCTAACATGGTTGAATTTTTTAAACAATAATTAAGTTACGGATTGGTAGGTATTTTGATGACAACTGGAGAGAGACTGATTTGGTCTGAATTACTCAGAAAATTGCCTTAACTCCTCACTCACCTTTATTGTTCTAACCCTAACTTTCCAGACACGGAAAGGAAGAATCTGCCCGGGGCACAGGAACATGAGCCTAGGGTTACCTGCAGTCTGCGGGGGGGGGGGGGGGGGGGGGGCGGGGGGCGGGGGGGGCTTGGAGCTCAGCTGTAACCTTTTCACCTTGAGTTAAGAAAGCATATATTGATGTGAAAATATGTTCTTTGGTACAGAGTAAGGGATTTTTATTTTTATGATCTTATCTTGGACAGTTTTCTAGTTAACTAGTCAGGGCAAATATATTCATCTACAGGGACTCAACAAAAACTGACAGGTGATCACAGACTTTCCACCTACCTCTGAAGGTGCTTTGATATTTGTAAAGAGGAAGAGCACATATTCTGTTTGTTCTATAAATAGATTTATTCATATCATAGGAATTTAGAAATAGTGACCCCTGGGTCAATACACTTTCGATTATATTATGAAGCACTTTCACTACAGGCAGCTGAAAAATAGGCTTGCTCAACATCTTTAATTTGAAGAAAAAACAGAGATGACATCCTTGCCTCTGTTCTATATATTAGAGGGTGTTTTTCTCTTGTTTTATTTTGTACGATCTACAACAGCTCTGTACTGACTACGTAACCTCACTGTATTATTTTTAAACTGTTTAAGCCTCCAGAGGTGTTTAAATATAAAACCACCAATTAAAAGCATTTTATTTTCTCACAGAAGTATGCACAGATGGCCTATATTGAATGATGCCAAAATGTTTACAAAAAAATATTTCTCCTTTGCTATTAAAGAAACTGCCTTACAGACTCATGTGGATGGTGAATAAAATTCACTTAGCAAGTAAACCTAGTAGGACCCCATGTGGCCTTGAAGGGACAGACACCTTCCCCCTGCCCCACCCGCCATGTTCTCCACCTGCCTCTTGTTTGCAGAAAAACATTAGCCTCCAAGGCTTTCCCCTAATTCCAAAGAATAAACTTAATGAGAGAAGTGAGAAAATGCAGAAACAAAGAAAACAGTCAAGCAAGACAAAATAACAATAGTTTAGCCATTAAACAAAGTCAAGGACCTTTAGTTCCTCCTCAAGAGCTATAGATAATATTCTGAGCCATGTTCTTTCAGCTGTTTAGAAGATACTGAAACCCCCTCCAGGTGGATGAAGTTAATTATATTCTGACTATAAGCACGTAGACCCCAGACTGGTTGGAACCAGAAGGTAGATAATACTCCTGATCACCTCACCACTAATCAATTAGCAGAATGACTACAAGCTGATCACACACCACACAACCTTCCCCCTCCCCGTTTTTAAAAAACCTTTCCCTGAAATCCATCAGGGAGTTGGTGTTTTTTGAGCATCAGCTGCCCGGACTCTGGACACTGTGTTTGGTACCTTACAATAAATTCTGCATTTTCTTTTAGCACAAACCTGTGTCAGTAGATTGGCTTTACTATGCGCCTACAAGTAGATCCAAGTTTGATTCGGTAACACAAGTAGGGTTTAATTTTGTACCCCTTTTGTAAGAGGCGTTTTGACTTCCAGCTCAACATCTCTTGGGCCAAGAAGGTCACTAGGCTTAGCAGAAATTTTTTTTTTCAATAGCTGTTTCAAGGTGACCCATTTAAATGAACGTACACTTGCTCTCTGAACCTAGATCTACTTACTCCATTATGTGCAGGGTAAATTTCCTATGCTGGGTGCTTCTCCATGGAGCTTTGGACGTCCTTTCAAAATCTCTTCAGAACATTTCTATACATGCTTAGGGAAAGCATATTTTTACTTCCTTCTCTACCCTTACTAGAGTGTGAGCTCTTTGAAGATAGGGACTATGTCCTACACCTTTAATTTTCTATCGCAGTGTTTGACATTACAAAACATTGTTGGCACAGTAAATGTGTGTTGAATGAATAAATTAATAAATACAGCACACAATGAATGAGACCTTGCTGAGTTCTCTCGTTTGGTAAGAAGACTCAGGAGGATTTTGTGAATCTTTTTTTTTTTTTTTTTTTGCGGTACGCGGGCCTCTCACTGTTGTGGCCTCTCCCTCCGCGGAGCACAGCCTCTGGACACGCAGGCCCAGCGGCCACGGCTCACGGGCCCAGCCGCTCCAAGGCATGTGGGATCTTCCCAGACCGGGGCACGAATCCGTGTCCCCTACATCGGCAGGCGGACTCTCAACCACTGCGCCACCAGGGAAGCCCCATAAGTCTTATTTTTGAGGTGTTTATAGTTTACTTAGGAATTTAAGAAGGGAAACTGGACAAAAATCTCAAAACACTACATACAATTGAAAAGCAATCATAATATCTACTCTAAACCTATGATTCTCCAGGCATACAGAGCTATATCAGAATCACTGGTAAATATATATATATGTAAATTTAACTGTGCTTTCTCACTCTGCCTACAGTACAGAATAACCTGTGAGAGCTTTATAAAGTTAAGTTGCCTGTGTTCCATTCCCAAATTTCAGGAGTGGACAAAATCAGGAGATTTTGCTGTGCCTTTAGGATTGAGAACCATTGAGCCGCTCAGAACAGAGAACTAGCACAAGAAGAAGTGCATCACCTGAAACTTCTCAGACACACACATAATCTCAGACTTTGTCAAAATCCTCCTGAAACAGAATGTGCATTTAAAAAAAAATTCATTATGTGATCCACACATGCATTAAAGTTCAAGATGCACTGCTCTACATCATATCAACCTACACAGAAAGGGAAAAAAAGTCTGTTGAGGTAATTAGGAAATGCTCTTGAAGGAGACATTAGCCTGTGGGCACCTGGGTTCTGAGGTCAAACTACCTCGATTCCAACACTGAAGGTCTGTTAACTTGATCGGGTTACTTATTATTATGTCTAAGCCTAAGTTTACTACACTAAAATGGAGGTAATGATGATACCAAATCCATACAGTTGCTTTGTGTCATATACTATTATTTCTCACAGAGTAAGCTCTCAGGAAAGTTAATTATTGCCACTAGGAATGAGTAAACTTGGGCCTGAAAACAGGTGGAAGGCATTCTTTTCAGGTCATTATCTATCTTGCAGTAAACTAAAATAGCAATTCTCAACTAGGGTACACAAACTCCTAAACATAATAAATGCATGCCAGATGGAACAGAAGAACCACCAGTTTTAAGTGGAACATTTTTCAGATTCTCAGTATCAACATGCATCCATTTATAATTTATCTAAAATTAAAATTTATCATGCCTGCAACAGTGTCTGAGCTTTGCCTTTCTTTTCCTTTCCCCACTTGTCTTTCACAAAGGTCCTCCTCCCGAACTTACAAACTCAAAACTTAATGTTGCCCTGGGTGAAAAAAACAAAACAACAACAACAACAGCAGCCAAAAAACATTTGTGGCACCAAAAGCACTTTTTATGCATCATCTAGGTGATAAAATATTAATAGCAAGACTCAGTGCCCTCTTAACCAGCTAGCCATCCAGCTACCTATTTAGAAGAGTTCAGACTTGAACACACAGATGTCTGCACATGTGATGAGTATTCGGTTTATTTAAATTAAAAAATGGAATCAGTCTTTTCTGACAGTAAATTTGATTTGGTGATTGGTTTGGCAATGAGGATTAACTTCACCATTTAATGAGAACATCCTTCCATAAATTGAATGAGCTATAGCTGTGGGACTCGAGGGACATTGTTCCAGCTAATGATTAAGAACTCTCCAGACAATAGGGGCTTCTTAGACAATGGGTGAATTTCCAGGATGTCCGGCCCCCTTCCGAGAAGGAGGGAGATAACAAAATGTAAAAAAGGTGTCTGTCAAAGACCAATCAGGCAGCTGGGGACAAGTTCCCTCTCTGGTCCGAGCCTAAGCCGGGACCAATCAGCAGGAGAACACAACCAAATCTATAATTTACATACGGGGAAGTGGGAACCTATAAAACTGACATATTCGCGCCCAAAAGGGTTCCTTCTTCGACCTCCTGCGTGAGGACCAAGGAACCCCGGTGCACCGGCCTTCAATAAACCTCTTGCGTTTTGCATCGACTTCCGACTCTTGTTTCCTGGGCGAGTCGAAACTCCTAGGAGACCGCGCAGGTCTAACATTGCTAAAGGTAAAAGGTTTTGACAAATATGTTTTAAGCACGCACACACACACACACACACACACACACACACACACAAAATACACAGTAGTCTTAAAATGGAATTTTTTATGATTATTTAAAAATAGTAAATAAAATTCAGATGTCAGCTTAAAAATGTATGGGCATTACAGTTTGTCAAAGTTCCTGAAGTTTGCAGATTACTACAATCTTTGCTATTAAAGAAACTGCCTTACAGACTCATGTGGATGGTACTTTTTGGGAGACCAAAAAGTACCTTCGGTTTTTAAGTAAAAATAAAAGACACATTTTTCATTTTCGCCAAGACCTTTATTGAACAACGTAGTCACCCTTTTGTTCCACTACCTTCTGCCATTTTTCAGGCAACTTCATAATTTCGTCTTTCCAAAACTGTTTTATCTTTTTGAGCTAAGAACTGTTCCAGGTGCCTTTTCCAGTCTTCCAGGGAATTGAAATTTTTTCCATTAAGAGAATTTTGTAAAGACCGAAATAAATTGAATTCCGAAGGTGCAATGTCTGGTGAATACGGCAGATGGATCAGAACTTTCCAGCCAAGCTGTAACAGTTTTTGCCTGGTCATCAAAGAAACATGCGGTCTTGTGTTATCCTGATGGAAGATTATGCATTCTCTGTTGACTAATTCTGGAAGCTTTTTGTCCAGTGCTGCTTTCGGTTGGTCTAATTGGGAGCAATACTTGTTGGAATGAATCAGTTGGTTTTCCAGAAGGGGCTCATAATCGAGGACTCCCTTCCCATCCTACCTTATACACAACATCACCTTCTTTGGATGAAGACTGGTCTTTGGTGTGGTTGGTGGTGGCACATTTCCCTTACCCCATGGTCTCTTCCATTCCACATTATTGTACAGTATCCACTTTTCATCTGTCAACACATTTTAAAACCTTAACGTTTTCATTACGTTTAAGTAGAGAATCACATGCGGAAGTACGGTCAAGAGGTTTTTTTTTTACTTAAATTATGCGGAACCCAAACATCAAAGCGATGAACATAACCAAGCTCGTGCAAATGATTTTCAATGCTTCATTTGGATATTTTGAGTATGTCGGTTATCTTCTGCATGGTATAACATTGATTGTTCTCAAGTAATGTATCGATTTGATAGCTATCAACTTCAACTGGTCTACCCGACCGTGGAGCGAGAAATCTCTCTCCAGCATGAAATTTAGCAAACCACTTTTGACATGTTCGATCAGTCACAGCCAGCACCTACTCCATACACTGCACAAAATTTTTTTTTTTTTTGCATTTCAGTTGCACTTTTACCTTTCTTGAAATAATAAAGCATAATATGCCAAAAATGTTGCTTTTTTTCTTCCATCTTCAATATTAAATGGCTACACAAAATGTCACCAATTTTGAGGTCTTCTTTTACATGCATGCTCATATGACAGCTGTCACCTCACCTACAATCTAACAAAATTGTTTCGAGAAGTTAAAGACAACTAAGTGCTTCTAGACCCATCTTACAGAAAAAAACAAATGAACCTTTTGGCCAACCCAATATTTGAAGTGATGTTAGTTCAAGCCTTGGTAGGTAGATTTATCTCCCAGCCTTGTACTATTTATGATGTTCTATACGGCACTGGAAGCTCCAGAGAAGAAAACACCAAATAGACGTCCCAAATGCTTATCTGGGCTTAATAAAAGAAGAAAGTAAAACAGAATGCGGTGCATGCTCTTACCTCAAGTCTCTTATTGGTACTCCAATACATTTATAATATCAGGTTCCAACAATAAAATAACATCTGAAGGAAAAGAGCTTAGATGCATGCAGAAAGTACAGAGTTCTATACTCGCAGATCTATGCTTAAGGTTTTAGTGGTGAAAAAATTAAAACTCCACAAATACAATGATATCATAAATAGCAGAGAATCACAGACCTGGAAACCATAAAATGGAGGGACTAGTGGGATTTTTCATTTTTGTTTTCGGAGTCTTTTTGGTATTTTAAAGTCTTTGGTGCAGAAATATTGGGATATAATGGCATGGTTCAAGAGTGACAAGAAAGAGAGCGAATGCAATGAAAATTGCAATGGATACAGCTGAAAAAAATATCAATTAGCTTTTGATGATTCGCTTTGTTTAATAATTCTCCCAGAATGAATGTCATTCATTATAATTTCCCTTTGCATTATTTAATGATAGAAGTGTGGGCTTCCCTGGTGGCACAGTGGTTGAGAGTCCGCCTGCCGATGCAGGGGACACGGGTTCGTGCCCTGGTCCGGGAGGATCCCACGTACCGCGGAGCGGGTGGGTCCGTGAGCCATGGCCGCTGAGCCTGCGCGTCTGGAGCCTGTGCTCCGCAACAGGAGAGGCCACAACAGTGAGAGGCCTGCGTACCGCAAAAAAAAAAAAAAAAAAAGAAGTGTGAAAGAAGGGACTTTGGGTTTATTTGATTGTGGTTATGATTCAACAAAAGCTGGTTTGAAGAGGTAGAAAGAAAATAAGACATTTGAAGGCCTACTGAAATGTGGAAGTAATTACTATTTCTTCTTACACAGCAAGGTATTTTAAAATTGTATTTGTAGAATATCTTTCCAGGAAAAAATATGTTATGAGCTTTCTGCTTTCATCTAGGACATAGAACATGGGAAATAGTACTGCTTCTAAGTAAACAATGGAAAAAAGCCAAAAACAACCAAAAAAACTATTAAATTACTTTTATCAAGTTCATCAGATCACAGATGTTATAGAGAACAAATTAGCCTGAATTCCAAAAAGAACAAGCATAGAAGGAAGGAATTGCTGCCATATATGAGAGTCAAAAGAAATAATTTAAAATAATCATTGAATATCAAATATAAGATGGCATGTTATCTCACTCCTGACTGGAATACTTCAATCCTTGATACTAACAGCCTGTCAGAATAATAGGTATGCCTATTTCCAGGTATAAATACTATTTACCTTAGTCTCTGTTCTTCCATGTATTCAGGTCTGGCATTAAATAAAAAAATTAGAAAACATACAAGAAAGGGGAAAAAAAATCTTTGTCACGACACAAGATAATCTATAGAACTAGCTAGCAATTTAGCTAGCAATGCTTCTACTTGAATTTATCAGCAACCAAAAAATATGTGCACTAACAGCTGCTGACTTCCATTTTATAATTATTGTTATTATGTTAGATAAATATTTAAGTAGTTGAGAAAACCATGGCAGTAGAACAAAGTCATCCACAGTAACACAAAGCCAATGTGTCTATGTGAAAATATTTCACACTCAAATTAATCTTGCTTCTTCATGTAAGAAACCCTTTGGGAATTATTAAAAATTAAATTGGGGCTTCCCTGGTGGCGCAGTGGTTGAGAGTCCGCCTGCCGATGCAGGGGACACAGGTTCGTGCCCCAGTCCGGGAAGATCTCACATGCCGCGGAGCGGCTGGGCCCGTGAGCCATGGCCGCTGAGCCTGCGCGTCCGGAGCCTATGCTCCGCAGTGGGAGAGACCACAACAGTGAGGGGCCCGTGTACCGAAAAAAAAAAAAAAGAAATTGCAATCAACTGGCAATGAGCACTGAGGTTGCATAGAACATAGTTGAAATATAAAGGCAATTCAAATTTTTATATGGATACTAAAGAAGTGTAAGTCAATCCTAGCCTCAACTCTAAAATGAGCATCACTGTGAGATTTAATTTCTGTACATGCAAAGCAGTTAATACAATTTCAGTGAAACCCAGCAGAACCCTGTGGGGCTCCTGGGCACAAAAGCCTTTCTGTGTCCACTGTTTTTTTGTTTAATAGGAAGTAGGTTTCATTCAGCCTCCAGGACCTTCCCTGAGTTCCAAAGGGCAGGTTCAAACCGTTGCTAATCAGGGAAGGGAGGGGCTGAGGAGAAAAGGGAGGAGCAGTTAAAGAAACAATAGTGCACCTTGGGGCAGAGCCCTGGTTCCCCCTCAAGGGATACACATAACAATATCTTTAAGCTGTTTTGCAGATACTAAAACCCCCACCAGGTGAAAGAAGTTAATTGTATGCTGCCTACAAGCATGCAGACTGAAGATGGTTAGAACCAGAAGGTTGATGATGCAGACTCCCAATTACCTCACCACCAGCCAATCAGAAGAATGTCCATGAGCTGACCAGGCCCCCCCTCTTTGAACAACTACAACAAAACTCCTCACTACCTCCTCCCAGTCAGGACACACATTTTTGAGGGCCTCAGCCCACTATGGCCCCCTTTGCCTGGAAAAGCAATGAAGCTATTCTTTTCTACTTTACCCAAAACCCCGTCTCTGAGATTCAGTCCGGTACCTGTGTATAGCGGCCGAATTTCAGCTTCACCATTTACTTTACATATATTACATTTTTTAATACTGGCAAAATTCTATGAGGTACACATTGCTATTATATATTATAGATGAGTCTGTTTTATAGATGAGAAACTGAGGTAGAGAAAGGTTATTGCTTAAGTTCACACTGCCAGTAAATAGTTGAGGAAAAATTTGTCTTATCTTGTTTTTCCTCAGGTATCTGATTCTGGAACCCGCTATCTCAATCACACATCACACTACAACGTAACAGATACTCATAACTGTAAGCTTTTTTTTTTTAGTTTATTAATTAATTTATTTATTTTTGCTGTGTGGGGTCTTCCTTTCTGTGCGAGGGCTTTCTCTAGTTGTGGCAAGCAGGGGCCACTCTTCATCGCAGTGCGTGGGCCTCTCACTGTCGCGGCCTCTCTTGTTAAGGAGTACAGGTTCCAGACGCGCAGGCTCAGTAGTTGTGGCTCACCGGCCTAATTGCTCTGCGGCTTGTGGGATCCTCCCAGACCAGGGCTCGAACCCGTGTCCCCTGAATGAGCAGGCAGATTCTCAACCACTGCGCCACCAGGGAAACCCCAGTAAGCTTTTTATTTCTCTTTTATTTTCTACCAATGTTAAGTAATGTAAGTTTTCTGAAGAGGGAACTTTCTAGAAGAAAAGGAAACTCTCCACAGAGGAAGTGGTAAAGCGCTTGGATCTAAAGGGAGGATGTGATTTGGATAAGCAGAAGAGGAAGTGAAGAGCATTCTAGATAAGGAACAGCATATGGTGATGAAAAGTTTGGAAGAAGGACTAATCTTATTATGCTTCTGAGAGATTGAAGAGGCTGAAATTAGGAAAATTTGTAGGGAGGTGTAGGAGATAAAGCTGGAGAGAGAAGGTAAGCCCAGTGGATAAAAATGCCTTGAAAAGCTAGGCAGAACATGTTAGTTTTGACTTGGAGAAGATAGATTTCTGAGACCAGAGTGACATGCAGTTAGTATTAATGGCATAAATTAATGGAAAGTAAACACTGTATTCAGATTTCAATAGTTATTTAACCTTTTTAAAATTTCAATTTTCCTCATCTATAAAAGGGTGAAAATAATATGTATCTCAAAGAATTATTTTGAGCATTAAACAAAATAATAAAAAGTACATAATATAGTGTCTGAAACCCTGAGTGATTTATATGAGGCATCTGCTAAAATTATTATTTTAATAGTAGGAGTAATAGAAGAAAAACAGAGGCAGAAGACAAGGAGGGGGAGATGGGGGGGAGGGGAGGTACAACAGCAGCCAGTAGCAGCTGCCATTATCATAGAATCTTTTTTTTTTTTTTTTTTTTTTGTGGTACGCGGGCCTCTCACTGTTGTGGCCTCTCCCGTTGCGGAGTACAGGCTCCGGATGCGCAGGCTCAGCGGCCATGGCTCCCGGGCCCAGCCACCCCGCGGCATGTAGGATCTTCCCGGACCGGGGAACGAACCTGTGTCCCCTGCATCGGCAGGCGGACTCTCAACCACTACGCCACCAGGGAAGCCCTATCATTGAATCTTACAAAATTTATCTCCTCTGGTGAGACTTAGGAACTGAGCAGTTTTTAAGATGTAAGATGTTACAAGGTTCTTTTGAAACATTTCATCTCTGGGTTACTCTTAGGCAAAATTTAGAAGTCCTGCTATCCTGCTCTCAAGATTTCATACTAAATGTGTCTCATACACCTCTCTCTAATTGCCTGTTGACTGGTCCTGCCCCCTTTACATGGCGATCCACTTGAATCTGTCTCTCCTGAGTGAGGCACCAGGCTACAGTCACCTCCATCTACTTGTGTTAGTCCTGGTCCCTCAGAACTTTGTTACATACTTGCTATCAATCTGAATTAAGGCATATGTAGTTGATAAGGGCTTAATGCAATCTGCCAAGATGTGGATGTAATTTTGGATGGTTTGTAGATGAACACTTTATATTATAATTGTTATTTTCTTCATTTTAAGTATTAGGAAGATACTTTTTTGTTGTTAGCGACATTAAATTTTCTTTTGAAACACATTTACTTATAGTAATCTATTTAGCATAATGAGTCATAACCATTTGAATGAAAGAGAAATCAATGTGTGTAAATAGATATAAATACATGATAGATAGGTAGATAGATACATAGATACATAGATAGATAGATACATAGATAGGAAGGCTCTTCCTCATAACAGAATGCCAAGTAATAAATACGTAGGAAATAATGGAGTTTTAAAATGATCAATGGAGGCTACAAGCAGTGGATGGAAGTTTCAGAGAATCTCTCTATAAGGTACTTACTAACTATGAAAGGAAAAATTTGATTTTAAAGTAGACAAACCTGTAGACTGTTTCTGGATTTCTTTGTTTATTTCTAGTGCAAATAATGCTGCTTGGACCACTATTGGAAATGACTCCTGTTGCACATTTATAAGCATGTTTTAGGATATTTTCCTAGGGGTGAAAATTTTGTATCATGGGTTACACACATCTTTAGCCCCATGAGAAAATGCCAAATTGTTGCTTAAACTGATTGTCTCAGTCTACATTCCTACCAGCAAGGTATATAAAACATTTCCATTGTTACACATCTTCACTAACAATTAGTAATGTTGCCAGATTTTTTAGCTTTTTCAATGTGGTGGACATAGAGATATTTATCTTTATGTTTTCATTTGTATTTATCTTATTGCTAGCATCTTTTCATATAGGTACAAGCCACTCATTTGTGAAATTCCTGCTCATGAGTTGGTCTAATTTTTTGTTGGCTTGTCTTTTTCCTTATCACTTTCAAGAGTCTTTATCGGTCATGTTGTTTGTTAGTTATATGTCTTGAATAAAGTTTTGGGTTTCACTTTTTATTCTCTTTTTGGAGAATGGAGGCTTTTTACAAACAGAGGTTTCTGATTTTATTGTTATAAAAAATATCAATCTTTCCCTACATGAATTGTAGTGTATTTTGTTTTAGAATCTTTAAAATCTTGTTTTAGAATCCTACATATCCCAATTATATAGAGATTTTATATTTTATTTTCTTCAGAAGGTTCTGAAGCTTTCTTTCAGGTCTGAGTTTCACCCATCTAGACCGCATGATGTGAGGCAGGAAACTAAAAGATTGAGGAACTGAAAAAAATGAATATGCCAAATTTCTGACTGATCCTGTTTTGCACTTCAAATTTTGAATTTGTAGACTGGGAAAAACACTAGTACCTTCTTTTTACTATCATTTGAGTTAATGCCTAAAAAGGTTAATGCATATAAAAGGTTTATAGCAATATCTGACACAGTAATTTTAACTTTATTATATTGAATTCAGCTTCAGACCTGGAATATAGAGATTGAAAGTTATAATCATCCTAATTTTGTCATTTGGAAAAGTTAGAGATTTATTTTTTTAAAGAATGAATACTTCCTACTTTGAAAGAGGGACCATTTTATAATCAAATAGCAAAAAGAATGCTTCTAATTTATTTGGGCAGTTTTTTTTCTCTGTTTAAAATGAACCAACAGGGCTTCCCTGGTGGCGCAGTGGTTGAGAATCTGCCTGCCAATGCAGGGGACACGGGTTCGAGCCCTGGTCTGGGAAGATCCCACATGCCCCGGAGCAACTGTCCCGTGAGCCACAACTACTGAGCCTGCGCGTCTGGAGCCTGTGCGCTGCAACAAGAGAGGTCGCAACAGTGAGAGGCCCGCGCACCGCGATGAAGAGCGGCCCCCGCTTGCCGCAACTAGAAAAAGCCCTCGCACAGAAATGAAGACCCAACACAGCCAAAACTAAAATAAATTAATTAATTAAAAAGAAAATGAACCAACAATTTTGGCCCAACACAATGCAATCCCCCTAAGAAGCATATCCATGTTGTTTGTTATTATTTAACAAACAAAAATATATGTGGCACATTTATTATGCCACAAGAATAATCTGAGAAATAGATACTAGTCACTTAATATCCATATGACTGGAGAATCCTATTTTTTGAATCACCCCAACTGCTTACAGCTTGTTTTATCTGAAAACTCTTAATCATTCTCTCTATCGCAAGTATCAGTAAAACTTCTGTGAAGTTTTACTAGACTTATAGACACTAATACAGTTGTTCTAAATTCTGGAAACCACAGCAATTTGTACTGCCTCTTGTATCAGACATTGCTGTTTGCTCACCTAACTGCCACTGGCCCTCGACACACACATGTATTCTGATAAATCCATCTCCTGTTACAGAATATGAAAATATGAGATACTTAATCTTGTAATGCTGATTTCCAAATGTAGTCAGTGGCACTTGAGAGAGTCTGCAGGGAGGTTTCTTTGGTGTCTGGTATTAGAAAATCAGATATTCACAGATAAGTCATCCTGTGACCTTGAGGGAATAAACTTGAGAATGAAAGACCATTGACTACGGAAGGCAGAGCTTCAGGAAGGAATTTTCCCAGATCTTCCATGACATGTGTGTCACAAAATGAAACAAACCTGGAAATTTGTACCTCCTTACTTGTTACTGTGTTTGATGATAAACCTCGATTTTTTAAGGCAATTTTGGTCTCATGTCTCTTACTTGGTTTTGATACACTGCTCTCATACCTCATAGATAGCATTCTAATTTATTGGCATGTACAGTAGACAATGAATAAATGTTTGTTAAGTAAAAGCAATGGAGAATTACTTCCCCTCTCATATCTGGATGTTGCCTGACAAGAATATTGCTACCTACTTCAGGAAATAACAGGAAGGGAAATAAGGCCACAGGCCCTTGTACTGCACAGATTAAAACCACCCTGCACAAGTTTTAGGCACTGGGTCTTTCATTTTAAACTATAGGTAAAATCATTAAACTAATTTATTGCAGTTTATGTAGATTGGGCAGCTGTTAAGATTTAGATGGACCAAGTTTTATTTTAGCCACTAGAATGAATAAAATGCAATAAACTACAGCCAAATGTCAAATACCCATTTTAGAAATGATCTCTTCCATTAATTGTTTTCCTGTTCTCAATAATTCACTATTACAGAGCAGAAAGCCCATTGAATTATATGGTTGTAATTAGGCTGTTGCTTTAACATGTTTTATGCTTCAGTATTTCTTATGCCTCCAGTAAAAGAAAAAATATCTGATAATGGCCTTATATAAAGCTGTCCTTGGATGGAATTTTGTTTTGTTTCAGAAAATTATCTTGTACTTCTTGTACTAGAAGTATATACTCTTTGTCCAAAATCTAACAGTTAAAATAAAATAAAAATGATATTTTTCACCTGTTGATGTATACAGGACATTCTTACATCAAAGTTTTTTGACATTAATCAAAAAACAAACCCTAATCATATTTTTGTAAGTCACTATATATATATATACACACACATATATATATATAAATGTACCACTGTTATGACTAATCTAATCAGGACCAATCATTTTAAATGTATAACAGATAATACACATAGTTTCAATTTTTTTCTTCTTCAGACATTAGAGACCATGATGTTTCAAAATTCATGACCTTAAGAACCTTAAATATCATTACAAAATGACATCATTCCATTAAAAGGAGGATTCTCAAAAATCTCATCTCTTGATTTCCATATAAAACAAAAGCCATACCTCAGCTACATTCCACTCCTTCTACAAACTTTTCTAGTCAAGGAGACATCAGGGGAAGGAGCTTGAGTCTCCCCAGCCATGCCATAGACACATGTGTCTGTGTCGTGGGGTATCATACATTTAAAAGCAATAACTCTTGTTCATCCTTGGTGGAAACAAAAGCAATTCTGCACATAATTTCTACCATGTGCTTGAAGAAAGGAAAACTCTACCTCTTTTCTCTAAATAAATCTAAATTTTATGTTTTTTACCTTCACATATTTCACCAACCTTCATATCTACTGCTCTTCTTCCTTGCATTCTCTCCATGTAACTCCTCAGGTATTTTATTGTCAGATCTCAAACTGAACACATTTTTTTTTTTTAAATAAAGTATAGAGTTGCTACAGAATTATCTAAAAGCTATAGTCTTAATAGCTTAAACCCTAAGATTACTTTCTCATTGGCCACTACCACTCAATAGCTATATTGCATTGCAAGTTAAGACCTAAGTAAAACTGCTTAAGATGTATTTAAGTCCGGAAAAAAAAAAAAAGAAAAACCCACCAAGGTCCCCTTAAGAAAGTAAGACATTCTTTACATTCATGGTGAATATGCCAATGTTCATTCTTCAGCAAAATACTGTTTTAGTGTTTAATGCTTCAAAACAATAGCTGGTAATTGTTTCAAATATGCATTTGTCCATAATGAGAGCTTTAATTTGTATGCTCTAATTATTTTTGTTTTAACTAATTTAAAAATTTAATAACAAAAACCTTAATTAAATAGAGTTGGAAAACCAGAAGAGGGAGCTCTCATGCCCTGAAACAATAGCAGAACCCAACACGAAGAAAGACTCCTTTACTGGCAATGACTTAACCCATGAAAAAGCATGGACTCTTCATTTACTATAGTCCTTCCAACTTCTTTTTCCTCTCTATAAAAGCTTCTTCTTCTCTTGCCCTGGGGAAACTTGCACTTGGCTCCCGAAGGTTGTAGACCCCAAACTGCAATTTTCTGCTGATCCCAAATAAACTTATCTTTGCTGGGAAATATCTGGTAGACTATTTGTTTCATGTCAACACTAAAAAGTGTATTACCTCTGTTTTTATATTGATAAGACTCTTATATCCAGTTATTTTAAAATGTATTTCCAAATGTTTTAAGTAACATGTGCATTGTCATGAGATGTATTTGATGAACGATAACAAATATATTAGAAATATGTAATTAAATCATTTGTCATCATTGTTTAAAGTATTAATATGTGTATTTAAATAATGCTTTTAAAATTCATTCCAGACAAAGTTCGCACGAGATTTTATAAATAGAAGTTTGTATAGCCTAACTGTTTCTCAATAAGGAAAGTATCAATAGTTTTCACTCTGAAAAGGAGTTCTATTTGTCATTTGTTATGTCTTATTGATCAGTGTGAATGTCTGGTGCCTTGAGAAAATAACATGCCTTAGAATGTAAACCTTTCACAGACTACAAATTCGAAACACTTTTATAGTAATTACATAATTAACTCATAATGTCATACTTTAAAAAGATGATAAAATGCTGTATTATATTCAGCACTTCAATCAGATGTACCAGTTTGCTAATTCTGAGTGTTTCGTCTCTGATCTACTAACTCATTTGTAACTTTCCCTAACTCCTCATAGAAATTTTGATACTTTATGAGCATTAAGCACTCTCACCAGAGAATGATAAATATGACAATACGTGTCTTTGAACATAACCATAATGCAAACCATTTGACAGCCAGATTTGAACTGTCATTCTTACCAGATTTTCTCAAGGGTCAACATTGATCTTGGGATAGTTCATATTTCTTTTAGACTTTCTCTGTGTATCTAAGAAAGAATTAGAATGGACGTTTGGCTGAGCATATACCAAATAGATACAAAATTTAGATGAATTTTAGATAACTTAAAATTCAGTTTTTTTAATGGATAACTTAATTATATTAGATCTATATCACTTTATTTCATTTATTTATTTATTTATTAGTTTAGTTTTGGCTTCATTGGGTCTTCGTTGCTGTGCACGGGCTTTCTCTAGTTGCAGCAAGCGGGGGCTACTCTTCCTTGTGGTGCACAGGCTTCTCATTGTGGTGGCTTCTCTTGTTGCGGAGCACGGGCTCTAGGCGCGTGGGCTTCAGTAGTTGTGGCTCGTGGGCTCCAGAGAGCAGGCTCAGTAGTTGTGGCTCTCGGGCTCTAGAGCGCAGGCTCAGCAGTTGTGGCTCACGGGCTTAGTTGCTCGCCGGCATGTGGGATCTTCCCAGACCAGGGCTCGAACCCATGCCCCCTACATTGGCAGGCAGATTCTTAACCTCTGTGCCACCAGGGAAGCCCAAAATTCAGGTAATTTTTTGTTTGTTTGTTTTGTTTTTGCGGTACGCGGGCCTCTCACTGTTGTGGCCTCTCCCGTTGCGGAGCACAGGCTCAGGACGCGCAGGCTCAGCGGCCATGGCTCACGGGCCCAACCGCTCCGCGGCATGTGGGATCTTCCCAGACCGGGGCACGAACCCATGTCCCCTGCATCGGCAGGCGGACTCTCAACCACTGCGCCACCAGGGAAGCCCATCAGATAATTTTAAAATCCCTCACCCACACTTAGAAAATAAGGAATTGAATGATATTTGAAGAGTATTTCCTTGGAGAGAGCTGTGCTATGAGCTTCTCTCACTGACTTTTCAGGAATTTGGGGTATAATCTACCAATCCCAAATTAAGAGAGAGTGCCTCTGAGGAGACCATTTAGGGGATTAAGTAACTGTGCTACAATTTGGGGGCATTTCAACCTTCCCCCTTGAAAAATATAAAGAATGAGCTAAGTATTCTATCAGAAAGGAGACCAGGCATGGATAGATCTCAGGAAAGAAAAGCTAGAGGTAACACCTGATGCCAATTGCTGAGGAAGGTTTAAGCAATGGATCTTAGGGACGTTTACTAGTTGCATAAAGGCTACTGCTATACAATCTGTAGAGACTGGTGGGGTCTTTGAAGAAACCACAGATGTAGTGATGAAAAAAAAAAATCAGCTTTAAATACCTAACAGGCCAGGCCAATATCATTTAATTAATCTCAACATTATCCCAGACAAATGACATGAATTGACACTATGTTTTAAAGTTCTGAATTGATTATGGACATATTTTACCATCATAAAGTTACCAGAAAAGTCAAGAAGCCTGCCTGAGTTTCTCAAGGGGCAGGGAAATAACCATGCTGACAGTGATTAAAATAGACACTCATAGACAAAAATAAAGTTGTTTTTGTTTATTGTATGCCATAATCTGTGCTTAAACTTTGGAAGTATTCACAAGGATAAGGCTGCCTTCATGGCGGCAGTGCTTCCTCAATACAGGAGCACTGTTACTGCAAACACACAGTCTTAGCCTTATGTCGTACACAGTATTATCTGTCATGGCTTGGACACAAACACTGTGGTGGGTTGGCCTGGATTTCAGGTATATTACACATTTACAAGAACCTTTTCCTCAGAAAAAGGAAGTTGTGGTCTCATAAGTGAGCAAGACACTTGGTTAGTGATGTACAATTTTTATAAATACTTGAAAAGGATATGAAATTGCAACATGCCGCAAAACCTACAGGGCTTCTCAGGTGTCAGAGAAATTGCTCCAATCGATTTTAACATCCCATTAAGGCCAGCCAGCAAACCAGGGGATGTACTGTCTGCAACAATAAAGCATTCCTCTGGAGACTCAGCCTTGGTAGAATAAATAAAAAGGGGTAATTCCTTCTATTAATTCAGTTCACTCTGGCCATTGATAGGAATATAGAGTCAGATTCCTGAAAATAACACATATTGTCGAGGGGCGTGAAGTCTACTGTAACTAAATAGAAGTTGGAACACAGTATAAAGGATCAGTTGTATTATATCATATAACCTAAGTGCAATCAAAATTTCCTCTTCCAGTAATAAAAAGGAAATATTGAGCAAATGGATGAAAACTTTCATTATGATGTTCAAAACAGCTGAGATAAAAGCATAAGCATTAAATTTGGGGGTAAAAACAGATGGGTGGGATATGACCTTCTCTAACTTGTGACGACAGCACTGAATCTCTAGTTCACAAATATGTCCCAGTAACATGCAGAGATGTATATTTGCATCTTTCAAATAATAATTTTAGTCATGCTGTTTGTGTACAAAAGTACTGAAACGTGATTAACAGTCAAATGTATGTCATATGTTCTAATCAATTTAAAAGGATTAGAGACGAATATATATGTCTGATCACTACATGTGAGAAGCATTCGTTATGTGCATATTTGGAAGAGAACCTTTTTTCTCACTGATATTTCACATAATAAAATAACTTGAACATTGAACTTAACACAGTTATTGGGAAATGATGTAATGGTTCTACAGAAATACATGCATATATATTTATGGGTAGGAAATGCTAAAGTATTAATAAAATAAAAGAGATTGGAGTTTATAGTAAAAATACAATAAGGTAAATGATAAAATACTTCAGCATTAGCCCTTACTTGGGGATGAATTATCTTTTTGCCCTTGTTATGGACTACAGTGATCATTTGTTTCTCTTAATGGATTTAGTTTCCACCAACACATTTCAAACTGGTTTAAAAATACACATTACATTTTTCTTACTTCTGGTAGCATTTCCCATCTGTCCAGAGGAAGAATTGATGAGACTTCATGTGTTTTATAATGAGAGGTGAGAAAGGAATCCAAGATATTTCCCAGGTTTCTTTTTGGGAAACTGGGTAGATGGTACTTCTATTTACAGGAACGGGAAAGATAAAAGTAGGTTTATGGGGGCTTCCCTGGTGGCGCAGTGGTTCAGAGTCCGCCTGCCGATGCAGGGGACACGGGTTCGTGCCCTGGTCCGGGAGGATCCCACATGCCACGGAGCAGCTGGGCCTGTGAGCCATGGCCGCTGGGCCTGCGCGTCCGGAGCCTGTGCTCCGCGATGGGAGAGGCCACAACAGTGAGAGGCCCGCGTACCGCAAAGAAAAAAAAAAAAAGGTAGGTTTATGGGAAAATATTTTGAGTTCAATTTTAATATAATAGAAGTTGAGAAGTCAATGTGCTGTCAAATAGATATGCTGATTTGATTCTCAGGAATGCGATCCTAAGAGGACATACTGATTTGACAATCACTATACGTAAATAATCCTTGAAGCTACAAGAGTAGATGAGTTCAACCATGAAAGCTATAGACTGAAAAAAGAAGAAATGTAAGAAGTTATTGGGCTAATATTAAGTCTTGAGAGGTGATATCTGGCAAAAAGGGAAACAGAAAAGTGTTCAATGTATTAATGGCCTAGTGATGGGTAAGGAAAGTGAGGGAATCCCCATGGGGAATCTACCTGATTAGAGAAATTCCAGCTGAGGAAATCTTGAAAATTGGAGCAGTGAGCCCGTGTGTCTTGAACACCACACAGTGCTTATTCAGTGAACAAACCAACTTGTTATAACAAAGTCCACCTCATCTTTACCCTTGAATTCTATGGTTTGTGATTTTTCACCAGCAACTTTGAGGACAAATCTGCTTAAATTTTCATCTGTGTTCTGGGAAGGAAGCAAATGAACTTTCCCTTTTTTTTTTTTTTTTTCTTGTTTTCTTTTTTTATTCCAACCACAGACAACTCAGACACCTTTATGAAGTGGCTGATGACTCAGAACACAGAACAGGAAAAATTCAATCCAAAATGAAAGAGCAAAACTGATTGCTCTGCTTTTTCTTGAGAGCAAAGTCATAGAAAATTCTAGGGCCCAGGTATAGAAAAAGTAGTATCAAGTAACAGTGGGTTTTAAAAAAAAAAGTTAGATTATGCATGCTATGACTTGGTGAGGTAGAACTTGATCCCCCAGAATCCTTAAGTCTAAATGAATTATCTATCAGCTGGCTGGCCTGTGAAGAAAGCCATAATTAATGAGAATCATTAAGGATTCACTGAGTTGTGTCAGACAAGCCTCATTTTATTTTATTTCATTTTTTTAAATTTTTGATAGAGTTTACTAGACTGTAGATTAAAGGAACGGTGTAGATGCAACATATCTGTATATCTGTATTTCAACAAGGTATTTGACATGAGATTTTTGAAGGTAAGAGATGGAGAATGGGTTGCTGGATAACAGATAATTTAAATGGATTCCTAACTGGTTCAGCAGTGTTAGGTTCTTGAATTAGAGGAGGGCTCAAATAAGTGGAAACAGCAATTATGAAGGATTTTATATCAAAGATTTGATGAGGCCTGGCTTGTCTGGAAAGTACTGAGTTTCTAATTTAATGTCTCACCACTTCCCTGTCTGTCTTCAGATCTCAACTGAGGCTTGGTTCCAGTTAAATGTGAGTTGCTACCATAAGGGTTAGGATGTGGCGGCTCTTGCTTTATATTCAACATTCAAAGGAAGTTAGCTGGTGCGCTATGAAAAACAACTTTTGTAGGATCGTTGGTTCATACAGGCAAAGACAATTTGGATTAAATGATATTTACTATAACCATTTAATCTTCCTCTCTTCTTCTCACAGTGTGACCTCTGGTGGCTCACTACCGAAGATACTAGAGAAAAAATTACTGGCAAGCTTATGAATGACTAAGGAGTTCTATCATACGGTGACCATAAATGGTGTGAATCTACTTTTGCCAAGATATCCCCTTGGCAAGGTATCTTATCTTTGGTGGTACTCACGTGGACGCAAGTTGCCCATACTAACTATTTGGCTCTTTGATTCTCTACAATAACCCCTCTGGATTCTTTTACCCCTAAGCTTTCTAGAAGAGAAGTATTCAAATAATGTCACTAGATGCCACCATAAACCATCCCAACCACTTGATCCAGCCAATCCTGGCCAAACCAATCGCATGAACATACATATTTGTGTGTATAAATGCATAAACACACTTACTGACTTGCAGCATGCAGTGTATCTATTCAATCTAATGCTTAAAATAAGCTTTTTTCTAAAGAGTCTTTGAATGCCCAGTACAATTCCTGGGTGTTAACAGAAATAGAAGAAAACAGAAGATGTGTAGAACTGGGGATCTCTAGAACTATATATATATAAACACACATATGTACATATATATTCATTGTATCTTTAAATTTTTCTATAGTGTGAATTTTATATTTTTTACTATTTGTCTATAATAACTGTGTATAAATATAATGGTAAATTTATGTAATTTATAAAAACTGTACATATATTTGAGTACATATTTAACATTTTTAACTGACGGAATGTTTCACCAAAAACATCTGGAGATAGCTCTAAAGGATGAGGGATGAAATGTGCCTCAAAAACTGTGGTTTAGAAGAACTGGGGAAATTGAAATTAATTAATGTTAATGTAACACACGATATTTTAAAAAAACAGTGAATGTATGTGTGTTTGTGAGTGTATGTGTGAGTGAGAGAGAGTTAATTGGATGGCTGAGGAGAGGGTTGTTCAGAAACATGATGCCAAAATACGTTAATGCTATTTACAGATAACAGGGAAAACTAAACTGAAGCAAAAAGACTTATATTTGGGGCTTCCCTGGTGGCGCAGTGGTTAAGAATCTGTCTGCCAATGCAGGGGACATGGGTTCACGCCCCGGTCTGGGAAGATCCCACATGCCGCGGAGCAACTAAGCCCGTGTGCCACACTACTGAGCCTGTGAGCCACAACTACTGAGCCTGCGCACCACAACTGCTGAAGCCCCCAAGCCTAGAGCCTGTGCTCTGCAACAAGAAGCCACCACAATGAGAAGCCTGTACACCACAATGAAGAGCAGCCCCCGCTCGCCGCAACTAGAGAAAGCCCATGTGCAGCAACGAAGACCCAACACAGCCAAAAATAAATAAATAAAATAATTTATAAAAAAAAATAAAGACGTATTTGGTTTTATGGCATAGTAGTTCATAAGAACTATTTTACTTTAAAATTGAATTTCAATATGCAAAATGACTATCATGTATTATCTAAACTGATAGAATTTATTAGCTTTTATTGGACGGCAGCCTCAGACCTCATCATGCATGCTCATTCAACTACTGCTGTGGGCCACAGTGTCAATGAATAAAATATCTTTAAAATTACCTATAAGCAATACTACCACAATTTTAGACTTAAAAAATTTACTAGTTTCCATTCTCCACATAATTTTAACTTTACATCTACAGGTTTAATAGTACTCCTATTACTAGATTAATTAAAAACAAAAATGAAATCCCAATGTTATAAATTTTGTTTGAAAAAAGGTCATTCTCTAATTAGGCAAGCAATGATGTTGACATGTATTTAATCCTGCTCATTCTATATTATCATCAAGCCACAAGCTTCATTAAACTAAACTTTAAAAAGAGCAATTAGAATGAGTGAGACTTACCAACATATAGCCTTCTCCCACAAGATGATTAATGGCTGGAGGATGAAAAGTCTCAAACTCCTCAAGATTTCCCTGGAAGGAAAAAAAAAAATGGGAAACACATTTTGAATTCACATTTTTTTGCAGTTATATGATGCTAAATTTAAGTCAGTTGATGAGATGAAAAAGGAGAATAATAATAATTGACACTTTATAGATTAACGAAATTGACTAATGATTTGAAAAAATACCATCAAAAGGGTGTTTATATTATTTCCTTGATGGAAAGTATTATAATCCATTTAAAGAATAGTTTAAAGAAAATCCATTTGAGCAAACATTTAAAGAGCAAATATAATCCTTAAGCTTTTCTGATATAAAAGTTCATGCTATAAGAAATTATTCACTGATTAACCACAAACACATTTTCTTGTCTTAAATGAGAAGTTACTGAAAAGATAATATATTTTATATATAAGACCTTTACATCTGTTTTTGTTTTTCCGTGTTGCATAAGAAAATGAACCACTCACAATTTTTTAATGTTATACTACTCATTATTCACATATGTTTTCTTATAGATTCAGAAAGCATTGTTTATCAAATTATGCTTATTATCTATAGAACTCTTGTCCCACATCCATGTGACTGCTGTACTCTAGGATAATCAACAATTTTCAAATTGACAGCACAGTACAAAACATAAAATAGTGAGGCCATAACTATAATAAACCATATACATCAAAAACCTTAAATGAATCAGGATAGAGAATATGCAAACCAACTGATGAATAGTCACCAGATGCACAGCTCAAAGAAAAACTATAGACAATTAAATATTCACTTAAAATCACACATTTAACAGCAGAAAATTGAACTGGGTGACAAAGATCAGGGGGTCCCATCAACTGTTTAATGATTGGTGGGTCATGTGCTCCTGAGTTCCAAAAACAAATCACAAATGGCAAAATTTCTACCATTTACTAAACACAAAGAACTGAGCATTTAGGGTTCATCATGATTCCCCATGTCTGATCCAAATGTCTCCTCCCAGCCAGGCTTTTTATGTTTCTCTCTTCCTAAAATGTTCCCTTGCTACAATGTTCCCTTGTTCAAACGTTATTCATTTTTTCTAAACCAAACTCTGAACTCATCTAATCTATGAAGCCATAATAATTTTTGCATTCATAGGCTTGTTCTAATATTAACACATACTCCATCATGTATTTTTCATATATGTACCCTCTTTTTTCAACCACATTTTTAGTTCATTGGAACAGCAATCATGTTCTATTGATTGTGTATGTATTCAGAATCCAGTAGATTTCTGACTATGTAGTAGAGAAAATATATTTACACAAGTATATGTATATCTGTGTATAGCTAGGTAGATA
The DNA here is from genome assembly GCF_949987515.2 of Delphinus delphis. Taxonomy (NCBI): domain Eukaryota; kingdom Metazoa; phylum Chordata; class Mammalia; order Artiodactyla; family Delphinidae; genus Delphinus; species Delphinus delphis. The sequence goes on from NC_082688.1 coordinate 59,708,103, forward strand.
GATATAGATTACTTAGTTAACTGGAAAGTCTTGGTACTATACACTATGTCTAAAATGATCAATGTCAAAATCTCCTTTGACTGACCAAGAAATGGTTTTTGGTTTTGAAAGGAAGGAACTGCTATTTCTGTCTAATTTGGCAAACACTTCTCACTCAGGACTAATAGAATGCTACATTGAAACTAATTTCTTCTACATGCCTTTAGTGAATAATGTTAAAATCTAACAAGGTATTTCTATAACCTTCTGCTGAACTTACAAATAACCGGTTCTGCAGCACCTAAGCAAAATAACATGTATTGAGTAGTTACTATGTCCCAAATGCTTTTTGTATATTATGTTGATCTTATTTTTTTTAGCATGATTAAATGCAAACTAATGAGGTAGAATTTGTTGATTTCTCTACTTTTCAGATGAGAAAGCTGAAATAAAGAGACTTTGAGCTACTTCCTCAAAGGCTCCTAGTCAGTAAATGGTAGAGCTGGAATTTAAACGCAGGCAGTCTGACTCAGAGCCTTTCATTCTAACTACAGTAATACGCTACCTGTGTCTACAAATCACACATGCTAGATAAAGGGGAAGGGAATGCTAGAAGGAAGGAATAAGAAAGATATTTTACATATTGTCAAAATGTGGAACTGACTTTTTTTTTAAAGCCAAGAGCAATTCCTAAAGGACTCTATCCTTCACACCCCTTCCCCAATATACCCAAGGCAGTCTTAGAACCAGTATTTCATTATTTCACAATAAGCCGACATGTTATAAAACCATTATCTAGTTATAGGATTATATATGGGAGTTTAAAATGAAAAATAAAATTTATTTTTAGATATTTACATGGGCATATTATCAAACAACTTTTATGTTACATTATAATTTAAGTTGTAGAATTTAATTTTAGGTAAGATTTAAAATAGCTTTTAAATTTGGCCTTTACCTCTCTGCTTTTGAACATCTTACCATTAACAAATACAGCACCTGTAAAAACAGTATAACTTTGAGCTTTTAGTGCTATGGATTTCACACTTACCTAAACCAACCCTTTTCCCTAAACTGTGCATGTTTCAGAGACTAAAGCAATATTTAAAGACTGTGGTATTCAAAACTTATTCACAGGAATAATGCTACCCTTTCTTTCCAGGAGCTGATTCACAAGTTATTATAAATCTTACAAAAAACATTTTTTTTGAGATTTATAGTATGCTCTTAACTTTGAGATTAGTTCCTGTCAATAGCATTCTCCCCTTTTAAAATTTAGGAAGAATGAGTCTCAAGCACATTGAATCATTGCTCAGTTTTACTCAAGTTGTTCGTAGAAGAACTTGCAGGGACTTCCCTGGCGGTCCAGTAGTTAAGACTCTGAGCTTCCAATGCAGGGGGCACAGGTTCAATCTCTGGTCGGGGAACTATGATCCACATGCTTCATGGTGTAGCCAAAAATGTTTAAAAATAAATAAGTAAAATAAAATTGAAATTAAAAAAAAAGAAGAACTTGAGTGTTTCCTCTGCTCTTTGAAGCTGGGTTTCCTGTTATTTCCCTTGTGTTGCATTGTCATCATTTTCTGGCGCTTCATATTTTGCTTTTAGCTTTCACAGAAAAAGGAGAATAAAGACTCTCATACACTACCCGCACACACAAACAAGAATAAGTGTGTTTCTTTTTAAATGCTATCTATGTTTAAGCCCCTTACTTATTGTCACATAAGATCTGCCATTATAAATTTAGAAGCTCATCACTAATCTTCACACACACTAGTTATTTTTAAAAATTCGATGAACATCAATGTTACAAATTAAATCTTATCTCATGGTCACTGATTTTAATTCTTAGAACACTAAAAGTGCCTATGAATAGGTAACAAACACCAACAGTTAAGGAGACATATTAATAGGGAAAAGGGAAAATTTATAAAGTACACCTTCTGCTTATAGTGAAATAAAGTATATAAAAGAGGGAATTTCTGAGGGTTATAAAGATATACAATACAGAAAATAAGTGAAAATATAAAAAAGTATGTGCACTTATTCTGAAAGTTCTTTAGCCTCTTGTAATAAAGGATTTCTGTGAACAGATAGTTAATTAACATGCATTACCTAATAAAAGATGCATATGATGAAGACACATATAGTATAATGCTTTCATAAAAAGATCATAAAATATAATCATGCAAGCAATTGGCCTCAATCCACAAAGCTAAAACTAACTCTATATCTCACTGAAATTCGATCTCTCTTACAATAACCTCCTGTCATTCAATCTCTACTCCTTCATCTAAATCATAAATACATGTCGCTGCCTTTGACTCTTCTCCCAGTCTATCTCAGCCCCCTCACTCGTCTTACTTCCCTATCCAGGTTGATCCCAGGTTAACCTCCTCAGATACCCTCTAACCAAACCTTTATCACCTCTGCCCTCCTGCTGTCTCACTACCCTGCTAAGGGAAAACTCTAGACCAACCTGACAGTCCATTTCCTCCATTCCAAATTTTATACTGCCCAACTCTGACAACTTGAGTTCCTTATTAATGAAACTCCTAATTAATGGCTTCTTTATTAATAATAATGGTTTATTTTGTCCAAAAAATGGGCTGGAAAAAGATAAGTGAGTAAAAAGCAGCAAGACAGCATGCTTCTGATGATTAACTATAGAGCATTGTCCAAGAACCAGAAACCCTGTTTGTGTTTAAAAGATAGAAGAATATATGTGTTTAAAAGATAGAAGAATATATGTACCCATCCAAATCATGGGATACTATATGCTTCATCAAGGATCATTGCAGATTCCTGCTGGCCTGTAGGTCCAAAACAAGGTTCACTCTTAGGTATTCATAATTGGCAGCTGGCAGCACACCCCCCTGCCACTAACACTGCATATCTTTCAAGTAAATCCAGTATTAGGTATTTCAAAAACTCGTACTATTTTACTAACACTTTTGATAAGAGCCAGAGTAAGTTAGAGAGGACAGAGTGCATACATTAGCAGCATCTCTGCTTTCTAAGGCCTGTGTGTATCCCTTTCACCATGACATCTGAGACACACCAATGGTAGCCTGTTGACAGCTAGATGGTGACCAAAGTGTTACCTACCATGATTAATTCCCTGATGTTTCTGAAATATAGGTCTGACTAAGCATTCTAAGGCCCTTTTGCTTACTGAACACCAATTTTATCAGCATTTAAGGGTCATATCATATGACAGCCCAGCACACAATGTGAGTCAACCATTTAGATATCAAATAGCAGCAGAAGATCATTTATATATGTTTAAGAAATTTGATCAGGTTTCCACAAACTGCACAAATATTTTTTTTGGAAATATGAAACAGATTCATTCACTTTACACTTAGTGAATGGTTTAATCAAGATAAGTTTCCTGTGGGAACAGACCACTAATACTTGAGAGGGACACAGTCTTCATCTTATTGGAAAGTGTGTCACTTATCTTAAATACAAAAGGCTGTTTTGTTTTGTTATACTGCAGTTGTAGTATCTAGAAAATGATTCCACTGAAGGGAACTTGAAAGACAGCTCAAATACCTTACTTTAAAGGAAAAAGGAAAATAAAGCAAACAAAACCCTTCTAAGCTTTGCATTCGAGATAGCTTTTATTTTTCTCCATTCTCCTCTTCTCAGTCACACCCTCTCAAAAAAGTTGTTTGCCTTCACTAACTCTATTTTCAAACCTTCTCTTCACGGCGTATGCACTTTCTCAGAGATTCAGGTACTGACATTGCTACATCTGGAGTTGCCAATGACCTCCATATTGACAATTCCAATATAGACTTCAGTTATTTTACCTGTCTTATTTAACATTTGGTTCTGCTGACTACTGTTACCATCTTAAAACTTCTCTCCTAAATCCCATGACACTGCTTCCCTCTAGTTTTCTTCCTATCACTCTGGTTATTCCTTCTTAATTAATTGTTCATGTGTATCTTATGACATTTTTTTCTCAGCACTTCATCTTTGACACTTTGCCCTTCTCATTACATACCTTCATACAAATCCATGGTTTCAAAAATAACCTATTACTAATAAATTCCACATGTATAGCTCCCAAACCCATGTATCAAACTATTGGACATTTATACCTGAATGTCCCAAAGATGTCCCCAATTCAACCTATGAAAATGTTCAATCACCTTTCATCTATTAATCTGCTCTTTCAATCTCTATCTCTGTGAACAATAATAATAGATAACATTTATTCCACATTTACTCTGTACCCGACACTTGAAATATCTTAAGCAAGTTCTCTACAACCTCATAAGGGAGATATTAATATTACCACCATTTTGAAGATGAAGAAACAGATGCACTTTAATTCAAACTGGTAATAAGTATTTAATTCATACAGGTAATAAGTATTGGATATGGGATCCAAACAGATTGCCTACTCAATTAACCACTACACGTTGAAAGACATTTGCCCACTTGCACAAGTCAGACTCTCTGGGATCAATTAAGATTTCACTTTTATTCACCTCAGAAAGCTGTCATCACTCAGTTTTTAGATTATGGGTACAAAGCACTTATTGTATCCATTTCCTCCTCTCCATTTCTATGGCTCCAACTTTAGTTTAGATCTTCACTTCTCATCTTGATTATTTGAATAATTATGGCTCTTTTTACCAGCCCCTATACTGACAATAAACTTTAATCTCTGGTCTTGATTCCAAACACTTTATTCTGCTGTTGTTTAAGATCAGTCTATGTAACCTGGAAAAAAGATACATGACTATGAAAAAAGTTGACCTAAATACCACCTTCATTTTTCAACTGACCATATAAAAAAGGCACATGCACAGACTTGATGGGCACAGAACTCTTCCCTTCTCCCACAGCACAACTTCCTAAGATAAAGGATAGAATTTCTAACCATCAAAAATATGATTGAATTGTCAAAAAACTGCAAGTCTATAAAAATTATGAAATAAAAGTCACCATTCTATTTGTACTTTGACAACTTAAAGTTCTCGTTTGCATACATAAAATAATCGCAAAGACCACGATTTTTCTCTCATGGAAAGTCCAAGGCATGCAAATTGTCGATGTCCCCACAGGCAGTTATGTTCATGATATGCCAAAATAAAGTTATGAGAAGTAAGTGTCTGTATGAGTTTTGCCTCCCAAAATTTAAAGTTTACTAGTCTCTAGTATCTGTATATGTTTATACAGTAATGAAATAGAAGTTGCATTAAAAATTGTGAAGAGTTACTCAAGTAAACCAGATTACTAAGTGAATTTAAGAATATATATATATATATATATATATATATATATAAATTTTTTTTTTTTTTTTTTTTTTTTTTTTTTTTTTGCAGTACACGGGCCTCTCACTGTTGTGGCCTCTCCCGTTGCGGAGCACAGGCTGCGGACGCGCAGGCTCAGCGGCCATGGCTCACGGGCCCAGCCGCTCCGCGGCATGCGGGATCTTCCCAGACTGGGGCATGAACCTGTGTCCCCTGCATCGGCAGGCGGACTCTCAACCACTGCATCACCAGGGAAGCCCAAGAATATTTTATTTCAATTTCCACCTGAAAGAAGTTCTCCTCCCATAAAAAACACATGTGTCCTAAAGTCACTAACCTTCTATGACTCTCTTTTCTTATCTAGGGAAAAGAACATAGGGAGTAGGGGTTAGTAGATGAATTCTAAGATCTCTTTCTGCTCTACTCTTCCAATTTGGGCAGATCTTTCAAGTTAGATAAAATTGCTTTGGTGACATCATGTGAATGGTTAGAAAGGACAAAATGTGAACAATCAACAAACAACATTATACTGGTTTGGAGAACAAAGACTAAGATATTTGTGATTTACAATTTGAGCTTCACAATTTGAATTATTTTAATTTCCAAGAAAAACCACCCAGAAGCTTTAATGCCACTCCCCTAAATTGCTTTCAGTTAATGTGTACTTAATCAGAATCACAAAGGCATGCACATTGTTTTCAATTACAAATGGCTTTATTTCAAAGTGAGGCTATAATTGGAATAGAAAAAGTGAATGACAGCAGCAACCTCAGCATTTGGTAAAACTATACTCAGAAAAACTAGCTCAAACTAGAGGAAGCAGTGAGATGAGAAAGCATTTTTGGTTTAAAGGATCAATAAAAATGAATGCACTGATGTAATATTCCTGACCAGAGAGCTCAAAAGTATTTCTGTTTTGTTTCAAGTCTGATGTCATTGAATTAAGAACACTCACACAGTTTTCATGCAAGCAGGCTTTGAATAAATAGCCATAGAGCACTTTCGACAATTGGTCAAAACACTTTAGATACATCTAACAGGGCATCCTCGGAGCAGACGTGTTTCTGCCCAAACCGCGCACTAAAATTCCAATTATACAGGCAGCCGCATCACTACAACCTAATTGCCACTATCCTGAATGTGGGATGCAACCACTGCTTATGCGTCCTTGTTTTTCCCAAATCAGCATTAGTGATCTTCTCAATTTAGCAGTCTGCCCAGGGCTGTTGGGAGAACCAGCAATAAACTACTTAGTAACAAGAGGCTACAAATTGGTTTGTGCTTGCGTATTTATGGGCTTATGTAGTTAATTTCTTTCCGAATCAGTGGATGGATTAAACATTTTCTTCCGTAGCAAGGAAAGGTTCTTTAAAAAATGAGATTTTAAAACAGATAAAGAAAAAAAAAAGGGAGAAAGAATTTAGCAAAAAGGTATTAAATGCAAAATTAAATTGAGCACTGATAAACCTCACTGTTAAGGCCATTTAAACAAATTGAAATGTATTCTTCCCTCTCAGTTTCACATAAAGTGCAATACGCCCTATTTTAAAATTAGATAAGCTGCTTAAAAGCTATTACTGTAAACTCCACCCTCTCGCTAAACAAATTTACTGTAATGTGGGTGAGATTGTTTTTCTTTCACTATTTCTATTTGTTGTTTTGAAGAGAGTGATATGTTTAAACTTTTTCATGTTCTTAAAGTAAATGCATTTCAATGTTTTTGAAAAATAAGAATGTAAAAATATAGAGTATTTCCATAAAAAAGCACATGCTTTCTGTAGAAGAAAAAATATATTTAAACAACTCACAAAAACACATTATGCCACTAGTGAAAGAAAATAACTTTTAAAAGTAACAATTGTAAATGATATTTTAATTTTTCATGCCCACACACATAAAAAAATTTGGTTGGAGAAATATATAGTTATATCTTAAGACAGTTTGAAATTATGTGAAAGACTGAGACTATATCACTGAAGAGTTTCCAGTTTTAATTTTAAATGTGCTAGAAACAGAGTAAGTAGAAATGTGAAATTCAATGGAATTGGATTCTGGGAAAGTCAAACTTAAAAGAACCAGATATCTTAACTATAGAAAATAGTTTTCTCAGTCGGTCACTAAATCACTTTTTAGGGGCCTAAAATAAAATAGGCCCATGAAAAAAAGCGTATTATATTTGGGATCAACTATTTCAAGCCCGTTATTTAACGCTACCTAAAATTGAGGCATGGGGAAGGAGCAGAACCGTTCCCAATTGCCTTATTATATTTGAGCCTCTACAAGACTCACTAAAGTATTTACTATGAGCAATAAACCTAGCCTTAAAAATCTCAGCAATCTGGGTATCGCAGATATGAGAAGGCTACTAATTGGTTTAATCTTACCAAACATTATAACTTTTTTTTGCATGATCAAATGCATGAAACGATTAAGCATTTTAAGAAATTTTATTACCTAAGCAAAAGAAAAGTTGTTTCTTAAAGCTAACATAACTTAAATAAAACATAAAGTTTATTTATTTTTATAAACTTATTTATTTATTTTGGGCTGCTTCGGGTCTTCATTGCTGTGCACAGGTTTTCTCTAGTTGTGGTGAGCGGGGGCTACCCTTCGTTGTGGTGTGCGGGCTTCTCACCGCAGTGGCTTCTCTTGTTGCGGAGCACGGGCATCAGGCGTGTGGGCTTCAGTAGTTGTGGCACGCAGGCTCAGTAGTTGTGGCTTGCGGGCTCTAGAGCGCAGGCTCAGTAGTTGTGGCGCACGGACTTAGTTGCTCCGCGGCATGTGGGATCTTCCCCCTGCATTGGCAGGCAGATTCTTAACCACTGCGCCACCAGGCAGGTCCAAACATAAAGTTTAGATCCAGGCTGTCACCAATTAGCGGTTGCCTTCCCTGTGAATCCTAAATATAATGTATGATCTCATCCGCTCATGGCAAAGTAACATCCTTCTTAGAAGCACATCCCCAGTGACAGCATTTCTGGAATGTCATTCTAGCTCAAGTAAAGCAGCATCCGCAGTACTGCACAATCATCCTCAGAAGTATTGCTATTTAGAAGCAGAACGACAATGAATAATGGTAAGAAATAGGGCACTGCCCCCATGGGAATGCAGTAGCAGAGGTAGCAAAATACTTAAACTTCTGACTGCCTTTTCCCAGAGATTTAAACACCAGCAAATAAGGCCCTGTAGGCATGTAAAAGATAAGAGTGAATTTAACCCCCTTTTCACCTGCTCAGCTGCCACAAGTGTCATTCTCTGTGTGTAATTTAAAGTTTATTCCATTTCTGGCCCTGCTATTGTGCATTCTGAGGAATCAGCATAAAGAGGCATGGGGAGATAGAAGACTCAAAGATCAATCCTGAAAGATTAATCTATTAAATGTAACCTATTAAAACACCATAGATGGTCAACTTAGTTAAAGGTAGCCCAATAGAGCTATTGAAAAGAAAGCTATTTATCTTGACTGTTTCCTAAGAACCCAGAAAGTTGCTATTCCGGCTCTAGGGTAGAATTCAGCCCTCAGCACTTTTACCTGCTGCCTTCTGCTGGCATTCTTATTAAGACGCACTTACCCTTAGGAAAGGTAACAAGATGGCTATTAGTGGGACCAAGAATACGCTCGACTCCATGAAGGAACTGACAGAGATGGTGCTGCTTGAGGAAGGTAAAATACAGAGAACTGAGAAGCAGTAGAGCACAGCCCAGATGAGGGAGAATTCCAGGACAGGAAGGTAGAGGGCTGTCTGGGTATGCTTAGTTTGGCCCCAACCCCGAAGTATACTGTTCCTCTCCCTACCCAGCCTCATTCAACTAAATCTAAATGACAGTTACCACCCAGAACTTTTTAAAATCTTGAGAATAGTTTATTGCAAACAGAAAACACAACATTTTCAAGAATCCATTGGTTTACCTAATATGAATGTATTTCTGAAAAAAACTTGTCAATTCCCCATAATGTGGACACTTGAAGAGTTTAATCTAAGAGCCTAGAAAGAAAAAGCACAGTTTAAACTGAGAATACTTGAATTCTAATCTCACTTTTGGCATGTATCAAATGCGGGCATTTATTGAATTTTTATGGATTTCAGTTAGTTTCTCATTTATACAAAAGAGGGCAGGAGAGACAGATCACTTCTAAGGTATCACAGAGCTCTAAAAACACAAGGCTGTACAAAATTAAATATTTTCTGGATGGGGATTAAAGAAAATATGAATTTTGCTACTGCCTCTTGGTTAGGGTTGGACATCAGATTATTTCTGCATAATAACCTGTCATGTATACGTAAAACTAATGGATGCTATTCACACCACCAAAGTGATTCACACCATTTCAGTTTGAAAGATAGCATATCCTTTGCTTTACTTAGAGATCACAATTATGTTTGGGGAAGAAAGCAATTTTGATATTCCAATCACAAAATTATCTTTCAATGTGCTCATTTATCCATGGAAATTATTGCAGAAAATATTTAGTTGGCAATCTCCAACCAGGACTGGGATTTTAACTCCTCTCAGGGAACTTCTGTGGGATGCATAGTTAATTCAGGGGTTCCTATGCTCCTTCTAAAAAGTTTATAAAATTTTATGTGAAGTGCATGTGTGCATTTTCTGAGGTGTTTCATAGCTTAGATCTGCAATTCAAAGTGGTTTAGGATGAAAAGAAAAAAAGGTGAAAAGGTGGTTCTCACCTGAAGATCAACATGACAGAAAGAGATAGGACAAAATGTAATGTTTCTGAGGCAACATTCAAGGTAAAAAAAAGTAGGATCTGCCCACACTCATCTGCAAAATTCCAAAGGCTGATTTGTCTTTAGCAGGGTAAATATCCAAATGAGTGAATAAATTACAATTCCAAAACAGATATTTTGATCATAAACTGTTGACAACTGTGATTTAAATGACCTCTCCCATTTTAATTTACTGGTTATTTTTTTATGTTTTGTGACACAGGGACACAATTTCAGAATTTGCAACAAATATTTAAGCACATATCTTCCCTGCATAGAGTCCTTAACGTGAAAGAGCGGAGGTCAGTCTGAGTAAAGTCATGGAAGGTAAATAGGGAACCTTGTTTCTTGTTTGACACCCTGCCATCTACCGTTGAATACACCTGCAATGCATCAGAACCATGCCATGATAGAATAGACAGTCTCCCTAAAATTGTGTTTGTGTGTTTTAACAGGAATAAGAGAATAGTATCTAAGAGTTTTTCCTTAGAATAATTCTTTGTGATGGAATAATATAGAAGACATAACAGATTATCATCAAATTTTAAAAGATATCAATTATGCTACTAAACTTTTCTTCATATGTAAAAACAAAACAAAACAAAACAAAACAAATAAAGGTATAACAATTAAGCCTTTGATCTAAGGCTCTACATCCAGGGGAAGATGTTTTCAGAAGTAAAAATGGAATCAGACTTGGTTGATACTTAACAATCTTTCCACATAAAATGAGACTTAAGCTTGAAGTTAAAATCACTGTTGTATGAACAAATATACAAACAAAATAGCCACAAATGTAGAATGAAAATCCAGCTATTGGACTAATAAAATAATTTGCTCTCATTTTGCATTTCTCAGTGTTCACAAAGGTTATCTCATTTGGCCATCTCCCTGTTAGATTATTCATATTATACTCAATGTATAGATTTGGAAATTGAAGCTCAGGGAGACTGGCAAATTTTCTCAAGTTTGCAGAGCTGGTAAGTAATAGAGCTGGGACCAGGGCAAGCCTTTCAGAAGTTACGGGGCAGACTTTGTGCCATCATGGAAACAGATACAATTTTAAATGATCACAGGATTATCATCCACTATTCTGATTATTTGGGGGCCATTCAACATTCAACCTCCCTTTTGCTGCTAGTCTATGAGTCATTTCATTAATAATCAACTAATAATTATGGTTCCAAAATCTCCTACATGTCACAGTGTGAAAGCTCCTCTCTCTATCCGTCATTCCAGATGGTGGATACAAGAAGGTCTGATGACATATTTTGGGAAAGAAAATTTATTCAAGATTTAGAGATCGGGGCTTCCCTGGTGGCGCAGTGGTTGAGAGTCCGCCTGCTGATGCAGGGGACACAGGTTCGTGCCCCGGTCCGGGAAGATCCCACATGCCGTGCAGCGGCTGGGCCCGTGAGCCATGGCCACTGAGCCTGCGCGTCCGGAGCCTGTGCTCCGCAACGGGAGAGGCCACAACAGTGAGAGGCCCACGTACGGCAAAAAAAAAAAAAAAAAAGATTTAGAGATCAAAATGAGGTCTTTGAAGTAATTTGTTCATCCTTTCTTCTATTCACATTATTAGGAGACAGTTTAGAAAACACCTAAAACTTTTCTTTAGCCTAATTATCATTCTTTCATTTCCCTACAGACAGTTGCTAAGAATTTTTCTTAATTAAAAAAAGCATAATTTGGGAAAACATTTTAATAATTGGAAAAATACTTAAAACGGAGAGGAGAGAAATCATGTTTAAATATTAGAAGAATTTCATATAAACTGAGAGTCTGGGAACAAGCGGGTGGGCATCTATAAAAAAATGACTACAGGATTACCAATCTGTCACTATTTTAAACAAAAAATACCCTTGCTTATAGAGGACTAGTTATATTGTAAGCTTAAAACAAAAATACAGATCACAGAAATCTCAATAACTAGATATTCTTTAAATTCACTACCTGTGATATAATTTAAGTGTATATTTTTTCACCTATCATTTACAGAACAATTTCTAGGTGATTTGGAATGAATGCAAAATAGAATGAATAAAATAAATTCGGCTGATGTACTATTAAGCTCTATAAACTATATTGTGCTATAATAATTACTATTTAAATATATGTAATTTGTTTAATACTATTTCATGATATGTACATATGATTACCTCAGATAACATGTCCCACAAAAAGACAAACATATGTTGTAAGGCATGGCCACTAGTCTGCACTGTTGTATAAGAAATATAAATTTCCACTGAAGTAATTTCTAAAAGGAACTAGCTCCATTAATTCTGTATTAAGAATCACAACTATCAGATCTCAGGTTTATATTTGCAATTTTCTATAAAACATTATATGGCAAATCAGTATTGTGGAAAATATTAAATTAAAACAATATAAAGCCATCAATGTTTCCCCTTTTCTTCTAAGTTCAAGAAAATGGAATTTTTAGCATTAAGATATTGATAATTTATGAAATATGAAATATGTTAAACTACATAAAAGCCTTCCTTTAATTTGATGCATTATACAAAAATGCTCTAGCAGCTGGATGTAGCTAATGATCAAGTAATTTGCCTGCACATATTACTAACAAACCATCATAAATAGCTTCTCTAGATGGCCTCATTAGTGATTTTAGATAAATATGGTAAAGCGCATACATTAGTGCTAATTCTTATATTTTGTTTTATGTAATTGTTTTCTCAGTTTTCAATAAACATTTTTAAGTTTGTTAGTTAAAGCACAATTATATCTTTGGATTTTTAACCCTTTCTCTACAAGTGTCTTATACCTCACTGACAAACTTGAGGAACTGTTAAATTACAGCCTCAACACTCAAAACTGTTTCAGGATTTGGAAAAATGGACATTTTAAACTAAAAGCAATATTGTAAACTCTTCACCCTTATAAAATGTTGTTTCAAATACCCTATATACATATTTTTTTCCTAAGTATCAATACATAACAGGCTGAAAATCAGAATGAGAAATGTAAAAGTGTATCAGAAGTTGGCTTAGGGTTCTTCAGCGTTTCTCATAAAAAGTCTATCTAAATATATACATTATTTACTTGCAACTTCACAGTGCTATATTTCAGAGAAAAATATATTCAATCAAATATGCACCATTTATCTGAAAAGATATGATGGATGATTTCATTCAGAGAACAATTAATATCCGCCACTCAGTTAATGAATATGAACAAGTATATGCTATTATTCTCGATATGTCTATAGTGAAAGCAAGATAGTTGAACCAAACACCCACCTTGTTTAAAAATGAAAATACCACAAAAACTGTGTGGGTCTCAAAACACTACTACACCTGTCATATAAAAATCTGTTTTGCACACCCAATGAAAAACAACTACAGACATCCAAACTACAATATTTTAAAGGTATTAAGCAGATCAAACATACACGAAAATTGGTCATTCAATTTTAAATGCCATGGATATTTTGTTGCCATGGGTATTTTACTACTCAAACATCTCTTGCCATGTTGTGTAACAAAGAATATTTAATCTTTAGGAAGAATAATGTCATGGCAGCTCATCCATAGTTTGAATATTGCCACCTATAACACGTATAAATTAAATACATGATTTTGTGAACATAAAATCACAAGGTCTGAAAACTATAAATGTGAAGATGTAACACTCATGTGTGAATCCTTGCTCCAAACCTTCAATAAGTATGTGGCTGGGGCTTGTGTCCTAAACTCTCTATATCTCAGTTTCCTCATCTATAAAATGAGAATAGTGATAGTAACTACCTTGTAGTTACAGGCACAAGATTATGCCTGTAAAGTCTTCAGCATACCTAGCATTTACTATACATGCAGTGATTGTTGGATATTCATTATTATTATTAATTTTATTTTATTAATTTGAGGAGATAATATTCTTCAGAATAAATCAGGTCGCATAAAATGCAGCCAAAGAAAATATCCTTCTTATGTTTGCAATTCACCATCTCTGGACTTTTGTTTCAACACTACCCAAGTAATTTTTTTTTTTCCACCATCACAGCTCCCACATTTACACACCTGCCAAAATCTTGTTTTGACTCTGTGAGTATGAAAACATTGGAATTTCATTTTTCATGTAGCATACCACCATACATAAGATAGGATAACATTGAAAATTTGGGTTTCATCCTACACTGTCAACTTGTATATTTGGATGTGAATACTCAATCGATCAGTTGGTTGACCACAGGCAATTCATTTAATTTTACAAAGACATAGTTATTTCATCTCTCAAAGATTACTATCCAATTCCTCAAAATTGTTGCAAGCAATACAGGTAAAACTCCTAACATAGAACTGTTAGCTCCTTCTCACTACCTATCAAATCCTATTTATTTTTGTGCCTCTTCCCAACAGGATTGCCAAGCAATCCTCATTTCAGATAGTTCCCATTACAGCCGAGTGGACTTCCTAGTTTCCTAACACGAGCATTAGCTGCCTCCAGGTTGATATTTGCTCTGCTCTTGAACCCAGCTGTCTATTTCTTGCTGTAAGTAGGAAACATATAAAAGGTTTCCTAGGTGAGACAGATGTTTACACATTTCTATTGCCATGTTTTCTAACAGCTGGTGTCTACTACTTTCCTGACCTTCTGCTTTGTTGTATTGCTTTCCTTAACCTCAGCCCTCACCTCCTTTGTGCTCCTTGCCCTGACTTGCTGCCCTTGACTTCTTAAATTATTACAAACTGTTTCATCTTTTGGTCAACAAGTGCTCAAGATTCTCTCATCTTCAGTACCTCAGGTCTGCTTATTGATTTTTTTAAATCTAGTTTATATCCATGGCCTGATGGTAGCCTTTGACTTCTGTGTATGATCTGGCTTCTGGCTTCTTATATAATCTTTGAACTGTGCTTCTGGCCTCACCCCTGCCATTTGGATTCATTCCAGCTGTCTTCTTGTCTGTACATCCACTGCTTTATCTTGGCTTCCAGTTTCATTGCATATCTTGAACCCTGACTTCACCAGTGATTGAGTCTCATCTTTCACTTTTTTTTTTTGCTCCTAATTTCATAAAGACTCCTATTACTTATAACTGCTCTGGAAATTAGAGAAGGAAAAAAAAAATCTGTGGAAAGGTAGGATCTAGAACCATTAGCATTCACAAAGGCAAGTAAAGGGGTTTTCCATAACCTCTGATTCTTATATTTAACCCTCTTAGCTCATAGCTCCTTGGCACCCAGGAAACAAACAGTGACAGTCAATCCCCACCCATTCTCCCCTCCCCCTCCAAAATCCTATTTCCAGGGGTTTCTTTCATTAAAATGCTAACGAATTATAATTTAAACGATAAGCGTCCAAAATTTATGGAAGTTTTAAGAGTCAAGTTCAGTAAGCAGAAAGAACACAAAAGGTGGTTGTAGGATGATTACTTAGGATTAGGAGGTCTTGAATTATACTAGAACTGGAAGCCATTTGAGTCATTAGGGAGGAGGTCCGACACTAGGTTAGTTCAAGAGAAGGAAAGAGCTGCAGCCCTTGAATGCGACATTGAGGAGGTTGAAGAGGAAGGTTCAAATGTATACAATGTAAGTGGCAAAAGCAAAATGAGAAAAGCAAAGCCTTAGAGGAAAAAGCAATGATGTCAACTGCAAGCTGTCACAGGTTCTGGGACCACTTCCACGTGGCTACTGAGGAACACAGAGGTAAAGGGTGTGGGAGCTGAAAGGGATCTGGGCAACAATCCACTGCAGCCTCCTCATTTTTTCAGGACTTCAACATACATCATTTCCTTCCTGACTCTGTGGGTCCATACTTAGAAACTTTGGCCCTGCATGTTCAATGCTTTCAGAAATAGTAGCTCCCTTAGAACATACTGAACTGGATTAAAAGAAGCAGCTTCGCTGGCAAAAAAATCTATGTGTGTATAGAACACATTTTCCCATCTGTCCCTTTTTTCCACTTTAAGTTAGGTTCCCTTTTTTATATCAAGTGACGCAATGCTGCCAAATCTTTTGGGTCAGTGTTCATAGTCAGAGTTATGAGGGAAATCTTCTGAAGGGAAAGTCAAGCTACTATATACTATGTGAGGGGAACTGAGAATTTTCCAACAGTAATTTTCTGCAGCTAAATATGAACCCCAAATACTCTTAATAAGGAAGAACAGTATATATTAAGTAGGGTAGGTTTTCCTTTAAATATGTTTTATCTATTGTTCATAGCAGTAGTACTTGTAAACACGCAGTGCCAACTCCATTATAGAGGAGTAGAAAGGCTTGTAGGCCAAGTCTCAGTATCTAAAGTAGCAAAATTCTTACACCTGACAAAGACTTTTGAGTGAACCAATTAGTCAAGATTCATCTTAAGGTAGCATGACCTATCTCAGAATCCAGTAAATTCTTTTGATGCTTATCATAATCTGATTATAGCACTTATAAACTCTTTTTTTTTGGTATTTATTTACACTTCCATTAAGATATAGGTATTTTTTATATTTTTTATGTATTGATTTACACTTCCATTAGGATATAGGTTCTGTGAAGACCGAGACCTTATCTGTCAAGTTCATTCCTTATTCCAAGAAGCTGGAATAACAGGCTCCAAATAAATATCTGTTGAATTAGAGAACTAATTAATGTCAATGTAAAAATTAATTTGGTTTGGTACAATAAACCTGGCAAACCTTGCAGAACTGTTCTAAGTAAAATTATGTTTTCAATGAACAGTTATCGAATAAACCAACAATTTAAAAAATCCCCACAGAACTCTCTCAAATGCATATTCTTACATTATTTTATTTTATTATGTTTTTCAGTCTTAACGTTAAATTTCCTCTCCAATATTTTGGAAGTTGTGGTTCTTTATACTCTATTTAACAACAATTTATTAGAAAATTACATAAAGTCAAATGTTGATTCACTTTCCTGTTTCAACTTTCTGAAAAGGATAAGCATATATAATGCTTATTTTTCACAAACATTAAAAATTCTTAAATCAATGTAAATCATCTATTATCCCATGCTATGATAAATGTACCTTAAGCATAATAAAAGTTGCTATATTCTCACAGCAAAGTTGCTATATTCTCACACCCACATAAAAAAGAAAAAAAAAAAGCAGAAGCCACAAGCCATATTATTCTCCACAAGCATAAAATGAAGTCATTTTTATTCTTAAGCAAAGAGTTCATTTTGTATGTTAGAAAAGAAAAAGAGAAGACTCTTCATATTTTGAAGAAAAGAGTACTGTTTTAGGAAAACATAGCTTAGTTATAATTTGGTAATTATTGTTCCGTATTATTCTCCTTAAAGTATTAGACATAGTAACCATCACTCACTCATCTCCCACTGTGAGCCCTCTCCCAGCTAGTACATTTTAACCCATCCTCTCCTGTTTTTAGTCATGATGTGACTTTTTTTCTCCATATTGTCAGTGACGTTACCATCTTTCTTTTCCTATGTCAAGGGACGCTGATTTGCCTCTTCTCTGCCAGCCATCTTATTCTCCTTTGAAATATGATTATGTTTGAATTCTCTTTGTATTCAGAAAAGGAATGTTAACAACATTTTAATTTTCAGATTCATGTATGACTTAAAGATATACCACCATCACCACATATTTTACTTGGTTAATTATTTAGGCTTCTCTCTGATGATTTACATTGCAATGCAATCTTCAGATAGCATTTTCACAGGTCTCAGAGGCTGCTCCACCTGGTCGTATAAATCAAGAGCTCCTATATAAGTACTAAAGTTGAGTACAAGGAGGAAAGTTTCTTTAAAGATGAGCTCACTCAGAGTGAGGTTAAAAAAGGCGCCTGCTTAGCGGCAAACTCCCAAAAGAAGCAGCACAGGAGGGAGACGTGCTAAGAGTTGGAATGGTGTCATTCCCCACCTTCAAATCATCTGTTCAACTGTAAGCTGAGAATACTGAGAAACCTGCCTTGAAGGTAAAATCAGGCCAAGCTATGCAAAAGAGGAGAAACTGACATTTATGGAGCACCTATAATATTTCAGGTATTGTGAAAGTGGGCATTCTTCACACATTTTTGGATTTAATTCTAAAAACAAAATGAAATGGTTACCATCCCCAGTTTTCCCCCACAGGTGTGAAAACTAAAGCTAAGGTCACAGCTAAGAAGATCCAGGCTTAAATGCGAATACTTCTCACTCAAAGTCTATGTTGTTTTTCCCACTCAAATATCACAAACTTCCTTCTTACCTTCAAATTCTTCCTTTTTTTCAAGTCCACCCATCTACTCATCCTTCCTCTCCCTTTTACCTCTCTTCCCTTCCCTACCTTCCTCTAACAAACATATTAAGCATTTCCTATGTACCAATTACGATGTGGGATATCAAAAATAGTAAGTCATGACACTCATCATGAAGAATGTACTTTGCTTTTTATATTTTAACAATATTTGATGGATAACTTCTACATAACTATCTAAATTTTACACCAATGTAAAATGTGTAAAATGTGCTTAATGAGTGAAAGTATATAGGATATTAATGAATTTTCTCCTGAGGAAAATAGATAAAACAAACATTGTTTGACTCTTAAGATGATTATGTAAGCAAAATATAAAGAAACTATATGAAACTTGAAAATGATTGACTTATGACTTATATATGCTTAAGATGAATTATGTTTTTTAATAAACAGAGTTGAACTGATTTTTCAATTGCATAATAAGCCTTAAAAGATGTTTGGCATGTCATGTTTTAGCTGCACAGGTGAGGAATCAAGGCAGCCCAGTATCTTATTTCTGCCATCATCTTCCTTTTAGCCCTTAGTAGTCTGTTCTTTGTTTCTCATGGTGGTTTTCAGAAGGGAGGGGGAAAAAATGAGGCATTTGGTCAGGTGCTTGAATATTTCATGGTGAATGTGGTATGTTGTAATTAAAGGAGGATATGAATGTGGATGTTCTCAGAGGGTGAATATAGGATAACTATATTTGTGTACCCTGTATAGATCATTGATTCTATCTAGAAACAATTACCCTTTAAATGAACAGCAATTGAGCACTGGCAACTTTTATTTACTTATTTTTTTATTTTTTATATTGTTCATTGAGGTTTTTAGGTAGTATCTCATATCTTTTACTTTCCATAGACTGCTTTACACATTTTACCATTCTATTTTATGAACTTAGTAGAAGGTCAGAACACATGATAGAATGTTGTGTTGTTACTTCTGCCTTTATACTGGACTTGGGCAAATTTCGTACCGCTAAAAATAACTTAGATGTGAATACTTCCTTGGTTTATTAAACTCTTCCAAAGTAAAAGCCTGTCCCCAGCCTACTCCATTTGAAACTAGTCAGAACTATAACAGAAAATCTTCAATAGCTATCAGTGAGAGGAAAATATTTGATAGATGTACAGTAAACATACAAATGATCTTGTATTTAATAATCTATAGACAATATCTGTAATCTCTATAATTTGAAAAGACAGTCAACAGAAGCCAGCAGAGAGACTTTATGTGTCTCTGCTCATGTGGACTTTGAGATCTATAAGATATGCAAGATTTGCAGACTGATATTTGCCAGTTACACTCATAGACGTCTACTTGCATATTTTAAAATAATAGAGATGTTTATAAATATCCACGTAATAATTATAGCTAATCTTAATTGAATACTTACTAACATCAGACCTTTCACATGTACTGTTTCATTTAATTTAGTCTACTTATCTATGTTCTAATGAGGGAGATACTATTTTTACCCCAGTATATAGATGATAAAAATGAGACTTGGAGACTTGAAGTAACATGCCTGAGGCTACAGATTTAGTAAGTGGTGCAGCCAGGATTTAAATGCAGGAAACTGACTTCAGGGTCTTCACTCTTAATCACTTCGTTATGTTATATGGGGGAACTATCATGACTTCTGAGATTTTATCCAATCTCAGACAAAATTTCTCAGACCTTGGGAAAGGAGCAACTAATGAAGCACACTCGTTCTCATTCTGCTGTGTGTGACCTCTGAGAAGTACTTCTTATGAATATATCCTGAAGTACATGTTCCTTTAGAGGACCTGACTAGCTGAAGGTTGCAGGTGCAAAGACTGTCAACAAAACAAAACACCTACAGAAGTGTAACCTCTTTTATAAGCTGCTGGAAAGAAAAAAAAAAAAACACAAAAAACTACTGAATAAAGAATTACTTAATTCTCAAGTCTTTTTTTTTTAAAAAATAGTAAGTCAGGGGCTTCCCTGGTGGCGCAGTGGTTGAGAGTCTGCCTGCCGATGCAGGGGACACGGGTTCATGCCCCGGTCCGGGAAGATCCCGCATGCTGCAGAGCGGCTAGGCCCGTGAGCCATGGCCGCTGAGCCTGCGCGTCCGGAGCCCGTGCTCCGCAACGGGAGAGGCCACAACAGTGAGAGCCCTGCGCACCGCAAGAAAAAATAAAATAAAATAAAACAGTAAGTCAGTTCGCTTTTTAAACAGAACTATGAATAACTGTAGGTACAACACCCATCTTTGCAAAGAGCTCCACATCCAGAAGGAAAATCTAGCTTCCTCCCAAGAGTAATTGTGATTCTGTTAAGTCCACACGAACATAATATTGATCCAAAAACACACTTCTCTATTGGGAGTCTTTGAAAGGGATTTAATGAGCCATATTCTCCCTGTGTATGGGCGATGTCCTGGGAATAAATTAAGCTCTTTTGCAAGCTGAATTAACTCTTTCAAGCCACTTAAGTATTATTTAGTGCACTGAAGCAGTGCCTTACAGACAGTCTGTCTTAACATTTATAAATTGTTGAACCTTGAAAATTTTGCCTAGGTATTCACTTTGGGATTATTATTTCTGGTTATAAAAATAGGTGAATCTGTATCACATGGAGAACTGTAAGCCTAAGCAGAAATATATTTATAAAATATAAGGTAATGGAGAGAGAAAAAGACACTAAACTGGAAGTTAGGAGAGTAGGTTCCTAGATCCTTTTCTGTCTCCAAATATATTTCCTTGGGGAACCTCTTAAATTTTCTTGAATTTAGTCTCCTTATTTCTGAGGTTCTGTTGTTGTGAATCAGATCTGGAAGATCAAGAAGGTTGTTCAGTAATCATAAAAAAAACTTCACATTTGCACTGACATCAAACATTGCCTACAGATGTGATCAATAACTGCTGCACTACTATATCAGGCTGAGGCCCCTCGGGAACACAGAAGGTACGACAGACAGTTTAATAGAGGACATGTAATGCAGAAAATAGTTACCAAGAGGTTGAAGAGGTGAAAAGCCAACCAAGGAATGGAAATCAAGCACGGCCTTGCTACCAGCAGCATTAGCTATTTGATATCAGCTGAAGTGAACTTTCAAACAATTACACTCTCTCTTGTGGAGTCCTAAGGACCTCCCAAAGGACAATATTTACAGCAATACATCTAATGTGCCATTTGCTTGGAATGAGCTCTGGTCTGAGGTTAGGATCTACATCGGCTGAGAGACTTCTAGGGGACAAGACTGTAGGATTGGTAGAAAAAAATATTTATTAACAATATAGTGGCAGAACATTTTATAAGACATCCTAGAACCCTCACGTATTTATATCTAATTAAATGGTCACCAGAAGGCTTCCCCTGTAGAAGAGGTCTTTAATCTGAGTACCATGAAATCATCCTGTTTCTTCTACAAGAATGCTGGACTTTTCCGGCAGCTCCCACTCCCCATAAAAACCCATGGAATTGTGGTTCCAACCACAATTGGAACCACAATTGGAACCACAATTGTTAATTCCAACCACAGAGGCAGATTCTGATTAGACTAGACATGTATAGCAATGCCTGCATGTTCTCCCCACTTGGCAGTTACTGGTTTAGGAACTGAGTCTTAATTCAGTCAACACCTGGCATCCAAGGCCATTGTTCTTGGTCCAAAAGTAACACATGGCAGTCAAATCCAACAACTGTTTTCCATAACTGAAGAGAAGTTTTCTCTCTTCTTGTCTTTCTGAGGACAAAAAAAAAAAACTGAAATCGTGCTAAAATCATCCTGTGAACATGATAAAGCTAGCCTAAATTCAAAGCTGATACACCAAAGAAGGCAGAAACAAGAGAACTGTAGGGAAATGGTACCAGACCCCTGATCGTAAGACACACAGATTCTACCAGGGTTCGCTTCCTAAGGTTGCCATAGTGAAGTACCATAAATGGATAGCTTAAAACAACAGAAGCTTATTGTCTCACTGTTCTGGAGGCCAGAGCCCAGATCAAGCATAGGCAGGCCCACACTGCCTCTGAGGGCGCTAGGGAACGATCTCTTTCAGACCTCTCTCTTTTAGCTGCAGGTAGGTAGCCTCAGGCGTTGTTTGGCTTGTAGATAGATGCTTGTCTTCTCCCTGTGTCTATTTATGTGTGTGCCTATGTGTCTGTCTCTGTGTCAAAATGCCCCCTTTTTATAAGGACCTCAATCTTACTGGATATGAGCTCACACTAATAATTTGGTTTCAACTTGATTATCTCTGAAAAGACCCAATTTCCAAACCACATCACATTTTGAGGTCTTACAGGTTAGAGCTTTAACTTATCTTCTTTGGAGGGCACAATTCAACTCAAAATCGTACCTTACCTTCGGATTTCCTGTTATTCAAAGAGACCACATATACTTATATTTTATACAAGTCTGGGTTTTCAGTTATAGTACACAGTCCCATAATTAATACAAAGGCTAGGCGAGGGGTTAACAAAATGGACTCTTGCTAACTGTGGTTGAGTGCTCCAATTCCCATCCACAGTGAATCAAAACTAAAGGCATTCAATCTTATTAGGAGGCTAGGCATTGTTGTAGGTAAAGGGGCAAAGAATTTGCCCCCCCCACAAAGTATGATTCTTTGGTGTAAGGATTATCTTGAACTGACTATTTTTTAAGAAACAGCAGACACAGGAAAAGTTCTAAAACTAAGTAGCAGTTACCCTTAGTCAGGGACGTTTACACTGATCTCCATTTGTAAGGGTTTCTCCCTCTTTATACCAAGAAGAGGATGACTGACTAAATCTCTAGAAACTCTTATCAATGGTGAAGGCAAGACTTAAATCTTCACAGCAACCATACCTTTGTTTAATATGACTTTCCTGATAGCCTTCCATAACTAGTTCCCCCAACCCCCAACATCTTCTTTTATCTTTAGCTGGAGCTGCTATTTAAGGTGTTGGCTTAGGCCATTTCAGGGAGTTACTCAGTTTTCCTAGGTATCTCCCATGTGTACAGGAGGTATATATGCTGTTAAATTTCTGCTTATTTTTCTCCTGTTAATCTGTCTTTTATCATAGGGGGTTTCAGTCAAGAACCTAGAAGGGCAGAGGGAAAATTATTTTTCCTCCTCAACATAGGCCACTCCATTTGTCCCTATTTGTGTCTTCTCTTCATGGAGGATCAAAAAACTCTGCAAAGTTATATAGTCTATTGCTTTTCTGGTACTCATGTTCAACCCTGGGATAGGGATGGAGCACCACATGGAGTAATGAAAAAGTAAATGTCTGGGCTTCCCTGGTGGCGCAGTGGTTGAGGGTCTGCCTGCCGATGCAGGGGACACGGGTTCGTGCCTGGTCCGGGAGGATCCCACGGGCCGCGGAGCAGCTGGGCCCGTGAGCCATGGCCACTGGGCCTGCGCGTCCAGAGCCTGTGTTCCACAACGGGAGAGGCCACAACAGTGAGAGGCCCGCATACCGCAAAAAAAAAAAAAAAAAAGGAAATGTCAACCAAAAGATACTTTAGAAAAATAATATACGCCTAATACATACTCCATAATACAGATGCAACTAGCATTATGGGACTATAGGCTGGGCAATGCTATTTAAGAATTAATCCTCATACCAATTTCTCCCTAACAATTTGGAGTTGTATTCATAAGTTGCAGAATAACTATAAGAAATTACAAGTAAAAGAATAATTCAGGACCTGAAGAAGCACACCCCTGCTCCATGCCATTGATATGGATGTAAAGTAAGAATGACTTCAGTCTGTTTTTCTTTGGGAAAGGGTGTATTTGCTTTGGGTTATGCATAAGATAATTACATTTTTAAAAAAGAGAATACTCTTGAAATTTCAAGATATGGGTATATGTACAGCGCTAAGAAGACAGGAGTCGGAACGTAATGAGTATTCAATTGTTTTGGCTACTCAGCATCCCTTCTCTCCTTCTCCTGCTGACAGTATCCTTTTTCCATTCATTCTTCTAAGTGATTCCCATGAAGCTGAGCATCATAGTTCCTGATGTCACCTGAGTCATAGGGACTTGACTAAAGAGGTTTGTGTTTAAACAAAGATGGGCCAATAAGATTCTTTCTTTGGGGAATTTGAAATTTTTCCAGAGACCAAATCTTCTTAAGCTGAGTTCTCTAATGGAGCATTTAAAGAAGGTCCACAAGTTTATAATACTCATATTTCCTGCACATTCATAGCACCTGCATTTACTAGACATTGGTTATGCACCTCTTTCTTTAGTTTTGTGAGCTGTTCTGGTATCCACCTCATTTGGTTCTAGATATGCTAAGTTTCTGTGGCTTTTTTTCTGTTATTTGAAATAAAAGAACTTTAACTGACACAGTACCTAGGACAGTATCTGGTTCTCTCTATCACGATAGGTTGGGGTTCCCTTTTCTGTTTTCGTTATAGAACTATTTTAAAGGCAAAAAGTAATAAAATAAAATAGAATAAAATTTAAAAGTTCATTTACTTTGAACAGGTATGTACTTGCTCAGTTGAATGTAATAGAATTCTTTTAAGTGAATGAGAGCAAATGAGTAGAAGCAATTCCATTAGCCTCATTTATCTTGCTAATAGCATTATGTATTGTCCTGAAGCAGTAAGTTCAAATTTAAGATGATTTTAGGGTCTGTTGAGTCTCATGACTGAGCCAGACTGGAATAGGAAATTAGATTAAAAATGTTCTTCACACACTCATGTTCAGTAGGCTGCCCACATTCACAACTTCCCTGTTGAAGAATGCTCATGGGGCCTCTCCTCAAGGATTTACATACCAACTGCGGGTAAGTTTAAGAGAAACATGACTATATGTACTCCTGGGAGGCACAGTTACAATTGCAGGCAGCTATTGGGCCATTCCATTATAACAAGGCAGTTGCTTGTGCTAACCATTCCCTATGATAATTTGCAAAGTCGCTTAGAGTGCAGTTTGTTTCTTGGATGACTCTTCTTAATTGATAACCTCTTATTAGATAACACCCGTAATTGATAAAAGTTCAAGAGAAAAAGGTTTTATTCATCAAAGTATGACCTTACTTTGAATTAGAGAGTTTAGGTGCTTAGTATTTGAACAGATTATACCTTTGTCTTTTCTTTTTCCTCTATTTCTTTACTAATATTTTAATCATGGATATAACATTAGATACGAGGATAAACAAATTGCTGTTTCTCAAATTATGTATAATTTTATCTATAGATAAAATTTTATCTAATTTTATCTATAATTTTATGTATTATAAACATAAAAACACCATATCTGTTAAACACTCTAGGATAATAGTTTAGAAATTAAAAAAAACCAAAAAAACCTACACTTTACTTGTGGATATTTTTAAAGAGTATAGGTAACATAAAAATTGCTTTAGAAAATTCACATAAAGGTAAGCATCATTATTAGATAGTTTAGGATAACAGAAGCAAAAATCTTTGTCTCAAAATACCACTGCATTCATGTTAGTGCACAGATATTTTTACTCATATTAGTGTTGAGTATCAACCAGTTAAAAAGTCCTTACGAATTTCTATCTTAGATGTTTCTAATATTCTATTCACATTTAAGTAATATGAAGAGGTACCACTGCATAATGCTTTTGCTAAAATAGCTTTCTCCACCAAAGTGAAAACCTCCTAAAATGGCCCTAAAATTGATGATAATAGCGCATTTCATTTATGTCTTCAGCTTTCCAGTCCCAACTTTATATTTGCTTTATAATGTTGAACTATGGTTAAAAGAAAATGAAAAGAAGAAGGAAGGGGAAGGAAAGAAAGGATGGGGGGAAAAAGAAGCCTACTTTTTAAAATTGAAATGGACTCAGAGACATTGTTCCATCCACAAATTCTCTCTCCCTAAAAGAATGCATTGTCTTCTAGCTACTCAAAGTGCCATTACTGAGTTTCTGTTTGAATTAAATA
Organism: Delphinus delphis; assembly: GCF_949987515.2. Taxonomy (NCBI): domain Eukaryota; kingdom Metazoa; phylum Chordata; class Mammalia; order Artiodactyla; family Delphinidae; genus Delphinus; species Delphinus delphis. The sequence continues at coordinate 59,734,178 of NC_082688.1, forward strand.
CAGATCAGTTCATGTGTATAAAATTATGAAAACCTTACCAAAATTTAATGTATAACTTCAAGTGTTCAGTTTGTCCACTAGAGTGCACCATTGTAATCTCATGAATATAACAGAAATTTTAATGTATTTTTTAATGTACATAAGAGAAACAGTGCTAAAGAACAAATTGCATTTCTTAATTGCCACCAACCTCTCAATAAATGACAAATTGCATGCAAATTAGATTTAATTTACCTTATGTTTTATAGGTTCACAAAAGCCTTTTTGAAAAGCCACCTCCAAGTATTTGAAAGTTCTGCCTGTATTTTTCCCATTGTCAGCGTACCAATGACAATGCTTGCTTTTACTTTATTTTTTTTTCTTTTTTATGGAATGTGAGACTATAAAAGGAAAACAATGGCCACATCTAGGTCAGGTGTATGGTGTTCACCCATGGGTATCAGGTTTTCCTTTTCATTTAAATAGGAAAAAGATGTTTGCTCATTTAATTACTCTCCATTGCTATCCTCCTGTCTGACAATGAAAATGCGTATTGAATTCTACAGCCACAATAGGGAAGAATAATGCATATCCTGCAACAGGAAAGGGGAAAGAAGAAAAACAGATAACTTGCCCCAATGAGCAAATGAATCATAAAATTTAGAATGGAAAGGACTTATTATGCAATGAAGACTACAGCTCAGGGAAAACACAGTTCCACTTATGTTTATTTCAGATTATACTGCTTAGCATTTATACTCTTCTTCCAACAATAGCTCTGTCTTCCCCTTTCTAACATCACACACATCCCATAATTGTCTGTAGTAGCTATTTCCTCAGCCCGAATGAGGTTGCTTTGAAGGCTAAGTTCACACGCTAGAGTAATTAACTACATAATTGGTCTAGAGTGAATCTTATATTGTCTTCTATGATACCTTCCTATACCCCATCACACCACTTAATAGAAGCTGCCACTATTTCTAATGCCCAAATCAGGAGATTCAAGAGGCTGATTTATCTGGCCATAGGGGGAAAAAGGAAAGGACTGGAAACATTTTTTGCACATAAGAACCTGAAAATAGTTTAGGGCTGCAGATTAGGTTTTAGAATGAATATCTTTCTGTTTAGGTAAAGTGAAGGTTTCGGGGGACTGTAATCATCATCCTGGGTGACGACGATTTTATACCAGTGGTTCCTACAGTATAGTTTCTGGACCAAGCAGCATCAATATCACCTGCACTTGCCAGAAATGCAAATTACTGAGCCCCACCCAGGAATACTGAATCAGAAACTCTAAAAATGGGTTCCAGTGATCTGAGTCTTAACAAGCCCCCCAGGGGATTGTAATGCACACCAGAATTTGAATTCACTGACACATACTGTTAAAAGGATTTCTGAAAAAAAAAAAGGTAAAATCATGACTCTCATACAATTTTAAATAATCGTACGTCAATTTACTTAACTCATTAATGAGAGGTAAAAAGTTATAACCAGTTCAAAGGAGAATTCAAGTAACTACACATACCTAGGAAATAACAAAGGCTGAAATGAATATACAAAAGATGTATGACCACTCTATCCACTGAGCAATAATCAATTGTATTCCATCAAGCACAATCCATTTGCTCTTCTATGAATCATTTGTATTATTTTTGGTTTTCCACTTCCAGTTTCAGTTTTCTACACCAGGGTTATAAAGTAGCCACTGTCACTTAGGGAAAGGTACCCTAGTCAAGACAGTATTTCTTTTTTCCTTTTGCTCATTTCAAAGTCATATATATATATATATATATATATATATATATATATATATATATATATATTTTATTTTCCCCTGACAGTTTAGTTCACTTATGCTCCTCTAAAGTTAAGTGTGGTTAAACATCTTTAATCTTGGGATTTCTGAGCCATCCCATCTCAAAATGTCCATTTTTATGCCTCAGATTCTAGCCACAGATCTGTTTCCAACTGACCTCAGTTAATTAGCTAATTCTCAGAGAATACGGGAATGAAAGCGATGAAATAATATGTCTTTTTTGTAGGCACCATTTGAACATTATATCGTCCTAAGAATGAATGTCAAGAAACAACTGTGTAAACAGAATCCCATGCAGTATCTTGAAATTTTAGTGTAGGAACTAAATTAATATGATTTGCAGATTTTCTGAAGGGCAGAGAAATTCTGCTAAATGGACAGTAGGAATCTACCTTGTGAAGACAATCAGCTGTAACAAAGTGAGTGTCCTAATATGTTATTGTATGTAATAAGGTCAAGGTCTGAAAAGAAGAATTGTGTAAATTCAGCAAAATTCAACTGCTCCACTTCTGTCAAAGTTTTAACCAATTCATACTGACAAAGGTACTCCGTTTATAAAACTGAACCTGTTAACAGCAGCAAAAAAAAAAAGTGTATCTCATCATTTCTCTTAAGAAATGTGTTCCATTTGGGATATGGGGATATATGTATACGTATAGCTGATTCACTTTGTTATACGGCAGAAACTAACACAACAATGTAAAACAATTATACTCCAATAAAGATGTTAAAAAAAAAAAAGAAATGTGTTCCATTTAATAATTATTATCAATGCCAAATTGGGCTTAATTGTCTTTAAAGCATCTATTGATGAGGAAAGACTAGTACAGTATAGTAGTGCAGGGGAGCAGAATTTGCCACTCCAAAGTAAGACTCTGGCATAAGGATTATTTTAGGCTGGTTATTTTCAAGAAATATCAAAGGAGAAGCTCTGAAAACCAAGTAGAAGTTACCCTTTTGTAAGAGACATTTACATTTAAAAGGGAAGTCTCCGTTTGTAAGGGTGTCTCCCTCTCTGTACCAAGAAGAGGAAGATGACTAATTCTCTAGAATCTCTTATCAGTGGTGAAGGCAAGACTTAAATCTGCATAACAACCTTACCCTTGTTTATTGTGCTTTGCCCGCAAACCTCCCACATCTGGTTCCTCCATCCCATAACATCCTCTTTTGTCTTTAGCTGGAGATGATAGGTGGTAGCTTGGATCATTCTGAGGAGTTAGTTTTCCTGGGTATCTCCCATGTTTATGGAAGGCATACATGTCATTAAACTTGTTTGTTTTTCTCCTGTTAATATTTTAATATAGAGAGAGTCTCAGCCAGGAATCTAGAAGGGTAGAGGGACAATTATTTTTCTTCCTGTACAGTAGCAGAAAGAGTTATGAAAAACAAAGCAGGAATTTGGGGGATTTAGATACAGATCCAGATCTTTAACTAGTCTGGTGAACTTTGATAAATCATTTCTCTTCCTTCAGTCTTAGTTCTCATATCTTTGAATTGAGGAGACCTTTATTGTATGGCGGAATACTGCATACTTAAAAAAAAAAGATTAGTTCTAATGCCAAACAAGTGAACATCATATGCACGTGTAGGGGAGGAGAAAATTAGTTTTCCTACTACCCTCCTATGTTCTCCAGCTGAGATCCTATAAATTGGACTAACAAAAGACAGATCGACAAGAGAAAAGCATACACATTTATGTAATAGACATTTTTATGACACTGGAGCCTTCATAAGGAAAAGAGGACCAGAAGAAACAGTTAAACCTAAACTTCTTTATATTTGGCTTAGTGACGAATGGAAAGTCATAGAAAAATGTGACAGGACAAAAGAGCATGAGCTAAGGATAGTAAATTGGCAGAAACTTAGCAAGGCCTATTCATCTGGATTCCTATTGCCCTAACCTCTATCTTCGGAAATAAAGATGCTCATCTCCTCCAGGTACAGGGAGCACATCTCTCACAAGTGGCTCCTGCTTCAGGGGCAAAGTGGGAGGTCAGGGTCCTTCCTTCACCTGCCATTTCTCACATTCCTTCAGTTAAAAATATTTAATATGCCAAGGTGCCACATTTTGGGAGAGCATGTTCCAAACCCCATCACACTTGAGTATAAATATATAAAATTTGGCAAATTATGGTCTGAAAGTTGTGGAAGAAAAATCAAAATGGAGTCAGTGTTGCTAAGAGAGCTCTCTAAAATGGACCCAGGAAGCCACTGAAGAAGTATGGCTTATGCACATTTCAGCCTGGATGGAATCTGACCTTTTGACCACTTATTGTGTGCTAAGAAAGGCATCTAGAACATTTGCCAGAAACTCAAGATACTTATTGGACCATTACCCTAAAATAACTTGTGATTCTTTAAGGACAAATATTTCCTGACTTGAATCAGAGTTAATCACAGTTCTTGACAGACAACTTTAACAACCTTGTAGCTTTTGTTTTTTATCAGCCCCTGACTCTTTCTCCTCCCTGGAACACTCTCAGTTTTACCCACGTTTGTGTCTCCCAAATTGCAATTCCTAAGAACCCAAACAAACTCATACCTTATTTGCAGCCTTCTGCTTTGTTTCTTTTGTTATTTTTTTGGTTTTTTTTGGTCAACAAAGTGCCATAATTTTCCGATATTGGACCTGAGGTATGAAGGTGGATAGAAAGTATCCTGTATTTCTTGCAATCTAGCAGTACCATCTAGTTGAGAGAACATCAGACTGCCAATAACATCTATCCTAGATAGCAGTACTTTAAAAACAATAACAACAACAAAAAACTCAGAATCTCCAGCTTCCATTGGATAGTCCTCAACTTTAAAAGCTGAAAAAGATCTACTATTAGCCAATCTTAATGACTAAAACATCCTTTCACAGCTGTCAATAGTGATGATAATAAAAACACACCAAATCTGTTCCTTAAACCTTCATAAGTTTTCTGGATGTTTCTGGGTTTTGCTTTATTTTTCAGCCGGTAGTGTATGTCCTTCCCTTATTGTTCACTTAGTGATATCTTCTTCAGACTTCAATGTATAACTTAGAAGATTTTGTTTGAAGTTTTGTCTAATGCTCATCTTCATCAGAATTAGTCCTCTCTCTTTGTTTCTGTTAAAAATTCTCTATATTTCAAGTGTTTTTTATTTAATTCTGCCTTGTTGAACAGTAAGCTATTTAAATATTTATTACTGACTATTGTAAGCCTTTTGTGAGGCAGGACCATGCTGTATTAACTTATCACCTCTGGGCCCAGCAGAGTACTGAACTTCAATTAGTTGCACAATAAATTCTTGCTGAATTTGAATGATATTCCAAAGCCCAGCTGACCTCAAAAATGAACTAAAAATGTGATAAGACTATATACTGTGTGTATATATATATATATATATATATATATATATATATATATATATAGCACCTTCCTGTTCTCTCTTTTCTCTGAAGACGGGGTGAAATGTATTTATCTTTGATATCTGTATTTTTTTTTTTCAGTCAATTCAGTCTCATTTTAGTCATAGGGTTGCTGTTAATGATACTCAAAAATAATAATAATAATAATCAGGAATTCTATAAGCTTGACTCTCTCCAAGAAACTCAGAGTAGGTTCAGTTTCATCATTCCCTAGAACATCTTCTTTCTTATAAAATAAGAAATGAGCTTCAAAGACATTAAGCAGTTAGTTCACAAAACCCATGAGACAAGAAGCTTGATCTGCTTTTTCATGGGTCTAGGCCAATGTCCTACATATTAAAGCAGAATGCTAAAACTGCCATTATAGCTCCACAATTAGTTCCCTCAAACTTAAAGTTTATGCAGCCAATAGCTGACTTGAATTGTAACATTTAATTAAGAACCAGAGAAATCCACTTAGGTATAAAAAGATGTTTCCAAATATACACAAAAATGTGCCTTCCCTAGAATGCTGCAGTGTCTCTGCAAATTTTCAAATGAATTCCTCTGCCTATATTCTGCAATGATTTGGATTTTTCTTTTTTAATGCTTTGCACGGATCCAGAAAAAATTATTATTTCCAGTTTGCACATATTTATTGCCTGAGAACACAACTCTAATCCAAGGTAACTGGTGCAGTAGCATTAGTCAGTGGACCCATGGTTGCTTTCTGTCCTTGGCCATCAGCCCTATAAAACTCTGATTTTCAAAAAAACACAAAATACCATGCAGCTTTGTCACGCTCATATGGCTTTACTTTTCATGCCTGAAGCAAGAACTCCATTAGGATTTTTTCCTGGGAGAAGGCCTATTCTGTGTGCTTGCACCACTAGACCATTTGATTTTTGTTATACTGCTCTACCATTTTCACTACAAATAAAATCAAACTTTTGGTCTGATACATTTGAGTTTCCCAGGGCCTGAGAGGAAATATTATTTTAAAGAATGTACAGATTGCTATGCTCATGAAGGCAATCCTCCAATACCGTCTATCAAAGAAGAGCTAAAAGGCACAGGTAGAAGGATTTCAAAATCCAATCAAGGTACAAAGCAAGGAAGGTAGCCCATGATTTTTCCTTAAAGGTTTTCCCTGAAAAACTGGGAAAGAAAGCATTCATCAGTGATTAAGAGATTAAGGGCAATGCATCACGACCAATTCCACTGGGGGAGTTGGGAAGACTGGTCTCTATTTCAGATTAATTTGTTATTTATTAGTAGTCCTTTGATGTTATTGGTATCACAAAGCAAATGAAACAAATGCAAAATTTCCATAAGACATTATTTTGGAGATTGCACATAAGTAACTACATTTTCTCCGAAAATATTTAAGTTTCCTGATGTTAACATCTCCTAGCAAAATGCCATTTCCCTTGGAACTTAAAGCGAAATAGTTGTTCCCAGTAATGCTAATGGACTGCTGAAAGAACTGTTGGTCTTTTTGCCAATTCTGGAGGATACTTTTCCTTCTGAACGTCAGCCAACGATTCGGGTACAACTCTTTAAAAAGGTGACAACAAAGCACATCTTGTTACCAATATAACCTCACATTTCAGAACCTAAGCCTCTGTCTTGTGAATATGTTTCTCCATTTGCATACAAAGAAGCAGCAGCAAATTTAACACCCATTTCAATGGCTTTCCCATCCACAGTCATGTTTCTGTATCTCATTTTCTTTTGAGAGAGACCCTTTAACCATCTCATTAATAAAAGCCATTCATTATATTTTTATTACCAGGTTTCAAAAAGTATACACGTAATCACCTATATGACTCACTTTGACTCGCTTGATATTTAATAGCTCTTTTCATGGAATAAGATGAAAATGGGGGAGTTTAAAAGCTGTTATTTTCCACAGGAAATCATACCTCCCTGGGAGGACTTCCCTCTTAGTGGCTTGTTCTGTATGGCATTAGCATGAACTGTAGTTTCCTTTAAACTTCTTCAACGCAATGTGCCTGAAGGGCCGAAAGGCCACCATCTTTCTAACTATGCCCGTGACATCCAGAGCAGTTAAGTTCCTTGGCACTTCCACTAAACAAAGTCAAGTTTTCATTCTCTTGCTCTTGTTGTGTGCATGTTTTTGCTTCTGGATTGTTGCTTGTTTCACCACTACTGTGTTTACTGCCTCATATATTCTTGATGATTTCATAGTATTTGTACTGTCTTATGTTCCTCGCGTCCCTGAATGTTGGGGTAAAATGCTTCTTATGGAAATCTCACTCCTCATCGAAAACTCTCACTTTGATACAAGAGTTGGGTTGTCTGCCTGAAAAAAAATAGCTTAGGCTTCAAAGATGTTCTTTAGAGCATATTGCTCTCCAAACAGGAAAAAGAAAATTGTATGTTTGGCGGTGCTTATGAGGACATGGTTGGTGGCACTATTTTCTCCAAGCAAGTATTGAATGGATGCCCCAGGATAAAATTAGGATTGCAGGGCTTGGCGCTGTGAATCATGAAACAAAATAACCAAGACCCTATGCTTCCAACCAATTTATAAATCCACAGATCCTTTGGAGGGGAGCAGTACCATTTACCTCCTGTTACTTCAATTTGGCAAAAGTAGCTCTCTCTTAGCTGGATTGTATATTATGTTGTATTGTGTGGTAACAGTAAATAGCTAGAATTATAATGGCACCTGTTTCTAAAGAGCCTAATGGATTTTATCATTTTCATCCATTTTTAAAAAATCTTTTCTTCATTGTCATACATTTTCCACAGAGCACTAACGTGATTTTAAGTTTACTCATGTGGAAATTTGTCACAAAAAGAAAAACTGTGAGGCTTCTAATAATGCTAATAATAAAACCTAAAAGTGACTGTCTTTTATTTGTCAACACTTACATACATGATCATTAATCCTAAAACTCTGAAAGGACGTTATTAGCTGCTTATACTTAGGAGGGAATGGAAATTCAGAGAGGACAAATAATTTGGCCAAAGACAGGCTACTGTCTAATGGTAGAGCCGGAATTCGAACCAAAGTCCTTTTAATTCCAAAGACCATATTTTTTCTACTCATAGCCCATCTCCTACCCCAACGTGCTAATAAATATTATTTAACTATCTCTCCAGATGAAAAAGTCCTGATTGTATTGATATATAGCATTTGCGTATTTCTCTGCTGTAAATACCCCCACCATGACCAATTTTAAGCTACTGAACATGGAGCTGGGAAGAGATGCTATCAATTGGCTCTTGGGATTTGGTACTGGCTGACTCCAGCACAAACTGGATCGCAATTCGAACTTTTTTCCTTTCATATTTCTGATATGATTTTGGGTCCCTTTGCTCTAGCTCTTCCAGCTTTGGTAACCAAGAATGGATTCAACTGGTCCACTGAAATTAGTAACACTTTCCAGGAACACTATCAATTACAGAGCTGCTTCTGCTTTATGAGAAAGGCAATCAGATATAGGAGAAAGCACACCAGGCGAGAATTGAGAATATGTGATACTCAGTTTAAGTTCCAAACTTGCCACTCGGTTGACTGAATGTGGGGAAGGTAGTAGAAAACACTTGCCTTGCTAAGCCTTGGCTTTACGATCATGAAAAGTGAAATATAGTAAGCACCCTAGCTTACTTGCCTTCAAAGTGAGTAACATAAAACATGATCCACCTTTGAGTATCTTATAAATAATAACGTGATAAAGGTATACAGTATAATTGGTATCAATGCTATTCTTTTTTCCTTTGAATTAGTCTGCCACACACTCCATGCCCTTTCACATACCAACTATTTAATTTCATCTACATAAAAATGAGACTAAATTAGAAACGATGCAGATTCTACAGACCAAATAATAAAATAGAAGTGACTGTTTTCAACCACCAAAGACATATTCTTTCACTTTTTTCAGCTCCTTTAAGCCAATACTTGAAAAATAATGTAATCACAAGAGCTATTAGCGCACTTTCTAACATTGTGCATATTAAACCCACTACAATGGAACACACATTACTTTTTTTTTTTTTTCCTGTAGGGTATTTTATATTATTTTATTTTATTTTTTTACATTTTTACTGGAGTATAATTGCTTCACAATGGTGTGTTACTTTCTGCTGTATAACAAAGTGAATCAGCTATACATAAACATATATCCCAATATCTCTTCCCTCTTGCGTCTCTCTCTCCCACCCTCCCTATCCCACCCCTCTGGGTGGACACAAAGCACCGAGCTGATCTCCCTGTGCTATGTGGCTGCTTCCCACTAGCTATCTCTTTTACATTTGGTAGTGTATATATGCCCATGCCACTCTCTCACTTCGTCCCAGCTTACCCTTCCCCCTCCCTGTGTCCTAAAGTCCATTCTTTATGTCTGCGTCTTTATTCCTGTCCTGCCCATAGGTTCTTCAGAACCTTTTTTTTTTTTAGATTCCATATATACGCGTTAGCATATGGTTATTTGTTTTTCTCTTTCTGACTTCACTCTGTATGACAGACTCTAGGTCCATCCACCTCACTACAAATAACTCAATTTCGTTTCTGTTTATGGCTGAGTAATATTACATTGTATATATGTGCCACATCTTCTTTAACCATTCATCTGTCGATGGAAACTTAGGTTGCTTCCATGTCCTGGCTACTATAAATAGAGCTGCAGTGGACATTGGATTACATGACTCTTTTTGAATTATGGTTTTCTCAGGGTATATGCCAGTAGTGGGATGGCTGGGTCATATGGTAGTTCTATTGCTAGTTTTTTAAGGAACCTCCATACTGTTCTCCACAGTGGCTGTATCAATTTACATTCCCACCAACAGTGCAAGAGGGTTCCCTTTTCTCCACACGCTCTCCAGCATTTGTTGTTTGTAGATTTTTTGATGATGGCCATTCTGACTGCTGTAAGGTGATACCTCATTGTACCTTTGATTTGAATTTCTCTAATGATTAGTGATGTTGAGCAGCCTTTCATGTGTTTGTTGGCAATCTGTATATCTTCTTTGCAGAAATATCTATTTAGATCTTCTGCTCATCTTTGGGTTGGGTTGTTTGTTTTTTTGATATTGAGCTGCATGAGCTACCTGTATATCCTGGAGATTTATCCTTTGTAAGTTGCTTCGTTTGCAAATATTTTTCTCCCATGCTAAGAGTTGTCTTTTCGTCTTGTTTATGGTTTCCTTTGTTGTGCAAAACCTTTTAAGTTCCATTAGGGCTATTATTTTATTTTTGTTTTTATTTCCATTACTCTAGGAGGTGGGTCAGAAAGGATCTTGCTGTGCTGTATGGCATAGAGTGTTCTGCCTATGTTTTCCTATAACAGTTTTATAGTGTCTGGCCTTACATTTAGGTATTTAATCCATTTTGAGTTTATTTTTGTGTATGGTGTTAGGGAGTGTTCTAATTTCATTCTTTTACATGTAGCTGTCCAGTTTTCCTAGCACCACTTATTGAAGAGGCTGTCTTGTCTCCATTGTATATTCTTGCCTCCTTTATCAAACATAAGGTGACCATATGTGTGTGGTTTATCTCTGGGCTTTCTATCCTGTTCCATTGATCTATATTTCTGTTTTTGTGCCAGTACCACACTGTCTTGATTACTGTAGCTTTGTATTATAGTGTGAAGTCAGGGAACCTGATTCCACCAGCTCCGTTTTTCTTTCTCAAGATTGCTTTGGGTATTCGGGGTCTTTTGTGTTTCCATGCAAACTGTAAATTTTTTGTTCTAATTCTGTGAAAAATGCCATTGGTAGTTTGACAGGGATTGCATTGAATCTGTAGATCGCTTTGGGTACTATAGTCATTTTCACAATATTGATTCTTCCAATCCAAGAACAATGGTATATCTCTCCACATGTTTGTATCATCTTTAATTTCTTTCATCAGTGTCTTATAGTTTTCTGCATACAGGGCTTTTGTCTCCCTAGGTAGGTTTATTCCTAGGTATTTTATTCTTCTTGTTGCAATGGTAAATGGGAGTGTTTCCTCAATTTCTCTTTCAGATGTTTCATCATTAGTTTATAGGAATGCCAGAGATTTCTGTGCATTAATTTTGTATCCTGCTACTTTACCAAATTCATTGATTAGCTCTAGTAATTTTCTGGTAGCCTCTTTAGGATTCTCTATGTAGAGCATCATGCCATCTGCAAAGAGTGAAAGTTTTACTTCTTCTTTTCCAATCTGGATTCCTTTTATTCCTTTTTCTTCTCTGATTGCTGTGGCTAAAACTTCCAAAACTATGTTGAATAAGAGTAGTGAGAGTGGGCAACATTGTCTTGTTCCTGATCTTAGAGGAAATGGTTTCAGTTTTTCACCATTGAGAACGATGTTGGCTGTGGGTTTGTCATATATGGCCTTTATTATGTTGAGGTAAGTTCCCTCTATGCCTACTTTCTGCAGAGTTTTTATCAAAAATCGGTGTTGAATTTTGTCGAAAGCTTTTCCTGCATCTATTGAGATGATCATATGGTATTTCTCCTTCAATTTGTTAATATGGTTTATCACATTGATTGATTTGCGTATATTGAAGAATCTTTACATTCCTGGGATAAACCCCACTTGATCATGGTGTATGATCCTTTTAACGTGTTGTTGGATTCTGTTTGCTACTATTTTGTTGAGGATTTTTGCATCTATGTTCACCAGTTATATTGGTCTGTAGTTTTCTTTTTTTGTGACATCTTTGTCTGGTTTTGTTATCAGGGTGATGGTGGCCTTGTAGAATGAGTTTGGAAGTGTACTTCCCTCTGCTATATTTTGGAAGAGCTTGAGAAGGATAGGTGTTAGCTCTTCTCTAAATGTTTGATAGAATTCGCCTGTGAAGCCATCTGGTCCTGGGCTTTTGTTTGTTGGAAGATTTTTAATCACAGTTTCAATTTCAGTGTGTGTGATTGGTCTGTTTATATTTTCTATTTCTTGCTGTCTCAGTCTCGGGAGGTTGTGCTTTTTAAAGAATGTGTCCATTTCTTCCAGGTTGTCCATTTTATTGGCATATAGTTCCTTGTAGTAATCTCCCATGATCCTTTGTATTTCTGCAATGTCAGTTACTTCTCCTTTTTCATTTCTAATTCTATTGATTTGAGTCCTCTCCCTTTTTTTCTTGATGTGTCTGACTAGTGGTTTATTAGTTTTGTTTATCTTCTCAAGAACCAACTTTTAGTTTTATTGATCTTAGCTCTTATTTCTTTCATTTCTTTTTCATTTATTTCTGATCTGATTTTTATGATTTCTTTCGTTCTGCTAACTTTGGGTTTTTTTTTGTTCTTCTTTCTCTAATTGCTTTACGTGTAAGGTTAGGGTGTTTGTTTGAGATGTTTCTTGTTTCTTGAGGTAGGATTGTATTGCTATAAACTGCCCTCTTACAACTGCTTTCGCTGCATCCCATAGGTTTTGGGTCATTGTGTTTTCATTGACATTTGTTTCTAGGTATTTTTTGATTTCCTCTTTGATTTCTTCAATGATCTCTTGGTTATTTAGTAGTGTATTGTTTAGCCTCTTTGTGCTTGTATTTTTTACAGACTTTTTCCTGTAATTGATACCTAGTCTCATAGTGTTGTGGTCAGAAAAGATACTTGATACAATTTCAATTTTCTTAAATTTACCAAGGCTTGATTTGTGACCCAAGATATGATCTATCCTGGAGAATGTTCCATGAGAACTTGAGAAAAATGTGTATTCTGTTGTTTTTGGATGGAATGTCCTATAAATATCAATTAAGTCCATCTTGTTTAATGTATCATTTAAAGCTTGTGTCTCCTTATTTATTTTCAGTTTGGATGATCTGTCCATTGGTGAAAGTGGGGTGTTAAAGTCCCCCACTATGACTGTGTTACTGTTGATTTCCTCTTTTATGGCTGTTAGCATTTACCTTAAGTACTGAGGTGCTCCTATGTTGGGTGCATAAATATTTACAATTGTTATATCTGCTTCTTGGATTGATCTCTTGATCATTATGTAGTGTTCTTCTTTGTCTCTTGTAATAGTCTTTATTTTAATGTCTATTTTGTCTGATATGAGAATTGCTACTCCAGCTTTCTTTTGATTTCCATTTGCATGGAATATCTTTTTTCATCCCCTTATTTTCAGTCTGTATGTGTCCCTAGGTTTGAAGTGGGTCTCTTGTAGACAGCATATATATGGGTCTTGTTTGGAACACACATTTCTATGACCAAGTTGGAGCAGAAGGGAAGGTCATTAACAGTGGAAATAGCATGAAATGCCAGGAAAAATGAGCACAAAAACGTCCTTTTGTACTTTTGTTTAACATACATGTTGCTTTTGTACTTTTGATCCCTTTAAATACATCCAGTTAATCCATAATGAAGGGGTAACTGAAATAAAAGGCATTCTATGCATTTGCAGTCTGCCTTCAGACTTTTTTCAAGTTAGGCTTATTTCTTCTTTTTAATCACTTTTTATCAGTATAATCTCTGCTCATCAGCAAAAGTCATATGTGTGTGTGTGTGTGTGTGTGTGTGTGTTTCCTGTTTTGGCTGCCAGTTCCCATTCAGCCATTTGGATTCGGCAGCTTGGTTTTGCTCTATCATCCAAAGTTTAGACCCTTCATCTCTTTACAAAATGGCTTTCATTGCCTAGCCCTGTGCACATTATACAACTTCTATCTATCTGTCCAGAAAGGGAGATAAGACATCTGCCCTGACCTTCTGAACATGAGCAGGCTGGAGATGGGAACCCAGTTGGAAAAATCTCAGACTATGAGAAAGGAGCAAAGTTACCAAGGCTTGTTACCAACAGAGTGTAAACAAGACACTCCCTTTGTGATACTCAAGTGCAATCATAGGAGTGTGAGCACCTGCAAAAATCATGCCATGAACATTAGCCCCTTTCTGGATTGTGATGCTATATTATGCCAGGCTCCCTGTTGAAGTTGGATTTTCTCCCCCACATACAAACTCCAAATTTCCTGACAATTTGTTAGTTGTGAATAGCTCTAGTGGCACTGCTCCCAGGATTTCTCTTGAGAGAATATTTTCCCCTCTCTCACAAGACCAGATGCAGTTACCAGACTTAGAGTGTGAAAGTCTGGCAAATGTCTGATTAGGTGGCTGGCTTAGCACTCAAACTAATCATCCACTGGGGCTTTGCTTTCGCCTTCAATAAAGGAAGATCCCAATTGCCCAATTTTTTTTTTTTAATTTTTCGTATTTCCAAGAAATAATGACTCTTGTTCTTTGTTTCAGGGAGAAAAAGGAACAGTGGTAATCAAGAATCAGAAAACATACACCATGACGATTACGACATCGCTTGAGAAATGAACAAGCTGAGATGTTTCTTTATCTTCTTGACTTAAAAATTTCTAATTTTCTCCTAAATTTTCTCCATAATCTTTGATAATTAATGTCCACTATATTATGTTTTTTATATAGGAAGGAATCCTGTATATTTAGCGCTCAGCACACATATCAAAAATACCTAGCGTATAACGGACACATAGTATGAATAAATCTCTAGGATACTGTATTAGTTTGCTAGGACAGCCGTAACAAAATACCAAAGAATTGGAGATTTAAACAACAGAAATTTACTTTCTTACAGGTCTGGAAGTTGGAACTTTGAGATCAAGGTGCTGGCAAGTTTAGTTTCTCCTGAGACCTCTCTCCACGCCTTGCAGACGACCACCTTCTCTTTTTGTCCTCACATGGACTTTTCTTTGAGCACATGTACCTCTGGTGTTTCTTCCTCTTCTAAGAAGGACATAGGTCCTATCAAATTAGGTTCCCACACCTATGACCTCATTTAATCTTAATTACCTCTTTAAAGGCCTATCTCCAATGATAGCTACACTGGGTATTAGGGTTAACATGAATTTGGGGTGAACACAAATCAGTCCATAAAGGGAACTTTCTCAAAATATGTCCTACAGACATGCTGATTATTGTTCAAATTCAGGTTCCTGGATGGAAATCAACATATATTGAATCAAAATTTCCAGTGTAAAGCTTGGAATGTGAAATGTTAATAAAAACAGAAAGAGTGATTCTTTTGCACAATAAAAATGGAAATTGCTATTATAGGAGTAATATCTGGGTCAATTGGGTCCAGAGAGCAGCTTATACATTTACTCTTCTGGCTCAGGCGTCACACTGTCTCTTTATTTTCATTCCATCTCTTCATTCAACACTTTTCTTCATTGTACCATTTTTGCCTCTATACAGTTCTTCAAGCTCTTCTATTCCCTCACAGCTGAATACATTATTTGTTTAAAGTGTGATTCAAAGAAATAGAAAGGTCAAAGAAAGGATTGTGACTTTTTTTTTTTACTTTTATGTGTATTTCCCATTCAATGAAATTAATTAAGGATTTTAATTCCTTTGAGTTGGATTTGGTATCTCCGTAGTATTATAGATAAAATCTAGTATAATAACATGAATTTATATGAAAGATTTCAGTTGTTTTTTTTCTTTTTTACACAAGAAATTCTGTGACAGAAAGTAACACCAAGAACAGTTAAAAACACACATGCATTAACAATACTATCTTTGTCTCAAATTAAAAAAAGAAAAAGACAATCAGTTACAGAGACCATAGAACCACATTGCTATATACTTCTTTGATTACTTTTTCATTCATAACAGAAGTAGTTAGGGAATGAAAAAAAATTACTTAGGATTTTTTCAAACGGATTATGAAGACAGGTTCTATGTCAAAGTTTCTTGTTGAAATTAAACTTTTAGTTACTATGAAGTAAATTCTTACTATGTATGTGATTCTGTGCTGCTCACTGCCATATATCATATTGTAGTTAATTTTTAAGCTAACCTAACAGGAAAGAATTGTTATTACTCTTATTTTGTGGATTAGGAAAAAAAAAGTCAAGAATCTATTTTAAAAAAATCCTGGAACTAATGATTGAGCATAGAAGCAACACGATATAAGGTCAATATGCAAAAATTAGCTGCTTCCCTACAAACTGGAAATAAACAACTGGAACTTCAAATTAAAAAATATATATATACTATTTACAATAGCACAAAAAATGAAATACACAGTCATAAATCAAACAAAAGATGTACAGAATCTGTATGTGGAAAATTACAAAACTGATAAAATAAACCAAAGAAAATCTAAATAAATGAAGAGATTTTTTACATTTGGGAATGGATTGGAAGACTCAATATTGCCAAATGTCAATTATTCTTAAAGATCTATAGACTTAATGACCTATTGCAATTTCAATGAAATTCTCAGCAAGCCATTTTGTATACGGCAATCCAATTCTAAAATTCGTATGGAAAGGCAAAAGACAAAGGATAGCTAACACAATACTGAAGAAGAAAAACAAAGTTAGATGACTCACCCTATACAATTTCAAAATGTATTGTAAAGCTACAATAATTAAGACAGCAGGGTAATGGTAAATAATAGACATATATCAATGAGACAGCATAGAGAGTCCTATCTTTGACGAAGAACTAAATGTACTTTAATAGAGAAAATACACATTTTCAACAAATGATTCTGGAACAACTGGATGTCAATATGCAAAAAAAAAAAAAAAATGAACCTAGACAGAGACCTCATAACTTTCACAAAAATTAACGCTAAAAGAATATAAAGCAAAATATAAGGGCAAAAATTCTAGAAGGAAACAAAGAAAATTGATGTGGCTTTCAATTTGGTGATGAATTTTTAAGTATAACAAAAATCACGAACTAGGGAAAAAATGCTAAGTTGTACATTATTAAAACTAAATCATCATGCTCTGTGAAGGATACTATTAACAGAAGGATATGATTAGCCACAGACTGGGAGAAAATATTTGTAAAATGCATATTTAATAAGGGGCTTGTATCCAAAATATACAAAGAAGTCTTAAAAGTCAAGAATAACAAACAAATCATTCAAAATGCAGACAAAAGATGTGAACAGATAACTCACCAAAGAAGGTATGTAGATGTAAACTAAGCATGCGAAAATATACACAGTATTTCCCATCATGGAAATACAAATTAAAACTACAATGAGCTATTTTTATGTGCCTATTAAAATTGCTAAAATAAAAAAATACTGACAATACCAATCACTAGCAAGGACACAAACCAACAAGAACTCTCATTCACTGCTTTCAAAATAATATATCCCTTTTCTAAGATAGTTTTGCAATCTTTTTACAAAGCTAAACTAGTTCTATACAATCTACTTATCACATACCCAGATATTTAATGA
Source organism: Delphinus delphis (assembly GCF_949987515.2). Classification (NCBI taxonomy): domain Eukaryota; kingdom Metazoa; phylum Chordata; class Mammalia; order Artiodactyla; family Delphinidae; genus Delphinus; species Delphinus delphis. The sequence continues at coordinate 59,751,530 of NC_082688.1, forward strand.
ACTGATTTGAAAACATATATGCACATAAAACCTGCACAAAAAGTGTTTATAGCAGTTTTATTCATAACAGCCCCAAACTGAAGCAACCACATGTCCTTCAATAGGTAAATGGATAAGCAAACTGTGGGAGGTCCATATGAGGGAATATTTCAGCAGTAAAAAGGAATGAGCCATCAAGCCATATAAAGACATGGATAAATGCATATTGCTAAGTGAAGGAAGCCAGTATGAAAAGGTTACAAGCAAAGCAATAGAGATGGTAAACAGATCAGTGGTTGTCACGGGGTTTCTGTTAAGGGAGAGGGGGTTAGGCAGAGCGTGTAATAGAACTTTAGGGCAGTGAAACTGTACAGTAATATTGTAATAGTGGATATATGACAATATGCATTTGTCAATATCCATGGACATTTATTTAAAAAGTGAACCTTAACTTGTGAAAATTAAAAAACTATATATATATATATATATATATATATATATATATATATATATATATAGTCATGGTCATGGGATACCAGAATGGAGTGCAGACTGTGAAAAAAAAATCTAACTGCATTACAAATTATGAAACAGCCTTGTTGGAGGGGGTGGGGGGAGGGGGAAGGTGCTGACCTAAGTAACTTTGGAAATGAATGTAGTCTCTAAGACTAAAGGCAAAAAAAGAAACAGCACATAAACATTGTACTATAATTGATAAAGTTGTTTCCCACAGGTGGATGGGTTAGCAATTCACAAACCACAATACTTGTATAATGGAATCGAGCAATTAATTAACTAGATGGAGAATAGTGACAGCCAGATCACTCACCATTTGGGTAGAACTTTATAGATAAGAAAGGGCAAGAGGTTAGAATGATCCATGTGGTGATGTATTAGAGATAGAGATATCCATATGAACTCATGTTAGCTTAATATAAGATGCAGATAAATACATATAAAATATTTCACAATAAGCATGTTTAGCACCCAAATCTTGATTTCAAATGTCATTCTCCAGTAAAAGAAAGCAGGACTGCTTAGAGAAATTGATGATTGTAAGACTGGGCCAGGAAATACAAAAGATGATCCAAGAGCAACTGTGAGTGCCAAAAAAGAAAGTGTTAAAAAAGATCCACAGGGGCTTCCCTGGTGGCGCAGCGGTTGGGAGTCCGCCTGCCGATGCAGAGGACATGGGTTCGTGCCCCGGTCCGGGAAGATCCCACATGCCGCGGAGCGGCTGGGTCCGTGAGCCATGGCCGCTGAGCCTGCGCGTCTGGAGCCTGTGCTCCGCAACGGGAGAGGCCACAACAGTGAGAGGCCCGCGTACCGCAAAAAAAAAAAAAAAAAAAGATCCACAGTAATAGGAATATGTCAAAGGGACACAGGAGCCAACTGAAAAAACTTTCACAGCTGAAATAATTTGAGCCACACAATAAATATCCATGTATCCGTACTGATATGAATAAATTATTAAATAAATAAATAAAGGAAAAGAGACAAATTTTTCATGCAGAAGAATGTCAGATAATTTATTAAGATAATCCACTCTTGAGGTAATAGAGCATAGATTTACTCTCCTTAAGTTTAGGTGATACATCCCTACAAAGAGTACAGTAGAAAGGAGGAAAATGGAATAACTTTACAGTGGAGAAACTTGACAAACACTGCTTTAGCCAGGTGATCGAGATTCACATCAACAGTTACAACTGATATTGATAGTATGTACCCTTGATATGATGGGATGAAAATGGCACTTTACTTCCTCCCCAATCCCATGAACCTAGACTAACATGAGAAAAACATTAGACAAATACCAACTGAGAGACATTTTGCCAAATATGTGCCTAGTATTCCTCAAAATTGTAAAGGTCATCAAAAATAAAGAAAGTCTGAAGAACAGTTACAGCCAAGAGAGCCTATAAGACAGGACAACTAAATGTGGTATCCTGGATGGGACTGTGGGATAGAGAAAGGGCATTAAGGAAAAATTACAGAAATCCAAATAGGTATGCACTTTAGCCAATAAGAAGAAGAAAACAAAAACAAACAAACAAAAAAACCCACAAAAAACCTCAAGTCACAAAATATTTATGTGATTTGCAAAAAACCACAAATCTGGAAAATGGCAGCATATTGGTTGGAGGTCAGTTCCTCTGACTTTGAGTCCAGAGCTCTTTCTACTATGAGAGAAGAGGCCTCATCACTCTGCATTCCACAGCCTCAGACTTCCACGTCATTGACGGTGGCCAATAGTCAAGGAACTAAAAGGTTTCCTGTTGGCAAGAGCCAGATGTTTTTTTCAGCTAGATTCTATTAACTTTATCCTCCACTCATTTTTGTGATGGTTTTATGATAAAGTAGGTGTGAAACATTCTATTGGGTTTGGATGAGTTTTGAAAGATTTTTCAATTGCTGATTTTATTAAAATATACGTTAATACTTTTGCAATTTTAATGAACTAATAACTTTTAAAATCAGCATAGCTTGAAAATGGAATGAAAGAGAACTTCCAGTCATTCTTAGTAAAGGGTAAAGTGTACATAAAATACTGTGATATTGATAACCCTCTTTATAAGCATCAAATAAATATTCTACAGAGTGAAACGTTACCTAGTGTGAGTTGTCACAAATTGTGCCAGATCTTGTATTCAGGAGCCCATTATAGGTGTTTCAGATATCCACCACAATTGCAGGTATTCAAATGGCCAACTCAACTCTGCCCTAAGTTTACTGGACTGAATTATGGCACCAGAAGGTATTTGGGTCCTCTCACTAGCCTACTTATACACCGTTCGATAACATGGGCCATTTGGCTTCTTGCTCATCCCTGCAGGTTCCTTTGGTGGCCTGAGAATGTTTAGGTAACAATAATACTCACAGCAATGCAAAATAGCTCACAGTTTTTCAGTCCAAGCCCAACGCCGTGCCATTTCCAGAAAAAATAAATTACATAAAAATCAAAGAATGTGGCTTAATTATAGACCCTCTTTATGTACCTGTCTACTCAGGATGTTATTGGCTCAGTTTGGATCTCTGGAATTTCTAAAACTGACGGAGGAATAGTATTTTTAACCTTTTTAAAGTTTTGGGAACTATTGAAAAAAAAAAAAAAGAATGCACAATCACACTACATTTTAATTGACTTCCATGTTGTTTTCCCTGACCTTCTTAAAGCCATGGATGCCAAGGTACGGTTGTCCATCTTTGAGGTTATTCAGAAATCCTTCTGTACCAGATCTGATTTAGAGTAAAGAGTGGGCTCGTGTGAGTTCCTTGCATACCATGTACATTCAGCTAATGTTTCTGAACCAGAGTAGCAGAAAGAATTTGATGAGCTAAGTGAAAGTACACATGGTCTATATAGTATCAATCTGAAGCCATCTGAAATGTTGCAATATATCCACCATTTAAGACCTCCAATAACATGGGAACATTGCTTCCCTTAACCACTTTATGGAATACTTTCATTTTCCCCAGGAGTTTTGGAGAAATTTTACGTAGTCAAATAATTCAAGTTTCACTTCTATTCCTTTCCATAAATAAGAAGATGAGAGTAGAAGAAGGTAGGGTAGAAGAAGATGAGCATAGAAGAAGAAAGAATGAGAGAAACTGAATAAATTCCAAGTCTGTAAATTCATTCTCTAGATATATACTAAATGGATGTAATGAAGTTAACAAGCCATTGATGCAAACATTGAAATGGAAATAAAATGAAGATTTCCAGTGGATTATAGTACATATTCATTTCTACCAAGGGGAAAAACACAGTAAAACAAGGTTTGCTTCTTTTCTGAGTAATTGCAATACCTTACATTTATTTTTATTACTTAAGATGTATTTGTTGAAGAAGAGGACCCCTGAAGTTACATATGATTATTAACTATAAAACAAAAAAATATAGTAATTCTGAAGTATGCTTTTTTCTCATTTTTAAAATCTCTAGAAACAGAGTATTAAAAATGATTAAAAACAAATCTAAGCCCATGATGACAGCTTACTTACTAAAGCTTTTGGATTATGTTACATGCTCATTCATTTATTTTCCATAGCACTTACCACATTATATCATATAAATTTATTATTTACTGTTATGATTATAGTGGATTTTCATCAGTTTTGTTCATTGATATTCACAAGAGCCTAGACAGTGCTTTGAGCATAGAAGGCACCCAATAAATAGTTGATGAATAAATAAATTATTTCTTTCATCTATGTTTCAATTATGTGGGTGGCGTTGCTTGTGTTTAGGATAAAGGTGAGATATTATATAGATATACTGATTCCAGGATCTTTGTAAAATTAAAGTTTTGGAGTCTACATTAAACTTAACTATGCTTATCTAACAAATGGGAGATGACCAAGGACTTGGGGTCTTGTCATTTCTAGAATCATCTATCCAAAATATCATCCTTCATAACCTGTGCCTTGTTAATTGATTGCCTTCTGCATAAGTACTTTAAAATCCTCACATTTATGTTGGTCGTCCTGTGGAACAGGAAAAAAATATTCACCTTTACTGTCTACTCACATTATCTCTTGGGGTCAGATTAACTGATGATTTATTACAGGTTCCTGACAAAGGTTTTAATTCTGGCCTCAATGTCTCCATTAGAGTTATCTGATCTGTAACCTCTTCTCATTTTCATTGCCAACATCTTCATATCCTCATTATTTTTCATTTAAACTACTGTAAGTAGCCCTCTCATTTCTTGAGTACATATTTCAGTGGCCATTATATACCATACACTGCCCCCCGCCTCTCTCTCCTCCACCCGCAGTTTCATAGCCACTACGTCCCCATATATCTGCTACAAGCTAATCTTCTTGAACCACAGTACTCATCATAACTCTCTTCTGCTCACAGACCATCTGGAGAGAGAGGATTAACAGCAGGCTATACCTTTTCTCCATGGGAAGATGTTTTCAGGTATAACTTCTTCAGCTCTGTTTATTTGAAAATGCATCAACAGGGAACAGTGTTAATAGACTTCGTTGTCTATTAACTCTCATTGGCGAACTACATCTGTACTGGGAGGACTGAGTGAACATATAGATCCTGAAGACTTAACGAGACAAAAATTGTACAAAAAACGCTGGGAAATACAAGGCTTGGCTTCCCTGTGTGATGCTTGTAAAAAGCACGGCCCTTGAGGAGGCCTGTCAGCCACTCCTAGAGGCTCTCAGGTATGAGGCTTCCCTCCGCAAAGGTGGCTGCACCCACGCATGTGATCTCAACCCTTCTAATCAACCTGCCCCTTGTGGGGTGTGGGAAGCAGCGCCTGGACTACCATAAGAACTTTGAGGAAAACTTATTTAATGAAGTTATGCTGATATGCTCTCTTTCCCTTCTTTCCTCAAAGTTACATAAATGTGGTACAGGTTGTGGTCAGTTGTGCCCCATAAAGATGTGCCGTATAAAAAATGTCAATTTGAAAGATCAAGATCACTGCTCGATTTGTAGGGTAGATGTTGCAGCATCAACTCTCTCATTGCCTAGCTCTATAGCCTGGCACACACTACATCCAGCCCAACTTCAACTTTATTTCCCTTTCTCCTATAAAGCTAATGCCGATGTCTATACCTGAAAGTAAAATGCATTACAATCTGAGAATCACTATAGACTCCAAGCAACTTGTGGAGAGAATCAAAATCTCATACATTTTGTAACTCTCCCATCCCTTATATGCAGTACTTGACATATTTTAAGTTCTCAATTTTTTATGGGAATGAATTAGCCACAGAGAAATACCTTAGGACGGAATAATTCAAAGAACCCTGAGAAATATCAGGAAATCCTTAGTGAATGACTCCAGAGTATTAAACACGAAGAATAAGTCTAAATATAACCATATAGTGATAATTATGTAAAGTCCTAGAACTTTAGAGTACAAAAGAACTTCTCCATTTAATACTATCTAGCCTTCTACTTACTGTTGTCACCTTTAAAAATCCTGACCAGGAGACTGGTCATCTACTCTCTCCTTAACTTTTCAGATTATGAGTCAACCATAATTTAACTACTCATGAAATAACCTGTGTAACAGTTAGCTCTAATTTCTCTAATTTTCTTCCAGTTACTTTATCAATATTTGTCTCCTTAGGAATTTTTATCCATTGTTTCTTATTCTTTTTTTTTTTTTTTTTTTTCTGTAAAATACCCTCTTTCTCTTCCAGTTGATAATTCTGGAAATACTTTAGAGATAGTTTTAGTATTTTCTCCTATACTTCTCCTTTGAACAACATTAACTATAAGACATGATTTTCAGACTCCTCGCCATCTGGCTGCTTTTTTCTAAACTTGTTCTGGTTGAATATTATCCAGCTTAAATCTACTTCCAATCACCAATGTGAATGGAGATTTTCTTGTGGTTGTTGAAATTCAAATAATTATGTACAGACAATTTTCAGATCTCTGTCCTTTGCTCTTGGGCTTACCAGTGTTTTAAGGCTTAAAATGTTCTCTTAAGGGACCATCCTGTTTTACAGTTACCCTTCCCTCCAAGCCAATGCCCACTGCCAGTTCTGGAAAGGAAAAATGGTGCTGGCAAGCTTCCATTAGTTTCCAGCTTAAGGCTGTGTCTGACTATTTGATATGAACTGATCTGATCTAAGTAGACAAGCCATTGCAGCTATTCTGAGGGCTTTACTCTTCCAGATGGCAAATTCACTCTTGGCCTCGTACACGGGGACTGCACTAAAAGAGATGGTAATACATGGTAATATTCCTCTTGAATCCAAATGTGCATTGGCAGGAATGAAATCCTGAGGCCACCCTCAGGCTTTTTCTTTTCTTTCTTTCTTCATTATTTTTTTTTTTTTTTTTTTTTTTTTCTAGAGCATCCAGGCAGGAGGCACTCCAGAATCTACCATGCCACTACATTGCCACATGCTTGAGTGCATAGATCAAGACTGAAGATTAGAATTTTAATTCTGGCCTTGCTACTAATTATGTGATTTGGATTAAATACAGTGCCCTGCAACCAACAAACGTCTCCCTTGCCTCAATTGCTTTATCTATGAAATTCAAAGATCCTTTCCAGCTGTAAATCTCTGTGTCTGTCTTAATCATTTTGTGACTTGTTTAAGGTTGGTTTCTCTCACTTTGAGGATGTGTACTTAGCAAATGCAGTCATTCTGAAACCAATTAAAATGGGAGTGTTTGCACTGACTCCTAAAGGAGATGCATTTCACACAGTTAGGCATTTACTGTGAATAACTCTCAGGGAGTATATGAACAAATTTCAGAGCATGCAAGGTAATTCAATCCTCAGTTTCTTTCTTTTCCTGCTTGGTGTGCACAATCCCATTCTGACAGATGACACTGCCAAATGTGTGGGCAGAACAAGGAACTGTGTGACAGAAGAGAGAAGTACTGCGGAGACACCAAGCACAAATAGAGAAGAAGAAGGAGAAAACATCACTAATGGTCTAAGTAAAACCTAAAAGCCAAGGAAACAGCATACACTTAAATGATAAGTTAAGGAACCTTTCTGCAACTGCCTGACAGCATATCCTCTAAAGGAAACTAGTTGCAGATCATCACCATTAGAGCTGGTAGCACAGAGGAGCAAAACAGTTCCCAGTAAAGGAAAACCAGGCAGGAGCAGGAAAATCCAAAATGAAATAGAAATAATGACAGTTTTACCAGAGGACAAAATGCTGTATGTCCTTTGTTAGACTACACCAGAATGTTAACACTGCATATGCAGAGTAGATGCAATAGGGAGGCATTGGTATTCAAACCACTTGTCAAAGCCACACTTTAATCCAATCATGACACAAGGGAGAAGAATAGAGAAATTAGGAATGTATTAAAAGAAACAGGAAGAATTGGGAATAGAAAGGGTGACAAGTTTAAACTGCTTAAACTCTTAGCCCTCCCCTATCAGAAGACTCACATTTATCTGTCTGAAACCAGTGAGGAAACATATTTTACATACAAATAACAGACCAGCCACAGTAAAGGGCTTTGCCCTCAGTATATAATGATAGATGAAATCTACTACCATACACATTATAGATTTTTTTTAAAGTGATCATAACACCATTTCTTTACAGGGGCTTTTATTCCTTAATTAGGGAGGTTTTAAGGCTCAGGGCAGGCTGCCCCCAAATTTGTCGAAGTGCCATATTGATTATTTTGAACTAAAGGTGCTTGAGAAACAGCTGGTGCAAGAAGGATGCTCTGACCCTCCTCTCTGTCTCCCTGAAAGCAGGAAATAAATCTCCCATTGGAAAGGTACCCTCCCTGTATTGGGAGGTAGAGAGACATTCTTATCACCAGAGATTGGGAATTCAGGGCAGAGAAGGTTATATACACAAATCTTCTTACCTCTTTACTAATTTACTATCCCAAGCCCAAACTCTGTCTGGATTCTTCACTGATTAAGCACCCAAGCCTATCAATTCATCACAAATTTACTGTTTGTCTAAAAAGCATAAAAGCTGCCTACTTTGGCCACTTCTTAGGTCTCATTTCTATGAGACCTCCCTGCATCCAAATTAAATGTGTTATTGTTGTTTTTCCTCCTCTTAATCAATTTTGTGTCAATTTAAGTATTAGACCCTCCTAAAGAACTCAAGAAAGGTCAGGGTGAGGGGGTGGGGCATAATTTCCCCCATCCCCAGTAGAGACAAAGATACAAGATAAAATTACCATTTTATCCTCTAGAGAATTATAAAACTATTATCTTGAAAATTAATTTCCTGATGAGTTAAGCATACTGTTATCAGTGTGAATATTCTAAAAAATCCAATTACATAGGGACAAATGGATTAGAAGTCTTACAGGCAGGTGACTAGTCTCATATTTCTCAGCTACCCTCAATGGAATGCCATAGACACGTCTAAGGTTTTCAACTTGTGGCTGTTTGAAAAGAACCTCGTATAGTACATAATGTCTGTGTAAGGAGGAATAGATAATGCTTTCGAAACATTTGTTTCTCAAAGCCTGGACAAACTGTGTTTAGGGAGCTGATTCTTGTCAGGAAATTGACGTTTATATAGCACCCTCTAATGAAAGCATAGAGTTTTAGTGGAAACTTAAAATATAAATACAAATACAAATTATTTAATAGGGGAGATAATGCTATCAAGGAACCCTCAGGAATGGGTCAACACTAGGGCTGTACTAATCTATAGTCATCTTAGAGTACTGGGCTCAAGATCATACTTGATCACTTAATGGCCATGTGACTTTGGATGAGTTTCTGAAATTTCCTATTCTCTATTTTCAAAACATAGATAATAATAGGGACCGTAACTATCTCCTAAGGTGTAAGTACCAAGTGACACAACATATGTAAAATATTTCTAAATCACAATGTTCTATAGTGTTTTTTTTAGGTGTTATTTCATGATACTCAGAAAAAAATGTTCAGTGACTATATCAACAATGCTTTTTCCATGTTTAGCTAGCCTTTCTGAAGTATAAAAAAACACATTTTTTTCATCTTTATTTCTACAGTGCCTAGTATAATGTCAGATACTCTAATGGGGATTCTATAATTACATTTTCAATAAAATAATAAGCTAAACCAAACTGTATCTCTGTTACACTATGAGAGGGACTAAAGAAAATATAGAAATATGTAATATAAATAGAACTATGCTCCGGGCAAAATTGAAATCCATTAATAAATCTATTTTTGTTTTTCATATATTCATCTATTACTAAACCAGAGTTACAACTCATTCACATATTATTTTACATTAATGGCATGGCTGTATTTATTGGTATTTTTAGATATTGATATTAATCTCTCTCCAAGTATCACCACCTGGACATAATCATTTAGTTCAGAGGTCAGCAGACTTTTCTGTCAAGGGCTAGATAATGATTATTTTATGTTTTGTGAGTCACAAATACTCAATTCCGCCCCGCAGTGTGAAAATATCCAGAGATGTTATGTAACAAACGGGTGTGGCTATGTTACAATAAAACTTTATTTACAAAATTCAGTGGTGAACCAAATTTGGGCCTCGGGCTGTAGTATACTGACCTTTGTTTAGTTCAACAAAAAGTACTTAGAACATAATACGTCAAGCACACAGAAATTTTAGCATACATAGAAAGTCTCAATAAGAGCCTCGGCTTTCTGGGATAAAAACACACAGGATAATGTCATGAAGGTGCACAGATCTAAACAATAGCCATGACTTGAAATATGTGGAGAAATTTAACATCAGTGCCTTTCACAGGGTATGTGTCCTCCTGGTGTGAGGGGGTGGGCTGGGCTGGTACCTGAACATTCATTAAGATTAATTATAAAATATTAGAATTTCTCTTTTAGAATTAGAATATTTTAATTATAAAATATTAGAATTTCTCTTTTGTTCTCTTTCAACATTTCAACTTATGTATGTAATATAATTATACAATATATGAGTATAATTTTATATGCATTATATTCATGTAATTTACAAATAAATATATACCCATTTGCAGGACATGTACCCAACCTTTTGTAATTGATGCAGCAAGAGATTTAAAAAAATGGAGTCAGTGGAACTTAGAAAATCAATTAATTTAAAGCTTCAGATGAACATGAGTGATAGGAAAATTATACAGAATATTGACTTTGTAGTAAATCTGGTCAGCATAATTTTGAATTGTAAAATACCCTTCATGTGAGAGTTAATGGGGTTTATTTATAATTGCTGGGAATATTTTTAAGCACCCTAAAATAGGAGTACAATTCAGGAGCCCAATCTTGTGATTAAAAGATCAAGTTCTGCAGTGAAAGCCACCATTTCTGTTGGTCACTCATTTTCTTGTTGAGAAATTTAAGACTCCATGGAGCTCAGTATGTCATGAGAGACCCAAGCGGGAATGGGAAAGAGATGCTGATTATGAGCTAATGTCAGGAAATAAGGTAAAGAGTAAAAAGTAGGGAAGAATGATAAAGAATAATGGTGCACACACACACACACACACACACACACACACACACACACACACACAGCACAAAGAGTCTTGCTGTTTGCTTAGTAGCAACAACTGCCCAGGTGGGAAAAAATCAGTTGAAGCCATTATCGTGCCCTCTAATTTTTAGGTAAAGAAATTCTGTTTTATCAGTTTCCTTAGTGGTCATCAGTACTGTTTCTGAATGTTCTTCAAATATATTTAGAAATACCTGATGAACTGCCAACTTCTACTTAATGAAAGGCTTTGCTTCATGAAATCTAATAAGAGATGTGACTAAGTAGTCTCCAGCTCTCCTTAGTACCATTCACTCATGTGCTTACAATTAACACAGTGTTTCTAGGATACAAGATTAAAACAATATAAAACCCTAGCAGCATAATAAAGAACCAATTGTGGTCTAATTTGATGCCCATATGATTGACTCAGTGCAGTGTACAGAAATCACTTGTTAGGATCACTTGAAAACAATTTTTAAAAAAACAGTTCAACTCCAAATTTATAGGAACTGGGAAAGGATTTTAACACATTGGTAGTACTTAATAACGGCTGAAAAAAATGGGTAAATTTCATGGCCACAAACCAGAAGTCTAATACTATCCAATAAATGGCCTAATTGTATAATTTGTATAAAAAGATGCTGAAACCTTATTTTCAGTTTTAGATACATGTGGTAACTCCGTCTAAAAATAGCACATGATAATCCACCGTCGGCACTACACCATTTGGAAGTCTGTTTCCCACAGTATCTTAGAAGTTGTCAGCAGTAGAACAATCCAACCATTCTCTCTTTTGCAGTCACTCTGATTGCCACTGAAAGAAACTCCATATTCTGGAGCTCAGTCGTTTACGCAGTAGTTTAAACTATTGCCTGCCTCAGTGATATGAAGTGGAAAGTGAATCCATTTCAGATCAGACAGATCTGTGCTTGGCTCCACATCCCTGTCCCTTTCTAAGAACAGATCTTGGACAAATACTTCTGATGCTATGGCCCTCATTTTAGGCACATGAAGAGCTTCTTGCTGGTTGTGAGGATTGAGGTTAAGTTTGTTAAGCATGTAAGTCCCATGTCTACCTATATACCTATGCTGAAGGGCTCAACAGCAGCTCTTCAAAGAACTTTCTAGGCTACTCCTTATTGTATCTTGTTTGGGACAAATATACACATACACACAAACACACACACATATATATATAACTTTGTTGCAACCATTCCTTTGAAAATGTGATTTCAATCTAGGAGGTTGTCTGGATTCAAATCTCAAATATACTCTTTATAATTTAAATGACCTTTCTATGCATAAGTCTATCCATCTGTAAAATGGGTCTTAATGAGATACTAAATAAGTTAATATGCATAAAAAGCTTATAGCAGTCCCCATTTTTAGGAAAGAAAAAGATGCTCATCTTCGACCTCCAAAAAGACCCAAACTTAGCTTAGGCCTCAGCAATATTTGCTGACCATTGAAGTAATCTGCTATAAGCCTTTTAAAAATAACTGAGAAATATTTTTAAGTAAAAAACAAACCAGTCAGCAAAACATGAACAATGTCTTTTTTTTCCCACAAAATGTTTTGAAGTTATTTCTTTTAGAAACTAAAAACTAATGTAATATACATAATAAAGAGTTAGCTAAATGTTACACTTTCTAAAAACTAAACTTTATACACTCACATATACATATTGCACACATTTTATGTTTAAATTCTTCTCCCAAATGGAAATGTTCCTTTTCACTCTGGCTCAAAGACAGCATTAGGACTGAATTTTCAGCCTTTAAGATTTGGAATTTACATAAAAGTAATGCCTACATGTATGATTACTAGATGCTCCAATTATGCTAAGTTTTTTTTTATTTGTTTGTTTTTAACAGCAACCATTGAAGATGTGGCAAACTTTGTTCTCAATATTGATCCTTTAGAGTGTAGTTTATTCATTATATCACTATAACTACAGCTTCCTATCAAACTTGGGCAAAGAAGAGACTGGAAAGAAATCTAGTAACACTGAGAGACTAATATAATAACTGATCATTTAGAGTGCCATGAGATCTCTCCAAAATATCCCTTTACAGAACACCCAGAGGAAATTAAGTGCTCATCTTGCTTTGTAGGTAGAAACAAGTGATCCAGTGTTTTATAACTGAATGTACTAGTAGAAAATGACTGCTTAGCATTGCAACAATTATTATGAGATAAGCATTTGGCACCTCTGGAAAAACAAACAAGCATTTCCTGTGAAGGAAAATAGGAAGTATTATGGTAGCTTTATCTAAGCTTCATGGAATAACTTTGTGGAAATGTTTATAAATTTGAAATTTCAATATAATAACTTCTCATTTAAGTGTAATCTTCTGAAGACTATAAGTATAGTCTACTTCTTTTGGAACGTATAAATTCTTCCCAAGGTACAATCAAATATACTTCAATATGTCAAAATATGTTTGCAATATTTTAGGATGAATTTCTTTAAGGCAGTACAGGCAATTCCTAAATTATGATTTATATATTAATCAATTTATTAATTTAGTTATTCAACTAAAATTTATCAAGTAACTAGTAAGTAGTAATAAAAAAGACTATTTACAAGCTTGCTGTCTTGAGCAGTCATCTTTTTCCATGGAAACAGTGCTATGCAAGATTAACTCCCCATGACAATCCACAAAATGAACTTTATACCTACCAAAGTGCATTGCACTAAGTAGGACAACTTCATCTCTACCTAGCACCAAAGGTTTCCACAGGAAAAGGTAACTGGAATTTCCAGCTGTGATGCAAGAAATGAGTATGCTTTTAACAGAAGTAATTCTGAAATATATAAGACATACATACTTCCATGCATGTAGACCTCAAGTATACAACTTCTGATTTATGATCAGACGATAGGAAAAAAGATTCAGAAACCCAGTTCCTCTAGAAAATTCAGTCTATACACTCTTGAAGCACAAAGATGGAGAAAAGAAGATATGCTTCCCATATCTATTTGTCTGTATGAAAGAAGGTAACTCTAGGCCAACTTCATCTTCAGGAAGGGAAAAGAACTAGAGTGTTATTGAACTCAAGAAGTCTACAAGGTGGGGATAGTAGTTAAGCATTTCTGATATTTAGTAAAGTTAATCAATCTCTCTTAATTTTAGTTTCCTCATTTATAAAATATATCAGACACTTTTTCCTACCTACCTTTTTGGATTGTTGTATCAAATAATACATTACACATAAAGTGTTCAGCACAGAGGTTAATCACGGAATATACTCATTAAAGTTTGGCTGTGAACAAATACATTTCTGAGTGATGGAAATGTTCTGAAATTGGATAATGATTATAGTTGCAAAACTTTGTGAATATATTAAATACCACTGAATTGTATACTTTAAAACAGTGAATTTTATTTTATGTAAAACTTTATTGTGTGAATTATATCTAAACAAGATTAGCTATGACCGTATTTATCACCAATATAAAACACATTAGTAAATACAAAATATTTTGTATATATATATTTTGTGGGTTTTTTTTCCTGTCTTGAAATAGTATGGAACCCAAGTCTGTAAAATCAATTTCACACAGTAACAGCTATCTTGAATTCCTTTAGCTTTACCATAACTTTTCCTTATACCATAAGGTATAATAATGGTGGATGGGGCAAGCAGCATGTGGGATTGGAAAATGGAGTGATAAAAGATGATGAAGTCAATGAGTTTTTAAAAATTGCTGAGATATCATGATTTAGATGAATCAATATACTTAAGTTTGGCTAAAAATAAGTGGGCAACATTGAAGAGTATAAAATAGGATACGGCATAACACCCGGTCCAATTAATCCATCACTAGAGAAGTAGTCTAGTTAATAATTGGAAAGTTAATAATTCAATCATCCCAATTACCTGGAATTCAGATTTTACCAGAGCCAAATTCTAACTTCCCCACATATATTAAATGAATAGCCTTGGGTAAAGTAGATTGTTCAGTATGCCTCCTTTTTTCTGATTAGTCAAAGGGAGACTACAGCTTGTGTGCTTCTTGAGATGCATTCAGTAAACTCTAATTCTCTTCCCCTCCCTCTTCTGCAATGTCTTCAGTGATGACTGCATCCATACATCCAGTTCAGAGCCAATCGCTTTATATCGTAATGGTTTACCTTCCCAATGACACTATGAGCAATACAAGGACAGAGTTTGGGGTACTAATTGCCATATTAGTTATTAATTAATCTATGCACCATATTAATACTTACTGAGTGGTTTTTGTGTGCCAGACACCAATAATAAGCAAAATCTCCAAGACTAGAAGAAAGTTTTCTGACCTCTGTTCAGGGTTCATTCTGCCTCCCCACAGTGCCCCTTGAGAGATACAGAGGTTACTCTGTATTAAAAGAACTTTAACTGGGGACAAAGAATTACAAGAAAAGAAAACTCATGTGTTTTAATCTGTGTCTCCCAGACATATTATACCTGGACATTAGGTAAGGAAGTCTGAATGTCTTTAATATCTTTGAAACTTCGAAGGGAAATAAAAGCAGCTCTTCTTTGGTCTACCACATAAAGTGTGAACTAGGTGGGGGGAAAGTAATAAAGTCTAGTACTTCAAGGGCAGAACCATCATATATTTGACTGTGTGACCTTCTATTTCAAAAATAAGATGCAATCTAAAAGATGTTGAAAAAATATTTCAAGTTAAAAGTGATTGATGAAATAGTCCATTATTTAGATCTCTTTTTTTCACATAACAGGATATGCCAACACATGCAGAGAGTGAAGGACAATAGCTACAAGACTGTAAAAGAAATTGTTCAGTTGTCTTATTTAGGAATCCAAGGACAGTTCAGAACCATGCTTCTGACTAAATCTGAACCTGTGCACCTAATATAGTAGAGATTTTGAGTTCAGTATCCTTATTTCACACTTTAAATTCTGCTTTTCACTTTCTAAAGTTGGAAAATATCAGGGTTGTTTTATAAAACTGACTTAAAACCTAAACTCTGTTGACATAATTTAGTCTTTATTCATTCCAATAACAAGAACTTAAGAAGATTTGGAATTAACTAAAAAAGCATGTTCACCAAGTACCTTAGTCTTTGGGGCCAAATCTGTAATAGTAAATCTTTAAATCTCTGGGGAAATGAAGCCACGCAACAAGATATTAAAAACCTCTTTTGATTGTTTTTAGTTAGCTTATAAAATTTGCTGTCCAAAAAAATATTTCAGTGTTATAGGAATACCAAAATATTCACAAAACAGCTCAAAGATTAACATATGCATGTGAATCAAAACCCATCCATTGAGAACAAGACTAAATAAACAACAAAATTTTTTATAAAGCAGGCTTTATAATATTGCACTTAATTGATTTTAAGATGAAAATTTTCCCACATATTAACAACTCTGAGTGGCATTTTACAATCAATGGAATCTTTGGATTGATAGAATTTTTTTTTCTTAGTGGAATATAAAATATTGCTGCATCATACGATCACCATGTTCTATCCTAAACAGTAATTTCTGTCTTACAAAGAGTACTCAAAAGTAAAATCATCAAAATAAGTACTTTTTTTTTTTTCTGAAATAGGGTAGGATAACTGTCTAGAGAACCCATTTTCATTTCTGACATTAGTCACTGCTGTCATATTGTTTCTACAATCATGTTGGCTTATATTAAATATGAGACAGGAGAGTTTGATTTCCCAGTTGGAAAAACTCAATGAACTATGGTAAAAATGCATATACATAACCATTATGTAAGAACTGATCTGGAATTTGGGATTTATAGGAGGTGCTTAGGTACTGTTAATAATTACTACATAGTTTGAGAGAGTCTTTCAACTTCTCTCTTTCATAAAACGGAAGTAATTATTTTTGTCTCTCTGGCAAGATTAGAAAGTCCCAATAGTAAAAGGAAAATTATTTGAAAGTATTTCTTTGAGGAGCATTAATTATCTTACTTACTATATTTAAAATATACCCCTCTACTGACCAATTCAGTACCCAAGTGTTCAGGACTGGAAATTGATTTTGAAATTGTTTTAAATATAGTAGCAAATAATTAGAGTTATAAGTGGACAATGGAAAGTAGACCTTCAAAATTAGATTGTGAATATTTCTTCCTAAAATAGAAACATTTTAAAAAAAATTTTTGATTGATATCATAAAGTCACATAGCCCAAATGTTTTCAAGTTAATTCAAAATAATTATGGTTTGGAATTGTCAACCATACATCAATTAGAAGATAGAAATGTTTACCAAAATAATTTCTTTATTTTTAGAAAAATCGATTTGTAGAAAGTAGGGCCATTTATTATTAAGAATGCCACAGACTATGATCACATAAATCCATATCTTCTTCATAAGAAGAGGATATTTATCTCTCATTTATCTAGAGAATAAATGAGAAGCAGGAGAAGGCATCAGCTTATTCAAAAGTAGCATCATCATTAAGGAACAAGCTCAAAAGAAGTTGGTTAGCAGAGTCTATCCTTTTTATCGACACTGGAAATTATTAACTGGACCTTTAAAATACCACTCCTAATGACCTTGGCTTCAGAATTAAAACACAGTATTATGTTTGTATGGGCCTACGTAACCTAGGGTCTATAATGAGACATACGTTTTGGCCTACACTTGATTCCTGTCTACAGTCAAAGACCAAGAATATGCTGATTAAAGGAACAAAGTATCTAATGCATATTCTGCCAGAGTTCCTTACAAAGTGACCAAGAAGATGATGGTGGAGCTTAAGGGAACAGCCATGTCTACCAGCCACCCACGCCTCATGTAAAACACTGACATAAGAAGCACTGGCCTGCTGTGTGTCAAGCAAAAATCAGCATATACGTCTGAATAAAATGTCCACGTGGATATATAACTGCTGGTCTGTTTTCAATATTGTTTGGTGAATTTTAGACATTGCACAAGCAGCTTTTGAATCCAGAAAAGGTAAGTAAAGACCTCAACTTGACAGGGAATTGTAGACCAATCTATTAGTTATACAACCTCCCCCAAACACTTCTCTGAAAGCATTATTGGAATAATTTTCTGCTAAGAAAATATTGCAAGTAGTTTAAGTCACAGTACTACTGTCTAAGATACCTGTACTCAGTGATTTAGAAAGCACTGTTATTTGTCAAAAGGTGTCCTATAAAAAATTTTATTTCTGTACAGCTTCCAAACTTGTAAGATTGACTGACTTGGTTTTAATATTTTACTCCTTCCATCTTTCTATTGATCATAATTTAAAGAATATTTTTCTTCTTTCTTTATATATCAATATTCTTAATAAATTTCACCCCCTAAGAGACATATTATAGTGGTTTAATGTAAAATTATTCACAAAGCAGAGTCATTGGGTGTTGAGTGAGAACAGAAGAAGGTCCTTAACATAAATTTGACATGATTTTCCCAATTCTTAGAACTACTTCAAGATGTCTTGAAAATCAATCTCACGCTTTTTCTTTCTTAAACAATCATCTATGTCTTAGACTAATCCATATAAGAGACCACAGCAAAATATATAAAATCATTAGAAAGAAATAAATGATACTGTTTATTTTTTCTGATACAGGGCAGGGTAATTGACCATAGAAATAAGTTATCTCACTTCCCGTATCTGACATTAGTCCTTGCTGTCGTATGGAGACATACCCTATCTATAATCACGTTTGGTTGATGTAAAACAAGAAGCTGCAGAGCTTGACTTCTCAAAAGGAATTGCAGTAAGAAATTAAAATAATGGCTCTCATGGCAAAAGACTGCTGTGATGACAGTAAGCTAATTTTCCAGACTTCAGAATTTCAAAAAATGTTTTGACAACCAACAGTGAAAAGCTTTCATCCTTATATCACTCTTACACTAACTGCCAGGTTTTTATGCATTTGTAATCATGGGCTTCTTCAAATGCAAGAATATTAGCATTACTGATTTGTTTTCCATTATCACATAAAGGCTCCTAACACTTTAGAGTATCCTATACACAGGTTTAGGATTCAGTACAATAATAATAAACTTCAGAGCAGAGTATTATAAGCCTGAAGGTGTCAGCGTAGAAATTTGAAGAAAACAGAAAACTATGCACAATCTACAAAGAGGAAACCGGCGTAGGTGAGATATCTGTCATTTTGTGGGTTCTAAATAAAATTATGTATGAAGTCTCACACTGACACTTCAAACAGCAGAGGAATGCGTTCACTTTAATGGATTTAATTTATATATTCTCTTTCTTTCTGCAGTGCAAAATCTGCAAAACGCAGTGAAATATAAGGTAAAAGTGTCTGCTAACCCAGAGATGGAGCATAATAGACTATTTCAATACTTGATCCTAAAGTTGGGAAATATCCATCAGGAATCTATAACTGTCCCATATTTTACTTCAGAACCCATGAATGCATTATCCACATCATACCTGGATGTCACCTCTGAAACTTGCAATGCAGCATTAGAAAAATGAATACAGGCTTATCCCTCCTCATTACTCATGATCACCCACTGCATTTTAATACAAAAAATTAGCCAATGATGCCTTCTCTACACATAAGACTGAATGAACAACAAACATGATATTTGAGCAAGAATGAAAACTGAGGGGCTTCCCTGGTGGCACAGTGGTTAAGAATCCACCTGCCAATGCAGGGGACACGGGTTCAAGCCCTGGTGCTGGAAGATCCCACATGCTGTGAAGCAACTAAGCCTGTGCGCCACAACTACTGAGCCTGCACTCTAGAGCCCGCAAGCCACAACTACTGAGCCCGCATGCCACAACTACTGAAGCCCACGTGCCTAGGGCCTGTGCTCCACAACAAGAGAAGCCACTGTAATGAGAAGGCTGTGCACCGCAACAGAGTAGCCCCAGCTCGCTGCAACTAGAGAAAGCCCACGCACAGCAATGGAGACCCAACATAACCAAAAATAAATTATAAAAAAAAAATTAAAAAATAAAAGAATGAAAACTGAGCTTACATGCATAGACTTCATTAATCTAATGCATAAAACACAGAAGTGTTAATATGGAACACTTAAAAACCAAATTTATAGTGACTGCATGTTTCATGGTAATTAGTTATAATTAGTCAGCAGTTCACATGAGTTACTACAACAGTATTATTTTGACATAACCAAGATGTGTTCTCCCGCATTAATAAATACATGTTTACATGATAGCAGGGGTAAATTTTAATAGCCATTGTCCTTATCTACACATACATATGACATTTGAATATATTAAAGCAGAAAGTTCATACATGCTTTTCCTTATCCAATAGTCAGTGATTCTCTTCCCAATGTGCCCAGCCTCTCACACTTAGTGTTGAAACATCTAAGGTCATCTCATCTTTCCCATCTTGTATGCCTTCTGTCGATCCCGCTCCCTATATCCTCATCAAGGGGACCTTGAACTGCAATGATGTCTAGCAGGCTTACAGCAATAGAGCTGTAGATTGACCATTCTGATCATAGAACAGCAGAGACACCATCTTGACCAATGGAGAAAATGTCATACAGGCAACAATGTTATCTCTTCTAGGTTACGACACTAGAATTGGATACTGGTCAAATACATATAGGATGATAGAAAAAATTACCAAGACAGAGACTGATATTTGGGTTGTCTGACAATTCCCTTTCATCTCTCTCTTTTTTACTGAATTCAAAAAGCAACAAAAGTGGTAAAAAGCATGCCCCGTACTTTTCTCCGACTGAAAAAAAGCTGTTCACAAAAGGTACTCCTTTTCTGACTGGGCATGCATTGTCACATCTCAGCAGCAACAGGTGTCAGTGTCTTTCTGGGTCACACCACTCTCAGACTTGCAGAGTGAATGGGGAGAATGCAGTTTTGTTCTAGGAGAAAGACACTGGTCACGTTAAGATTCCCTCTTTCAGCCAGTTATATGTTCCAAATTTAAATGCTTAAAATGTCCAAGAACTGAGCTATTATCCCAACTTTATGGATGGAAAAACTACACATTTAAAAAGTATATAACTAATGCAAAGGCATGCAGGCAGTAAACTGCAGTACTGGGATGTGAAATCTGAAGTCTGATCATGTGGGTAAAGATCAATGTACTACCACTTTACCATTTCAGCAACCACTATGCCGTATCTTACTCATTTTTTTCAGGTTAAAAATTGGAGTCAAGATGCCGAATTCCATAGACAGCAAGAGCTACTGAGCTAGAATGATGGGTGCACTCGCTTTCAACGTGATCATCTACTGGAATATTTCAAACTGTCTTCAGTTACATAAATATATAGTATCAGTGTCATTAGCTTTAATAAACAGTTTTACTCTTGATTTCCATAGACATGTTCATTGAGGCTAGTAGTTTTCATTATGGTTTTAATTTTAGGATTGTTAAGAGCATGGGATCCAAAATCAGACTTATTTCCCAGGTTCAAATATCAGACCAATTACATAAAAGTAGTGTGAACTTTAGCAAATTTCTCTGTGCCTCAGTTTTATCATCCATAAAATAGGAATACAAATAATATCCTCCAAGATGGTTGGTAGAAATTAAATAACTTAATGTAAGTTAACCCCCCAGTATATAGTAAATACCATGTAGAAGTTTGCTATTATTGTTTTCAATTGTGTGAAGTGAAATTATTTGGAGTTTCTGGTCATGCTATCTATAAACAACTAAAACGTTGGAGGATTTATTTCATAATCCTTATAATGCCCACTTGAAAAGGCTGTCCTAAGCAAATGAGGTGGCAGCAATGGAGGTCAAGTTATAATGGGCTCACAGTCCTTGGAGTTCTTGGTTATCTCAGTATGCTAAGCCTTGTCTTTTTAGCAATAAAAAATTGTGGAGTTAGGACAATTTGTCATAGAATGTCTTAAAGATGCCAATCTTACCAATTTCTGATCGTTAAAGGAAGGATGGGTAAAAATAGGATTAAAAAATGAAAGATTTGGAGACTCTTCACCAGAAGTAATTTATAAGGAAAAAAAATGGTACTTTGGGTAAATTAGTAAAAGATGCTGTATGCTCTATAACTACTAATGCACACTAGCATTTTCAACCATTTGAGAATTCATCCAGGATGAATGATAAACATGTATAGATTTTTTTTGTTTTATAAATTTATTTAATTTAGTTATCTTTGGCTGCACTGGGCCTTTGTTGCTGTGCGCAGGCTTTCTCTAGTTGCAGCGAGCGGGGGCTACTCTTTGTTGCGGTGCAGGGGCTTCTCTTGTTGCAGAGCACGGGCTCCAGGTGCGCGGGCTTCAGTAGTTGTGGTATGCAGGCTCAGCAGTTGTGGCTCGCGGGCTTAGTTGCTCTGCAGGATGTGGAATCTTCCAGGACCAGGGCTTGAACCCGTGTCCTCTGCATTGGGAGGCAGATTCTTAACCACTGCGCCACCAGGGAAGCCCCGGTGTAGATATTTTTAAGCCAGTTTTTCCCAAATGTTTGTGTGTGTGGTGTGTACTTATAAACTTTAACCAGCAATACTTTTAACTATGCTTCTGAAGGATATATTTTGGGAAATTTTCCATAGTTTAGGTTAAATTCTACCATTGGGCAGATGGGTTTTCCTAAGGAATGAGGTAGAAAATGATAAAAAGCAACAAACTGAGAATTCGCTTAGTGCAGGGCATTTAACTGTCTTTCATGTATCGCCTCACTTAATATTCATAATGACTCAGAGCGTA
The DNA here is from genome assembly GCF_949987515.2 of Delphinus delphis. NCBI lineage: Eukaryota > Metazoa > Chordata > Mammalia > Artiodactyla > Delphinidae > Delphinus > Delphinus delphis. The sequence goes on from NC_082688.1 coordinate 59,774,071, forward strand.
GGTACTATCATTATTCTCAATTCATGAGGCATAGAAACTGAAACACAGAAATTTTAAACATCCATCCTACGGTCGGATGGCTAGTAAGAAATGAAATATTTGGCTTAGGCTAGAGTCTAGCTGCAAAGCCTAGGGCTCTTGGACTCTTGAGTGCTATTATTTCCTTAGGTAGGGAAGATAAGTGATAAGAGAAAAAATGGTTTGATGGAGTGGATATTCAGGAATAAAATTCAAGAGGAGAATGATCTTAGAGCCACTGCTGGCTATTTGCAAGGAAGTCAGGAAGCATGGGGCGTGGAATCATGAGAACTTCATAGGAGTTTTAGAACTCCGAGACTCCTTTTGTTATTATTTGTAGTTTTAATACTAGTGAAAAACAGAATTAAAAAAAATATGTACAGGTTTGGGTGGTATTAAATGGGGAAGGGGAAAGAATGAATGTATATTCAGCACCTCCTAAGTGCCATACATCTGCTCCTCACTGGCATGAATTATTTTCACTTTGCCCCATGATTTTATAAGATAGAGAATATCCTGATTATTTTGTAGAAGAGGAAATTGAGGCTTAAAATGAGTAGGCAACTTGTCCTTGAGTCAAATAATAAAGAAGAAACAGAAATGGTTTTTAAATTCAGATGGGACTGATTGAAAAACTTCCCCTATAACATAGCCTGAGAAAGTGGAGCCTGTAGGAGATCACGCTTGAGTCATGAGTGAGAGGTACCCCAAGAAGCAGAGTGTTAGCAGCCATCAAAGGAGTAAAAGTAGATTTCCTACTGGACTGGCTGAAAGTAAGGCAGACGGACGTGAAAACCATTTATGTGAAAAAGAAAAGCCTCCTCAAGCAGATAAAATGCAAAAAGGGACCCAATCTTGAAGGATAATCTGGAGGAATGACAGTCCTTTCCTACAGCTGATGCAGCATCATCCCAGGAGGCAGTGCCTGGCATGTAGAGCATGGGTGGCATCTCAGCTCCTTTCCTCTGCTAGATGCCTTTGAATGGGGCACGACCTGAACAACCATAAGACATGTCTATTAAAAAAAAAAGAAAAGTGGTAATGATGAACCTAGTGGCAGGGCAGGAATAAAGACGTAGACATAGAGAATGGACTTGAGGACACAGGCAGGGAGGGGGAAGCTGGGGCAAAGTGAGAGTAGCATGGACATATATACACTATCGAATGTAAAATAGTTAGCTAGTGGGAAACAGCAGCACAGCACAGGGAGATCAGCTCAGTGCTTTGCGATGACCTAGAGGGGTGGGAGAGGGAGGGTGGGAGGGAGGCTCAAGAGGGAGGGGATATGGGGATATATGTATGCATATGGCTGATTCACTTTGTTGTACAACAGAAACTAACACAGTATTGTGAAGCAATTATACTCCAATAAAAATCTATTAAAAAAAGAGAGAGAGAGGGACTTCCCTGGTGGCACAGTGGTTAAGAATCTGCCTCCCAATGCAGGAGACAGTGGTTTGAGCCCTGGTCCGGGAAGATCCCACATGCCGCGGAGCAACTAAGCCCATGCGCCACAACTACTGAGCCTGCGCTCTAGAGCCCGTAAGCTACAACTACTGAAGCCCGCGCACCTAGAGCCTGTGCTCTGCAACAAGAGAAGCCACCGCAATAAGAAGCCTGCACACCGCGACGAAGAGTAGCCCCCACTCGCCGCAACTAGAGAAAGCCTGCGTGCAGCAACAAAGACCCAGTACAGCCAAAAATAAATAAATAAATTAATTAATTTAAAAAAAAAGAGAGAGAGAAACGTCTATGGACATAGGGAGCCAACATACCATTGACAAGTGAACCCAAGACTTTAACCACAGAAGGACTAACTTCCATGATAGAGCTCCTTCTTGCCTCCATTCCAGATCAGACAGCCTATTACTCTCTCCAATACCATGTATTTTAAGGTTGAAAGCAATCACATGAACATAAAAGCTAATTTTATATTGGAAAACTTGCTGTGCAATGGAAAAATGGCCTCAAGTGCACTCCCTTATAAGAGTTATATAAAATCATAAATCTTAACCACAGTTGCAGTGTATTTGTAACTCCACATTACACCCAGAAACAATTGCAAATCTACTCTGGGGATAGTTTTAGTTGCTATAAGAGACAGCTTTGGAACACACACAGTTAAAGAAACCCTGCCAATGCCCTAGTTCCAAGGAAGGCAGGTCACATATCACTTAGCTGGCCATACACCTGCCACATTTTAGATACACTAAAAAAGAACACTTTTAAATTTACATCTCAATGTTAATTAATCATATTTAATCATATATCTACCTAATTGTTATCAAACTATTAATTAATAACATAGTAATAAATACAAGTGTATATAACAATATATGTGAGGGCCATTTAAAATCAGACACTTTCCACAGCCTAATTACATGACAAGTTTGCTTTTTATTCCTTATAAAATTTTCACTCAGCTTCTCTCCCTGTTTCTCATTTTTACAAACCCATTATTTTCTGAAACTCACACTAGATCAAGCTACTTCATTTAAAAATTTCCATAGATCCTTCAATATATTCTGCTGCCTGGGGTACTGAATTTGATGAAACATTCCTCGTGAGTAGAAAACAAAAACAATTGTAAACGAAAATCAGATACAGAAAGCTTTAGATTATTGCCAGAAGGGTGTCAATATTAAAAGAACACGTTTACTATTAATTTAAAAAATCCCTAGAACTAATATCAATATTATTATAATGCTTATTTAATCAGATATACAATTTGTCTGGCTGTTGCCAGAGAGGAGGGTATGGGTGAAACAGGTAAAAAGGAAAGAGAGGTACAAACTTTCAGTTTTTAAACAAAAATCAGATAGACAAAACAGGTTGCAATAACTACACTCTTTGTTGGCTTATTATCATAATTACTTATACTAATAAAATACTTAAATAATAAAATGTTAATAAAATACTAATAAAGTCCAAAACTTATGTACAATTTCATCCTCAGGATTTGAGGTGTTCTCATAGATATATATGAGCTATAGAGTACTATGGTATTAGTAGTAGCATCTATTAACAGTTACCAATTCAACCTGGCATATGCTCTATTTATTTATAAGTGCTTCAGGAATTTCTTTCGTAAAAAAGGAGTTTTCAAAACTACACTTACAAAATATCAGAGAGAAAATGCAATACTTATATTCTGGTCAAAATCATGTAAAGAAGAAACAACTCATAAAGTAAATCATCATTTTTTCAGATAATTCACTCCAAACATCTCACATCCATTATAATAATAATTACACATTCATTTTTTCCACACATTCCAAGAGTCTTTTTTCAAAACACTTTGTGTTGGATGTCAAGAAGAGTAAGAGTGAGACCTGATTTCTAGCAGCCAATTAAATGACAAATTAGAATTCAATAATGTAAATGCCATGATAAAGGAGTTACAAAGTGCTGAGGGAATATACAGATCTATTATAGCTGAGGAAGAAAAGAAAGACTGAACAAGAAGCACATTTTTCAAATTATTACTTACCCAGCACTAATATCTGCACATGCTCTTAGTTACTTTTTATAACTTGTCCTTTTTATTTTAAGTAAAGCTAAGAATTGCTTCTCCATAAATATCTATACATTTCCTGATTGTTCCTGATTTTCTTCCCTAAAACCAGGAATAGGATACATATTGTCAAGATGATTGCCACTGGATTGTGATGCTTACTTTAAGCTGAATTATAATATGTATAAATACTTAAGAGCACTGCAGTGAGAAAAGCGTAAAAACAAAGAAACGAAACAAAACAAAACAAAACAAAACACCATTGTATTATGTATAATTAGCAAAAAATAGTAACAAAAGTTCACCCCAGACATCTAGAGCAAAATGGCAACTACCCAAGTGCCTCATTAGAGAAAGGGAATTACACAATAAAATCTGCTTAAAGCCCTTTGTGGTTATATTATTGTGATTTTGTCTTATGCATTATTCTGAGACATTAAATGGGAAGGTCTAAGGGTTCATTGTCCCTCCCTGATTCCTCCCCCGCACTAAGTTCTAATAGATCTTTTCTTCCTCCTCCCAAATGGGACTCTGGGGTCCTAGGGAAGCTGATCCTTACTTGAAGCAAAGAGTCAAGATTGGTCAGCTCTTCTTCCACATGGAAGTTTATCATGTTCTTGCTTGGTATGCTCAAGAATTCAAATTAAAAGTGGAATTATACAATTTAATGGCTAAATACTTTAAAAATATTGATTTCAGGTCCCTATACACACACACAGATTGAAGATCTACAATAATAGATATCACAAATTTTATCTAGTATGTGACAATTATAAACACTACACAATGCCATTTATGCAGTTCATTATAGCCAAAATTATTAAAATAACTACAATAAGATCAGTTTGCCATAGTAGTTGTTTATATAATATGCAATTTTATAAATGTAATTTTTACTAGTATTTTCTCTGTTCTAATGATTGCCATTTATTTACTTATATGTTTATTTTTAAAGTATACATTTGGTTTGTACGACAAGTTTTTTAAGGTGTACAGCATGATGATTTAATATATGTGTACATTATGAAACAATTACCACAATCAAGTTAATTAACACATCCATCACCTCACCTTGTTACCACTGTTTTGTGTGTGGTAAGAACAGTTAAGACCTACTCTTGTTCATGTACGCCATTGAAAAGTTATTATTTTATAACAAAATTTTTGATACTCATCTGCCAGTTTGTCTATTTATCCAAAAAATCTTTATTTTTAAACTCAATGTCAATACAGTAAAATGTTCAAAATTCTTTGTTCAAAATTTTTTAAAAATCCAATTTGTAGTTGGGGTGATTCAGTCTTTAAGAAACAAAAGGATTACACTGGGTTTTAGTAATGTTCCTGCTTTAATCCCTTGCCTCATTTCCTGTCACAGGTTCCAGCCATACTCATTCCCTGGCCATTGCACCATACATTCCAACTTTTCAAAGCCTTTGCATACTCTGGGCCATCAGAACACATTTTCCTCCCCTTGTATACCGGGAAAACTTCTCTTCATCATGCTTCAAATATCTGTCCAATTAGTGCCTTCTTTGAAATATCTTTCCTCAACCAGCCTCTCCTCCTGTGTTCCCAAATGCTCGAAATATAACATATAGCACTTTATTAGGATGATTCTTCTATTCTCCATTGGACTAAGGATTCCTTTAGTAAGAGGGTTACTTCTTTCTTTCTTTAGTTTTGTTTTTTTCCTAATGCCTAGCAAAGTACTCTTACACATCAGGCACTCAAATAGTCTTGACAGATTAATAATAGTCAATGGCCCATATTTTGCAAACCACATTATAATTAATCATGAAGTGAAAGTTAGTATCTATAATTGAACCATGCTGCTAATTACCTAGTCCATTTTACTCTACTGTTTTGATGCTGGTTGCAACACAATTTTAATTAGATTAGCTAGACAGCTAGATAAAAGTTAAATTGAGAGAGGAAATGTCATTCCTCCAGTGGCAGGAAGTATACGGGATCAGGAGGCAAGAAAACAAGATTCTTGCCTCCACTTTTACCCACACTTTGACTTTCTAGTTCTTCATCTGAAAGCATTTGAGCTAGATGACTCCCTATATTAATTGCAGTTCTGTGATTCTAACAGTTGGTTAGAATCCCTCACTCCCTCTGCCAACATGAATCCTGCCTGTTCTCTATTTTCTAAAACTTAAGGTTGTTAATATATTAAAAAAATTGAATTATTAACAATGTTTGTTGCATTACTATCTTACATGAGAAGCTCCTGGAATACCTATCCCTCACTCCCTCTGCCAACATGAATCTGGCCTGTTCTCTATTTTCTAAAACTTAAGGTTGTTAATATATTAAAAAAATGAATTATTAACATGTTTGTTGCATAATTATTATCTTACATGAGAAGCTCCTGGAATACCTGCACATATTTTCAAAATACAAACAGTACAACAGAAAGCAAAGTGTAGTTATCCACGGCCCTAATCTGATGGATGCACCATTATTTAATGTTGCCACATTAAACAGCACAAAGAAACTCTTACATCTTAAATACTTTTACCTGGAAATGACCCACATCACCTTCACTCACATTTTATCAGCCAAATCAATTCTCATAGCCAAAACTAACTAAAAGGGGGTGAGTGTGCAGAAGGAAAACAGGAATTGTGGTCTACCACATATTCTTAAAACAACTAAACAAACAAACAAAAAACCTTCTTTTTTGTAACCTGTTCCTCCTCCAATCTAACTTGTGCACATTATTCCATGGCATTATATTGGCATTATATGTAATTCTACAGTGTTTACAATTAATCTGCATTTATGAATAGATCAGAAATATTCTAACAAGGCTTCTCCTCTACCACTACTTCATGTAGAATATTAGGTTGGCTCCTATTTTTCAATAATGTAATACAATGCTCTAAGCCTCCTTGAAGTTAAATTTTGATATCAAAGATAATCCATTAATACTGTTCAGCTGGCCTCCAGGAAGTTATCAAGGTAATAGTTTATTGACGATACTGATGTTTATAGTCTACCTACTATATATGAGAGGCCAGTCTAAAAGGTCTAGAAGTATGGGTCCCAGGCAGAATATGGTATGCTTGCTGATTAGTGCATGAAGTGAGAAGTACAGTAACACAAAGAAAAAAAATAATTTACTGAGCTGTGAATGTGACGAAGAATGTTAAAAAACAAATAAGCAAAATCATTAAATTTTCTCTCATCCTAACACAATAGGTGGACTTTCAATAGGTATTTGGAGTATAAGAGGACAATCTAGATGATAAAAATAATATGATCAAAAGGAGAGTGGTAAGAAAATTTGAAGGAAAATTTAGAAAAGAGTAATTGACTATTTGGGGTAGAATTAATGTTTTTGTTTCATTTTGTATTGCTTTAAGACATAGTGGGAAATAAGCAGGAATAAGAGTGTTAGGCCAGGGCTTCCCTGGTGGTGCAGTGGTTGGAGTCCGCCTGCCAACGCAGGGGACATGGGTTTGTGCCCCGGTCCAGGAATATCCCACATGCCGTGGAGCAGCTGGGCCCATGAGCCATGGCCGTTGAGCCTGAGCGTCCGGAGCCTGTGCTCCGCAACGGGAGAGGCCACAACAGTGAGAGGCCCACATACCGCAAAAAAAAAAAAAAAAAAAAAAAAAAGAGTGTTAGGCCAGAATATAGAGGAATGTGAATGTCACTTATTATACATGAAATGTCTGTATATACAATCAAAAGTGTTGGCAATGACATGCAGAAAGCAAAAGGAGAATGAAAGCTACAACAAAAGTTTAGAATTGATGTCATGAGGGACAGAATTTTAGTAGTGAGGTTGACAGAGAAGGGAAAACTGCAAGAGCCCCTGTGAAGGATAAGCTTTTAACTGATTGAATGTAGGTGTGAGGAAGAAATCACTGATGTACTAAAAGGTTGAGCCTGAGGAACTAGAAAGTATTCTGAGGATTAACTAAAATATAAATTAGGAAAATGTGGGTTTTAGTGAGAACATATAAATTTATCTTTAAAACTTAAGATTAATGAGATAATGGAACTAAAAGTAGACTTGGCAGATGGAAGTGGAAAAGGAAATACTTGCAAGATATATATATATGTAGATATATATATATATGTCTATATGTCTATATGTATATATATGAAGAAATTCTTGACCAATTTTGAAAAACATAAGCAGGGCAAGTATATATATATATAATGTGAGAGCTATATAAATGGATGATATGCTCTAAAGGAAAAAAATATATAGTGCTGTAACAAAAGAAGGTTGATGAAGGCCCACAACGGGGGATGTGAGGAAGAGAAGGAGACAACAAAAGTGAAAAACTGTCAAATCTGAGTATGAAATATATTAGTTATAAAGATCCTTCTGCACGAGTGGGCAACTGTTTGGTTTAGTTTTTATTTTCACATAGACCATTTCTTGTTAAAAGATATGCTCTAGAAGGAGCACCGGACTTGCCATTAGAATGGCCAGAATGTATGAACCCTGCCACCTACTAGCAGTATAAACTTGGGCAAGGTTATGCTCCTTTCTTAACCACTGTCCTCATTTCTCCAGCAAGAGATAACATAAACTTTATTTTATTTGTTGTGAGGATACAGAAGATAATGTACATAATATCGTATCTGGCACCGTTCCTAATAAAATAAAGGTTTGATAAACATAAGCTGAATCCAGATTCAGGGATTTTTAATCTATTTATCTACACAGTGTTTGGTAAATGACTCACATGAAGTAATGTGCTCAATAAACATTTGTTGCATTTAGAACTGGGAAAAGATAGGCATTGGGGCTAGAAAGCCAACTTCAAAATGATTAAAGTCATTGTCTATTCAGGATTATCCCTGACGACATTTTTAAAATTGCCTAAATGTACTTTCAACTTCCTTAGTTCGACCTACTCACAAACATTACCCTTTATATCTGGCACTGTTAATAATTTTCTTAGGGTGGTCATCATTAGTCTGATCACTCAAATATAGGTTTTTTTTTTCCCACTTTGAGGCAAATAGTAGGATTTTACTTTTTGGCTTGCTTGAGGTTGAGAGAGTATATGTGACTAGTTTAGGACAGTACATTGTGAGAAAAAGTCACATTTGTGGGTGTTCAGTCAGTCTAGTTCTTGGAGTGAAACCAACCTGACATGGACTTGAACCATGAGCAAGAAATAAACCTTGCTGTTGAAACCAATACGAGTTTCTGTTTTGTGTTTGCTGTTGTTCTTACTATAGCACAACTTCATCAATCCTGACTAATACATTCACCACATGGTGGGACAGTCCCTTCTAGATTCACTAGCTTAAAAACCTCAGCACCTCTAGTACCACTAAGATTAGCATAGCATTTGCATTTTCATCATTTAAAGATGAGCTAAGGCACTACAATAGACTCAGATGTATCAGAAACCAACTAGTATGAAAACAAATAAAGGGAGAACATAAATATGTTGCCATATTCTTTAAGAAATCAGCAAAGCTGATCCCTTAAGAAAATAAACAGGAGGATAAAAAAAGATTTTCTGCAAGTAATTTCTTTCTGTTACTGCATTTTGATTTCTTGTCTCTGGTAAGTTATGTTACTCATTGGGATGGAGAAAGAGGGTTGGTGAGAAGGCTGATGATGAGCTGATTTTATGGTAATTAAGGGCACAGTTGATGTTAAGCTGGCTGGCTAATAGCTATTTTGGAAGACAAAATAAGTTCTCCTAATAGAATTTATCAAGTTTTTCAGTATAAAAAATGAAATACAGGACTTCCCTGGTGGCACAGTGGTTAAGAATCCACCTGCCAATGTAGGGGACATGGGTTAAAGCCCTGGTCTGGGAAGATTCCACACGCCACGGAGCAACTAAGCCCGTGCACCACAACTACTGAGCTGCACTCTAGAGCCCGTGAGCTACAACTACTGAAGCCCACGCGCCTAGAGCCCATGCTCCACAACAAGAGAAGCCACCGCATTGAGAAGCCCCCACAATGAGAAGCCCGCGCACAGCAACGAAGAGTAGCCCCTGCTGACTGCAACTGGAGAAAAGCCCCTGTGCAGCAACGAAGACCCAATGCCACCAAAAATAAATAATTAAAAAAAAATGAAATACAGTTACATGTGTTACTGTAATTACAAAAAGCCCACTGCATTCAATAAATATTCTATCAGCTACTTATTATTCTAAATGAATTCCCTCTGAAGAAATTCTTGACCAAGTTTGAAAAACATAAGTCAGAGCAGATATAAATAATCTACCTTTACTTAAGCAACACTATATAAGATTTTCTACTGAAGTACTGAGTACCTATTATTATGATCATCTTCTTTGACCCAAGTCATATTTAAGTGAATGTGTTCACTGCTATTACTGGTACCTGATGAAGGGTTGAGTGACGGGGTCTCTGATAGTATTTCCATGGCAATGCTTCTAGTGGTTGATAAAGCCAAGCCTCTAGGGTCCAATTGTCTGAAATCCATAGGGAAAAATAGGAGCTGGAAAATGAACTACCTGGTTATATATATTTTTTTCATTGTTGCAAGGAGACTATTTTCGAGAATGATTGTGACGGGAATAAAAAGACAAGGACAAGCAGCCCCAAACTGTCAAAAACCTAGCATTCTTTCAGCTGATTTTCTGATACACACAAATGACTTATGCCAAAAGAAAAAAAAAAAAAAAGGAAGAAAAGTTTCTCTTCTGAAGATGACGTCAACATATCTGGTGGCCTTGGGTAAGAAATAATATAGATGATATTTTTACTGTTTGTCTTTAAGGACAGATCAGATTTCCACATAAGAGGGTCAGAAAACCGTGTCACAAACCTTCTTCTAAGTAATTACTGACCCAAAGTTGAAAAGTAAGCATATACAACTCTTTCATCTACAGCATTAAGTCCAATTATGAATACCTTTATTTGCCAGGCTCTGTGCTATAGCTGTACAGAACTTGCAATTTTATGTGTCACAACTACTCTGTGAGGTTGTTACTGTTGACATTCTGTAGGATGAGAAAGCTATCCCAGAGGTTCAGTCCCTTGTTCAATATTGCATGACTGTGAAGCAGTGTCGCAGCTTTTATATCTGGGTCGGCCTGAGTCTGAAATGTATGTGTTCTCCATTAGTGCCACTGCCTCCTTCTCCACACAAACAAACAACCCCCAAAGAAACTGACACATGGAAGAGTAAATCTGAGAGAGAAAGAAAAGAATCTTAAAAGAAAAGAAGAGAAAGTAAGAAAAAACATGAGAAAGATGGCTTGCTTGAGTCTTTTTTTTTTTTTTGCCATACACGGGCCTCTCACTGTTGTGGCCTCTCCCGCTGCGGAGCACAGGCTCCGGACGCGCAGGCTCAGCGGCCATGGCTCACGGGCCTAGCCGCTCCGCGGCATGTGGGATCTTCCCGGACCGGGGCACGAACCTGTGTCCCCTGCATCGGCAGGCGGACTCTCAACCACTGCGCCACCAGGGAAGCCTGAGTATTTTTTTTTTTTAAGTGGAGCATAAGGATGAGCAATTTTGTCTCAATTTGCCAAATTAATCAAAGTCAATTAGAGGCTATATCTTGCCAAAAGAAAGCATACTGAATGGGCATTGGCCAGTTTAATCGGGTTAAGTTTGGCAAGAATTAAAGTGGGAAAGCCACTTAATATGGAATAATCCCTACCTAATTTCAAGAAAAAGTAGTTAGAAGGTATTGACTACCTCCTCTCTTTAAATATTAAGTAGTTTTATTATGAAAACATAATGTTTTAATGTCCCATACAGCTGATTGTTAATCCAACTAAAGCTTAACCAACCAAAAGTTTAGTGAAATTTTGAACTGGACTGCTATTCATTTTGTATTTGACATATATTCAGATTTTCAATTTGAGCATAAAGTGTCATTCTGGACTCAACTCACGGGAGAGTCCTGGATTCTAACGCTACTTACTTCCCACATGGCCTTACACACATTCTTTGAGTTTCTGTAACTCTTTTAACTCACCTGTAAAATGGAGAGAATCAATGTTTTAAGATTTTTCTGAGAATGGAATTAGATAATTAAGGCTATGGCATTTTGTGAATAATTCTATGCAAATAAAGATGGTGATTATAACCTGTGTACTTCCAATTGGCTTCTCAGACCAGCAGAAAGTTCAACTTTATTATTGTAACAATTATCTTTCACTTCAGTGATTCTTTCGAGTTTTCATCCTCTATAATCAATCCTTTCTCAGGTATAATTTGACAATGGGATGAGCAGCAGTTTGCAGCATTTCTACTTTTCATTCTAAATTTGTCGTAATAGAAAGATCAAGTCATTTTGCAGATACATTGATTCTAAATTGCAGAATAAAATATCTGCAAGTAAGTTACTATCTCTGCTACTTCCTAGCTGTGTGGTCTTGGACAAGTCATTCAGCCTCTCTGAAGCTTACTTCTTCATTTATAAAATGGAAGCAGGAGAATTGAGAAAGATAATGTATATACAATGGTATACTCATTTTTGATGCACTATCTTTTCCTTTATCTCTGTCAGTTTTGCACGTCAGCTATAAATCCTGCAGATGTGCTTTCACCTATGTAATTATGATATTCAGACCTGATTGATTGTAGTGGTTGAAAGCAATTGTGAGTAAACCAGATGGATAGTGCAATGAACATATAGGTACCCCTGAAGGAGAGAAACATGCCAGATTCCCTTTGTCCGACGTGCTCTTTGGTGTTTCTGAAATTGTAAAGCAAGTTCCTTTTTCAGAATGACCAGCTGTGAGTGCTTAACTTGCTCAGTGCAGCCAGAAACAGAATAACCAGGAAAATAACAGGTCACAGCTGAGCTCCCAGGTTGACCCGGAGCATGTACTTGGCACAGCAGTGTAATTTCTTATGACCTTAGGCATGACGTTAATATGAGGCTCATCAGTGACAGATACTGCTTGTTCACCTTGCCAAAAGCAATGGGCATAGTATGTTTACAGATTTACTCAATGATATACCTGTTCAACCAACAGTCACCTAACAATTTTGTGTTAAGCCCTATACTTGGCACTGAAGAGTTTTTCTTTTTTTTTTAAATGAGTAAATCACGGTCACTGCTTTCCAGGAATATCCAATTTAGAATGAAAGAGGAGCAGACACACAATTGACTATTTTACAGCCATGATAAATCCTGGATGCATAAGAGAGTTTGATGAACTCTACCCACGTTGTGGAGGAGGCAGACTTCTCACATAAAGTTAATATTGTTGGATCCAAATTCTAAAAGTCACAGTCAGGGAACAGGAAAGCTAAGATTAAACAAAGCACAAATGGGCTAGGTTTCAACATTCCCATGAGGTAGAAGATAATTTGGTTCATAGGAAGAACCAGAACGATGATTCTCCAATATTTTCCCCCTTGCCTCTTCCTGGATTCCCAAGGATGGCCCAATGGGAACACCTTCTCTTGAAATAAAATAATCCTCCACCAATGTGTGACCAGAATAGATCAGTTATCTGGTATCTTAGAGCCCAAGTCACATGCCTTATTTTAAAAGCTAGAAAGAAGGTGTAAAGGATGCTTGCCAAAGGTGGCAATTCATCCTTCCCAAACACTGCAAGGGTTGACTCTGCCGTTGCCAACAGTCATTTGGAGGTGTAGAGAGACTCTGTGACACCCTAGAAATTCCTTTAGTCTCAATATCCACTTTTGTCACACTAAACCTGCAGAAACTGTAGTCGTAAATGCCTAAATGTTAGAAGTCTACTTCACTGCTTTAAAAAAATGTTTGTCCATGAGTGTCAGTACTTTAGCTGTACATCATCATTCCTTTCCAGAACCTTGGAGGTATAACTGAGATGAGTGGTAGTGATAGGAAGCAGAATTAAATCAGGTGGGATGGGTCATAACACATAAAAAGTCCTTGCTTAATTGGAACTGTAGACGAAATATTTCTGCAGATGAATTGATACATCTCTTCTTTGCAAGAAATCAAAAGTTGAATTTCTAGTGTATTTCCTTTTGCCTCTAGGTGGCCAGAAGACTACAGCTAAAAATGCACTTGGGAGCTCAGAATCGGGGAGGCTGTGTAGTGCAGTGGTTAAGAACTCAGACTTGGAATTGGACTTCCTTGCTTTCCAGTGCCAGCTCTAGCTTTTAGTGTGTGCCCTTGAGCTATTTACTTAGCATACCTGGTCCTCAATTTCTTCATTGGTAGAATGAGGACCACAATGATTATGATACCTATATCAGAGATTGGATGAGTTAACACACAAAAACTCATAAAACCTGACTCACTGTCAGCATTCAAAAGTGTTAGCTATTATATTAACAACTTTATCACCTTTTTCCTTACCTTAAAATGTTTCATATCGCACTTTACTTCATTCTCTATATATCCTCAATTCCATTCTGAAATATGGTGAATATATAACTCTGATGAAAAAGCACTAGCTTCAGAGACCAACAGACACGGTTTTGGAATTGGGATACCCTACTCTTGTGGCCTTGGTGAAAATATATAACCTTTCTGTCAGCTATCTTTATTATTATTATTTTTTTGCGGTACGTGGGCCTCTCACTGTTGTGCCCTCTCCCGTTGCGGAGCACAGGCTCCGGATGCGCAGGCTCAGCGGCCATGGCTCACAGGCCCAGCCGCTCCGCGGCATGTGGGATCTTCCCAGACCAGGGCACGAACCCGTGTCCCCTGCATCAGCAGGTGGACTCTCAACCACTGCGCCACCAGGGAAGCCCTCATCTATCTTTAAAATGTCTTTGCAGGGCCATTGTACAGACTAAATGAAATAATTTATATCAAGTGTTGCTCAGTATTTGGTAGTTCCTTCCACTGCTTTGAATATCTCACTTTTTCTTTTAAAGTTTCCTTCAGTCCCATGGTGGGGAAAGCAATGCCCACTGGCCTCGTATAAAGTTGGAACAGCTGTGGTGAGTTTGGGGTTCAGGCTAACAGGTGGTCTAAGGAGCACTTTCACATCCAAAATTTCAAGCACATATTTTTTGACCTACATAGGAAGAGAAGAAGAAGAAATGGAAATGAACTCAGAGCACAGGAATCCAAATTCCAGAATCTAATTTTGCTCTCAGGAAGGGGAGACATGGCAAAGAGACACTGCAGCATTGGGAGAGGGTACAAGCGCAAAACCAAGGGCTCAGTTATAAAAGGGCTTTTGTGAGGAAGGCTACATATTAGTAATAACAGGTAAACAGAAACTTTTTTCAGTGGTTTTCAAAAAATTTGTTTATTCTTCACCCTGTAAGAATAGGGTGCTCCCAGGTGATTATCCTTATTATAAAGAAAGATTGGGAAACACCAAATAGGGTGAATAATGAAAAAGTCTTTAAGGCAGTGCTTCTCACACTTTAATATGCACACGAAGCACTTGGAGATCATGTCAAAGTTCAGCTGTGGGGTCTGTGTTTCTGTACTTTTAAAAGACTCCGAGGTTATGCCAGTGTTAGTGATATAGACCAGATTCTGAGAAGCAAGGCTCTAAGACAATGACTCAGCAGTCTAAGATCTGGGGGCTCATTTACTGTTAGCCATAACCTTGGCCTTTTAATAAGCAAAGCCACCACCTGGCTTGTTGGTACAAAATGCAAATAAGAGTATAGATCCTGATTTGACAGACATGGTTAGTTATCAGAAATTGACTTTTTAAAACAAATAATACCAAGGATTTGATTCTGATGCGGAGAGTCCTCAATCCTACTTTCCATTGATAAACACTGTAAATGCCATGGAAATCAAAGCACTCTAAAGGTGGAAGGAACAGCAGTGCCATTATAGAAGTCATCCAATCCCTTGGTCTTATCACCCATAACCTGGAGAGAATAATATGTGCCTTTATAGAGTTGTTAGCATAAAATAAGACATGAAAGCAAAGAACAGCTGAGCCACCCTATTCAAGGGGTCAACAGAAATAGGATATGGATCCAGGAAAGAACCACTTTCAGCCAAACAGCAGAAAAGCTTTCCTATATTCTCTTGGTTCTTAGGCTATAAAGGCAATTTACAAGATCACTACATTCACTCTATCCATTTACTAGCTAAGCAGGACTGATTCCTATCTGTTATAAAATGATAGTGGCTCTCTCTCTCTCTCTCTCTCTCTCTCTCTCTCTCTTTCCCACTGTGTGTGTGTGTATGCATTTCATGTCCACAAGCATATACACACACACATATATGTGTGTATATATATATATATATATATATATATATATGCTTGCAGATAAGCAACATATACATAAGCATATATGATTAAATTTTATAGATTTCTGGAGATTCTAAAGACATAATATAGCTAACCTTTAAAACAATGCTAATGTAGCTGCTATAATATGGCATTTTAAAAACACCTTTTTCATAATGCATGTTCTTAAATGTTAAACTGATTCATATGTTATATTCCCAACTTTTAAATCTCAAGTTCTACTTAGAATATCAAAAGAAATATGGAAAGTACAGAATTTTATATAAAAATTTCTAATGAACTATACTGGTCTTCTGTTATTACTGTATCTTAACCCTGCTTGAAAGTTTACTTTTTCAGAGGGAAAAGGTCTTCAGCTTCTTTCTCAGACCATGCCTTACTGGATTTAAAAAAAACAAAAAGAAAAAAAACAACCTTCAAAGTACTATCTTTCACTGCCTGTGGCAAGGACAAGGCTTAGGTCGACGCCTATTACAGAAGCAGCAAAAATATGTGGATTAAAAAGAAAAAAACACACACTATAGTCTCTTTGGTGTATCTAGACTTTTTTTTTTTTTTTTTTGGTGGTACGCGGGCCTCTCACTGTTGTGGCCTCTCCCGTTGTGGAGCACAGGCTCTGGACGCGCAGGCTCATCGGCCATGGCTCACAGGCCTAGCCGCTCCACAGCATGTGGGATCTTCCCGGACCGGGGCACGAACCCGTGTCGCCTGCATCAGCAGGCGGACTCTTAACCACTGCACCACCAGGGAAGCCCTTAGACATTTTAAAACATGGATTAGACACACACAGACAGTACAAACATCAAAATCACAATCAAGTGAATGTACTTCATATATATCTAATGTCACATAGTTGACATAGAGCTTTTTTGTGACCATGCTTTGGTGTGTTGTATATTTGTTGAATTGCATAGGGTCATAATATGAAGTCTGAAGTATAGTTTGTTCTAGCACATTCTAAAAGGGTGAATCATTTGAAGGAGGTCTGTAAAATTATATTGTCTAAAGATAATTAGGTGACTAAAATAATTCTGGATTATTAGCTACATTATGAAATTTCAATAATAGATCCCTTTACTTCTTCACAATTCAGCCAAGAAACATTGAAAATTAACCCAAAACTTTCTTTGTTATAAGGTCCAGAATTACGTTCACTATAAACTTTGATGTTTTAACATCTACATGAAAGTAAGGCATTTAAAATGAAATATTTGTAAAAATTTCATGAGTTTTCCTTTCTACCTAAGGAGAAAAATTCAGTGTAAATATGTGTAGGTGTATTTCCTCCTGAAAACTAAACTAATTTTAGGCTTGGATTATAACTGGAATAATGTAACACAACTAGGGATAGTGACAATATTTAAATTCAGTGACTTTATCTATCTAGATTCCTTTCAAACATAGGAGAACAAATGTACACCAGAAATTGGAAAACAAAATGTGTGTGTGTAGGTAACTTCCCAATAAAGATATATATATAGATATATAAAACATATATGTGTATATATATATTTATTTATTTATTTATATGGTCTTGGGTAAAAATGTAGTCATCTTTAACATATATCATCTAGAATCTGGAATAACTGGTTATTTATTGAAACATCCAACACATGACCTAATATAGAGGGAAAAATAGACATGAGTGATACAGATATGGATATATTTATATTTATAGAGATGAGTGATACAGATATGGATATATTTATATTATGGATTATTGGGGAACAATATCTCACTTTCTCCATATTTGTATCTATAATTGCATCAGACTTAACATGAAGTTAAGTGATGGCTATTGAAATAGCCACATCATCATAAAAATCTCTTTATTTTAAATTGCAAAATGCCAGTCTGAGTTAAATCAAATGGTACATGGATCACTAGTGTTTCTGCTTCTAGCCTTGATTTGGTACAATATACATATAAACTAATGGCTATTAATTTGGATACAATTTATGAAGTCATTTCACAGATTATGAATATAGGCAACAAGCCACAGTACAATTAAGAGTTTCTATGTTTTGGTCACCAAAAGAAGTTATAGATATTTTCATATCACATTTACATTTCCACAGATATCTTGAAATATCATTTACATCCAGCACAATTTCAAAATTACAGCATTTAATACACACGCTGCTAGATTTTTAGTGAAATCCATATTCTACTCTATCACAACTTTGTGAAATCATTTTTTCTGTAATGTCCATATATTTAGTGTTATGCACATGAAAACGTTCTTGTAAAAAGTCCATATCGTTCAACAAAGGAATTCATGGAGGCTTCCCTGGTGGCACAGTAGTTGAGAGTCCGCCTGCCGATGCAGGGGACACGGGTTCATGCCCCGGTCCAGGAGGATCCCACATGCCATGGAGAGGCTGGGCCCGTGAGCCATGGCCGCTGAGCCTGTGTGTCCGGAGTCTGTGCTCCGCAACAGGAGAGGCCACAGCAGCGAGAGGCCCGTGTACCGCAAAAAAAAAAAAGGAATTAATGGCACAAAATGATTAAAAACACCTATTTTTTAAGCATGAGTCATGTCATGTCACTATTCTCTTGAAAACCCTCCAATGGCTATGCATTTCACTTAGAATGAAGTTGTTGTGGTCCTTTGATTTCCACCACCACTAGTTCTGGCCTCATCACTGTTTCTCAAAATATTAAGCGTACCCCCAACTCAGAGCCTTTGTACTGAATGTTCCCTCTGCCTAGAATTATTTCCCTTCATATTTAATCATGTTCCACTCACCTCCTTCTAGATTTTTTTTTCAAATGTCACCTCATTCAAGTCTATGCTATTTTATTTATAATCACATCACTTCCTTAACATCTCTGTTTTCCTTACTATGCTAATTACACCCCATAATTTACTATATATTTTCTACCTACCCTCCCCTAGAATATAAACTCCATTGGAGGAGGGATTTGTGTTTGTGTGTGTATGTGTGTGTTTTCTGTTTTGTTACCCATAATATCATAATGTATTTGAGGTGCTCCATAAACTCTTGAGACATGAAAAAATAATTTGTAAAGGTAAATGACGATTTCAGTACGGTTGGAAAACAGTATGCCATTGTAAATTAGCCCATTTTTACAACTGCTAAATGTAGAATTCAAGAAGGTAGACAGAAAGTTGATGCTATTCCTTTATCATACTGGTTAGCTAAGAGTGTCTATAGAAAATATATTAGTTTCCTAGAGCTGCCACACAAGTTACTAAAATTTGGTGGCTTAAAACAACTACAATTTATTGCTTCACATTTCCAGAGGCCAGAAGTTCAAAATCAAGGTTTGGCAGGGCCCTTCCGAAGGAGGAAGTTTCGAGGGGAGAATTCTCCTTGACTCTTTCAGTGTCTGGTGCCCCTGGTGTTCCTTGGTTCGTAGCAGCATAACTCCAACCTGCTGCCATCTTTAGATGGCCTTCTTTCCCTCTCTTTTATAAGGACCCCAGCCATTGGATTTTGGGCCCACTCTAAATCAAGGATGATTTCATCTGAGATTCTTAAATCAATTAATTATATCAGAAAAGTCCTTATGTCCAAATGAGGTTACATACACAGGTACTAGAGGTCAGTACCTGGACAAATCTTTTTGGAAAACACAATTCACTACAGAAGATAAGAAATGATTCAGATATTTCTGGATAAAGAAACCAGATTTTTAAAATTCACTTTGTCTGCAGAGAAGGATATTTATGCTTTCTTAATATTTTTTTCTAGAATTATATGCCTCACTATTTTGGAGGATCTTCTAACTGATTTTGAGGAAAACAAAAAGGGTTTGTTATTAATAAAAGTGCTTTTAAAGTTTAAATGGGAGAAAGAGTAGCATTGTGAAGCAAGACTCTAAAACTCTACATAGTTAAAGTGACTAAATACAAATTGACCTTTTGCATCCAAGCTGAAAGTAAACTATCTACAGACCAAGAACTATGACTTGGTACTTTTCCCACTGGAAAAAAATGATAGAAACTGACTAATGAATGTATGCCACTTCTTTCTATAGATGCAATAGGTCAATCGTGGCTAGCCAGCTGGAGATTAGACTGCAACACAGGTCACCTACCTGTGAGATTTCCAATAGCTGTGATTAGAGAAGCATTAAATTAGAGGTTAAGTGCTCAACGGCTGAAGGAAACTTCTACTTTTATTGAGTACCTCTGAATGGCCAAAAGGAAATAATATATACTTCATATACTAGATCTAAGTCTATAAGAATACCTTATTTTAAAGGTTGTTTTTTGTGTTAATGTGTTACCTAATATTATTGATTATCACTATTATCAAAAGTGATACATGTAAATTTCTAGCTTTTAATTCAAACTGTCAAATGTGAAAGTGAAAAAAAAAAGGAGTAAGTAGGAAAAAGACTTGAAAATGTTAGTTGGAAATAAGCTCAAAGTGAGTGAAAAATATAGTATCACAATTAATAAATCTAAAGTATTCTTGAGTGGAATTTTTAGAAATATATGCCTTAGTCAATAGTGGTTCAGCATTACAATTTTAATTCAGATTACAACTAGGATTTAGTGTTGAATTCTAGGCATAATATTTGGAGGATGACCTTTTATAAACTACTCAACAACCAGAAAGATAAAGAATCTGGGAAATATGTCATATTAAAAACAGATGAAGGAAGAGGGCATATTTAGCTTGAAGAGGATACTCAGAATAGAAACAGTGTTTGCATTAAATAAATTGAACCACGGACATGTGGAAAATAGTAAAACATAATAAAACCAAACAAAGCAGATAAGCAAAAAGAAAGTTACAATAGGCAAGATGAGAGTTATATCAATATGTAAGAAACACCAGCTAAGTATGAGAACTGTTGAGCAGTGAAATGGGCAGATACTGAATTTCCATAACAATCACTACTGTTCACTGAAGTGCTTGGTGCTGAGCTAACTGCATTTCTCCACTATTGCAATCAATCTCAACCACAATCCTATGAGGCAGAGGTTATTATCTCCATTTCCTAGAAGAGGAAATGTAAGTGATTTGTCCATGGTCAAACAACTAGAGGTTCTAAACTTACTATTTTAACCACGTTTATAGTCTTGGCTTTCTATGCCACACAGAATTGAGCACATCTGTTATGATTTTTTTAAAGGGATATCATGCATCCAGAGCAGAGTATATCTGTCTTCTAAAGTTAATACATGAAAAAACGTTTAGAACAGTTCTCGTAGTAAGAGTATCTGAAATGTACTGAGTGTGAAAAAGGATGATTCTTAGAAGAGAGTACAATCATACAATCCTAGCTCACACAGATATAAAATGAATATGTGTCAAAGATTTTATTTAACTCACTAATTAATGAAGGAACCAGGGAGATATTACAAACAGTTCTAAGGAGAATTCAAAAAGCTACACACACAGACACACACACACACACACAGACACACACACACACAGACAAAACATTTACATTGATGCAAAACTGTATTCTAAAGGGAGAAAGGGAAATCAATTTTATTTTGTTAGAAAAAAAATTACTTTCATTCCTATGGAAAATAATCATATGCATTGCTTTCAGTATTCTACAATGCACAGAGTTGTAAAATAGCTCCAAGACAATGAGAAGTGCAGAGATCCACTAGAATCAGACAACCTAGGAGGACACGCTTAGAAAGCACCTAGTAGTCCACTGAAGACACTCATTTGGGACCATTTCAAAGTCTTTCACAATGTTTCCTTCAAGTGTTTATAATTATGTTGTACAAGTCACATAGATTGGAAGTAGCAGAGGAGAAACTTAGAAACTTAGATCTCTTTAGCATGAAAGACAATGGCACTCTGCGTTAAGCCATGTAGCCTCCCTAGAGATATTTGTATGTTGCATAGAAAAACTGACATTCATTGAATACCACATTCAATGCTAAGTGTTCTATATTTCATGACAACAGTGACAACAACAAATAATTATTGAGTGCTTTCTGTATGCCAGGCTTTGTGCTAATTAATTTATGTGCATTATTATGTATAATTTTCCTACAGGTCATAATGATAACACAATAGCAGCAGCAATAACAAAAGCAATGATAATGGTATCTCAGTTTAGTTAAACAGTTACTGAAAGTCAGGTACTTGTTCTAAGTATTATCTATTTTAATCTTAACAACCACTGCCATGATTTAAGTAATATTATTATTGGCGAGTTGAGGATTAGACAGGTTGATCAATTTGCCAAAGTCACACAACTAATAATATTCCAATCTAGGTATCTTTGAATACAAAGTCTGTGGTTGTAATTATTAAACTACTAAGGTAAACCGTCATAGATCATATCAATGCACTTTGAAGTACACCTATTAGAATACAAAATTATTTCTTTATGACATCATACAGGCGAATATTAAACACGTTAGGTTTTCAGAAACGTTCCTATAGTTTTAAAAAACCATGAATGTTATATGTATTTTAAAAAGTTTGCTTAGAAACATAAAAATTAAAGAAGGATTCATAACCAAATATGAAATATCTTCTTCAAGAAATCCACTCAAAGAGTCAATGATTAAACCATAAGTGGAGGGTTTTCTCTGACTGACTTATCATAAAAAATAATTATATACCAAACATTAAACCTTAGCCTCCTCTCCTGCCGCTCCCTTATCCTCTTCCAAATAACATTCCTATAGGTTCTTAAAAAGAAAAGGAAAAATAGGTAGTGTTCAGATGGAGATAGAAGAGGTAAAATACATTACCAGCAGTAAATATTTATTTACATTTCATAAAATATATTCGTTATTTTTCACCGACTAAGTAGGAATGTAGAATTTTGCTATGATTTATGCCAAAATAGATCATTGTAAGAGATCAAATGTTTTACAATATGCCTTTAATATTTGAAATATTCTTGATTAATCTTATTAAATGATTAGCTTGTACAGTAGTACATATAAAGGTTTTGATTGTCAATGATAAATTAATCCAGCTCCTGACTTAATGATTAAATATGCCAAATTCATAGAGATTGTGTTTTAAATTATTTAAATTACCTTTGTTTAGCCACATAATTGGAAGGAAATAGTGGTGTGGATAATCCTAAATACTGAATGATTCCAAAATCATTTAGAATTGGCTTTGGGATGCATTTTAATGTGGAAGCAGATTTGTTTCCTAAGTTCATTTTGCATGAGCTAAAATTAAAATAGGCAAATATTATTCACAAAGAAGGTAGCATGGTCCAAAATGTTATGGTTGATAAGGGCATTTCAGCCTGGGATATAGGTTGTACTGCTAACAACAACTAACAACAACAATAACAACATAACATCAACAATGAAAGAGGCTTGAGGAAGAAACTTAGAGCCTGTTCAAGAACATCCAATTTATAACATAATTTAGAGCTAACTGTATCTTATCATTAACAATTGCCCTGCTGCTGTTGTTTCTGCCTATAATAATCTTGTATTTTCACTTATCCATATGCATGCAATAGTTCAAAGTATACTTCAAGTCCCACATCCTTCATTAACAATAACTTTATAACTTGAGTATTGAGTCTCCCTCAGTACTCAAGTAAACCTAAGTGTTCCAGGAACTCCAAGATTTATTTATTTTTCTCTCCAACCACAAAGATTGAGGGTGAAGTATGGCCTTCTCTACTACCACCTCCCGAGACAGGTACCCTTAAATGGACATTTAAGGTCCCATTCTGACACTGACCCCCAGACCATGACCTTCATGCAAAAACAACTCTTACAACAAAAATCTCAAGGTAGGGCTTCCCTGGTGGCGCAGTGGTTGAGAGTCCGCCTGCCGATGCAGGGGTCACGGGTTCGTGTCCTGGTCCGGGAAGATCCCACATGCCGCGGAGCGGCTGGGCCCATGAGTCATGGCCGCTGAGCCTGTGCCTCCGGAGCCTGTGCTCCACAACGGGAGAGGCCACAAGAGTGAGAGGCCCGCGTACCGCAAAAAAAAAAAAAAAAAAAAAAAAAAAAAAAAAATCTCAAGGTAAATGCCAGGCTGGGTGCATTTCTGAAGTGTCTATGCTTGTTACTTTAGTGGTTTGTGTACCTGAAAATATAGGCTTTTTCTTAATTAGGGTTGAAATAGTGAAAAAGGTATGGAGTTAACAAAAGTTCATATTGCTTCCTGTTTCCCCATTATTGCCAAACAATAAAAACTTTAAAAGAGCAGATATAGTTATGTTCTTTTTTTTTTTTTTTTTGGCGGTGCGCGGGCCTCTCTCACTGTCACGGCCTCTCCTGTTGCAGAGCACAGGCTCCGGACGCGCAGGCTCAGCGGCCATGGCTCACGGGCCTAGCCGCTCCGCGGCATGTGGGATCCTCCCGGATCAGGGCACGAATCCATGTCCCCTGCATCGGCAGGCGGACTCTCAACCACGGCGCCACCAGGGAAGCCCTGCTATGTTCTTAAATAGAGGTATAGGGGAAAGATGAAATTAAGTACTGTTCTATAAATGGAATGTTAATTACTACTATTGATATTAAATAATAATGATTACTGCAGCGGCTCTTACAACTACTAACAACAACACGATCAACACCAGCATTTATTGCTTATCGTGTATATACTATATGCCAGACACTGTGCTAATGAATTCACATTAATTGTTTTAAATGTCATTTAATAAAAAAATGAGCATATCTATATATTTGATTTAACTATGGGGATGGGGAAGTACCTTAAGAATAGATGGGGCTTTGTTTTTGGAAAACTCTTTCTCTTATGAAAGGGAAGGACTGGTTTCAATGGGAGAGTTTGAGACAAAGGTGTTAAATAATTCTTTATACTAGAGAAAAGGAAATCTTAGAGTTGCCCTTTGCAAATGTTTCTATGGGGGGAAAGGGAACCATGAAATTGAGAGATAAGGGCAAGAAAAAGTAGAGGGCAGAGAGGGATAAACGAAGAAAGAAGTTAATGAAATAAACATCAGTGCTTCCCATCTACAAGGCTCTTCCAACACACTGGGGTCAATTTGTATTCATAATTTTATTTGCTTTTTTCTTACAGAGGTACATAACTTGTGTAAGCTCCAGGTCCCAGAAAACCTGGATCTGTCTCTAGCAGAGAGATGTTTCTGTTCCCAAGAAAAAGATACTAACTCTTCCAATACTCTTTTTTAATCTGGTGTCATCTTCCTCCACTAGTCCTAAAGGTTCAGTAAAATCAGATGTTCAGAGTAGTCCCAGGTTATGTGCTTAAGCTCAAGGCCCTAAATTACTCAATTATAGTATTTTCAATACCACATTAAGGTCAATTAAAATAATGTATCCAATCAAAATGACTTTATTTCAAATATCAAAATATTTGATACCAAATATCAAAGGGTGACCGAGGAAATTATAGGTTTAAATAAGTTTGAGTGAGGACAGTGGGATGCTTGAGGTTATAAAGAACAACCAAAATATATCTTTTTGGTGGATATCATGCTCACCTGGAAATTACATTTCCATAATGAACATCAGATTATCAGTTTAAACTTGGAACATAGTGGACCCTTTAAGTTCAATGAAACATTGATGAGAAACTTTAGTTCTCTCGATCATCTTTACAATGTCTGCATCTAAACCATAGCTACAGTTAGCAACTAGACAGTAAGACTGGGCTAAAGCCAGGTATTTTGCCAATAAAGAGGAGTCAGAGAAATAGCCTTAGGCCTCGCTAGCCACACTCATACCCTAAATCACACTGACACTTCCCCATCAGCCACCCACCCACCCATCACTTGGCATCTGTGATGTACTCTACTGTTGTAAAGTAGAACCTGTTGGTGGGGAGGACTTTCCTTGCCAGAGACGGCCTGAAAACAGCAGTTTACAAGAAACTGCAGCAGGTATCAAGCTGGCGTCTTTAAGCAGCTCTCTTGTTAACAGATATGCTTGCGTAAGTTAGACATTTGCTGATGCGGTTGTCTGCAGTGGTCTAAGTCCCAGGAGCAGAACAATATTAAATAACCTGGTCCAGGTAAAGCACAGTAAAAAGCTGGACATTTAAGGCAACAGCAGAAGTATGTCTTGTAGGACATATTTTTGCTGAGAGTAGAAGTTCCCCAGAGCAAAAGAATATGAAGAAAGGGTACACAGTGAATTGAAGCTATACAAGTGTTCCTTTCTGAACTTGAAATTTGCCTTGGGGACATGGCTACATTTAGACTAAGTAGACTTTAAATGATAAAAATTATCAAATGATTAATGATCAGTGTGTGAGTCTGTGAGGTGAAGAAACCAAATTTTCCAGACTGTCATATTCATTCTTTTGTATTTAGTCCTGCAGTCATCATCTCTATGAAGTCTCAAATTATAAAACATAGGATTTGATTTTATTTGCCTTTCCTTTGATACAGGAAAACCAGTGAAGGGTTGTCCTAGAAGTTGACCCTGGACTGAGTCCCCAAAACTCCTCCCCCAATCATTTTCTGTGACCTCCATCCCTGTCACTCATGCACCATCTTGTTATATGACCACTGTCGAAAGTGACTTGTGAAAAGGAATCCATCAACAACTCACCTGCACTTTAAGAAGATGAAGGAAAAAAGGAAGGCAGATCAAGAAAAGGGTGTCATTATTCTGCAGAACAGGGATGGAGAAAAATGACCACATCACACTCTAAGTTGGAATAGTGAATGCATCTCCCCTCAAAAACTGATATGCATGGTGTTTGTTTCTGCATTACACGCAATGCTGTGTTTTGGGCTGGCTAGAAAATAATGTTGTGTGTATACAATGTGGCATCTACAGTGCCAAGGCCATAACAACTATCTGGTGAATGTCTGCAGTCTTAAATGATACCCATGTTACTAGCAAACATGTATTCTTAATAACGACTTGTCAAACGACACGGGTGTGGAGCCATCTAATTTTGAACGTCGGGTAGAAATGCCACAGAAATGAAGGTCTGTGTTCTATAACTACTATAAACTCACACGCAACCAGGTTGCATTTAGAGAGCTGATCAGACTTACTTGAAACCCATTTACACATGTGAGGAACCAAGGAGCCACTTTTTGATGGAAGAAAGAGTTGAGGAGTAGAACTTGGTAAAGAAACAAGAATTGTTTGCAAAAAGGAAGAGTTTATTTTGAAGATGACCCTTGGATAGGTTTCTTGCTCAGCTTTGTAATTTGTGCTTTGATCTTAAGGTAGGAGGATTCTGAAAAACTAAGTCAAAGTAAAACAGAGCACAGAATTCAAACATTTGTTATATCATGTGTTATACTGTAAACAGAGTTTTTAATATAATGTATAATACACATCCTGAGAAGTCAATGGGAGTGAAGGTGATTATGTGTTAGCTTATATTCAATACTGTATTTAGGATCCCATTTGACACATGCTGAGGATCTTCCGAGGCAGATTCAATGTGAAGGAAACTAGGGTTCCTGAAATTCCACAGGTGGTAATCTGTCAAAGGCAATATAATCAATCATCTTTGCTAGGACACTATTATACTATTGCTATATCCCCTAGCTATTCTCTCAATGAACATTATTGCCTCATACATACCTCTTTAAACATGTATCTTATACCATTATTGGTTATGAGGAAGAATGTGGCAGATCAAAGGAAAACAAGTTAATCATTTCCTTTTTAATGTCTAGCAAAATTATCAGTTAGAAACAGGAAAATCTGATGTTGGTGTTGATAAAGATATAAATATGGATGTAGAGGTAGGTTTAGATATTATCATGCTCAATTCTTGAAACTTACGATAAAATACACTGTGACCAAAAACAATATGAATGCATAAATAATGTAACCATAAGAGTAAAATGGTAAAATATTTTACACTATTATTAGTGAACCTATAAAACACAATTTGTGAAAAAAGTATAAATTAAATTTTTAAATTTCATTTTTAAAGTAACGTAGAGAAGTCATATTTTATTTAGCCTTTGACATGCATTCAAAATTAGGGTCCATATATCAGCCTAAAAATTCAAAAATTAGACTGGAAAGCAAAATATATATTAAATATATTTATAAATATATATAAAATGTATATATTCATATTGTTATGAAAGTTGGGGAAAACTGAGTTCAATTTCCTTGACCTCTTTCTCTACGTGTTTTACAAGTATGTGGCATTCACATCTTGTACCTATTACAATTTGCCATTAATATTTGATACCTCCTAACACCTTCAGAACCATTTAAAAATTTTTTATACCATACATTCTTTCTCTCATTTTCAGGGGCTTGATCATTGACAAATTTGATTCCTTAAATAATACTGTTTTATATACCTCAACTCTGCTCATCACCTCAAACTTTAGAATCAATTGATCACTAATTCGTATAGATAGTTGAGCTCATAAATATGGTCATAACCCAATAATTAATTCTCACTTTTCTACTTTTCTCAGCCTACATTTTGCATGTGACTTAGTTTTCATGAGTATCACCAGACTCTTCTTTTACAAGATGTGCAGGAAAGCGTTAACACAGTGTGCTAGGTCTTTGGAAGGGCTTGCTACAGAGATGGGTATTGGCTGGCATCTGGGAACACAGCTTTTAAACTGTTCCACAAGGCTTTTAAACTGTTCCCTCTATCACTAACTGATAAGGTGTTTTACCATACAAGCCTAACTAGACTGTACAAACAGTGTGATTTATGGTGAACATCTGCTTTCCTTCTGGGATTCTAGAATTTTGATAATTTTGGATAGGGAGAGATTGCCCATGTAACCAACCCCCCCCCCCCCCCCCCCACCAATCCCTTAAACTCTAAGTCTCAAATGGGCTTTCTTGGAAAGAAACAACTGTGCAGATGTTATTTCATTTCATGTCTGGGGGTGAGCACACTTGGGGTGATACCTTCAGGGACAGCATAGGAAGAATGAACATGGATTCCTCCAAAGCAGTCTGATACATCTTTCTCCCTCTCTCATCCAGCTGTACGGCCTTACTGTGTTGCTGCAATAATTGTCAGCCATGAGTCCAACTATATGCTTAGCACTGTGAATCCTTCCAGCAAAGCACTGAGCCTCTGATGGGAGTGGGATCCCTGACACAAGTGGTGTTAGAAGTGCTGGCGTGCGAGACTTCTGTCTCAAATATAGTTCTCATGTCTGTAATGGCTCCCAGGACATTTCTTCTTAGTTGTCTTATCATTGTCTCAAATTAAAAGAAAATTTACTGTTACTTTAAATTCAAATACTTCACAGTTCTACAAATGGTATTAACATTCTTTAGTCTAGTCACCTACATTCAAAATATGAGTGATCTTTGAGAGCAAGGGCAATCTATAATAAAGAATAGAGGTTATGAAATCAAGATTTCCATCCCAGCTTTATTTCTAAATGCCAGTGTATTACTTTACTGAACTTGGGCAAGTAGGACACAGCTTGACATGGAGTGGAAACTGAGCACATTGTAATTATTTACTAATTAACAATATTAATCATGTTATTAATTAACAATATTAATCATGTTATTCTTATTCCCTCTTCCTACTACCATTCTACTATCATTCAAATATTATACAAATTGTATGACTTGCATTAGTAGAGTCATTAACTTTCCCTTTCTCATTGGGGCCACCCCAACCTGGCCTCTTTTTCTCAGTTCTACATAAGTACAATAATCTATTTTGGTCTCCTATTCCTCTCTAACCTGTTTTTCTAGATTAATCGTCTGAAGAGGAATTTTTCAAACTCTACTCCAGGGAGCCCTAACATTTCCTGTAACTCTCACAAAGATCAGTGAGGAGGGGACTATGGAGAGCAATAGATCTCACATCTGACTACAACAAGAAATGCTCTGTTTTTTATCCATTTTCTATATTGTGCTTCTGTTTGACATTCCATTTGGACAAAGGCCTTGGTGGCTAATAAGTTTGTAAAAGCACTGTGCCAGCTGTCCTCAGGATCAAATCTGATCTCTTTAAACTCCAGATCTTCCACTTTTCATCCCAACTTTCACTCTAATATTCTCTACATAACTCCTTTGTCTCGGTCAAAATGATTTCTTCATTAAACTTTCCGCTATCTGTTGAACTGTGTCCACTCAAAATTGGTATGTTGCAATAATAACCATCAATACTTCAGAAAGTGATCTTATTTGGAAATTGGGTGGTTGCAGATCTAACTAGTTAAGATTAGGTTATACTGGAGTGGGGTGGGCCCCTAATCTAGTGTGACTGGTGCCCTTACAGAAAGGAGAAATTTGGATGCAACCATGCACACAGAAAGAGCACTCACTACACGAAGGTAAAGGCAGTGCTCAGGTTGATATAGCAGAAGCCAAGGAATTCCAGTGATTTCAGCACACCACCAGAAGCTAGGAGATAGGCATGGAACAAATTTCTAGTTCACAGTCCTTAGGAGGAACCAATTTTGCTAATACCTTGACTCAAACTTCTAGCCACCTGAACTGTGAGACAAACTTTATTGTTTAAGCCACCCAGTCTGTGGTACTTTTTTATGGCAGCACTAGCAAACTAATACAACCTCTAAACATACTAAGCACATCTTTATCTCCATACCTTCGTTCTCCCTGCAATGCCTTCCTCAGAGATTCCCTACCTCTTTAAGAACTAGCCCAGGTTTCTCAACCTTCCCAAACTGTTTTTTAGCTGCCTTAGCTTGTGGCAAACTTTACTTCTTTGAAAGACCTCATAGAACTTAATAATTCTCTTGAAAAATATTATATGCTATCTTATTGATTACTTGAAAATAAAAGCCAGAATCACAACTTAATGTCATATCTTTAAACATAAAGCTAAATTAGAGTGTCACTGTGACCACTATTATCAACATTGGACATCTGCCATAACTTAAGAGTGTATGAATTGGCTTTGAGGACACACAAAGGTAAGGGTTATGTGAAAATAATAGGTAGTATCAACAAGTATAGAGAAAACACTTTCTCTTATAATAAACACTCTATTTCAACTCTCTTGATATGAATTAGGAACGATTGGGCTTTCTGTTTTCACATGAATTTAAAAGACTACTATTTTGGTGATATTCATCTTGCTTTGTTTATGGATTATTTTTGTTGTAATAGTGCAAAAGGACCTAATTATAGTTGACACACTTCACAAAGTCCATGCATACTAATGGTATGTACAGATTATTCAAGAGAACTTTAAGAATTCTTTCTTTAATAATTAAAATGTGTTTCGTGTCCTTCTTAAGGTCTCCAATGACCTCAATTTCCAAATCTGAAATTCTGCTTTCACTGCTGTTCCTACTGATGTAAAGCAATCAACATGGGGCTTCCCTGGTGGTGCAGTGGTTGAGAGTCCGCCTGCCGATGCAGGGGACACGGGTTCATGCCCTGATCCAGGAAGATCCCACATGCCGCGGAGCGGCTGGGCCCGTGAGCCATGGCCGCTGGGCCTGCAAGTCCAGAGCCTGTGCTCCGCAACAGGAGAGGCCGCAAGAGTGAGAGGCCCACGTACCACACTTTTGATTTTTTCTCTCTTTTTCTTGTCTCTGAGGCTGCCTCCCCTATTGTCTACAATCTCACACATTCTCGAGGATTCAGTTATCAAATAAATGCTGATGTTTATACCTCTTGTTCCAATTTTGTCTCAGAAACACATTTACAACAGTTTCTTGGTCTGTATGCAAGCTGGTACATCATAAGCACTGTCTTTTCAGTGGCAAACTAAACTATTTTGCATGTGCACTGCCATTTGTGCACTGCCATCACCCCATTCCAGTATCCAGAATTAGCTAAATTCACTGGATTTTGGTACTGTTAATAAATAATTATCCATTATTATTTCTCACTAGGTTAAAAGGCCACTATCACAGAAAAATACTTATAAATGAAAACATTATTTGATATAAAAATCATGACTTTGGTCATTGTTAGTGGAAATATATATATATATTTTTTAATGGTACAAATGAACTTATTTACAAAACACAAATAGAGTCACAGACATAGAAAACAATCTTATGGTTACCAAGGAGGGGAAGGGGAGGGAGGGATAAACTGGGAGGTTGGGATTGACACATACACACTACCGTATATAAAACAGATGACTAATAAGACCCTAATGTATAGCACAGGGAACTCTACTCAATACTCTGTAATGATCAATATGGGAAAAGAATCTAAAAAGGAGTGGATATATGTATATGTATAACTGATTCACTTTGCTGTACAGCAGAATCTAACACAACATTGTAAATCAACTATACTCCAACAAAAATTAATTTTTAAAAAAGTCTCCCCTCCTTTCACAGTATGACTTTTCTGCTACATTCACTTACAAATAATATTGCTAAAAATTAATTTAAAATTGGTGGTTTAAAAGTATATTTTGATTTGGTTTTGGATTTTGATAAGGATATTTGTAGACAGCAAACACTTTCAATGGCTCTCCATTCTTCCTGTATAAATCTTAATCTTTTCAAACTAGCACTTATAGCCTTATACAAACTGACCCAAATCTAACTTTTCAGCTCTTTCTCTTCTACTGGGCCATAAAGCTTACATTCCAATTGAGCTAGTTCTTTGACACCCACTCAAATATGTGAGATTCGTACCTCAGCGCCTATAATTTTTTTTCAAAAATGTTTCTTCCACATGAAATAATACCCTCCTTTCTGTTTCTATCAT